>NC_136931.1:20196439-21485765 GCF_949752795.1 Hyperoodon ampullatus
GGGGAAGCTCTTAGCTGGGTGGGCTCCCTGGACATCATCTTCCTTTCAATGGCTTCTCCCCCGGAAACGTTGACCCACTCACTTTACCTTTAAACTTTGCTTGGATCCCAAGATATTGTGAAAAGAGACCCTTTTCCTTAGGGGGAAATAACCATTCTCCAAATGAGGTGATTTCTGAACAAATAAACAGCCCGACATGAAAGACTCACCACACCATAAATGTAGTGGATTGGCATGGTTTGCCGACTTTTCACAGCAAAGACGGCGGCCCCCACGAGGAAGGTACCGGAGAACAGGTCGTTGAGAAGGTCCTGAAAGCATGGGAGAGATGAGTCGGCCTTAGAGCCGAGGCCCCGTCAACACCAGACTTGGCCTAGCTTTCTCCAAAGGGAATGGTTTTCAAACTTCTGCCTGATGTAAAAAATATATATAGGAAGATGAATATTTACTGGGCTAGGTGGACATACCTGTGGCCTACCAGCTGGACTCTTTGAGTTGAGACACAAAATCCAGGATGCTTAACTGCCTTTATGGGCTGCCTCAGCTACCATCCCGTCTGTGAAATCCCACATTTGGTGGCTATGTATTCCCCCCTTCCAGTGCCCACTTAAATAAATGCACGACTCTCCAACTAATTGATGTCCCGCTTGGGTACCACCTCACAACATCTTTCTACTCTGAAGGCCAGCTCCTCTTTCTGAATCCAGGGTGGGCTGTGTTGCTGGCAGGAGGTTCTGTTGGACTCTGGTCCTTCACTGGGAGCCTGGCAGCTGCCTCTTCCCCCCCTGCTCACCCCTTCCCCCACCTTACTTCTTAGACACCGACCTCTCCTCCCCCCCACCCCGCCTTTGCAAGGCCACATCACTTCCTCCATCATCCACCCTCCTTCCCGTCCCTTGCGGCCACAGTCCTGCCCTGGCTCCACATTTGTTTCCCTTACCCTATACTGACAAGGTCCAGATGTTCCCAGACTGGGCAAAAGGGCTGCCTCCCATGCTGCCTTCCCCTCAAGTACCACCCACTGTCACTCCCTGGCACAGCCAAACTTAACTCAAAGTTGGCCAAACCATGGCCACAGCAAGCCGGCTTCCTCCCCCATCACTCCTGGGGTGATGCTGGCCCAGAGCTTGGGCATCCTCTTAATCCCATGGGCAGCAGCTGACCCTGCAGTGCTGGGTGACGCCCATCTTTCCCCTTGATTTCTCTGATGCCATTTTCTGGGGGGTGTACTTCCCTGGCCACTTTGTCTCAGGCTTTTTCTTTTCCTCTTCGTTTTGGATTTTAATACACTTCAAACATACAGAAAATAATAGAACATCCCATCCCCACTCCCACCTCCACCAGCCGTGACCCACTGAGATTAAACAGATGTTAATGTCTTGCAATATTTGCCTCAGGGCTCTCAAAACAAAAACAAAAACAAACCATAAACAAAAAAACTTTGTAGAATGAGCTACAGTCTCACCATTCCATCCCTTTCCCTGCCTTCTGCATGTGTTCCAAGTCTATGGGTAGTCTTCCCAAGTGCATAGTAGTATTTTCCTCCATATTATATATTCATAAACAATATATACTATTTTGTGTTTCAAAATTTAAATAAAAAGATATATCTTATAGCACATGCTTTTTAAACTTTTCAAACTTAAAAAAAACTTTTTTTGAGATTTACCCATTTTGAGAAATATATGAGATTGAGATTAATGAGATTGAATTCATTAATTTTAGCTGATGTATGAATAAACCAAACTGGAGACATTAGGGTGTTTCTCCCTTTTAGGAAATTATTATTGCCAACTGTGCCTGCAGTGAACACTCTTGTCTGTGCCTCCCAAGCACATCTTTTCCTTGTTGAGGTATTGCCAAGTTTCTCTCTAAAGGGCCTGTGCCAGTGTCCACTCATGCCCGCAAATGTATAGGGGCTCCTGTTTCCCATGTCCTTGCCAAAGCCCAGGATTACCACGCTCATTTATTTTTGCCCATCTGGAGAGTTGAAATGGTACCTCATTGTTGCTTTAATTTTCTGATCGCTGGTTACTAATGAAGCATTTTTAAAAACATGTTTTAGGCAGTTGGGTTTCCTATCTATTCATATCCCTTACCCCATTTTTCTATTGGCTTGTTTTAAAATTTTTGTTTATGATGTCTTCTGTTGTAAAGTTTTAATGGTATGCATAGTTTCTCTTTCTCTCTCTTTCTCATGGTCCCAAGAACATTTATTAAATACTCCATTCAGCTGTGTTATGCCACCTCCGTCATATGCCAAGTTGCCATATGTATGCAGGTCTATTTCTGGGTTCTCTTTTTTATTCCTATATTAGTCTGCTCAGGCTGCCATAACAAAATGCCACAGACTGGGTGGCTTAAACAACAGACATTTATTTTCCCACAGTTCTGGAAGCCAGAAGTCCATGATCAAGGTGCCAGCAAATTCGGTTTCTGGTGAGGACTCTGCTCCTGGTTTGCCTGGCTGCCTTCTCACCATTTTCTCATATGGCCTTTCCATGGAGAGGAGGTAGGGGGAGGGATAGGGGAGAGGAAGGGGGAGGGAGGTCTCTGTTGTCTTTTTTTATAGGGACATTAATCCTGTCAGACCCTTAGGATCTCATTTAATCTTAATTACCACTCTGGAGGCCCCATATGCAAGTATAGCCACACTGGGGATTAAGATTTCAGCATATGAATTTTGGGGGTACACAAACATTCAGTCCATTACAATTCCATTAGTCTTTGTCAACCCCTGAGCGAGTACCAAAGCTTTATAGTAATTCCAGTATCTTGTTGGGTGAGTCCATCCTTATAATTCTTTTCATTCTTCCATAAGAATTTTATTTATTTATTTTAAAAATTTATTTATTTATTTATTTATTTATTGCTGTGTTGGGTCTTCGTTTCTGTGCGAGGGCTTTCTCTAGTTGCGGCGAGTGGGGTCCACTCTTCGTTTCTGTGCGCGGGCCTCTCACTGTCGCGGCCTCTCGTTGCGGAGCACAAGCTCCAGACGCGCAGGCTCAGTAGTTGTGGCTCACGGGTCCAGTTGCTCTGCAGCATGTGGGATCTTCCCAGACCAGGGCTCGAACCCGTGTCCCCTGCGTTGGCAGGCAGATTCTCAACCACTGCGCCACCAGGGAAGCCCCATAAGAATTTTAGAATCACCTTGCAAAGTTCCACAAACAACCTCTGTTATAAAATTTCATTTAATGTGGAGATTGCTTTGGAATGAAATTGACATCTTTATGATAGTAGCTCTTCACATCTGTGAATGTGGTATATTTCTTCTCTTACTTAGATTTTTCTTTTATGTCCATTAACAAAATGTCATAATCTCTATGTAAAGTTTTACAATCTTTGAATGGGTGTATTCTCAGACACCTGTAGTTTCTGTTGCTGTTTTAAATGGTTTCTTTGAAAAGCCATATTTAGCCATATTTTCTCATTATTTGTTGCTGGTATTCAGGAACACTATTTTTGTTTTTTGTAACCTTGTGGAACTCAATCAGTTCTAGTAATTTGACTGTAGATTCTTGGATTTTCTGTGTAGAGAATCATATTATCAGTGAGTAATGCTAGTTTTTTTTCTCCTCCCCAATCCATATACCCTTTGTTTTTTTTCTCACGTTGTACTAAGATCTTTAGCACAATGTCAAATAGAAGTGGGGATAATAGGCATCTCTAAGGAAACGCTTCTAACATTTTACCATGAAATGCAATGTTCATTTTAGGTTTGGGTAGTTTTCTGTTATTAAATTAAGGAGGTTCCCTTTTTTCCTAGTTTGCCAAGAGTCTTCCAAAAATTAGTATTGAATATTACTAAATAGTTTTCCTGCAGCTTATGAGATGATTAAATGGTTTTCTCCTTTAAGTAAAAGATGGTGAATTACGTTAACAGAATTTTGAGACGAAACCACCTTTACATTCCTTGAAGATGCCCTGCTTGATCCTGATGCATTGCTTGCTTATATATTGCTTGATTTAGTTTGCTAGTATTTTATTGAGAATTTTTATGGCTGTATTCAAATAATTTAGGCCTATAGTTTACTTTCCTTATCATGTCTGGTTTTAAGACCAAAGCTTTACCAGATGGTACAACATATTATAACCCCCCCCCTTTTTTTAAGAGAAAAAAGGGAGAGACAAGTGGAACTGAATATGAATCTAGAAATGAACTGCATATGGGATTTTATTCTTTTATTTTGTTTTTGGCCACACGACGTGGCACGGGGGATTTTAATTCTCTAACCAGGGATCAAACCGGTGCCCCCTGCAGGGGAAACGTGGATTCTTAACCACTGGACTGCCAAGGAAGTCCCACGTATGGGATATTAGCATTTAACGAAAATGCCATTTCAAATCAGTGGGGGAAAGTTGTACTATTCAGTAAATGAATAAACTGAGTGATAGGGTGGAACAGCTGGAGAGCCATCAGGATACAAAGCTGGAGCCATGGTTCACACCATATACCAAAATGACTCCAAATAAATCAAAAGATTTAAATGTAAAAAATGAAACAAGTGCCAGATGAAAACATGGATGAATTATTTTATACCCTGTTTTTCTATTTCTTTTTGAGTCAATTTTTGTACATCATATGTTTTTCTGGGAAATTATCATATTATAATTTATTGGCATAAAAGTTCATATTTTCCATGTGATCTTTAAAACCTCTTCTTTATACTAATATTTTTCTTTGTTCTCTTTTTTTCTTATGGTTTATATACTTTATTAGTCTTTTCAAAGAATTAGATTTTGGTTTTATTAGTTATCACTATGAATCTTTGTTTCCTATTTTATTAATTTTAACTCTTTGACATTGCTTTCTTTTTTTTTTTATTAGTTTCTGCTTTATAACAAAGTGAATCAGTCATACATATACATCTGTTCCCACATCCCTTCCCTCTTGCATCTCCCTCCCTCCCACCCTCCCCATCCCACCCCTCCAGGCGGTCACAAAGCACCGAGCTGATCTCCCTGTGCTATGCGGCTGCTTCCCACTATCTATCTACCTTACGTTTGGTGCCGTATATATGTCCATGCCTCTCTTTCACTTTGTCACAGCTTACCCTTCCCCCTCCCCATATCCTCAAGTCCATTCTCAAGTAGGTCTGTGTCTTTATTCCTGTTTTACCCCTAGGTTCTTCATGACATTTTTTTTTCTTAAATTCCATATATATGTGTTAGCATACGGTATTTGTCTTTCTCTTTCTGACTTACTTCACTCAGTATGACAGACTCTAGGTCTATCCACCTCATTACAAATAGCTCAGTTTCGTTTCTTTTTATGGCTGAGTAATATTCCATTGTATATATGTGCCACATCTTCTTTATCCATTCATCCGATGATGGACACTTAGGTTGTTTCCATCTCCGGGCTATTGTGAATAGAGCTGCAATGAACATTTTGGTACATGTCTCTTTTTGAATTATGGTTTTCTCAGGGTATATGCCTAGTAGTGGGATTGCTGGGTCATATGGTAGTTCTATTTTTAGTTTTTTAAGGAACCTCCATACTGTTCTCCATAGTGGCTGTACCAATTCACATTCCCACCAGCAATGCAAGAGTGTTCCCTTTTCTCCACACCCTCTCCAGCATTTATTGTTTCTAGATTTCTTGATGATGGCCATTCCGACTGGTGTGAGATGATATCTCATTGTAGTTTTGATTTGCATTTATCTAATGATTAATGATGTTGAGCATTCTTTCATGTGTTTGTTGGCAGTCTGTATATCTTCTTTGGCGAAATGCCTATTTAAGTCTTCTGCCCATTTTTGGATTGGGTTGTTTGTTTTTTTGCTATTGAGCTGCATGAGCTGCTTATAAATTTTGGAGATTAATCCTTTGTCAGTTGCTTCATTTGCAAATATTTTCTCCCATTCTGAGGGTTCTCTTTTGGTCTTGTTTATGGTTTCCTTTGCTGTGCAAAAGCTTTGAAGTTTCATTAGGTCCCATTTGTTTATCTTTGTTTTTATTTCCATTTCTCTAGGAGGTGGGTCCAAAAGGATCTTGCTGTGATTTATGTCATAGAGTGTTCTGCCTATGTTTTCCTCTAAGAGTTTGATAGTTTCTGGCCTTACATTTAGGTCTTTAATCCATTTTGAGCTTATTTTTGTGTATGGTGTTAGGGAATGATCTAATCTCATACTTTTACATGTCCCTGTCCAGTTTTCCCAGCACCACTTATTGAAGAGGATGTCCTTTCTCCACTGTACATTCCTGCCTCCTTTATCAAAGATAAGTTGACCATATGTGCGTGGGTTTATCTCTGGGCTTTCTATCCTGTTCCATTGATCTATCTTTCTGTTTTTGTGCCAGTACCACACTGTCTTGATTACTGTAGCTTTGTAGTATAGTCTGAAGTCAGGGAGCCTGATTCCTCCAGCTCCGTATTTCGTTCTCAAGATTGCTTTGGCTATTCGGGGTCTTTTGTTTTTCCAAACAAATTTTGAAATTTTTTGTTCTAGTTCTGTGAAAAATGGCAGGGGCAGTTTGATAGGGATTGCATTGAATCTATAGATTGCTTTGGGTAGTAGAGTCATTTTCACAATATTGATTCTTCCAATCCAAGAACATGGTATATCTCTCCATCTGTTTGTATCATCTTTAATTTCTTTCATCAGTGTCTTATAGTTTTCTGCATTCAGGTCTTTTGTCTCCCTAGGTAGGTTTATTCCTAGGTATTTTATTCTTTTTGTTGCAATGGTAAATGGGAGTGTTTCCTTAATTTCTCTTTGAGATTTTTCATCATTAGTGTATAGGAATGCAAGAGATTTCTGTGCATTAATTTTGTATCCTGCAACTTTACCAAATCATTGATTAGCTATAGTAGTTTTCTTGTGGCATCTTTAAGATTCCCTATGTCTATACATAGAGAATGTCTATGTATATGTCTATGTCATGTCACCTGCAAACAGTGACAGTTTTACTTCTTCTTTTCCAATTTGTATTCCTTTTATTTCTTTTTAGTCTCTGATTGTCATGGCTAGGACTTCCAAAACTATGTTGAATAATAGTGGTGAGAGTGGACATCCTTGTCTTGTTCCTGATGTTAGAGGAAATGCTTTCAGTTTTTCACCATTGAGAATGATGTTTGCTGTGGGTTTGTCGTATATAGCCTTTATTATATTGAGGTAGGTTCTCTCTATGCCCGCTTTCTGGAGAGTTTTTATCATAAATGGGGGTTGAATTTTGTCAAAAGCTTTTTCTGCATCTATTGAGATGATCATATGGTTTTTCTTCTTCAATTTGTCAATATGGTGTATCACATTGATTGATTTGCATATATTGAAGAACCCTTGCATCCCTGGGATAAATCCCACTTGATCATGGTTGTATGATCCTTTTAATGTGTTGCTGGATTCCGTTTGTTAGTATTTTGTTGAGGATTTTTGCATCTATATTCATGAGTGATATTGGTCTGTAATTTTCTTTTCTTGTAGTGTCTTTGGTTTTGGTATCAGGGTGATGGTGGCCTCATAGAATGAGTTTGGGGGTGTTCCTTCCTCTGCAGTTTTTTGGAAGAGTTTGAGAAGGATGGGTGTTAGCTCGTCTGTAAATGTTTGATAGAATTCACCTGTGAAGCCATCTGGTCCTGGACTTTTGTTTGTTGGAAGATTTTTTTTTTTTTTTTTTTTTATAAATATATTTATTTCAATCTCTTTCCAGCTGTTAACCAGTATATGTGTAGGTTTATTAAGGGATATAAGAAACACTTTTAATTTTATTTTTTTTTATTTATTTTATTTTTGGCTGTGTTGGGTCTTTGTTTCTGTGCTAGGGCTTTCTCTAGTTGCGGCAAGCGGGGGCCACTCTTCATCGCGGTGCGCGGGCCTCTCACTGTCACGGCCTCTCTTGTTGCGGAGCACAGGCTCCAGACGCGCAGGCTCAGTAGTGTGGCTCACGGGCCTAGTTGCTCCGCGGCATGTGGGACCTTCCCAGACCAGGGCTCGAACCCCTGTCCCCTGCATTGGCAGGCAGATTCTCAACCACTGCGCCACCAGGGAAGCCCTGTTGGAAGATTTTTAATCACAGTTTCAGTTTCATTACTTGTGATTGGTCTGTTCATATGTTCTATTTCTTCCTGGTTCAGTCTTGGAAGGTTATACCTTTCTAAGAATTTGTCCATTTCTTTCAGGTTGTCCATTTTATTGGCATAGAGTTGCTTGTACTAGTCTTTTAGGATGCTTTGTATTTCTGTGGTGTCTATTGTAACTTCTCCTTTTTCACTTCCCATTTTATTGATTTGAGTCCTCTCCCTCTTTTTCTTGATGAGTCTGGCTAATGGTTTATCAATTTTGTTTATCTTCTCAAAGAACCAGCTTTTAGTTTTATTAATCTCTGCTATTGTTTTGTTTGTTTCTATTTCATTTATTTCTGCTCTGATCTTTATGATTTCTTTCCTTCTAGTAACTTTGGGTTTTGTTTGTTCTTCTTTCTCTAGTTCCTTTAGGTGTATGGTTAGATTGTTTGAGATGTTTGTTGTTTCTTGAGGTAAGATTGTATTGCTATAAACTTCCCTCTTAGAACTGCTTTTGCTGAATCCCATAGGTTTTGGATCGTCGTATTTTCATTGTCATTTGTCTCTAGGTATTTTCTGATTTCCTCTTTGATTTCTTCAGTGATCGCTTGGTTATTTAGTAATGTATTGTTTAGCCTCCATGTGTTTGTGTTTTTTACGTTTTTTTCCCTGTAATTAGTTTCTAATCTCATAGCACTGTGGTCAGAAAAGATGCTTGATATGATTTCAATTTTCTTAAATTTACTGAGGCTTGATTTGTGACCCAAGATGTGATCTATCCTGGAGAATGTCCTGTGCGCACTTGAGAAGAAAGTGTAATCTGCTGTTTTTGCATGGAACGTCCTATAAATGTCAATTGAATCTATCTGGTCTATTGTGTCATTTAAAGCTTGTGTTTCTTTATTAATTTTCTATTTGGATGACCTGTCCATTGGTGTAAGTGAGGTGTTAAAGTCCCCCACTAATATTGTGTTACTGTCAATTTCCTCTTTTATAGCTGTAGCAGTTGCCTTATGTATTGAGGTGCTCCTATGTTGGGTGCATATATATTTATAATTGTAATAGCATCTTCTTGGATTGATCCTTTGATCATTATGTAGTGTCCTTCCGTGTCTCTTGCAACATTCCTTTTTTTTTTTTGTGGTACATGGGCCTCTCACTGTTGTGGCCTCTCCCGTTGCGGAGCACAGGCTCCTGACGCGCAGGCTCAGCGGCCATGGCTCATGGGCCTAGCTGCTCCGCAGCATGCGGGATCTTCCCGGACCGGGGCACAAACCCGTGTCCCCTGCATGGGCAGGCAGACTCTCAACCACTGCGCCACCAGGGAAGTCTGGGAACAAGGTTTTTATTGTTCCGTCTGCCATCAGCAAGGAATGTGGCCAGGAATGTGGGCTGTCTTCATGGACACTGACCAGCTGGAGATTAAGGGATGGCAGGCAGGTTAAGTAAAATGCTACAACATTCTCTTACCAAAATTCAACAGCCTCTTTCTTCATTGAGCATTCTCCTGTTTTGTTTTGTTTTGAATTAGATTCCAGAGTTCTGAAAAAGTTGACTCTGGCAGTTTTTGAGAACCTAATCATTGCTTTAGTGGAAAGACAGAGATTTGGAGTTCCCTACTCTGCCATTTTTAGTGATGTCACTCTTATTAAATCTGGTGGGTTCTCAGTCACTATCACTTTGAATATTTCTTCTCTATTATCTTGAGTGTCTTCTTCTGGAGCTCCTATTAGGCTTATGATGAACTTTCTTACTCCATATTCTATGCTTCAACTTCTCTCTTTCATATTTTCTCTTTATCTGTCAGTACTATAATCTGGGTAATTTCCCCACATCCTTCAGCTCATTACTTCCCCAGCTTTTGTCTGATATGCTTTTTAACCCATTTATTGACATTTTTATTTCAATAATTATATGTTCAATTCTAGACATTATATCTTTTACTTAAAAAAATATGTCTATTCCATCCTAATAATGTCTTATTCTTTTCATAGGGCTTTTATTTATGTCTTTATAATTTAAGTGTATTTTAAATTATTTTCAGACAGGTCTTTTATTATCTCATATTCTCAGGGTTCTAATCCTCCCATTTCTTATTTTTGCTGGTTCTTGATTCTTAGTCATGGGGATTTAAAAATCAGGTGTTTTATAGTTTTGAACTATGAGTTCAATTTTGTACCCCACCCCCCCACCCATATCTGTCCTGTGAGCATCTCTTTATGCTTTGATTATGATTTTGCATTTGTTTTTCAGGAGTCCCATGGATTTCTTCAGAATACCATCAAATTGGGATCGATTTTTATGCCAGTTCCCAGGCACTACATTTTCTAAGCTGCATGAAGGTTTCTAGGCTGAAGGTAGGAAAAACTTAAATCTGTACAAAGTGTAGGCTCAAGGTTCATATTTCTCAAGGTGATCTTTTTTGCTTTTCCCCACTCAAAACTCGGGCAGAGATGAACATGCTTTCTTGTTCCTCTGTGTAGGTGAAAGGTATCTTCTCTGTCTTTTCCCTTAGGGTGCAGTCTTTGCAGGGTTCTGGCCTTATGCAGGATTCTCAGTTCTAAATCCCCACTTTGCTTGGGAGCAAGGCCTCATCTCCTAACTTGAGAGTATATGAGAATCCATATTCTAGGTTCCTGGGATAATATCTCGTGGGTCATTTCCACCCACACTGAGCAGCTGATTTGTCACTGCTCCTGTTTTCCATTTCTGGCACCTCTGTGTTTCTTTTTCCCCTTCTTTTTTTTGCCAGCTCAGCCATTCAGTTAAAGCAATAGTGTTTACATTTCCCCTAGTAGTTTTAGGTAAGTACAGAAGGAGGATTTTCAGGGTTCAATGATTTTTCATCTTGCTGGAACTAAAAGTATCTTCTCAAGCACTTTGGCTGGGAATGTGTCCTCTGCCTGTCCCTTTACTTTGTCCTCTGCTTATCCGTCTCCCAAGAGTCTTACATGGCCCTCTTTTCCTTTCTCCTGATACTGGGAGTCCTCATCTACCCCACTGAGACCTATGGATCCCTGGACCCTAATAACTTTTAATAAGTAGGCAGGACAGAGTGTAGTTAGGGACTCAAGACTCTACTGATAAAGCTGGGTTTGAATCCTTTTTCTGCCACTTACTACCTGAGTTACCTGGGGGCAAGTTGCTTGGCCATTCTGAACCCATTTCATGTATAAAGTGAGTGAAACAGTGAGCATAGGGCTCTGGAGACATGCTGTGAATGTGCAATGAACAAGGGACCCTGGGTTAGTTGGGAGTTAGGTAGGTAAGCTTTCTGATTACAGAGGTAATGGGCAGGGATTCAAGTCCATGAGTCTTCAGGCACAGCATCAAGGGCTTTACTTTTACTCCTAAGGAACAATCTCACACAAGATTATTACTGTCTTCATGTTACAGATGAGGAAACAGAGTCTGGGAGTGGTTGGTAACTTGCCCAGCTCAGTCCCATTCCAGTGGATGACTGCTTTGGGCTGAACATCCTTCTGGGCTTAATATCCCTTGCAGGGATAGTCACTGGAGATCTGAGGCTGCTTTATTTTTTTTATTTTTCATTTTTTTCGGTACGCAGGGCTCTCACTGTTGTGGCCTCTCCCGTTGCGGAGCACAGACTCCGGACGCACAGGCTCAGCGGCCATGGCTCATGGGCCCAGCCGTTCGGCGGCATGTGGGATCTTCCCGGACCAGGGCACGAACCCGTGTCCCCTGCATCGGCAGGCGGACTCTCAACCACTGTGCCACCAGGGAAGCCCCTGAGGCTGCTTTAGATGTGATTTTTTTTTTTAATTCTCATTTTATATTACTGATTTTTTCCTTTGAATTCTGCGGATGGGGTACCATCAGAGTGGTCTTTCCAGTCAAGTGTGAGCTGGCACAGGGGTTGGAAGGAACCGCTGGTTGCTACACCTCCCCTGCTCCCAAGGAGAGCAAAGCCTCAGGAAGGTAAAGACTCCTTCCTTTGACCGCCAGGTAGCAAAGAGGCCCTCCACCCCCAAGCTGGGCTTTCTGGAGGCCTTTTCTACCTAACTTCAGCTGCCCCTGCTCTGGCCCCACTGGAAGGTCTGAGCCCATGCCCGGCGCACAAATAAGGGAGATGAGGCGTATCTCTCTGTTCAGCCACTTTCCAGGAGCCAAGATACACGCGTAAACGCACACCAGGCTCAGGCACTCCCCACCGCCCCTCACTTACAGAAATGGGCCACAGGATGAAGGGCGTGTATCTCTGGATGGCGAAGGTGTAGATAATGATGAAGAAGATGAAGATGGACAACTCCATGGTGATGATGAGTGTCAGGAGGGGGTGCACAGTGGTCCCCGTGAACATGATCAGCGAACCTATTAGGCAGCCCTGCCGGGAGACATGCCCTTTGAGCCATGGCAGAGGGCTCGGGCCAGAGGAGGCCTCGGGGAGCCCGCTCCTCCCTCTTCCCGTCTTTGGGCACTCCCTCCCCACCCCCGCCCCATCCAGGGATACGGGCCCACTTACCAAGCTAATGAGCTTGACCTCAGCGTACCCCATAACCCAGAACTCTCTATTGCTGTCCTTGAATTCCCACTTGTAACGGCGACACCCCTTCCTCGTTCCCACTTCATCCATGGGCTGCACGGACTTTTTCTTCTCCTCTGTCTTTTCCTCAGGCTTGTCGCCCGGAGGAGGGGCCGCCCCCGGCGCGGCTGCGGCTGCGGCGGCCGGGGCTGGGGCTGGGGCTGGTGCGGCCCCGGGTCTGCCCTTTTTGCCTTTGTCAGCCATCTTGCCGTGGAGTTCTCAGCTTCTCACGGCCTGCCCAATTTTTGCGGTCCCCGGCCAGGCCTGGCCTTTGAGCGAGCCGGATGCCCACCAACCTGCTAAGAGGCCGCGCTCAGCCAACGGCCGGGAAGGACGAGCGAAGGCCAGCGCTTAGCGCCCTCTCGGCGCGCGCCTAGTCTCCGCACGCGAGTCCCCTCCGCCCAGCCGCCCCCCCGCGCCCGGCAGCAAGCACCTCGGGTCTCCGCGGCCGCCCAGACCCTGCGCGGGAGCCCACCACCACCACCACCACCACGCCGGCTCCGGTGGTGGTCCCGCCTCCACGCGGAGCACTCCCCACGCGGAGCACTCCCCACGCGAGGCCTCTGGGGGCTGCCGGGGGCTGTAGCCGCTGCTCCCGCCTTCGGGTCGGGTTGGCTGAAACTGTGGCCTCCTGGGGCAGCCGCGCGCAGAGCCCCGCGGGCGCATTGGCACTTGCCTGAAATGTAACGCGACTTTTACACAAGGGAGCACGAGCAAGCAGAAGTGTTCCGTGTTTAGCAGCCCTGATTTTATGATCACATGTGGGCTGAAATGGGTGACAGCGTGCGAGCTCAGCGGCGGGAGGGAGAAGACGATGGTGCTTGCGAAGGTGCCCGCGACGGTGCCCGAGAGGGTGGCCGAGGGGGTGCCCGCGAGGGTGCTTCCGAGGGTGGCTCCGACAGGCCGCGTTGCTTCATGGTTGCCCTTGTAGGTGCCCTTGGGCTTCCCCTTGGGGGTACCCTTGTGGGTGGGATGGGTTCCTGAGCGGGGGAGGCACTGGTTTTGGTTTCGATTCCCAGGGCTTTTTTCATGGTATTCCTCATCGTCTTGGTGACCACAGTCGCATCGATGAGACACAGGATTGCCGCTGTGAGACATAGGGACTGTCAGCCACAAGACCATATGCGGGAAGGAAAGGCGGGGTTATTCTGCAGCTCCGCAACAGCCTGTCCTCCCTATCCGGGCGGCGGGCGTGCGGCCTCCTGTCCCCCTCTGACCCTCACTACCTTCCTGGTGTCTGCCCAGTTGGCTGCTGCAGCCCATTCTGGCATTCCCAGAGAAAGCGTTTTTGGAAATGGGCTTTTCTGCCAGTGACGGCCTTGCCTAAGGCCTGAGGCACCAGGACGGGAGTAGGGCACTGATCCTAGGAGGCTCCGGGTGGCAGTGGGTCCCGAGAAGGCCCCTCAGTGGAAAGGACTCTTGGGCTATGTTTGAAAAGGCAGGAAGGAGTTTCCAAGGGGACCAACTGGGAGGAGAAGAACTCCAGGTACTGGACTGGGGTCTCCAAGGAATCTGGTGTGGCTGAGACGTCTGGAGCTGGTGAGGGTGGGGGCAGAGTTGAGGCTGGGGGGGGTGCAGGATCTGGGACTTCATCAAGAGGGGAGGGGAGGTTCCAGAAAGCCCACTTGTCGCAAGATGAATGGAAAGCGAACCAGGCTGGCGGCAGGGAGACCAGTGGAGGGTGGCGGGGGCCCCTGCCATCCAGGTAAGGATTGATGGAGACCAGGGTGTGGGAGCTCCTGGCAGGTAGGAGAAGGCTTGTTGGCTGAGTTAGCAGATGGGGGTCAGCGGGCTACAACACCCTAGATTCGAAGTGCTCCCCAGCTCCTGTCTACCTCATATGTTTCTCTTTACGGTCACTTAATCCCTGGCTGTCTTCATGAACTTTTCCTAGGTAGGTCTTGCTCTAGCTAATCTGTGAGCTCCCTAAGGGGGAAGGGACTCTATCTCCAACACTGAGCTCAGGCCTGGTGCAGTCCAATGGGGTCGACAAATATTCACTGATCATAGAGTGAATTCAAAGAATTTAACTTTTTTTTTTTCTGGATTAATTTTTGTTCCCATAGCTTAACTTCTTGAATCAAAGTCTCACCACCCCATTCCCCACCCCCTATCTTCCAAGCATTTAATCTGCCATTTCTTGTGGTCTTCATATGATGAGGATTTGTCCCAGCCTTGTGAGCCAGGGTAAGATATTTAACCTCAGTTCCCATATCTGTAAAAATGAGTTATAAAGATTAAAACAGAACATGCCTAGCCTGGTGTGGGAACTTCTTTTCCTTCCTCAACAGGCAGAGTCACTCACTTTTGACAATGCACTTTTTCTTTTCTACAATCATTTTTTTCTTGTGATTTAAAGTATAATTTTCTAGTCCAGAAAAGTCAAAGTCCTACTTATAGATAAGAACATCTTGTTGCAACATTTAAAAAAATAGTGTGTATGATTTTCAAAAGAGGTTCTGTAGGGCTTCCCTGGTGGCGCAGTGGTTGAGAGTCCGCCTGCCGATGCAGGGGACACGGGTTTGTGCCCTGGTCCCGGAGGATCCCACATGCCGCGGAGCGCCTGGGCCCGTGAGCCATGACCGCTGAGCCTGCGCGTCCGGAGCCTGTGCTCCACAACGGGAGAGGCCACAACAGTGAGAGGCCCGCGTACCGCAAAAAAAAAAAAAAAAAAAAAAAAAAGAGGTCTGTAGATTTGTTTTCGTACCTATTTGGAGAATGAGCTTAGAGTTTGTGCAACTTCAAATCTTCTGAAGAAGTCAGCGCAAGAAAGAGAAAGGGTGGTGGTGGGGATGGTGTTCTATAAATGAAATAATGATAGTCTGCCAGTTTCCCTTTTTCAAAGAGTCTTGAAATACTGATCTTAAATGGAGTCATGAAGGCCTCTACTTACCCCTCCAACGTAGAATAAATGACTTCTTTCCTTTTCTTGCATCGCCAAGATGGCAACTACGAAAAGGAACACAGCAGTAATGAAACTGTTGATAAGATCCTGCAATACAGAATTGAAAATTGTCAACTTTACATGAAAATGTAATTTCATAAAATATTTAAATTGGTCAGTTACCCATCTAAGGATGGATGCCTTTTAAAAACTTTCCCTTTGAGGAACCCTCCTAAACTGTTGGTGGGAATGTAAATTGATACAGCCACTATGGAGAACAGTATGGAGATTCCTTAAAAAACTAAAAATAGAACTACCATATGACCCAGCAATCCCACTACTGGGCATATACCCTGAGAAAACCATAATTCAGAAAGAGACATGCACCACAATATTCACTGCAGCACTATTTACAGTAACAAGGACATGGAAGCAACCTAAATGCCCATCAACAGACGAATGGATAAAGATTTGGCACATATATACAATGAAATATTACTCAACCATAAAAAGGAACGAAATTGGGTCATTTGTAGAGATGTGGATGGACCTAGAGACTGTCATACAGAGTGAAGTAAGTCAGAAATAGAAAAATAAATACCGTATGCTAACACATATATATGGAATCTTAAAAAAAAAAAACAAAAGGTTCTGATGAACCTGGTTGCAGGGCAGGAATAAAGAGGTAGACATAGAGAATGGACTTGAGGACTTGGGGTGGGAGGGGGGCGAAGTGAGAGTGGCATCGACATATATACACTACCAAATGTAAAATAGATAGCTAGTGGGAAGCAGCCGCATAGCACAGGGAGATTCCGTGCTTTGCGATGACCTAGAGGGGTGGGATAGGGAGGATGGGAGGGAGGCTAAAGAGGGAGGGGATATGGGGACATGTGTATGCATATGGCTGATTTGCTTTGTTGTGCAACAGAAACTAACACAGTATTGTGAAGCAATTATGCTCCAGTAAAGATCTATTAAAAAAAAATCCAAAAAAAAATGTTCCCTTTGATTAATATTAAGAGGAACTCTCAGCAGCATAATTCTTATATCTTCCAGAGACATGAGTTTATGTGATTATAAGGTTCTGGATAGGATCGTCAGCAGAAATGGGTTTAACTTCATTAAAGAACACTCTTAAAAAAAAAAAAGCTGACAACTTTTCCATCAGACTTTTTAAAGGTCGTGAGAAAATGGGCAAGAAAAAAACCTAGAGGTCTAGGGGCCTCACCCATATTGACCCTCCATAAATATGATCTTATTGAAGTTTTGTATTTTAAATTAATGTAAATTCTGCATTCTATTCCATAATACATTTGTTTTAATATAAAAATAGAAATTTAGATGAACACTTTACTGATTTAATTCTACTTCCAAATCTGCAAATCAGTAGAACTGATACTTTGGAAGTTGGATCATATTTATTCTTTAGGGTCCCACATCTCAAGAAGAAGGAACCCATCTGAGGAGCTAGCCTGATGTTCTAGAGTGAAAGTGCCTTTCTCTCTTTCCTAAAAACATGGCCAGAATTGAGTCTGCCCTGACATCTATAGGCTATCTGTGTCCTTCTTTTTTGGACATTGATACTGGGTTCTTCAAATGCTGGCCCAATCTGTTTTTCATGTGCTAAATAAAGGATGAGGATGAGTGGGAGGGGGAGCATTCCTGTGGATAAGCAGAGCCTGGGCTTTGGTAGCACAGTGATAATGAAAGAGAAGGTACTCACTGAGTCAGTGGCACCAGTGTTGGAGGATGAGTAAAACCCCGGGGTCCTTTAACCTCCATATGGCCCAGGTAACTAATCTGAACATTTTAAGTTTTTACGTCTTGGTGGCATGACTTGGTAGTGTCAGGTTGTCCGGTGCACTTGCCCAAACACAGTGAAGAGCCCTGCTGTCTGATCATAATGGGTCTACGTGGAGCTCCTCAGCATGCCCAGCGTTTCCCCTGTTATTACCTCATTTAACCCTCACAAACACCCTCCAAAGTCAGTGTGGCTAGGATCCCCATTTTAAGAAGATGTGACAGAGGCTTAGAGAAGCTCATTAAATTGACTATGATTGAATATCTGCCAAGGAGTGGAGCCAGAACTCAACTCACTATTGCCTCCCATCAGGGACAACCAAATAAGGAGGAAATGATCTATCCCCCAAGGTTGGAAGTGCAGCATCCATCTTTGGCATTTTCTGTGGAATGGGTAATGGAGGGTCAAAATGGTATGGGACAAATAATTGGCCTGCCAATTCCTAGATGTATGACCTGGGGCATGTTTTATCACCCCTCTGTGCCAACAGGCTAGGATCTTAGTTCCCTGACAGGTGAATGAATCTGTGCCCCCTGCAGTGGAAGTGCAGAGTCTTAACCACTGGACCACCAGGGAATTCCCCCAACAGGCTAATTTTTAATATGGGGATAATGATTGGGATTCATTGGGCTCATCTGAGGATTGATTAAATGGCACAGTGAATCTGAAAGCATCAGATGAGGTGTAGTGGGAATGCATCAAAGTGTAGATTCCTGATATCTGCCTTCAAGATAGTAAACTTTTCTGTGAACTTCAGGTGTTCTTCCTGTTGAGACTGTTGAGCAAGGGGCCCTGTTGTGGAACGGGACTTGCCTCTTGGAAAGGCACTAATGTCTGTTATTTGGGCACCTGGTGAGTAACACCGGAGGGGGCACATGGTGCAGGGCTGGTGAGGGTTGGAAGTCAGTTCCAATTGGGTTCTGTAGGCTGAGTGAGAGGTCTGCCCACACTGGGGCAGGTACAGTGGTTTTCAGCTTTGCAGGAAGCATAGGATCTGAGGATTGTGTAAACCAAGATATCAAAAAATGTGAACAAGGACTCAAGCGGAGTGTAAACTTATAAAATTAAAAATTAACTAACTTCGGTCTAGATCATTGAGAATTTGGACGAATGCACACTAATAATGATAACAGTAACAAAACAAATGCAGACTCGGTCTCCCTAGCCAATTGTTGACTCCCTGTCAGGATTCCATCTCCTCGCCGGACTATTGGACATTATAGTTTACTGTGGTCCTTACTTGCAAGGAAGTGCTCTTCTGAACTGTCCCTTGGAAGTAATGCTTTCTTTGTACGTAACATTTCTATCGTAGCTCACATATCTTGAGCACTTACTGTCTGTCACGTACGGTGCCAAGGTGTTCATATGTGATCTCATTTGATTCTCACAACAAACTCTCATTATCCCCAATTTACAGATGAGTAAGCAACTTGCCTGGGGTTGCTCAGCCAGTAAGTGGCTATGACCCTCCTCAGTCTGACTTGAGAGCCCAAGGGTCTTCTCCTGACGAACACCCACTCCCTTTTGCCTTAGACACAGACCCTCTTGTTGGCCTCATCTTTGACAGAGAGAAAGATATGTTCTCCCAGATGGAGTAAAACTACAGCTGAGTCTTGCCATGTGCAAAAGCCCTTCTGGTTTCCCCTTAAATGTCATCCTTACTCATCATCTTTTTCTTTCTCCCTTTGACTAAATACCTTATTGACTTAAGTAGCTGCTTCTGACACAGTGAGAGATGGGTTTGTGACTTGACTATTATTTTTCTGTAAAGCCCCCAAACCGTTCCCTGAGATAAACAAAATTGTATAGAATTAAAATTGGGAAAGAAAAAGATGCTTTGATGGTGAATGCTTTTTTTTTTAAATCACTGAATATTAGGAAGAAGTCAAACATTTACACTTTGTTTCACAAAATGTGGTATTTGTAAGGATGTATATACAATAAATATTATGCGGTATTTGTGCCTTGGAGTTCTCCAAACACATGGCAGAATCTGATCAGTCATCACCAGAATTTGAAGGGGACATTCTGAAGCTGATACCTTTTACTTATAAATGTAAAGATATTGCCGGTAGTCTTGGAATCATCCCTTCAATAGAGTTCTAGTTAAATATGTTTATTATGTTCTTTTTTCTAAATTGCTTTCTATTGGAAAAAACATCAGCTTGACCAGAACTCAGTTTCTCGGACTGTATGGGGAAATACTTTTTTTTTTTTTTTTCAGTACGCATGCCTCTCGCTGTTGTGGCCTCTCCCGTTGCAGAGCACAGGCTCCGGACACGCAGGCTCAGCGGCCATGGCTCACGGGCCTAGCCGCTCCGCAGCATGTGGGATCTTCCCGGACCGGGGCATGAACCTGTGTCCCCTGCATCGGCAGGCAGACTCTCAATCACTGCGCTACCAGGGAAGCCCAGAAATACCTTTTTTTACAATGTAGAAGTGTTTAAAATATGGGCTATTCAGAAGACAATAATTATACTTCATACTTTTCTTGGGTACACTGATTGGTGACATAAGACTAGGGTGGGTAAAGTTGATAATGAAATCTAGCAATGAAGACAGTGACCCCACCACAGGTGGGGTGAGGAAAGCTGGCCACACCCTGGAGGACAGGAGCAAGAAAAAGGCAGGGGCTTTGTATCATGCTCTGGGCCCCCATAGCTATCCAAAGAAAAGAGGATGCTCTCCCCCAAGGACAGAGGTAGCAAAAGGGGGCCTGGCTTTACCAGAGTTGCCTAGAGGCCTGCAGCTCTCCACAAGCTGGCCTGAGCTGCCCATGAATGTGGGAACAGCTCCCCTCACAGCACCTGCTTTATGCTTAGGAGACCCTGGCTCCTGCCTCTTCCTGAGACTCTTCCTGGACGCTCCCCCTGGACCCTCCAGCAAAGCACGGGGCCTTGAGGCTCTCTCCAGCTCTCCAGCTTTATGGCCGTGGACCTTTAGAGGGCTCCGGTCCTCCTGACCACAGCTGCTGACCTTGGTGCAGCCCTCAGTCGCCGACCCCCAAAGGCTTGTACCCTGTCCTCCACTCCAGGAAAATCAAGTCACCGTTCGTCGCACATTTTAAGGAAACCATGAGAAAATGGGAGAGGATTCAGACAAGGTAAGATTTTGAGAATGTGAGGAAGACAAAGATGTAGGGAGGGTGAAGATAAACCAGCACAAGGCTATAGGGCATAAAGTCTGGAAAGAGTCTGGGCTTTAGAGTCAGACAGACCTGGGCTCAAATCTGAGTTTCCATGTGCCTAAATACAACCATGGGCAACACAGTCTCTTTAATCCAATGTTCTCATCTGTTAAAGGGGGAGTGGGATGACCACAACCTCACTGGGTTGTTGTGAGGATTAAATGAGGTAATCTATATGAAGAAGTATCTGGTACGTGGCATGTGCTCAAAACCAGTTATTTTACCTTCCCCTCTTGAAAATTTCCGTGGAAATTTTCATTTTAAAATTTAAAAATTTTAAATTGCATTTAAAATTTCATTTTAAAATTTCCATTTTAGTTTCCCCTCAGAAACCTCTCCATGGTTATAGCTCTCCATAACTGAGAGGGTCTTCCATGTGTCCAATTAAAGCTGCTCAGAGTTTGCTTCGTGTGCTTTCTGCTGCTCAGCACTCTGTGGGACAGAGAGAGCTCAGTAGCCTTTTCAGAAAATCCCTCAGACGCTTGAAGAAAGTATTTTGAGTTTTAGTTCAATAGCAACCAATCCTACCTTACAGTTTAAAAAAGGTACCATAAAAATGTATGATGTGGAAGAGGCATGGGCTCGGAGTTAGGATGGTTCGCGGTGCAAAAGATAAAAGGGTAAAAGCCACCCAACTGCCGCAGGGGGTCTGACCCACACTTTGTAGCAAATACTTACTTTGTGGCAAGCCTTTTGTGATCTTTGCTTTAAACACATTTAAATGTTACAGGACCCCTATAGACAGCTCTTATCATCACACTTTTCCTTCTCTGAATTTCCCGGATGGGGAAACTGAGGCTAAAGTTCTCACAGCTAGTAAGGTGGTAGGGCCAGGAACTGGGCCCATGTCTGTATCTGGACAAAACTATGTTTCCTCTCCAGTCTGTGAGGATACCGAGCCTCGGATTCCGGAATAAAAAGGATTTTTCTGAGACCTGAAGAATTAGCTTTGGGAATTTTTCAGTTCGTAAAGAGTATGAAATTCTGGAAAAAGCTATTGAAGAAGGCTATGCAGTGTCTTTTCCTGAATACTCCACCATACGGCACCCCTTTGGAAAAGATGGGCCCTTGACACATGAAAAGTTTGACTCTTGCGCTCTTTCAGGGCACACGTGACAGTTTTCTGCCGCTTAGCCATGTTGTAGAAACATGCTTTTTCGGAGGGACATTTGTAATCTGTTAGAGAGGGTGCTGTTTGACCAGTAGAAGAAGCATGTGCCGTTTTACAAGCAATATACTACTGAATATACTGAGTAAAATTTTCTTTAGGACCAGCTGAAAATTACCACGTGTTTAGGGCAGTAATGAGATGGAAGCAGGTGTGTGTGTTGGTTGTCCTATAGACAGAGGGGTTCAAGGAATCTTTCTGAGCTTTAGGCTGATTTCCTCTCTGGGATTAGGGTGACACTCTGTCATAGCTCAGCTATGTCCTTGTCTAGAGAGATCTCTCTGTTGCGCTCCCTTGAGGAGAGCCTTTACTGTGGGGCTGAGGGCAAAGCTTATATGAAAATTATGAAAATAAACACTTACAAGTAAGGGCCAATGTAAATAAGTCATCAAGTGGTGAAGGGTTAGCATATATATTAGAATGAAAAAAAGAACGATGTAGGTTTCCAGGACTGTGATTGCTGTATAGGACTCCTGGGCTTCAGCAATGATGAAACAAACTAGTGCCCCTATGAGAAGGCCCTGCAGTAAAAGAAACAGGATTTGTTTTAATGCAAATGGGCTATTAAAAAAACAAAATAAAATCATAAACGGTCAGACTGTAAATCTGATTATATTGCAATTGCCTGTATTGTTTTGCACATACATATTATTTTTTAAATTCCTTACATGTTTAAGTAATGAAATAACACACACAAAAATTGCACACAGTACAGAAATTTCTTTCTCCTCCCTCATCCCAACCCTAGTCTATCTCCTTAAAAGTAATCACTGTTAACAGTGTATATTTCATACCAGAAAGAATTGTGTATATACAGGTCAAGTAAAGTAAATATATATTGATTTTTTTTTTTTTTTGCGTTACGCGGGCCTCTCACTGTTGTGGCCTCTCCCCCTTGCGGAGCACAGGCTCCAGACGCACAGGCCCAGCGGCCATGGCTCACGGGCCCAGCCGCTCTACGGCATGTGGGATCCTCCCAGACCGGTGCACGAACCCGTGTCCCCTGCATCAGCAGGCGGACTCTCAACCACTGCGCCACCAGGGAAGCCCTATTGACTTTGATAGAAAGAGTGAGGTAGAGTCCCAGCTTTCTTTCTTTCTGAACAGCTGTTGATTATCCCAACATCATTTACTGGGAAACACCACTGATCTGAAATCCAACCTTTATCATATACTAAATTTTCGTGTGTATTCGGGATGCTTTTGAAACTCTTTTCTTCTATTGAGTTGCTGATTTCTTTTCTAGTACTTCTGAAATTACAAGCAACTCATTTTATGTTGTATTATTGTCTGACTTAGTCCCCATTTCGGTACTCATTCACAGGTTGTTTATGTTTCTCATTTTTGTCTTGGTCAAGTTCCCGAAGCTAAGCCTATTGGTATTTTAATTGGGATTTCCTTTAACTTATAATATGGAAAGATTACAAAATTTAGTCTTAACTCTTCAAGAACAAAGTATATCTTTCCAGTTATTTTAGTGGTTTTAAAAATATCTCTCAATAGAGTTCTAAAGTTTTCTTCATATAGGTCTTTCAAATTTATTTCATTTAATCTTAGATATTTTGTCATCTTGATTGCTATTGTAAAGAGAAATATTTTCTTCTATTTTAAGTTCTTGTTTGCTCATTTCTACTAATGAGTTAGTAGGATTTATCTTGTTCTAAATTGTTTCCCAGTTGATTTTATTTTTTAGATCTTTGATCATATCAGCTGTAAGAAATGATATATTTTGCCTCTTCTTTTCAAATATTCATACTTATTCCTTTTTCCTGTCTGATTGTGGTGACTAGTGGGCATCCTCTTTGTTCCTCATTTTAATGGGAATACTTCTGAGGTTTAATTATATATGATGCTGACTTTTGGGTTTATTTTTATAATGTCGGTGAAATATCTGTGTATTCCTATTTAACTGGTCTCTCTCTTCTTCCCTTGCTCACTTTTTTTTCATTCAGAGATGAATGTTGAATTTTGCCAAATGTGTTCTGTACCTTATTTGATAGAGTGTCCTAATTTTTTCTTCTTTTACTTATGGTGGATTAGTTTAATAGAGTCCTAATATTGAATCATTCTTATGTTTCTTCATGGTGTGTTTTGAAGAAGCACTGAGGAGCATTTTCTGTTAATATATTAATACTGCTGCTTTGATACAAGTGAGATTTCTATTTAGTTTTCTTTTTCTGACCTTGGTCAGGTTTTGATATCAGTGTTACACTGACTTTGTAAAAATAGCTCAGAAATGTTTCTTCTTTCTCTGTTCTTTGAAAAAGTTTGAATAGTATCAGAATTGCATCCCATGAAGGTTTGAAAAGAGTTAACTTGTGAAAAAGCCTGGGCCTGACACATTTCTGAAAGATACTCTCATTTTGCCCCCGTGCTTATATTGTTCTGTTTAGGTTTTTCTCTGTTCTGGGATCAGTTTTGGTAATTTATAGTTTCCCAGAAAATCAACTCTTTGATCCAATTATTCACATTTATTTGTTTTACAAAGTGCCCTTGTGAATCCTTTCAGTTTCTTCGGGGTTTGCATTATTTTCCCTTTCTGGTTTCTAACTTTAAATATATGTCCTCTTTTACCCCATTTTTTCTTGTTATATTGGCCAGTGGTTTATCAACTTTATTGGTCAAGTCTATTATTCTTGTTTGCTAATGTACACATTGCTGTTATTATCTCCATTGCTTCCCTAATTCCCTTTGTGAGGGGAAACCTGAGGAATATAAAAGTGAGGGGTGGAGGGAAGCGTGCCAAATTTAGTAGCAAGGGTAGAGTGTGTGGGAGGAGCAAAGGGAGAGGAGGAAGAAAGGGGAGGCGAAACAACGTGGACCGGCAAAGGGAATTAGGGAAGTTTCCCCCAGGTGGCGCCCCTGGGAATCACTCACTCCCTGAGGCCGAAGCCGGCCTGCATCCGCCCTTGCATCCGCCCAGCGGGCCACCAGCTCTCTCTGCTCACCAGCCTAATGATCTTCAAGATTCCTGTGGGCGAGAAGAGAAAACGCTTGAGGCTGTCCCTGAATTTGGGCGGGACTTTGGCGCGGCCCTCAGCACGCTTTTGTATGGCCTTCTTCTCCCGCTGGCTGGGGATCGCGGGTTGTGCAGTGGGCTTGAGTGTGGGTGCAGTGCGCCCCCGGGATGCTGAGGGCGCCGCGCTGGTGTCCCGCACCGAGCTTGCGGATGGCGCCGAGCGCTCGGGATGCGCCGCACGGGCGACGTTTACTGAGCGGGAGGGACGCCCCCCGGATTTGGAGTCCCCCGAACGTGCGTTGTCGTCTTCAGGATTCATGGTGGACCCCCGGGCCTGGTGGTGTCTGACGGGCCCCTCGGCTCTGAGCCTGCACGGCGGCGGCCGGCTCTCCCTCGCGCGCACTCAGCTCTGGCTGCCGGCCGACAAACCAAGCCCTTCAGCCGCCCCCGTAGCCACTGGGATGCGACGCCGCTGCCTAGCCTGGGAACTCAAGGTCCCCTCAGCCCCACCACCTCCGTGCTGCCAGCCAGCCGGGGAGCGGGCTCTGAAGACCATTTCGGGCGTTCCCGGCGCTTTCTCCTCTGCCTCCCGGGCCCAGGAACAGGAAAACCAGATCCCATAAGATTCAGGCGCTCGAGCGCTCCCTTGGAAACTACAGCGCTGGGCCCACAGTTCCTAAATCTCTTCTTCCAGCTCCCATATAGAAATTAAAATGAGAACTGCAGAAAATATGTGTTAGAATAAAGAGATATGTTTAATAATTAGCATCAACTAAAAAGGAATATAAATTTACAAAACTTATAGTTTGTCATGAACAGCACTTTTCTGACAAGGACCACTTGGATTAAACAGCAGCTTCCGGTAAATAAGGGCCGCGTCGGCAATACAGAACACCGAGGCCACGAGTCCAAACACCTGAAACAAAGACACAGTGTCACTGCTGTGGCCATGGTCACACAGGTTTTAAGTGGTCTGCCCACCGGCTTCCTCTCCTGCGAGGGCACCAGGATTGCTCCCTATGCTGTCACCTAATAGTAAAATGGGAAGAGACTTCAGAGATCATTTTATTCTCATTCCCAAGTTTTCCCAGTACCTTCCTAGAGAAAGGGAAAGATAATTTAAGTGAGCAGAAACAATATTGAGGTGGTGTGGGCTCTGAAACAAATACTTGTCTGGATCTCTTGACTTGCTCCTGGATATACTGTTTAAAGCCCTGCCGGTGATATTTAGTTACTAATCAACATTTCTATACCCAATGATCAACTGTTTGACTTTCCTATTGCAAACTGTACGGGAGAAAAGGTCAGGTTAACACCAGCTCAAGCTTTAACCATGGTGATAGTAGCTGTGATAAGAGATTTGGAGAACTGGAGTGATAAGACGACCCAAAGTGAACTCTCAAAGGCTGGGCTACATCCACTTAAGGGGTGGGATTCTAAATAGGCCTCAGGAAAACAAACTGAAGTAAAGGGAATAAACTAGAACTTGGTCTTTAGGTACTCTGATGGCTATTTGAGAACTGGTGCCGGGGCTGGAGAAATGGGATGTCAGTGTTATTTCACCAGCTCCATCCAACTGCCAAGAAATCTGGCTTTCTGGCTTAAGACACTATTCCTTTTCCATCCTGAATCTCAAACGCAGCTTCCTAGGTTCTGACCACGCTAAGTACCTCCTACCGGTGCTTTCATGACTCTGGTACACAGCATGTTGCTGGTTCCTCCACCTGGAACCATCCCCGTTTCCTCCCCTTTAGTTCTGGCAAACCGCAGTTCCACTGCTGGAGAGAGGTAGCTGCTTTCTCTTCTCTGTGCCCCACAGTACTCTGTTAACAGCTCAGACACAGCTGTTTGCACTTTTGTCTCCTGTATTAGGCTCTAAGCAACTTGAGGATAGGGCTCACATTCTAGTCCAGAGCTGTCTAAACGAGATATAATGTGAGTCACCAATGTAAGCCACATAATTAATTTAAAATTTTCTAATTGCCACATTAAAAAGTAAAGAAAAAACAAGTGAAATTAATTTTAATAGTATATTTTATTTAGCCTGATACATCCAAAAGAATGTAATTTTTTTTTTTTTTTTTTTTTTTTTTTGTGGTACGCGGGCCTCTCACTGTTGTGGCCTCTCCCGTTGCGGAGCACAGGCTCCGGACGCGCAGGCTCAGCGGCCATGGCCCACGGGCCCAGCCGCTCCGCGGCACATGGGATCCTCCCAGACCGGGGCACGAACCCGTATCCCCTGCATCGGCAGGCGGACTCTCAACCACTGCGCCACCAGGGAGGCCCCAGAAGAATGTAATTTTAACATGTCATTAATATAATAAAATTATAAATTCTACACTCTCTTTTGGGGGTGGTAAGTCTTTGAAATCCAGTGTGTATTTTACACTTACAGCTCATCTCAATTCAGACCGGCCACATTTCCAGTGCTCAATAGCCACCTGTGGCTTGTGGCTGTATACTTTGTCAGCACCTACCGAAGTGCACTTAAAGAATGAATCAATGAGTGAATGAGTAAATAAGTGAGTGAAAGTAAACTCTATGCCTCATCCCTCTTTCTCCATAATTATCTTTAAAGACAACTAGGAGAAATTGCTATTACAGCACTATGTCATTTCTAGAGTAATTCCCATCCCTCGTGAAGTTGCTTTGGGCCTAATGAAGGAGTTGAAAAGCCATGGATTCTGACATATGTGGCCAGTTCTCCTAAGTGGCCCATACTATGAAAAGACAAGGAAGTAGGAGGGAGATTTATTTAAGAAGAACTTAATAATTCACTTCTCTAAATCAGAACCTAGAAAAGCCAAATGATTTTGAACCCCCTATAAGAAATCTAAGAAGAATATCAGATGGAACTGTTACTAAATTACTTGACTCTTCGTTTGTTTGGGCTTGCCTTCCAAATTAAACTGATTTGCTTCTCTTCAAGCAGTGTTCAAAATAATCCTTTAGTTACAAGGCTTCCTACCACCATTCCCTTACGATGACACATCTTCTATTAAATTCCATCTGAAGCAGGATCTGGACAAGAAATAACTGAGCTCAGAACAGTCTGTCTCACCTTAGCAAGTGGGATGTATCCTTTTCTTGAAAAGGGAGGGCTCTGAAATTCATCCATGGTTTGTTTTTTTCTTGACATCAGGTTTCGGAGAGTTTAGTACTGTAACTGATTCCAGTAGCTTTTCTCAGTCTAGTCTAGCCCTACATATCTATGAGAAATATGGAGGAATCTCTTTATTTGGTTAACTTCAACTTTAGCGTGAAATCATATTCATTGACATTAATCAGGGCACGTGTTCACACACAAAAGTATTAAGCCATTAGGTACTGTGTACTGGCATAGAAGCCTCAAGGATGAATAGAGTCTAGCTTTCTGTTCTTGTATTTGTTTTTCAAGTAAATTTGAATTCTGATCGAACCTGAAGGAAGAAACCAGAAAGACCTCCACTTACCCCTCCAAGGACTATATATGTTGTGGTTTCTGGGATCAGTGCCAACACAGATATAACTATCATGAATACTGCTGTAACCACTGAGTTGATAATATCCTGAAAACACAGAATAGAAAGGTCAGCTTTACATGAAGATCACCAACAAAATGAATCAGCTCCCTAAAGATTTCGAAAGTTCCATTTTATTAAAACAAAGTTATTTAGTTTAAATAGTTTTATTTAGTTTTAGGAAATCAAACTGCTGCAGTAAAATGACACATATATTGTATTTGGCCTATAATGATGCCTAATGGGTCTCTTAACCTATGATACACCAATCATTTAACTCCTTAACAGGCTTATGTCTTTTTAATTTAAATGTAGTTGGAGGGAGAACTCATCTGGTTAGGAGTGGATGATGTATTATGCAGAACGTTTAAAGTAGAATGGTACACTGGGAAGTCAGGATGCTCAATTTTAATAATCTAAGAGAAAGTGTGGAGTACTCTACAGCATAAAATAAACAACTTTAGAATGTTACTCCAAATGCAATTAATAAAACAGAGATGGAGAAAGTGGTAATTTTCGGGAAAAAGCTCCCACATATCTGTATGCAACAGCTGGCCAATTATGCAATTATTTTTTGATGATGTAGCTCATTCATTTAATATTTTCTTGAAGTGAAGCATTTTCATTCTGAACTGTGGCTTTAAGAGGTGCAACTTACATCTTGAATGGATGTAAACTGTGGGAAAGTTAAATTGTCTTTATTCTGGAAAAGTTTATGTATATTTGCAGATAACAGTAGCAAGAAGGAATTGTTAACACAGAAATATCAAACTTCAAAACTCTGGTAACTTAGAAAAGTAGTTATTACAAAGAAAATAGGAAGAGGTTCAACAGGGACAGGGTAAGATTAGATACATTTAGGCAGGAAAAAAGTCATTAGCAGGAGATACTGAGTTCTAGGTTAATGCTCCTCTGTGCTGGGTATTTTACTCTGCTTCAAGGCAATAGACCACACCTCTGCTTCAGACAGGCAGCCCTGCCTCCTGTTAGTAATTTGGCTAAGTGTATATGAATGGCTTCAGATAAAAATGGTGTTCTAGGGAGTGCAGAGAATCACAGGGGGGAAAAAAAAGGACGCACCTGTCCGAGAACATCAGTGATCCTTAATGGTGGTTTAAAGCATTGCTTTTCTTTTAAAACCAAACATCAGTATGCCATGGAGTAGAATATAAATTTAATTACAAAAATGGAGATTTCACAGAAATTTTGAGCCTGTACTTACATATCACCACAAAGCCCTGGGTTGGCTCACTTTGTGTGTTTTCTGTCACTGGAGCACTTGAGGGGAACTGAGGAAGCCTGCTCTACAAACTGTGTTAGTTACTGCAACTTTGGGACAACGACACATATCACAAATCTGTGTGCAGACAACCAAGCTCTTTCCTAATCAGTGAAGACAGTGGCCATCAGATAGAAGTATTTACAGGTTACCTTTTCCCCACCTACAGATTAATTGGAATCTTCAGCCATCTTTGTGTCCTTCACTTTTGTTAGAACCACAGACAACTTCTCCAGCCGTGCTCTGGCCCCATTCCCGTCAACCACTCTGCTGGGACCTCACTGTTTATTACCCTCCTTTGTCCCTGGCCAGGTTTCCTCAACTCAGTGGTGGCCCCTCTAGTTACAGCTGTGTCCTTCCCTGCTTAGTCTAACAATCCCACTGCTTTACTGTCACCTGTCCATTCAAGGCAAACCACTCTGGGAAAGGTCACTGGGGGCCTCTATTAATACAGTCAGTGAATATAGATTTTTTTTTTCTGGGCTTTCTTCCTTTACCTGTGACATTATTCACCACTTCTTTCTTCTTGAAATGCTCTCCTCTCTTGGCTTCTGGGACATGGGTCTCCTTTGGGTCCTCTCCTGTCCTTCTCAGGCCACTCCTCCTTTCCACGCCAGATGTTGGTATTTCCCAGTCTTGCCTTATCTTCCTCTACTCTCCCTCCAAGCCGTTTTCCCAGAGCTCATTTACCATCACGAGGTGATGACTCCCAAAGCTGCAGCTCTGATTTCTCTCTCCTAAGCTTCAGACCTGAACATTTCCATCTGAATACCCCATAAGCAACTAAAACCTTCTATTTCTCAAACTGAACTCATTACATACCACTCTCCTTGGCCCTTCCTTAAAGCTGTCCTTCCTCCTATACTTCCTGTCTCATTACCCTCTTAAGACAGTTCTTTAAATGGCAGCTATCCTTGAGTTTCCTGTTACCCAGTCCTATCAGTTTTCATCAACACTTTTTCTCACCAGCTACCATTTTAACCTTAATTTAGGCCTTTCTCATTTGCATGTCTGGATTATGATAAGAGACTGTTAAGCGGTCTCTGAGACCTACCTCTAGTTTTGCTCCTCTTCAAGCCGTTATTGACACTGCCACCAGCGATCTCCTCAGATATGAGCTAATCATGTCACTCTCCTACTTAAAAACCTCCCAAAGCTTCCAGCAGTCTTTGGATTAAAACTCAGGGCATTCAAAGCCTTGCATGCTCTGACCTCCTACTGCCTTTCAAACCTCCACTCTTGCCCCTCTCTTCTTCACAGCCACTCAGAACTCCTGCAGGTCCTTGAGGGTCCAGCTCTTTCTTCCCCTAGACCCTCACACACACTGCTCCCTGTACTGGGAAAGCTCTCTCAGCCCCATATCAGTTGGCTAACTTTTCATCCTCCAGCCCTCAACGCAGGTGTAGTTTTCCTCAGGCAAGCCTGTTATGACTTGGTCCCCTTCCCTTCCATACCATCTGGGTATACACCTATCACAGCACCTGTTATACTGGATTGCTCACCTATCTTACTTTCTGGCTACATTGAAAGTTTCTCAGGTGCAGGATTTGTGTCTTGTTTTATCAAAGAAGCTAGTATAGAATCTGGGATTAGCAGATACTTAATATTTGTTGAATAAATGATTTCATGAGATCAAGAGCAGAGGGGAATCTGGGTTTCATGATGGAGTAATAACTTAGTTGACCAATATAGCACCATTTCTAAGAGTACAGTATCAGCCAAGTGTGAGCCTCAGAGATTTGGAGACTACTTTCAGTATGCTATACATAGGCCACGCTCCTTCTCAGTGTGTTCTGTTAACTTTAGGACTCCAAGTTTATTACTGGGACGTGTAAGAAGCTCCAGAGAATTACTACAGTTTGAGGAGAAATAAATGCTAAAATGTGTTAGTTTCATTAACTTTGGAAAAGCAGAGTGTGAAGAGCAACTATACGACTTTTTGGGTACAAGATTAACAGGATGTGGACCATGTTCATCATCTCCTTGAAGAAATCCTCGGGATAATTTAGCTTAGTCCTTTCTGCCACTAAATGGTATTACATACCCTGAGGGCCAACTGAGGAAGGCGTTGTAATCTCTTGTCCCAGACCTTATACTTCAGTCAGGTCCAGCTCCAAAGTGTAGATCAAGGAGGATTTTGGAGAGATGCCATGAAGATCCTATCTATTTCCCAGCTTTCCACTTTGGGGGCTTTCTCAGCTTGTGATTAGTCTGAAATGCTCATCATTGGTCTTCAAAAGTGGTTCCAGAAGGCACCACTTTAAGGGATGCTTATGGCTTGAGAATAGCTCTAAAGTCCTCTCTTCTTAATACGGGTTATCAGCTTGGATATCAGCACTCTGGAATCCAAGAGGATGAGACAAGTGCTGCTACCAGTCCAGCCAAAGGGTGGAAGGGCAGTAGGGGTCTCAGAAAGGAGACCTATGGAGATAGGATTCTGGGGCTAAGACTTGAAAGAGGAGCAGTGAATTCACTCAGTTCTTCCTAGAACCAGCTTATGGTCCAGGCTGAAGGGCCAAGTATCCCTTAGTTGGTATCTTCAACTTGCCTATTTTGAAAGTTTCCAGACCACCTGGGCATTCCACTGGGCAGTTATTCCTAATGCTGTGAGTATGGCAGGTAAAGTCCATATGCTACTAAATAAGGGTCTACAAGATGAGTTAAAAATTATGTAGCATTAATGATTACAGACATTTTGAAGTAAGAAAATGTTGTGCTTTATTTAGCCTCTAAATTATTTTGATTTTCCATTTAGTGATCAGGGATGTGTAAGATGTAGATACTTGTGTATCTGTCTCCATTTCTATTCCCCAATTTTGAGGTCATATCAACATGCATTTAAAAAGGAGGTAAAGATTAAGAATGCTGTATAATTTCATTAACCATGATCTTAAATTTAAATTTCTTTTGAAGATCTACACCTACGTGAATTCTCCTTAGAAAGAAAGGTCTGAAAGGTCAGCCACATCTACTGATAGATAGAGCTCAGAGGAGAATTTATGCTCCGTGGCTGCACTGGTTCCCTGAGAATCTCCCCAGAGCACATTAGCAGTGGGTGGAGTTCCTCCTTCCTAAGCCTGTCAGAGATTCCTTAAAGGCTTAAGAAAACTAAAGAACAGAGTTTATTAAAATATCTCTCTATGGCAGGAAAAAGTAGTTAACTTTAACAGTGAAACTGAACACTTACAAGCAAAGGCCAAAATATACAGTCAATTAATCGATCAAGTCTGAGTATATATAAAACTATGAAAAAGAAAGTAACAGTGACTTCAAATCCAGTGACAACAATGTATGGCTCTGGGGCTTGTGCGATGATAAAAAGGGTCATAGATGTCACAGTTAGCGCCTATAAAAAAACATGAAAGGAAAAAAAACATGATTTATTCAGTGATTATTGAATACAAGTTTAAGCTGTGAAAATGATCATTTCTAAAATAATGAAATAAATGGGTTTCTTCCATATACACACACATCTAAAAGAGGAAGACTAAAATGTATGGATGTTGATGTCTTTTCGTGTTTTAGAGAACTAGGTATCCCTCTCTGTTTTAAGTCTAATTAATTGCTCCACTTGTATACCTAATACCATCACTTCGCACATCTGTTCCCTTGATCTTTTTCCACTAAATATCTCCTTTTCCCTCTCGTACCTTCAATCTCTCCTCCTCCACTAGTTCCTTTCCTCATCATCCTCTAAACATATCTAAGGTTATCTTCTCTTAAAACACACATACCTTCCTTTCACCCTGCTCCCCACAGAAATTCCCATTTTCTACTTCTCCCTGTAATGCTTCTCAAAAAATTCTGTATACTGGCTGATATAATTCCTTATCATCCACTCATCACTCCTTAACTCTTAACAATCTGGAATCTGCTGTCAAATTTAAACTTAGAATGTTGCCATGAAAAATACTGGGGAGGAAGGTTGAAAACAAATTGTCAGAGAAAAAGAATCCTGTGAGGAAGAAAAGGAAAAAAAAAAAACCCAACAATTCTGATGCTTCGCTTTTTAACACACTTCCTCTTATCTAAACATAATGCAATCAGAATTAACAAAACTTAAGTGGAAAAAAAACCCTTGAAGATTATTAATCTAATCCAATTTCCTCATTTCCAAATGAAGATATAGAAAACAGAAATGAAAAGTGACTTAAAGGAAAAAATAAGCTGAGAGTCTGTCAATGTCATGATGTTCTTAGGAGATACAGCTCTATCCAAAGTCTCTGTGTTCTTGGAAAATGGTTTTGTCAAGACTCTTCCATGGCTAGACTTTTATGATCAGTCTGTCAGCATCCACATTCTCTTTTTAACCTTAGATCTATATAGGCTACTTATTCATAATTCTTTCAATTACTTTATTAGTGTAAAAGTAGTTTACCTTTAAACTTCTAAATTGGTCAGTTTGCTTACACAGTAAATGTAACTAGTTACTAAATAACTCATTCTTTATAATTAATATAATTACGATCAGCAACATGTCATCTCAAATCACTTCATTTACTCTACTGAACCAGGGTCTTGAGTTCATGGGTTATGAAATCAAGGGTCACTTTTTCAGTCCCCATCTTCTGTAACCTTGGAATTTGACACTGGTGATTAATCCATTTTCTTAACAGTTCCCATGATTTCAGTCACACTGGGTTCTCCCCTAATCCATACTAACAGCTCATATCTTTCCTAACTCCTGGCCTTTGTTTTCAGTTAGCTTTTAAGTATTCCACTAATACCTCAAACATTTCTTCACCACTCTATGTAGACTGCTTTTGCCAAGATCATCAATGATTGCAAAATTACTAAATTTAACAAACATTTTTCAATCCTTATCCTACTGGACCCCCATGACTTATTTGCCATTGGCTTTTTCCTACTTTTCTACTCCTTGGCTCCCATGTCACCTTTTCTAGTTCTTATACCTCTGAAACTATTCTCTTGGTGGGCTTTCCTTTTGCCCATCTCTTTAAAATGATGGCATTCCTTTAGATTCTGTCCACAACCCACTCAACAAATCTGGGTCTCTGTCCCAGGTCTATCCTCAACATCTCACACAGAAATAGCCATTTAGAATCTTTAATTCACCGTGTGCAAAACTGTCACCTTGCTCCTTCCTCCTGTATTCACTATCTTAATTGGTGATATGACCATCTATCTTTTCACCTGCCCCTGGAAACCTAAGATCACTGCTCCAGCTTACTCCTCACAACTGACCAATCATCGGGTCCTGCTGACTTAATGCCTAAGCATTTTGGGAATCCACTTTGTCCCTAAAACTACTGCCCTTCAGTATATTTTCCTTGAATTACCATGACAAAGATACTACAGTAAAATTTCTAAAATAAAAATGTGTGCAATTCTTCACCTATTTAAAACCCTTCAATGGCTCCCCATGGTTTTTAGAATACAGTCTACCTTCACCATGGTATTCAAAGTCTTCCATGACTCAGCTCCTGTCTACTTCTCTAGCAAAGAGTTGTTCACAATTTATCCACAGGATAATTCCAATGTTCAATTCTCAGTCCTCATCTTACTTGAACTGTCATCAGTATTTGACACAGTTGGTCATTCCATCGAGAAAGTTTTCATTTGGCTTCTAGGACACCATACTTTTAGTTTCTCCTACCTCCCTAATTGTGCTTTCTCATTCTTCTTCGCTGCTTCCTCCTCCTCTACCCAATCCCTTTTTTAAAAAAATTAATTTATTTATATTTTTGGCTGCGCACGGGCTTTCTCTACTGCGCCACCAGGGAAGTCCCTCCCCAATCTCTTAATGTTGAAGTGTTCTGGGGCTCCATCCATGGCCCTCTTCTCCGCTCTATGTACACTCATCTCTTGATGATCTCATCAGTCTTGTGACTTTAAATACTTCTATTTCTGCAGTGCCAATCTCTCCTAAAATCCAGTCTTGTATGTTCCAAATGCCTGTTCAGTATTGCCACTTGGATGTCTAATAGACATCTCTAAAGTGAAATCCAAAATTGAACTTCTGATCCTCTGCCTACATTTACTTCACCCACAGGCTTTCAGTGGATGGCAACTCCATTCTTCCAGCTGCTTAGGCCAAAAACTTTGGAGTGATGTTGGACTCCTCTCTCTCTCACACCGCATCTGGTTCATCAGCAAATCTTGTTGGGGTTACTTTCAAAATACATCCGAAATGTGATCATTTCTTATAGCCTACTCTGCTAACAACCTGGTCTGAGCCACTATCATCTCTTGCCCAGATTACTGCAACAGCCCCAACTCATCTCCTTTTTTTCTACCCTTGCCTCTGCAGGAAACCTCCTGTCCCCACCAGCCCCCACCTCCCCATCTATTGTCAACATATCAGCTGGTGTAGTTTTTAAAAATGTTAGTCAGATCATATACAACTTTACTCAAAACCTTCTTCATCTCCCACTGTGTCCCTATGTCAGTCCACTCCTGCTATACTGGCTTCCTTGCTTTTCCTTGAACCCTTCAGGTACATTCCTGCCATAGGGCCATTGTACTCGATTTTCCTTTGCTTAAAACACTCTTCCTTCAGATATTCATAGCTTAACTCCCTCATCTTACTCAACGCTTTGCTCAGAAGTCACCTCAACAAGGCCTAACTTGACCATTCTATTCCTGCAATTTTCCTCTCCAACCCTACCTTCCCTTACACTCTCTTACCTGGCTTTAGTTTTCTCTTGTTCCACAGCACTTACCCCCTTTTAGAATATTACACCATTTATTTATTTATTTTGTGTTTATTGTTTGCCTTCCCTGCCCTCTCACCCCAATATGTAAACTCCATGTGGACAGGGATCTTTGCTTTGTCCCCTGATATCTCTCAAGAGCCTGGAACAGTGCCTGGTACATGGCAGGCTTTCAATAAATATCTGTTGGCTGAAAAAAATAAGGCAAAACTCAACTTCTTATGGCTTGCTCATAAATCATGCTGGGTTTTTTTTTTTTTTTTTGGCCTCCACGCCTTTGCTCAGGTGGCTGTCCCTTAAACCCTACCCAATGTCCCCCTAGGAAGTTTCCTGACACCTCCTTGGTTAGATGCCTCACTCTGTGCTCTAACTTCATCCTGTCACACATCACAGCTATCCGCTTGTGTGCCTCTCTCTGACTAAACTGAAAGACTCCATAGTCAGGGACTTTTGTCTTGGGTGTCTTTGTTGTTTCAAGTCCTAACTCAGGGCTGGGAATACATTAAATGTTCAAAATTTTGTTGAGGGAATTAATATATCAAAAATGAAACCTTTCTGGAGACTATCAAACCAGAAATAGAGGAACGATAAATGTGTTTCATTCACACTATAGAATAATTTGAAGAATATACGAATGATAATAAAGATTTATAATTATATTTTTTAAAAAATGGAACCTTTCTCACAAAATCCCATGTCTCCTCCAGTGTTCCAAAGCTTTCAGTACCTGGCATAAAACCCCAGACCCTCAGGTCGCTTCTTTCCTGCTTATTTACTTCCAACTCAAGCTAATCTCTCCGTTTTTTGAACTCCAGAGTAGTTTTCTCAACTTCTTTCATGCGTTCTGACTTGCATTACGTCATAGTTATTTCTCAGAATCACAGACTTCGGTGTGAGAAGGACCTTGCATGCAGTTTGTTCTGCCCACTCACCGGAAGCTGAAATCGCCATCACAACATGCTAAGTGCTCATCTGCGCCTGCTACCTTTTCTGTCTGGGAATGTACTGCCTTCCCAAGTGGCCACTTAATTTTGGCAACTTTCCCAATAAAAAAAATTCTTCCTCATAATAAGCAGGACTATTTCCCTGTAACCTTTCACTTTCCACCTCCTCTCCTTATATGTCGCCTCTTTAAATTTTAAGAATTATTTTTTTCCTTCCCCTTTTCTCTTCTTGAATTCCTTCAACATATTCTCTTATGATAATTTCCACTTCTCTAACTAGCCAGGCCGCCTTCCTCCAAATGACGATGCATTCTCTCCCAACCTCTGCCAGAACTGGCTGCAATGCTCCTGGCATGTCTGACACCCCAGGAACCAGGAGTTCCATCGTCCTCGCTCTGGACTGTATCTGCCTTGAGCTCACTCACATCAAAACTACTGAGTTCTAGCAAGTAAACACAGCATCCACTGAAACCCCTCGGTGCTTTTGTTTTTGTTTTTAATCTTGTTGGCATCTGAGTGGTACAACTGCAGCTGCCTCCCCCGGTAACCTGGGTACCTGGTTTGTGGGTCCAAGTGTGGGCCATTCATGTAGGTGTGCGGATTTTGCTTTATGAGTGGGTCCGTAAAGACCCTGATGGGGGAGGACAGCGTCCTATTTCTCTCCTTCTACCCTCAGGGTGCAGAGCGAAATGCCTTGCCTCTAGGAAGGCCTTAACAGAGGTTCAACAAGGTTGAAAGAGAGGACAGGGCATCGGCTTGGCTTCGTGCTTTGCAGCCCTACCTCCCTGCGGGGGAGCGCGCAGGGACACCGTCCCTCACCCCGAGGCCCCGCCCTCACCAGCCGCAGCATCTTCACGTGGCCTTTCACGCTGAAGCAGAAGGGGCGGTGCTTCGGTTTCAGCTTCACCGTCGGCATCTCGCCTAAAGACCCAGAAGCAGCACTTCTCCGTCAGTTCCCCTCCTCAGCGGACCGCTCTGCCGGGCCTCGCGCCACAGCTGCAACGGCCACTGCTGCCTCGAGCCGCTCTTGAAGGCGGCCCTCCTTCGCGGCGCGCATGCGCAGGTCACCTCGGCCCGCACTAGGGTACATGCGGCAGCCACCCAGACCCTGTCCGCCGCCACCTACTGGTGGCCCCCGCTATGCGGAAAGCCAGGGTTCGCGCGCAGCGTTCCCTCAGACCTAGAGGGGAGCCAAGCAAGCCAGTTTCTCCCCACCCCCTAGTCGTCTGTCCAGTGGGAACGTTGGTTGTTTCTTTGTTAAAAGATAAATTGAGGCATATTAAAAATTTTAAGATTTTATTTGAACAAAAATGGATTCAAATCGGGTGGCATCTGAACTTGAATCCGGCCTCTGTACCCTGCCACCGAAATTAATCTCAGAGACAGAGTTTTGGGTGAAGTAGAAAAGCTTTATTGCTTTGCCAGGCAAAGGGGGCCACAGCACACTAATGCCCTCAAAACTGTGTGTCCCAGCTTGCAGAGGTTAGTCAGAAGGTTTACAGTAATTGTTCAAAGAGGGCGTGATCAGCTCCTGGACATTCTTCTGATTGGTTGGTGGTGAGATAAGTGGGAGTCAGCATCATCAACCTTCTGGTTCCAAGGTGTCTGGGGTCTGCGTGCTTGTGGGCAGCATACCGTCCTTAACCATTGACTTCTCCCATCTGTGGGGGGTTTCAGTATCTGCAAAACAGCTCAAACATATTGTTGTGTATATTGCTTGATGGGGAGCCAGGACCTTGCCCGAAGTCTGCACTATTGTTTCTCTCTCTCTCTCTCTCTCTCTCTCTCTCTCTCTCTCTCTCTCTCTTTTATTGTTTCTCTTGACTGTTTGTTTCTCCTTTGTCTTGCATCCCCTCCCTTCCCTAATTAGCAGCTGCTTGAATATGCCAGATAGAATTTAGGGAATGTCATAGAGGCTGAATGAAGCCTATTTCCTGTAATCAAAGAGATGGGGCACATAGAAAGGCTTTTGTGCCCAGGAACCCCACAGGATCCTGCTCAGTATCACACCCAATCTAACATAGAAAGGAGCTCTGAAGAGCTGTACAAAATGAAAGACTTTTATAGACAGAAGGGAGCGAGAACAAGGAAGTTGGTTATTGCAAGGTTACTTTTCTTTAGGGGATGGCAGGGGGTCTATCAGGCAGGTCACCTAACCAGTGCTGATCAGACGAAGCCTGATTGACTGGAGAGCCAAAACTATAATTAAGTCTTGGTTTGGTGAGTGGGGCTTAGCATAAGCGACTCCATTTGGGGCCTGTTGTCTTTTTTGTTTTTTAATAACTTCCCGAGGGATCTAATATATTTACAGTCCAGACCCTGGAAATGTCAAAGTTCAGAGGAAAGAGTGCTGCTGTGAAGCAAGATAGATGAGCTTGAATTCCAGCTCCACCCCTTAATGAATGCTTCTGATCACTTTTTACGAGTTACCTAAATTTCCAAGGATCAGCTCAGCCCGGAGAATGGGATTGAGAATATCCACCTATACGGTTGTTGGGAAGAATAAATGACACCTTGCGTGCCAGGTGCCTGGATACAACAGATGCTCAATTAACTAATCTCCAATAGTTAATTAACCAATCAGTCTCTGGTGTTATTGGCCACCCACGCCCCGAGTCTTGCCAAATCATGGGTTCATTCTGCCAGCGTCTCGTTGGCGGGAAGATTTCCAGGCTGCAAAGGGCGAACCCCTCACCTTCTCGGAGACAGGGTGAAATGAGACGGGGTCTCTTTAAGAGCCGGCAGGGCGGGGCGGGCGCGGGGCTGGAGGCGGTGCGCGGAGGCGGGCCCAGTCGCTGGGCCGCGCTCGCGCCGACGTGTGCCGGAAGGAAGGTTGGGCCCGCTGGATTCGCCCGCGGGGCGATGCTGCTGCGGCCGCTGCGGAGCTGTGCTTCGTGGGTGCTGCGCCGCGACAGGCCCGGGAACCCCGCCTCCAGCCCGGGGTTGCCAAAGGCGCAGCGTTGGGCCTGGCCTCGGGGTAACGCGTCTCTCAGTTCCCCTCGCTGGCGTCCCGGAGGCGGCCCTCAGCCCCGCTCCGCGCCCCCTCAGCTCGCGGAACCTGCCTGAACCCGAAACCCCTTTTCCGAGGCGCCAGGATTTCCTCGGTCGGCCTGGGGGGAGGGGCGGGGCTGGTGTCGCAGACGCCAGCCGGCAGGGAGCGGGTGGGGCCTTGGGGCTCCGGGCCCAGCTCTTGTTCGGAGCTGGGGAGCCCTCAAAAGAGCGGAAAGACCCCCCCTCCCCCAAGGTTCCTGGGCCCATTCTTTTGGCCTTGGGGGAGATGCCGGCGAGCGGTGGGTGGGTTAGGTTCGGTGCGCTCTTTGTCCCGCTGGGAGTGGAAACCCTCCCCTTCAGAAGTGAGAGCCCCTGTTGTGGCCAAGTTCTGGCGTTCTTTGGCCTCGGGGTGTTCAGTGGCACCTGAGAACCCCTGTGGGGTGGGTGGGCCGCGATGTCAGCCCCAGGCCTGCAGGAAAAGCCTGAGTCCTGTGCTGAAACCCACCCTTGGGTTTCAGTGGCCCACCTGCCAACCACTCTTACCCCGGAGCTACGAGTGGAGGTCACTCTGCGTTTTAACTAGCTGGGCACCCATCAGTGAGGATCATAAATATAAAATATGTGGAAAATGGAAAGCAGAATATACTAAGTGACCAAAGCTGAGCACAGTTGGGGCCCTGACGTGCCAACAGGACCCCGGCGGCAGTTTCAGTGTCACACAGGTAGATAGCAGTGGTGGGCCTGCCTCCGTCCACCTAGGGAGGGTCCCAGGTGTCACTGGAAAACATTTTTAGGCCAGGGAGCAAGCATAAAAATTACTGTTTTTGTCGTGGCTTAGAAAATTAGGACAAAGTGAGCTATTTTTAAAAAAAATTATTTGTTTATTTTTGGTTGTGTTGGGTCTTCGTTTCTTCTCTAGTTGTGGCAAGCGGGGGCCACTCTTCATCGCGGTGCGCGGGCCTCTCACTGTCGTGGCCTCTCATTGCGGAGCCCAAGCTCCAGACGCACAGGCTCAGTAGTTGTGGCTCACGGGCCTAGTTGCTCCGCGGCATGTGGGATCCTCCCAGACCACGGCCCGAACCCGTATTCCCTGCATTGGCAGGCAGATTCTCAACCACTGTGCCACCAGGGAAGCCCAAGAGTGAGCTATTTAAAACTAAGTTAAAAAATTGATTTCCTTTCTTTTCTAGATAAAGGTAGAGAAAATGAAAACGAGAAAAAATCTGTGGTAAGTCTCCCTCTTATGTGCACTCTTTCCAGTGTAGGATTATATATGTGTAATAAACACACATGCATAATACACACATGTTTGGAGGAGGGGAGTGAAGGAGTATGTGCACATAGTTAAAAAAACGAATGCAAGAGTATCTCCAGGGATAAGGAAGTCTGTCTCCACTCCTGGGCCCCAGACTCCCTCCCCAGAGACCACTTCTGTTACTAGTTTCTGGTATGTCCTTCCTGAGAATCTACACAGGTGGGAGAATACATGTATTCATAGCCTTTAGGTGGATTTGGACTATTAGCTTGATGAATGATTACAAAGGGATTTGAAAAGTGGAAGTTTAGTTTGACTGGGTTAGTGGGTGGCAGCCTGGCTGTGAGGGCAGGTCTGCTGACTGCTGCCCCCAGAATACCAATGCTGAGACTGGTGGGTGGGGGAGGGATAACAGAGAATTCATGGGGGTCCACAGACAAGGGTTCTACCAGTGCAGTGACTTGGAGGTGCCAGCTCTGGGGTGGGACTGTGGCTGGTGTGAGGTTGAAGGTCAAAGGAGGGTCAAACTGGACATGCCCATGGGATGTTTAAGACTTTAGCTGGCTGCGGTGGGGAGCAGTATTTCAGTCACCGTTGATCCAGAGGCTCAGTTCCTTAAGGGAACTGGAAGTTGGTAGATATGGCTGGAAAGGGACTTGCTTGGAGGGTGTGGGCAGGAGTACCTTGGCTGGGATATGCAGAAGGCGGAAGGTGTGGGGAGGCCCCCTGGGGTATTTGGGGTGGTGGAGAGGGCCTGGGAAGGAGTGAAGTCACACGGAGAGGACTGGTGATGAAAATGCTTGAGATTTATGGAAGTTTGTTGCAACTAGAGGTGGGGTGGGGTATGGCATAGGCATCATAGCAGGGGGAAGGGGTTGGTAAGTTGAGCTGGATGGGAATGGATGCAGTATTGTACTGTTAATTATTGAGCTAGCATTGTTGTGAGCCGGGCCTGTCCTAGGTGCTTTCTGAGTGTGGTCTGTTATCCCCCAGACACACCGTAAGTGGTCCATGGGAAGTGGTGTGGAGCCTGTGTTCAGGCCCAGGGCTGCTCTTAGTCATTCAAATCCTCTGAGTTCCTGTGTGGACCTGGAGACCTGGGAATCCAACAGCCCCTGTTAGTGAGCCTGTGGTTGGATGGGCGGGATGGCAGTGAATAGGACAATGGTGGATCTGGAACAACAGGGAGTCGGGGCAGGGCTTCTAGAGGATGATGACTGAGGGGAGACTTGAGGCCTCCTGGGAGAAGGAGGAGAGGGCGAGGCAGGAGTGTTGGAGCAGAGGGAACTGCAGGGGTAAGTCACAGAGGGATGAGAGACTGAGGCTTGTGGCCAGTCCCAGAGAGGTGGCTGGGGAGGGCCTGGGGGTTGGGAAGCAGGACCGGAGACAGATCCCAGCGCCCGGAGCCCCTGAAAGACTTTACCAGCTGTGATCTGGTTTGCGTCTCAGGAAGAGGTGGTGGACCATGGATAGGGGATGAGGGACCTGGCTGGGCTGGACTGGAGGGGGAGAGGCCAGCAGTGAGGCTGCTCCCACAAGGAGGGTTAGAGACCTTAACTAGGGGCCAAGGAGACAGGCCAGGTTCTGTAGGTGAGTAGGAAGTGGGGCCCAGAGGTTTTGCTGAGTTGCTGGGTGAGGAGAGAAGACATCCAGGGCCTTGAGGGTGTCTGGGTGGATGGTGCGGCCTTTCCTGAGGACAGGAACGGGAAGAGAAGCCATATGTGGGTGTTGGGGGGTGATAAATTGAGGTGCCCATGGGACATCCCATGGGATTGGACAGGACAGGGAATATCTGGGCTGAGCTGCAGCTGTGAAGTGAGTCACCGCCACAGAATTACAAAATAAATTCCAAAGTCGGGTTAAAAAGAAATGACTAATGTTTTCAGGTGAGCAAAGTCTGAACAGACACTTCCTGAGTGAATTTATTAATGGCTAATAAACAGAAGAAAGTGCTCAACCTCCCTAACAGAGAAAGAATGCTTTGGGAGATGGAAGGATGAAAGCTGTGGATCAGACCTCAGGCCTGGGTTCCAGTCCCAGCTCTGCTCTTTAGTGGAGGTGGATAAGTCCTTAACCTCTTAGAGCCTCAGTTTCCCCATCTGTGCAAATATTCGTAGCTGTGGTTGTTGTGAGGATCAATGTGACAATGTTTGCAAAGTACAGAACCCACAGGGGCTAATTTTTTAGACATTATTAACAATGAAATTAATGAAGATTTAGGATGGGATATGCCCAGTATTGGCACAGTATGGTAATAGGCTCACTCTCATCCTTCTAAAAGGGGTGTGAATTGGGTCAGCATTTTAGAGGGTAATTTGGCATCATGCATCAACAGCTGTAAAAACTCACTTATCCTTTGATGCAGTGATTATATTTCTAGAAGTCTGTTGAAGGGGATAATCAGAGCCAATGCCAAGGATTTATGTACAGGAATGTTCACCACAGCACAGCTTATCATATCAAAAAAATGGGTGTCACAACACAGTTTTATAATAAAATAAAAGTAACTGGACAGAATGTAACATCCAACAGTAGGGATTTCAGTAATTCATGGTATATCTTATATGATGGAATATCATTCAGCCATTCAAAATCATGTTTTTGAAAAATAATGACATAGGAAGGTACTCAGTATGTAAGAGATGAAAAAGAAAAGAATAAAAAAATATAAAGTATGATCCAAATGAAATTATAACTGTTCATAGGGGAAAGGAAAAAAATTGTCAGTCTGGTTAAGGGAAAGTTGGGAGGTCATAAGAGTGGGTGTGTATGAGGGAGAGGGAGAGAGAAATTTGGGGGGTGAGGGTGGGAAGTCAGATTTTCTTAGTTCTTTGAATGTTAGATAAAATTAAACTGGGTTCCTTTTTTTAAAAAATGGCTTTATTGAGTTATGATTTACATACCCCCAAATTCACTTAATTTTAAGTTTACAATTTAATGATTTTTTTAGTAAATTTATGGAGTTGTGCAACATCACAGTCTAATTTTAGAACATTTCCGTCATTCAGAAAAGAAACCTCGTGCCCATTTGCAGTCACTCCCCCAGATCCAGGCAATCACTACTATGCTTCCTGTCTCTATGGATTTGCCTTTTTCTGGATATTTCCTATAAAATGGAATCATATAGCATTTGGTCTTTGTGTCTAGCTTTTTTCACTTTGTGAAATGTTTTTGAGGTGCGCCCACGTTGTAGCATGTATCAGCACTTCATTTCTTTTTATTGCCAAATAGCGATACTATAGTGTTCCGTTTTGTGCATGTACCCCACTTTTTTGGCCATTGGGCAAGTTTCCTTTTTATGGCAGATTTCTCAGGGTCTTTAATAGGACAATATATATTTTGATTCTTCCAGTGGGGGCTTTGGGGCTCTAACCTATTTGCCTCTGGAAAGTTTGGTTCTGATTAAACATTTAAATGATGGTTATCTCTGGAATTATGAGTAATTTTTATTATCTTCCTTTAGTTCTCTGTATTTCTTACTGTAAGAATGCTTAAAGTCTATTTTCAGGAAAGATGAAATGTTATTATTTAAAAATAAGGATAGATGGTGCATCACAGCATCAGTTATAATCATGGGACGTTGGAATCAAGGCCTAATAGCAGAGTGGTGGGCCTGGCTGGCCGTGTGCTCCCATGGCATGGTGAGCATCTTTTCTTGTAATTGCCTCTTACTTTCCTCCCCATCTTCACGCTCATGAACTCGGTGGGTGCTGGGACTGGCTCCTGAATCCACATTGCCTGGCACATGCAAGGCCTTCAATGAGCAGTTGAAAGACTCTCAAAGATGAGAAATGTGTAGAGAAAACTACTTGCCTGAAATATACCAAAATGTAGTGATGTTTATCTCCCAGTGGTGGGAATATGGGCAGTATTTTCTGCTTTATGATTTTCTCAATCTTTTTCATTGGGCGTGCACTCCTGTTATAATATTTTCAGACATCACTTTAAAAAAAAGTTAAAGACTTCCTTTGCTTGACTCCTCTTTCTTCCCTCCATGACAGGGGAACTTGGTGAGATTCTCCATGCCTTGCCTGGTCTAACGAGAAAACCAGTTGGTAATCCAAGGCCCTAGATTTACCAACTTTCAGGATTTCGTGGTGGGAATAGGAACATGTATTTTTGGAAGAATGTCTCATCTGAACAACACGTTCCTTGCAATGAACAGGAAAGAAACAGTCTGTGCAGAATGATGTCTAGGTTGAGCTCTTTTTAAATATCTAGGAAAAGTTGTTTCCTTTAAAGAACAACGATAAAAATAAAAGCCACTGGTGCCCTGACGGGGTCTCCCTTTTTGCACATTCACTGTGTTTTCTTGTGCTGAAGGAGTAAGCTGACAGGGAGCCCGGATTGGAGGGCCAGGCCTCTGTTGGAACTGCGATTGTCTGTTTAGCTCTCCTAGGTAGCCGTTAGGATCAAGGCAGGAGGAAATCTTCGCAGCCAACTGAGAAAGAGTCCAGTTGCTGGCGAGAGTTTGTAGAGGTGGGGCAAGGTGAGACAGCCCACTGTGCCCCTGTGTTTTATGCAGGGTGTGACTGAGGCTCCACTGGGGTCATGAGAAGGGAGTTGCCAGGCCTAGGTGTGAATTCCAGCTCTTTCCCCCGCCAACCCTGGCACCTGGGGCAAGTCACTTAAATGGCCCATGTTTCTCTGTGGGTGCTTCCAACCTGGGTGTAAAGGTCACTGTGCAGAAGGACAGGTCCCCCCTGGCTGTGTGTACCTCAGGGGACATGTAATATGTGTTGTCAAGGGCAAGTTTGTCTTCTCACATATGTGGAACTGCCCATTTCCTCTCGTGGTCTGATGGAACCAAAGCCATTTGGCCTGTGTCACCAGCAGTCCTGGCTGAGCAGTGTCTTGTCAGAATTGCTGGGCAGCAGGTTCAAGGGTCCCAACTGATTCAGAGGGTCTGGGTGCTCCGCTGGTGCTTCTGGAGCAGGGTGTCTGTGGACCACTCATTGAGAAACCCTGCCATGGGTCCATGGTACTCAGCTTCCTCCATGTTGAAATCACCTGGAGAGCTTTCCAAGGTACTGAGGCCTGAGTCCCACCCTGAGATCATGCCAGAATTGGCCTGGGTTGTGGCTTCCTTTTGTGGATTCTTAAAAGTTCCCAGGTGATTGTAGCACATCCGTAAGACTGAGAGCCACAGCTTCAGTTGCTTTCTTTCCCTGCAGTGGGGTCCGTGTAGGAGGCTCTTTGTCTTTCTTATGGGTAGACTCCTCCCACCAGCGCCCAGACAGCCCCTTCGCCCCAGTACACTCAGTGTGAGCGGAGTGAGCGCTCAAGCTCTACTCCTTGCCTTATGCCCTTCTAGAGCCTCATTTTTCTCTTCTGTGAAAATGTTAGAACCCGCTTCTCAGGTTCTGGCAAGGTTAAGTGCAGGATTGCTGTATGTTGCCCATCTTAGTCCTTTTCTCCTGTCCTCATACCTTCCAGTCCATGGCCAAGCATGTTTTTCTGCACAGAGCAGTGCAGATTCAAGGTAACGTACACATGCTTCCCATCCTTAAAGCCATTAGGTTCTGGTGAAGGAGGCAGGACATCTAGGCCTAAAATATAACAGTCGGAGGAGTTGAGCTAGGGAAGGGCGGAGCTAGCGCGGCCGAGGGCAAGCTGTGTGGGGTCTAGGGGTTGACCTAAGGGAGTGTCTGTCCCGGAGGGCAGTGGCCTGGTGGCCAGCAGCGGTGGGCCTGGAGCCTGCCACTGAGGGGAAGGATCGGGTGGTTGCTATTACTAACAACAGGACCGTGGGGGTTTCCTCCAGAGGGATTTTCATGTACACACTGAAGTCTTGGGCTGAACCAATTATGCTGTTCACCTGAGCCCTTCCCTAGAAATTCTTCCCGGTATTCCCCCAGACACTCGATTTCTGGTCCTAACATGCGTTTGTCTTTTGCTAGATATGTGTCGAGGGCAATATTGCAAGCGGGAAGACGACGTGCCTGGAGTTCTTCTCCAACACAACTGACATCGAGGTACGGCTTCCACACCAGGTTTGAAGGAACCTGCAAAAGCTTGGTGCGTTTATAAAGGGTGCAAACTGGACCTGCCCTATAGAAATGCTGCTGGGGGAGTGCGTCCTGTGTGAGAGGAGGGAGAGGCCCCTTGGAAGCTTGTGCCTGGTTTCCCCCCAGATTTTGCTCCACACACCCTTTTCCTTGGCTGATTCTGCTTTGTAACCTCTCACTGTAATAAACCTTAGCTATGAGTATGACTATATGCTGAGTCCTGTGAGTCCTCCAACCCAGGGAGGCGGGCGTCTGGGGGACTCCCGACACACCTGTCCTGAGCTGTGTAACTCTCCCTGACACTTCAGAAGCACATGTATTCTCACTGAACACCTTGGAGCCAATGTACAGCAACAATACCATCAGCAAGGAGAGTGAACAGCTAATGAGGGTAATACTCTATGCCAGGCACTGTGTTGAGACGTCGTTATATTATCTAATTGATTTCATTCTTACAGGAGTAGTTGCTATGAGACAGGTCCTGTTATTACTTCAGTTGCATAGGAGGAAACTGAGGCTCAGTGAGGTGACATGGCTTGGCCGGGGTCGCACGGCTAGTGCATGTGGTGCCATGTCCCAGCCCAGGCTGTCTGCTCCAGGGGCTATGCCCTTGTTTGGCTCTATAGTATGCAGAGCTTTTTTGGCTTTAGGAAAACCACCCAGCCTTCAGATCTCAGCTCTGCTCTCTGACCTCCCCAGCTAGGTTACCCTCCATGGTATAGGTTCTTCTGGCTCCTCTGTATCCTTATTTTGTACTACTTCTCGGGGTTTGAAAATATGTGTTGCTTTCTTTGATGACCTGATTAATGTCTGCTTCCCCAGTAAGTTTAAAGTTGAAAGCATGAAGGCAGGGCTGGGGTGGTTTTTCTCTTGCTGAATCCTTGGTACCTAGCGTGGCACCTGGCACAGTGGGTGCTCAGTATTTGTTGAGTGACAGTGCTGCAGATGGGGCACAGGTCAAGGCTGCCTGTGTCCCAGCCTCTGGTGGGCCTGAGTGGTACAGCATATGCTACTCGGGATATGACCAGAGTGCTGAAGACCCAGAAGAAGGAGAGGGAGGTTGGGAGGAGCAGGGAATGATTCACAGAGGAAGGGATATTTGAACTGGATTCTGAAGGATGTATAGGAGTTTTGCATGTAGTGAAAGTTGAGGTGAAATGAGGTGAGGTGGGCATACTGGGCAGAACAACAGCATGAGCAAAGGCACAGAGGGGTAAAAGGTGGGGGGAGGTTACTCTTCAGGGGCCCATGCCTTGCTTTCCTTTGGTCTCTTGTGACCTGTGGCACCTACTCCCATGGACTTGAAGGTCCCCAGAGGGATCCGGATATTCTAAAAAGCTTGGCCCCAAGAGCACCATTTACTTATTTATTTGTTTTGGCTGTGCCGGGTCTTAGTTGCGGCAGGCGGACTTCTTAGTTGCAGCATGCATGCGGGATCTAGTTCCCTGACCAGGGATCGATCCCGGACTCCCTGCATTGCGAGCGCAGAGTCTTACCCATTGGACCACCAGGGAAGTCCCAAGGGCACCATTTAAATCCTTTCCAGCACACACCTGCACAGCTTAGGGAGGCTACTAAAGAAACAGGACTCTTTGCCGGCAGTGTGCCCAACACAGACCAGAGGGAGGAAAGGGAGGCAGAGCACGCTGCCAAGGTCGCTGGAGAGCCCCCGGGCCGGAAGCTGGGTGCAAGCTGCAGCCTGAAGTGCAAGAAGCAGCCTCCCTCTTGGCTTCTCTCACCTCCCTGCCTTCCTGATGTGGTGGGCAGTAAGGGGCAGGGTGGAACACATGGAGGGGGGATTGGGAGAACCCACTTGCCCCTGGGGAGCTCCCGTGGCAGCAGGAGAAGTGGCGTGTGCATATGCTCGTATACAGGGGTGGACAGAGTGGTTCTCAAGTCATTTCTCGAAGCTGCGCCTGGAGCCACGTCTGCATGGAGTTGTGGCCTCGCAGGGAGGGTTGCTCCACTATTTTGGCCCACCCTGGGCGCCCAAATCTTGACTCTCTCCCCCATCCCACCCTTAACACGAGCCTTCACAGAGCTCAGAAATGAGGAGCAGCAGCTTTCTGATGGTTTCTTTCCTGACAGGTGTTAACGGAGCCCGTGCCCAAGTGGAGAAATGTCCGAGGCCATAATCCTCTGGTGAGTGTGTTCTATGTGTGAACTGCCAGCTGCCCCTGAAGTGCACAGGCACAGCGCTGCTGGTGCCTGAGCCTGCACCCTGTCCAGACGTGTCCTTGCTCTTCGCTGGGTGGTGGGGGAGAGGGAGGGGACAAAGGGAAAATGGCAGCATGTCGATGGTCTGAGGCCAGGGTTCTTTGAGGCCTGGCTGGGCATGTAAGGAGCCCAGGGACCTCCTGTCACCTATCCCAAACTATCCCAAGTGGTCGGCCCCAGCTACCGGGGGCTCCTTCTCCTGCTGCTCATTCTTACCCCACCCTCTCCTAGAAGAAACCCAGGTCTCCTCAGGCCTAGCCCCCCAGGACCTGTCCCTAAGTAACTAGCTTCCCTGGTAAACCTCTGATTGGGGTTTGCACTTGCCAATGCCCAGGGGCTGCCTCAGGCTCACCCTGAAGCTACCACTCTGCTTTCCCAAGGGTGGACCTAGCAAGTAGGGGCTGTGATGTGCCTGTGCCCCTCCCACCTCATTCCCGTTCAGAAGGCTCAACTCTGGCTGCTTGAAAGAGGTGGGTGGAGTCTGGGTCCTGTAAGAGTGAGCTCAAGAAAGCGATGTTGGTTCTGGGCTCCTGTCCCATGATGGAGGAATGATTAGTTTCGTTTTTCAGGTAAGGAAACTGTGGCTGAAATAGGTTGCCCAAGGTCACACAGCTGGTAAATGACAGATCTAGGTTTGAACCTTGGACTAGGGGGAGGCTGTGCTGTCCCCTCATTTCTAGCAACACAACTGGCATCTCCTTGTGTGGTTCTTTAGACTCTGAGTTCCGCTAAGGGCAGGGACTGTGTCTGATTTGGCTCACCGTTTTTATGCTAGAACATAGCACAGTGCTGAGCACTCAGTAGCTGCTTGTTCACTGATTGATTCAGCCAGTATTCATTGCATGCCTGCCATGTGCCAGACAGTATTCTAGACGCTGGGGCGGTGAACGCCTCGAAGCTTCTGCTCTGCTGGCCCTAATATCCCAGTGTGGGGAGGCAGAAGGCAATTAAAAAGTATGTGATACGGCGGGTGGTGACAGGAGCCAAGAAGGCATCTAAAGCAGGTAAAAGGATATTATTTAAATAAGGCAAAACCTCTCAGAGCTTTTGAATAAGGAATCCCAGAGACGGGAAAAGAGTGTCACCTCTCAGCAAGGGGGAGAAGATGGAATGCCAGTCGTGGGCATACAAGGAAGCTCAGAAACATTCCTGTCTTCTAGGAAACCGGGAGGAGCCAGGGCTGGATCGTTACGTAAGACAACTAGAGTTGCAGACGTTAGGGGTTAGAGGTGACATTCACAGGACCCAGTCCCAGTCTCAGAAGTCTGAGCATCCGTGGCACAAAGAGCATTGCCAATGACGGTTTTATAATTAAAAAACTAACAGAATTAGATATTTTTACACAAGTTTCCACTCTAGACAGAGGAGCAAGATTGATAGTTTTGTGAAAAGTCTCAGTTCATCACTTGATCTGAATCGGTTTTCTGATGCAGAAAGGTCTTTTTTCCTGCAGCTGTCAGGCAAGAGGGAGTGTTTCTCCTAACTTTTCTGAGATTCTTTCACCCGCAGTTAGGAGTTTGCAGTTTTCAATGCAGAGCACCGGAGTTTCATTAGTTAGCACCAAGAGAAAAAGAAGCAAAAATGTGGAAAAGAGCAGAATAGGATTATTAGCAAGTGGAGCATGGAGCAGGAAGTATTTTGTATCTACAGGCAGTAGGGAGCGATTGAGGGGGTGGATTCTGTTTTAGAGAGGATGGTTGGGAAGGCACCTCTGACAAAGTGACATTTGAGCAGAAACCTAAACAAAGCGTGGGAGGGAGCAGTGCAGGTATCTGGGGGAGAGTGTTCAGACAGAAGGCACAGCAAAGGCCCTGCGTTGAAATCGCACTTGGGTGTTTGGGTAACACTAAGGAAGCTCATGTGGTTGGAAGCTCACAGAGCCAAAGGAAGAATGGTTAGAGACAAGAGAAGATGAAAGTGATTGTCTAGGGCCCTGTGGGCCTTGGTAAGGGCTTTCGATTTCATTGTGAATGCAGTGGGAAGCCAGGGAGGGTCCTGAACAGGGGAGTGATGATAACTGGCTCCTGTAGTATAACAGGCTCACTGGCTGCCGGATAGAGAGCAGGCTGCAGGGCTCAGGGAACATGATTGAATGCCTGAATGAATGCTCCCTGGGACTTTATATAGGATTCTATTATAGCTGCTCCCAGGCTGTCCTGTAACTGCTCCATTGTCTGTCTCTGTCCACTCTGTGACCGGGCTGGGAGTCCTACAGATAGAGCACTGCATTCTCCCCTCTTTAGGGTCTCATGTACCGGGACGCCTGTCGATGGGGCCTCACGCTGCAGACATATGTGCAGCTCACCATGCTGGACCAGCACACTCGTCCTCAGGTACATTTCAGATGCTTGGTTTCAACCTTCTTTTTTCTTTTTTTTTTTTTTTGTGGTACGCGGGCCTCTCACTGTTGTGGCCTCTTCCGTTGTGGAGCACAGGCTCTGGACGCGCAGGCTCAGCGGCCATGGCTCACGGGCCCAGCCGCTCCGCGGCATGTGGGATCTTCCCGCTCTGGGGCACGAACCCGTGTCCCTGCATCGGCAGGCGGACTCTCAACCACTGCACCACCAGGGCCCATGGTTTCAACCTTCTTAAACAGTTTTTTTCGCATGAGTGGCATGTGGTTGCCAGGAAGGGAAACCTCACAAGGAAGCCCTGCTGGGCCTTCAGAGCTGCTCAGCCTCCTCTGTCTCTGGGGCCAAGGTCTCTGTTCCTACAGCTCTCTGAGGACCAGCCTCCAGTGCCCCCACCCACCAACCTCAGCTAGCCAAGAACTTGCTTTGATGCCATGTAAGCCCGAGTCTTCATGACCCGACCGCTCCTGGGCTCAACTCCCTTTAACTCAGCTCTTCTCAAAGTGTGGTCCCTGGACTAGGAGCAGTGGCAGCGCCTGGAAACTTGTTAGAAATGCACATTTTCTGGCCCCATCCTGGACCTGCTGAATCAGAAATTCTGAGGTGAGGCCCAGCAATCTGGGTTTTATCAAGCTCTCCAGGTGATTTTAACACATCCCTTATTTATTTGCAAATTCGTTTGCATGAGAACTGCCGATCTAACCTTCACAAGGCTTGTTCACATTCTCAGTTCAGGTTCTTGAGAGAAAGAATCTGATTGGCTCAGCTTGGGTCAGGTGTCCAGCCCCGGTCCAGTCAGGTATTGAGGCAGGTCGCAAACACGGCCAGTTAGGCCCCTTCCATCAGCAGGGTGTGAATAGGGGCAGAGTCTCTTAGAAGAACGGCTGACTGAGAGATCCGATTGGCACCTGTGGTTCAGAATGGCAAGTACCACCTAAGAGACTGGCTTTGGAGGCTCTCCTTGAAGGAGACGGGAGATCCATCAGCCAGTTTCTCTGACACAGCCATTCAGTGGTTTGATGCAAGGCTGGGCACTTGCAACCATAGCTATCATTCTTCTACAAATCTGTGTCTTTTAATAATAGAAAAAGATATGAGCAGAACCATATGAATTTCTGTCTCCCCAAAAATCTGTCTAAAAGATAGATGTCAGAGTATGGTCTGAGGTTGGCATGCTCCCTACTTTTCCTGAGTGGGCACTCGATTGCAAATGTAAATTGTATCTAGTATATCTGAATATAATGGGCTGTATGTGTGTTCTTCTGTTTAAGGAAATCTATCAGGAAGGAGGCAGAGAAAGAGAGATGGACGGACTAGGAAAGAGGAGGAGAAGGAGAGAGGGATAAATGGGGAACTAGCAAAAGATGGGCAGCAGAGAGTCATAAGTAAGGAGAGGACTGAAAAATAGAAAAGAAGGCAGAGGGACAGATAGACAAATAGGAGAGTCAGGAAATTCCTGGGTTATGGCTTTAAATCAGCCTCTGATTTGCTGGTCCAGGTCCCATTGGGTGCTGTGGGCCAGGCTGAGTGAGAGCAGTGTTTGCCCACTTGGTGTCAAGAGTAAGAGCACCTCCGGCTTCCCAATGGGACACTGTGGACAAAGGGAAAAGGCCTTCTGTGGAGGGTGTGTGCATGCTGGCAGAGAGGGGCCACGTCAGTGTCGTCCTCCCTCTTCCTGGGCACAGTCCTTTCCAGTTTTGAAGGGCTGCAGTGACCTCCAGCCAGCCCTGTGAGGAGGCGGTGAAGTTGGCAGGCATGCTGGTGGGGTTCCATAAAGCCACAGCCCAGCTCTCTCGGAGCTCTGCCTCTGCTTAAGCAAATGCATCCTATTTAGGTCCGTGATAATCACCGCACTTTGTGCTTGCCACCACTTTCCCGGGGGGCACTTGGCAGTTTTTCTAGCACTTCCCCAAACCCACAGTCCAGTGGAGCCTCACCCCTCCTGTGAAGGAGGCTGCTGCTGACAGGCCCTCTGCCCGGCCTTGCTGCACTGACCACTGAGCTTCAGGGTATGGTATGGGGAGGGTCCAGGGCCCAGGGAGCCTAACGTGGGACACACGGTTCTCTGGTGTCCACCTCCCTCTCCAGAGGCTTCTCAGTTCTCGTATTCAGCATAGACCATAGGCAGGGGGAGCAACAGGCATTCTTCAAGGCTTCCTGACCCCTTCCTCTTTGCCTGAGTTAGTGAATCACTTTTTGTTTTCTTGTAGACATTGCCTGTACGGTTGATGGAGCGGTCGATTCACAGCGCAAGATACGTTTTTGTAGAAAACTTGTATAGAAGGTACCGTAGTTTGCACAATCGATAATTTTTTAAACTATTAAATTTTTAGAGATGAAATTGGAACTTCTTTATCTAATTGACACATACTGAGTACCTACTGTGTAACAACCAACCACGAAACCTCAGTGACAGACAGCTCTCTGCACTGATGGCTTGGCCGTCCAGGGCGGTCGACCCAGCGGCTCTGCTGACCTTGGCTGGCTCAATAATATGTCCAGGGGTTGGCTGGTCTAGGGTGGCCCGGTGAGGGTGACTGGGGTGACTTATCTCTCATCTGCTTGCTGATCCTCCTCCTGGGACGGGCAAGCTGGCCTGGGCATTCACGTCTCATGGTGATGGCAGATCAAAAGCACCGTAGTTCTTTTTCAGGTCTCTGCTTCATGTTCGCTAACATCCATTGGCCAAAGCAGGTCACACCAGCCCACCGGAGTCTGAGAGGGGGCAGGGCCCTGTGGGTTACGTGGAAAAGTGGGAGGAGACAGGGAGGGGTGAAGATTCATAGCGACTAGAGCAATCCGTCCAGCAGTGTGCATGATATTTGTTGTGGTTTCACTCACAGCTGTCTTCTGCCCTCATGGGAGCAGACTCTGTCACACAGACCTAGGTGGGGGGGCTTCTGGTGGCCCTCAGTGCTGTGGCCTCAGAGGTGTGGGGTCCTCCACTCCTGCGCTCAGTTGACCGCTGATGTTTGGGGGTCTTGGGGAATGGGCTGCAGCTTCTTCTCTGCCTCTCCCTTCTTGGTAGCTTTGAGCTTCACTCCCTCACAGAGCTGGTCCTGATATCTGCCTTCCACTCTCTACACCCTGGCTCCCTGTTCCCTCCCATCTGCAGCTGTGGTCCCAGCCTCCCTGTCTAGGTGGGTTGAGCCTCTCATTCTTTTTTTTTTCTTTTCTTTTCTTTATTTTTGGCTGCGTTGGGTCTTCGCTGCTGTGCTCGGACTTTCTCTAGTTGTGGTGAGCGGGGGCTACTCTTGGTTGCGGTGTGCGGGCTTCTCATTGCGGTGGCTTCTCTTTGTTGTGGAGCACTGGTTCTGGGGCGCACGGGCTTTAGTAGTTGTGGCTCGTGGGCTCTAGAACTCAGTCTCAGTAGTTGTGGCGCACGGGCTTAGTTGCTCTGTGGCACGTGGGATCTTCCTGGACCAGGGCTCAAACCCACGTCCCCTGTGTTGGCAGGTGGATCCTTTTTTTTTTTTTTTTTTTTGGCGGTACGCGGGCCTCTCACTGTTGTGGCCTCTCCTGTTGCGGAGCACAGGCTCCGGACGCAGGCTCAGTGGCCATGGCTCACGGGCCCAGCCGCTCCGCGGCATGTGGGATCTTCCCGGACCGGGGCACGAACCCATGTCCCCTGCATTGGCAGGCAGACTCTCAACCACTGTGCCACCAGGGAAGCCCCTCTTGTTATTCTTAATTACTTCTTTCTGTTGGTTTTCTTCGTGGTATTCAAGACAACTTCTAATTCTTTCTGTTGGTTTTCTTGTGGTATTCAAGACAACTTCTAATTAGGTTGAACCATATGAAATTGTTAACACTTGACCAATTTTGACCTACAAAAATGGCAGTTTTATGTGGTTTAACTTAGTATCTATTTACTTGTTTGTCTATTGCATGTCCCACCAACTGGACCATAAGCTCCTTGAAGGCAAGGGAGCATGTCTGGTTTGCTGGCCTAGCTGGTACCCAGCACAGAGCTGGCACCTGGGTGATACTTGTTAGCTATTGCTGGGTGTCAGGACCTGTGGCTGGTCTTTGGTCTCCAGCCCAACTTGTTCCCCAGCTGTTTCATACCCCTTCCTCTGAGGGTGCCACAAAAAGGCTTATCCCTGGGTCCTGAGCTGCCAAGGGTCGTGACCTAGAGCCTGTGTGGTCCCAGGGTGAGAGCCTCTGCCCCCACCCACTCCAAGCATCCCCAGTGCTATGGGGTCGGGGTTGGCAGCCAGGGCAAGTCCTGACTGTAGCTTTGTCCTTTGACCTAAGAACTTCCTTGTGGGCTCTACCCTTCCAGCAGGCAGCATTCCTGATGCTGGAGCCCCATCCTCACCTGGCTGCCTGTGTGTCTAGTGGGGCTGGTGTGCCCACTGCTAGGTTTACACAGCCCTTCGCCCTCCCTTGCTCCTGCTCATTAGTGCCTCTGCCACAGGGAGGACGGTCAGAGGAGAGGAGAGAGGAGGACGAGGGAACCCCTCCGGTGTTCATTTACTGCGGACCCCGGCAGTGGGTGGGATTCCCTGTGACCCTCGCGTAGCTGGGCTGTCTCTGTTTTCTAATCGCAGTCAGCCTGGCTAGTTCTGTGTGGCAGCCAGTGGCTCTTTTTGAAGAGGGTGACCTGGAATGGAATGACTGGAAGTCAAGGGGAGAGAGTGGAGGGTGGACTTAAGTGCACTTCAGTTCCATCCTGGCTCTGGAGACATTGTGAGCACAACCAGGTTCCTGAACCTCTCTGAGCCCGTCTCCTCTCTGATTCTGTTGTCCATCTCTGGAAAGCCTTTGGAGTGGTTGCCTGGTTAAGGTTTGTGTCCCTTGCCCACCGTGGTCTTCACGAAATTTGCCAGTTGAACCCTCCTCCCCCCATAGGCTGCCTAACGTCTGGTGAGCTTGCCCAGGAGCTGCTTGTGTTGCTTGTTCCGGGCGCAGTTTTAAATTTTAGCTGATGTCCCGGGCTTTGGTTCCTCACACCCATGGTCCTTCATTTCAGCACTTCTGATGGGTGGTTCTCTGTTCCCTGACCTCCGTGGCTGTGGTCCAGGTCACTGGTCCATTTAATGGGGCCTTGCCCTGGGCTGTTTCGTGGGTAGGAAAAGGCTGTAGCTTTTCATTTTTTTGAGCTCTTTTCCTTCATATTTACACCTCCCACTGGCCCTCCCAGAATGCCTGGCATCTGTGGGTAGGATTTCTGTGGGACAGTGAACCACAGAAGAAATTCACAGCATCCTTGTTTCTGTTCCCGGGACCTAATTGTTTTAAGTTCACACAGCCTCCAGAGGGCACGGATTTCCTTGAAGATGTTGTTGGAGCCTCGAGACTGATCTCTGGTATCACTTGTTGGAGCCCAAAGGCTGTGGGTTGGCCCGAGGGATCACCGTGGCACCCTGGGGGCCAGGCCATCTGCCACTTTGGTTTCAGGGAGATGGGAGAAGGCAGTGCTCCTCAAACCCTTTCCCTGAAGTCTCCAAAGGCAGAGAAACGCTCACCCAGGCGGCCGCTTCCCTGCAGGTTTTCCCAGCCTGCGTACCCGAAGCAGCCGGCTAACTAACTGGAAATTTCTTTGAAGACTTCTCTTCGAAGTCTTTGCATTCTATCCCATAACATATCCTTGTGATTGTAACAACTGGTGTGCTCAGCACGTGGCTGGGAGTCCCCCTCACTCAGCCACACTCCCCAGAGAGCCTGAGTTTGGGCGGCAGAGATCCAAGGGCAGGGACACCAAGAGGCACCTTCCCAGTGCAGGCCATTCACTTGTGGGACTGGTCCAGCTTATCTGAGAGTAGGCATGGCTCATGTGGTTGAGGGGCAGGGCAGGGACCCGTGGGCAGGAGCTGCAGTTACTGTCCTTCCGTTTGAACCCTCCAGGCAGCACTGAGGGGGGCACTGTTGACCGTGATTGGCAGATCAGGAACCACGTGGGTTTCGAAGGCCTTGCTCCTTCCTGGTTGGGCAGGAAACTGACCGGGGGGCTGACCTGCACACTGCTCTGTGGGGCAGCGGTGAAGGAGGAAGTGGTGAGACATCTAGATTTCTCTCTGTAAGGCCAGAGGCTTCAGGCCCAGGGGAGCCCCCAGTGTGCTGGCTCCGGGGGACCAGGCCTCTGCCCCTTTCCACCCAGGCCCTACACTCAGCTTCTCCCACAGACTCCGTGCGTCTTGTTAATGCACCCATGCTGCTTCCCGGGTGGGGCCCGAGAGCCTGCATTTCTAGCAGACAAGCACCCTGGGTAGCTATCATCCTGCTGGTTGGCGTCACACTTGGAGGGGCAGCCTCCGAAGAAGGCAGCAGCCAGGTGGCCTGCAAGGGGCTGTCTGTGCCAATCATGGTCCTTTCCCCTGGGAGTTTTGCCCCGTGGCTTCCTTGGGGCCTCACCTGGGCCTTAGGGGTCGTTGAAAGCAAGACCTGCGGGCTGTCTTTGTGGGGGGCAGTGGGGCAGGTGGCCAGCCAGAGTGAAAGTTCTTCATGGAGCAGGATTTCCTCAGCTTCCTGCACCACTTGCAGTTTCTTCATTTCACATTTGTGGCTTAAGATTTTGGTTGTTGGGGGTTTTGTTGTATTACCTTTGTTTTCAGGGTCTCTGGGTGTATTCCTAGGTCAGGAGTGAGGCAGCTGTAGGCCAGAGGTTTTCTTTTTGGAGGCACAGTAAACAGCATTTCTAGCCAGAGCTAAAGAAGTGACAGGTGGGAGGAAGGGTAGGATGTGGGCTTTCTTCTTGGTCACTTTCGTTAGAAACCCAGCTTCTCTCCATGCAGTGGGCCTTCCACAGTGAAGCGGTGCTGCCAAAGTAGATGTTTCCATGCCCCCCAAATACAGATTACCATCATTTTGAGCCTAAACCAAATGACGCCTAGAACTGGGTTTGGCTGGATCCTTTGCTCATACCCAGAATAGGATGTTTTGGTTCCCACCTGTGGAAGTTCGGCTGGGTACTGGGAACCGCAAGACGGCTTGTGTGGGGTGTCAGCTCTTGCCTGGGAGCTTGTGTGGGGACAGCCCTTACACAAGGCAGGGGCTGCATGGCCGCTGTCCCTTCAGCCTGGGGGTTGGTCCTTTTCTCTTTCACAGAAGCCCCTGCAGCCTTGGCTTGGAATCTGGAGGGACTGGGATGGAAGGAAGGACAGTAGGCGTGGCTTTGCTGTCTGCAGTTGCAGGCTCGGGTGCACAGAAAAGCCCACGTTCTGCAATTCTGCATCCCCCAAAGCCAAATTTCTGGAAGGGCTTTCTTGCCTTTTGGGCCTCGGACGAGTGAGGAGCTCCTCCAGGGACAGACCCGCCTCTTCCGCCCCCATCCTCACCCCAGCTAGTTTGGGGTGGGCAGAACATATATGCAGTTATGCCACCAGGGGTTAATCGCCACCAAGGAAGATTCTGGTTCCACAGTCTCCTTAAAGACTTAAAGAACCTGAAGGACTTCTGAGGTGTGGGCACTGTGCTGGAATGAACAGCTGAAGGTGGCGACAAAGACTCAGGCAGCTAAAGCGGCCACGCAGGCCACTGTGTGGCCCGACCCTGTGGGCTAATTGAACACAAAGGTTTTACAGGATTGCCTGGTTGGTGTTTTCTAAGAATAGAAGGAAGGGAATTGCATGGGGCCCAGCTGGGGAAGTGACACACTGACTCACCTGGGGCAGCGGGTTGCGGACATCCATTAAGACCCTGCGTTTGGAACAACAGGCGGGTCCTCCTGCTGTCCTGATGGGCCCTGGGGCTTGGACTCCTCCTCACTCATGGCCGGACTGGGGACTCACTGCCTGTGTCATGGGCCTGCGAGCGGTGGCTTTCCTCAGGCTGAGGCTAGAGAGACACTGGACGGGCCCAGGGGCAGCCCCCTCAGCTGACAGATGGGGCAGGTGGGGTTGGGGCACGTGGTGCAGCCAGGAGCATATGGGTTTGGGGGCCACCGAGAGCCAGGCTTCAGTCCCTGGCTCAGAGCTGGGCTGAGCTTCTCTGGGCCTCAGTTTTCCTCATCTATAAGTTGGGGCTAAAATTGACCTCACAAGGTCTTGTGAGAAACAAAAGAAAGTCATGTGTACAAGGAGGCTGGCATTTGAGTGTGTGATTTCAGTTTTAACCCATGCTCTCTGGGCCTCAGGGGGAAGGCAACAGCAAACCGTGCCAGACAAAACAGCAGGATTCGTGTGGACCCGTGACCTCAATTTTGCCCCCCTAGGATAAGGGGAAGGCACCGTGAAACCCCCTCAGTCCACCGTTGGTGGGTCTGCAGAGAGGTGCTGCCCTCTGTGTGTTTTGTGGAAATAAAAGCAGTGCCTTGGTGGTGGTGCTGGGCGCCCCATTCTCGAGGCAGACACAGGAGGAGCCGGGCAGATTCCTAGGAGGAAAACTGCAGATACAGATAAAACAGCGCCCGCTGCCTGACATGCCTCAGGATCATGGAAGGCAGCTTCCGTTTCCTCACTCCGCTCAGCCGGTGGCCAGTTGTCCTGGACCCCCCAGCACGTGGCTCCTGGCAGTCTTGGAAGGGTTTTCTGGAGGTCTGCCTGCCGACCCTGCCCTCAAGGAGGCTGCCCCGGAGCCGCCTAGAGGACCTCTAAGGAGAGCATCGGGAAGGGAGGACCTGCTTCCTCCCAGGTTTGCCTGGGCCAGGTGGGAATGGGAGGTTCCTGAGCCACCCAGGAGGTGTCCTGAGACCACCTGGGGCCGAGTTCCAGCAGAGCAGCGGCTCTCAGCCCCCAGCACTTTGTGTGGTGTCAGTTGGTTTGGTTTTAGTTAACACTGTGCTGCCTGTGTCCTGAATTGTGACTCAGTTCGGTGGCCACAGCTAAGGGTATCCTCCCAGCTCTGGGATTTGACAGAACCTCCCTTGAGCCTTACCGTCACCGGTGAAGTCCTCAGGGGCAGTCTCACACCAACTGTCCAGCGTCCATGACGTGGGAGGCTGTTGGGCAACTTTCCCTCCACGCGTGCTGCTCACCGGCCCACACCCTTGAGTTGCCAGTCTGTGCTGTGTGCCCAGGCTGCGTGTTTGGTGGAGCGAGTGGGGCTGATCAGCAGCTTCTTTTTGGCAAATCCTCATTCCCTCGGAGTCAGCTTTGCTCCAGAGAAGGAAAACATGTCAAGAAGAGTGGTTTGGTGTCTGAATGTCAAATACTCTCAGCTGCAGCTGACTGCAGCCCAGCTCAAAGTGGCCTGAACACTGAGGTTGTTACGGGCTGTCTTAACAGCAGGCTTTGGGGTTGGTTTCATTCGGTGGCCCTAGTGCTGTTTCTCTCTGTTTTCCTGCTCTGTCTTGTGGGTGTCCTCAATATGATTCCCTCTTGATGACACAATGCCTGTGGCAGAACCGGGCTTCTAATTGCTGGCCAGAGGGTGGATGTCTTGCCAGTGGCTCTCTCTTCTAAGCATGAGGAAGCATGGTTTCCATAAACCCCAGCAAACCTCTCTCATGTCTCACTGGTCAGGTTGGGCCCTTCGGCCTGGGCTGATCAACTCACGCTGGCCAGCGGAGAGGACGTCCCTCAGACCAGTTGGTTTACTCTGAAGCTTGGGCTGGGGTCAGGTTTCCCTGAACACTCAGGCCTGTGGGATGGACCCTGAATAGATCATGGGCTACTTTTAAGGAGGTAGGAGGAAAGAATTGGGGGACAGGCAACCACATGAGCTGTGTGTGATCACAAAGTTGTTACCTTTAGTATCTGAATTTTGGGCCCTTCTGCAGTGTCCTGGGACTTCCTCCCTCTGCCCTCCCCTACAAAGCCTCCCCCACTTATTCGTGGGGGCGGGTGCTGGTCCTCACACATTAGTCTGCTCTGGTCTCCCTGCTGAAGTCTGATGCCTGAGACCCCTCAAGGCGCCGACAACTGCCCGTCTGCCCCTGCTGTTCTCCCGGGCACCGTGCATTTTCCTGCTGTTCTGCCAGGCACAGCTCTTCTGCGCTGAGGGCGTCTGGTGGTCTCAGGGACTAGGGGAGGATGTCCCCCTCCAGTCTGTGCCCCGCCCCATCGTTTGGGCCCCCAGGCAGGGCTGCTTGAGCTTGTCATCTTAAGAGCGCCTTCCTTCATGCCCATCCTTCCCCCTCCCCCAGGTGGGAGTCAGTTCACCACCCATGGCGGGGGCAGCTGCAAACCACCCGCTCCACTGGCCTCTTTTCCCCGCCTCCCCTTCTTTAGTCAACAGTCAGAAGACCCCCAGCTGCACACAGCTCAGGCACGTCCACTCGCCCGTAGCCCACCTTGCCAAACCCAGTTCTGAGTGGATCCAAGATGATATTCAAGACGGGTGGAGGATGTTGAAAGGAGTTCCTCTCCTGGGCCTTTGAGAGTCACCCCGCAGCTGCCTGGTTTGTTTCCTCCAGCTGCTGCCCCTCCTCCCGCTCTTCCCTGCTCATTTCCTCCAGGTCAGAGGACAGACGCCAGGTCTCTCTCACTTGTGGGCTTCTTCTTCCTTTCTTTCTTTTTCAGTTATCATTTTAAATACGTAGTCATTTTCCCCCCACCCCCGCCCCGAATTGAGAACTAGTATGTTGTTAAATTTTGGAAAATACAGAAAGAGATAAAGAAAAAAATGTCTCCCGTAGTCCTACAGTTCAGAGAAAAGCACTGTTAACCTTTTGGTGGTTTTCTTTCCAGTCTCCTTTCAAAATGTGTGGATGAATACTCTTGAAAGTATGGTTGGGTCGTGCTATATGCACAGTTTTATATCCTCCTGTTTTCATTGAATAATGAGAATTTGATTATGAGCATTTTCCATGTCATTAAATTTTATTTTATAGCATCATCTTTCAGTTGCTGTGTGGTTTTCTGTTAGATAGATGTACCATGATTTAGTTTTTCATTATTTTTTAAATAGTGCTACGGAGGACATCCACGATTATTTCCACAAAATAAATTTCTAGAAGTGAAACGGGTTTGCTCTTCCACCTCCCAGCCTGAGCGCTGTCCGTGTTCTCAGGGGACAGGCTTCATAGCCCCTTCCTTGGCTTGGAGTTCAAATCCCAAATGAATTCTCCCTTCGGGCAGTGCCAAGATACTTGCTGCATTATACCATCAACTGTCCCTGGGCAGCAGGAGGTCGGGAGGTTTCGGGTCCTTGTCATCACTACCCGCCCAGTATCATGTGATCACACTATGTCATGGTGCCCTTGGCAGTTCCCTTTCAATAAAAGCAGTGCCCAGATGTTTTGGGGGAATGGCACAGCCCAGGAACTTTCTCATGGGATAATAAAACCCTTACAACTCTCGTTACAGTGGGAAGATGCCTGAAGTGGACTATGTGGTCCTGTCGGAATGGTTTGACTGGATTGTGAGGAACATCGACGTGTCCGTTGACTTGATAGGTGAGATAGTCCCTCCCTGGCCTCCCTCCCCTGGGCCCAGTGAGGAGGTGGTTGGCTGGGCCCCAAGCAGCAGGGGTGGTGGGCAGGGCCCTCACCATGAGCGATTCTTCCCCTACCTTGACTCAGCCTTCTCCCAAAGGGCAGATAGAATCTGGGGCTTTTGGTCCCTCCTGGAGAAGCACCCTAGCCAGTCCCTCAAACTGCTTTCCCCTCGGTCCATTGTGATATGATGGGTTTTTTTCTAGTTTGTAAAGGAGGGAGGAGGGACAGAACCTGGACAGTTATTGAGACAGGCCGGCTGCCAGGCCCTGTGCTAAGCTCTGTCAATGTACGGAACCTATTCAGCTTCACAGTGACCCAGTGGGGCTGGTGACATGGAAAGAGAATGAAAGTCAGGATGAGGGTCAAGATGCCTGTTTGGCCACACAGCTGGTCTGCCTCTCCTGCTCAGGGCTGCTGGCAGATGTTTCTCTCCACGCCTTGCCCACACGCCTTCCTTCCCCCTACCCCTCACTTTCACTTCTAAGCCATGAACAGAGTAATTAAAGCCACATACATGTTTTTTAAAATCTCAGTTTATCTCCAGACCACTCCTGAGACCTGTTACCAGAGGCTAAAAATGAGATGCAGGGAAGAGGAGAAGGTCATTCCACTGGTAAGAGCCCCTTTAACCCGGGGAAAGGTGCAACTTCATCCCATCCTGGCCCCACCCTCTGTGAGATCATTGTGCTGTTGTTGCAGGGAGAGAAACAGGAACTGAGCACGTTGGAGGGTGAACTCTGACTTCCTCTGAGCTGGAGACCCTGTGCGGTGTCCAGGTCTGCTTTACTTCCTGTGGCCCCAGACTCAATGCTGGGCACCCCCGGGGCTCAGAGGCGTCCCTTCTCCCGTTCCCGCCCAGGTGTCCCCAGGGCTTGTTTGGTCCACCTCCTGAAAATTGCTTGCCTTTGTGCCGTCCCCTGGATCCTCGCTAGGACGTGCCCACTTGCTCGCTGCTGCATTGCCAGTGCTTGGCACAGTGCCTGGCTGGCTGGGAGGTGAAACTCTAGTGTCTGCCCAGTGCTTCACCCTTCTGGGTTCTGGCTCAGGACCACATCAACTCTAGTCAGGGCTGTCTAACAGGCTTGGACTGCTCTCCTTGCCCTGGTCCCTCACTATCCACATCCCCCTCAGAAATCCATCCTCCACACTGCTGCTTGGGTGATGTTCCCAGTACAGAACACCACGCATGCAATTCCCTAACCCCACCCTCTTCAGTGCCTCACCACTGTCTAGGATAAAGTCCCCACTTGTAGCATGCCATCCGAGATCCTGCATGATTGGCTTCATCCCCTTCCACTCCCTGCCTTTCATGCTCTGGCCATAAAGAACTAGTTGTGGCTACACATGCTCTCTCTTTCTCTCTTCCCCTCTCTCCCCCTCCCCCCTCCCCTTCCCCTCTCCCTCTCCCCTCTCCCCTCTCCCCCCTCCCCCCTCCCCTTCCCCTCTCCCTCTCCCCTCTCCCCTCTCCCCCCTCCCCCCTCCCCTCCCTCTCCCCCCTCCCCTCCCCTCCCCCCTCCCCTCTCCCCCCTCCCCTCTCCCCTCTCCCCCTCTCCCCTCTCCCCCTCCCCTCTCCCTCCCCTCTCCCTCTCCCCCCTCCCCTCCCCCTCCCCTCTCCCCCTCCCCCCTCCCCTCTCCCCCCTCCTCCCTCCCCTCTCCCCCCTCCCCCTCCCCTCCCCCTCCCCCCTCCCCCTCCCCCCCTCCCCCTCCCTCCCCCTCCCCCTCCCCCCTCCCCCCTCCCCCCTCCCCTCCCCCTCCCCCTCCCCCTCCCCTTCCCCTTCCCCTCTCCCCTCTCCCCTCTCCCCCCTCCCCCCTCCCCCCTCCCCCCTCCCCCCTCCCCTCTCCCCTCTCCCCTCTCCTGATCCCTCTCCCGCTCCCCCCACCCCTCACCAGGGAGTTACAGAAATGTACCTTTGCCATAGTGGTTTCTTTTGCCTCAGGTGTCACCTCCTCCAAGAAGCTTTCTCTGACCTTCCCTCTATTGTGGTCCCCCAACCTCTGTGCTTATTATGATCACAGCCATTAGGACAAATATTCTGAAACATTTCTTTATGTGTTTGCTCCCCATCCCTCAGAAAACTACCATGAACTTTTTAAGATTAGATCTTATTCCCTCTGCATCCCTAGAATGTGTCCCAGGCCTTGGCACCTAGGGGTTGCTCAGTTAATATTGATCGGAATGCCCCATGTGAATGCCACTGGAAGTACACAGACAGAGGCTGGGCAAGCATTTACTGGGATATCATGGGGGTCTGAGCCCAGGATGGACTGGACTGGGGTCCTAGAAGGCCAGTCCAGCTCCTGAGGCCCACCCAGCCTTGTTTGCCCCAGGCACTAGCAAGGTGGATTCCAGCCATGAAGGCCCAGGCCTCGTTCTGGGCAGCTGCTTTGAAATCTGGAGACAGGAGTGATTAGAGGAAGGGTGAAATGGGGCGGGGCTGGACCAAGCTGGGATGGGGCACGGCAGCTCTGTGCAGTGACCCAGATGTTCGGAAGAAGGGACAAATCTGGAGTTGTCCAAGTCATTGTTGAGGACATTGTCTTAATGGTTTTGACAAGGCCTCCAGGACAAGTCTCTTGTTGCCAAGGGAGAACGTGGTGGTGGATAAAGAGGCAGCAGTGTGGTTTACCCGAGAGCCTCAGGGCTGGGAGTAGATTGCTGCTTGAGGAAGTGTTTGCCGGCTGCCGAGAGCACCGGGGCCTGCTTGTGGGAGAGTGCCGTCCAGTCCTACCGGATGCGCAGGCATGGATGCCTTAGGGGCGGGTCTGGGCCTCTTTTCCCTTGCGTTGCACCTTGTCCTCCTTCTGAAGTTGGCCCTTAAGCTTTCAAGGATCCATAGGTTACAAGTTGTCTGTTGGGGTGAGAGCAGCCGAGTGGGGCTCCTGGGCCAGTGAGGGCCATAGTCCTCTTGGTGGGAAGGACGGTGGGAAGGTTCAGAGGCTTCCCAGGCCCCCGTGAAGGAACAGAGGCCCTGCTGATGGCGAAGTGGCAGGAAACCAGAGCAGCCAGGTGGGAGGATGCGTCCAAAGTGCCAGAGGAGCAGAGTGCGCTGGAGGGCTGGGCAGGTGGCCAGAGGGACGCTTCTGACTGTTGCGACACCTGGGCTGGCTGGCAGAGTGCTTGGCCGCGTTTATCATTGTCCACCCGAGCCAGGTTGGCTGTTGTAGGTCCTTAGTCCAAGCCACTGCCCTGTGGTCATTGACATTCACCTAACCTGCCCCTGAGACCCCTGGAGGGGAGAGGTCTGCTCCCTATGTTCTCCCGACGGCCCTTGCATTTTTCCCCCCTCCGGCAGGAATACCTGGATGCTATTCACCACCTGTACGAAGAGTGGCTCATCAAAGGGAGCCTTTTCCCTGTGGCGGCCCCTGTTCTGGTAAGCCCCCCTAACAGGGCGGGAGACTTTTCTAGAAGGAGGAGCGACTCGGGGGATGTCGGCCACTCTGCAGCTGGAGAATTTGAAAGAAGGAAGCGGGGAGGGTGGAAGGGACTCTGTCTCACAGTCCCCATCCTGGACTGAGCCTTAGTGAGCTGGACAGAACTGAGAGAAGGTGACCTGTCCCAGTGTCATTACACCGGTGGCACAGTAGCATCTCACTTATCCAGCATTGTCAGCAAAGGAGTGTTCCAGATGGCTGGAGCCCCTGGACCTGGGTTTTGGCCTTAACCGCTTGGGGTGTTGGTCTTTCTGACATGCCCGTCCCTTCTCCAGTGGGTGGCAGGCCCAAAGCCTCATTGCACCTTTTCTTGGTGACCCAGGGCATCTGAAGGAACGTCAGTTGCTGTTCTGGTCTGTCACACAATGATGCCCCCTTAGGAGGTGCTGAGGTGTGTAGGACTGTTTGCCCCAGACTACTAATGCCTTTGAATTCCCGTGTTTGCTTTTTACCCTCCTTTCTCCTGCTGGCACTCACCATTTCTAACTGTGTTGATGCTTCTGCCCCGTCAGTGTTTCCCCACTTCCTTGTCCCCTCGTTTTCTGATTTGCTGCTGCCGACTTTCTTTAGGCAGGCCGTTGGGTCCCTCGGACTGTCAGGAACGCGTGTACGGTGTGGGATCTGAGGGAGGGCCGTGCACAAACTTGTGTGCATGGCCTTGGAGACATCTGTCTGAGCTGCTCAAATGCTGTACTCATGGCTCTTCCAGGCAGTGAGGTTGCTGGAAAGTGAGATACTACTGTACTGGATTTTAAAAGAAAATTTATTTTTTTCTCCTCATTATAGAAAAATGATTGATATCAAATGATGATTAAAAAATCATTCATGCTGGGGCTTCCCTGGTGGCGCAGTGGTTGAGAGTCCGCCTGCCAATGCAGGGGACACGGGTTCGTGCCGCGGTCCGGGAAGATCCCACATGCCGCGGAGTGGCTGGGTCCGTGAGCCATGGCCGCTGAGCCTGCGCGTCCGGAGCCTGTGCTCCGCAATGGGAGAGGCCACAACAGTGAGAGGCCCACATACCGCAAAAAAAAAAAAAAAAAAAAAAAATCATTCATGAGCTTGTCGCAGGGACAACTATCGTGGATTCTTAAGTGAAAATATAGTTGAGAATGTGGATTGACCTAGTAATGGGAGCTGTTTGGCCCTAACCTTCCTTTTTCTCTGCCTGTGACCTTGGGCTTCCCTGCCTCTCCCTGCCTCATCCTGCCTGCCCCCGTCTCTCTCTCTTCATCAGTGAAGGGAGGCTGATGTTGAGGTCAGGGGCAGCCCTGTGACCTGTGTGTTTAATTTCCAGGTGATTGAGGCTGACCACGACATGGAGAAAATGTTAGAACTCTTTGAACAAAACCGGCACCGAATACTAATTCCAGAGGATCGGAAGCTTGGTCCATAGGACGGGGAAGATCATGCCAGAGAAATGCCCGCTGCTGCCAAGTTAGCTCTCACGAGCAATTTGGAACAATCCACTCTCAGGAGGGCTTTCTATCTGGGCACATTTGTCTTCCTAATGGTCTTCTCTCCTTTGCCAGTGTCTTTATCCTGGGATTCTGGCCCTCGTGGGTAAATGACATGATGGGACCAATGGGTTTGTCGCGGCCCTTTGGTGTCGCAGCCTTGCATTCCCCCGGTGCTTCTCCCGGTGGTTTCCCACCTCTGCATCCCTCTAAGTTATGGAAGAGCCACCTGACTGACCCTGGGCTCATGGTCTCTAGCCCTTCAGACCATCCTTGACGGCGAGGTAGTGGTGTTACATCCCAGGGGAGGAAGTTGAAGCTCAGACAGGCTAAGGGACTCCCCGGGGTCACACAGCCAGTGACAGTGGAGTCAGCACCATTCAGACTTCTGGTGACTCTCAAACATCAATCTCTTGCCCCAGGCTGCCTCATCCCAAGAGCCCTGCCTTCCCTGCTGGAGAGCCCCACACGTGTGTGGGAGTGTGTGTGTGTGGGGGGGGTAGTGGTGCATGCAGCCAGCATCATCATTTTCTCCTGATTTGAGCAGCTCCTGAGGACAGTTAGCATTTCTAGACTTTCACAAAATTGTGCAGTATTTGGCTCGAGCCCAGCGTTCAGTGGTTCACTAGCATGAGGCTGATGTGGTACTTACCACCTCGTCATCGGGACGTCCCCGTCCTTAGGAGAATCGTGGTTTGGCTCCTGAATGGTGCTCGGTCTCCTTGGTGATGAAGGTCCTGCTTGAGCTGCTGCCGATTCCGTGGCAGGGCAATGGCCTTTGGCGCCACGCTGGTGTGCCCAGTGCTGTGCTGGGCAAGGGGCTGCCAGCCTGGCTTCTGAGGCTCCCTTCCTCCATAGTGGCCTGTGTGAGGAGCTTCACCCTTGGAATTCCTGGGAGTTTGTGGCCCAGGGGAGAAACACAGTGGCCTTACGTCTTTTTGAAATGTTTTTCCATCCAAAGGGACACCATGGGCCCTAGGGCATGAACCATCTTTATTAGTTCAGAGAATATCTTATCTCCGCTCAGCTGTAACAATGCACTGAAGGACGGCTGTCTCCTGAGTCAAGTAGGAAGCAAGAGAAAGGAAGAACATTCTCTTTGGGGACAGTCTGGGCAGGAAAGTTGGGGCTGGCAAGCAAAGGCTCTTGGAGCACTGGAGCTCCTGAATTTTGGAGGTGGGTGGAGAGAGCTTCCAGAAGGCTGTTGCAGACACGGGGAATGATTGATTATGAACTTGGGGAAAGAGGCCTTGGCCTCTCCCGAGTGGCGGTTGGTGTACCTGAAGGTTGGAAGGCCTCGTCCCAGCCTCTGTGTGAGTGTGGCACCTGTGCATGTAATTCTCTGACGCTACATAGGTGACAGGTGCCCCTGGTGGCCCGGGCCCAGAGGCAGCGCTAGGAGGGCAGCACTCTGGCTTCCGGCCCTTTCTGGCTGGACTGACTCCTGGGCTGTGTGCACAGGGTGAGGGTGGCAGTCCGGTGGGGACGTGTCTCTCAGCCCAGATGTTGGTGATGGACTAGAAACCTGGGGGAGGCAGCGCCTCTGCTGCCAGGCATCTGGACATGCTGGGACCATCTTTGGGCCTTTGCAAACAAACAGTCCAATTTCCCCTCAATTTGAGCATCTGTTTTGGGGGAAATGTGATTTAAAAAAAAATCTTGCTCTGTGATAGCCAATAAATCCTTCACTTAAAACCTGGTGATTGGGCTTCCCTGGTGGTGCAGTGGTTGAGAATCCGCCTGCCGATGCAGGGGACACGGGTTCGTGCCCTGGTCCGGGAAGATCCCACGTGCCGCGGAGCGGCTGGGCCCATGAGCCATGGCCGCTGAACCTGCGCGTCCGGAGCCTGTGCTCCGCAACGGGAGAGTCCGCAACGGGAGAGGCCACAACAGTGAGAGGCCGGCGTATAGCAAAAAACAAAAACAAAAAAACCTGGTGATAATTTTGGAGTGCTTCCTATGCCAGTGATTTTAGGTCCCTGCAGCATCCTTGTACCAGCAAGGTAATGTTTTAATTTTTAAACACCGTGTTCCCAACAGAGGATGTCCAGGTTCATAAGAGCTGTCTGTCCTCCTACCCCGGCATCTTGGAGAGGATGCTATATGTACCCACAGTGACTGGGGCTTGTCGCAAAAATCTCCCAGCCCAGAGGTGTCACAGGAAATGGCTAGAGCCCAGCCCACCAAGGGTTAGCTCTCCCCGATGTGGCAGGCAGGGCTGGTGGTGGCAGGGGTCACAGAGCAGTTATGAACACTGCTGAGAACCAGGGCAGGGAAAGGGCAGATGGCATGTGGTAGGCACGGGGCCCAGTTCCTCGAGCAGAGGGAGGCACTCCCCAGGGACTCCCAGGAATGGCCGTGAGGAGTGTGGCAGGGCTTGGCAGGCCCTTGCTAAACGTGGACCCTGGGAAGTGCTGTCACCCAGCTTGTTTTTCCCTTTCTTTTTCTCTTCCTGCCCCTTTTCTTCCTTTCCACCTGAGCCCCTCACCTAGATGAGAAGTGCCCCCCTGCCTGGGGAATGCATCAGTCAGAGACCCTTCCTGGGACTCCCGCAGGCTCCCACCATCTGACCTGTGGAAGGAAGGATTGAGGTATTTATTGCTCTGAGAGCAGGTAGGAGATGTTTCCAAAACCTGTCTACCCCTGGGTGCTATGGAATCTGCATCGCCCTCGTTTTTCTTAGAGCCTGGGGCCGGATGGGGGAGCTCACTTCAAATGCTCACACATCTGCGGAATGAGTAAGCTTATCCTCTTGGCCTCTTCACCCTGAAGAGTTACAGTTATTAAAATAATTGACAAGCTCTTGGAGACGTCAGCCCTCCACTGTTGAGAATCTAATAACAATAATATTGTGCCCAGTGTCTCTGGGCTTTGGCAGTGGATTACTTATTTACCAGAGGCTCCAGGGTCACTGGCACATGCTTTCTTTTCCTAATAACCCCAACCTTGTGGCTCCCCTAAGGCTGGGGTGAGCTCTGTGTTCCTCTAGTTTCTGTAAGATGGTGAACTTGGCAAAAGCTGTCATTAAACAGAAGCTAGGAGAAAGCCAAGCTTGTGGAATCAGAATGGGTATTGGCATTTACTTCTCTTTTCTTGAATTTCTGCATTTTTTGGCTTTTTCTTCTCCAAGACAGGGGTCCGTGGAACACAGGTGTCCTGGGAGATAGTAATAGGTGCTCTGAGAAAAGAGGGTTCCGTAGTCCAGAAAATTTGGGAAACACCACCTGGGTACTCTCTCTGAGATGCACAAGTTACATTAGCCTAGATAAAGTCAAGAAGTCCTGCAATAAAAACACCTTCTAAACTTTGTTTTAGCCAGGGACTCTCAAACTCACTTGACAGTAGAGCCTCCCATTTGGGGAGTATACGTCAATGATCTCCAGATGTGCTAATGTTCCTTGGAAGCACATTGGGAAGCACTGTTTTAGGGGGCCTGCAGCTGCTGATGACTCCTGGTTCTGTGTCCTTTGGGATGCTCTAGCTCATGGTTCTCTAACTTCAGAGTATCTGAGTCCTCCGGTGGGCGTGTTAAAACACGGACTGCAGGGCCTACCCCCAGAGTTTCTAATTCAGTAGATCTGGGATGGGCCTGAGAATTTGTTTTCTAATGACTTTCTAGGTGATGATGAGTCTGCTGGTCCAGGAACCACCCTTTGGGGACCACTTCTGTTAGCTTGATGTTTTCTAGAAGTGGATATCCAGGAGTTCCAAGAAAACTTGGCATGTTGTTGAGTGTTGTCGCACCTCGTGAGTGTTGGCTGTCTTACCTGTTGAATGGGAGCATTGCTCACTTCCTAGGGCGGTGAGGATAACCAGCCTGGCATGAGGAAGGGGCCCAGAGCAGGACCAGTTGCTAAGTTTTAAATCTTACCTTTGGGATCCAGATGTTGAAACATACTATAAAACTTCTATAATTAAAACAATATGGTACTGGTGCATGAATAGACAAGTAGACCAGTGGAATAGAATAGAGAGCCCGGAAATAGATCCAAGTACATGATAAAGGTGACATCTCAATGATTATTGGGGGTAAAGATGGATTTTTAAATAAATGGTGCTGAGATGACTGAGTAGCCATTTGGAAAAAGATAAAAATAGATCCATATCTCACATCATACCCAAGAATAAATTCCAAGTGGTTAGGGATCTAAATGTAAAAAATGAAACCATGCAAGTACTAGAAGAATGAATTCTTCTTCTTTAAAACCTTGATGTAGGGAAAACTTTATAACTATAATTCAAAATCTAGGAACAATAAAAGATTGATAAATCTGACTAAAAAATGTGTATGACAAAACTCATGTGGAAACAAAGTTAAAAGACAGTGGACAAAGTGGGAAAAAATATTCACAATGTATATCACAAAGGACTAATATTTGTGAAGAATTCTTAAAAATGGACAAAGAACCAAAACTCCAATAGAAAAATGAGAAAAATATCCAAACAAAATTTACAAAAAAGATAATAAAAATGGCCCTTATATGAAAAATACTCAAATCCACTCAATTAGAGAAATGCAGATGCTATGATCTAAATATTTGTGTCTCCCCCAAATTCATATGTTGAAAACCTAATGTCCAAGGTGGTGGCGTGAGGAGGTGGGACCTTTGCAGTGGGGTGATTAGGTCATGAGGGTGGACCCTTCATGAATGGGATTAGTGCTCTGATAAAAGAGACCTCACAGAGCTCCCAGGCCCCTTCTACCATGTGAGGACACGGGGGGAAGTTGGCAGTCTGCAATCCGGAAGAGGGCCTTCACCAGACCCCAGCCATGCTGGCACCAGGATCTTGGACTTCCAGCCGCCAGAACCGTGAGATATAAATTTCTTTTGTTTATAAGCCACCCAGTCTGTGGTATTTTGTTAACAGCAGCCCAAACAGACTAAGACAGCAAATAAAAGAACACTGAGATACTTACCAGACTGGCAAACACACAAACATATATATCGAAACACATCCTGAGGCTGTGGGGAAACAGTCACTCTTACTGGTGGGCATGCAAATTCGTTTACCCCTTCTGGAGGGAAATAGGATAACACCTGACACACTACATACATACTTACATCGCAATCCAGCAACCCCACTTCTAGGACATGAAAGTATATATGTACAAGGTTATTTATGGCAGCATTGTTTGTAATTGCAAAATAATTGAAAACAACCTAAAGACCCATATACAAGAGAGTGGTTAAATAAACTATGGTACATCCACACAATGGAATAGTATACAGCCGTGAAGAAGAACGAGGAGGATCTCTCTCTGAATGGATGTGATATGATTTCCAGGACACACTGTTATGGGAAGAAAGCAGTGTCCAAATGAGTATCTATAGTATGCTAGCCTAAGAAAAATACACAGATGCAGGGGAAGTACAGGAAAGGCAACCCAGAAACTAAATAGATTGGTGGGAAAAGTCTGGAGAGAAGGGAAAAATGGGATCAGGGTTGCTGGGATGAGAGGGGAATACACTGCTGTGAATATATCATTTTGTATAACTCTAACCATAGTAATGTCTCACCCCCCAAATAAATAAATAGTTAAGGTGGAGTAGGACGTAGGGGGAATGGAAGATGGAATAGAAACAGATGAATCACAAGTAACAACCACACTGAAGGTGCTGGGAAGAAAAGAACTTACTGAAGTAACCTTGGAAAACAGTATCTTGATACGAGAAGAGTAAAGGTAAAAATTATTTTACATAAATGCTGAAAGATAGTTACTAGAAGTGTTTCTCGCAGGGATATGTTTAGCAATTCTGAAACTATACTAGAATCGACCAATATATTAGAATTGAACAAATAAGTGAATAGTCTGTAGATTATGAGAGCTGGGTTTCTCACTAGTAGAGAATCTGAGTTTGGTGTTCTCTTATGGCTAGAGTGAGGTTAGACATTTTTGGCAAGAATGCCACCATAAAAAAAAAAAAGATGCTGTGTCTTCCCTCAGTGCATCTTATCAAAGGATGTATGATGTCCATGCATCTTATTACTGGTGATATTTACCTGCTCATCCCTGGAATGAGCAACAGCTACTAGGATCTCTGGTTCCTGTATTGGAGAGTGAGTGATGTTTAGAGACCAAGATCTAAGTGCCAGGTGTACTCATTGTTACTGGGTGTCTGCTTCTAAGCCCACTCTTGGGACAGAGTTAGGAAACATATGTATGTGTACTAACCCACTCATACACACACATAGCTATATTTCTGTATCTAACTATATATAATTGAAAAACCATGAGTTCCTATTGATACCTCTGATTCTAATCCAACACCACAGAGTGAAAGTCATGATGGAACATAGGTTTTAACAGGATCCTCCAGCAGCTGGATGGAGCTGACTGCAGGAGGATGAGGGCAGAGGCTGGGAGACCAGGAAGGGGGGCTGGCGTCCTCCCGGGATCTGAGTGACAGGCCTTGGTAGCTCAGTCGAGGGCCTCAGGCCTCTGGAAGGAGGAGGGACGTGGTCAGATTTGGTCCTTGTTGTGACAGCTATGGTTGGTGAGGGATGTGAGAGAAAGAGAAATCAAAAATGATTCCTACCTTGGGCTCAGCTTTCAAGTAGATGGGGAACACTGCGGGGCAGGAACACGGGGAGGACAAAAGTTCTGTTGTGGTTTGGGACTGAGCATGCTTATTATGTTAATGATCAGAAAATAACGAATAAAAAATGGTCAGGGGCTGCGGGTCAGACCCAGGACTAGGTGCCCTGGTTGCCATGATTCCCAGGTCCGTACCCCCTCCCGCCTCATCCCTTCTCCCGAGGCTGCTGACCCTCTGGGTCTCCAGCCCAGCCTGTTCCTGATGTTCTCCTTCCCCAGGATGGAGGCTTATGGCTTAGGGTCTGCTCCGACCATCCCCGCCCCCCCCGCCCCCGCTTCACTGGCTCCAGACACTGACAGCTTACCGGCCTGAGTGTCGACTGCTGGGTGCTGTGCTGAGTAATTGGCATGGGTGGGTGGGAGGAAGGATGGATGGACGGATGGATGACTGGCCAGTGCCTCTCTCTTCCCAGTGCAGACTGCTTCCCCATTTGCCTCGAAAAGCCTGTGTAGGGCCTGGCCAACAGTCTGATTGGGAGGGAGGCAGGGCCAATGCTCCTTAAATCCTTCCCACCTGTGGTCCCCCTTGATGTAGGGACTGAAAATGGTGGGGTCATATGCTCAGCTCTGGGGACAGCAAGGCAGGCGCCAGCATTTATTAAGCACCTGCTGTATGCCCAGAATGGGCCTTTACCACCACCCTCAGAGGCAGGGGCCATCCTCCCCACTTCACAGATGCAAAGCCGAGGGGCAGGCCCTGGGCAGGTGCCACCTGCCACCCCATAGAGAGGGTCTTGGCTTTCTCTTGGGGCCCCCATGAGGATTGCCGTGTGTATGTGTGTGTACGTTCCTGGACACACCCACTTGTGTGCAGGTGTGCATGCATGTGTGCATATGTGGGGGCAGGAGAGGCTGGTGGAGGGGGCGCCCCCACTCCAGGCAGCCCAGATGATGGAACCCCCAACCCTGGATGCAGAGCAGACCTCTGAGCTGACCCTGGGCTCCCAACTGTGGCCTTGCTCTCTGTCAACCTGAAGTTGGCTGAGAGAAAAGGGAGGCTGACAGAGGACCCTAAACAGATTAAGGGTGTATTACACATCTGGTTGTCTACACATCTCTCTTTTAATCTGCTCTGTGACAGGTGCCTTAAGGATGCTGAGGGAAACTGCTATTCAGAGATGCAGGGTGACTCTCCCAAGGTCACACACTGAGCTGGGATGTGAAGGGGACAGGAAGCCCCCCTGAGGTCGGCACTATGCACACCTCACCTCGTTAATTCTTCTTAGCCTCCTGTGAGGTAGACCTGACACCACACCCACTTTGAGACGAGGAAACATGGCTCAGAGAGGTGCAGTGGGTGGCCCAAAGTCACACAGTCTATAGGTGGCAGTGCTGGGACCTGAGACCAGCTGGGATTAGCAGGTTTGTCCCTGTGGCTGACAAACTGTGGGTTTGGCTGCTGTCCCCACTGTGGTCCCAGATCCACCATCTCTCCAAGTGTCACCTTCCTGGCAGAAGAGCAATCGGCTTAGTTAGGTGTCTGCCCTTGTGCCATCCAGGGGTGACAATCTCAGCTGTTGCTCGTGTAGTATCCTTGTGTGGCACCTGGCACCTCCAGCCCCTCCGGGGGGACGTAGTGAGCACTGGGGGGCTCTTGTACATGGGAGGGGGCCTGAGGAGACCTCCAGAACTGAGTGATTCTACCGTCTGGGCTGCCACCCTCACCGGCTGGCTCTGGCCTCATGAGAGGCTCTGATTGTCCATTCTCCTCAACCCCTGGGCCAGGGGAGCCCCTGGGGTGGCCTGCTGGAGTTGGGGGTCTGAGGAAGTGGGCGAGATACTCACAGAGCTCATCCATCTCAGAGGAAGCATTTTGAGGAGCAGCTTCTGTACCAGGGGCGGCCACCTCCAGCTGTGCTTCTGGCTTTGGGTCCAAGGAATTCTCTGACAACTGGGGGCCTGGCACCAGGCAGAGCTGGCCAGGAATGGTGACCCCTTTGCTCTCAGGAGCTGTGCTGGGGACCAGGGGCTGCTCGGTGCTGCTACCTGCGGGGGCAGTTGCCTCCCCTGGAGGTGGGCTGGGCCCCAGGCCTGGGCTCTGGAGTTGCTTTCCCTTCAGACTGCTCAGGGGATGGTCCCTGGGGAACAAGGGTGTCTGGTGCAGCACAAGGTCGCTGTAGCAGGTCAGGAACTCCTCACTGTCCGAGCGTGTGCTGGCGCGGCGCTGGGGCCCCAAGGAGACCGGGGGGCCAGTGAGGGGGCTGCCGGGGGCTATTGAGATCTCAGGCAGGCTAAAGGCCACAGGCAGAGAGTGCTGACCATCAGGGCTTTCAGCCAGGGCCCTCTCAGTCCTCGCCCTTGCTGAGGGTCCTGGGCTTGAGTGGGCCTCCTGCAGGCCCTTGTGGGTCTTCAGCAGCCCTCTCTCTAAGCTCGGCCTGCAGTGGGGCCCGTCCACTTTCTCTCTGCCCGGCCCGAGGAGCTGCCTGCCCGAGGTTCCGAGAACAGCCTCACACATGACTCTCGTCAGGAAGATCTCAAACACCGTCTGCTTGGTGTCCTCCTCGCTGCTGGCCTGGACCAGTGAAAACTCGGCCTCGGAGGTGGCCATGTAGCCCAGCCTGCCCAGAATGGTCTGCAGTGTGTGTTCAGAAAGCACAGGCCGCACCCAGTAGACAAAGTTCCCTGTGTATGTCTGGAACAAACAGGGTTGTTTGTTAGAGGGGGACATGTCTCAGCAGAGTGGCAGAGAGGGGCCAGGCAGGACCAAGGGCTGATGTCCAGGGCACAGAGGCTCCTGAGAAGCAGGTGGGCCAGGGCATGGGGCCAAATGGAAACCTGGCCCACAGTCATGTCACATCTGTCCCATTTTACAGAAGGGTACACTGAGGCCAGAGGCAGGACTTTTTTTGTTGTTGTTGTTGTTGTTGTTTTGCAGTATGCGGGCCTCTCACTGTTGTGGCCTCTCCCGTTGCGGAGCACAGGCTCTGGAAGCGCAGGCTCCGTGGCCATGGCTCACGGGCCCAGCCGCTCCGCGGCATGTGGGATCTTCCCGGACCGGGGCACGAACCCGTGTCTCCTGCATCGGCAGGCGGACTCTCAACCACTGAGCCACCAGGGAAGCCCCAGAGGCAGGACTTTTGTCTCAAGTCACACAGCAGGAGAATGACTGAGCCAGCTAGTGTCCTGGCTTCCAGCCCAACAATCCTGGCCTGGAGCTAGAAGAGATTAAACCTTTTCAGTGGCTTTCCACAGCCAAAATCTTTCCCTTGTTTCTTGTGAGCTCCTTGGTGCTGTCTCTTTAGAGAAGCAGTACAGCCTAGTGGTTAGGAGCTGCACTGCCTGAGTTTGAGTCCTATCTGGGCCGCTTATTAGCTGGTGACCACAGATAAGTTGCATTAACCTCTTTAGCCCTCAGTTTCTACATCTGTAAAATGGGACCAAAGTCAGTGGGCATGACAGACACACTGTTCCCCCCCAGAGGCACAGCCCTGGTCCCTCCCCGAGACCCCCTCTCTCCGGGGCATGGCAGTGCCTACCTTCAGGGACCTGATTTCCTTCCTCCAGGGAAACAAGAGTAGGTTGACGGAGATCAGCTCTAGGAACTCCAGTGCCCGCAGCAGTTTGTGGCAGGTGTGCTGGGCAGAGCTGGGAGCCCCCTGGGAGTGAGTGGTCCCCAGATCAGGGGCCACATCCTCAGGCAGATAGAGCTGAGGAGGGACCCCTGTGACCAGCAGCCGCTGGGCCCTGCAGGTGAGAGCTGCTTGCCTGCAGACCCCGAGCCGGCCCTCCCCTGCCCTGTCCAGGTAGTAGCTGATGAGGTCATCCAGGAGGGTCTCAAGAGCATCCTCGTCTGGGCCTGGGGGTCGGGGCCGACTCATGGCGGCTCCGAGAGACTGGATGTGGACGAGAGTCCTGTGGGCCTCCCAGGCCGGCCTGCCTCTGTCCCGCCCCACAGCTCAATCAGGAAGCCGGGGAGGAAGTTGTGTTCGCAAAAGAGAAAGCTGTGCACGGTGTGGCCTGCCCCAGCTTGTCACTCGGGGGCTGTGCTCATCTCCCAGTGGAGCAGGGCCGAGGTCAGTCTGGTCCTCGCCCCAAGAGCAAGTGGGGAAGCACAGCAGCCCCTGCATCCTTCCACACCCCCTCTGCAGCGGTCCCTGCCCGTGCCGCCTGGCACCCGCAGCCCACCTGCGGAGGCTCCTGACGTCTCCTGCTTGAGAGCCTCCTTTGGCTGGTGTGCAGGCTGCAAGTGCCGGGGGTTAACACCCAGGGGCAACCCTCAGCCAACCAAGGAGGGTCAGTGGCTAGAAACCCCAGCTTCCTGCCCTTGGTGGGACAGTTCTGAGGTGTGCTCCACTCTGTCTTTCAGAGGGCCCCCAGTGGGTCGCCCCGGTTGCCCACAGCAATAACCTGCTCATTGATGCATCTGTGTTGACTCTTCTCCCTCCCCGTCTTAATTCCTGACTCCTTCACTGTGCTTCCTGGGATCACCTCCCACATAAACTATTTATGCCCAGATCTTGAGTCAGGGACAGCTTTTGGAGGAATTGAGCTGGGTACAGTCACCTGTGCACTCTCCCATCAAGCCTTCCCTCCCTCCACTGCCCGCTCCCTCTCTCCCATTCTCCCATTCTCCCTTCCTTCCATTCACCCACTACTTAATTCAGCGATGATTCACTCATTCATTCAGCTCCTCAGTGACTCACTCGTTCCACATGGGTCGGCATTTCTCAAAGTGTGCTCTACCGAGGAGCACTTGTTTGGGGCTTTAATCAATCTTACGTGAGTGAAGATTTCCTGTGGCCAAATGCATTTGGGAACCACTGGATTAAGTAAGGTCTCTAGGCTTCTTGGCTTTAGGACCTCTCATGTGGGAGCTCACTGGGGGTGTTAGTTTCTAGGAGGGGGCAACCTGCGCTCTGTTTCCCAACTTCTTGGACCTGGGTCCTTTCAATGTTCTCATATGGTGCTTGGGGCAGTGTCGTCCTTGAGCAGGTGGCCTGGCCCGTTCCACGCCAGCCTGGGGACTTCAGAGGCAAATGAGACAAAGCACCTGCCCTCGGTGGCTCACAGTCTGGAGAGCCCAGTTGGGGGGGTGGGTGGGTGTGCAGGAGCTGGCTGTGACCTTGTAGTAACACAGCCCAGAAAGACTTGGTTCTTGACCATCCTTTGCTTTCTGTGAGACTCTGCTGGCCTCCTGCCCCTCCAGTCATCAGGAAGGGCATCTGCCTGGTGCTTGGCCTTGGAGCGGCCTCAGACCTGGGCTCACCACACCTGGGGTCTGTTTGCTTCCTGCCCCCAACTCCCCTGCCCCCTGCAACCTTTTCTGAGCTCTGTGGCCAGGGCGGTTCCTACCCCTCTGGTTGGGAACTTACTTCCTCATGGGAGTGCTACTTGGAAATGGGTCTCCCAGTGAGTAGCAACTCTCCCTCTGGAGGCTGGTCTGGGTTAGTCATTTTTTAGGTCCAATGGTGGGGATGCTACTCTTTCACACACATTAGTTCATCTGATCCTGAACCTCAGCACGTTTAGGTAACTAGTCCAGGTCACATCTCACCACCCTGCCGGGTAGGAGACATAGGTCAGGGCTGTGCAGGCCAAGGTGGGTGGGAGCATGCTGGTGGACGTTTGGCATCCTGACAGCCTGGGGCCAAAGAGAGCCAGAGAGGCCCTTGTCCATCACTAGGCCAAATCCCCTTTCCTCCCATTTTATGAATGAGGAGACTGAGTCAGGGAGGGTAAGAGCTGGGATTAAAACCCAAGTATATTAGTTTCTTATTGCTGCTGTAACAAATTACTGCAAATTTAATGGCTTAAAACAACACAACTTTATTATCTTATAATTCTAGAGGTGAGAAGTCCAAAACCAGTCTCATTGGGCTGGTTCCTTTTGGAGGTTCTAGGGGAGAATCCGTTTCCTCGCTTTTTCCAGTTTCTGGAGGCTACCTGCGTTCCCTGGCTGTGGCCCCTTCCTTCATCTTCAAAGTCAGCAGTATAGCATCTTGAAATCTCTCACTTCTTTCTTCATTCCGCTTCAGTTTATCACATCTTCTCTATGACCCTGTGGCTTCCCTCTCATAAGGACCCTTGTGATTACACTGGGCCCACCCGGACAATCCAGGATAATTGCCTCATCTCAAGGTCCTTAATCACACCTGCAACGTCCCTTTGCCATGGAAGGTAACATATTCACTGGTTCTGGGGAATAGGACCTGGACATCTTTGGGGGGCCATTATTCAGCTTACTACACCAAGTCTATGTGATACCCAAGGCCATGCTTTTTCCATAATACCAAAGATTTGTAAGATCACCAAATAGAAGTGGCAGGTTTGGGGATGGGTCCCAGGCCAGTGAATTATCTTGAAGGGCTGGTCACCAGACAATGGAATCGGGTCGGGGGGAGGTTTAAAACAAAAGGGTTTTAATTTTCTCTGTCTCTGTCTCTCTCCTTGGCCTCATTTGCTCTCTGAGGAGGGGCCTGGAGATGTTAAACCAAAGTTTAACAAACTGGTACATACAATTTAGCCCCCCCATCCATATGATTATCCTGTTGCTTTTGGTTACCTATGATTTAACCACTTCACTCATTCTGGACATCTTAGTCCTCAGCTCTTGGGAACCCCGTCATGTCTGTGAACTGCCTTCCACCCCAGTCTCTCCAGGGTGGTCCAAGATCATGGGGGGAGAGCGCTGCCAGGTTTCCTGGATCTATTCCCCTCCCTGCCCTCTCCCAGGGGGGTCAGCCCTGCTTCTCCAATGCCAGCTTCCTCCCCCCATTGGACCACTGCTTCTCTTGAACTGTCGGATTTAGTGTTAATTGCATTATTCACACCTTCTGGGCCCTCAGGGGAGTGACTGGCTTAGTGAGAACCTGCTTTCTCTGCCTGCTAGGGTGACTTGCTTTGGGGACAATGAAGGGGGCAGAGGGAGGAGAGGGGATGCTGGGGATTTGTGGCGGGTGCTTTGACTTAGGATAGGCTGATGGGGGATGGGGTCCTGAGGCCCAGAGAAGGAAAGGGCCTGGCTCAAGGTCACAGGAGTCAGGCTGGTGGGGATGCGTAGTTGTGGTCTGGCTGAGGCTGTGACCACAGGGCCTGAGGCCCTGCAGACCTGGGATTCTTGGAGAGATGCTGAGCAGGCACAGCTGGGCTGCAACCCTGGGGGCAAAGGCATGCCCAGCCCCCTCCCTGCTCAGAAGCACCAGGCCGGCCCCAGGCAATTGGTCCTGCTTGAGAGAGTTCACCTGGGCTTGGGGAGGGTCACTGTGAGGTCGAGCAGAGCAGAGCCCGGGACAGAGGATTTGCTCTCTCAGATGATAGCGCTGCCTGTGCTTCCACTGCTCATGCCCCCAACCTAGTCAGTCTTTGGGGGACACCGATGATGACACCTGAGTGTGCGTATGGGTGGCCTTGGGGTGTGCATGTGGGACCCCTGAGTGTGTGAGCTCTGAGTGTGAGGGGCACAGTGTGTGTGCAATGAAGCCATCTGAGCCAATGCATACAGACCACAGGTGGCGTGAGCTGAGTGACGCTGCATACGGGTGTGCGCCCGAGGGTCTCTCTAGGAAGTTGGTATGAGAGACCCCTGTGTGTATACGTGGGTGGGCTTGGCCGGTGCAAGCCAGTGCGTGTTCTGACGGGAGGCTCTGGACGGCCGTGCTTGGTATCAACCCTCGTTCCTCCCTCCCTCGTGTGATTCTGCTGCTCACATGTGGCAGGTGCTGTGGGTGCCCTGTCTGGAGGCCGTGGAATGCGCCGTGCCCGTGCTTACTCGTCCGGCGGCATCTTGTGCTGACCATGGCGGTGGCCTCGTCAGCCAGCAGCTGCAGCTTCCCTGTCTGAAGACTTTCTTTGGCCAGAGGTGCCTGCTCAGCGCACAAGGGGCAGGGATTAACATTCACTGAAGAGCCGCCTCAGACAATGACCACGTGTGAGTAATCCATCTCCCTCCCCATCAGCTGACTAACTTTAAGGCGAGCTCCTCGGAGTTGCCAAGGGGATGGAGCTCAGTTGCCCACAGTGGTGACCAGCATGATGACACCCTGCATGGGCTTCCTTCCTTTCCTGGTTTCACTGCCCACTCTGTGGTGGTACTCCCGGGGTCGCCTTCCTCATCGGCCCCTTGCGTCCACATCCTGTCCCAGGGCCTGGTCCTGCCCCCCTCCCGTTCCCACCATCCTGGGAATTTGACCTCACTTCCCATCTCCTTGGGGTCCAGGGTGCTCTCCTTGGCCCGACCCCTCAGGCCCCTGGCAGAGGGAGGCAGCCAGTCTCCTTGAAGGAGTGTGCACAAGGACCTTGGATGTAGCACCATATGTGATCACAAGGCACGTTGTGGATGGAGGAGGTGGAAAACACCGAGCTCGATAGTGCCCTGGGCCTGGGGGATCCTGAGTGTATTTGCTGTTGGAACTGGGTGTCGGCGTGGCGTGGTTCCGATTGGGGTCAGCACGGGCACCACGTAGCCTGGGCACCGTCACCATGAAGGCTGCTACATTCATTCTCAGGAGCAGGGGTCTCAGAGCACAGAGGTGGCACCTGAGCCGTACACACTGGTGTTTAGAAGGACAGGGGGGTGATTATTTTGCACACAGCAAGGGGCACTTAGGTGTCTGGCTGTAGCCAGAGAGATGTGGAGGCAGGAGTGATTCCTGAAAATGGAGTAATTGAATGATTTAAACCTCATGGAACATCCCAAGGGTGGAGGACAAGCCCAGAACCAAAACAAGTTCTGTCTACAACAATGAGTGTCCGCAGGCAGTGGGTTAGAAAGTGGGAGAAGGGAGTTTCAGGGGCTCATTTGCTTCGAACAGTGGCGGGAGGCAGCCAGCAGGTGGCAGTGTGGGCTTGCAGTGGGGCTGGTGGGACAGGGCTGTACCTTCCTTCAGGATCGCACCCCACTTTTAGGGCCTTGGGGGTTTAGGACTATGCTAGTGGACTCTGCCTGAGTTCGAGTGGGAGGAAATAGTGACAGAGGAAGGGAACCGGCCTCTGTCGGCCAAGGGATCAACGACCAAAGCCAAGGTCTTATGCAAAGCAGAGACAGGAAGAGAATTTCTGCAGAGGGGGAGAAAACAACTCATTTCAGTCTAATTACCTGCCCCCCCCGCTTCCTGGTATTCAAAGCCGTCAGGGTGTGGAGAGCCAACTGCTGTCAAAGTGCAGTCCCTGGTGTTCCTGGAGTCTTGAAGTTTATGGCCTGTCTTGGTGGCAGTTACACTGGCCAAGTCTTGAAGAAATGATGCCATGTTTTAGAGAGGTAAAAAAAAAATTAACTCGTGTAAGTCACTAGCTTCGCAAATATCCGTGTCACTAGGAGAATGAAAAGGCTTCAATGGCTGCTAATTTTGAGATAAGTAACATATTTTCCGTTTGCTGCTATTTACCATTTCCCTTCCTTACAAGTCTCAGATGGTGCCAGCCCCACCATGGGCTCCTTGATCAAATTACTTCTTGCAACGTTTGTTACTGATATGTTTATTTTGAACACAGAAAAGATACATTGTTGCTTATTTAGTGCTTAATCCAGGAACAAGAAAAGCTGTTCAGCTCCATCCCTCAAACACTGATGAGCATGTGGGGATTTTTATCTTTTCCGCGCGCCCACCCCCCTCCCCCCCAGCACTCTCTAGGTTTGCAGAAGCAGGATGTTTCTTAAAAGAGTCTCATCCCTGGAGTGCATTTTAAAGGCTATACAGTACAATAGACAGATATTTTTTGCCTAGAAAACAGTACACCACAAAGGTGGACAGAACTGCTTGTAAACAAGGTCCCTCCCCTGGGCGGAGTCAGGGGCTCCAGGATGCTACAGAACCTCTGGGTGGATTCCTTTCAGTTCTGCACCAGAAGAAATTCTATTTCTACAGAAAATAAAATTCACGATTGCCTTCCTTGCCGTCTCTCTTCAGAAAGGGATTACTAAATTGTCTTAGCCCTTTGTTGGAGGAATTGAAATGCGGGGAAGAGGATGGTTGGAGGTGCTCCTGTTTAAGGAGGGGGTGAGGAGGGAGGCAGGGTGGATTTGAGAACTCTCTGCCTCTGGTGATGCCGGCAGGGACGCTCTTCACACATGCTGGGCTGCTGCCCTCTGGCAGGCTGGGCCTTCAGGAATTAGCTCTGTTACCTGCATGGTCTCTGATGGAAATTGCTGGGATTCAGGGGCCAAGATCTGAGTCTCTACAACCAGGCCCACATATCCCCTTCCGTGGTACCCCCGGCAGCAAGGCCGAGATGTAGCCACTGGTGCTTTTGCAGTGGCATAGTGGGGCCCACATCCCCTTCATTTCGTCTCCTCAAACACCATGGAGGGCAGGACCAGAATGCGTTGGCTCACAATTCCCCACTATGCGCCACCACCCAGGAGCACAGCACTGCTTCTGGGGTCTGACTCCAGCCCACTCAAGCTTAGGCCATAATGGTCAGCTGGGCATGTACTTAGCGAGGGGCTGCTCCTCTCCTCAGAGCCGTACCCGGCAGCCCTCCATCTTCTTTGAAGACCCTCAGTCCTGGGCAGTGGTTGGACTGACATGGGCACAGCTGTGACCCACTACCACCACCGCATGCCCACCAAGGGCCCTGCCCATCACCTGTGGCTTGGGGTGGGGGCTTCGGAGATGATTCCGCTAGCACCACCAGACTGAGGGCATTGGTTGAGGGATGGGCAAGGCGGGCTGCGAGGGTCTCCGGGTTGTGCCTGAGCCCCCAGACCCGGGTCCCTTACCCTATAAGTGGCAGGGTGTTGACGTTGTGGCTCTTCTGCCCAGGGGTTGGGAGATGGGGACAGTGCAGAGCTGAGCCTCACTGAGGCCTGTCCTGCCAGCCGGGAGGACCAGCTGCTCTGGGGTGGGGTCGGGGCAGGCAGCTGACCTGGGACGGTTGAGCAGTTTTTGGAGGCAGAATCAGCGTTTGGGCACAGCCTGCCTGGTGCGGGCAGGGCAGACAGGCCCGTGGAGAGGGCAGGATGAGCCCTGGTCCCTTCTCCACCTCTCTTCTCCCTGCATTGGCTACAGAGGCATCACTGACAGGCTGGGGAGGAGACTGGGAGGTGGGGAGAGCTTCCTTTATAATGAAACCTTCGCAGATGGGATTGTGTGTGTGTGTGTGTGTGGGGCCTATGTGTGTGCACGTCTGCACACGTGTGGGGCGTGTCTGGATGTGTGTGAGCACATGGGTGCATCAGTGTGTGTGTGGGTCCAAGTTGTGTGTACATGTGTGCATGTGGGGGTGCCATGTGTTCACATCTGTGTGCGCGTCTGTGTGCGTGTGTGCACGTGTGCGCGTGCGCACCCCTGCGTGCCTGAAAGGTGTGGCTCAGCCCTGAGGGGCTGGCAGGACCCAGCCGCTGGGTCCGTCACATAATCCTCTCTGGGCCTGAGGCTGGGGCCCGGGTTGGGGTGGGCGAGTCCTGGGAGCTCCTCGGCCCTGGTTCTGGTCCCGGCAGTGGCAGCAGGCCCGATGGGGGGGGACTGGCCCCACACACGGCCTCATAAGGCGGCAGGGTGTCCACGGAAATGGTGCGGAGGCCACTCTGGCCCTGTGGTCTCTGTGCCTGCTGGTGTTGGCCGGGGCTGCGGCCACTGCCCGCATCCAGGGCGCGGTCCAGCGCGGGGCAGGAGTCGGTCAGCGAGTAGGGGGGCGGGGCGTCCGTGGGGACGTACAGCTGAGTGGCCCCCGGCCCCACACACTCCTCGTAACTGCAAGAGAAGAGGCTCCCTCAGGGCTCTGTGCAAGCTGGCCTCAGTGGTGGGTGGCGGGGTCGCCCCCGAGGGCCGGGGGCCTAGCCGCAGCGACAAGCTGCCTCGGCGTGGACCAGGTCAGGCCTTTGTCACGCTGAATCCGATGAAACCCCTCTACTCCCTGGGGAGGGGCACCCCAGAACCACCGAGACCTGGATTCTGGCCCTGACTCAGCCCCAGTGTTCCTTGTGAACGTGAGTGAGCGAGCCACCGAATTCTGGGTCTCAGGTCGCTCAGAACCGCAGCCGCTGCTGCTGGAGCGTCTGTAGGCTGGCCACCGAGCGTGGGTGGTGCTGGGGGGAGCAGCCTCAGGCTGCCAGACACTTCTGGGTCTCAACTCACCCCAGAGTGGCCCTTCCAGGGTTAGGAAGGTGTCCCTGGGGCCCATGGCTGCAGGGTGAAAAAGCACCCACCTGCAGGCGAAGTTCACACCTCCCAGTGCCCCTGGGGGCAGAGGGTAAAGGGTGATGGGGAAGATGGGGCTGTTTGTGGGGCCCAAGTGGTCTCCTGGTAGGGAAGTGATAGAGGCCCAGACTCCTCTTTTCATGTACAAACTGGTGGCGATGTGCCTGAGGGTGGCTGGCAGGACAGGATAGGACCCAAAGGCTCCCTAGGGAAGAAATCCCCCCCATGGGACAGGGCCATCTGCTGGCCACAAGTGCAGTCTGGACGCAATGATGCCTATCCCAGTGGATGTGATTTGGGCTTTGGGGGCGTAAACTAAGGGTCTGGGGCCTGGACCTTCCACCTCACCTCTTCACCCAGCCTGAAGGAGCTGAACGTTTCTTCCTTTTTCCTTTTCGAGTGTCTCTCAGGGACATCTGCTGAGTCATGCCCCACCTTGCAGGGACCAGCTTGGTCAGGAGGGTGAGGAGATGGCCACGCCCACTGAGCAGATGTTTTCTGCATTTATTCCATCTGGGGTGTTGCTGTTTCCCATGGGGGCTGGGGATTCTTGCCCAGAGCCCTGCCCTCTCAGGCCTCCTTACCCTGGTGGAGAATCTGGGTACAGCTCTCGGAGCACCGTGGCATCCACGTCCCCATCAGAGCTGAGGTCCAAGGGTGGAGGCCAGTCCTCGGCAGGGCTGCAGGTGTAGTGTGTCCTGTGGCTCGAGCGGCTATACGAGTGCCTGTCGGACACTGCAGGGAACGGACATTCAGCCTGGGCCTCAGCCTGGTGCCAGGGAGGGTCCTCACAGGTCTGCCTGAGGCCACTGAGATTCTGTTCTCTCCAACTCACCATCCTGACCCTTACCAACCAGGGCTGCCTTCATTCCGTCAGCAACAGCCCCAGAATATGAGCGCCAGTGCCCTGCTGGGCATGGGGGTCACAGAGAGGAAGCAGAGCTGGCCCTGCCCTGGTGGGGCTCCTAGGGTAGTGAGCAGCCTGTCCTGCGGACAGCCTGGTAGTGGGCAGCATGACACAAGCTTTGATAGATGTTGTACTGGGGCTGTGGGAGCAGAGACGGGCCTGACCCAGCTTGGAGGTCAGGGAAGGCTTCCTGGGGGGAAGGGCTCCCAGAGCTGAATCTTGTCTAGAAATCAGCCAGGGGAAGAGGGGCAGGCCTGGCAGAGGGAACAGAACAGCTTGAGCCAAGAGGGGGAGCTGTGAAAGAAGACTGTAGTGTGAACAGGAAGCTTTGAGCTGTGGAGAAGGGCTGGGGCACAAAAAATGGGGAAGAAGTGTCAGGGAATGAGGACAGCAGAGGTCTCTGGGGTCAGGCCTCCCTCCCTTTAGGTATCCCAGGGAGAAAAAGGGTTTCTCTGATGACTCCTGGTGACTTCATATACTACACTCTCTTCTGTTTGTTTTTGTTTGTTCTTGTTTTTGTTTTTATCACATAGTACATCAAAGGCTCTGAAATGTCCCACAGCTGAGAAACACATTTAACTGTGCTTGTGTAGTATTTGGCCACGGAATCTTATTTTCTGAGACCTAGTAACACTGCTTAGGAAATGCCGATGGAGTACAATCTTCTCATTCTACAGCTGGGGTTCAGAGAGGCTCAGTGTCTTGCTGGAGGCCACACAGCAAGTTATTGGTTGGGCCGAGGGTGGCTGGATGTCCCGGCTCCTCTGCCTCCCAGTTTCTGACAGGTCTGGTAGAGGGGGAGTCCGGGTGGGGGCGGACAGTGGGAACTGCAAAGATAACTGGTTGAGACATGAGGTGTCCCCACCTCCAAGGGGCTCCCAGGTGGCCCCTCCCCTCAGAGGGCAGGGCAGAACATCAGGGGCGGGGCTTGTCTGTCTGGGGTGGGGCTCATGACCTTTCTTTGAGGTCAGCAGCACTGTTGCAGTTGCCCTTTCCATTCTGCAGCCAGAGGCTCAGGGTCGCACTGCTGGTAGAATGTGGAGCTGGAATTCATGCATCGTCTGTAGACCCCAAAGATTGCTTTTTCTACTCCCCAAATCTCTTTTTCTCACCTGGATACAACAATGAATGGAAAAAATCTGGATATGAAACACTATCTGCAGGTGCAGTCCCAGGGTTATCTATGGACATCGAGAAAGCTCTCGGAAGAAAATATTCCAAACATATTAACAGCGGCTCTGTCTGGAGGACAGGATCAGAACCCTTATTTTCTTCTTTATATTTTCTGTATTTTAAAGGTTTTCCACAGTGAACACATATTACTTTTCTACTAGGAAAAAGGAACCCAATAACATATGCTGTAAGAAGGAGCTGAAAGGAGATTTGTTTCCTTTTAGGGCACCAGCTGAAGGATGAGAATTTTGGGAAGAAATTGGGGAAGAAACTCAGGAGAGAGGAAAACATGAAATAAGTGTGTGAGGACAGAAGTGGAACCGAGGCCACTGGGCTCTGGTGCCGGGATCCCGTCCCTGCCAGCGTTGTTGCGGGGAGGGCCCCACTTGCAGTGCCAGTGGGGGCGGGGCTATGGCTGTCCAGACCTCGGGAAGGCTAAGGCTGTTTCCTGGTGGGCAGGTCTGAGAGCTGACCCGGCCAAACCACGCTGCTGTTCACCTCTCTCCCTGGGCTGCTTTTCTTGGGCCCCCCAGAGGCTGAGCGTCTCAGGGAGACTGAGGCTTCCCTTTTGAGGCACTCACCTAGCCCAGACCCCAATCCTGAGATGATCCAGGTCAGTCCCAGACATCCAGCTGGGTGGAGGTCCTGAGGAACAGCTGGAAAGAACCCCCTCCCCCCACACACACCCTATTTGAACTCCCCAAATTCCTTTCTTATCTTTCCTTCCTGTCTTCAACATCAGCACAGACCCAAATGGTCCAGGGAGACCCAAATCTCCCTCTTCCCTTATTTACCCAAGTTAAGATATACTTCGGTTCATTATTCAGCCCCGGGAGGGGCTGAGTCACTAGAGCCAGGGGGAGGGCATCTGAAGGACAGAGGGTCCCCAGGGCCAGTAGGGTGGTGTTTGTTGGTGCTCTGCTGCTTTCATGTCCCCTCTTCCCTGGCTTCTTTCCAAGGCTCCTCGCAGCCCCTGTGCACCCCCTGAAGGCTAGAAGGTGGTGTAGGGGCATCAACACCTCCAGGCTCTCTGCTGAGGCCCCAAGGAGGTGCCAAAGACAGAGCTGAGAATAGAAGTGGGCAGAGGCGGGAGCCCCACAGAGGGGTCTCCACGGTAACAGGGCTGCAGGGCTGCTGTGAGTCAGCGGAGCCGGGGGTGGGTAAGCAAAGGCTTGACCCCAGACTTGGCCTGGCTGTGGCCTGCTGTCACCCCACCTGCTCTGATGTCAGGGATAGGGCCTTGCTCATGTGGCACAGGCCCTGTGGCTCCACCATAGACTCCGGATGGACTAGCCTGCCCCTAGGTCCATCTCTCTCCTCAAGGCCAAGGTTGACCTCTCAACCTTAATCTAGGGAACCCCTGTGGGCATCTCTCCTAGGCTCTAAGTATGAGGCACAGGCTCGGGGGCACTCAGGCCATTCAACAAGTCCCTCCAGCTTCCCAGTCTTTAAAATGGGCTAACACAGCTCTTGCTGTGAGGATGAAATGAAGTGGTTCCTTCCCTTGCCCGCGGAGTACTTCTTCTGGGCCAGGTCCTGTTCTGGGCTGTGAGCTCAACTCTCGGAGAGCTACATGCAGCTCCTGCTTTCACCAATGCAACACAGCCATCCTGTCTCGGGGTACTGATGGGAGTGTGGGTACCATGCTAAGGAAGTACAGGAAATGGGGGTCAACCCTGCCTGGGGGGGTGGGTGAGGAGAGGCCAGAGAAACTTGCAAAAGGAGGTGGTATTTGAGCCAGGTCTGGAAGGACAAGTAGGCTTTTGTCAGGTGGGGAAGTATGGGGAATGGCATTCTGGGCACGGGGAAGAGCATATGCAAAGGTGCAGAGGCAGGAAGCAGCATGGAAGAGGTGCCTGGGGAGGGGCAGGAGTGGAGGGCGCGGGTCCAGTTATGTGAGGTGGGCGTGCTGGCCGTCCTGGGCCTGACCGGCCACATCCTGGGGTTGGGGGAGGTCAAGGGTGGTACCTGGGCTCCTTGTTGGGGGTGGGCCTGCTCTGAGCAGGAGCCCTGCACTCTCCGGGGGTCAGGCTGGTGATACAAGGGTAGGAACAGGCAGGCCTGGTCTCACAGTGGCCAGGGCTGGGGAGGGAGCACCACACCCTCCCTTTGACCTTCAGCCTCACCCTTGGCAGACAACTGGGCTTCTTATGCCACTGAGACATGGTGAGTGCCTCTGAGCTCTTCCTGATTACTTATGACCTTGAGGATGCCTCCTCTGACCACCCTGCGCCACCCATGGCAGAGCTGCCACCTCCCTGATGCCTCCTGGGCTACAGGGGTCCCAGGGCCCGGGGTGGGCGGCAGCTCACCGTAGCCGTGCTCATACTCTCGGTGGCGGCGGCGGCGGCGGCGATGGTGGTGGTGGTGGTGGCGGCGATGGCGGTGACGGTGCCGCTGGAGCCGGGCTTGCCTATCCCTGCGGATGCTACCTACGATGATGGTGATGCAGGAGAGGATGATGACCACGCCTATGACTGCGCTTGCCACCAGCACAGGAGACACGAGCAGATGGCTGTGCTCTGAGCTCTCTGAGAACGTCGGGTAGAAGTAGCTGGTGCGGTTGTATCGAGCTACTGTGGACAGAGAGAGAGACAGGACGCTGAGCCGGGGCACGGACCCTGCCCCACACCTTCCTCCTCCCTCCCTGCTGCCCTGTGAGTTATTCATCCCTAAATAAATGGAGGATGTTCAGGTCTCTATCCTGACTGCTCCTTCCAGGGAGGAGGAGAGCAGCGCCTCGCCCACCTGCCTGCAGGAGCCTCTGCTAGTGAGGGCTGACCTCCTCGCCTCTCCTCTGAAGCCTCTGGCCTAGGAGCTCAACCAACTCACAGAAAGGAAAAAGGAAGCTCAGAGAGGGCAGTGGACTTGCTCAAGGTCTCACAGCAAATTAGCGGCAGAGCTGAGGCTTGAACCCACTGAACCTGACTCAGTGCTAGACAAGGACTCTAGTCCACCAAGACATGAGGTTGGAAGGTCAGCATGACTTTACCAAAGTCTTGGGAAGGGATGGGGGATACACAGAGGTCAGAGTATGAGGACCAGATGTGCTGGCCTCCAACACTGGCCTCCTGCCTCAGGGGCGAAACCTACCAAGGGGACTCCAGGGAAATCAGGCAGGCCTGGGGTTATGAGCAGTAACTGACACAGACATGACAGTGGGTTGGATCAGATCAGGGAAGGCCTCCCAGAGGAGGTGAAGCTAGGAGGTATTCCAGGCAGGGGAAGGACAAGGATAAAGGTGAAGAGAGGTGGGAAGGGGCTTTTAGGAAGTGGTGTGGTATGGTGGGTCCCTGAGAACCCTACTAAAGGAAGCTTCTGGGGCCCATGATGGCTTTGTCCTCCCATATGATAAGATGATGGAGCCCTGGGGGCTGGGGTCCCAGGGAAGGGTTAGAATCAGCCAGGACCATCCATGGGCACTTGCTGCCTCGCTCAGGGAGAGCCAGCACCACATTAGTGAGCGTCCGTGACTGCCCCTTAATTCCCTCCCACTCAGCTGGGCAGGGATGTGGTTTTCCCCTTTTATAGATGCGTGGACTGATGCTCGGCTCCAGCCCATGGTCACTCAGTTACTCTGTGGTTGAGCCGAGTGAGAACTCAGGCCCAAGCTTCAAAGTCCCGAGCTCACTCTCCATTGTCCCCTGCCCCAGGCATGAGCCCTTCCTGAGGGTGCAGGTCCCATCTCTGGACAGCCATAGGGAGCCAGCTTCAGATACTCAGTGAGCCACAGGGTCAGGGGCAAGCTTTCCTGGGCCCTGTTCTGAAAGCGGTCCCCCTGTCTGTCCTCCCAGAGCCTGTGTCCCAGTCCCTGTCCTGCATTTGTCGCATATGATTATGCATGGTTTCCAGAGCTTGTGTTTGATCGCTCTCTGTGTCCTCAAGCTCAGAACTGGGCCTGGGCTCACCAAAGGTGCCCAAGCCATGTACTGAGTGAGTGGCTGCAGCCTTGAGACCAGATGGGGAAGTGGCAGGGAGGCCCTGAGCTGCCTCCGGGGAATGAGGTCTCTGTCTTGAGTGGTAATCAAGCAGAGTGTGGATGGTTACCTCCCTGGGTAGTTGTGGGAGGGCTTTGTTCCCAGGTGAGGGCATGGACTTATGCAAATCAGAAGGTAGAAACTCAACTGTGGCCTCCTGTACCTTCCCATCCCTTCCCAGCACCATCTCCAAAAGCCTCTCCCACACTCAGCCCATGTCAGGGACAGGTAGGTGAAGCATGAACTTGGGGCCTTTGCCTGAGATATGAACATGCCCTGCCAGCAGTTCTGGCCCATGCTGGTGTCTCTTGCAGCCTACTGACCTTCATTAGGAGGGGCTGGCCTTGAGGCCCTACTGCCTGGGCCAGAATGTCATCCTAGCCTGAGAGCCAAGCCTTTGCTTGCTGAAGTTCATTGTAAGCTGCTCCCCTGCAGGCGCCTTCACTGGGGAGAGGGAGCTGCCCTTGGGCTTTGGCTGAGCATGCGTGCTTCCTGACCCTCTAATATGAAAATGCCAGGGTAAGCAGATTTCTGGGATTCTTTGAGGGCCAAACACAGACCACTGTTTTGAGAGCCCCCACTATGTGTAGGTTCTGTGCTGAGAGCTCATTTCATCCCTGAAGCTATGTTCTCCCCGTTTTATAGGTGAGAATACTGAGGCTCAAAGATATTAAGTAACCCACCACAATCATATATAGCCAGTATATGGCTAACTGATAATCATTCTCTTCCTGTTTGGCCCAGGAGGCAGCCTCAGCATCCTTTTCAACATAGTACTTCACACAGTGATTACCCTGGTCACGAGACAAGCTTTTGGCCACCACTCATCTAGTCCACCGTGCTTTCACTCCTGAGCCAATGACCAGGCTTTGGCTTGGACTAGAGCTGAGCCAGTGGTCATTCTGCTACCGTAGTCTCTCTGATAAAGTACAAGCCAGCTGGCCATCCAACCAATGTCACCCTCTTCCTCTCACCTTTGAAGCCAATGGCAGGGCTTGGGAATGTCAGAGACAGCAGCCCTCCTTGGGGACGGTAGGAGTGTATGGGGTCCACACTGCTCTCGACTGTCCTGTTCAGTCTGTTCCAGCTGCTGCGATGGTTTGGGATGTACTGGTCACCCCATGATCCAAGGCAGATGTGCTACCAGAAAGCTGGCCATGGCAAGGCTGGAGGTGCCCAGAATGAGAACCTAGGGTTGGATGTGTGTGTGCATGCCTGCCCTGCTCAGCACGCAGAAACTGCTGTGGAGGTGCCAGTCCCATGGGGTCACCCTGAAGACGCCTCTCCCTCTCCCTGCTTCAGCAGCAAATGAGAACCTCGCCCTCGTGGCAGTGCCAGGCTCATCACCAGTCAGGTGTGGAGATGGCAACACCCATGCCTGCAGATGGAGCCTGTTGGTGCAGGCGTCCGCCTGCATGGCTGGGGGAAGTTAATCTTCCAGTCCCTGCGACCGGCGGAGGTAGGTGCTGCTTTAAATTATGAGGGAAACTTCCAGTTTCCTAATTCAGGGTCCATTCCATCAACAGGATAAAAATGACTGCAGAGAAACAACATGATGCTAGCCCCCCTTCCCACCGCTCCGCCTCGCTCTCCCCTGCACCAGCTGTGGAAAGGACGGAGGGTAAGGCAAGCTTTGCCCCTATCCTAGACTTTCTTCCCAAGCAGCTTCTACAAAGGTGCTGATGATCAAGAGGAAATCGTACCTCGAGATACCAGGTCATCCCTGAGATGCGGCCCTCCCTCCACATACAGTGTGAGTAGCTATCATCTCCTGGACACCTACTGTGTGTCATGCACCATGCTTGGTACTTTTCATGCACTGTATTATCTCACTTAGTTCTTATGATGGGCCATGATGGGATCTCCAATTAACAGGTGGAGAAACTGGGCTTCAGACAGGTTATTTGTCCAATGTCACTCAGCCCACAAAGAGGGACCCGGGTCCGTGGGCAGCCAAAGCCCCATGCTGTTAGCCAAGATGCTACTCTGTGGCTACCAGGCACTGTGCACTGGCGCTCATGTTTTGGGGATCTTGATAAAGTAAAACTTTTCTCTCCCTAAAACGATGCTTTGCTTTTTCTGGGCCACCTTAACATGTAGACAAAGTAGCCCATGACCTACGTCTTATTCAGGGTGAAGGTATATCAGCTGAAGGAACATTGCTGAGTTTTGAAGGGCTGGCAGGGGCCCGCCATGAAGGTCAAATCAAGAGACTGTCTTTTATCTTAAGCGTAGAGAGGAGACATGAAGGGCCGCGGTCACAGGGTTTTAAGAGCGCCCTCGGGCTGCAGAACTGGACGCAGGGTGGGGGGACACCAGCGACTAGGCTGCTGTGAGGGTCCACGTGAGCGTGGACGGTGGGGCGTGGAGCGTGAACGGTGAAGTGTGGAGAGTGGAGCGTGGAAGGTGGAGCGAGCAGCGTGGAGGGTGGAGCAGGGAGCGTGGAGCGAGGAGCGTGGAGGGTGGAGCGAGGAGCGTGGAGGGTGGAGCCGGGTGCGTGGAGCGTGGAGGGTGGAGCGAGGAGCGTGGAGGGTGGGGCGAGGAGCGTGGAGGGTGGGGCGAGGAGCGTGGAGGGTGGAGCCGGGTGCGTGGAGCGTGGAGGGTGGAGCGAGGAGCGTGGAGGGTGGAGCCGGGTGCGTGGAGCGTGGAGGGTGGAGCGTGGAGCGTGGAGGGTGGAGCCGGGTGCGTGGAGCGTGGAGGGTGGAGCGAGGAGAGTGGAGGGTGGAGCCGGGTGCGTGGAGCGTGGAGGGTGGAGCGTGGAGCGTGGAGGGTGGAGCCGGGTGCGTGGAGCGTGGAGGGTGGAGCCGGGTGCGTGGAGCGTGGAGGGTGGAGCGTGGAGCGTGGAGGGTGGAGCCGGGTGCGTGGAGCGTGGAGGGTGGAGCCGGGTGCGTGGAGCGTGGAGGGTGGAGCGAGGAGCGTGGAGGGTGGAGCCGGGTGCGTGGAGCGTGGAGGGTGGAGCGTGGAGCGTGGAGGGTGGAGCCGGGTGCGTGGAGCGTGGAGGGTGGAGCCGGGTGCGTGGAGCGTGGAGGGTGGAGCGTGGAGCGTGGAGGGTGGAGCCGGGTGCGTGGAGCGTGGAGGGTGGAGCCGGGTGCGTGGAGCGTGGAGGGTGGGGCGAGGAGCGTGGAGGGTGGAGCGTGGAGCGTGGAGCGTGTAGGGTGGAGCGTGGAGCGTGGAGGGTGGAGCCGGGTGCGTGGAGCGTGGAGAGTGGAGCGAGGAGCGTGGAGGGTGGAGCAAGGAGCGTGCAGCGTGGAGGGTGGAGCCGGGTGCGTGGAGCGTGGAGGGTGGAGCGAGGAGCGTGGAGGGTGGGGCGAGGAGCGTGGAGGGTGGAGCGAGGAGAGTGGAGGGTGGAGCCGGGTGCGTGGAGCGTGGAGGGTGGAGCGTGGAGCGTGGAGGGTGGAGCCGGGTGCGTGGAGCGTGGAGGGTGGAGCCGGGTGCGTGGAGCGTGGAGGGTGGAGCGAGGAGCGTGGAGGGTGGAGCGAGGAGCGTGGAGGGTGGGGCGAGGAGCGTGGAGGGTGGAGCGTGGAGCGTGGAGGGTGGAGCCGGGTGCGTGGAGGGTGGAGCCGGGTGCGTGGAGCGTGGAGGGTGGAGCGAGGAGCGTGGAGGGTGGAGCGAGGAGCGTGGAGGGTGGGGCGAGGAGCGTGGAGGGTGGAGCGTGGAGCGTGGAGGGTGGAGCCGGGTGCGTGGAGCGTGGAGCGTGGAGGGTGGAGCCGGGTGCGTGGAGCGTGGAGGGTGGAGCGAGGAGCGTGGAGGGTGGGGCGAGGAGCGTGGAGGGTGGAGCAAGGAGCGTGGAGCGTGGAGGGTGGAGCCGGGTGCGTGGAGCGTGGAGGGTGGAGCGAGGAGCGTGGAGGGTGGGGCGAGGAGCGTGGAGGGTGGAGCGTGGAGGGTGGAGCCGGGTGCGTGGAGCGTGGAGGGTGGAGCGAGGAGCGTGGAGGGTGGAGCGTGGAGCCGGGTGCGTGGAGGGTGGAGCAGGATGCGTGGAGCGTGGAGGGTGGAGCGAGGAGGGTGGAGCGTGGAGCGTGGAGCATGGAGCGTGGAGCGTGGGGGAATCCCGCAGCTCCCGCACTCGGAGCGAGGAGCTGGGCTCAGCTGAAAGCAGTTGAAGGGCAGCTGCCCCTGAGGAGAGTTCCTCCACCGCGCCCAGCGGACGTCCTTTGAGCAGGCCTCAGCGACAACCCTGGTGCTTTCCCCACTCTGCAGATGGGGTCCCAAGGTCCCCTTCGGGGCTAGGATGGTGCCTGGATCCGTGGGCCTCCGTTGTGCCAGGCAGAAGCCAGCTCTCGCGCCTCCAGACCTCTGCTCCAGGCTGGGACTGGGAACCACAGGTGGGTCAGAGGCCCTGCATGACCGCGGCCTGGGTGTGGGGCCGGGTCTGGCGCTTGCCCGTTCTGTGTGCGGAACCATCGTCACCCCCATTTATAGGACACTGAATCTTGGTGAGCTGAAGTTTGCCCACCTAGTTTTGTGGCAGAGCTGGGATTTGAACCCAGGTGTGTCTGATAATCCATGCAGTAGGGCCCGAGCAGGGGAAGAGAGTTGGGTGCGGTGGAGGTGGAGGTAGGAGAACGGGGCTCCGTTCCTGGTTCTACCACTCACTCGCTGTAGAGTGAGTTTGTTCTCTGCCCTCTCTGGACCTGCTCGCTATCTGCCTGAAAGATGCTTAAAGACGCTTATTCTTGAGCCGTTCTTCCTGCAGGGTGGGTGAAGGGGTCTGAAAGGGGTGGGGGGGAGGTGGGAGCCAGGTGAACACAATGGGCGAGGCAGTGAGATCCAGGCTTGCGTCGGGGGATGGGGTCAGGGCTGGCTGCAGGCTGGGAAACAGTGGGGAACGTGCAGGGCAGGGAAACTGAAGCAGACCATCACTCCTGACTCCTTGCTGAGTGTAGTGTGTGGGCAGCTGTGCGGTCACTCTGTCTGGGTTCAGGCAAGTGCTCTTTGCAGCCTGAAGCCACCTGGGAGCACTGACAAAGAAAGGGCACCGAGACAGTGGAGGTGCTGAGCCAGCTTCTTTAGGCCTCCAGTCCTGCCCACACCTTTGGCGACGCTGGCTAGAGGGAGAATGGGGGCCAAGGGCTGAGATCTGACTGAAGGTTCCTGGCACAGAAAATTCTGAAGACATTTGTCATGGGTCCACTTCCCTGGCAAGTCTGGCCTCAGTTCACCTCTTTCTCCACTGCCGAAGCCACTAGGGTGAGGCCTTGAGGTCATTGAAGGGAATCTGGGGAACAGGATTCAGGCACTGTCTTCCCTCTGCTCACCAATGGCTGGTCTCAGCCTCCCGGCAGGGACTGGGGCAGGGGACGTGGCAGGGCAGGCTCACTTGCTTGGGCACTTCTGAGTCCCCTCCCTTTCTGTTTTGGGCAGCCTGTCAACCCACTTGGTGATATCACCTAGTTACCAGGAGACTGTGATGGAGAGAATCAGAGTACCGGGAACAGGTCAGGAACATCCACACAGAGGGGCTGGGTCTTGAAGGGTGAACCAGCAGAACAAGATCAGGGGAGGGAGGAAGGGGCCTGGGCAGGAGTACAGAGGGGTAAGGTCCCAACAGAGCTCAGGAAAGGAGGAGGTGCTCCTGGGGTGAGGCTGTGGGATGTCCCCTGAACATTGGGATTATGGGGATGAGGAAGAGGCTGCTTGGTGTTCCGTATTCTTCTTACAGTGGGATGTAGCTCTATAAGAAGTCAGCTAATGTTATGTTAAGGCCCTGACGCGTTTTACTTGGCCATTTGTGGCATTACAGGTGGGGCAGGTTATAGTGGAAAGGAGGATTGGAATGTGAAGTCATCCACCTATTAATCAGTCCTCCATGAACTCACTCGCCCTCCTAATGTACTTACCTACCTAGGCATCTGTTCAGGATCCACTCGATCGTCCATGCAGCCATGCATATATTCAATCATCCATCCATCTACCCACCCATCCATCCACTCACCAATACTCAACTAAGTGCTTATTCTATGCCTGGACACATGCTAGGCACTAGGAACATGTATATGAATTAACTAAAATGAACCTCTCAAACCGTGGAAAGCAAGAGTTCCCACACAGGTGCCCCAGTGCTGAGAGGGAAAGTCTTGGTACATCATGGAGTTCTCTGCTCTCACGTCATGCAGAGTAGCTCTGTCTGCTTCCCTCTGTTTTACACATCAGAGTTAATAGGAGAGCTCCATTGCCAAGTGGAAGATTTTCAGCCACTGCATTAAAATATAACTGGAAAAATTTAAGTGACCACCCACAGGCCTTTCATGATTCTATAAATATAAGATGAAAGTGATTTATTCCACTGTTGAGATAGATTCTGCCACTTAAATAAACTCACCAAAATTAACTCACATGTACCTCTACATAGCCAAACTCCCTAAGTTTACCGTCTTGTCATCATTCACTAAGGTTTTATCTCTGGTTTGATGAACAGTTTATTTGTTGGCTGGAAAACTCATTGAAACAGTGTCACAAACCACTTTTCCCTACGTCTGCAGAGGAAGTGGTAAACTGGCTGACATTACAGAACCAAGCCATGGCAGAATTAGACTTTCTACTTGAACCCACACCAAACTCTTCCTTTTCTTGCTAGAATCATCAATGGCCCTGTACTCATTTTCTCTCCTCTTCTTTTCCCACCTAGAGTTGGCTCTTCGGCTATTTTCCAGAGAGAACACAAGCTTTTATAACACCAGCAGTCACTGTGCCTGCTCGATGGGTAGGAAATAGTGGAACTGTGTGGAGAAGCAGATACTGGGTGGGAGCGGGGCTGGCTTGGCCTGCCATCAGCTAGGGGATTAGCTATCACACCCCAGTTTGCATTATGAGACTCAAAATCGTGGCTTCGAAAAATGACCACTTACTACAATGTGGACTTTCCAAGAAGTTCATTAATAATTGATATGTACAATGTTAAATTCATGAATGCAGCAAATTATCCTCAGCTATCCCACCACAACCTGGACCAGCCTAAAGGTATGTTCTTGGGCCACAGTGGCCAAGTCCCCATCCCAAGTACTGTCTTCCTTGAGTTTTGTTTTGGCCGTTTGCTTTTGTGGGTTCTGATTCTGGAACATGTTAGAGGTGATGGGATTTTGTCCCCTGCTCCACAGTGGTTCCCTCAACTCCTAGAATACAAGGGTATGTGGGAAACCAGCACCAGGGCAGCAGTGTATTAAAAATAATATATCAGGCTTCCCTGGTGGCGCAGTGGTTGAGAGTCCACCTGCTGACGCAGGGGACACGGGTTCGTGCCCCGGTCCGGGAAGATCCCACATGCTGTGGAGCGGCTAGGCCCGTGAGCCATGGCCGCTGAGCCTGCGTGTCCGGATCCTGTGCTCCGCAACGGGAGAGGCCACAACAGTGAGAGGCCTGCGTACCGCAAAAAAAAAAAAATCATAAGTAGAAAGGACTTATTCCAGGAATGCCAGAATGGTTTAAGACCAGGAGATCTATTAACATAACATGTCACTTTAATAGGTAGGATGAGAAAAACTAGTAGACCAGGCAAAGATAGATACTTCTTGGCCATGATATATCCTGATGATCTCAAATGACTGACACCATCACACTGAACCGTGGAGCTTTGGAATTGTTTCTCAGCGTGTGGTTCAGGGAATGTGCGTTTCTAAAAACATTATGCGGTGTTTGGGGACAAACCCTGAACCCCCACGCCCACCCCCAAGATTGCTTTGCAGCCCTGAGCTGGGGCAAACCAGCCCCAGTCCTAAGGCCTTTTATTCACCAACATTCAGTATCCTGAGATGGTGCATGGTCCTAGTGTCCTCTGGGAGAAGGATCACTCCTCAGCCATCTTCCTCAGGGCAGGAGGAAGCCCAGAGCTCCTCCACCAGAGCTGACCTTCATCTGGTCCTAGGATCTGGCTAAGTAAGGCAGACAGTCGTGGGTTCAGATCTTGGCCCTGCCTCTTGCAGGTGGTGCCCCCGGGGCAGTTTACCCCTCTAAGCTTCTATCACTTCATTTGTACAATGGGAACAGCAATTTCTTGGAACTAATCAAAGCACACTGCCTAGCAGGATGCTTAGCACACAGTAGGTGCTCAATATATGACAATTAAACCTTAAAATATTTAAAAACACTCCTAGACATAGTGTTAAATGTGAAAGGCAAAACAGTAAAGCTCCAAATGGAAAACACCGTAGAACATCTTTATGACCTTGGATTGTTTAAACAGGATACAAAGGTACTAACCATGAAAAAAACGGATAAATTGGACTATATTAAAATAAACATCTTTGGTGGGAGATTGGGCTTCTAGGTGGGCAGGGGGCACAGGGACGGAGATGTGAACAGGGCCAAGGCCATGGCTGGAGCAAGGGGAAAGTTTTTTTTTTTTTTTTTTTGCGGTACGCGGGCCTCTCACTGTTGTGGCCTCTCCCGTTGAGGAGCACAGGCCCCGGACGCGCAGGCTCAGCAGCCGTGGCTCACGGGCCCAGCCGCTCCGCGGCATGTGGGATCTTCCCGGACCGGGGCACGAACTCGTGTCCCCTGCATCGGCAGGCGGACCCTCAACCACTGCGCCACCAGGGAAGCCCAAGGGGAAAGTTTTGAAAGACTTTCTAAATCATTTGTAACCTGCCCCAGGACACTGGTGAATGTTTCTCAGGGAGGAATCTGTACAGGTGCCTGGAACCAGATAATAGATCCCGAGACACAGAAGTGTCCTTCCACATCCTTATGGGATACTCCATTTTTGCACAATTAGCTGTTTTACTCCAGTAGGTTTGTTCTTTGCGGGAGACCCAAGAAAGTAGCCATACCATCAATTATAGCAATTCAATGTCAAACGGTATTAACTGAGTATAATACATCTTGTGATGATATAGGAAAACTCATTTGGTAACCTAGGCCTCATGTTCAATGAGGGGACCTAAGACAGCCTTTCTTCAAGTAATTGATAAGTAAAAAGCCCCACAGTATTCCTTTTCAGTTCGAAAAATGCAAGTCTTAGCAGCAGCTGACAGGAAAACCGGGGCTGTCTTTTGATGATGACTCATATTAACAGTGTCTTTGCTACTTCTGATTACCTATGTTTCAGTATTAGTGTAACTTTAGTACTTGAATCCTATAAAGATTTTTGCAGTGGAAATATAGTTCTTGGTTACCTACTACACTTAGAAACAGGTCCTCATTCTGTTTTTATAATATGTTTTTTGCATTCTACTCTAAATCAAAGCCAGTGTTGAACAAAGGGATGATGCTGTGTGCGTCTCTCTCGTGTGTGTTTCATCAGCTCTCCCTCCCCATGGCTCTTGTAATAAGGCAGTGGTGTATAGCTGGGCCTTTCATTCTTGTGCATTTAAAAATAAATGTCACTGCAGAAGAAATGCTGGCTGTGCTAGGATTGATCAGAAATTGATTTTGAAATGATAGTAAACGTTTGTTAAACCAGACACTGAACTTCACCCACTATGGTGGCTACATTACTTAGTTCAGTGTTTTTAATGCTCAATGTAATTCCTATTTTAAAAGAATTTAAGGAACAACCCACAGGTTTCTGAATATACAAACTCAGAAATAACATACTGTCTGGGAATCTGATAGTCATGTTGTTTTAGATAACTGGATTTTACACTTGGTAGATACGCCAGTGCACTAATATCGCTCAGGTGTAATTGATCATCCTGTTCGCTCGCAAGGATAACAAGAGCCACTGTGCCCCAGTGCTATGATTCTTATTGTTTAGACAGTGTTGGTGACATACTGTGCATGTGTAGTAGCCACGTGTACTATAATAGTACTTAAACTACTGGGATCACTGTCAGTATTTTAGTGTTGGAGGTACTTTTTTATCTTGAAAAAAATGAGAGATTTTAAAAAAAGTTTACATTGTTTCACGAGCCGTCCTTTAAATTTCATTTAACCTAAAACCTGAAATTTCAGTAATAGACAAAAACTCTTTAACAAGGCTGCCACCCAACCTAAAAGGTGCCCACGTTGGCTTTCACATTTGTAAAAATGTATTCTTTGAAGTGCAGCAACAGAAGCCTCTGCTCCGAAGGCGTCCAAGAGGGTATCCCCTAACTGTATGCTCTATATCGTTTTGTTTTCTGTAAATTTTGAAGTTAAATATGCATAAAGCAAATTATATACAAGAATAGATGGTCTATATATAAAAGTTTAAGAACATCTGTGAATCCAAAGACATGATTATAAGAGTCAAAAAGCAGTCCCCAAAGAGGGAGAAGATTTTTGCAATAATATATCCAACACAGGACTGGTAGTCAGAATATATAAAGAACTCCTAGAAATCAGTAATCAAAAGACCCAATGAAAAAGTGGGCAAAAGGCTTAAACAATCACTTCACAAACGAGGATATCCAAGGTGCTAAATACACTGTACTTAATCACCAGAGAAATTCAAATGAAACCACAAGGTAATATCTCTGCTATCTACCAGAATGGCTAAAGTGAAAAAATCCAGACAACACCAAGCATTGGTGAGGATGTAGGGCAACTAGAGCTATCATAGATTGATGTTAGGAGTGTGGATTGGTACAGCCACTCTGGAAAACTGTTTAGCTCTATCTGTTAAAGCCAAACACATGGATGTCCTGTAACCCAGAAATTCCACTCCTGGGCAGAATGAATTCTCCAACAGAAATGCATCAATATGTTCACCAAAACTCATGTACTAGAACAGTGTTGTCCAGTATGGTAGCCACTAGCCGCATGTAGCTACTTAAATTAATGAAAATTAAAATTCAGTTCCTCAAAATTGAAGATGATTCAGGGCTCCCCTGGTGGCGCAGTGGTTGAGAGTCCGCCTGCCGATGCAGGGGACACGGGTTCGTGCCCCGGTCCGGGAGGATCCCACGTGCCACGGAGCAGCTGGGCCCGTGAGCCATGGCCACTGAGCCTGCGCGTCCGGAGCCTGTGCTCCGCAATGGGAGAGGCCACAACAGTGAGAGGCCCGCGTACCGCAAAAAAAAAAAAAACAAAAAAAACAAAATTGAAGATGATTCAAAGAAATAGAAAGATATCCCATGCTCCTAGATTGGAAGAATTAATGTTATTAAAATGTCATACTATCCAAAGAAATCTATAGATTTAATGTAATCCCTATCAAAATACCCAGGACATTTTTCACAGAACTAGAACAAATAATCCTAAAACTTATGTGGAACCATAAAAGACCCCAAATTGCCACAGCAGTCCTGAGAAAAAAGAACAAAACTGGCAGATACACACACTACTATATCTAAGATAGATAACCAACAAGGACCTACTGTATAGCACAGGGAACTCTACTCAGTATTCTGTGATAACCTATATGAGAAAAGAATCTAAAAAAGAATGAATATATGTATATATATAATTGAATCACTTTGCTGTACACCTGAAACTAACACCACATTGTAAATCAACTATACTCCAATAAAATTAAATACAAACAAAAAACCCATAAAACAAAGCTGGAGGTATAACCCCGCCAAATTCCAGACTATACTACAAAGTTACAGTAATCAAAACAGCATAGTATTGGCACAAAAACAGACACATAGATCAATGAAACAGAAAAGAGAACCTGGAAATAAACCCACACACCTATGGTTAATCAGTTTATGACAAAGGGGGCAAGAATATACAATGGAGAAGAGACAGCATCTTTAACAAGTGGTGCTGGGAAAACTGGACAGCCACATGTAAAACAATGAGATTAGAACATTCCCTCATACTGTATACTACAAAAATAAACTTTAAAAGGGTTTAACGACCTAAATGCAAGACATGAAACCATAAAACTCTAGGAAGAGAACATAGGCAGGACACTCTTTGACATAATTTGGAGCCATATTTCCTTGGATCAGTTTCCTAAAGCAAAAGACATAAAGGCAAAATAAACAAATGGGACCTAATTAAACTTAAAAGCTTTTGCACAGCAAAAGAAACCATCAACAAATGAAAAGACAACCTACAGGATGGGAGAAAATATTGGAAAATGATGATACCAACAAGGAATTAATGTCCAAAATATACAAACAGCTCATACTGCTCAATATTAAAAAAAATCCAGTCAAAAAATGGGCAGAAGACTTGAATAGACATTTTTTCCAAAGAAGACATAGAGATGGCTAACAGGCACAAGAAAATATGTCCAACATCACTAATTATTAGAGAAATGCAAATCAAAACCATAATGAGATATCACCTCACACCTGTCAGAATGGCTGTCATCAAAAGGACCACAAATAACAAATGTTGGAGAGGATGTGGAGAAAAGGGAACCCATGTACACTGATGCTGGGAATGTAAGTTGGTGCAGTCACTATGGAAAACAGTATGATGTTCCTTAAAAAACTGAAAATAGAACGACCATATAATCCAGCAATTCCACTCCTGAGTATATATCTGGAAAAAATGAAAACACTAATTCAAAAAGATTTATGCACCCCAGTGTCCATAGCAGCACTATTTACAATAGCCAAGACATGGAAGCAACCCAAGGTACCCATCAACAGACAATTGGGTTAAGAAGATGTGGTATATATATACAATGGAATATTACTCTGCCATAAAAAGAATGAAATACTGCCATTTGTAGCAATGTGGATGGACCTAGAGAATATTATGCTCAGTGAAATAAGTAAGACAGAGAAAGACAAATACTATATGATATCACTTATATGTAGAGTCTAAAAACTAAATGAATGTATATGCAAAACAGATTCACAGATATAGAAAACAAACTTGTGGTTATCAAAGGGGAGAAGGAAGGGGAGAGGGACAAATTAGGGATATGGGATTCACAGATACAAACTACTATACGTAAAATAGATAAGCAACAAGGATATACTGTATGACACGGAATTATACCCATTATCTGGTAATAACCTATAATGCAAAAATACTGAATCACTATGCTGTACACCTGAAACTAATACAATATTGTAAATCAAGTATACTTAAACTAAAAAAATTCAGTTCCTCATTTGCACTAGCTACATTTCAAGGGCTCAATAGCTGCACATGGGTTGTGGCTATCATATTGGGCAGTGACGATACAGAACATTTTCATTATTGCAGAAAGCTCTATTGGACAGCACTCTACTAGAATGTTCACTGTTCATTCATAGCCCCAAACTGAAGACTACTCAGATGTCCATTAAAGTAGAATGGATAAGTTATTTGTGGTATATTGACACAATGAAATACTATACGGTGATGAGAATAAGTGATCTACAATTATATACAATACTGTGGTTGAATCTCACAATGGAATGTTGAACAAAAGAAGCCAGAAACAAAAGAGAACATACTGTATGATTCCAAATGTATAAAGGTCAAAAACAGGCAAAACTAATTTATGGTGACAGAAGTCAAGACAGTGGTTGACCTGGGTATGGGGTAGTGACTGGAAGAGCACACAGTAGATGTTTTGGGATGCAGCTTATGATGTGTTTCTTGATCTGAGTGTGCTTAGTTTGTGAAGATTCATTGAGTTGTACACTAACGATTTGTGCACCTTCCTGCATGTATGTTTTATACAGTGGTGCGCTGGCAAACCAGCTTTCCAGGAAAAAAAAAAAAAAGAAAGAAAAATCCCTGATTTGTAGTGTTGGTTGCCAATTTCCATGGTGTAAATACTCCCATCATGATGGATTTCAGGCTGGCTACCAATGATTAAATGGGTCATGAATCTCCTGAATATTTAAGTATTCACTCTTGTGAGCTGGTATCTCTACTAAACAAACAAAAAACCAACCCCAGAGAATCCCCAGAAAAGGAATTCCTCAGTTCAGTTCTCACTCCTAACTTTCACAGGTCCTCCTGGAGTCTTGGGGACCAGAGGGGAAGGACTGAGTAGGCAGGAGGGAAAGGGTTTGCTAGTCTGACTGTCCACTGCCTCCATGTTAGACTGAGGGGGGACTAGGTTCTGACAACCGTTGTCCTTTTAAAGACTAGCTTGGTAAGCCAGTCTTGGTATTACCATGCCCTCAGTATGATTGGCTTAGGGGTGGACAGTGACTAAATTCTGGCCAATAAGACATGGGGGTGGTGTGCTGGGGGACTTCTGGGAAAAGTTGCATCACTGCCTGGGTTGATGGGGGCCATCTTTTTTTTTAATATTTATTTATTTGGCTGTGCTGGGTCTTAGTTGAGGCAGACAGGATCTTTGTTGCTGCATGCGGGATCTTTAGTTGTGGCATGTGAACTCTTAGTTCCTGCATGTGGGATCTAGTTCCCTGACCAGGGATTGAACCCAGATTCCCTGCATTGGGAGCACGGAGTTTTAGCCACTGGACCACCAGGGAAGTCCCTGACGGGGGTCATCTTGCAATGCAGAAAATGTTGGTGCAAGAAGATGGAAAGAACCTGGGTCCTTAATGATGTCCATCCTTGACCACTGAAATTGAGAGCCCTAAAGCTGTTCCATCTCAGGACTTCCCTCCCTGTGCGGAAAGAATAAATGTCTTTATGGTTATAAAAAGAAAAAGACGTGGCTTTTGTCACAGTTTCGCTTTCAAAAGAGGGCTGCTCTTTTTCTGCATCTTCACTGAGAACAGGGGAGCAGGCTCCATGTGGAAGGAGCACTTTATGTGGAGTCAGGCTGGGCGCATCAAAGTTTCAGCCACAAACACGCTGGGTGACCTGGTCCAGTCCCCAATCTGCATCTCAGTTTCTCCACCTCTGGTGTGAGGCAGTTAGGGTAGCATCCCAGGGCAAGTCCTGAAGGGTCAGCAAAGGACCTCTTACATCCAGTCTACAAGGTAGGGAGAACACATTTTCTTGCATTGTCCCATTGTGTGCCTGTGATGGGATCTGGTGAAAGGCTGGCATCTGGCTGGTCCCTGATTAGAGCCTGTCAGATGAAGGTGGCCAAGCATGCCATGCTGTGTTTCAACACCAGCCTGGGGCTGGCTGGGAAGGGAGAGGGAACACGTGATCTCCCCTTGGAATGGTCTTGGGAGAACCCTGCAGGGAAGACCGAGTGAGTTCTGCAGCTCTCGTTGTGGGATGCGAGAGCCAGAGGTGAAAGATAGAACAAACTCTTACTGAGCATCTATGTGCTCACCAAACTCTGTCACCCTGGAAACTGGGTCTCATAATCCCATTTCATAGCTGAATAAACGGAGGCTTGGATGATTTAAATACATTTGCTCCAATGGTTTTTGAACCTGCCTCTTTCAGCTCTTGCTGTTTTTACTGTATTAGACTACATCCCCAGACTTAGCCACATTCCTAGGGGAGACAAACATCATCCAGTGGCTGAAGGCCCTGGCGGATGGGCAGAGGAAAGCTCTGGAATGACTCTCTCTCGAGCAAGGCCTGGAGGTCACCTATGGACACGTAGTCTAGGTGGGGTCAGGTGGGAAGAGGGAGCAGCCCTTAGAAGCTGATGGTTTGGGGGCTAATGGAGGACACGGTTCTTAAATGCAGAGAGAAGCAAATAGAAGGAACTCTAGGAGGTGAAAATGTATCAAGCTCTCAGAGGGACTAGCGTGGCCAGGGCCCTGGGCTTGGGCCTGGAAGCCCTGCTTTTGCAACCTGTCTCCTCCGTCGGTAGTCCCTGGGTCCATGGGGCACGTGACTTCTCTCTTGGGGCCTCTCTCTCCTGTCTGGGAAGTGTGCAGGCCTGCACACTTCTGTGGTGACATCACAGAGGAAGACCAGCCTTTCCTAATCACCCTGGGCACAGTTCCAGGTGCAGGAGGGGTAGCCAATCTAGGGTAGCCCTTGGCAGAGAAATGGCAATGTCCTTACACATCGCTGTTTGCGAGTCAGTCCTCTCCAGTGTACTTCACTTTGGGGTGCAGTGGGTGACAACTCTGGGGGTCATGCTTTCCTTGGCAAGATTTCTAGATACAGAAACCAACCCAAGACTCAGTCTCTAGATCCTTCCCTTTTCCACGCTCCCAGGGTTGTGGCAGAATAGGCCGGAGGGGGACAAGAGGGGGGCAAAGAGGCCAGTTAGGAGGCTAGGACAGTGGTACAGGTGATGACGATGGTGTCCTTGGTCCTGGGGCTTAGAGGTGGAGGTGGCAAGGTGGGGTCAGATTTGAAAGTGACACTGTTAGGATTTTCAGATTAATTGGTTTGGGGGTAGATGAGAAGGAGAGCAGTAAAGACTGAGAAAGTTTGGGGCTTGAGCACATGGAAGGACTGAGCTGCCATTTCCTAGGATGGGGAAGATGACGGGCAGCTTGGGTGGGATCTGTGAGTCAAGAGGTAAGGTTTTGACATGTTCTATCTGAGATAAGCTATAGACACCCGAGTGGACATCCGAGTGGAGATACGGGGTGGACAGTTGGATATCTGAGTCTGGAGTTCAGGGAGAGTCTGGAGCTGGAGATGTAAATTTGGGGACCGTCAGTGTGTGGAAGCTGCTCAGTACCATGAGGTGGATGAGGTCACCCAGGGAGCCCGCTGCCAGGGGACGGGGAAGTGCAGAAACTCTGCCAGCAAGGAGTCCTCTGCAAAAGCTGGGGATACTGCTACTGTTATTAGTACTACATTAAGCACTCAAGCTGAGGTTGATGCCCTCTTGCCAAGGACTCTAATGTAAAATGATTGTGCATTTAAAACTGAGATTAGCTGTCAGATGCTGAGCGCTCACTACAGTCAGACTCTGAGCTCAACCAGAGAACTCTGAGGAGGCGCAGCCAGGATGTCTATGGGGCTGCAGAATGGACTCTCCATTCAAGGGGTGGGGGTGAAGGAGCGGACTTGACTCTACCCTTTTCGTCCAGCTGCGGATTATCCAAAATTGAGCCCTGGAAAGACCCACCTGGGGTGTATCCCTGACCCCCGCCATTTTCCAGCTGTGTCATCTAGACTAGCTTCTTCATGTCCTTGAGCTTCAGTTTCCTCAGGCCTGAAATGGCCACACTGACCCCTCCTGTGCAGAGTCGCTTCTAGGAAGCAAGAAGGCCACATAAAGAAATGATCGTAAGGCCTTGTAAGCCCTTTACCTGTGATACCTCATTTGATCCTCAGAGCAACCCTCTTGAGGTGGACAGTCCTTTCAACTTCCATTTTACAGATGAGGAAACTGAGGCTCAGAGAGACATGGCTAGCCGAAGTCACCCCTTGTATTCCCTTGCCCACTCCAAAATCAGACCTCAGCAAGGAATGGACAGAGGTTTCATTTCACAGGCTAATGATTATTGGGCAGTGCCTGCACGTGTTCAGAGGGAGTCTGAGGTTGCATTCAGGCTCAGTAGGAAAGAGCACTGCAGTTGATTAGCAATGTCTGCTCTGGGCAGAGAAGTGGTAAATTGCAGAGTGTGCCCCATCATTTGCCCTCCTAGCTTTCAAGTCCTTCCTTCTGTTGACAGCAAAGTCTCTGCAGAGGTAACAGTTACAATGAGCAGAGCAGAAAACAGGAGTGTCCGGTCCAAACCCCGGATTCATCTCCAAAGTCCCCATCTCTCCTCATTTCCCTCATTCTGTTACCAAAGACTTGGGTCATATTAAGCTGTGTAGAGAGAGGGTGGTCAAAAGACAAGACTTTCAAGTTTCTTGAGCATCTTCTCAGTGCCTGGCACCAAGCTAGATGTTCCTTGTGGTACACCACATCTGGGCATCAAACCAAAAGGCTATTATGACTATTTCCATTTTAAAGATGAGCAAATTGAGGTTTCTAGACGTTAAGTAGCTTGCTCCAGATCACACAGCTGTTAGTGTCAGTGCCATGTTGCACTCGAACTCAGGCACTGTCTATCACGTCACACCAACTCTGAGGGAGAGTCAAGCCCATCCAGAGACTTTTTCAGGCTGTGATTCCTTCCAGCCCTGTGGGCAGCCTGTGAGCTTAGCAGAGACAAGCCCCACCTGATTTCTCTGTGGCTCTCTTTCCTGCTTGGCTACAGGCTCAGTCTCCCCTGTGGCCCCAAAGCCCCTCCTCCCCCAGACCCGTCTGTTGAGGCCACCTCCACCTCACAGGGAGCTCTGTGGAGCTGCCATGTGCTGGTGGCGAAGAAGAGGTTGTGAAGCATCTGTTCTTGGAGCCTGGGTCCTGGGGGAATCCTGGGCTGCCCTGCCCAGCTGGGACCAGATGGAGGAGGCTCCCACGCCTCCAGCCTCTCTGAGGAGCCAGGCTGGTCCCCCTCCTCCTCACTCAGTGCTTAGGGCTGGAAATGGCTCACAGGCCTGCACTTGCAGGGAGACGACCTGACTTCCCTCCTGCAGCCTTGTGGCCAAAACCCTCAGGGCTTCCCCTCCCCTGTTCTTGCCGCCTCTCCCTGCCTTAGTCTTTTCATCTGCTCGACTGGGCGGAGGGCATGGAGGTCTGCTGGGGCTGTCTCTGCGAGGGGCTGGCGGAGATGAGCTGAGATGCTTGGAAGATAAGATGGGGCCGGGGATGTGGTAGGGCCTGGGAGGAGTGGGCCCGGCCTGGTCTGCTTCATGGCTGCCCAGCTCCTGAGAGGCCAGTGGATGGTCCCACGTCACCCAGTGTCTGAATCTGTGTGTACTGGGCAGACAGACGCCTGCCCATCACCCTACTTCTCCCTGCCCTGGATCCACGTTCCCTGCTGACTCTCCCTGACCTCCTGAACTCTCACTCCTAGGAGATGGGTCTTGCTTGGGAAACTCTAGGGCTTGTTTTTCCTTCTAGGGACTTTCCCTTCGGCCCTTCTCAATCGGCAGGGTGTAGGGGTGTGGAAACCTAAACAGGAACAAGCTGTGATTCCTATCCTACGTTTTCCAGGTTTTAATGGTCTTTGGCATCTTTGCATGTACTGAGCAAGATAATTTTGTGAGCTAAGAAGGTTCAAGGATTCCCTGTTAGGTGTCTAAATTCACAGAGTGGGAAAGGAGGTGCTAAACAAAAGAGGGTGTGTGTCCATGGCAGGGCCCTCCTGGGTCTTCCGGCTTCACCCCTCATTGCTCCGGGTCAGGTGTATGTGGATGTCTGGGGCTCTTGTGGTTCTGCATCCCTTCCAGAACCTGTGTGAAGGCCTCTGGTCTGCGAGCCCAGGAGGCTGCCCATAAGACATCTGCTTCACCTCGATTTGCTCACTTGTCTGGTTGTTCCATAAACATCTACTGAGGCAGCAATTTCAAGGTTGGGTCTGAGGAGGGCCCCGGATGGGGGGGAAGTCAGAAGGGAGATCTGTTGACCCAGTTCGGAAACCCCGGGGTCTCCTTGGGCAGTTGGCAATGATGGGTGTGTTGGAGGAGAATTGACGGTCATTCCCACTGGCCTGAAGAACTGAGTGGTGGTGATGGTGGTGGTGATGGTGGTATCCTAAACCAAGACAGCAAAATCAAGCAAGCCAGCATGGAGGGGGAGACAAGGAGTTCGGTTTGGGACAGGCTGTATTGGAGCAGTGGAGACGGGGGCTGCCCAGGGAAGCCAGGCAGCAGAAGGCAGAAGGAATCAGAAGCTCAGGCAGAACTGGGGTGGGAGAGAGCCGGGAAGCTGCCGGCCTAGACGGCTGCATTTGAGAGCAGAGTGAGGATGAAAGGGTCTGGAGTGTTTGGGGCGAGAAGGCCAGCAGGATTGGAGTCTTGGGGGACCCAGCATCTCAGGACAGGTGCAGGAAGAATCTACCCACCTCCAGTACCAAAGGAGACCAGGAATGGATGGTCAGAGCCCAGGGAGCCAGAGGGGCTGGAGGAGAACCTGAGGGCTCAGAGTCAGGAACCCAGTGGAGGAGTTACGTAGAAGACTGATGTCACCAACAGCGTCAGATGCAGCTGAGAACTGGAAACTCTGGGATGCACTTAGCGACACATTCTGATGCGGTGTTGGTGTGGGGTTGCAGGAGCTAGATCGAAGCAGACTAAGGGTGCTGAAAGGGGTGCTGTGAGCACTTCTTAGACAAGTGCAGAGAAAAGGTAACGAGTCTGATTGGACAACGTGAGGAGAAGAATCCAGCAGAGAAGGGGAGAGATGATGGAGGAAGGGTAGGCCTGGACAACCCCATGGGACCCAGCCTGCCATTGCCTGGGACACCTTTCTCCAACTGAAATCTGAACAGACCCCAACCTGTAGATGTTAGCAGAGCTGCTCTGGCTGAAGCAGTGGGTGGTGGGGCTCCTGGGTTCTGCCTGCCTGGGCTCCCCTCACCCTCCGAGGAGCCTCACAGTTGCCCTGAGCTCCTGGAGCCCACTGGCCTCAGTCCCCTTCATTTTAGAGATGAGGACGGGCTGGCCAAAGCCACAGAGAGAATCTGGTGGCAGAGTCAGGAGCTTCAGCTTCTCCCCCTCCAGCGCCTCATCCACAGTGTCTGACTATGCATTTATTTATTCAACAAACATTGAGTGCCTACTGCATGCTAGGCGCTGGGCCTGTCAGCGTGAGGCGGGGCGGTGAGGGGAGAGGGGAATTCAGAGACGTGCAGGAACTGCTTCTGACCAGCCCAGAGCACCCGTGACCACACCCTGGAGTCCTCAGGAGCTGGATGCACGAAGCCCTGTCCTGGGGAGTCGGCCCCTATTAGTGCAGACGGGCGGGGCTCTGAAGGGCCTGGCTTGAGCCCAGCAGGTTCTGGAAAGCCCTCCGCACTCAGCAGCCCCAGCCTTCTCCACTGCTGGCTGCTCCCAGGAGTGAGGGCACAGCCACCCTGACCCTCTGTGGGGCAGGTGTCCCTGGGCTCCGACCTGCTCCCCCTGTGGCAGCCTTCCCACCTGGCCTTGCGCTGGGGCTTTGACACCTGATTATGCCACAACAGCAACCATAGTGACAACAATAACAATAATTTATTGAGCTTGTCCTATCTATCAGAAAGCTTATCACTCTTGACCTATGCCCTCCTTGGTACCCACGGCAGCCAGCAGCTGGGCTGGGCTCCCCCGCCCCCTGAACACCACTCTTTGCACAGTGAACCCATTGCCACCTTGCCCTCCCCGGTCCACCTGGTGATGATCGCTCCCAGACGGGAGGTGCCAGCTCTCCCCACCCCGGCTACAGCAGCCCTTTGATGTGCAAACAATTGACAGTTGGGATTTTGACTATATGCAAGAGAGGCCCCCAACCCCATGATTCGGGACATGTAACCAGTGGCGCAAATTTGAACAGACACTGGTGAGCGGGCCAAAGGGAGATGACAAGTAGAGGTAGGCTAAGATGGGGGCTCTGAATTCACACAGACTCACAGTCCCGCCTCACCATGGAGAAGGGATGGGGAGGTTATGCACGTCCTCCCAAACTGCAGCAAATGGTGGTGGCTTGAGGGGGTTCAGGGGACATCATGGGAGGAAGCAGGTGGCTGCCAGGGGGAGAGGTGAAGGCGGCTCTGGGGGTAAGGGTGGCAGCATGAGTCGGTGAAGGCGGGGCTGATGATGACTAGGAGAGTGAGCCCCAGGGGCTGTGACTTTGAGCCCTGGGGTACTCCCGATCGTGTCCGTCGTCTAGACGTGTGGGCATCAGGGAGCCATGAGAAGAATGTTACAGGCAAAATCATCTATGGCTTCATTAGATGGAAATGAATTAGTAAATGAGGGGCTGCATGGTGGGGCTACTCCAGGAAGGGTTTTCTAGGACACTGAACTCCAAGGAGTGTGTTCTGTGGAGCACCCATCCCAGGAGACATTCCTTGTGGTCACCTAGATTTGGGAAGATCACTGGGCTTTCTCTTTCCTATGGAGCCTCACAACACAGCACCATATTAAAGGCTCTGAAAAGTCCAGCAAAACCTACTTGACTTGTCTCACTCAGCATTTCCCACACTCACTTGACCATGGAATTAAAAAAATAGTAACCCCATTAATATCCCTTGGAGGAACCCTGAACCACACTTTGGGAAGTGCTCATACAGAGGGATTCGCAAAGTGACATGTCTCTTGCAGATGTCAGGAGTCTTCTGTGTTGCCCTCCCCCCATCCGTCATATCACATCACACCCTGATCAGAGCCCTGGAGCTCTCTGGCCAAACATCCTAGAGACATTCTCTGCAGTCCTGACTCTGCCCTCACCTGGCCCTGGTCCATGGGAAGATGTGGGGAGGAGACTTACAGGGGCAGGGGCGTTTGAAGGACATGTAATCCTTGGAGCAGAACAGCGGAGCCAGCCTGCCCACGTGCACAGCTCTGACTTCTCGCAGGGAAGGACCCTCCGCTCACCTGCAGAGACACAAACAGGCAGGTGATGGGGGCGCCCGTACAGCACCTACTGACCCTGCAGGGCGCTCGTGTACCCTGGGCTGTCAACCTCTGGGGAGAGGATGGTGACTTTGAGAGCATGGGCCTAGTCTGGGTGGGGGCCTGGAGGGCTCTGGGCTGCAGAATATGGGGGTTCTGGGCAGGGGTGGCACAAATGTGTGCTGGGTTCTCAGTGGTCAGTGGAAGGGGGAAATCTCTCTCCTCGGTGGACCCTTGAGAATCTTGTAACTGTTAAGGGCTGGAAAGACCCTTAAAGATCAGTTCAATGTCCTCATTTCACAGAAGGGGAAACTGAGAACTGGAGAGGGTGAGGGACTAGTTTAAGGTCCCACAGCTGGCTTTGGAAGGGAATTCGTAGATGCCTAGCTCAGACCTTATCATCATCATCATCATCATCATCACAATAGTTTTAAGAGGAAGATGCTCTGCTCTTTTCATTCTCGTTTTATAAATAAGGCAGTTGAGGCTCAGAGAGGTTAGGAAACTTTCCAGGGTCACACAGCTGCTAATTACAGGCTGGGACTAGAACCCAGGTCTGTTTGACTCCAAAGCCCACACTGTCAGCCAGCACACTCCCTTAAAAGGCACCTAATATATTAAAGTACCAATTCAGAAATAGGGACCTAGAGAATGAAACTGTCTCTTCCCCAATTCCCCCTGTACCCGCAAGTGAACATCCAGGTGTCAGGATGTCTGTGCAGCAAAGGACTGCCAGGTCACTCTAACACCCATTTGCCATGGAGGAGACATTTTCAGAAAGTAATCCATCTTCCCATGCTGCTGGAGATCTGAACTGATTCAGTCTCTCCTGGCATGTCCCCAGGTGACAGGAGGCTATGGGAATATTAAGGAGTTATAGTTCTTATTTCTAGGGAGTGCGGTCACTTCACTTGCAGAAACCAAACTGCACCTTTGGTTGGATGTGGAGCCGAGCAGGTACTTGCAGGGGAAGTTGTCAGTCACAAGCCAGTGGGAAAAGAGCCTGGTCCCTCTAGGTCCCAGGGGGCATTCGGCTTCCCTGATCCTGGGGATGATATCATTGTGGACAGAACTCTTCTGTAAGAGGCGGGTCCAGAGGTCCCACCCTTTTCTCCTCCAGGGATCCCTTTTATCATATATTTTTTTTCTCCAAATGGGTCCCCTGTTTTGACGGGGCCAATTGGCCAAACTACACTAATAACTGATTATTCTGTTTAATAAACAAATCAAACACCTATCTTTGGAGAGCCTGAGCTCAGAAGTCCAATTCCTGAGTGCTAATATCAACTCTGCCACTTTCTGGCAGTGTGACTTTGGACAAAGCACTTCACCTCTCTGAGGTGCAGTGTCTTCCTGGGGAAAGCAGGGTAAGAACACTTAACCTGCCGTGAGGATGGGGGTTATGTATGGAAAGCCCATGGCAGGAGGTGTGTGGCTGCAAAATGTTCATTCTGCTGCCTGAGGAGGGTGGGAGGGAGGGGGCCATGACTGCTGCTGACCTGGGAATCCCTCTTCAGGTGGCTTCTTCCAGCTCAGCCTGTCCTGGTGTGAACCCCAGGCTGGCCTGACACCCACTCCCAGTCCCCATAGAAACCCAGTCAAGAGTTCCGATGGGGTAAGTGAAGGTAGGATGTGATCTCCTCAGGCCTGGTAGAACCGGCGTGGCACGCTGCTTGGGGAACTGTGATTTCACACCAGAAAACTCACAGAGCATCTCAGGGCCTGGGATCTGTGCTTTCTAAAAATACATGTGTGTACATGTGTCTGTGTTCATTTCTGCGGGTGTGCTGGTGTGCACTGTGGCTGCATGTGAGTCTGGAGGAGGATGTAAGTGGGCTGACAGGTCATCTCTTGCGCTGCTTCCAGAGAGGTCTTTCTTAAAGGCAAAATGGATTATGTCACTTGCTGAAAAGTCTTCCACAGCCTCCCGTGCCCTCAGGAAAATGTCCTGGCTTCCACGCCAACCTCCATAGTTCCAGGGCTGTTTCCCTCTCTAGTGAGTTGGCATAGTGTGGGCGCTTAGTAAATGCACGCTGAATGTACACTTACTGTAAGGCTATCCTGGTGGCACCTGATGCCATGGAGGGTGCTGACCAGCTCCAATACTTCAAGCAGTTGTCCCCAAGGTCCTGCGTCTCCTAGAGGCTCCCTGTACCCCCTTTCCTCCCACTGGGCCTTGTGACGCTGAGATGAAGGCTGGGGTTTTGTAGGGTGTGGGGAGGTGGGAGATGACCTCCCAGGGCAGGGGGCACCAAAAACCCTTCCGTTACGTATCGTTTTCCATGGTCAATTTGGGTGTTTGGTGGACAGCGTGTTAGGTTCCCAGGTGGCCAGGAGGCTGGCAAGGGGCCGGCAGGTTTGGCCATGGGTCAGGTAGACATTTCCGTATGTGGAGATGTTGTGGGCACGCCGGCTTTCAGGGTGGCTCACGTTCACCAGACACCTGCATGTGCCAGTTAAGATCACCAAAATCACTGCAACAGGTTCCCCGAAGTGGGTAACAGTTTCATTTTGCAAATGAGAAAACTCATAGGCTCTGTAACATAACCCACCCGAAGTCACCCAGAGAGAAGGGGTGGAGGAAGAGCAATGCAGGGAGGGAATCTGTCACCACCACCCCCCGCCCCCGCCAGTGCCCCTTGGTTACTGCAGGGCCACCCCACAGAGATCTGACACCAGGTCACGTCTCCCTCCATGCCCGCCTCACTCAGCACCCAGCATCTGAGGCGAGGCGTGTCCCTGCCTGTGACTCATCTCCAACTGGATTGTCTGGCTGGAAACTGGAGGGCGGGCCGGCGGGCTGCGGTATTCCAGGTTCTGAAGTGGCTGAATGGTGGGCGGCGAGTCCACGTCACTCCCACTTTGCTTCACGTCCCTGCTCCCGGAATACCTCCTTTCTGTAGCCACTGCGACACTCTGATCTCGATCAATGAGCCTGTGGTTAGTGGACTGGCGCCGTATCCCTGGCGGAGGCGGCCAGGTAACAGCGGGGACAGGACGGTCAGCGCATGCGCGGCAGAGGCACCCAGACTGGAGGGTTGCGCTTCACCGGGGTCCACGGCAGACGGGGCAGGGCCGCGTAGGGGCTGGCCTCTGGGATGGGCCACGTCTGTGCAGCGCCTGCTCAGCCCATTGGATCTCAAAACAAATCCCCATTTTACAGCTGACACAGAAAGGAGTCTCAGAAATGAGGGAGGCGGGTCTTTAAGTCTGGGACGCAGCTGATGGTCTCCCTAATGGAGAAAAACATTCCTTGGCAAGTGCGGGTAGATGTCATTACAGGCATACCTCGGAGATATTGCGGTTTGGTGGTCGCGAGTCTCCAGACCACCGCAATACAGCGAGTCACACGATTTTTTTGTGTCCCAGTGCATATCAAAGTTAGGTTCACCCTATACTGTAGTCTGTTAGGTTTGCAGTAGACATTTATTTAAAAAACAATGTACATACCTTAATTTAAAAATACTTTATTGGGACTTCCCTGGCGGCCCAGTTAAGACTCCCTGTTCCCAATGCAGGGGGCTCGGGTTCGAACCCTGGTCGAGGAACTAAGATCCCGCATGCCGCATGGTGTGGCCAAAAAAAAAAAAAAGAAAAAAAACTTTATTGCTAAAAAACGCTAACCATCCTCTGAGCCTTCAGTGAGTGGTAATCTTTTTGTGACAGTAACATCAAAAATCACTGGTCACAGATCATCACAGCAAATACAGCAGCAATGAAAAAGTTTGAAATGTTGTGAGAATCACCAAAATGTAACATAAGGGACATGAAGTGGGCAAATGCAGTTGGAAAAATGGCATGGATAAGACTTGCTTGATGCAAGGTTGCTCCAAAACTTCAGTTGGTAAAAACAAGCAATATCTATGAAGAGCAATAAAACGAGGTATGCCTGTAAACGTTTGTCATGTGATTAAATGAAGAAGCAAATGAACTCAGGAGTGGAGGAGAAAAAGAGTGAGAGGACAGTGGCAGAGAGGCTGGCAGAGGACACGGAGGTTTGCAAACAAGTAACTTGGTCCTGATGTTAGAAAAGGGATCCAAGTATGTGGCAGCCTCTGCAGCAAGGAGGCCTTCTGTCCCCATGCAACATCTGGCCACATGTGTGCTACACTGGGTTGGTCAGGAAATGCGTGGAGGTTACTGGGTCTTCAGGTTGCCTTGATTTACCTGGAGTAGTCCTCTATTGGATCAGCTGCCTTCCCCGCTGCCACCAAGGCCCAACTTCTAAGACTTGATATACTGACTAACTACATAAACCGGTCCACTTGCAAATCAGCAAATAGGTCCTGACCAAGGGTGTAGAGAAGCCTGATTCAGGGCCCAGAAAACACCAAAGAGGGCATAGAAAAGTATTATTACAGCGGTGAAACATGGGATGTGACCCCAGTGTCCAATAAGAGAGGAGAGGCTGAGAAAATTTTGGCATACGCTTATAATGGAATATTGTATAGCCGTGGAATCATGTTTTTAAAGATATTTTAATAACATAAAAGACTTTGAGTATACTGTTAAGAGGGGGGAATACCCCACCAGGTAAGCAGGTTCTAGAACTCTGCCTACAATATGATCCTTATTTTGTAAGGAAAAAAAAAAGAGAAAATATTCACACATAGAAAAAGATTAAAAGGAAATAGACTAAAATATCCACAGTCACGTACTCTCTGGGCAGTGGTGGGATTGAGGAGGCTTTTTATGTTCTTTTATTTTTTAAAAATGATTTTCCAAATTTTCTTCAATGAACATGTATTACTTTTATAATCTGAAAAATCATTAAAATGAAGATTTGAAAACACCTTTTATACTAACAAAATAAAGAATAATTAAATGAATAAATCAGTGATAGTTAACTCATTGGAAGTTTTAAACGCTAATTTAATTGCCTTTGAACATGCCATTTTTTATTGCCAAAATTTAAAAAAGTTAACTTGTCTTTGAACTTACTGATAAGGAGCTTGATTAACATGTTAGGAAAATAATCTCCACTGGTTTTAACCTTCATCACATTTTCCCTGGCGCTTGAGCAGGTCGTATTTGCCAGATTTTTGAGAAAATAGTTTCTGCCGTGAACCTTGAGGTTTATCCTCAGGCAAGCTATACACTTGGCAATAATAATAACAATAATAGACCTTATGTTTGGGAAACACTTTATAATTTGCAAAGCATACGAAGTGCTGGTTATTGTTCTAGTCTCTGGGGATATGAGAGTGAGCAAAATGGTTAAAAGTCCCTGCCTTTGGGGAGTTTACATTATATTGATGAGGGCAGACAATAAACAAATGAATAAGATATATAAATGTTGGGGGTGATAAGCGCTATGGAGAAAAATGGAGAGAAGAGAGATAGGGAGTAAATGGGGGGGGAGCTGCTCTTTTAAATCAGTTTGAGAGTGTTTGAATAGAAAAAAAATGAAGATGTCTCTATAAAGATTCTATAGCCCATGGGCAATTAACACATAGAGATACAATGATTGAAGATATCCATTGAGGAAGCATTCCATTAACTAATTACGTATCATCTAAGATACAATGTGCTAATTAGCAATTTTACAAACTCATAAAATTATGGTGAGTCATAGTGATGTTTTAAGTTTTCTATACTTAGCAAAGTTAGTCCTTAACCTTTCTAAGCCTCAGTGTTCTCATCTATAAAATAGGGACAATTATAGTACTTAGATCAGAGGGCTGTCCTCATACTCCAGAGAGAAAATACTTATGCTTGGGAAAGAGCACGCATTCAGTGCATGCTCATAATGCAGACATAGCAAGGCCATTGCGAGGGGTCCATTCGTCACTGCCACGTGTTTCCTGTATATTGTCTCTCCAGTCCTCACAACTATACTGGGAGATGTAGGCTATTTGTTCCCCTTTTCAAGAGGAAATTGAGGCTCTGAAAGGTAAATCTCCTGCCAGAATCACAAGCCATAAACCCAGGTAGTCCAGCTCCAAGAAGCTGTGCTCTCAGCCACAACTGTACTTTGTGCCAGGGCGATCCAGAAGCCCTCCTGGCTTCAGTTTCTCCCTTTAGGAGGCTGAGAGCTGGCTGCCACCTTCTCGTCCCTTACCCTGTGCTGTGAGCACTTCCAGGGCAAAGACCTCAGGTAACAGGCGTCTGAGTGTGTCTAACTGATTATTCCCCAAGACTGAAGGAGGTGCCCATATCCCCATCACGTTGCTGCCTGGCTGTACTCCACTATGTGAACCAGGTGACGCAAACCTCCTAAATTAGTTTCTGATTAACTCCTTCGGGAAGAAGAGGTGAGGATTATGGAAGATGCTGGGATGTGAAACCCTGGTGGGTGAATGGGGGAGGGGTGGGAGTAGGCTACAGAGGAAGAAGATGACAGAGGGGGTTTTCGTGTAGAAACAGCCCCCAGGAGGCAGCCCATGCTGCCTGTCCCACTAGGTCCCCACCAGGCAGCATGTGGACAGACCCCCCATCGCCCCCATTCTCATAGCTGGGGCACAGGTGAGCAGGACTAACACGGGTGTCCACAAGCTGGACACTTGTTTTCTTCCCAACAATGCTCCTGGTTACCTACACCCTCCATGCCACCCCAAGGATTCCAGCATCCTCTCCCAGGCCTTGGGCCTCATTGGTTCTGCTCTGGGTCTGAAGCCTCAGCTGCACAGACTGGGCAGATCTCTTCCTGGGGCCCTTCCAGCTCTGAACTTCTAACCTCTCAGTCAGCCACGGGCTCCATTTCCTCCCCAAGGGTTGTCATTTCTGGTGCCTCGTGGCTCAGTCGCCTGGATGAACACAGCACGGTCAGCGCAGGTTCAGGGTTGGGACCCCTCAGACTTCCCGCTGTCTCCTTGCCCTGGTGGCTGCTCCCCCTGCTGCTCTTCACTGCCTGTCTGAACTGTCACCACTGGAACATCCAAGCCACCTGACTGTCTGATTGCTCCTCAGGGAAAGCAGTCCTCCCCAGGCCCCAGGCCCCGGAGTGGAGGGAGGTGTGAATTCCCTCGCACAGAGTGTGAGCAGCGGACATCAGTCAAGGGCAGAAGAAAAGAGCTGATAAGATGCGGTCTTTCCCAACCCGGATGGAGATGACAGGTAGGGAGGGGAGCACCGCTGGGAGGCAGAGCGCCCAGGGAGGAGGGAACAGCTGAGAAAGGGCAGGCCCTGAAGAGGGGGTTTTGCACTGCAGTTAGATGTCAACAAGCCCTTGGGGGATTCAAAGGCCTCCTTGGAGGGGGACTTGGGGGGTTGGGAGGGGGTCGTGTCGCCACCACCTCAGGGCAACTCGCTCTGCCTCAGCATCCACTGGTGAACGACACCTGTAGTCAACCTGAATTGAGTAATGGCTGAGTGCCAAGCACCATGCTAGGCCCCCTACAAGCATCACCTCACTGAATCCTCCCAACCCACCTTCCCCATGTTTCAGATGGGGAAACTGAGGCTCAGAGAGGTTAAGTATCTTGCCTAACATCACACGGCTAGGAAGTCAGCCAAGCCCACCCTCTGGTTCCAAAGCCCTCAAACACTCTGCTCACGACAGAATCCTACCTACTTGTCAGCGGAGGCAATTGAGGCACAGGGAGGTGAAGCCACTTGTTCCAGTGGAGCAGTCAGGATGTTTGAGGAGTCAGGAGGGGCTTGCTTAAGGCGGGTGCCCGTGGACTGTGTGAATCAAGACCAAGGACCAAGCTCCAGGAGCCCCCGCCACTCACACCTGCCACTGGTGCCCTCCCCTTCCCTGCCTGGGCCTGGCCATCTCCGCTGGCACGGCGCGTGGGATCAGGAGGGCAGCCCTGGGTCCTCCGCGTGCCAGCCTCAGGACCGCCGGGCCGATGGGGAGAGGGGGAGGGTCGTGCGAGTCTGCCGTGGGTCTGGTGGGCACTACCCAACTTCCGAGAGCGATTAGGGAGAGGCGGCTGCACCGCTTGGCGCTGCGCAGCCAGCCAGAGCGGCCGCCTCGGACTCAGCCTCGAGTCCCGCTTACCGCGCCAGGGAAAGTCGGCCCCGGAGCTGGAGAAGGTGCGGCGGGGACACCACCTCTCCCACCGATGGTGCTGAGATAGGCCAGCTTGGTAGGCATCGAAGCGGGGTCATGGCCCTGGTGGCCCGCCCGTCGGAGGGTCAAACTTCCCGGCTCGAGGGTCGGGGGTGGGTTCTAGCTTCAAACTCCACAAAGCCCGGAGCCCCTTTCCTCTTCTACCCCGACCAAAAGTGCGTCCTAGTTTACCCTTCTTGGGTGGGTTGTTCAGGGGTCCGCGAAACCGAGGGCGCGGGGTCGTGAAGACTGTCTTATGCTCCCTCCATGGGGTGGATGTCTGTTTGGGACTCAAGTCGGGCAAGAACCGGGAGACCTCTCCATCCCTGCGGCCCGATGGCATGCTCAGGGGCAGCCACGGCCCGCGCGAGTCCCGGTGGCCCGCCCGGGGGCGCGGGGGTCGGGGCCGGGGTCCGCGGGAGAGCGGGGATCCCGTTCGGAGCGCGCTGCGGTTCCGCCGCGGACCGCGCTGAGCGACCCCGGGTGTGTGTTTGCACCGGGGCCGCCGCAGAGCGCAGGGGAGGGGGCCGGGACCCCATCCCCGCCCCTCCCCAGCGCCGCCCCCGGCCCCACGCCCCTTACTCGGCTTGGCTGCCTCGCTCCGCTCCGTGCGCCGCACTGCCGGCTCCAGCTTCGGCTCCAGCTCAGGTTCCCGCTCTGGCTCCGCTCCCGCTCCGGTTCCCGCTTGGATGCCGCTGCGCTCGGGCTCGGGCTCCGGCGTCGCGGGGGGCGCGCCGCTCCGCCTCGGCCTGCTTGGCGCGCAGGGGCGTGGCGGGGCGGGGCCCTGCCGAGCCGACCCGGGGCCCAAGATCCCCGGCCGAGGCGGCGGCGGCTCCCGGCTTCCCGGCTTCCTGGCCCCGGCCCTGCCTCAGCCCCGCCCGGCCGCCCGCCGGCCCCGCGCCGCCGCCCACGCCACGGCCGCCCGCTCCCGCCGCCCTGCGCCGCGGCTCCGGGGCCTCAGCAGCGCTGGGCCGCCGCCCGGGTCATTCCTGAGCTGGGGGGACGCGGCGGAGGGGGAGGGCCGAGCCGCGCCCCTCTGCGCACTGCCAGCCCGACACCCACACAGCGGCAGGCGGGGCGGCGCGGCGAGGAGGCCGAGAGATGCAGGGAGGCCGGCGTGCCAGCCAGACGTGTGAGGACAGACGGACAGGCGTGTGTAGAGAGTGACATACAGACAGGCGGGAGCAGAGGCGCAGACTCAGACATGTGCAGAGAAGGGCAGACAAGCGACATGTGCAGGGCAGGACAGCCAGACAGGTTGTTCAGAGGCAAGCCTGGGCATCCGGGCAGGGGACCCCTGTCACGGCCACTGGGAGGGGCGGACGAGCCCGGCAGGGCCTCCTGCTCCCAGTTGCCGCGCGGTGAGTTCTAGGGTGTTCGGGAATGTCAGCTAGGCCCGGCTGAAGCCTTCCTCTCCTGAGCGACCAGCTTGCCTGTTTCCTTTACTCCTGGCCTGATCCTATGCCCTCTGTATCCCCCTATCCCCAAACCTTGGGCATAGAACTTGACCTTGGCAGATGCATGCCTGCCTCAAGGGGTGCCTGGCTCAGGGAGGGGCTCCTGGCTTTCTGGACCTGCCCTGTCCCCACTCTACTTTGGGCCCTTGGACAAGTCCAGCCCATCCGCCGGACCTCCCTTTCTTTATTACATTAGAGCTCCGGTTTATTGCGCTCTGGCTAGTCCTGGTGCTTTCCAGTTATTTGTGGAATCATTTATTTAATCTCCCCTACTTAACTGGGAGTCCCAGGAGGGAGACCCTTGGGGGCCTGCACAGAGCATGCACTCTATATTTGATGAATGAATTGATGAAATACTTTGTTGATAATTCTCCTAACCCCCATTTTGTCGATGGCAGCTAATAAGTGGTTGTCAAAAATAAAACAGGATAAGGAGCTGCACATACTGATGATAAAACTCGAGGAAGGAGAGGAGCCATAGGGATGGCGTGGAAGAGAAGCCAGGCAGACAGTGGCACTGCAGGGAGGGTGGGGGCAGAGCAGGCTCTGGTGGAGAAAACAGACCTCACTCCAGCTGACGTCTGACAGTCACCATGGCTTGGGCTTCCCTGGGTGGAGGCAGAGAAACCTGCATGGTCTAGAGCCTTGGTGGGTAAGGACACTTCCCAGCCCCCTTTGGTAACTGTTCATTCTGGGCTCTACCTCCTGCACTGCCTACCCCATCCCCCAGAATGAGGGGGGGTGGAGGGACCCAGGCTGAGGGATTCCAGCTCCTTCTGGGGTCATCAGGAGGCATGTGTGCTATGTGGGGCATGGGGCCAGAATAAAGGGAAACATTTCTGAGTCCTAAGAAATGGAACCTGAGGGGCCCTTTGTCCAACCCCATGCATTTATTTTATGGATGAACAAATAAAGGACTGGAGAAAGCAGGGGCAGGCCAGGGCTAGACAGCGAGGATTGGAGGCTCTAGGACTCCCAGGCCAGGGCTGTGCCCCCTGTGCAACCCTCCTGAAAGTGACCTTGACCTTCCTAAGCAGACACCTGCTGATCTGTGCAGGATGGGTATTCTGGTTGTTGAGGGGTTTTACCTGTAGTCTGTCCCCTTTGGCAAGACTGTGTGTATGTGTATTTTGTGGCGGGGCCTTGTGGAAGGCTCTAGCTGATAAAGAATTCATCCCCCTCTACCCTCTGTTTGAGCATCGCTGGGCTGGCAAATCTGGCTTGTTCTTCACACTGGAGCCCAGAATGGGAATTGGTTTCCACTGGGCATGGTGGTGTTGGGGTCTAGGTTTGGGGAGTTGGCTTATATTGATTTGCCTGTCTGTACATCCATAAACAGGACACTGGAGAAACATAAAAAGGTGAAAAAAGAACAGAAAAGCTGGTCACTGTTAATGTTGAGGTTTCTTTTTCTTTCTTTTTAATCTCACGTCTGTACGAGTGTCCCTAATGGAGTGAGCTTGCTCACTCTCTCTTCTATGTCACGCTTCTCATGGCTGCCTAGTGTTGCATCCGATGGCTGTACCGTATTTTATCTAACCAATTCTCTACTGCTGGGCATTCACTTTTGAGTTTTTCACACTTCTAGACAGCACCACAGTGAACATCCTCATGGGTAAGTTTGTGCATGTCTGTGATTATTCTTGATTTCGGTGGGTTATGTCCATATAGTTTTGAAGCTTTCTTCTGTATGGGGTCAGACTTGCAGGAGGGACATTTCCTGGGCACCAGGGAAGCACAGTGATATTTAGTGTCTGCTACACCAAGGGCGGGGTAGGGAGGCTGGAGGGAGGAGCCTGGGAGAGGTTATGCAGTGCCATCTGAGGACAGTGAGGTGCCAGGCTGTGGGGACCTGCCCTAGAGTGTGCTCTGTATTACCCTTGTCACTCATAGGTATGGTCAACTTATCAATTCTATTGTTGGGGGGAATCTTCTGATACTAAGGGTGGAGGAGGGAAGGAGGAAGGGCCATCAGGATGGTCTGGCCTCTGGGTGGGATATCTGTCTAAAAAACCCAGCACAGGGAATTCCCTGGCGGTCCAGGGATTAGGACTCTGCACTTTCACTACCAAGGGCGCAGGTTCAATCCCTGGTTGGGGAACTAAGATCCCGCAAGCCGTGCAGCAATCAATCAATCAGTCAATCCCATCACACCCTTCAGGAAGGTTACCTTGTACTAGTGATATCCCTTATACAGAATTATGTCAAAAGCATCTTCCCAGCCTTGAATTACGTTACAGAGGGCCCGGCTCTCCAGACTGCCTTTGGGGGTGGGGAGTACACCATGCTCTAAAAAGAGAACGAAGTGAGGGAGGAAAACCTAACCCACCAGCTTTAAAAAGATTTTTCCTCTTTCCCTCTGATTTTTGCTAATGGTCCCCTTGAACATGTTAAGGGGGATGAAGGAAGAGAAGAGGGCTTTGTTCTTGCTTGGTGGCGGGTGGGGTCAGGAACCAGAGCCCTCCCAAGGCCAACAAGTTCTGAGGTGGTGCTGAAGTAGAGAGAGGAAGCTGGGGGCAGGGAAGCACCTGTAAAACCTGAGGCAGCCCCTTCTGGAGCTGCTGTCCGCTGAGAGCATGGAGGGTTTTGTGCTTTCACCCCACTTTACGGATGAGGAGACTGAGACCCACCGAATTTAAGTGACTTTCCAGAGATTCACACCTGGTTAAGCCACTCCAGGTAAGATGATGAAACACTTTTAAAACAGGCAGAAAAGATTACCAGGTGTCCTTCGAATTGACTGTTCGGTGTTACATGGTTGTCTGTTTCTGTAGGAGTTTGTAGCTTTCATGGTCTCTAAGCTGTTTTATTATTTTGGAAGTTGTAGAAAACTGATTGTGATGGGAAATTGTTCTTGTCCATTAAGATGCAAATACATTTTATCAGGTGAAGTCAATTGAGATCTTGTAGAGAGGGGGCTAAAAGCTATACTTGTGGCTCTGCTTCGGATTGTCCTTTAAATTGTGTATAATGTCTTATTTTTTCCCTAAGCAATTAATCCGTTAAATGAAATCTTTGACATGTGTTGTTTATTTTATATTTGTATAACATTCATGATTTTATCCTTTAAAAAAATGTATCTTTTAACAGTAGTAAGCTGGGGGCTGCATCCAGATGGGTCTGTTTTACATCATAGCTTAGCCTTTCATTGGAGGCATCAGGCCCAAGGCCCTCAGAAGAGACGGAAATGAGTGCGGGCTGGGTCAGTCCTAGAGGGCTTTCTGGAAGACGGAGGGGGTGGGGTTTGAGGGGTGGGGAAGGATTTAGAGAGGGACACCTGAAGACAGAAGGCTTTCCAGGATGGAGGGCGGGGCCTGGGGTGGAGAAGGAGTATGGAGGCTGGTGAAGAGGCCTGTCTGGATGAAGGGTGGGCTCTGGGGTGCCAGGTGCCAGACGGAGGATGGAGGTGGGATTCCAGGTAGAGGAGACTGTACCTGATGCTGTAGGCAGCGGGGAGCCACCATGGGCTCTTGAGGGAGGAGGGGACTTAAAGAAATGGACCTGTTAAGAACGCTGGTCTCTGGGTTCCTAGACCCTTCTGGGCACTGAATAGGCCCCGAACACCCTTTCTCCCGGGTGGAGGGCTGGGGCAGGCTGCCCCTCGCTGTCTCCTGTTAGGAGGGAAGCCACCCTTCCAGGGCCCTGAGAGAAGGTCCCCAGGTAATGAGTGTAAAAGTCAGCCCCTCCTCTCTTATCCCCAGAGGCCCATCTCAGGGAGCCTATTTCTGGGCCTGCTTGAAGATTTGTACTCAGGGTAGAGCTCATTTCAGGGTCAGCTGGCTGCGGGGTGAGCAGGGTCTGCATGCACACTTTGCTGCTGCTGTTCCCAGCCAGTCATGACACGTCCTCCCTGTGACCATACCCTCTGTCAACCACTCTACGTGCATTATTCAATTCCATCCTTACGGTATCCTGTGGAGGGGGACAATATTTTCTCCATTTTTTTTAAATTATTGTGCAGGCAGGAGGCTTCTGGAGGCTGAGTAACTTGTTCAAGTTCACATGGCTAATTAGGGGCAGAACCCAGGTTTGCACCCAAGCCTGCTTGACCCCAAAACAAAGCCAAAATAGTCATGATCTCTCCTTTGTGGGGCTTACTGCTTAGAGGAGGTGACAGACGTTAACCACGGAGTGACAGAGATAAACGTCAAGTTGCCGTGATGAGACGTGCCACAGGTTTGGGAAGCATGTGAGTGAATGTCACGGGAGGCCTGACCTTGTCAGGGTGTGGGACGAGGCGGGAGAAGCGGGCAGGGGACAGGACCGCTTTCGATCTTGAGAGCAGTGGAAGGCATAAGAATGTTTTAAACAATATTGGAGGAGTGGTGGTGGCATAATCAGACCTACGTTTGTTTTTTGGGTTTTTTGGCTGCGCGACATGTGGGATCTTAGTTTGCCCACCAGAGATCGAACCCGCGCCCCCTGCATTGGAAGCACGGAATCCTAATCAGTGGACCGCCAGTGAAGTCCCCAGACCTGCGTTTTGGAGAAGACTGCTTTATTGGAAGTGGGGAGTTAGTTGGGGGCAAGACCGAATGGAGGCAGGGAGGCTGAGAGGTGGTGAGCACACTAGCCCAGGAGGGAAGTGATGGTGGCCCTGGAGCTGGAGAGAGATGAACCCGTTAGAGGTAGATGTTGAAGGTAAAATCGATGAGACGTGGTGATGTCTTGGGTATGGGCGTGGCGGGAGTGGATGGAATCGGGGATGATGCCTAGACTTCTGGTTGGTGCAGTGGGATGGACAGTGTTGCCATTCACTGAGGAGCAGAACATTGGGAGGGAATCAAGTTTGGGGAAGAAGCACGTGAGTGTGATTTTATACATGATGAATTTCGGGAGTCGCTGGCAGGCAGCAGAACTCTGAGGGGTGTCCAGGCTGCAAAGACAACCTAAGGACTGAACCCTAGGCTTAGACATGCAGGCATCAGAATTGATTGATCCATCCATTTGTCCATCTCTCCGTCCACTCATCTATCCTCCCATGAATTCACGTATCCTTTCTCCCATCCTCCTGTCATCTCTCTATGTATCCACTCATTCACCCATCTGTCCTCCCACTAATTCACCTATCCCAACTCCTGTCTTCCAGTCCACCATCCATCCATCCATCCATCCCCTTGAACATGTCTCTGTAGTGTTAAGGGGAGATGAAGAAAGACCTTCATGCTTGGTGGGGTGTGGGGACAGTGGCAGGGCCCTCCTAAGACCAACAAGCTCAGAGGTGGTGCTGAAGTAGAGAGAAGAAGCTCAGGAGGTGGGGAAGCATCTGTAAAACCTGAAGCAGCACCTTCCGGAGCTGCTGTCTGCTGAGAGCTTGAAGGGTTTTGTGCTCTCATCCCACTTTGCAGATGAGGAGATGGAGGCCTTCTGAATTTAAGTGGCCTTTCAGAGATGCACACCTGGTTAAGCCATGCCAGGGAAGATGATGAGACACTTTAAAACAGGCAGAAAAGATTATCAGGTGTCCTTCTAATTATCTGTTAGGTGTTGCTTGGCACATGGATGTCTGTTTCTATAGGAGTTTGTAGCTTACATGGTTTCTAAGCTGTTTTATTATTTTGGAAGTTGTGGAAAACTGATTGTGATGGAAACTGTTTTTGTCCATTGAGATGCAAATGCATTTTATCAGATGAGGTCGATTGATATCTTGTTGGGGGTGAATGGGCTAAAAGCTGTACTTGTGGCTACACTTTGGCTTCTACTTTGAATTGTGTATAACATTCTGTTGGCTCCCTCATTAGTTAATGAGTTAAATAAAATCATTGACATCCATCCATCCATCCATCCATCCATCCATCCATCCATCCATCCGTCTAACCTTCTTTTCATCTACCTACCTCCATATCCTCCCACACATCCACTTATTCTTCCTCCTATCCATTTACCCATCCATTTATCCATACAAACTCCCATTTAGTCACCCATCTACTTATCTATTTACCCCATTTGCATGCATCCATTCACACATCCCAAACATACTTACTGATACCTACCACAGGTATACTTACTGATACCTGCTGTGTACTGGTGAAAAAAATGATGTAGAAAACCAGGTCCCTGCTCTTAAGGGGCCCACAGTCTGTCAGGAAAGGCAGATGTATAAACCAGTGGTCACAGAACAATTTATTTTCTTTGCCAAATGTGCACAGAGAAAGGACACTTAACCCAATCTGAGGAGGTTAGAAAAACCTGCTTTGAGGTTGTGCTCCTTGAATTGAGCTTAAAATTTAATTAAAATTTCGCCAGATGGACAGGACTGGGTGATGTTCCAGGAGAGAGAATAGCTTGTGTGTACAATGGCTGTGTAGCTGTCGAGAGACCAAGGTGATTCCAGGGGCACAGGTAATTTGGAATATTGGGAGTTGAGTGTGAATGAGTGGTGTGTTATGAGAGAAGATTGGAATGCAGGTCTGGAGTGTTCTCCACAGCAGCAGTTGATTCTCCAGCTCTCCAGACATCAAGTGGGTGTCCAACAGTTCGATTCAATTCTGCAACTCCCCAGTTAGCACAGACGCCACAGCTTAAGGGCACAGCACCCTAAAGACTGCTCCTCACTTTAGGCATCCGTTGCAAAACTGCCCTTTGATTATAAGTAGAAAGTTCCCATGATCCCCTCCTTGGGTTCAACAGTGTGCTAGAACGGCTTGCAGAACTCAGGGAAACACTTTACTTATGTTTACCAGTTTCTTACAAAAAATACAACCCGGGAACAGCCAGAGGGGAGAGATGTACAGGGCAAAGTGTGAGGGTGTGGAGTGGTGTGTGAAGCCTCTGTGACCTCTCTGGGGGCACCACCCTCCCTGCACCTCGATGTGTTCACCCACCAGGAAGCTCATCAAGTCTCATTGTTCAAGAGTTTTTATACAGCTTAATCTCCAGCCCCCATGGCTCCATCCCCTTTCTGTAGGTCAGTGGATAGGACTGAAAGTTCCAACCCTGTAATCACTTGGTATTTCTGGTGACCCTTGCCATCCTGAGGCTGTGTGTGGGCCCCGCCCTAAGCCACCCCATTAGCATAAACTCAGGTGTGATCAAAGGGCTTGGTATGATTAACAAAAGACACTCCTATCACTTAGGAAATTTCAAGAGTCTTAGAAGCTCTATACAAAAACCAAATATTGTAACAAAAGATGCTCCTATCACTCGTCACACTTAGGAAATTATGTGGGTTTTAGTTGCTCTGTGTGAGGAACCTAGGACAAAGACAAAATATATTTCTCATTATATTGCAGCAGGTCATAAAGGCCTTGAATGACAGACTAATGCCTTGAATAACAGGCTGAGGGCCTTGGGGGCCACATAAGAGCTTTAAGGAGGGAGTGACATGGTCAGGTATGTGTTTTAAAAAGGTCTCTCTGGCTATCTTGTGGAAGATGGGGTTGGCCGTGTGTGTGCAGAGGGGATCAAGTGGTCCAGTCTCTGTAGAATGAGGACTTTGCCAATGATGTGCTCTTGATCCAGGCCCTGGGGTTGCCCTAACCCCCAGGTTTAGCCTGGGCCCAAACCCAGTTCTCATTCCACTTACCCTGCCAAGGCTGAAGTTAAGGCAGCCCGGCTGAGGGTTGTGGTATGAGGAAGATTTAGGGGTTCTCCATTTTCCAGGGTGGCATGCAGTACCCCTCACCAAAGTCTTCAGTCTTGCTGTGATCCATCTTCAGCTTTAGGACTGCTGTGGACTTTTGTGAACTGCTCACTGGTTTGTCTGTCAAACTGGGAAGGATCTCAGTTCCATGCCCCACTTTCCTGCGTCTACAGTTTGCATCCACAAAACCCATTAACTTCCCATCAGTCACCCCGTGATGTTTCCCCTGGCCCCGTGAAATCTCCATCCCACCAGGCTTGCTAGTGACACCTATTTATCCCAGGTGGAGCTGCTACAGGGAGTTAGACATGGCTCCAGCCCTCAAAAAGCTTGCAAAAGGGGTGAAAGATTGATCTGGGGCCCCATTGATCTGGACTGAGAAACCTCAGCATGTGGAATAGGAAACAGCTCAGGCTGCAGAGTTAGGTGGACTCGGGTTCGTGTGTTTGCTCTACCACTCGCTGAATTGTGCCCTTAGGGAAGTCACTTCGCTTCCTCTGAGCTTCAATTCCTTCATATGTAGAAGGGGAAAAATAATATTTACCTACCTTAGTTTAGATTTTTTTTGGGTAGCAACTAATGCAACTAATGGGCGCCAACTTGAACCATTTTCAGCAAAAAGGAAAATTTACTGAAACCTAAGTCTGGGCTTTTTGAGGTCCTGGAGTGGGGAACAGAGAAGTAGATGGGAACCCAGGCAGGACTTTGCCTCTTGTCTCTGCATCTCTCTGTTCAGTCTCTTAATTTTCTCACCCTGCAGACCCTCTTTCTCCATTACTCCAAAAAAGTCCACCCTGCAGCTTAGGAGTGAGTTCACAGTAGCTCATTTTAACCAAAAGCAGACCTGACTGTCTTTCAGACGTAAGTCCAGATTCCCAAGAGAAAATCCGCTGAGTTGCATTCGGTGTTCACGTTTGATCCAATCAACTGTGACGAGGTTGGGGGTGGAGGGCATATAGCACAAATGTGGCATCTATTGGACGTATGCATAAGCAGGGGGTAGTTTTTGTTTATTGAGGTATAGTTGATTTACAGGTGTACAACATAGTGATTCAAATTTCTCATAGGTTATACTCCATTTAAAGTTATAAAAATTGGCTGTATTCCCTGTGCTGTACAATATGTCCTTGTATCTTATTTATTTTATACATAGTAGTTTGTACCGATTAATCCCCTACCCCTGTCTTGCCCCTCCCCACTTCCCTCTCCCCACTAGTAACCACTAGTTTGTTCTCAATTATCTGTGAGTCTGTGTTTTGTTATATTCTTTCTTTTTTTTTTTAAGATTCCACAAATAAATGATAACATACAGTACTTTTCTTTCTCTGTCTGACTTATTTTACTAAACACAATATCCTCCAGGCCCATCCATGCTGTTGCAAATGGCAGAATTTCATTTCTTTTCCCCATTGTATACTTTTGCCCCCTTTGTCATAGATTAATTGACCATAAGTGCATGGGTTTATTTCTGGGCTGTCTATTCTGCTCCATTAAACTATGTGTCTGTTTCTTGTGTCGTACCATACTGTGTTTTTGTTTTTGTTTTTTTGCGGTACACGGGCCTCTCACTGCTGTGGCCTCTCCCCTTGTGGAGCACAGGCTCTGGACACGCAGGCTCAGCGGCCATGGCTCATGGGCCTAGCCGCTCCGCGGCATGTGGGATCTTCCCACACCAGGGCACAAACCCATGTCCCCTGCATCAGCAGGCGGACTCTCAACCACTGCACCACCAGGGAAGCCCTACCATACTGTTTTGATTACTGTAGTATAGTCTGAAGCCAGGGAGATTGTTTTGGCTATTTGGGGTCTTTTGTGGTTCTATATATAAAATTTATTTATATATAAATTTTAGGATTATTTGTTCTAGTTCTGTGAAAAAGGCTGTTGGTATTTTGATAGAGATTGCATTGAATCTGTAAATTGCCTTGGGTAATATGGTCATTTTAACAATATTAATTCTTCCAATCCATGAATATGGTATATCTTTCCATCCGTTTGTGTAGTTTTCAGTTTCTTTCCTCAGTGTCTTATAGTTTCTGAGTACATGTCTTCTACCTTTTTAGTTATATTTATTCCTAGGTATTTTATTCTTTTTTATGTGCTCCTATGTTAGATGCATATATATTTACAATTGTTATTTCTTCTTCTTGGAGTGATCCCTGGATCATTATGTAATGTCCTTCTTTGTCTCTTGTTACAGTCTTTGTTTTAAAGTATATTTTGTCTGATATAAATATTGCTACCCTGGCTTTCTTTTGATTTACATTTGCATGGAATACCTTTTCTCATTCTCTCACTTTGTCCGTGTGTATCTTTAGATCTGAAGTGAGTCTCTTATAAGCAGCATATATATGGGTCTTGTTTTTGTATCCATTCACCCAATCTGTGTCTTTTGATTAGAGCATTTAGCCCATTTACATTTAAAGTAATTATTGATGAGTATGTTCTTATTGCCATTTTGTTCACTGTTTTGGGCTTGTTTTTATAGTTCTTTTTTGTTCCTTTTTTCTTCTTTTGTTCTCTTTCCTTGTGATTTGATGCCTACCTTTAGTGTTATGTTTGGATTCCTTTCTCTTTTTTGTGTATGTATCTATTACAGATTTTTGGTTTGTGGTTACCATGAGGTCAGGCTGTCTATCTATCTGTCTATCTATCTATGATTATTTTAAGTTGCTGATCTCTTAATTTCAAACACATTTTAACAACCCTGAAGTTTTACTCCCCTCCCCTCATGATTACTGTTTTTGACATGATATTTTACATCTTTTTGTTTTGTGTATCCTTTAACTGATTATTGTGGATATAGGTGATTTTACTACTTTTGTCTTTTAACCTTCCTACTAGCTTTGTACATGGTTGATTATATACCACCTTTACTATATATTTGCCTTTACCACTGAGCTTTTTCCTTTTATAATTTTCATGTTTCTGGCTGTGGCCTTTTCTTTTTTGCTTAGAGAAGTCCCTTTATTTAACATTTCTTGTAAAGCTGGTTTGGTGGTGCTGAACTCTTTTAGCTTTTGCTTGTAGGTAAAACTTTTGATCTCTTTATCATATCTGAATGAAAGCTGTGCTGGGTAGAGTATTCTTGGTTGTAGGTTTTTCCCTTTTCATCACTTTAAATATATCATGCCACTCCCTTCTGGCCTTCAAAGTTTCTGCTGTAAAGTCAGCTGATAGCCTCATGGGAGGTCCCTTGTATGTAACTTGTTGCTTTCACCTTGCTGCTTTTAATATTCTCTCTTAAAAAAATTTTTTTTGCCATTTTAATTACAACGTGTCTTGTTGTGGTCTTCTTTAGGTTGGCCCTGTTTGGGATGCTGTGCTTCCTGAACTTGGACGTCTGTTTCCTTTCCTATGTTAGGGAAGTTTCCAGCTATTATGTCTTCAAATATGTTCCCTGCACCTTTCTCTCTCTCTTCTCTTTTGGGACCCCATAATGAGAGTGTTAGCATGCTTTATGTTGTCCCAGAGGTCTCTTAAACTGTCCTCATTTATTTTTATTCTTTTTTCTGTTCAGCATCAGTGATTTCCACTACTCTGTCTTCCAGCTAACTGATCTATTCTTCTGTATCATTTAATCTACTGTTGATTCCTACTAGTGTATTTTTCATTTTAGCTATTATATTCTTCATTTCTATTTGGTTCTTCTTTATATTTTCTAATTCTTTGTTAAAAACTTCTAGCTTCTCTCTGTTTATCCATTCTTCTCCTGAGTTCTTTGATCATCTTTATGATCATTACTTTGAACTCTTTATTGGGTAGGTTGCCTATTTCCACTCTACTTGGTTCTTCTTTTGAGGTTTTATTTTGTTCCTTCATTTGGAACATGTTCCTCTGTCACCTCATGTTGCCTCATTTGCTGTTTTTTATTTCTGCGTATCTTGTAGTTGGTTACATTTCCTGACCTTGGAGGAGTGGCCTTTTGTACGAGACATCCTATGCGTCCCAGCAGCACACTCCCCTCCGGTCACCAGAGCTCTATGCTCTAGGTGTGCCCCCTATTTGGATAGTGTGGGTCCTTCTGTTGTGGCAGGCTGACAACTGTGGGTGGTCTGGAAGGCATGGCTGGTCCCCAGTCTGGTTGGTTGCCAGGCCCTGTCATAAGCAGGGGGTAATTTTCAGAGAAAGTGGGGACCTGTGAGGTGGGCAACACCCCCAAAGTGGTCTCCTATGTTATCTCAGGTTTGTTGAGAAGACTGAATAGGATAATGAATATAAACATTTGGCACAGTTTCTGGTATATACTTTGGGCTCTATAAATGGTATCTGCTATTATTCATTCATTGACTTATTTAATAAGCACTTTTTTTTTAAATTTCAAGCATGGACATGTGTTACTTTTTTAAAAAAATAATTAATTAATTAATTTTTGGCTGCCTTGTGTCTTCATTGCTGCACACGGACTTTCTCTAGTTGCAGTGAGTGGGGGCCACTCTTTGTCACCGTGTGTGGGCTTCTCATTGCAGTGGCTTCTCTTACTGCAGAGCACGGGCTCTAGGCGCGTGGGCTTCAGTAGTTGTGGCTCATGGGCTCTAGAGCGCAGGCTCAGCAGTTGTGGCTGCTGCTCAGAGGCATGTGGGATCCTCAGAGTCGCTCAGAGGCATGTGGGATCCTCCCAGACCAGGGCTCAAACTCGTGTCCCCTGCATTGACAGGAGGATTCCTAACCACTGCTCCACCAGGGAAGCTCCTAATAAGCACTTTTTAGTGTATGGTTTGTATTAGATCCTACACTAGGTGCTGAGGACAAAGCTGTAAGTTGTTGCTGGGATTTTTGTCAGGATTGAAAGAAATAGTACATACACAGTGTTTAGTACAGTTCCTGACACACAGTAAAGTTTCAGTAAATGTTGAATGTCTAATTGCAAAAGAGTGAAAAAAATTCTTATTTTTTTTCTATATGTTTTTTGGCCCCTTGGCCATAGGACTAAGACATGTTTCATTTCAAAAATGGATTTTAGTGATCAAAATAATGTCAGCTGCCAGACTGACAGTTTTCAGATGCTGTGTTTAAGTCAAATTTAGGAAAAGTTTAGGAAAATAACATTGGCATCTTCCAAACTCAAGCATTTAAACAAATCATTAAGAGTTAACTCAGTTAAAAATACCCATGTGCAACCTGTGATTGTCTTTATTTTCCTGACCAAGAATGGATGGACCTGCCCATCTGCAGGAGACTAAATTGTGGTATAGCCACACGACAGAATTCAGCAATGAAGATGAACATACTACAGCCACAAGCAATGTATGGGCAACTCACAAACACAGGGTTGAGAAAAGGAAGCCAGACACTGAATGATTCTATTTATGTAAATTTCCAAAACAGGAAAAGTACATCTGTGGTATTAGAAGTCTGGGCAGTGTTTGCCCTTGGCAAGGTGTTGGCTGGGAGGGGGCTTCAGGCATGTTGGTAATGTTGTTTCTTGATCTGAGTGCTGGGTACACAGGTGTATTTTGTAAAATCTTACTGAACAGCACACTTAACGTGCATTTTAACGTATATATGATCTAGTTTGATAAAAAAGTTTTAAAAACAGAAGAAAGAGTGCCTCATCTTTATGCACCTGCCCAGCCGAGGCAGGTGAGGCAGGCTCCCCACTTGGTGATTGAGAAGGAATTAGATTTCTAGGCAGAGGGGGCAAAGGGAAAGGAACTCATATTTATTCAGTCCATGGGAGAACTTGGTTTCAAGGCTCAGTAACAAACAGTTTCACTTCTTCTGAACAATAATTTTTTTCTTTTTACTTATTTAAAAATATCTCTTGAATATTCTGTAGAGGGTGCTTCCCTCTACAGTGGCTGCTACTGAAAGTCAGTTTTGGAGTCCACCTCTTACAAGTGCAGGAATTGTATCTTTCATTGACATCCTGAGTTTTTTCTTTTATTTCCTATCTTTATTTTTCCTTTGTCCCAATTCACTCATTTTTAAAAAGTTGAGATGTGTGTATGTTTCCTTTGCCCCTAGTTACTCACTTGTTAGAGAAAACATGATAGTATTCGTGTGTCTTCAAGTGGCTTTGATTCTTTTTGGAGGAACATGGTGTACGAATAAACAAAACAGTGCAGAAAACATTTATAGCAACCTTACGTGTGTTGGGTATTTCCACCATTTATTTCAGGGGATGTTACAGGGGAAGGGTGTGGTTTGGAGGGGCTGGCCTGGTACACAGTAGGTGCCCAATGCACTTGTGGGGCATTGGCCAGTGAGGGATGGGAATGGAACACAGAGGACCGCATGAGGGCTCTGCTTTCTCCAAGTACCAGGAAGCAGAGAGAAATTCACTCTGGTCTGGGTCAGGAGCTTTGGGCTTGGAGCCAGAAAATCTGGGTTCAGTTCTCCTCTTTTTCACCTGCTGTGAGTCCTGGGGCAAATCCCTTGTCCTTTAAGAAACTTGGTCCAGCAGAAGGGTCTCCATCAGGTACTACCTGGGGCCTGGGTCTTCTGTCCAGCATCTTCAGACTGTGGCCCCGTCCCCTGGAGCATCTGTTGAGTATGAAGGGGACTCTTTTTTTTAATTGAAGTATAGTTGATTTACAAAGTTGTGTTAATTACTGATATATATATATATATTCAGTTATACATATATATGACTCAGTTATACATATATATGTGATTCAGTTATACACATATACATATAGTGATTCAGTTATATATATATATGTAAAGTGGCTCAGTTATACATATATATCTTCTTTTTTTTTTTTTTTTTTTTGCGGGACACGGGCCTCTCACTGTTGTGGCCTCTTCCGTTGTAGAGTACAGGCTCCGGATGCGCAGGCTCAGCAGCCATCATGGGCCCAGCTGCTCCGCGGCATGTGGGATCTTCCCAGACCGGGGCACGAACCCGTGTCCCCTGCATCGGCAGGCGGACTCTCAACCACTGTGCCACCAGGGAAGCCCTATATCTTCTATTTTTAATATTCTTTTCCATTATGGTTTATCATAAGATATTGAATATAGTTCTTGGTGCTGTACAGTAGGACCTTGTTGTTTATCTATTCTATATATAAAAGCTTATATCTGCTAACCTCAACCCTCCCCCAACTCCACTCCCCCTTGGCAACCATCAGTCTCTTCTCTGTGTCTGTGATTCTGTTTCTGTTTCATAGATAGGTTAATTTGTGTCATATTTGAGATTCCACATATAAGTGATATCATAGGGTACTTGTCTTTCTCTTACTTCACTTAGTATGACAATCTCCAGTTGCATTCGTATTGCTGCAAATGGCATTATTTCATTCTTTTTTATGGCTGAGTAGTATTCCATTGTATATATGTACCACATCTTCTTTATCAATTCATCTGTCGATGAACTTTTTTTCAATTTTTTTTTTGGCTGTGTTGGGTTTTTGTTGCTGCGTGCGGCCTTTCTCTAGTTGCATTGAGCAGGGGCTACTCTTCATTGTGGTGCGTGGGCTTCTCATTGCAGTGGCTTCTCTTGTTTCAGAGCATGGGCTCTAGGCACACGGGCTTCAGTAGTTGTGGCACATGGGCTTAGTTGCTCCACAGCATGTGGGATCTTTCCGGACCAGGGATCAAAGCTGTGTCCCCTGCATTGGCAGGCGGATTCTTAACCACTGCACCACCAGGGAAGTCCCTCCATGTCTTGATTATTGTGAATAATGCTGCTGTGAACACAGTGGTGCATGTATCTTTTTGAATTAGAGTTTTGTCCAGGTATATTGCCCAGGAGTGGGATTGCTGGATCATATGGTAATTCTTTTTTTCCCCAAGATTTATTTATTTATTATTTATTTATTTAATTTATTTTTGGCTGCATCAGGTCTTAGTTGCAGCACGCGGGATCTTTGTTGAGGCATGCGAGATCTTTCGTTGCGATGTGCGGGCTCTTCGTTGTGGCGCGTGGGCTTCTCTCTAGTTGTAGCGTGTGGGCTCCAGGGCATGTGGGCTCTGTAGTTTGCAGCACGTGAGCTCTCTCGTTGAGGCGCACGAGCTCAGTAGTTGTGGCGTGCGGGCTTAGTTGCCCGGCGGCATGTGGGATCTCAGTTCCCTGACCAGGGATCAAATCCGTGTCCCTGCACTGTAAGGCAGATTCTTTACCACTGGGCCACCAGGGAAGTCCCTGGTAATTCTTATTTTTAGTTTTTTAAGGAACCTCCATACTGTTTTCCACAGTGGCTGCACCAACGTACATTCCCGTCAACAGTGTAGGAGGGTTCTGAAGGGGACTCTTAACCCTGCCCCTCCTTTCTGTCCTGGTCCTCTCCACCAGAGTTCCTGGGGACTCTTGGTAACTCGGGAACGTCCTCATGCCACCTGGTCACATCCACACATTTCAAAAGAACAGGAAATCCCAGAACCCAACAAAATGGCTGTGGGGAGTTTCACTGCCCCCTGCATCTGCTCCTCTTAAAGCAGGCTTAGCAGCTCAGGAACCTGGGAGAGCTGGAAACCGGACTGGCAGAGACAGATGGGCCCCTTTTCTGCCATCCCTTAGGAGGCAGTCTGTCTGCTATTTGTTTTGAGCTGACCAGGGTGGACTTGAAATGCTGCTGGGAGAACTTGTCCCTGAGAAATATGTTAACCATGTCACCCGAATGCAGTACAGAGCAGTTTACGCCCCCAGCCTGGAGTAGCTGAGCCTTTGCACTTGGGAAGAGGCAGCGCAGCGGTCCTGCGGAGTCTTGTGAATTTGACCCTGTGGGGAATAAGCTGTTCCTCAGCATCTCTGTTTGGACTGTCACCTTGTTCATTTTCACTGGCATACAACGGGCTACAAGCATCCCGCTCCCCCTAAAGCACGGCACAGGCTGCCCTCAATGTAACCTTTTCTCAGCTCAGTCTGGAAGAAAGGACACCCTTCCACTGCAGCCTTGGCACTGCCTTACATCAAGCCACACCCTTGCTTAAGCCCTTTAATAGTTACCCGTTGCTACACGGTCAGGTCCACACTGGGAAGGACAGTCAGGGTCCCTTCTGGTCTGGTCCCTGCCCACCTCTCTAGGTTCTATTCCACTCACTCTCCCGCTCACCCCTTGGGCTCCAGCCATCTCTAACATCCAAATGCCCCCTTCTTCAGCGGCTTCTCTGACCTTGTTTTCCCTTAGGTTGAATTAATGTCTCCTTCATCTGGGGCCCCATGATACACTTCACATTTCAAAATGATAGAAATTGCATAAGATTTTTGTGTGTGTTTGTGCCTACATGCCTCCCTGTTTGTGAGCCTTTGGAGGGGAAGAACAGAATCTTATTCATCACTGTGGCCCCAGCTCAGGGTCTGGCACAGGGTTCCATAAACATTTGTTGCACCAGTGGAGTTAGATCATAAAGACACCAGCGACTGTGCTGGAACAGGGGGCTGCCTCTGGAGGGCCCCATCTGCCCTTGTGGTGTTCTAGTTCTTTCTCCCTCCCTGCCCCTTCTCAGTGTGTTACTTCTAGCTGTCCTCCTCCTTCCATTTGATACTTATAAGCTTCACAGAAGAACTGTAGGTTTCTTGGGAGAACAGTATCCATGGTTGCTAAATAAATAAGCTACATTCACTGACAATTCAGCAAAACCACGTTTGGTGAGAATGACTGCATTCTTACCAGGACACTGCTGGCTGCATAGCAGTCCTTTAGAAGACAAAACACTCTTTTTATTTTAAAAGAATTTTAGAAGAATTGCAAAAATGGAGCTCACATATATCCTTCACCCAGCTTCCCCTAATGATAGCGACTTATATAACCGTAGTACAATGAGCAAAACCAGGAAATTAACAATTGGTACAATATTGTTATTGTATCCTATGTGAAGTTCACTAGTTTTTACCTAATGTTCCTTTTCTGTTTCAAGATCTGCTTTAGGATCCCACCTTGCTTATAGTTGTGTCTCCTCAGATTCTTCCAGTCTGTAACAGTTCCTGATTCTTTCCTTGCTTTCATGAACTTGACATCTCTGATGAGTATTGATCAGTTACATAGAAGTTTTTTATTTGCTTCTGGTTCCTGGTTGGTTTCCAGGTGATTGAAGTTCCTGGAGGTGTGTCTTTAGGATTAGTTCTGGATAAGTGCTTCTTTTTCCTTTCCCTTCTCAGTCTGCTTGATTCCCCTGGGATTCTCTGGAGCAGGAGTCAGAGGAGGGAGGTGTTCTGTGGAGGTGATTAGTGTCATAGTCAGCGTTCCCGATCACATCTGCAGTCAGTTATACAATTAGCCGTGCACAGTGACCTTGGGATGGTCCAGATTCCTTCTTGCTTCTCCTCCTTTTCTGCATATCTTACTTTGCTCCTTCCCTCTCCCAGTTGTCCCTTGTTGGTAATCGATTAGAGGACGCTTCAGGACTGGCACCCAAGTGCACACACTTTCCTGGAGTTACACCCTCTGGGACATCTCTGCCAGGCCTGCTGGGGGAACTGGGTGGTGTATTTGGGAAGTGGGACCGTGCGCTGAGCCTTACGGCCCCCCTGCACTCACCAGTGATGGGGTCATGTGGCCCTTGAGGTTAGGGACAGGAGCAGAGGCCTGGGAGAGGAGTCAGCTGTGGTAACAAAGTGTCAGCCCCATTATATTCAGTCACTCATACTCTGATGGGAAGCCTGGGCTTTCTGAGGGATGATGTAAGAACATGCTAGAACCCAGTCACTTAATTCATTCACTCAGCTATTCATTCACCCATTTGTTTGACCAGAGTAAGGCCTGGTTGGTTATTATTATTGTTTTTGTTGTTGCTGTCGTTATTATTAAGTCCTAGGAATGAGATTTCCCTGGCGGTCCAGTGCTTAAGACTCTGCACTTCCACTACAGGGGGCGCAGGTTCGATCCCCGGTCCGGGAACTAAGATCCTGTACGCTGCATGGAGCGGCCAAAAAGAAAAAAAAGTCCTAGGTAGGAGGACATAAGGATGAATATGACTCAAGCCCAGCCCTCAGAGGGCTCAGGGAGAGAGAGAGAGAAAGAGAGAGAGAGACCTTGGAAGACCTCAGCACCATGTGACAAGGGCTCTGTTGAAGGGATGTGTTAAGTTTGTGGGAGCAAGGGAGAGGGAGTGACTTAATTGTGACAGGGATGTGCAGGGGATGGGGCAGCTGATGCTGAAGGATTTGGAACAGTTAGGCCGGCAAACTGGGAAGGGGCTGATGTTCCAGGTAGGGGAACAGCCTGTGCAAAGGCCTGGAGTGTGGAAAGTCTGTGGCTAGCTGAAGGAATAGAAAACTCTCCACACCTTTACTCCTTCATTTATTCGTCCACTCATTTGTTCTGGGCCAGGCTCTGCTGAGAACAGGGCCACCAAGGTGAGGCAGACCTGGCCCTGCCTAAGGGTCTCATGGTCGGGGGGGGGAGGAGTCATACAATTATTATGAGAGCAGAAATATACATAGATGCCTTAGGGAGGATAGAGAGATGGGCACGCAAGCTTTCTTTGAGGAGGATATCTCTGAGGTTTGATTTGAGGAGTAGCTGGGCAAGTGAAGAAGCAGAGATGGTCACTTTTTACAGAGAGTAGCATGTGCAAAGGCCCAGGGGTCATCTGTTTATTCATTCACTTATTATATTTGTTCATTCTACAGATATGTATTGAGTGCCAGCCCTGTGTCTGTACTATGCATAGAGGTTACAGAGTGAACAATTATGAAGCTTACATGGAGAGTTTTAGTCACCTGAGGCTAAATTATGCTTTGGTGACAACCTGAAAATCTCAGTGGCTTACAACAGTGAAGGTTTATTTTTCACTCAAGTTATGTGTTCATCGCTGGTGGAAGAGAGAAGAGAGGTGGTGGAACCATGAGCTGGCTCTTTAAGTTTCTGCTCCAAAGCGTCAAGTGTCTCTTGCATTCGTATTTTATTTGAGAAAGTGCATCACCTGGCCGTTTGACATCAGTGGGTTAGGGAATGTATAATCCTTCCACAGAGAAGGGCTGTGCATATTTTGACCAGTAAGACAACCTACCAAATGTCTGAGGAAAGGTAGCTTAATATGACTGGAGGCTGGAGACAGGAAGAGCAATTGGGAAATTTTGGAAATACCATCGTAGAGAGAATGAAGAAGGCCCCAACTAAGGTTGGAACAGTAAGAGGAGAGGAGGCGAGGGCTTCAAGAAATGTCAGGAGTAGAATGAAGGGAATTTGGCACATTGTTCAACAGATAATTTAGAGAGAAAGAAGGAACGAGTAAGTGTGTGTACCTGGACCTTGCACACCAGTGAAGTAACCAATAAATCGATCACTTATAAAGTGAGACAGACCTTGATCAAATGTCTCTCCATTAAAAAAATTGTTGATAATTAAAATTTTTTTAATATTTACATACAGTAACGTTCACTTTTTTGGAGTATAGTTCTATGATTTTGACAAATGCACATTGTGTAGCCCCTACCACAATTAAGATACTGAAAAGTCTCTCTCATGCAGCTTCTCTTTGTTAATCAAACCATCCCTCCTCCCCAACTCCTGGAAACCCTGATCTGTTTTCTGCTGCTGTAGTTTTGCCTTTTTCAGAATGTTGTATAAATAGAATCATACAGTATGTAGTCTTTTAAATCTATTCTCTTCCACTTAGTGTAATGCATTTGAGATTCACTCAAGTTGTTGCATGTATTAGTGTTTCTATTACTCAATAGTATTTAATTGTATGGCTGTACCACGTGCATGGTTTAAAAAAAAAAAGCCCCTGGTCACATTTTGTTATTCTCTACACTCTGCAAAATGTTGGCTGCTTTATGTGATGCCCCAGGCAGGGTTTTTTCTGTTTCTTGCCGAGCACCCTATGCCTGTAGGTCTCCCTCTGCTCAGTCAGGAAAAGCCTTCTCTGGTTCCCTGGGCTCAAAGGTAGAGTTTTAGTTTTCTTCCTTTGATGTAAAGACACTTCCTGCTCAGAGTCCCATATGAAAACAAAACCCCTTTGCGCAGCTTCCTGTGTAACATCATCAAACATCCCACCAGCAGCCGTTACTCAGGAGCATCAGAGGTTAACGGCACTTCCTACACCTTACGCTACAAAAGCACATTGCAAAGTTCTGTGAAGTCCCTGAGAGTTGGTGGACACTCAGCTTTCCGAGACATCCCCAGATGGTCTCTGGATGGACTGTGGGAAATTGGTCTCAGCCTTTTCTCTTATATCTTTGAGTAATGTAGTATAAGAGTAATGTAGGATATTTCTCTTTTAAAAATTAATTAATTAATTAATTACTTAATTTTGGCTGCATTGGGTCTTCGTTGCTGAGCACGGGCTTTTCTCTAGTCATGGTGAGTGGGGCTACTCTTTGTTGCGGTGCGTGGGCTTCTCATTGCAGTGGCTTCTCTTGTTGCAGAGCACAGGCTCTAGGCGCGTGGGCTTCAGTAGTTGTGGCACGTGGCCTCAGTAGTTGTGGCTCATGGGCTCTAGAGCACAGGTTCAGTAGTTGTGGTGTATGGGCGGGCTTAGTTGTTCCATGGCATGTAGAATCTTCCTGGACCAGGGCTTGAACTCGTGTCTGCTGCATTGGCAGGTGGATTCTTAAGTACTGCGCCATCAGGGAAGTCCCTTGGATATTTCTATGCATTGCAGAATCCTATGGGGTCACTTGGCTGGAAAACCAGGTTTTCCTCATCCCATGGACTATAATAGTTCTGATCCAGAAAGTTGCTGGAAATCTGGGGTTAAAAAACTCCAAAGGCTAAGAGATGAAGATCCCACAGGACCAAGTTCAAAGGAATGATTTTTTAAAAAGATCAACAACTTGTTTTGCTGGGTTCAAAAGCAATTAGTTAGTTTTAAAAAAAGTATCTGTTGCATTAATAGATAGTAAACCAAAAACCTTTTTTTTTAAAAAAAACCAAATACTTTAAATGATAGGTGGGGACAAACTTTGCTTATCAAATTTACTGTTTTTCAATGAGAAGGAAGTATTTACAAGTTAACATTAAAATAACATTCTTTTCTGATTATAAACATAATGCATGCTGATTATAGAAAATTTGGAAAACACAGAATTAAAAAAAAAATTATTCATAATTCCCAAGCCTGGAGATGGATATCTGCTAGAAAAAGTTGAGATCTGACTGTAAATAATGCATTGAGTTCAGCTTTTTTGTTTGACCTTGAGTTCAACTCAAGATCACCATGTCACATGACTTAATGGCTGCCAGTATTGTTTTATGGACCCTGCCATATTTTACCTTACGAGTCTTTTATTATTGGGCATTTCTGTTGTTTCCTATTTTTTGATTTGTATATATCTGAAATTAACACTGTGGCAGATACATGCTGTAGTTGTCTCTTAGGCTATGTCCTTAGAAGGGGAATTGCTGGGTGGTCTGGAGTTTTGGTTGTGAAGATCAGAGATTCAACCTATCATTTCGAGGACAGTAGAATTTATGGTAAGGATTCTTGACCTGGGCGATGCCTGGAACCAGGGTGCTCAAGCATGGCTGCTCTTTCTGGCCCAGAGTCAATGCTCCAGGATTGGCTTGGTGAAAGCAGGGTGTAGCAGAGCAGGAGGGCTGAGTGTGGACACAGAGGCAGGGACCCCTTGTGCAGGAAAGGATAATGGGGTGCACATGCCCAAGGATCCCACAGCCAGGACCAGCTGCTTCCTCTGGTTGAGATTCTGTTTGTCATCAGTGCTGCTGGAGGCCGCAGGTTCCTATGGGGAACTAGGTACCTGCCTTTCTTTTCCCTGTCAGAGACTGGCAGGAGGGGAGGTGCAGAGTGAGTTGTGGGGCCAGACCCCATGGTTGCCTCTCTGATCTGGGTTCTGCCAAGGTCCAGGCCCCTTGGAACCGGAGGTCTGTGTCAGGATACCGTGGTGTTCCATCCCCGGGATGCTATCGAGTCCTGAGCATGTGTTGAGGCCACGCACCCCCTAGTGGTCATTTTCTCCATGACTAACACTGGGCGTGGATGATGTTTCCTGGTCCAGCCTCCAAGCCCCCAGGTCCCAGGAAGTCTCCCGCAGATGCACATTTTCCTGGGAGCCAGGAGGCGGGTGCTACTCCCAACTCTCTCTTTAACTTGCTGTGCGACTCTGGCCACTTTTTATTGCACAGAGCCTCAAGGTCACCCAGAGAAGAGAGCTTAGGGCCTTCCCAGAAAGGCAGAGTTCTAGAAAGATCCCTTTCTGGGTCTCACTTTAGTCATCTGTGAAATGAGGAAGGTCATGCTGGCTTCATAGGTTTGAACTGGGGAAGGGCTCAGAGCCTTTGCAGCTCCTGCCCACTTTGGCCAGGTGGGGGGCCCATGGAGCGAGCAGGTATGTGCAGTGTGGTAAGCAGATTCCAGGGAGCACTGGGTCTGTGCCCTTTCTCAGTGTCCACTAAAGGTTCCAAACTGAGAGGGGAGCCCTTAGCTTTCATGAGGATCACTCTTCCTGCCTCAGGGTAAACAGGAGTCAGAGAAGATGTGGCCAGGGTGGCAAAGTGCTCAGAGCTGGGCCCCTCTGGGAGGGTTGGAGGGAGAGGGACTGCCTGAGTTGGGACTGCCTGGGAGGCTTCTTGGAGGAGGAAGTAGTGAAGGGATCCCATGGGCTCCAAGGATTGGAAAACTGTGAGTTCAGAGGGCAGGCACTTCAGACAAGTAGGAAAATAGAACACAAAATCCAGCCTGAGGGGGTGACATCAGCAGAAATGGCAGAATAAGGAACTCCTCTCTTCCATAAAAGCAATGAGAATGCTGGAAAAAAATTATCAAAATCAACTTTTTCAGAACTCTGGAAATTAACTAAAGCTTGAAACAGTCCAAGGAGTATTCATTAAAAACAAGCAGCTAAATCTTGGTAAGAAGAGTGAACTTTGTAGTGTTTTAACTTTCCATAGTCCCATTCCCGTCTCTCCAGTCCTGTAGTAGCCTTGAAACCCAGTAGCTCCACAATTAACAGTGAAAATCAGCAGCCTGGAAGCCACTGGAAGGGGCAGGACAGAATTGGAACTCCTCCAAAGCTCACTTCCCAGATAACTGCCATCCTTTGACCCATCTGGTGGTTCCCTAGATGACCTCCCTTGAAAGGCTGTGTTTATTTGACCTGGCTTGAAGCTTGCTTAATGCAAGCAAGCCTTTTTACCTGGGGGCATTTGTTGAAAATAATCAATGGCATTCATTTAACATCACAGTTGCCTGAGGCAATGATAACAACTAGGGCAAACAAGAAGCTAACCGAAAGTCTTAAAGGAAAAGTTAGGGAATGAGCCGTCCACAGAGGGCTTTGAAAAACTTTGGCATATTCCTGGGAATCTAAAAGGCCACTCACATGTGCAGGGATGTGCACATTCTCAGAGAAGACCTGGGAAGGCCCTAAGCTCTCACCTCTGACCTGGAGGCTCTGTGCAACAGAAAGTTAAGGCTAAGGCAGATTTGTAGACTGCCTGCCTGAGTATCAAAGGAGTTCCCCCAAATACACACAGAACTCCTTGGCAAATGCTGAGAGACTTATTCATTCCAGGCATTTAAGGGACTCTGTCCAATTGCTAACTGACCACTACCAAACAGAGACTTCAGTGACTGCACACAACAAAGAGTACAAACTTTACACCATTAGTTTAGGAAAGTCACTAAACAAACTGCAGAAGCAACAAAACCCAGCAACAACAGACTCTGGGGGTCAGGGATCTGGTTTCTGCAGTTGCCATATTGTATTATTTAAATATCCAATTTTCTATAGAAATTATGAGACATGCCAAGAAATAAGAAAGAATGGCCCATTCACAAGAAAACAAGCAATCAATAGAAATTATCCCTAAAGAAACCCAAAGGTTGGACTTACTAGACAAATACTTTAAGCCAGTTATTTAAAATCTTTTCAAAGAACTAAAGGAAACCATGTCTAAAGAACGAAAGAGAAGTATGAGAATGGTGTGTCAACAAATAGAGAATATCAATAAAGAGGTATAAAAAATAACCAAATAGAAATTCTGGAGTTGAAGTACAATAAGTGAAAGGAAAATACACTAGAAGACCTCAAGAGCAAATGTGAGTTAGCTGAAGAAAGGGTCAGCAAACTTGAAGATAGGTTAACTGAGATAATCTAGTCTGAGGAGCAGAAAAAAGAAAATTAATAGAGCCTTAGATACCCACTGGACATTAGCAAGCATCCTAATATATGCATAATGAGAGTCCCAGAGGAAAGGAGAGAGAGAAAGAGGCAGAATATTTGAAGAAATAATGGTCCCAAACTTCCCAAATTTGATAAAAATATTAATCTACACATCTAAAAAGTTTAATGAACTCCTAAGATCAACTCTAGACACATCATAATGAGACTGTTGAAAATCACAGAGGGAATATTGAAAGCAGCAAGAGAGAAACAGCTTATCACATAAAACATTTCCTCAAAAAGATTAACACTCAATTTCTCATCAGAAGCCAGGGAGGCCAGAAGGCAATGGGATGACATTCAAAGGGCTGAAAGAAAAAGCCTATCGACCATTCCATAGTAATTACATTCCATAGTAATTCCATATCTAGCAAAACTATCCTGAAAAAAATAAAGGTGAAATCAAGACTTCCCAGATAAAATAGATTCCTCACTAGCAGACCTTCCCTACAAAATATACTAAAGGTCATTCAGGCTAAAATGAAAGAAAATAGACAGTAACTTGAATCCACATGAAGAAATAAAGATCAGCGATAAAGGTAACTGTGTAGGTAAATATAAAAGACAGTATAGGGCTTCCCTGGTGGTGCAGTGGTTAAGAATCTGCTTGCCAATGCAGGGGACATGGGTTTGAGCCCTGGTCCAGGAAGATCCCACATGCCGTGGAGCAACTAAGCCCATGCACCACAGCTACTGAGCCCGTGCTCTAGAGCCCGTGAGCCACAACTACTGAAGCTCGCGTGCCTAGAGCCCATGCTCTGCAACAAGAGAAGCCACCGCAATGAGAAGCCCCCGCACTGCAATGAAGAAGAGCCCCCACTCGCCACAACTAGAGAAAGGACACACACAGCAACGAAGACCCAATGCAGCCAAAAATAAATAAATAAAATAAATACATTTATATAAAAAGGCAGTATATATATAGTTTGTAACTCTTTTCTTCCCTCCTATATGATTTAAAAGACAACTGCATAAAGCAATAATTATAAATCTATGTTGATGGGCATACGATGTATAAAAATGTAATATGTACAACAGTGATAGCACAAAGGAGGGGGGAGAGAGTGGATCTATTAAGGGCAAAGTTCTGTACACTACTTAAGTTGGTACAAATTCTAACTGGATTGTTATAAGTTAAGATTTTAAGTATAATCCTTAGGAGAACCACTAAGAAAAAACATAAAATATAGTAAAAGAAACGTCAAGAGAATTAAAATGGTACACTATAAAATATCTATTTAACATAAAAACGGCAATAATGGGGTAATAGAGGAACAAAAAAAGACATAAGACAAAGAATACAAATAGGAAAATGACAGGCATAAACCCTACCTTGTTGGTAATTACATTAAATGTAAAAGGATTAAACATTTCAATCAAAGAGAGATTGGTAGAATGGATAAACTGCCCTGATCCAACTATATTTTGTTCACAGAGGACACGCTTTATATTAAAAGACACAAATAGGTTGAAAAGAAAAGGATAGAAAAAGATATACCATGTAAACAGTAACCAAAAGAGAGCTGGAGTGACTATACTAATATCAGACAAAATAGACTTTAAGATAAAAATTGTGACTAAATGTAAAGAGGTACATTTTATAATGCTAAAAGGGTCAATCCATCAAGAAGATATAACAATTATAAGATTATATGCCCGTAACAACAGAGACTCAAAATATATGAAGCAAAATCTGACAGGAGTTGAAGGGAGAAATATACAATTCAGCAGTAATAGCTGGGGATTTTAGCATTAGACTTTCAATAATTGATAGACTAACTAGACAGAAGATCAGTGTGGAAATAAAAGTCTTGAACAACACTAACTTACCACTATAGAACACTCCATCACAACAGTAGAACACATATTCCTCTCTAGTGCACATGGAACATTCTTCAGGATAAAACATACGTTAGGGTATAAAACTAGTATCAGTAAAGTTACAAGGATTTAAATCATAAAACTTATGTTCTCTGACCACAATGGAATGAAATTAGAAATCAATAATGGAAGGAAATTTGGAAAATTCACAAATGTTTGGAAATTAAACAATACACTTCAAATAACCAATGGATCAAAAAAGAAATCCCAATGAAATTAGAGCAAAATTGGAATTAAGACAAATCGCCCCCTGAGAGCTCCAGGAAATAGTGTTTATCCAGAGCACAGTTTGCAAAATATCATCCCTAGGAGACACGCTGCCCAGGAAATCCTGCAGGAAATCAGGGAGCAGGGGCCTTGCTGAAGTGAGCTTCATCTCCCACCTACCCAATTCAAGTCCTAAGTCTGGCAAAGAGGCTTCCTGTTCTCATTTTTGATTGTGAGGTTTTCCAGGCAGGACCCCAATGCTGGGGTCCACACACCCCACTAAAGTGCCAGCTGCTCAATCACTGTTGTCAACCAGCTAATTAGATTGATTTCCTCCCTCACTGCTGATGTATATCACTCATCTGGTTCATTTGTCAGTTGGAAAAGGTGTGGCAGCTCCAGCTTCCAGAGGCCCTGTGTGCTGTGTAGAGTCGGGGTGGGACTGGGGGCCATGTACAGAGGCTGAGGGAAGGCATGGGGCTCTGAGAGGAGACCAGGATGGACTAGGTGTCCCTTGTTATTCTCTGCTGCAATCACTTTCCTGCAGTGTGTTTCTGAAATCCTGACTGCAAATGTCGCCTTGCACCCTGGGTTCCTCTGATGATGGTGGTGGTGTATGTGCTTGTGTTTCACATGAGCTTGCTCAGCTCTAGAAAGAGAGGTATTTCAAGATTTTTCTTTATTTAGTTATAAAAAAATACAGTATGTCCCATGCACCAGTGTAGCCAATATATATATAGTCATTATCACTAGAGCAATTACTACAATGATAGGAAATAGGAGGTTACAGGAATTTGTTTATCCAACTAAAAAACCTGAATTAAAATTGTTAACCTAAATAGCAACCTGCTTATTATGCAAAAACCCTTATTCTATATGTTTGTGAGAGCTAGAAATGTATAAGTATTATTAGTAAAAAAAAAAAAAAAATGAAAAACTCGTTATTGGTTAAAAATAAAAAGTCAGTGTTATCTACAATCCCCTGAATTGAGGGGCCTTGCCCAGAGCAGAAACCTTGGTCCATGACAAATGGTGAGTCAGAGAGTTTGCCTCCTTCCCCGCACCCACGTTGAGTGATGCCACTTCCCCAAGGTGTGTTGCAGTGGAAAGTTCCGTACGTGGCTGAAAGTGGAAGAGGAACAGGTGACCGCTGGGCCTGAGCAGGGGCCTTGGCTTCTGTAGGGATGGGGCCCTGCTGGGGTTCCCTGAGATGTGGCAACAACGAGGTGTAAAGGCAAATGGCACAGCTGTGTTGCGCAGTCATGTTTGGGTTTGGACTTTGGCCAGAGTTGATGTGGGTCACACCTTAAGTGCCTCTTAAGTCAAGAGATCAAGAGTAGATGGGGAGAAAGAAGAAAGAAAGAGACAGCATGAATGAGTGACCGGGCGAGGCAGGGAGAGGTCTTCTGCTCCGGGAACATCTGACCCGCTTCCCAGGCAAAACTGGAGGGGTGTCGTGAGTCTCAAATTGGGGTCACAGCGACTCCTGGCCCTCTCTGGAGGGAGTGGGTGTGGAGGTGGCCCTCACCCTATGATCTGTGGTCTCGTTTGGTCTCCACTGTCCCTCCAGGATGAATTCACAGTTGCTTTAAAGTTCAACAAGCCATTTCCCTGACCTTGGATGAATTTTCAGTACACAGTACAGCATAGTTACAGGCATGGCAGGCCATCAAGGTCACCTCAAGACCCAAGGTCGGGAGATGTCAAGAGGCCCTTCCTCCCTTTTGACAGGCCTGGGGAGAGGCTGCAGAATGCTGGGGGTCTTGGGAGGGTGTGAGGAAGCTAAAGTAGGGCAGGCCTGGTGGGCGGTCCCAGTCTCCTGTGGGACTGGGCTACGGAGAGTCTTGTCCCACAGTCATGCCATCCAGCCCCTTGCCTCCAGGTGACAGGCACCAGGATCCCCCACCCCAGGGGTTCAGGGACCTCAGGGGAAGACCTCCCCCTGGCAGTTGAGCATAATCTGCTTTGAGAAGCCAGAGGAAGTCTTTGAGTTGGACCCGTAGTCGCAGGTGACAGGGTTATGTGGGTGTCTCAGCCCAGACAGTACACCAGCCTGGTGTTTTCCAGTGTGTTGGGAGTAACCATCACTGAAATACATTCCTGGACATTTCAGGGACTTGGATTTTGCCATCCAAGGTGGTGAGGTCTCTGGGACCCAGGAGGAAGGGCTGTTAGGCTGGGACATGAGTGCTACGATTGGAGGGCTCAGTGCCCGTGTCCGACTAGCCTGAGCTACCCAGGCCCAGAGGCCCGCGGTCCCCTAATACAACAGCTCCTCCCGGGGGTCCGAGCCATACAGCTCGGCCAGCATCTTAAACCTGGGCCCCCAGTCATTGAGAAAGTCATAGTCGATGTCCGAGTCAGATGAATCGGTGCCCAGGGAGCTGAGGGACTCGGCGATGGACTCGGCGCCCTCGTAGCCGTAGATGTGCAGCGTGTCGTAGGGTGGGCCGCCACCGTCGTGGTCCGCCTCGTCCTTCTTCACCTCGATCATCGCGGCCATCTCCCCGGGCCCGTGCGCCCCGGGCGCGTGCCGCGGTGGCTTCTGCACCTGTGCGTAGAGGGACGGCCGCGTGTCCAGCGCCGGCCGCGGGGGCTTGGTCCCACCGTGGCGCACCGAGTTGAGCACCGACACGTCGTAGCTGGTGGTGTCCATCTCGCCGCCGCCCTCCTCGTCATAGGTGACCAGCTGCTCGTGGATCTCCGGCACGCTCTTGCCGTGGGCGCGGGCCTGCTTCCGGAGCCGCCGCCGCAGGATGATGAGGAGGGTGATCACTGCGAACGAGCGAGCCAGAGCTGGTCAGCCATGGCCCAGCAGACCGGGGGACTCCCCCACCACCCCCGCCCCCGCCTTGAGGTTTACCTGCGCCCTCCCCTCCTCCCTGGGAATCCCGGGGCCAGCCCAGCTCCCAGTGACAGCTGGGCCAACACAGAAGTTTTGGTTTGGTCTAGACACCTGGTGGGTCCACCCTCACTCCCACTCCAGAGTCATCTCCACCCCACCCCCACCCAGGATCCATCCTGTTGGTGTCCTGGCCACAGGAGGGGTGGGGGGAGGGCAACAGAGCGGGCCTCCCTCAAGTTCATTGTCTCCTGCCACCCTCCTCCCCATCTCCCCGCATCCTCAATTCCTCCCTCCTCTTAACCACTGTGGCAAATCCTTCTGTGTCTTGTCCAAAGGCCAGGAGGCCAGAGATTGGGGCAGAAATGGGGAAAGGGGTGGAGTTGGAATTTGCAGTGCAAAGATTCTGAGCCATGATGATGATGGTGATGGGTCATGGTGGTGCTGGTAGACATGGCACCCATTGCAGTAGCAGCAGCTACTCTTGAGCACCTACTGCATACATGCTGGCATGGTATTGGCACATTTTCATGTTCTTTTACTCAAAGTAGGTATTAATATCCCATTTTACATGAGCAAACCGAGCTCAGAGAAGCTGAGTGACATGCCCAGAGTCCCATGATCAGGCAGCAGTGTGATGTTGGCCCTGCTCAAAGCTCTGAGGTGTGTGACTGCATGACGGTTGCCAGCCCCTAGGAGGGGTGGACCATGTGGGGCAGAGAGCTCCTAGAAGTAGGCTCAGAGCATCCCTAGACTCTGTCCTTCTAGCCTCGAGTTACTTAACGAACTGTTCCATCCATAAGAAAAGCCGGGATGCCCTCTCTGAGCCTCTGTTTCCTTGCCTGTAAAATGGAAGTGATGACCCCTCTGCTCTGTTTATATTTGATAAGGTGGCTATGAGGTTAAGTGCAATTCTGTGTGTGGTGGTGATGCCAGTATATCATTATTATTAATTTTTATTGAGAGGAAAATCTGGGTCTGGACTCTTTGCCACGGAAGCCCCAGAAGTGGGGGCACTGCTAGGGGGCCTCTCAGGGAAGCCACTGGCAGGAAAGGCCTGGAGCAGATAATGTGGGTCCCTCACTGTGTCCCCTGGTCCTGTCATTGTAGTGCACAGGGTGACCTCTAACCACCCAAGGGCTTCCTCTGGAGGGCTAGCCCCTGCCCCAAGTGAAACGCAGAACTTACACCTCTGGGAGGAGCCCCACCATCAGCTGGTGGGCATCGTTGGAAAAACATGGGCTGTGAGTGCCGCCACCCAGTCTCCGGTGAGAAGAAGCTCCAGTGTCCCATGGTGGCAGCTTGTGTGACAACTTGCCCTTGATTGGCTGCCTACCTTTCCAGTCTCACTCCCCCTCTTCCTCCTGGGGCTTCTTGGGAGTGCCTCTCAAATAAACCACATGCACCCCAATCCTGGTCCCAGGGTCTGCTTCCTGGGGAACCCAAACTAAGGCAAGGCCTAAAATGCTCCTAAAATTTCTGAGGCCCAAACAAGAAGAAAAGAGATATCAAGGCTGGAGAAATCCTAAAAATAGAAAGAAAACCACTGGCAATCTAAACTAGAAATTTTAAACTTTCCATTTCTCTCCAAAAGAAGAACTGGATCCTCTTTTTTCAAAACAGGTGCGACTTGTGGGATCTTAGTTCCCTGACCAGGGATTGAACCTGGCCCCTTTGCAGTGACAGCGAAGAGTCCTAACCATTGGACTGCCAGGGAATTCCCTCAGAAGAGGTTTTATATAAATAAATGCCTAGAACAGTGCCTGGCACACAATAAGTGCTCAAAATATGTCAGTTGAATGAGTGAATGTTATATATAAAGTATTTTAAATTGGGGAAAGCGCCTTGAGTCCCCTCTTCTTCCCCCCACCCCCCGCCATCCCCACAGTTAGGCATCCAAGGAGGTGAAGCTTACACCTAGCACAGGCCTGCTCTAGGGCCTGGAGGCAGGGCTGGGCCTGGATCCCTGGCCTCTTCCTTCTCCTGTGTAGCCTCCTCAATGTCCCCTCCCATCCTCCTGGGCACTGACCTGTGATGGTGAGGATGCAGAGGAAGATAGCTACCAGCGCCTGGATGCTGACGCCCACCTGGGCGGCCACCTCCTCACACAAGGTGAACTCGCCGCGTTCGTTGCACTTGCACACGGTCACATCCAGCATGCTGGTGCCTGTGAGGCTTGGCCTCCCGTTGTCCGAGATGAGCACGGGCAGGTGGTGGACCTTGGCGCGCTCTCGGTCAAAATACCCGTACTTGACTGTGATGTTGGCCGTGTTATCTGGAAACATCAAGGCCTCGGAATCAGGCTCTGCTGCCTCGAGTGCCCATCCTCTCATCCACACTGACGGTGTCGCCTGCCACCTCCAGGAAGCCCTTGGTAACTGCACCAGCCCACGTGCTGCCTGGGCTGTGTCTCTGCCCTTTGCACCCCCTGCCTCAGGTTTTAGCCATTTGAGCACAGGTCTGTTCCTCCAGAGAGGGGATGTTTTGGGCAGCTGCTTCGACCTAGCCTCTAAGAAGGACTTGGCCAGAATGTAAAACCCTTGCTTTCTGTTTCTGTGGGCCAATGATATGCCTGACCCCTAACTCTACTTCAATAAAAGGTGACTGTCAGCTAATTAATGCCTTGTTTCAAGCTTTGATGAGCAATCGGGGGGAAATAAAGTCTTAAAAAGTCTTTTAGCATCGGGCTAACTTCTAAGGCTGTTTTTGCTATCCCTGAAAATCCATTAGAAAGTAAACACAATGCACAGTTCCCTGGGGCACTGAGGGAATGGTTGCATATGTAATTGAGGATTCCCTGGTCAGGCTGGAGTTGAGAATGCGCTTTGGCCCAAATGTCGGCTCTCCCTCTCAGCTCCAGTCAGTCCACGTGCAGGATTGCCCAGGAGAGTTTTCAACATGCTGGCGTTTCAGAGCCGCCCCCTCCACTCCGGCTTCCTTTTCCCCCTCCCCGCTCCCGCATTTCTGAGTCAGTGGCTGGATAATCTGCCCTTTGTTGGCTCCTAGGAGATGATGATGGTTAGAGGGTCCAGGGACTCCCCGTTCCAGGCTTTACCTAGCCGTGCGGGGTTGGCACACTCAGGAAGCCAGAAGCAAAGGAGGCCATCTTTTAGATTTCACATGGAAGCCAATTACATTTCATTATGAAGTAGCCACGTCTATTATAATTGAAAATGATAACAATATGGCCACTGACACTGTATGAGGGAAATTAGAGATTTCTCACTATACTCATTTAATATTGTAGCAGGACATTCATGTTCTAAGTGAATCTGAGATCAACAAGCTAGGCTCCTGGTCACATATGGGGTGTCTTTGGGTTGGTGCTTAAGCTTTCTTCTCCACTGCAGACCTCCTCTGAGGCAGGATTGAGGTGGGCACTGGGGATGGGGTGACAGGTATTTTTTCCATATTATTTACTACTAAAGACAGCGGAATGTTGAATGGTCTGTCACTGACTGTCCGCGCGTCATAGCCACCATCCCCATCCCGTAGGAGGCTCCTTAAGGACGAGCCTGTGGCTGATCCCCTGGGTCTGCCCCTCACTCTCAGGGACCCCACTCCCTGGCCTTCCTCAAAGGTGGCAATGGCTGTTTCTCTACAGGGATCCTCACCAACCACAGCGTTGCCAGTTAGGGACGGGCAGGGATTCCACCCCATTCTGGGTGAAGGATTGTTCTATTTAGACCCAAGGGGGATTTTTTGTGTTTTTCTGAGGAAGGTGCAGAAGCCATGTCTGTCTGCTTTGGGCTGGACTTCAGTCAACTCAGCATCGACACTCTCGGAAGCACATACTCATGAGAAACTCTGATTGGCCGCTACTGACATCACAGGGCCCTCTAGGCTGTGATTGGTGGACCAGATCCCGTCCCGAGGACACCTGGTGGTAAGTAGTCATTGTAGCCAAATTAAAACACTGTATCCTTGGCATTTCGGGTTTCAAATGTCCAGTTTTGCCTCTTTGGAAGCAACCTCAGAGTTCCGTGTCAGAGAGCAATGTGCAGTTGTGCTGAGCGCAGGAGGGAGTCTGGCTAGTTTGTGAACCAAGCTGTCTACACTGCGTATCTGTTCTGTGCTCCTCAGTAACCTGAGCATCTTATGGGGAAGGGCAGGCCATGTGGACTCAGCAGTGTGCCCGGGTGGCTCTGACCATTGCACAGACCAGTTAGGTATGTGGTGGGAATTGTACAAAACCTCCTGTAACTTGAAAGCCCCACTGAGGGGCTGCCCCCAGTTCACTGGCTTGGTCCTTGACCCGGGCTCTTCAAGACTCAACCCCATCCCCGAGCCCCCCCCAAGAGCCAGGCTGACTGCCTTGAGGCGCACCGTGATTATCCGTGAGGGTGAAGTTGCTGTCCTCAGTGCTCAGGGAAAACTTGAACTTCACATCTCGTGGCGTTATATCCTTGTCAATTGCCGAGATTTGCACGACCAGCTAGAGGGTGGAAGATGGGGGCCGGTCATTAGCGGTGTTGGGTTGGCCAGGGTTTCAGTGATGGGGAGGGACTTTGGGTTTAGACCTGACCGTGGCGGCCTCTCACCTGTAACACTAACCTAAGTGGTCTCCACAGAGCCACTCTTTCTACCACCACCTCCCCGCCAATCTACTCACTACACATTCTCTCTGAGCCTCAGTTTCACCCTCTGTCGGGATAATGTCACCTTTCCTCAAGGCTGTTGTACAAGTTACAGTAAACTTAGTGAAATGCCAGCTGACGGTGGCTGGAAGGTGCTGCCCCACGGCCTGCCCCAGGCGGACGCTGCCTTGCCCTCCCACCTGAGCTAGACTTACCTTGCCCTGGGCAGCGTTCTCACACACTTTGGGCTCGTAGGGCTTGGCAAACTCTGGGGCATTGTCGTTCTCATCCATAACTTCGATGTGGACCTGCACAATGGATTCTTTGCCCGTGGGGGTCCCTGCAGGGGAAAGGACTCATCACTACAGTGGGCTCAGCAGGTGCCAGCCCTGGGATTAGAATGTATATGGATGGGAGTCCTGGAGGGGTGCTCTTTTTGCAGGAAGAGGGGGTTATGGACATCTGGAAGGGAGGCCAGGGATGGCGTTCTGGTCGAAGGGAGTGGAAGAGGAAGGGGGGTAAAGCTTCAAGCACAAGGATATTTGCTAAAGAATTATTTGTAAGAATCGAAAAGGTAAACAACAGAGGTGTATTTTTAAAGGTTTTAATTAAATCAATTAAGTAATTATTAAATCAATTCAGCAATTTAATTAAGCAATCAAACTAATTTAAATAAATTAATTATGAGATAATTGAAAAGGTAAATGATCTAAGTGAGATTGCATTAATAAATTACATCAGTTTAAAAGAATGGACTATGTGGCTGTTTGCAATGCCCAGGTAAATTACATTTTAAAAATTACAGTCTTTTTAAAAAAGATATTTTAGTACCATGAGAAAATGATTCTGGAATAAGGTTCAGTAAAAATGCAGGATATGATATTTATACAAGTATTATGATCTCACTTGTATAAAAATACATATAGTAAAAAGACCAGAGGAAATACACTACGGTGCTAACAGTAATTATCTGTGTACGGTGGGAATATGAGGGTATAAATTTCTTCTCCTTTTTTGCATTTTCCATATTTTAAAATGGACAGCAAACTATTACTATAAGATTTAAAAATTGTATGAGTGAGATTAGATGGGGAAGAAAGGGGCAAAGACTGATCTGGACAGTATGCGGGAGTCCATTGAAGCTGACCTGGCTGCCATGTGGGGGACGTGCTGCCAGCAGAAAGCAGGGCCCCCTTAGGGTAGCACCGGTGGGGCCCTGGCCAAGTCACCCCCTTTCTGGGCCCTGGTGGTCTCTGTGTAAGGTGGGAATATTGATCCTTCTCCCAGAGGACAGTTGTGATTTTCTCATAGAGGCTAAGAGTGCAGAACTCCGATACTTGCCTTTCCCTTTGGCAGCAGTTACCCTAATTTCTGGAGAATCTAACAATCTTGGAGTTGGAAACTGCTTCAGATTTTGGATTCAGCCCACGAACTGGCACATAAACACCCTCCAAAGCAGCCTTTTCCAAACGTCCACTATAATAAGAATCACACGGCACTCATTCAGTGCACATTCCTTGGCCCCATTTCTTTTTTTTTTTTTTTTTTTTTTTTTTTTTTGTGGTACGCGGGCCTCTCACTGTTGTGGCCTCTCCCGTTGCGGAGCACAGGCTCCGGATGCACAGGCTCAGCAGCCATGGCTCACGGGCCCAGCCGCTCCGCGGTATATGGGATCCTCCCAGACCGGGGCACGAACCCGTATCCCCTGCATCGGCAGGCGGACTCTCAACCACTGCGCCACCAGGGAGGCCCCCTTGGCCCCATTTCTGACTCACTGGACCAAAACCTCCAGGGAGGCATCTGAGAAGCTCTGTGATTAAGAGGTGCCTCAGGTGATCCTCATCACAGGGACATCTGGCAGCCTGTTTTGGAACAGTGCTTCTTAAACTGTAGTGTGCATGAGATTCTGAATCAGTCTGGGGTTGGGGCCTGATGTTTTGCTCGTCTAACAAAGTCTCAGATGACGTGGATGCAGCTGGCCCATCCACACTTGGGGATGGAGGCGTTATAGCATCCCAACCAAGTGGTGCATCAGCAGGTGCTTATAGTACCTCTGGAGACCCAAAATGATAGATTTTGCCGATTTAAAAAGGATGACAAAAGGAGAGGAGCCCAGGTCCCCTGGCAAATGGGGCCACTCACCACTAGAATCCAGCTCTTTGGCCTCCACTGTCAGGTTACACCAGGGGTAGACTTCTCTGTCCAGCTCCTTCTCATTGTAAATATTCCCCTGCTTGGTTATTCCAAAGAACTGGCCCTTGTCACTTGTCCTGCGGATGGAGTATCTGCCCACGGGAGAGAGTTTCAAGGTTTTCCGTTGTTCTTTGCTGAGTCCAAACTCCCCAGCAGGACAGATGAGACCCTTCAGGATCTGTCCCTTGCATCCATCCCCCATCCTCCTCTCACTGCTCATTGCACTTGACCACCCAGAGGGAGTCAGAGTAGTGAGATAATCCCTTTGATGTTGGCAGTGTTGCCATCACTGGACTGAGGGTGGTACTTGAGACTCCATCAATAGCACTTTCAGAGTTGAGGCAGGTGGCACTGTAGTCAACTATACCACAGCTTGGATCAGATTTTGTGATTAATGAAAAGATAGTTGGGCAAGAGCCAGGAAGAAATAAAAAAAGGGGCTGGAAGAGGTATGAAGTGATTGAAAGAAAGTTAAATTTGTGAAGTAAAAATTGGAAAAGTTCTTAAGGAAAAAGGCATGAAGAGAAGAAAAGAGAGATGAAAAAGTATATAACATTCCAAATATATATATTTCTAATACTGAGGAAAATTCCAGAACAAAGAGAACAGAAGAAATAACAAAAGATATAATAAAAGAAAACTTGCTGATCTGAAGAAAGGCCCAAGTTTATAGAAGAGGTCATTGATATCAGGCATAATTTTAAAAAGAGATCAATATTTAGCTATATCCTGATGACACTTTTGAATTTCAGAGCTATATAAGGAAAGCAAGAAGAGTCCAGACAGAAAAGATACGTCCTTATAAAGAAAGAGAGATCAGACTCACCCCAGACATTCTCACAAAGTTAAACGCTAGAACACATTGATAATATTTTTGATATGTAAATATGCAAGGATTCAGGAAGTATATCATCCACAAGATGGGTCCTGAAAAAAGTTTTTTTGAAAACTCACTCATCTAACAAGTGTCTTAAAATAAAGTAAAAAAAATCTGGTTTGGGTGGAATTAAAATTAAACTATTGATATCTTTATCATATATAGGAAGGCAATGGTGTGTGTGTGTGTGTGTGTGTGTGTGTGTGTGAGAGAGAGAGACAGAGAGACAGAGAGACAGAGAGACAGAGAGACAGAGAGAGAGACAGAGATTTTTAACTAGAAAATATTGGTCCAGGAAAACATTTAAAATTTTACAGATAGAAGTAAATCTCACTGGTAGAAGTAAAAATGCATATACTCCATCCAAATATCTATGAGAAAATAACATGAAAAAATAGACTCTACAACAAAGATGGGGGAAGAGAAAAAAGTAATTAAGTTTGAGAAACAACAAATGTAAAACAAGATAAAAGAAGTAAGATCAAACATATCATTTACAATGAAAAATGTAAATAGGTTAAACAGAAAGCATCTCAGTTTAGATTAAAAAGCAAAGCCATGAGGACACGGCGGGGGAAGGGGAAGCTGGGATGAAGAGAGAGTGGCATGGACATATATACACTACCAAATGTAAAATGGATGGCTAGTGGGAAGCAGCCGCATAGCACAGGGAGATCAGCTCGCTGCTTTGTGACGACCTAGAGGCGTGGGATAGGCGGGGTGGGAGGGAGGCTCAAGAGGGAGGGGATATAAGGATATATGTATACATATAGCTGATTCACTTTGTTGTACAGCAGAAACTAACACAACATTGTAAAGCAATTATACTCCAATAAAGATGGAAAAAAAAAAAAAAGCAAAGCCAATTACATTCCAGTTTCAAGAGACAACTTACTGCCAATGACCTAGAAAAAATTAAAAGTAAAGGTCGGGGGCTTCCCTGGTGGCGCAGTGGTTGAGAGTCCGCCTGCTAGTGCAGGGGACACGGGTTCGTGCCCCGGTCCGGGAGGATCCCACATGCCGCGGAGCGGCTGGGCCTGTGGGCCATGGCCACTGAGCCTGCGCGTCCATAGCCTGTGCTCCGCGACGGGAGAGGCCGCGGCAGTGAGAGGCCCGCGTACCACAAAAAAAAAAAAAAAAACCACAACAAAAAAAGTAAAGGTCGGAAAATTTATTTCTGGCAAACATGAGTAACATGAAAACAGGACTGACAAACTTTACATCAGGCAACGTGGAATTGATTAAGCCGAACAAACTGGGTAACGTCATAAGGGTGAAAGTGACAAGTCATAATGAAGGTAAAATAGTTATAAACCTTTGTTAACTGAATGGAAAAATTAAAATACATAAAGCAAAAGCTTAGATATTCCAGAAAAAAATGGACAAAAAGACACACAAAGACAATTGCATTGCATCACAGAACAAGTTAAAGCAAAGCCAAAAAATGCCCTACCAATTGTAAATGAAAAAAGAAGTCTGTTAAATAAACCATTGGATCAATGGAGAAATAAAAATTATCATTACAGACCATTTAGAATAGAATGGCCATGAAAATAGTCGTCCTAAAACTTATGAGATGTGATCAAAATGGAGGTACACATTTGTCTTTAACAGGAAGACCTGATAACAGAGAAACATTAACTCTCCCCAAATTGATATATAAACACAATTCTCATTAGAATTCTGATGCTTTTTTAAAAACTGAAAAATTTTATGGTTCACATGGAAGAATGAATGTTTGAGAAGGCATTAAAGATATATAAAGTGAAAAAACACTTGAGGGAGGGACTTGCCTTATGCATACCAAGTTTTAGTATCAAGCTGCTACAATAAACCAGAATGGCTTTGCCACAGAACAAAGGATTCAGAAATAGATTCAGGGATATACAGGAACTTAGTGTGTAACAAAGGTAGAAAACGATGACTTCTTATTATTATTATTATTTTTTGCGGTACGCGGGCCTCTCACTGTTGTGGCCTCTCCCGTTGTGGAGCACAGGCTCCGGACGCGCAGGCTCAGCGGCCATGGCTCACGGGCCCAGCCACTCCACAGCATGGGGGATCTTCCCAGACCGGGGCCCGAACCCGTGTCCCCTGCATCGGCAGGTGGACTGTCAACCACTGCGCCACCAGGGAAACCCACGATGACTTGTTTGATTAATGGTGCTGGCACAGTTGGCTACCCCTTCAGAAAAAAATGAGATTGATGGAACTGCACACTCATATGTTGTGTGGCTCCTGAAAGTATGAGTTGGAACTACATCTTTGTCACAGAGGGTAGAGGAGAGGAGTCTAGTTCAGACAGAAGAACAAGTAGTGATGAAATGGGTATAGTATGATCCAAAAAAATTGTAAAACAATCAAATCCCCCAAACAAAGGACAAATCCACCATAAATGTATGTAGATGTTTGTGTGGTCACGAAGAAAGGCATGATAGGACCACCGCACACCATGAACATGAGTTGTCTGGAAATCAGGGTTACTGATGTTTTCTTTATAGATCCTTGTGTTGTTTCATTGTGTGAAATAAACACTTTTTCCTTTGGTGGTTTTGGGAAGACAAATGTAATAAATCATGTTTAGCAAAGGGGTTTCATGGATGTCAAGTTGGTTGCTCTCTTGACTGTCACATCTCCCCAGATGGGACCTGTGGGAGCCCGTGCCTCCCCTTCAAGGTAGAGCAGACAACGGGAAGCTCTGATGGCCAGGACCATGCTAGGTGTGTGCCTGGGCAGAACAAGATTCCACCTGGCCGCGTGGGTTAGTGGAAGAGCTTGGGCTTCTTGTCCTGCCTCTGTGCGTGTCCCATGTACCTCCTGGGAGAAGCCGGTTTCCCCCTCTGAGTCCTGGGCTCAGACCAGCAGGCCTAAGAACCTCAATGCCTGGGTGGGGTCGTCATCATCACCATCCTCACACCTTCCACCCCCCTTACCTGATGCTCCGCTTAGCAGCATCGGGGTCCACGGCCAGCACTGAGCCGATCAGAGGTTTCTTCTGGTTCTCCCGCAGTTGGAAGTGGTAAAAGGGCTGCTGGAAGTTGGGGGGCTCGTCCACATCTGTGACATTGATGATGACACGGGCGATGTTCTTGGTGGAGGTGCTGCTCAGGTACCGGAGGTCGATGGTGGGGTCCGTGGCCTCGATGGTGAAGCTGTATTGCCGGATGTGTTCATAGTCCAGGGGCTGCGGAAGGAAAAACTATGGTGAGCACTTGCTCTGAGCCACGCACATGGTTGTGATCTTCACAGCAACCCTGCGAGGTCATACTGGGATGACCCCCTTTTTACAGATGAGGGGCCTGTGGCCTGGCTGTCTTCAGCTGTCTCCCATGTATCCTGATCGTGGCTCAATTCCAAATATTGAGGACAACCAGTGGATCAGCCACAGTCTTGCTATCAAGGGGATCACAGGCTAGTGGTTCTATCCACAGCTCCTTAAAGACATTCCGTTTCTTTGAGCCTTTGCTCAAGTCTCTTCTCCTGTCCTTGCCTGCTTGGCATACTCCTATTCACCCCTCAGGAAGCCAATCTGAAGGTAATCAGATGTCCTCTCAGAACCCATTCTGCCCCTCCCAACACAGGTAACTGCTCCCTGCCTGGGTACCCTTTATGTCTGTGTGTCTGTCCTCCCTACTGGCTGAGAGCTTTGGTACCGTGGAGGCCGTCTGACTCCCCTGGGTATATCTGGTCCCCAGCACAGGGCTGGACCAGAGAAGGACTTGGGAGAGGTCTGCTGGAGGAATGGCCTGGCTCAGGCAGAGGGGTTCTGGAGTGTCCCCTTTGAGGCAGGTCATCACTGGCCTTGGCCTCCCAGTCCTCTGCATGGCCATTCTGAAGCAGTTTGTGCCCCTGGCAGACCTTCCCTCCTCTTCTAGATTCAGCCAGTCCAACTGCTTTCTCAGCAGCAGCCACTGCCAATGGCCACCCCCTCCCCACTGCATTCACTATGTCCTTACATGCTGATGGCTTTCAGCTCCAAGCACTTGTCATCTTGCAGGGCTTTCCTGGTCCTTGCCCAGGGCAGATCAGAAAGTGCCAGGGAGGGGACTTCCCTGGTGGTCCAGTGGTTAAGAATCCGCCTTCCAATGCAGGGGATGCAGGTTCGATCCCTGGTCAGGGAACTAAGATCCCACATGCCACGGGGCAACTAAGCCCACATGCCACAACTACTGATCTCCCGCGCTTCAACTAGAGAGCCTGTGTGCCACAAACTACAGAGCGCTTAGGAACCCTCGCACCACAACTACAGAGCCCATGCTTCCTGGAGTCTGCACGCCACAACTAGAGAAGAGAAAACCCACACACCACAACTAGAGAGAAGCCCACGGGCCACAGTGAAGCGTCTGCATGCCACAACAAAAGATCCTGCATGCTGCAACTAAGACCTGATGTGGCCAAAAATAAATGAAATAAATAAATAAATCTTTTTTAAAAAAAAAAAAGAGGAAGAAAGTGCCGGGGAGTGAGCCCCCCGGAAGCCTCAGTCAGCCCACAGCTGCTGCGACTCTGAGGCATATTCCACACTGTCCCCCAGATGTCCCCAGCGGGACTGCACCCCACTCGCCCATGGTGTTCACCTGCTCATTGCGGAGCCTGTATTAGCTCTCCTCCTGTTCACATCTCGCTGCTCCTGGGACTTCCTGAGATCACTCCCCAAGTAAACTATTTACACCCAAATCCTTGCCTCAAGGTCTGCTTCCGGGGTAGCCCAGCCTAAGGCACTGACCCTTCTGTCCCGGCTCCCTTTCCCAGCGCCAGGGTCACAGTGTCCACGAGCACACGGCCAGCTCCAAACTGACCCAGAACGTGCACCTTGGGTGGCCTCTGATCCGGGAGCAGCCCCTGGCTGAGTCCTGAGGAAGCCGGGAGCCCCCAACCCCACATCTGATGTCACTGCCGCAGGTCTGCGAACCTTCATGGGCTTGATGATGCCCTCGTTGCGGGTGGGGTCAGGCTCGATGGTGAAGGTGTCCCTGTACTCGCCCTGCACGATGCTGTACTTTGTCTTCCGGTTCTGGGGCTCGTCTGGGTCCTCCACAAACAGAGAGCCCAGGGGGCTGCCCACGCGGATGTCTTCGGGCACAGAAAATACGTACCTGGCTGATGCAAAGAGGCGCCCCAAAGGGCACTGGGTTAATGAGATAGATGAGGCGATTGTCCCCCATACTATCCCAATACATTTTGTTACAGGAAACGGGCGCAATAAAATAGTAGTCGTAGTAATTCCTCTGGAGTTTTGGGTCCCAAGGCAAAGAGGTTCTGCTCCATCTGTCCTTCCATCCACCTGACAAGTAGTTATTAAGCATCTGCTGTATGTCAGGCACCTTGCTAGGGGACCTATTAATTGACAATTGAGAGAATCTCTGCCTTCGGGGAGCTTGTGTCGTACACAACGAGGCCATTTCAGGAAAACCCACCTGTCCTTGGGGTGGCTGAGCCTCTGCATGAGCCGTCAGCATTGGAGTTGCAAGTGATGAGTCATCTGACTTTCCTCCCCAGCCCACCCAGGGTGTGTCAAAAGCTCTTGTCAGGGCTTCCCTGGTGGTGCAGTGGTTGAGAGTCCTCCTGCCAACGCAGGGGACACGGGTTTGTGCCCTGGTCCGGGAAGATCCCACATGCCGCGGAGCGGCTGGGCCCGTGAGCCATGGCCGCTGAGCCTGCGCTCCGCAACGGGAGAGGCCACAACAGTGAGGGGCCCGTGTACCATAAAAATAAAAAAAAAAAAAAAAAAAAAAAAGCTCTTGTCAGACATTTTTCTCAGGGGAGAATCTGTCTGTGGGTGGGTCAGAGCCCAGCCCTGGCTCTGGCTCTGGAGCTTTGCTGAACCCCTGCTCCCCAGCTCATGGGGATTTTCTAGCTGGGGTCTGGGTTTTCCAGAGCTCATGGGATCTGGGTGAAAGTGGTCCTATCTGGTAGTGGGACTCTGGGCACACGGTGGCACACAGCAGGGAGTGTGACTTCCTGCTGGCCTGTGAGGGCTCCGTGGCAGGGGCAGTTGGACAGCCTTGGGAACGTGTTCAGAGATGGGGAGCACCGGAAAGACATCCCTGACGTAGGCCCACCCTGGCTCGGAGAGAGAGGTAGACGGGTGCCAGGATCCTCTCTGAGAGCTCCCAGGTCACCGAATCTGGAGTATCCCAACCCTCGCCCTGCCCAGGGCCCTAGGGGAGGGGCTCACACTGTGTGAAAATGGGGAAGTTGTCGTTGACATCCTGCAGAGAGATCAGCACGGTGGCCGTGCCCGATTCCCCCCGGAGGCCCTGGGCATCTCGTGCTTCCACCACGATCTCGTACTTGGCCTGCTTCTCTCGGTCCAGGTTTTTGTTCGCTGTGACAATTAGTCCTGCAAAAAATGTCACATCAGGAGCCGTGTTACTTGGGGAGCTTTTAAAAAATAGTGATGCCTGGCCGCTACCCATAGGGCACCTGGCTTCACAGCTCCCCAGGTGATTTCACGGTGAAGCCAGGACTGAGAGCCAGGGGTGAACCACTTTCCACCTCCATGCCCCGCACTGCTAGGCCAAATGCTTTGGTCCAATATTGGTCCCAGCCACCTGGAGCACTGGGTTGAGCAAGAACCTGAGGCCACATCTAGGCTCAGAGTGGGAAGAGTGCTGTGACGGGTTAGTGATGGCTGCCTTGGTGCAGCATAGGTTGTGCCGTGTATTTGCCATCACTCTGAAAGAGGGCTTGCCTCAGGCCTGACCACCTGGACTTCTGTCTTGCTCCCAAGCCTCAGTCCTTACCGTTTTTCGGGTCACGTGGAGTGGATAATGACGATGGGCCACGTGCTCATTATACGTTACCTAATTCAGACTTCACAGCTACCATACAAGGTGAATATAAGCTTCCCCGTTTTTGAGATTAGGGCCCTAGCGCTCACAGAGGTCAGTTGACTTGCCCAAGGTCTTCAGAAGCAGTGAGGAGCAGAAATGGGTTCGGAAACCAGGTCCGTTTGATTCCATAGCTAGAGCTGCTAACCAGCATTCTCTTCCACCTCTCGTGTCAATGCTTGGGTCCTGACTTTGTCCCCTGGACTTGAGTTCACGTCTTGGGCACCTGTCTGCCTCCTTCTGCCCTCACCAGCCACCTTGTCTTGACGTAGGGTACCGACTGCCTCCAAAGGGTGGTGTAGGTCAGTGGTCAGTGACACCTGGCAGACTGGGCTTCCCTCGGTGCCTGCACCTCCACCCACTCCAAGCCAGTGCCGCCCAGGGGGGTTAGTCACACAGACCAGAACCACGGATGCTGAAATGTTCTTCTCCCTTCAGGAGTTGGTACATGACAGAGGCATGGTCTGCCACAGTGGGGTCATCTGCATCCATTGCTGTCACCTGGATGACCGAGGTCCCTGTGGGGAGAGAATCCAGGGTTGCTGCTTCGTGATGGCCAGCCCCTCACCCCATTCCCAGATGAGGGCAGGTGGGGCTCAGGCTGTTCCCTGAACCCCCCTCCCCCAGGTCCTGAAGGAGAAAAGGCTGCTTTGTTTTCTGAGGAGCCTGCCTGGGGGCAAAGTGCTGGCAGTGGTGGAGGCCCAGCTCCGTCAAACATGAAGGCAAAGAGAACAGGTGGTTTTCATTTATGGGGGAAATGAGGGAAGAGGTGAGCGGCTGAGGTCATGGGGAGAAACAGTAAGGGCTGCTGCTTCCTTCTGGAAGCATGAGAACAAGAGAATAGGAAGGGCCCCCAAAGAGCTGGGTTCACATCTCTGTCCCCTTGAACTCCAGGCTCCCCATAGTTAACAGGAAGGTCTGGTCCTGAGTCCTGGCAAGAGAGCCTGGACTAAGGGCTGGGGAAGGGAGCATCCCCTGGAGGCTGGGGGTAGAATTGAGGAAGGAATAGTCTCCTCTGGAGGCCTGGGGTCCAGGCTGCTGACACACCTTGGGATGGGGTGTGTCCCTCTCCCGCCCCCCTCCACTCCTGTATGGACCCTAAAGGTGACTCCTTGTCTTGGTGGAAGAGTTGGCCTCCTTCATGTGCAAAGGCTACGCTCTTGGCATGCCAGCCCTAAGAGTCAGAGCAGTGGGTGGCGTTAGCTCCAAAGAGTAACAAGATGTGTGTGTGTGTGACGGTCAGGACTCCCGTCTGGGGCCAGGTCAGAGCTTAGTCTTTAGGGACCAGAGTTCCTTTCGAGTCATATGAAGTGGCAATATGGGCATCCCCATAGCTGCCCGGAACTCACTGAATCCTGCCCCAGGCACTGAAGCTGCCGATGGGAGAGGTGCCTCCATGCCAGGGATGAGTGAGGGGAGAGGGAGACAGACAGACCGGATACGTACCTATCCCTGACATCTCGGGCACGGAGGCATTGAACACCCGGTGCGTGAACACAGGCCAGTTGTCATTGATATCGTGGACTTTGATGGTGAAGCTAGAAGGAGACTCCAGGTTCTTCTCAGTGTCCTTGTCCACCACGAGGGCGATGAGGTGGTACTCAGAGATCTTCTCCCTGTCCAGCCTCTCAAAGGCATACACGTCCCCTGTGCTCTCATCAACCTGGAAGACCTTGCCGGCAGACTCTCCTTTGAGCTGGTACTTGGTGTTCTTGCGGTTCACGCTTGATTTAATCTAGGAAAGGAGAGGTGCCGTGAACTGGAAATAGCAGTGGTGGCTGTGTGCGTGTGAGTGTGTGCCCGTGTGAGTGTGCCAGGGTATGGCATTATTTTAAAAATCAATTATATAAACTTACAATTAAATGAATCATATTAAAAACAAAGGTAACGTACTGTAAATCTATTGCTTCCTAATACTGTAATTTTACTACATTTTACTATGTTCTCTCGAGTTTTTTTAAAAACTTTTTTATTTTTTACATCTTTATTGGAGTACAATTGCTTTACAGTGATGTGTTAGTTTCTGCTTTATAACAAAGTGAATCAGCTATACATAAACATATATCCCCATATCTCCTCCCTCTTGCGTCTCCCTCCCTCCCTCCGTATCCCACCCCTGTTCTTGAGTTTTTATGTTGATCGTATTGAATGATGGAAATACTGGATAATGCTGCGTTAACGCACATCTGTTCCCAACTCTGCCTTCAGGGGCATCAAGTTGGTAGCTTGCAGCAGACATGGTGAAAGTATTTACACCAAGGAAATTGGCAAATGCTACAAACAGGATCTTTTCCCCTCAAAAGCCAGTTGTCAGCTATTTATCAGCACATCACTAGTCTCAGTCATTTAGTTTTGGAATGGTACATAAAATGTTCTCTTTTTGGAGATTTACAACATACAGTCCTGCAGAAAAGAACTCCACTGAGCTTTGTTTAACTCAGGATTTCCTGTACTTGTTAGACCACTGAATCCTTTTTCTTTGTTACACATACTATTAGTGTCCTTAGGAATAAGACTTGGAAAATAATGTGTGTAAAGCAATTTGCACAGGCTCTCAATAAATGCTAGCTGTTATTCACACTAGATGCCTACATTAAAGGATATTAGAAGTTTAGAATTGCTGAACATTTCATTTATGGAATCTTGGAAACAGAGGCTATTAGGAACATAAGCTAATCATACTTCATACATGTCGAATGGTCCTCCCATAGGTGGTTAGGATGTTCAAAAAATAGAGTTCAATTCAGTAAAAGAAAAAAATCAGATGCCTACAAGGTGCCAGCCTGGGAGCATAAAGATAGTCCAGACCCCATTCTTTCTCTCAGGGCCTGGTTTGAAGCAGCAGAGGCTGAGATTTTGAGGAAGGGCGGCATTTAAGGGTCAGTTGGAACAAGAGCCTTGAGTGAAGGTGTTGCATCAGAAAGGCTGGAGGAGAACCCGAGAGAGAGTGGGGTCTCAAGGCAGAAGAGGGAGCATCAAGATGGCTGTGGTCAAATCCCACGAGGCCTGGAAAGCATCCCTAGGCTTAGCAGCGGTGCAGTCATCGGAGCCCTTGGTGAGAGCAGCGTTAGGGGGTGGTGGATTGAGAAGCCGGATGACAGGGCTCTAGAGAAGAGTCTGGGAGGTGAGGAAGTGGGGACAGGGAGTGAGGCTCCTCCCCCTTGGTGGGCGGGGAGGAGAGAGGTGGGGCTGTAGCTGGAGGTAGTGAAGAAGCATCCTGGAGCAGGGCTGCGGGTGTGCAGGGGCAGATGGTTCGTGGGGAGGTCCCGAAGCCCAGTGGCCGGGACGTATGATGAACAGATGGGCAGGAGGCAAGAAGTGATGCGCCAGCTCTGGAACCTGTGACTTGGGTGGGAGGACAGTGGGGGTCAAGAAGGAGGGACAGTCTGGGGCCCTGTATGAGTTACTCAGGGTTAGGATAGGATGGTCATTCCAAACCTGGTTCCGGTGGGTGCATTAGGATCCATGTGGGCAGGGCTAGCAAGGGGGCGTGAGTCGGCTTTGATCTGTTACTGGAATTCTGCCTGAGATTGCATTTGACTCACACCTAAACAGCTTTGATAAAAATTTCTCAATATCATCAAATAAATAGTGTTAAAAAGACTTCATTTGGATATGAGTTTCTGTTTTCCTTCCCTCCAACTTTTCTTAAATAGACTTTATATTTTAGAACAGTTCTAGATTTATAGAAAAATTGAGGTGGTAGTACAGAGAGTTCCCATACATCCTGTGCCCAATTTCCCTGTTATTAACATCTTACATTAGTATGGTACATTTGTTGTAATTAATGCACCAATATTGATATATTATTATTAACTAAAGTTCATATTTTGTGCAGATTTCCTTAGTTTTTACCTAATGTCCTTTTTCTGTTTGAGGATACCACCCAGGATACCACATTACATCTAGTTGTCATGTTTCTTTAAGTTACTCTTGGCTGGGACAGTTTCTCAGATTCTCCATGGTTTTTTTTTTTTTTTTTTTTTTTTTTAATTTACTTTATTTACAATGTTGTGTTAGTTTCAAGTGTACAGCAAAGTGATTCAGTTATATATATATGTATATATATACAAATATACATATATATACTTTTTTAAGAAGATGTTGGGGGTAGGAGTTTATTAATTTATTTATTTTTGCTGTGTTGGGTCTTCGTTTCTGTGCGAGGGCTTTCTCTAGTTGTGGCAAGTGGGGGCTACTCTTCATCGCGATGCGCGGGCCTCTCACTATCGTGGCCTCTCTTGTTGCGGAGCACAGGCTTCAGATGCGCAGGCTCAGCAGCATGTGGGATCTTCCCAGACTGGGGCATGAACCCGCATCCCCTGCATTGGCAGGCGGATTCCCAACCACTGCGCCACCAGGGAAGCCTGACTCTGCTTGTTTTTGATGACCGTGAGAGTTTTGAGGAGTGCTGGTTGGGTGTTTTGTAGGATGCCGCCTCTTGGAATTTGTCTGATGTTTTCCTCACGATTAGACAGACTGAGGTTATAGGTTTGGGGGGGCCTCCCCTTTTAAAAATTATCCCTAAGTTTGGATATAACATCTTAATGCCAAAAGCTATGCTGACCCATGTTTGTGGATTCAGAAGGCCACTCAGCTCCCATTGTCCAGCAAACAGCTCTGTAAACAAAGGCTCCTGACTCTGATCTTGGTAAACAAGGACTTCCTTCCCTCCGATGACGTCTTTGGAGCCAGGAGGTGATCCTTGGAGCCCTGTCCTTGCCTCTCCCAGACACCGTTGCTTCTCCCCAGGGTGGGGACTGCACGGGACCCTCTGTCCCCACGCCAGGTGCCAAGTGCACACTGTTGGCAGGTGACGGCAGGCCTGACGCTCTTCCTGCTGCGCAGAGGACTTCGGGTGAGCCGTCCAAAGTCTGCCGTGTCCGGGCTGGGCGGCTTGACGGTGGCCCTGCTTGCTGCCGACTGTCCCTGACTCAGCCCGTGGATATTCGTTGGGGGGCAGCCATTCTCTTTGGAGGTTGATTCACGGCACACTCATCCCCTTGGGAAGGAGTAGATAGGCTGATGGCATTTTCCTCTAGGGCACAGAGTTCACATCGGTGTTGGGAGTCAGGAACCCTGTGCTTTCCTAGGGCTCTATCCTGGTTTCACTGTGTGACCCTGGGCAAGCGCCTTCCCCTCTGAGTGGCCAGACTGAAGGATCTGAATTTCCCAGCCATTCTTGGTGGCCAGAGGAGGCCTGGGCACAGTGAGCAGTGGAGAGGGCCGTGGGCAGGGCTGTGAGTGTAGATTCCCCAGCTGGCCCCACCGCCAGCTGCCATGGCATTTCTGGTGCTGAGGCCAGACTTGACCCTTCCCCATCTAGGGGTCCTTTCTGGTCTGTTTCTCTGTGACCATAGGGCTCCCCCATCTCCAGCATGTGTGGGGTTCTTTGTCTGATACATGCTGCCCTTCTAGACCAGGGTGGGCAAACTATTTCTTTAAAGGGCCAGATAGTAAAAATTTTCTACTTTGTGGGTCATATGGTCTTTGGGACAATTACTCAAATCTGCCATTGTAGCATGAAAGCAACCATGACCATTTGTTAAGTGCACGGCGTGGCTCTGTTCCAATAAAACTTTATTTACAAAACCACATGGTGGGGCAGTTCTACCAGCCCCTATTTATGTATTTATTTATTTAATTGAAGTATAGTTGATTTACAGTATTGTGTTAGTTTCTTGTGTACAGCAAAGTGATATATATGTGTGTGTGTGTATACATCTTTTCCATTATAGGTTATTACAGCCTATGGATTATAGATCCCTGTGCTATGCAGTAGGTCCTTGTTGATGATCTGTTTTATGTATAGTCGTGTGTGTACGTTAATCCCAAACTCCTAATTTATCCCTCCCCCACTTTCCCCTTTGATAATCATAAGTTTGTTGTCTATGTCTGTTTCTGTTTTGTAAATAAGTTCATTTGTATCATGTTTTTAGATTTGACATATAAGAGGTATCATATGATATTTGTCTTTCTCTGACTTACTTCACTTAGTATGATAACCTCTGTGTCCATCCATGTTGCTCTAAATGGCAAGATTTCATTCTTTTTTATGGCTGAGTAATATTCCATTATTTATAGGTACCACATCTTCTTTATGCATTCATTTGTTGATGGACACTTAGGTTGCTTCCACGTCTTGGCTATTGTAAATAGTGCTGCTGTGAACATTGGGGTTCATGTACCTTTTTGAATTAGAATTTTCATATTTTCTGGATATATGCCCAGGAGTGGGATTGCTGGCTCATATTGTAACTTAGTTTTTTAAGGAACCTCCGTACTGTTTTCCATAGTGGCTGCACAAATTTACATTCCCACCAACAGTGTAGGAGGGTTCCCTTTTTTCCACTCCCTCTCCAGTGTTTATTATTTGTAGACTTTTTGATGACAGCCATTCTGACTGCTGTGAGGTGGTACCTCATTGTGGTTTTGATTTGCATTTCTCTAATAATTAGCAATGTGGAGCATCTTTTCATGTGCTTGTTGGCCATCTGTATGGCTTCTTTGGAGAAATGTCTGTTTAGGTCTTCTGCCCATTTTTGATTGGGTTGTTTGTTTTTTTGATACTGAGCTGTATGAGCTGTTTATATATTTTGGAAATTAAGCCCTTGTCAGTCGCATCATTTGCAGATATTTTCTCCCAGTCTATAGGTTGTCTTTTTATTTGGTTTATGGTTTCCTTTGCTGTGCAAAAGCTTATAAGTTTGATTAGGTCCCATTTGTTTATTTTTGCTTTTATTTCTTTTGCCTTGGGAGACTGACCTAAGAAAACATTGCTGTGCTTAATGTCAGAGAATGTTTTGCCTATGTTCTCTTCTAGGAGTTTTATGGTATCATGTCTTATATTTAAGCCTTTAAACCATTTTGAGTTTGTTTTTGTGTATGGTGTGAGGGAGTGTTCTAACTTCACTGATGTACATGTGGCCAGCCCCTGTTTTAGACCACAAGCTCCATGAGGGTGTGGACCATGTCTGTCTTTGCCCCCTGACCATGTCCCAGAGCCCAGCCTTGTGCTTGGGACCATAATTCCTCTCACTGGTACACTGATCTTTCTTTAGCTGACCCTGCTTAGCTTCCAAGAAACTGATGTGGTGAGATTTTAAAGCACTGGAAAGGAATTTCTCTCCTCACTGGAAACTCTTGAAATACCTAATCCATCTCCCTGTCGTTGTGTGTGAAGTTCCACCACTAGAGCCATTCCTTTCAGTTAGAGTGGATGGTTTTGACCTCAGCAACCTTTTGACACAAGAAGATAGTTCATTAGTCCCTCAGATTAGCTCCAAGCTCTAGGAAGGTGACTGAGGATGGACACGTTTTAAATGGGATGAAATGAGGGTTTAGAGTCGTAGGCACCGCCCTGGAGGGCAGGCTTGGGTCAAGTGCCTTGTTATGGGTGTCCTAGAATCTGGAGCTCATAACACCCTAGATGCTAGGACAAAACACCCTGAGAGACAGGGCTTTTTGAGGAGGTTCAAAGGCCTCCACTAGAGATGGCAAACTGTGGCCTGGATGATGAGCTTTGTCACCAGCACAATTCTGTAGAAGTCTGCTCAGGTCTTCCAGACCTCTCAGGTGCGCAAAGTTAGTGGCAGCCTTGGCTGGTCCTGCCCTGAGCCCTGAGTCCCCACGCTAGGCTGCCCTCCTTAGCTTGTGCACGGGGTGGCCCTCCTGCCAGTGATACTCACTCCATAGACCAAAGTCTGGGAGAAAGATGAACCATTGTGCCCACCATTACTTCCACCACCACCACCACCACCACCTCCACGATCATCAACATCATCATCATCACCCCACCACCGCCTGCCCCTCCCCCATCACCACAACCACCGCTGTTACCACCACCACCTTCTCCTTGGCTATCACCATAGTCACCACCACCATGACACTGGCCACCTCCACCATCTCTCCCACTATTACCATCACCCTCGCAACGATCATCCCCATCCCTGCAACCACCACAGCACCTATCGCTGTCTTTATGGTCACCAATACCACGGTGCACCTCTCCTGCTCTGGGGCCTGAGCCTTACCTTGCCCACATAGTGGGGCAGTGAGCCGTTTTTCTCTTCATCGATGTGCATCTGGTTCCAGATCCAGTCTCTCTTCTGGCGCCGGTGAATGGGCAGCGAGCTGGGGGTGTTGGGTCGGCCAGGGTTGACGGCCGCTGCAGCTGCTGCCAGCAGGCCCAGGCAGGTGCCCCCTGCAGCCAGCAGCATCACGAACACCTGCATCTTCCCGGGAGGGACGGCTCTGAGGGACAAGGAGAGAGACCATCAGGGAATGTGGGGCGCAAGCATCTCCCAGGGAGCACGGAACTGTTTAACCCTTCATCCTTCACTCTCTGCTCAGACTAGCAGAACCACACCCTCTTCCTGCCCCCACAGAGCTCCTAGTCTGGGAGGGGAAGCCAGACACAGAAACAATTCCTACTTAAGGGTCACATGTGCTATTGGGCAAGCAAGCATGGGCGACAGGGGAGGCTAGAGGAGAGCTGTAGGCAAGGTTTCCTGGAGGAGAGAGCAATGCTGACATGGATGGTAGCTCCCAAAGCCTTGTGCGGTGGACACCCAGCTTGGATTTTACAAACGGGGAAACCGAGGCACAGAGAAGTTAAGTTCACGGTGGAGTAAATGGTGGGGCTGAGAATAAAGCCCAGGTGTCTGACCTCAACAGCTGACATTTATCAGAAAGTGTCATCAATAAGTATAATAAGTACCAAAAAATAAATATCAATAACTGTTGAATGCCTGACACTCTTCCAAGCACTTTATACGTGTTATTGCACTTAATCCTCCCAGTAAGCCTCAAGGTGGGTATAATTGTAGCCCTCACTTTATAGATGAGCGGAGGAAGAGAGAGGTTAACGGTAATGTTTCTGAGATCACCCAGACGGGAAGCCTCAGAGTCAAACTCAAACCAAGTCGGCCTGGCCCCAAAGTTCATGCTTCTTCCTACTGCCCTCTCTTGACCTAGCAGCTGCTGTGTGGTGGTATTTAAAGACTCCTCTGAACAAACATGCCTCCCGGTTAGTCCGAGAGCCCCTGTGGCAGTGTTACTTTGATGTTGTCTTTAGAAGGCTCTTAAGAAACCCAAATGTCGGCCAGGCCCTCACCAGACGCAGAGCTCACAGTTGGTGATTAGCTTAGGAGCTGTCACGAGAACAGGGGTGGGATGGGGTGGTGGGTAGAGAGGCTGGGCTCACAGGACCAGCTTCATAGTTTGTGGGGCGTAGTATAGAATGGAAACATGGGGTCCTTTTCTCAAAAGTTACTAAGAATTTCAGGACAGAGAGAGAAGAACATGAAACCCAGCATGGGGTCCTTTTAAGCGCAAGACCCCATGTGATTGCCCCCATGAAGGCAGCCCTTGGGACGTGGGATCAACCTGGATGGGGATCTGGGGTCACCCAGAGATCAGGGCCCGGCTTCATCCTGAATTCCAGAAGGAAGAGGGCTTGTCTCACTGCCCCAGGGTGGGTAGAGACTGGGACCTCGGCTGTCACTGTGCCCTCTCAGCCCTTGACCCCATCAGTCTACCCTTGCTGGTCTCTGTGTCACTGACCTGTGGCTCCTGGGATGGTTCAGAGGAAGAAGGCTGGCGGGTGGGAGTGGGAATCAGAATCATGGCCCCTGCCTGGAGAGAGGCAAGGACCCACTGGGTGCTGAATGGGAGGCCCCCTCCCTGGCTGTCCCCCGCCCTGGCTGCAGGGAGAAGCTGGATTCTGCACAGCACAGTAGGTTTCTAAACTCTAGTAACATTTCCTCTGAGACACTGGCGCCAGGCTGTCCTCAGTGAGGGCCCAGGGTGTGTGTGCAGACTGGCCTCTGGGCCTGCTGAGCTTAGCATCCAGCATCCCTGTGGCCCCCTGCTGCTGGCCCAGGCAGAAGTGGGCTCGCAGGGTTTGCTGGGACAGAGCATTCCAGCAGGGCCCGGAACGCAGTTGCCATGTGCCTGGGAAGGCTTCCGGTCCCCGTTCCCTCAGTCCTCAATGAAGTGGTCAGACTGGAGGAGACCTGGTGCCCTTTGAGGTGGGCTGTGAAAAGGGCAGCTGCTCTGGGCAGGAGGAAGGCAGTGAACAAAGGCTCAGGGAGCAGAGAGTTCTGCCAGGAAGCTGGTCCTGACTCAGGGGAGGCGGCAGCTGTGACCCCTGGCCAGCCTCGCTGGGCTCAGGCCCGGTGGGTCATTTCCTTCTTTGCCTCGAAAGGAACTGCATGTCTTGCTCCCTTCTTCCTCCCTCAAGTGAGAAGTGACTCAAAAAATGAAAAAGTAAAACAAATAGAAGTGAAACTGAGAAATGGGGAGAGAGAAGTTCTCAGGCCCCTGGGCAGGACAAGATATGAGGCCGCGCCCTGAGCGGATGCGTATTGAGCATCTACTGTGTGCTAGGCTTTGGGGTGCAGCAGTGAGCGGGACAGACAGGACCTGTCCTCGGGGAGTGCACGCTGTCGTGGGAATTCCAGGAAAATAAGTACATGAGGAAAAGCATCAGCTGCTGATCAGAGGCTCTCAGGGAATTACACTGGGGGCCACAGCAGAGGACGAGGGGGCAGCTGGCTGAGACTTCAAGGCCAAGGGAGGCCTTTCAGAGAGATGATACTCATGCCAACATCGGAGTGTCAGCCCTAGGAATGGCAGGGGAAGGGAGGGAATTCCAGACAGAAGGATCAGCACGTGCAAAGTCCCTGAGGTAGAAAAATGGTTCGTTTGTTTGAAGAACCAAAAGAAGGCCCTTGGGTCAGATGAACAATGGGGGCTCCAGAAGAGGTGACCAGGTCGGGGTGGTAGGCTGAATGATAGCCCCCCAAAGATGTCCACATCTTCATCCCTGGAACCTGTGAATATTACCTTCCATGGCAAAGGACTTTTAGCAGATAGGATTAAGTTAAGGATCTTGAAATAGGGAGATTATCCTGGACTATGTGGATAGACCCAGTACAATCACAGGGTCCTTAAAAGATGAAGGCAGGAGGGTCAGAATCAGGAAAATGGAGATGTGATGATGGAAACAGAGGTTGGAGTGCTGCGGGGCCCTAGGCCAAGGAATGGGGGCGGCCTCTGGAAGTCAAAAAAGGCACGGAAATAGATTCTCCCCTAGAGGCTCCAGAAGGAAACAGTCCTGATTCTCACCCACCGAAACCCATTTTGGACTTCAGACCTCCAGAACTATAATAAATAAATAAATTTGTGTTGTTTCAAGCCAGCCACCTTTGGGGTGGTTTGTTACAGCAGCTGGAGGAAACGAATGCAGTTGGGTTGTACAGGGCAGCCTAGAGAGAGCTTTTTCCTAAGCACGAGGGAAGGTGATGTGATCTGATTTGAAGAGATCCCTGGCTGAGGTGAGGAGACGGGCTGGGAGAGGGGAGACCAGCAGGGGAGGTCACTGTCATCCAGGCGAGAGTTGATGGTGGCCCAGACCAGGCGTAGCGGTGCGTGGCCATGGGATGTGTTTTCGAGGTGGAGTTAACAGGACTTGCTGTGAATGGAATGTAGGGGGTGAGGGATGGAGAGGAATCTAGGCTGGCTCTCGAGTCTTCGGCCTGAGCAGTTGGCGGGGGCAGGGCTTTGCTGAGATTCGGAAGACGGGTAGTGGTACCAAAAGGTCTGTGTGAGCTGTGTCAGGTTGGAGTTGCTATGAAACATCTCTGTGGCCATGGCCAGCAGCTGCCGGAGACCTGGCCTGGAGTGCGGGAGAAGGTGGGGCTGGAGCAGCTTACAGACGGTCCCTTCACATGGCTGGTGCTCAAACTGTGAGGCTGGAACATGAAGGAGGGCAGGTAGCGAGGGAGGAGAAGTGGCCCAGGACAGCCCCATAGGTCTTTCTTCTTTCTCTGTCTCGTGAACTTGTCATCCAGGGTTGAGCCCAAATGTCCTCCTCTGGGGAGCCGTCCCTGGTCCTCACCTTGCATCTCATGCATCCCTGGGCATCTTCCACTGCAGCACTGCCTGGGGCTGGTCCCAGGGTTGACACCCAGGTCCCATGGCTGGGCTCAAATCACAGCTTCCTTCCCTTCCCGGAGAGCGGCTTTCTACCTGCCCTGTCTACATCTTCCCTTTTCCCCGAGGCCCAGCCACATCTGACACACGGCTCTCTCCTCTTTGGGTTCACACAGAGCAGGGTGACGGTCGTGATCGCAGGCTCTGTGGTTTAGAGAATGTCAGTTGTGCTGCTTTGCTGCTCTGTGACCATGTGCGAGACTCTTTACCTCTCTGAGGCTCAGTCTCATCATCTGTACAATGGGAACACTAGTGTCTACCTCTCAGGGTTGTTTTCAGGCCTGAATTAAAAAAAACATTTGTAACATGGCCAAAAAAGTAGCTAAGAATAAAACCAAGCACGTATGAATCCTCGCGTTGAGCCAGGATTTGAACTTAGGCTGCCTTTCACCCCGAATAGTGCCTTTCCATCATGCCACTCTCTCTCTATTTCTGCCGTGACATTAACATGTAATAATAATAATAATGGTAGTAATAATAGTAATAATAAGCAGCTGTTCTCCATGTTTGGCTTTCATAGGTGAAATCTCATTTAGTTTTCACACTGTCCTCAGGATGTAGGAATTATCATCCCCATTTCACAGAGGAAGGAACTGAGGCTCAGACACAAACACCTCGTAAGTGGTAGATCTGGAACCCTCACCCAGATTTATCTTTTTCTAAATCCTGGGCTCCTTCTACACCCAATCTCAGAGGGTCCTGAGGGACTTTTCCATCTGCAAAGCCATGTTTATTTGTGTCTTTTGCCTTTTGTGTTAGAAATTTGTCCTCATAAATGGGGGCCGAGAGGAAGGGTTTTGTCGAAAAATCATTCCTCCTCCTGCTGTTGGAGAGGAAGTCAGCCGGCAGGATTTGCTGGACCCACAGCTGGAAACAGAATTTCCCTTGGCCACACCTCTGGAGGTGTGGTCAGAGCACAGTTGGGGTCAGGTTTATTTTAGCCCTTTACTTTCCTATAAGTAGGAGTCACGTCTCTTGGTTGCTCTCACCAAGTTTTTGGAGAGATCAGGCCGCTGCTGGGTGGGTTTGTGGTACCACAGATGTGTAGTGGGCCTGAGGATCTTGGAATTGATTTCTGTGCTCAGAAATGCCCAGCTGAGTAGCCCCGGGGCCTTTCCTGACAACAGACGTGGGGGAGAGGGGACCCGCTCGGCAGCTCAGATGTGCCTGCTGGGCACCCAGAGGCCAGGTGCTGGCCCGTGTCCCTGTTACCCAGGATCCGTGATGATGCTCGGTCCCTGGAGCTGTGTTAGAGGCTTTTGGGGGCAGCTCCCAATGGACTGATGGATGAGGGTGGGCCCTCTGTGCCCTCGGTCAGTCTCGGAAGGTCCAGGGAGCCCAAAATGAGAGGACAGAGTGTGTGGCCCGGGCCCCTGGTCATGGGCATGGAGCCCAGGAGGAGGGGCGGAGGAACCTCGGAGCACCTGGGGGATGGCTGGGCTCAGTCATGCCGGCTCAGAGGGCAAGGCCTTGGAGGACTCCTGGGTTTGGGTCTGTGTCCACAGTGGGTGGGACCACTGAGCTCAGAACCTAGATGCCTGGGTTGGGCCTGAGGACTGGGGGTGGCTCTGAAGGCTGAGCCACGCTGGCGGGGGCTGGAGAGGTTGTGTGCCTCCGCTCCTCTCCAGTTCCCTGTCTGGGTCTCAAGGGTGCTGTCCAGTGGTTGGGACTCCGCGCTTCCACTGCAGGGGGCGTTGGTTCAGTCCCTGGTTGGGGGAACTAGGATCCCGCATGCTGTGCAGTGCAGCCAAAATAAATAAATTTAAAAATTAAAAAAAAAAGGGGGGGGGTGTTGGCTTGGTGAGCCTCGAAGAGGAGCCCCAGCCTGTGGGATGGTAACACCCACCAGGCCTGGTCACAGCTTCTGGCCTTTGCACTTGCCGTTCTCTCACCTCTGCCTGGACTTAGGTCACATGTCACCACTTCTCTGAAGCCCTCTCTAGAGCCTGGAGGTTATACAGTCATTCAACAAACATTTATTGAGCACCTACTATGTGCCAGGTACTGAACTACAAGTGGGGAGCCTATAGAGGCTGCACCCTTGTGTAGAGACATTAACCACTTGATAAAAAACACAGTTTCAAATTGTGGTGCTTTGATGGAGGCGTAGAGGAAGATGGGAGAGGGCAGAGAGGGGAGGGCCCTGATTTCTCGGAGGGTCTCAGCCCAGCAGTGAATCCTGCCTCTCTCTGATCTGCTGTGAGACAGTAGGAACAACTCCCTTTGGTCTGTTTCTCTTTGTGGACCCCCTCTGTCACTGGCGTTTGGCCTCAAAGGGGCTGTGAGGTCCGCTCAGCCCTGTGCTCTTTAAAAGAAGGAGCCAGGGCGACCCAGAGGGAGATGGAAGCGGGGTGGGTTGGGGCTCCTCCTTTTGTAGTTAAATGGACCCTCGGAAGCCTGGACCAGCTGGGAGCTGCTCAGCGGGCAGCCTGGCAAACGCCCCCGGCCGGGATGGTTCTGCCCCGACCCTGTTCAAGCCTCAGGTTTCAGGGGCTAAGTCTGGGCGTTTATTGAACAGACTGGAGGGCCCTTGGGGGTGGGGTAGAGGAAGACTCCAGGTCAGGGATACACACATGACATCCTCAGGCTACATGGACACACAAACGTGCTGCCTACACAAGCACACACCCCTGTCCCCCGAAGAGTCTCCTCTCTGCCGGGCTGGCCCCTCTCCCGCCCAGCACGCCCGCCAGCAGCTAGAACAAGACCTGAGAGCAGAGCCCAGCCCCAGGCAAAGCCGCGGAGGGTGGACTGGACGCTCAGTCCCAGCCCAGCCTCCTGCAGGCTCTGGGCTGCAGCCCAGAGGCCCTGGGTCAGGGATGAGGGGCCAGGAGGTGGGAGGAGAGGCCCAGAACCTGCAGGGGTCGGGGTGAGGGCGCTAGAGCCCCTGCCCCCTGTGTGGCCCTGGGCGGCTCTCCCACCGCCCTCCCACTCCACACCTCGAGCCTCAGTCTGGGGTCGAGGTTGGAGCCAGTGACCCCCAAACTCGTTCAGGGATCGCCGCACTGGGAGGAGGAAGGGTGAGTCCCCGGGAGCCTTGGGGCCGGGCAGCTATGAGCTGGCCCCTTGGGGCTTTATCCTGGTTTGGGGCTCCGTTCAGCCCTGTGACCTGCTCTTGCGGGTCCCAGACCCGATCCTCTCCCCTCGGGTTCTGCCAACAGCCTCCCTCCCTCGGCTCCCCTTAGAGCTGCCCACGCTGCTCCCCTGCTGACCGCTCCTCCCTGGCTCCCCACACCCTGCAGGATGAAGCCTAGCTCCTGAGCCAGCATTCAAGACCCAGCACGGAGTGTCCCTGCCCACCCCTCTGGCTCTCCTCTCCCTCACCTCCCTGCCCCACCCAGCCTCGAGGAGAACTGGACGTTTATGGAATGCCCAGGCTGTTCCCTCTGCCCGAATGCCCTTCCTTGCTGTGGCCCCTGGGTGAACGCTCTGCTTCTTTTCAAGCCCCAGTCTGTACCCCCCACAAGGTCTTCTGATTGGCTCCCGCTCCAGCCCAGCCTCTGCCTGCGGGCGCGAGTGTCTCTGACCAGGCATCCACTTCATCCCGGCATCCAGCTGCGGGAACTCAAGGCCCGGAGGACCTTGAGGTGTCGGTGTCCCTACTGCTGTCTGTCAGCCTGCCTCGGTCTCCAGCTCTGATCTTGCACTCCTTCCCTCCTTCCTCAGAGGATTTAAAACAAATCTGCACAAATCTGCCTACAACACCTTGGGTGGTCAGAGCACATACAGTGGTTGATATAACTCAGAGAAGCTCCTCCTGTCACCATACAGCGTCTCTAATGGCCCATCACTTTGTCAGACACACCACCATTAGGATTTTGATCCTTTGAGGACAGTCAGATTATCCTTCTTATGGGCCCCTGATGAACATACACCCGTGTGCAGGGGGCTTCCGAAGGTAGGGCTGGCAAAACAGAGATCATGGGTTGCCATTCACATACTCATGGCAGACATCACTAATCAGTTACAGTGTTTGTTCCCACCGAACTTGAACTCAGCCCCTGAATCCTCGATACAGTCTTTGAGCTAGATACAACCAATTCACCAGACCTAGTGTGCGATTTGAAACAAATTTGTCCTGGGGTCTCTGGGTCATTCCCTTATCTCCTAATGCGGCAGCTCAAAGCTTGAAGGAGAGAAAACCCACCCTTGGGAGAGCCTTTTCCAGCCTCCTCTGGGCTTTCTGACTTTGCCTGGGGCTCTGAGGCAGTCATTGGCGGCAACAAGTCCCACACACTTGCCTGTTTGCTCATAAGCTGTGTGGCCTTAGGCCCATTCCTTGCCCTCTCTGAGCTCTAGCTTCCTCATCTCTAATGGAGGATTGAATGAGATCATGGGTACAAAGCCCAGCACACAGTAGGTGCTTAGTAAATGTGTGGGTGTCTCAACCCTCACCTACCCACTTAGCCTGGCCTGGCAGCTGTGAGCTTGACTGGCCGACTCACACCTGACCTCATTTCCTGGTTCTGCCCTGGGCCCACCTCCTGCTCCTGTCTGTTCTCCTCTAGAAGGAAATCTCATTCACTGCCTTCCTGGCCCAGCCCCATGGGCCCTACTTCCCCCTCCTCCCAGTGTCTGCACCTGCCAGAATCTGATCATTATGCTGTGGCAGACAATCTGGAGGTCCCTGAATGAGTTTAGAGACCATGTGGTCCATCCCTTGCCCTAGAGAAATTAGAAGACTGAAGCTCAGAGAGCAGACCCAAGACCTCCCAGCATCCTCTGGGGCTCCTGCTTTTCCTCCAGGGAGTCTTCCGTGATTTCTCCACCCAACATCAGCTTGGATCTGGGTTACGATGGGCTTGTCAGTATCTCTCCAGCCAGAAGCCAAGCTACTGAGGGCAGCAGTTGTCTCCTAGAACATTCCTCCCCCAGGATCATTGGGCTCCTGGCTCATCCTGGTGCCTGTTTCTGTGGCTTGAACTGTCAGGTTCAATCCTCCCCGGCTTCTCCCCTCTCCAGGCTTCCCTATGGAGCGTGACAGGGCAGTGGGGTCAGAAGGGGCTGGCCTTATTCACATCCTGCTTTCACCTCATAGTAGCTGTGTGACCTTGGACTGGCTGCTCAGCTTCTCTCAGACTCCGTGGTCCTGTCTGTCAAATGGGAATTCTTTTAGTAGCTTCAAGGGTGCCGAGGGGGTGCAGAGAGGTGATGGAAGTAGTAAGGGATGGATCCCATGGGCGGGGGGCTCAAGATTTTTTTCCCTGAGCTGGTGGCCAGTGTGTCCACTGTGTATCCCCGAGGCAGCAGCAGAGCTGTGAGTCATCCAGCTATGGGAGAAAATAAGCATGGCCCCTCCAGCTTCCTGCTCCCATGTCCGGCCCTTGTTCAGCAGCACAATCGCTCAGGTCTAGACTGCAGGGTGGGCAGCTTAACCCCTGCAAGGCCAGTGGGCCCCTCGCCTACCCCCTCACCACTGGAAGCCAGAATTAGCAGGGCTGCCTGGCGGCGCAGAAGCTCCTGGGCCCCTTGATCACCTGCTGCCCTCCAGGCTGGCACCCACACATGGCTGGACCCAGGCCACATGGGAGGGTCCCGCTGTTCCCCATCACCTGAAGATGAACCAGAATTCTCGGTCCTGGTTCTTACTCATGGCCTTCAGCATCACTGGCCCTCCTGCCACTCCCTGCTCTGAAAACCTTCTGGCTGCACTGGCCTCTCCAGGTCCAATGAGCTGCCCAGGCTCCCTGCCTCCCCTGGAATGCCCTTTGTCTCCTGTCAGGATCCTGTCTGCCCACCACCCATGGCAGAAATGTCCATGGGGTGGGGGTGAGGAACAAGCATAGTGCTTGGCGTGGAGTAGCTGCCCAGAGCGCTCGCTGGAGGATGAGCTGACGCATCTCTCACCTGCTGGGGACTGACCGACCTCAGGGGTCAAAACCTTTGTGACACTCAAGCCATGGTCAGCTCTGGGTGGCAGGTAAATTCAGCTGTGATTTCTTAAAGCTCCCCTCCTACGATCCGATCCTGGTACCAAGTGTGTCTATCGCTTCCTTTAATTGCCTCACGAAAAGACCCTTTCTTCCAGTTTACAGATGAGGAGCCTGGCACATGAGAAGCTGCATGGTTCTGGAAAGAGCCTGGGCTTTGGGGTACGAGTTCTTGCTCCAAATCTCAGTTGCCTCAACTGAGAAATGGAGAAAGGCTGTATCTAATTCATCGGCTTGCTGGTAATATAAAGTAATGAGCTCCAGTGCTTCAGAGCCTTCTGTAGACATCATGTCCAGCTCTCATGATGAACTGCAAAAAGAATCGCCATCTCCATTGTTCAGACAAGCAAACTGAGTTTTGGAGACACTGAGTAATTTTCCCAAAGTCATGCGGGAAGCGAGTGGTAGAGCTGGGATTTGTATCCAGGACGGCTCTCACCCTAGACCGCCTGCCTTCAGGTCTTTGGGGGTAACTTCTCTAAAATATGAGGGCTCACCAATCTACAGGTACCTCGGTTTTGGGGGAGGAAAACTACAGCTTCTGCAGCTCGTAACCGGCCCCTATGGTGCCTGGGGAAGGAGGGGAGGGGATTCCACAGGTAGGGCCTCAGGTGCCCAGAGTCAAGCCTCCGCTTGCCTGTACTGAAAGTGGGGGCAGTGGCTGACAGGGAGGGGTGAGGCTCCAAGCGCCCCTTCCAGGGCTCCTCTCCCAATCCCAGCACAGAACCTTTGAGGGGAGGGGATGATGTCATCCGTGGTAAATCCTCTCTCGTGGGGGAAGGGGCACCACTTGGGTGCCAGTCCTCTGCCCCTAGCATGCTGGGCGACTCAGGCGGAATCCTGCCCTCTGAGCATCTGAGCCCAGCACCCACGGAAGCCAGTGGGCCCTTGAGTCTGGGAGTCTACCTGTGGGAGAGCCGAGCTTACCCCTTCCCCGAGAACATCCCTCCGTGCCCGCGGCACCACCCCTGGGCGCACCTACCCAGCTCTGTTGTGAGCCAGGAGACCCAGTCTACCCCAAGGAGTGGCGCTTCCCTGGGAGCCGATGATGACCATTCTACATATGGGGAAGTCAAGGACCCTCACTCACCTTGCCTGTGGGCTGAGAGGTGTGTCCGTTCTGTCTGGCTGTCCGGCCGGGGCTGAGCGTGCTGTGGAACTGTGCAGAGCTCGGCCAACAGCCTCTGGAGGGGAGCCCCACCCGGCGGTGAGGGAGGCCTGGCCGCCGCCCCTTCAGGTTTTCCAGCTGGCCCTGGCCCATGTGCAGCCCCCCCGCCCCCACCAAGGATGGTTTCCTGTTATTGTTCGTTTGTGAGGGCCGGGCTGGCTGCAGAGAGGCAGGCCCCGTGGTGGGCGGCCTCCTCGGCCCAGCTGGGCTGTCCCCATGGAGGCCTAGCCCTGGACTTGGCCGGGATGCTTAACTCGGGCCCCAACCCCAGGCCTCAGCTCTGGGGCTTTGAGCCCAACACCTGCCAAGGGGCTTCGTTCATCTTCCTTGTAACCCCGAAGGCAGGTGCCGTCACCCCTACTTTATAGCTCAGGACACTGAAACTCAGCAAGTTTAAGGTGCTTGTCTACTCAGCTGGGGCGTAGCACAGCCAGAAATCCAGCCTGGGTCACCCTGGGCCCAGAGCCAGATTTTCCCTGGTGACTCCATGACATGCTGGGGGAGGGGCAGACTTTGCAGTGGCTGGGGAGGCCTCAGGAGCCTCTGTGGTGGGGTGGGTAGGAGATGGGAACAGGCCGCAGCTCCTGGGTCTGTGAACTGGATTGACTTCCGGTGGGCGTGGGCCTAGGTTCCAGCTGTAAGGTGCCAGCCTGGGTGTTGGGGATTAGGGGTGTGCCGTCTGGGTTTAGGAATATCAGGTGGAGCCAGGTGCCTGATAGGCCAGTCATGTACCTCCACCCCAGCCTCAGTTTCCTCTTCTGTAAAATGGGGATGATATAACCTCAGCCTCACATGGCTGTTGAGATAAACAAGAGTCCAAGAGGGGCGTGGAAGATGGGGAAGCTGAAGGCAGGACCAGGGACCGTTAGAACCAAGAAGCTGCGGGCAGAAGGCGCTCAGATTCTGTTAATCATGAGAGTTACAAGAGGAGGTTTTACAAACCGCAGATACTGGGGCCCCACCCCAGTCCAACTGATTTGGAATCTCCCAGGGCAGGTAGTGGGAATCTTTGACTAGTTGCCCCTGTTTTTCCATGGATGGATGAATGGCTGGGAAGTCCCGATCTGGTTCTCTTATACAGCTGGGCAAACAGAGACCTGAGAGGGAGAGAGCCTTGCCCAGGGGCACTAAGTCAGTGGACACTGGTGTGGAGATGGGGAATGGAGTGGGAGGGTATTTTTGGGGAGGGGTAGATAAAGATTTCCCTGTTCCAGGCATGTTGAGTTTGAGATGGCTTGTAGACACCCAAGTGGCCATGTCAGATTGGCAGTTGGAGATAGAGGTAGATAGTTGGATATAGGTGGATACAGTTGGGGACGGGGGTGGATTTAGTGGATACAGTTGGAGACAGTGGGAGACAAGGGTGGATACAGTTGGAGACATTCAGCCTGGAGGTGAGTTTTGGAAGCCCTGAGCGTATGGCTGGCACCTGAGGCCATGGCAGTGGACGAGCTTACAGGCAGGGAGGCCCCGGGCCTCTGAGATTTGTAGATTGCTTAGGAGAGAGCCCAGGGAGGAAGGAGGGAAGCCAGGGGTGTTGGCTGGGTCAGCCTGGGAAAGGTGAGCACTGAGACTTGACCACTGGATCTGGAAGTCGGAGGTCATTGATGGCTGTGACCAGAGCAGGTTAATGGGAAAGGAGTAGACATGAGGGACTGAGGGGGGCGGCGGCTGGCGCAGGGGGGTCAGGAAGTGGAGGCGTGTGATCCTGGCTCCTTCCCCCAGACTTGCAGTGAATGGAGCAGAGAGATGGGCGGCTTTTAGGTTTTGTTTTAAAGCAGTGCTGGCATGTTTGTGTGCTGAGGGGACTCCAGCAGCAGGGAAGGCAGACCATGCTGGAGGGAGGATGGTCCTGAGGCGGGCCTCTGCGCTGGGAAGCCGCACATCACTGGCTGTTCGTGGAATGAGCAAACAAAAGCTCAGCACTTTTTTCTCCAACAGGATTACTCTGCCTTCTCCTGCCAGGGGGTGGGGTGGCCACAGAGAAGCCAGGACCGGCCAGGGCTCCGTCCCTCGTGCCTCAGCCTGACTTCTCCTCACACCCGCCTGTGCCGACTGCCTGCCCTTGTGGTCTGTGTGCCCGTGAGGTTGGTCCAGGCCTGGGCATCACTTCCTGCCGGGTCTCAGACTCAGCCCTGGTGGCAGATAGGGACGGGGTTTGTCCTGGCACCATCTGCCAGTTCCCTTTGTGATCTCAGTCTGGGAGGAAGTTGACTCTGCCCTGAAACCCGCTGTTCCTGTCATTAGTAAACAAGGGACTGGCCATCGGGGCGTGTGCCCCGGGGGTGGGGATGGGGCCTCCACAGAGAGGTAGTCCAGGCCACGGAGGGAAGCTCGTGCCCCTGAGGGTCCCCTCAGGGTTTCCTGCCCGATTTCTGCCACTGCCCAGCCTCGATTCCAACCCCTCTGGAGGCAAAGGAGGTGACGGGAGGACACAAGGCCAGGAAGGTGCCATCAGGAGCAACGGAGGCAACCAGAGGGCCAGCAGGAAACGAGATGGTCTGCGGGACCTGATTAGTAGCTGGAGGGGGAAGTGACAATGGAGGCGGTGTGGGTGGGCTGGGGAGTGTGATAACAAGGCCTCTGCCAGGACATAAGTTGACCAGGGAGGGGGCCCTATGACATCTTCCTTGGAGAGGTTCAGGCTTGGGGGTTGACAGACCCGGTGCAGATCCTGTGCCAGCTTATCACTGGCTGTGTGACCTGGAGCTTCCTCTCTGAGCCCCTTTCCTCACCTGTGAAATGAGTTACCAGTTCAGACTTTGCAGGGCTGTCAGAGCAGCAGATGAGACAATGAAAATAAATGATTGTAACAGCACACATGCGTTGAACAGGTATTTCTCAAAGTGTGGTCCTCTGGCCACCTGTCTCAGAATCACCTGGGGAGCGTGCGTTGAAAATGCAGATTCCTAGGCCCCAGCAGGGCGACAGAGGCAGAATGGCTGGCAGTGGAATCCTGAGACCTACACGTATGTAGCTCCTAGGCCACGTGTTTGCACACTCACATTGGAGGACCCTGGCCTGGGAGCTCTCCCTCCATGGGACACCCTTTTCAATCCTGAGGACAACCCTGGGGGAGGGTTCTATTGTTATTCCCATTATACAGATGGGGAAACATAGCCTGGGAACTAAGTGCTCCCAAGATCACAGAGCTTGTCAGTGGTGGACTGGAAATTCCCAGCCAGGCCTCTGTGTCCAGAGGCCATCTCCTCACCCACCAAGCTTTCCTGCCTGGCTGAGTCTGGCGCACAGAAGGGGCTTATCAGCAAGCGATCCCGTTCCTTCTTCCCCACAGTGTGGGAGGCCCAAGGATGGCCCAGGGAAGCCGGGCCACCGGGTCTTTGCCCGCACTCTTCCGCTCACTGGGCTGCTTCCTCTGCCCCCTCACCTGCCTGCCGAGCCCCCATCCCCTGCCCCCCCCCCAGAGCTTGTCTCCTCTGCCCTCTCCTCTGCCACTCGGCTCCCTCCTCCGGGCCCCTGAAGCCTTTTCCACAGACGCCCTTCACGGCCCCCCACCGCGCTCATCCGCTTCTCTCTCTTCCCTGCACCGGGATTGTGTCTCCTTTGCGTGTCTGTTCCTGGTGGGCGCACAGCACGGGGTGAGCGCTCCATAAACGTGGACTTGAAACCGTGGGCTCCTAGAAGGGCAGCCAGCCCACTGTGGATCAGATCTGCAGCTTGTGCATGTGTGGGTGTGTAGGGCTCTTCACCCCGGCACGGGGTGGCCCCGCACCTGTAGGCAGAGCCCTGGCAGAGAGTGTGAGCACAGCACACAGCGTCACAGAACACGGAGGGAGGGATAAATTTAGGATGCGCCTGTGAAAGTGCCTGGGATGTACTCCGTGGTTCTGTCCACAGCTTGATTTGGTGGCTGAAATATTTTTCATTTCCTTCCTCTTTTCTCCAGATAATTGCTCGAAACCTGCAGTTGATGAGGAGTGTGGGTACCTGAGGCTCAGACTTTCCCTGGGCTGGGGGGACAGAGGGGACAGTTGAGCGCCCTGGGCTCCCAGGCTGCCCACTGGGGATGGGTGTGGGGTGGGCAGGAGAGGGCTGTGTTACCCGTGAGCCTGAGTGCAGGGCGCTGTGTGAGCAGCCTGCTGAGTTTTAGATGAAAGGAAAGCACTTTGGCCTTTGGTGCAGCAGGGATTTGGGGAAGGCCTCCTGGCTGTGGAGAGGGCAGTGAACACAACCTTCCGAGGAAACAGAAGGGGAGGTCGGTGTAGGGTAGCCTGCAGGGGCTCAGGAGGGAGGAGGGGCGGGGAGGAGTCTCACCCTCAGCTGTGGCTCCGCAAGGAACAGGGAGCACTGCTCCAAGCAGGGGCTGGGCTGGGCTCACCTCTGGGCGCTCAGAGCTGAGCTCAGGGTGGGCTCAGAGCCGGGGCCATTGAACGAATCAATGCACGAATGAGAGCATGGATGAGTGGGTGCATGAGTCGCCAGCACGTTGAGACAGACCCGGGCGTGGGGCGAGTGTAGCTGTGGCCCGTGGTATATTCCAGCACATAGTGGGTCCTTTTCTTAAAGGCTTCAAGGAGGCACTGATTCAGTCAGTCAGCCTCTCAGCCCTGCTGGGGGCCCAACTCTGTGCCGGCTGGGGGTGGGGAGCCAGGGAGGTGAAAGAGGCTGTCCCTTGATAAACTCTGAGACTGGGGTGGACTTAATTACAGTCGCCAACCTATTATGTGTCTTTCCTGGCCCAGGCTCTGAGCCTTATTTTTTAAATTTTTTTATTTTTTTTGCGGTACGTGGGCCTCTCACTGCCGTGGCCTCTCCCATTGCGGAGCACGGGCTCTGGACACGCAGGCTCAGCGGCCATGGCTCACGGGGTAGCCGCTCCACGGCATGTGGGATCCTCCCGGACCGGGGCACGAACCCGTGTCCCCTGCATCGGCTGCAACCACTGCGCCACCAGGGAAGCCCTGAGCCTTGTTTTTAATACGCAGGGCGACCCTGAGAGGGCGTATGGCTCTGCCCCTTTTACAGCACTGAGTAGCTAGCCCAGGGCGGCACTGCCCACCTCAAGCCAGGGCTCCCGCGAATGTGCTGAGCCCTGCTGAACACTTAGGCTGAGCTGCTGCAGCCACCTGCCTCCGGGCCTTTGCCTATGCTGTCCTTGTGAAACAGGAGGGAAGGGGCCAGGGCACAATCTTTGAAAGAATGACATAGCCCAAGGACACAACATAAACTATTTAGAACCAAATAGGTCCAAGATGGCAGACAAGTTGACTTCCGCTGACCTTGAGCCTCAGTATATGCTCATTGTAACACATCCACAGGGCCATGGCAGTTCCATCCAAGGCTGACCATAAAGGTCAAAAAGTGGGCGGTGACCTAATTCCTGGAAATCCCCAACCCTTCCCCAAAATAGCTGCAATACTCCTCCCACTTATTAACCTATGAAAGTACCCACCCCTATAAAACCCGAGATGGCCCACACTCTGTCTGTGGAGTATGTTTCTCTCTAAAGAAATCCACTTCTTACCTACCACTTTGTCTCTCACTGAATTCTTTCTGCAATGAGACATCAAGAACCTGAGCTTCATTAAGTCCTGAGACCAGGTGGTGTGTGATCTCAGTTCAAAGAGCATGGGTTCAAGTCCTAGTCTGGGGTTTGGTTGGGTTCGAGTCCCCGCCCTTGGGGCTCAAGTCCCAATCTGAGTTGCATGGTTTCCCTTGCACGCAGCATGCTCTTCCTTCCTACCTCTGTTAGCCCAACCCAGTACCACCCTCCATCCAGCCCTGCTAAACTCCCATTCTGGAAAGCATCTTGCCCCTTGGAAAGATCCCATCTCACCTGTACCCCACTCATTCAGTTCCAAAGCCTACTGGGCTCCTCCTCTCTTATATAACGATTCCTCACTACAGCCCTGAGAAGTGTAGGTACTATTCATATTCCCATTTCCCTGATGAGGGAGCTGAGGCTCAGAGAAGCTGAGTAACTTGCCCAAGGTCACACAGCTCCTGAGCAGCGGAGCCAGGATTCCAACCCTCGTCTTCCAGTTCCCAGTTGAGTGCTCACTCTACATCATCATCCTACTCCAGTCAACATGTCATTGTTTGACAGTGTTTTGTGCTTGTTTATTATTTAAAAAATACATTGCATGATGCGCAGGCTTTGTCTAGCTCTGAGGTGGGCATGGGGGACGCAGAGGTGACCCAGGCTGGGTCCCTGCTTTCGATGTGTCAGACCAGTGTGAGCAGCACTGGTGGAGCCAGGTTGGTGACAGAGGTGTGTGCCTTGTGCTGGGGGTGCTTGGAGGAGGTAGCCTGGGGAGCTGCCAGAAGATGGGCAGGGCAAGAGGAAGGACTGGCCAGGCAGAGAGAACAGCAAGGTTAAAGGCACAGAGGCCTCTTTGGGAAGGAGAGGCCATTCCCTGGGTGGAAGCTTTGAGCTGCTGGGAGGGGGAGATCAGGGACTGGCTGGGGTGAAGCCAGGCGGCCGGGGCCTTTCAAGCCACACTGGGGAGCTCAGGCAGGGGGACCCCGGGGGACCTCTCACGGGGCGGGCCCCAAGGAGCCCTGAATTTTAGGTGATTCGCCCCGTCCAGTCTGGTGGTCTGTGGCCAGGCTGGGGAGCCACAAGCTGTGGCTGTTGAGTGTACAGTTGCTGGAGCTGGACTAAGTGAGGCCATTCCTTGGCCAGGAAGGGACTGATTGAACAGGGATTGAATTCCCGACAGTGAGAACAATACCTTATCTGCACAGCACTTTCCCAGATGTTTCTCACTTTTCTCCCACCACATCCGGGCAGGCTGTTAGGAAGCGGTGTTTGAGCTCGGGGCTGAGGGGTACCCAGGAGCAGCCTGACGTGAGGGTTGAGGTCCCGGGCACGCCTGCTGCTTACCGTCCCGCTGATCCTGGACACACCTTTGATGCCTCAGTTTCCCGTTCTGTAAAATGGGAGTGATCGTGCCTTCCTCGTGGGGTTGCTGGAAGGAGTCATTGAGAAGGTTCAAGTAAAGTGCACAGAGCTGTCTCTGTCATACAGTAGCCACTCGATAAACGTTAGTCATGACAGTGACGCCACAGAGAGGTTGATGGTGGGGAGCGCACGTGTGAGTGTGAGCACGGCCTCTGCATGTGCACGGCGATTCTTTGGCAGCCGTGTGGCTACATGTGCACGTGCCTGAGCTTGCGTGGACCATGTAAGACGCCCACATTGATGTGACCATGTATGTTTATGGGTGCCCAAGTGGGCTGAGGGGTACAGCTGGGCCAGAGGAGGGCCAGGCCTGGGGGCAGCCCCTTTCTCCTCCATGATCTGGAATCATCTGCCTCTGTTACCCTGTTGACCAAGCCTTGTGCACCCTCATCTCCTGCAGAAGCCCAGAGAGGTCAAGGCCTTGCTCCAGGGTGGCCCAGCGAGCCGGGAGTGGCAGGATGGGACCAAGGGCCCTTCCTCCCTGATTGGAGGGCAAGCCTGAGTCTGGCAGAGAGCTTGCTACACGGAAGCCAGGACTTCCTACCTCTGGGCCCCGCGTTGCTCGCGTCCTGCATCAAGTGTCCCAGAGAACAATAGACGGGAGGCTTTGCCATCTGTGGGGCAGGAAGGTGGGTCAGGAGCCGCTTGATCCTGCCTCCTGATGGGGCAAACAGGGCTCTGGCCCTTCTCCAGGCCCCTCAGCTGTCTCCAGACCCTGCCCCCTGTGGCCTGTGAGGCAGATCTTCTGGGCACCGTCCAGCTAGGTGGTGGGAGTCTGAGCTGGTCTTGGGGAAGGAAGCTGCCAGGGAGAACTCAAGGCAGACTGGGGGGAACTGATCACAGCTGGTGGAGGTCTTGGGGGTCCCCCAGCTTCATCTACCTGCCATGCCACTGAGAACCAGGAGGGAAACGAGAGACTCTGCCCAGCCCCTGGGCTCATGCTCACATGCACAGGGCTGTCTCTGAGCATGTTAACTCAGTTTACGTACAGTTCTAACAAGCCTGCGGGCAGGGAGGGCAGGGTGGTGCTGTGGCAATCCTGCCAGCGGAGAGGAGGAAACTGGGGGTCTGTTTGTCTGTGTGGACGACTCTTCAAAGGCTTGGGCTGTTTCTCTACCCCCTTGTGTCTGAGAATCTGGCCATCATCAGGGATTCCCCTGCCTTGGGCTGAAGGACCACTTCTGTGAGCAGGTCCTCCCACTCTGTTTGTACTTCTGGGAAAGTTTCCTTCTGCTTTTGAGTCCTGGCTCTGGTTACTCACAGGAAACACATGGTGGTCGTTGGCTGGAGTGAGGGAAGACTGGGGTTAGGGTGGTGGGGTTTGGAGGGTCTAGACTCCTGGTGACAAGGGAGGCTGCATGGGGATGGTTTGCCACCCTTCCCCACCCTGTAGGCCAGCGCTGCAGGGCCTCAGCTCTGGGACTCTCACTATGGCCCTCCCTCACTCTGGGAGGGTCATATATAGTCTCACCCCACCCCACCTCTGTTTTCACTAGTCTGCTGTTTGGTGCCAGTTCCTGCCTGATGACCACCATCTTTTGCTCTTTGGGACAAGGTCCAAGTTCCTCAGCTGGGTATTCAAGGCCCTGCTGCCCGCTGCAGTCCTGCTTCTCACCCTTCAGCTCCAGCTATGCTGGGGGAGTGAGTTCCCTACAAGCATGGTGCTCTGTCAGGCCACAGGGCCCTTGCATGTGCCATCCCTACTGCCTGGAATTCCACCTCCCAGAGAACCTCTAGTCCTTCCAACTTCCTGAAATTCAATCCAAATATCATCTTCTCCATGACAAACAACAACAATAGTTACCCCTCTTAAAAAAAAAAGAAAAAGCTTTATTGAGCTTTATTTATTTTTTAAAAGTTTTGTTGAGGAATAATTGGTATACAATAAATTGCATATGCTTAAGGTATACAGTTTGACAGTATTTGACATATGTATACATTTGTGAAAACATCACCACAATCAAAATATTGACTGTATTTATCACCCCCCAAACTTGTCTTATGCCCCTTTGTATCCCCTGCCTATCTCCCCTCCCCAGGCAACTGACGATCTGGATTCTGTCAGTATAGATTTGTTGGGATTTTTCTAGAATTTTATATATGTAAGAACCTTTATTTAGTGTTTCTTTTTTTTTAGTATATTCACAAAGGTGTGCATCAATCACCGTTATCTAATTCCAGAACATTTGCATCACCCCAAAAGAAACCCAGTACCCCATTAGCAGTCACTCCTGGTTCTCTTCCGCCCCCAGCCCCTGGCAACCAGGAATCTACTTTCTGTCTCTATGGATTTGCCTTTGCTGGACATCTTCTGTAAATGGAATCATACAATATTTGGTCTTTTGTGACTGGATTCTTTCACTTAGCATAATGTTTTCAAGGTTCATCCATGCTGTGTATCTATCAGAACTTCCTTATTCTTTTACGGCTGAGTAATATTCTAATGTGTAGATATTCCACATTTGTTTATCCATTCATCAGCTGATGGACATTTGGGTTGTTTCTGCTTTTTGGCTATTATGAATAAGACTGCTTGAACACTTGTTACAAGCTTTTGTGTAAAGATTAAAAAATTGAAGTACAGTTGATTTGCAGTATTGTGTTAGTTTCAGGTGTACAGCAAAGTGATTTGGATATATATATATACACACACACACACACACACACACACACACACACACCTTCTTTTTTTATCTGTTAATCCCATACTCCTAGTTTATCCTCCCCCCTTCCCCTTTGGTAACCAGAAATTTGTTTCCTATGTCTGTGAGTCTGTTTCTGTTTTGTAAATACGTTCATTTGTACCATTTTTTAGATTCCACATATAAGTGATATCATATAATATTTGTCTTTCTCTGTCTGACTTACTTTACTTAGTATGATAATCTCTAGGTCCATCCATGTCACTGCAAATGGCATTTCAGTCTTTTTTATGGCTGAGTAATATTCCATTGTGTATGGGTACTACATCTTCTTTATTCATCTATTGATGGACACTTAGGTTGCTTCCATGTCTTGGCTATTGTAAATAGTGCTGCTGTGAACATTGGGGTGCATGTATCTTTTCAAATTAGAGTTTTGGTCTTTTCTGGATATATGCCCAGGAGTGGGATTGCTGGCTTATGTTGTAACTCTATTTTTAGTTTTTTAAGGAACCTCCATACTGTTTTCCATAGTGGCTGTACCAATTTACGTTCCCACCAACAGTGTAGGAGGGTTCCCTTTTCTCCAGACCCTCTCTAGCCTTTATTACATGTAGACTTTTTTTTTTTTTTTTTTTTTTTTTTGCGGTACGCGGGCCTCTCACTGTTGTGGCCTCTCCCGTTGCAGAGCACAGGCTCCGGACGCGCAGGCTCAGCAGCCATGGCTCACGGGCCCAGCCGCTCTGCGGCATGTGGGATCTTCCCGGACCGGGGCACAAACCCATGTCCCCTGCATCGGCGGGCGGACTCTCAACCACTGCGCCACCAGGGAAGCCCACATGTAGACTTTTTGATGACGGCCATTCTGACAGGTGTGAGGTAATACCTCATTGTAGTTTTGATTTGCATTTCTCTAATAATTAGCAATGTTGAGCATCTTTTCATATGTCTGTTGGCCATCTGTATGGCTTCTTTGGAGAAATGTCTATTTAGATCTTCTGCTTATTTTTTGATTGGGTTGTTTGTTTTTTTGATATTGAGTTGTATGAGCTGTTTGTATATTTTGGAAATAAAGCCCTTATCAGCTGCAGTTTTTGCAGATATTTTCTCCCAGTCTGTGGGCTGTCTCTTCCTTTTGTTTATAGTTTCCTTTGCTGTGCAGAAGCTTATAAGTTTGATTAGGTCCTTGTGTGAAGATGTTTTTAATTCTCTTGGGGTATGTATTTGGGAGTAGGATTGTTGGGTCATATGGTAACTGTAGATTTAATCTTTGAGGAATTGTCAAACTGTTTTCCAGAGCCACTCTACCATTCTACCATTCTACATTTCCACCAGCCATATACAAGGGCTCTAATTTCTCCACATTCTCACCAACACTTGTTAATGTTTGTCCTTTTGATTCTAGCCATTGCCGTGAGTGTGAAGTGGTATCTCGTTCTGGTTTTGATTTGCATTTCCCATGACTAATATTGTTGAGCATCTTTTCATTGGCTATTTGTATATCTTCTTTGGACAAGTGTCTATTCAAATCATTTGCCCATTTTTATTTGGGTTATTTGTCCTTTTTTTTGCTTCTGTTGCAAGTTTTTTATATGTCTAGATATAAGTCCCTTATCAAATATGTGGTTTACAAATGTTCTATCCCATTCTCTGGGTTGTTTTTTTACTTTCTTAATAGTGTCCTTTGAAATATAAAAGCTTTTAGTTATAATGAAGTCCAATTTATATATATATATATATATATAGTTTTTTTCCATTTGTCTGTTGTGCTTTTGGTATCAAACCTCAGAAACCATTGCCTAATTCAAGGTCATGAAGATTAGCTGCCAATTCTTGAGACTTACCCTGTGCCATGTATATATTACCTTCCCTCATCACATCCTGGCAAGGCAGGAATTTTCACTCCTATTTTATAGATGTGAAATTGAGGCTCAATTCATTCCTGGGCATATAGCGAGTAGATGGCAGGGTGTCTAACTTCAAAACTGGGCCCAGATTGGTGCCAGGGTGACCCACAGATAGCCTGGAAGCATGGCAGTGGGTTAAGGAAAAGAGTAACCAACATTCACTGAAGGTTTCCTTTGTGCCAGGCGCGGTGCTTGGCGCTTTATATGCATTAGCTGACTTTCTCTCTCTCTCCATGGCAGAGGCTCTCAAAAGTATGTGACAAAGTGAAAGAGTGGCATGGACATATATACACTACCAAACGTAAAATAGATAGCTAGTGGGAAGCAGCCGCATAGCACAGGGAGATCAGCTCGGTGCTTTGTGACCACCTAGAGGGGTGGGATAGGGAGGGTGGGAGGGAGGGAGACGCAAGAGGGAAGAGATATGGGGACATATGTATATGTATAACTGATTCACTTTGTTATAAAGCAGAAACTAACACACCATTGTAAAGCAATTATACTCCAATAAAGATGTTAAAAAAAAAAAAAGTATGGCTCTGACGTGCAACATCAGCCGATTCTTGGGCCCCACCCCAAACTTGCTAAATTAGAAACTCTGGGGGTCGGGCCCAGCAATCTGTGGTATTTAAGAGCATCAAGTGATTCTGATGCGTGCAAGCGTGAGAACTGCCGCCCTAGAGCAGTGCTTCTCTCCAGGCTGCACACTGCAATTACCTCGGGAGCTTTTGTTTTGTTTTGCTTCTTTCCTAAGTGCTAGGTTGAGGAGAGGCACACATGGAGATTCTGATTTAATTGGTCTGGGTTGGGGCTAGACTTCGCTGGGTTTTAAAGCGCCACAGGAGATCCGAATGTGCACCCGGGACTCTAATGACTGCCTTAGGAGCAGCTCCCACCACTAGCTCCATTTTATAGGTGCAGAAGCTCTGGGAGATTAATGGGCGTGATCAAGGTTATATAGCCACGTAGCAGGAGGGGGAGCTGGAATTCAAAGTCCCTGCCTTTCCACTTCCTCTCCTTCCTCCCATTCTTTACTTTTTGCTTAATATAGATCCTGTGTGTTGTTTCCGCAAGCTCCCCTCTTTCGGAAAGTAACTGAGGCACGGTATCGCCATCTAGTGGCCATTGATGAGAACTGACGAGCAACTTCAGGACTTCCAATGACTGTGTTCTCAGGGGACACGGGTGGGAGGAGAGAAGGTGACCATCCACGTTGCCTAGACAGACGTTTTTGGGAGACGTGGGCCCATGTTTCCAGAAGAAGTCTTTTGAGAGGAGAGTGGCATGATGGCAGGTTTCATGTTTAAGCTCTGCTGATTAGAGGTCATTCACAAACCCCAGGAGGGGCTGGAGAGAGAGTGTCTTCTTGATCAAACTCGACCCAGGGTCTGTAACTTTCTCCTGGGCCCATCTGTGTACTTCCTTGAAAAATCTAGTTTTAGCAAGAATGCTGCTAAGTCAGTTTAACCAGAGCCTCGAAAGCCGATATGGTTCCTCACCCTCCAGCATCCTCTAGGTGATGTCTGAGCTCCCTGGCCTGTCTTCAGCAAGAATCCTATTAGGTCAGTTTAGCCAGAATTCCTCTTACCCCTGATGTTTCCTCTTAGTAATTTTCCGTCCACTGACCCCCACTCATCCTGATCCTTGGCTATAAATTCCCACTTGCTCATGCTGTTCTCAGAGTTGGGCCCAATCCCCCTACCCCCACCCCAAATCTTATTGCAGTGGTCCCTGTACCTATGGCAGTGGTCCTCAATAGAGTCTGCCCTACCATCTTTAACAAGTACCATAAATATATTTTTCTTTTAACACTGGGGAGGCTGGGTCCTAGGCAGGCCTGGAAGGGGAGGCAGAAAGGAATCTGAAATGATGGATACTCATTTGGGCAGGAAAGCTTGGCTCACCTCCATGTGGGCATTGATTCATTCTACAGACAGCCACTGTGGGTCAGGTCTGAGTGGTGCTGGCTCTCAGACATCAGGGTGGGGGAAGCATAGAATATTTGGGGTACTCAATCCCCTGTGGTCCCATCAGGTCTGTTCTTGGCCCTGAGAGGGGCTCCAGTGGAGGCAGGTGGGGTGGGGCACCTGAGGTGGCTGTGTTGGGGGGCAGCCTCTTGAAGCTGGTGCCTAGGGTCTAAATAGGAGCCCACAGAGGTGAGTCAAACTTGATGGCTGCTGCCTACTCTGCTCGCTCCTCTGGGATCAAACAAGGGCCCCTAGGAAGTGCCTCAGAACCTCTTAGGTTCTGGCATGGCTGGGGTTCTCACCAGGGGCAGGGACGTTGAAAGAAATAAAGCATCTGAGGAAGGAGGGAGTGATTGGCTATGGGGAGGGCACTCATAGGAGGTACACATAACAGAAGATTTACCATCTTAACCATTTTAAACCGTACAGTTCAGTGGCATTCAGTACATTCACATTGCTGTGCACATTCCCCACCACCCATCCACAGAACTCTATCCATCTTGCAAAACAAAGCTCTATACCCATTAAACAGTAGCTCCCCCTTCTCCCCTCCCCCAGCCCCTGGCAGCCACCATTCTACTTTCTGTCTTTTTGATTTTGACTACTCCAGGAATCAAGTGGAATTAAGTGGAATCAAACAGTATCTGTCTTTTTGTGACCAGCTTATTTCGCTTAGCATAATGTCCTCCAGGCTCATCCACGTTGCAGCATGTGTCAAAATTTCATTCCTCTTTAGGCTGAATAATATTCCATTGTATGCACATACCACATTTTCTTATCTGTTCATCTGTCGATAGACACTTGGGTTGATTCTACCTTTTGGCTATTGTGAGTAGTACTGCTATGAACGTGAGTGTACAAATATCTGTTTGAGTTTCTACTTTTAATTCTTTTGGGTATAAACTCAGAAGTGGAATTTCTGGATCATATGGTAATTATATTTTTAATTTTTTAGGGACCACCGTACTGTTTTCCATACTGGCAGCACCATTTTACATTCCTTCCAATAGTACACAAGTCTTCCAATTTCTCCACGTTCTCAAAAATTTGTTACTTTCTGTTTTTTTTTATAGTAGCCATCTTAATGGGTATGCAGTGAGATATTTCATTGTGGTTTTGATTTGCATGTCTGAAATGATTAGTGACATTGAACATCTTTACATGTAGCTTGGAATTCTTTTATTTATGTATTTATTTTTAAAAAGCAGCTGCCATTTTCTTTTTTTTTTAACAATTATTTATTTATTTATTTAATTTTTGGCTGTGTCGTGTCTTCATTGCTGCACACGGGCTTTCTCTAGTGGTGGCGAGCAGGGGCTACTCTTCGTTGCTGTGCATGGGCTTCTCATTGCAGTGGATTCTTTTGTTGTGGAGCACAGGCTCTAGGCGCGCGGGCTTCAGTAGTTGTGGCACGTGGGCTCAGTAGTTGTGGCTCACGGGCTCTAGAGCACAGGCTCAATAGTTGTGGCACACGGGCTTAGTTGCTCCGCAGCATGTAGGATCTTCCCGCACCAGGGCTCGAATCTGTGTCCCCTGCATTGGCAGGCGGATTCTTAACCACTGTGCTACCAGGGAAGTCCTGGAATTCTTTTATAAAATTAAATCTTAGTGGACAAAATGGATTTAAATACTACCTCCCATACTATTGGCAGGTAAACCATCTAGCCTGGAAGCTTACCATTAGATGTTATATATTTGCTTTTTCATGCAAATGCTGTTCTATTATCTGTGTGTGTCAACTTCATCTGATAAAAGGCTCCTTTATTCCCAAACACACATTTGTATCTCATGGAAAATAAAGGTTCTGTGGAACACAATTTGGGAAACACTGACCTAGAGGAAGGTCTACAGTGGTATGTCACAGGGCTCCATCCCAGGCCCATCTAGATCAGCATGTTTTGTCAGTGACTTAGAAGAAGACATTGATTGTCTACTGGTCAAATCAGTGAGCTATTCAAACCCTGATGGGATGGAGAACGTGTTGGGCGATAGGGTCAGGAGCCAAAGACGTCTTAACAGGGTAAAGAAATGGTTCCAAGTAACAATATGTGACATTACAAAGATGAGTTCAAGGCTTCGCACCTGGGCTTAAAAAAAAAATCAAGGGACTTCCCTCGTGGTCCGTTGGCTAAGACTCCACCCTCCCAATGCAGGGGGCCCAGGTTCGATCTCTGGTCAGGGAACTAGATCCCACATGCCGCAACAAAGATCCTACACGCGGCAATGAAGATCCTGTGTGTGCTGCAACTGAGACCCGGTGCAGCCAAACAAACAAACAAACAAACAAATAAATATTAAAAAACAAAAAAAACAAATCAAGAGCAGCCACCCAAAGACAAGGGAGACACATATGAGAGAAACTGAGGACACTCAGTCACTAATAGGATAATAATGTTAAAAGTAATGCTAACATGCATTACCTTATTTGGCCTTTATAACAATGTATGATATAGATACTATTAAATCATTCAATGGGGAAATTGAGGCTCACAGAAGTGAAGTAGCTTACCTAGGGTCACACAGCTTGCTGGTGACAGAACATTCATCAAGGACAAGATCCTTGCTAGCCACACCCTGATTGGAGTGCTGTTCTTATTCCTTTCAAGCAACCATAGGATGCTGGGGAACAGCAATGGAAATGTAACCTACAGTAGATTAGGAGGCTGTAAAGGTAGTGAGCTCCCCGTCCCTGGGGGTGTTCAAGTGGAGCCTGGAAGACTCTGTTGTGCTGTTGTGATGGGGATCCCAGCATCAGATGGTAACTAGGATAAATAAAATTTAAGGTCCCTCCTTTCCCTGCTATAGCAGCTCATTACTTTAAAGTCAAGTTTATGATATGAGAGAACTCTATTTTTTTATGCACTGAATGCGTGCATTATTTATAATACTTTAGGGTTTCTCCTGTGACAAATACGCATGCTGTATTTATTCCCAAGTTCTAGGACTTGTGACAAATTTTACATGACCATTTAGGGTTTATGTCTTGGCTGATTATTAAGACATTTACAGTTATTGTACATTTATATTTATGATGCGGGGCTAGTCATATTTATGATGTACTGGATGCCCAGCCATTGATCAGGATCCCAAGCTGAATACCTTACATCATTTCTGCGGGGAAATGTGTCCTGCTTTATGACAATTCATTTTATGATGTGGTTTCAGAAACTCGGCAAATTTACTTTGGGGAAAAACCTCCCATCATCACTAGGTTCAGAGAAGTCTCATACACTTAGACGTAGACAAACCTAGTTTGCTATGTGGCATGGGTGAGTTTCTCAACATTTCTGTGCCTCAGTGGCCTCGTTTAGGAATTGGAGGGGAGGAGACACGCCCTTCCCAGCGTGACTGAGGCAGTATATGTGGCAGTGCCCTGGTCAGTGACACATCTTCCCCTCTTTTGTCTTCCTTGGCGTTGGTGGCGCTGCCTTGGGAACCGTGAGCCTTGAAGGCCGGCAGCTTGCCCATAGGGGCTCCAGCTTTTGGGATTCTTCCCAGGAATCCCCTTGCCAAGCAGCATCTTTTCAGCAAACATGAGGATTTTGCTCAGGGCCTCCAAACTAAACTAGTTTCATCTTAAATAAAAGAAATCAATCCTTGCAGCTGAGCTTTGTTACGACATTGATATGGCATAAATTTTGAGGCAGCCTGGCTAATAAATAAGCGGAAAGGCAATAAACATTAGGGAGAATTATCTGTGAGGCGATCTGGGCAGGCAGCTGGGGAGGGGGGTGATTCTCGCCTCCCTCACCTGCCTCCCTTTCTGCTCCTGGCCTGAGACCCTTGTCAGTGGTAGGGTGGCCTGATGTGTGTGGTGCATTTGGGGAGGGTCTGGGGGACTCCCTGAGACTCTTGGTTTCTCAGACCAGCCCAGCAAGTAAGGAGGGGCTGGTCCTCTTGCCCTTGGTGCCCAGCCACTTAAATATGCATCTTGGTCCCCAAGCTGTGTGACCATGGGCAGGTGACTTAACCTCTCTGTGCCTTGGTTATTTCACCTGGAAAACTGGGAACACTTTGGCAGGCATTGTGTGAGATGCAGGGACAGTGCCACCAACAGTCAGCACGCCAGCATGTGTTAGCCTTGGTTATCACAGAGGGTTCAAGGAGCTCTCTGCCAGGTGCTCAGCGCATAGTAGGCGCTGTGTGAATGGCAGGAATTACTATTCTGGAGGGTACACTAATGAACTTTTGGGCCCCCACCCTTAAGTCCTGGACCCGTCCTTCTCCTACCATGCTTGTGTCCTGCTGTGAGTCCCACTGCGGCCCCAGCATGACCCATCATCACCTTCCTGGGTGCCTCTCGAATCACCGGATTCCCAGAATCAGAGTTGAGGGTCCTTGACCTCTGCTGGACGTACCTCCGGCCTCCCCCACCTTCCCCTGCTGGCCTCTCTGGGTTCTCTGGGTCACAGTCCCCACATCGCGGGGGCATAGCGGGGTCTCCAGCCAGCTGTGCAGCCTGGTTTGCCCGTCCTGAAGAGGATGCCCTCACCTGGATAATTGCCTTTTTCATAGTGTGTTAGCAACTTAATTACCGGTTAATAGGAACCTCAAATAAATAACTCTTAGCTACACCTGCTGACTGGTAGGTGATGAGGAAGAAGCAAATGTGCATTTGAAAAGTAATACATTTCCCCCAACGTGATTTCTGTCTCCGGTCATAAATGTCAGAGATAAATGAATCTGTTTTATTAAGAATCTGCACATTGGTGCGGGGAGGCATCTGCTAGGTCGTGAATCATGGAGCCCCCGGCCCCCACCCCCTGCTCTGTATTGTCAGCACCTGCCAGCATCGCCTTCCTGCAGAGTGCTGGGAGCTTTGAGGGGCTGGGTCAGCCCCCACCAACCAGGCCCCCCCACCAAACCCAGACCCTTCCAAGTGTCCTACCTGTTGGTGCAGACGGCTTTGATGCCCCAGCATGACCTTCCCCAGGACCCTGACCATAGCTGCCCACCCCATCCCTGACTTCAGAGGGTGGCAATCTCAACTCCAAGCTGTGCAGCCTCTAGTGAATTGCTTGCACTCTCTGAGCCTCAGCTTTCTCAGCTATGGAGTGAGAACACTAATGTTCAGGCCCAATTTATCCATTAGACACAGTACCTAGGGCCCAAGATACTAACTGATGGGCTTTGGTGGACAAAATAATGGTCTCCCAAAGATGTCCACTTCTTAATCCCTGGAAACCGTGAAGATGATATGCTGCTACATGGCAAAGGGGAATTAAGGTTGCAGATGAATTAGTGTTGCTAATCAGCTGACCTTAAAATAGAGAGATTAGTCTGGATTATCCTGGTAGGCCCAGCGTGATGATAGAGGTCCTTAAGTGAGTCAGAGGGAGGCAGGGAGGGAGCATCAGAGTGATGCTACATGAGAAGGACTCGACCAGCTTTGAAGATGGAGGAAGGGGCCACGAGCCAAGGAATGTGGGTGGCCTCCAGAGGCTGGAAAAGGCAGGGAAATGAGTCTCCCCTGGAGCCTCCTGTAAAGGAAGGCAACCCTGCCGACACCTTGAATTCAGCTCAGTGACACCTGTTTCAGATTTCTGACCTCCAGAACTGTAAGGTAATAAGTGTATGTTATTCTAAGCCACTATATTGATGGTAGCTTGTTATAGCAGCAGTAGGAAACAAATACAGGGGCCCACAACAACCTTCTAATTTCTTTTAAAATCAGAAGAAGAATGTAATCCAGGCTGGATTATAATCCTCTTTATACCAATGCAGTCATAAAATATAACTTATGATGATTTTTTTTGATGGAGGAAGGTGCCCACAAAAGCAGAAGCGCTGCGGACCCGTGAAAGTCGAATGCAGCCCTGATACTTCTTGCCTCTCTGCCTTGATGGGCTTAAATGAAAGAATGTTGGCAAAGCACCTCCTAGGCTGTGCTCCCACACAGTGGGACCCAGAAAAGGTGGCAGTAGTTGTTTTCGTGTTTGTGGTCAGTTTCTCTTCTGAGCCCTGAGGCTCCCAGTTGGGGGGCTGCACTGTCCTGAGGCTTGAAGCCCCCTGCTGGGCCCCCCTCATCTCCCGGCTGGGACCTCATTGACTTAAGAGGCCTGTGAGGGCCCAGCCTTGGCTTGCTGTTTTGTCCTTTCCTCCTGGTCCCCCTGTGCCTGGATCCATTGCCAAGTCTCCTATAGTAATACAATAATCTGAGCACCTACTCTGTGCTTGGATTTGAGGATGGGGGTCTGAAAGCAGCACACCCACACGCATACCCCACCCCCTGCCGAATAGTAACATCTTGAGTTTTTGAAACCACCAGATGAGGCAGGTACCAGCATCCCGCCTAGAGTCTGCATGCCCCCATCCTGCCCGGCAGAATTTCCCTGATGTCCCCGATGTGAGAGTCACTGGGGAACTTGTGAAAAACACAGTGCCCAGTCCCACCCAGCCCCACTGCACCCCAACCTCCTGGGAGGGCCTGGGAGGCCGCTGTATGGTTTCTAGGGGCCCAGGTGATTCTGTCCTCAGCCCAGAGACCCTGAGGTCACACTGGTCACAGGGCTCAATTTGCAACAGCAAGGGAAGGGGGCAAACTGAAGGGGATGGACATGTGGACTGGGGTCCTTTCTGTGTGTCAGGGCTGGGCTAGGCACGGCCACGTTTTGTCCCCATGGCCATCTTTCAAGTTGATAACAACCCCATTTTAGAGATGGGAAAAACCGAGGCCCAAGGAAGCAGCAGGAGAACTCAGGAGTCATGGTGATTGAAGCAGGTGGGAGCAGACTGCAACAGCCTGGGGCTGATGGAGCTGCACCAGTACATGGGGCCACACTGTAGGGACCCTGCCTGGAGGTGGGGATGGGAGGCTTCTCCTCCTGACACAGTCACAGCGATGCTCAGCGTGACAGAGCCCACTTTCTCCCTCCTCCAGACCACGGTCCCCTAATGGACTCTACCCAGGCTCTGCAGTTCAGCCCCAGCAGGGCTCTGTGTGTGTGTGTGTGTGTGTGTGTGAAAGAGAGAGAGATAAAGGGAGGGGGTGGGGTCCAGCTGGGGTGGGGTCCATCCTGATTTGGAATGGTTCCTCACAAAGACCCCCTTTGTGAGGCCTGCTGGGGCTCAGGTTCACGGGCCCCTGGGAGGAGGGCATGGCAGGACCAGGTGGGTAGGAAGAGCGCCCCCTGCAGGGGCCAGCCCAGCAGGTGCAACACCAGCCCACTCCTACAGGGAGCCCTCTGGGCCTTGGCTCCCACAAATTCACCTGCTCCCCAGCCTGTTCCCTCCCTCTTAAAAAAATTATTGAAGCATAACATGCATACAGTACAGGCCACACATCTTAAATGTACAGCTCAATGAAAAAAAAAAAGATAATTCCAGTAGCTCAGAAATTCCCTCAGTTCCCTTCTAAGTCTGCATTCAACTCTGTCCCCACCAGGGCTTCCCTGGTGGCGCAGTGGTTGAGAGTCTGCCTGCCAATGCAGGAGACATGGGTTCGTGCTCCAGTCCGGGAAGATCCCACATGCTGCGAAGCGGCTGGGCCCGTGAGCCATGGCCGCTGAGCCTGTGCGTCCGGAGCCTGTGCCCCGCAATGGGAGAGGCCACAGCAGTGAGAGGCCTGCGTACCACAAAAAAAAAAAAAAAAATTAAAAAAAACAAAAAACTCTGTCCCCACCAGAGGGAACCACTATCCTGACTTCTCACTGCACAGAGTAGTGTTGCCAGTTGCTGAATTTTATACAGAGTCCTGCAGTACGTTCCCTTCTGTGCCTAGATTCTCTCACTCTGGATTATGCCTCTGACGTTTGTGCACATTGTTGTGTGTCAGTGGTTTATTTAATTATTCATTTAATTGCTGAGTAATATTCCATTGAATTCTACATGGAACATGCCCCGTCTAGTCCTTCATGGGTGGATATTTGGGTCCTTTCCTGTTTGGGGCTATTGTGGAAAGTCAGAGCATTGCCTTGGCCTGAGTATTTTTGCACATATTCGTGAGCTTCAGAAATTCCCCATCTCACACCCATCCTGACCGTCTCCTTCCTTCTCTTCTCCCTGCGGCACCTGTTCAGCCACTGATGTTTTAGGAGGCTTTGATGGGCTCTTGGCTGTGCTGTGGGGACTTGCAACTCACTGCAGGGGGATCTAGAGATGGCTCTGACATTTTCTTGGTCTGGCCAGAGTGCTGGACAGTTTCCCTTTGTCCCATCATTGCTGTCCTCCCCCGAGACTGTCTCCTACAGGCCACCTTTTAGCCCCCGGGGGATCCCACCCCATCCTCTGCTGTCCCCTGCGCTGACTGGCTTTCAGCCAATCTGTAAGGCTGTTTGTGTGCTTCTCAACAGCCTTCGTGGGTGCTTGTCTTTGGAACTTGGAGATTTGTCAGAGATAAAACAGGAAGGCCACTGCCTTCAGAGAAGGAGCTCTGCATGAAGTTGGGGCACACTCTCCTGGCCGTCTTTCTGGAATGTTTTGGGTGTCGGCACTGCCGTCTGTGTTAACAAGCTTGTGTAGCCTTGAACGTTCTCCTCTGTGCATGTGTGTGTGTACATGCTAGTCAGCTTGTGTGTGTGTTTGTGACTGTGTGTGTGCCAGCCAGTGTGTGTGTGAGTGTGTCAGCCTGCAGGTGTTCCGATGTGTGTGAGTGTGTGCCAGGCAATGTATGCATTCCTGTGTGTGAACGTGTGTTTACAGGTATTGTCATGAAGAAATTTCTTTGGAGGAGTTCCCTAGTGGTCTCATGGTTAGGATTCGGGGCTTTCACTGCTGTGGCCCGGGTTCAATCCCTGGTCGGGGAACTGAGATCCCGCAAGCTGCACGGCACAGCCAAAAAAAAAAAAAAGAAATTTCTTCGAATCTATTTTCTTGTTTTAAAAGGATCCTTCCTGCCTCTGCTCTGTCTACTCTGGGCTCTTGGCCAGTACAAGCCAGCAGCCCGGGGACATGCTCCTTCTGCTGATGGAAGAGAAGGGCTGGGCTATGCCCTGGATATTCTGCCTTTGACCTTGGCATGGTCATGGGCGGAAGGGCACCTCAGCTCTGCTGTGTGAGAGGCTGTCAGGGCGGGAGCCTGAAGGGGTGGAGCTGGGCTTGGGAACAGCAGGACGAAGACCTTTCCTTAATGTCATGGGTCAATAAAGAACTTCAAAGAGATGGTGAAGGCTTATGGGCCAGACATGGGTTTGAGCCTAAGTCTCAACATTTACTAGCTGTGCTGATTTTGCACCTTGCTGTGCCTCAGTTTCTCATCTGCTGAATGGGATAATGGGTTCCAGGTCAGAAAGAGGCAGAGAGTACCCCGAGAGGAGGCTGGAGAGGAGGTGGGGCTGGCTCACTGGGGCCTGCAGGCCCCCGTGGGAGCCGGACTTTCATCCCAACAACAATGGGAAGCTGCCAGAGCAGCAGAGTCCAGCAGGACTTTCTCTGATGGCGGAAATGTTCTGTATCCCAGTTGTCCATATATATGGTAGCCACAACCCATATGTGCCTGCCGAGTGCTTGGAGTGTGGCTGGTGCAGATGAGGAGCTGAAATTTTTGTTTTATTTACTTTATTTTTTTATTTTTTAAATTTATTTATTATTTTTGGCTGCGTTGGGTCTTCGTTGGTGCGTGCAGGCTTTCTCTAGTTGTGGAGAGCAGGGGCTACTGTTCGTTGCGGTGCGCGGGCTTCTCATTGCAGTGGCTTCTCCTGTTGCAGGGCACGGGCTCTAGGCACTCGGGCTTCAGTAGTCACGGCACGCGGGCTCTAGAGTGCAGGCTCAGTAGTTGTGGCGAACGGGCTTAGTTGCTCCGCAGCATGTGGGATCTTCCCGGGCCAGGGCTCGAACCAGTGTCCCGTGCACTGGCAGATGGATTCTTAACCACTACACCACCAGGGAAGTCCAATTTTAGTTACTTTAAATTTAAATTCAAATAGCTGGGACTAATGGCTGCTATATTGGACCTACCACTAGAGGGCAGCACTAGAGGATTTCAAGCAGTGAAAGTGACACCATCCAATTTCCTGTAAACAATAAAGCTTCAGGCAACTCTTTCTTTGCGCCTCCCCAGTTTTTTTTTTTTTTTTTTTTTTTTTTTTTTTTTCTTTTCTTTCGCCCATGAACTCCAGTCCTGAGAGCTATTGACCTTCTTCACAGGGACACTGGAGGGCAGCAATGGGTGTAAAAGACCCGGCATTCCCTAAGTGCCCAGTGTATGGTGGCTTCCTGGATCTCCTGCCAAAGTTTTGTTGTGACTAACGCCCAGCCTCAGGGGGAATGGCCAGAAGAGCCTTCTCTGCTGAGCTTTGTCTTCTTTGCCTGAGATGGGGAAGGGCGTGGGAGCGTATGGCGGCTCTGTAAGCAAATACAAGTCCAAGACAAAAATCCTTGTTCCTTAGTCTCTGCAGAAGTCAGGCTCAGGGCTGCTCAGCCTGCTTTGTTCTAAAACCAAGTTCAGTGAGAAATAGAGGGGAAAAGAACAGCCTTGAACTTGGAGTCATGAGGCCCTGCTCAGCTGCCTGCCTGCCATGGAATCTTGGGCAAGTTGCTTAGCAATCTCTGGGCTTTAGTTTCCTCACCTGCCATCACAGTGATGATGACAATACGTGTCTCTTTTGACCCAGTGCAAGGAGCTTTGTCCACACTACCTCATCTCCCCTTTTGGCTACTCAGCGGGGCTGGGATGACAATTCCCCCAATTTTCAGTTGAGACCACTGAGTCCCTCTCAGAGGAGGGGAGCTACCCAGATCACAGAGGCAGCGAGTGGCAGAGTCAGCATTTGAACCCAGGTCTGTCTGACTCCAAAGCCTATGCTCTTCCGCCTTATCGCACCAGCTTGCATGGACAGGGGGCGGTGGAGTGTGGGGGGATGGAGATGCTGATGACGAGGTGGAGGAGGATACACCCTGAGTCTCCTCCAGCCACTGCCCAGGGACCTGAAACCCCTGGTCCTCAGTGTCCTCATCTTAAGAGTTAGGATAATTCTACAGTCAGACTCAAAACCTTGTTATGAAGATTAAACAGGATTTTGATTGTGCACGTGTCTTGCACCATGGGTGTTGGTCAGGATGTAAAAAGCAATAAGTGTTCAGAACAAGAAAGCCCTTGAGGTCAGGGAAGCATCATGGGGAAGGCGGTACTGCAGCCTGTGAAGGCCCTGGGGGCTGGGGGTGGGCGGCAGGGATCTAGCAGAGAGGACAGGAGGGGACGAGCGTTGTGGGATGAGGCGCGTGGACAGCAGGGTCGGGGGGCAGTCTCTGGAATACGGCAGGGGACCCTCGCAGTGGACACTGGGTGAGGCAGCACGTGGCAAGGGCTCAGTAAATATTGTGTCCTCCAGGTACCAGCCCCTTATTGTGGAAGAGAGGGGCAGAACCTCCCCACCCGCTAAAAACCCCACAGAGGATGAACATTGATTTTTCACTCCAGTTTCAGGGGACACCACCCAGTGATCCACACACACTGCTGGGGTGACCTCTCTGCCCTCTTCGGCATCTCCCAGGCTCTGTTCTTGGGTGTGGGGCCTCTGTCCTCTTCTCAGTGGTTCTGAAACCACGCACCTCAGATTGGGACTTGAACCCATGCAGCTGGGACGCAAACCTGGCCAAAATTCATGGTCTTCCAACTGAGATCACCCACCTGGTTTCGTTAATGAAGCTCAGGTCCTTGATGTCTCATCTCAGAAAGAATTCAGTGAGAGACAAAGTGATAGGTAAGAAGTGGATTTATTTAGAGAGAAACACACTCCACAGACAGAGAATGGGCCATCTCAGAAGGCGAGAGTGGCACCAGGGAATGGGGTTGTCCCAGTTTTTATAGCGGTAGGTAATTTCGTAGGCTAATGAGTGGGAGTAGTATTCCAGCTATTTGGGGAAGGGGCGGGGATTTGCAGGAATTGGGCCACCGCCCACTTTTCCATCCTTCTGGTCGGCCTTGGAACTGTCATGGTGCCTGTGGGTATGTCATTTAGCTTGCTGATGTGTTACAATGAGTGTATATTGAGGCTCAAGGTCTAGTGGAAGTTGACTTGTCCGCCATCTTGGGCCCATTTGGTTCTAATCAGTTTATGTCATGTCCTCAGGCTATGTCATTCTTTGAGAGGTTGTGCCCTGCCCCCTTCTCTCCTGTTCTGGTCTCTCCTGTCCCTCTGTCACCTCCATTCCCCTCTTCCTAAAGTCCCACTTTCTCCTGAGTTGAGCCCCTGGGGGGTGGGTGGGGAAGCCTTGATTCTGAGATGGAGGCAGGGCAGGGGGAGGCCCTCAGGGCACAATATCTGCAAACCTGTCACACCCAGGGGGTTAACATATGGCTAGCACTTCTCACAAGACTTGTTGTACTAAAGGGGGTCCGCTCCCCCTTCCCCTTGAGTTATGGTAAAAAGTATTCTTGCTGTTAAGGGCACCTTGCAGTGGAGGGAGGGAGGGGCAGGGCCAGGCTGCAGGAAGCAGAACGGGTGACAGACTCCTTCCACCAGACACGACTTGGTCAGCTGTGTAATGGAGGATGGGGCAGAGAGCTTGTCTAACCGCCTGTGGAAACCGGGCTCCCTTCAGGCCCCCCGGGAGCCCACGTCCACCCTGGGACAGGCAGCCACAGCTCACTGCCCTCACCTGGGCTTTAGACATCTGGCGCTTCTGAGACATCCTGGTGTCCGTCTGTCCGACACCTGCCCCGTGGGGGAGAGTTCATGCCCTCAGCCTAGCCACGAGCTCAGGGACAAGTCCATCACCCCTTCCTTGTGGGGAGAATGTGGCCCAGTGAGTCAGGGACCCCCACAGCTGCACAGCCGGGCTGGGACAGAGCCAGGCCTCCTGTCTGCTGCCCCTGTACCCGCTCCCCTGCCCTGCCCGTCAGTGTGCCCGTGGACTCTAGTGACTTCTGCCAGGGCACCTGAGAGCGGCACTCGAACTAAAGTAACTGCCCCCGGGGAACAGGGTGAGCCCAGAGAGGCTGTGCAGACTTGCCCAGGGTTGCACAGCCTGGAACACATCGGCTCTGGGCTCGGTGTTGGGGTCCTGGGACAGTGCCCTATCCCATCCCCTTCCCATCCCAGGTAGGGTCTGTTCCCTCCTGGCTGGGTGGGTCTCTTTCTCGCCCTGTGTCTCTCCGAGGGCCCATTCTTGAGCTGCTGGAGGTTCTGGTCACCTACACCATCTCTTCTTGTCTCTTTACACAGAAAAGAAAAGAAAGAAATTATTTGGGGGACATGAATGCTGGTTTTATGCCTTTAATCTCTCTGAACAAAGTACACTTGCTTAAGAATTTGAAGAGGGAAAACAGTCACAGAGAGGTTTTTCTTTCCAAGAAATGATATTTTTCTCCACTCTCCTCTTTTTTTTATGTAGGAGGGTGGGAGCTGGGAATTAATTTGTACTCAGAAAAGATAAGGGAAAGTTGCTGCTAGCTGCTAGGCAGTGCCCAGGTGTGGCCTTGAACTAGGGAACAGAAAACTAGAGATACTGATTGATTGATTCAAGTGTTTATCCAGTGTCTCCCATGTGCCAGGTGGCATGAAAAATGCAACTTGGGGAGCAAGATACAGTCACAGTCTCTGCCGGGGCATTTTCTGTGTAAAAGCCAGACTTTTTTTTTTTTTTTTTTTTCCCCCAATCCATTTGTCACTCTGTTGCCAGAGGGCTTGTCCTGAAACACAAATCCAATCACAACATGTGCTTGCTTAAAACCCTTCAGGGTCTCCCCTGTTCTTTTAGGTCACGGGAAGTACACACTCCTCACCAGAGCCTGCCATACCCTGTGTGACCTTCCCTCCTGTCCCCTCCTCAGGTCATCACCTCCCCTGCCCTCCCCTCCCCCTCTAATGCATCCCCTCCCCCGCCACTCTTCCCATCCACCCTGACTATCCATGCCAACAAACCCGGAATGGTCTACATTGTTCACCCCAGAGTTATTCATGTTAATGAATTCAGGATGCTCTGTTTTGCCCAGCTCAGGACTATCTGTGCTAGAGATTCAAAATGTTCTACACCAGCTCTGTCCAATAGAAATACAACATGTGCCACATATTCAGAGTTCTCTCATAGCCCCATCCCCCAAAATAAAAAGAAACAGGTGAAATCAATTTTAATAATGTCTGTTTAACTCACTAGAGCAAAAATATTATCAACATGTAATCAATATAAAAATGATTAATGAGATAGTTTACCTTTTTCTACACTACGTCTTTGAGATTTGGTGTGTATTTCATACTTAGAGCACATCTCAATTCAGAGGTTAATATTTCATTGGAAATACTTGATTCGAATTTAGATTTTGTACCATGTAAATTAAAATGAAATGAAATATTTAGTTCCTTAGCTTCACTAGGCACATTGCAGATGCTCACTTGTCATAGGTGGCTAGTGGCTACCCTTTTGACTGAGCAGTTTTACACTCTTCGACCCAGGACTGTCAAGGCTTTCATCCAGGATTGTCTACGCCCTTGTTTCTCAGTAGCGGCTCCGTTGACTTTTTGGATGGATAAATACTTTGTTAGGGATGGGGGTGGCTGTCCTGTGCATTGTGGGATATTTAGTAGCATCCCTGGCCTCTACCCACCTTGAGTTGTGACAATAAAAAATGTCTCCAGACATTGACAAGGCCCCTTGAGGCAAAATCACCCCCAGTTGGGAACCACTAGTCTATACTGTCTAACCTAGAACTGTCACATTCAGTGGTCTACACACTGTTCCATCCAAAACTATCCATGCCGTCAAATCCAGGATAGCTAGCCTGTTTAGTTCAGAATTGTCCATATTGGTCAACCCTCGGCCTCCCCTGTTCTGTGTAGAACTCTTTACCCTGCTTAATAAGGAGGGTTCTACACCAGAAGTCATGAATTGGTACCCCAAGAACAGAACCAGGGCTTCCCTGGTGGCGCAGTGGTTGAGAGTCCGCCTGCCGATGCAGGGGACACGGGTTCGTGCCCCGGTCTGGGAAGATCCCACATGCCGCAGAGCGGCTAGGCCCGTGAGCCATGGCCACTGAGCCTGTGCTCCGGAGCCTGTGCTCCGCAAGGGGAGAGGCCACAACAGTGAGAGGCCCGCCTACCGCAAAAAAAAAAAAAAAAAAAAGAACAGAACCAAGCCTGCAGATTGCAGATTATGTGGCTTACAAAAAGTTTAAAAATATTTTTTTTGTTTTTAATTTTATTGAAGTATATTTGATTTACAGTGTTGTGTTAATTTCTGCTGTACAGCAAAGTGATTCAGTTATACATATATATATTCTTTTCCATATTCTTTTCCATTATGGTTTATCACAGGATACTGAATATAGCTCCCTGTGCTCTGCAGTAGGACCTTGTTGTTTATAAAAAGTTTAAGAATATTTGAATTAATTGCCAACCTTTTAACTTCAGGAGATTTCACATAAAAGTCTGGATTTCTAGTTTATCTGGAAAGCTCTGGTCTCACTGAGACCCCATTCCCATTTATCAACTATCAGTTGGAACTGAGACCTGATCCCCCCAGGTGGGGTCCTGTGCCCTCTCCATTCTGTGCTCACGATGTCCCACTCCACTCACTGCATGTAACAGTGATACCCGCCTGAGCCCTCTGGGCCTTTGAGTCTGTGACCCCAGGGCTACACGAGTCTGGACACTGGTCAGTCCAGGCTGGTCTGGGAGAGAGGCCTCAAAGAGGCCTGCACGTTAGAATCAACCATGCAGCTTCTGAAATACAGTTGACCTTTGAACAACATGGATTTGAACTGCACCATTCCACTTATACTCGAATTGTTTTCAGTAAGTACATACTATAGCACCACACGATCAGTGGGTGGTTGAATCCACGGGTGTGGAATGGCTTACATGCAGTGCTGACTGTAAAGTTATACCTGGATTTTTGACTGTGTGAGGGGCTGGTGCCCCTAACCTTGTTTAAAGGTCAACTGTATGTGGATTCCCAGGCCCATCCCAGACTTTCTGAAGCAGGAACTGGGGAAGGGGTAGGGAGGCATGTGCCGTTTTTAAAAAGTTTCATAGTTGATTCTGGTGGTACCTTGATTTACATGTAATCAATATAAAAATGTTGATGCTTGTCTAGATGGGCCACCCCCTGTAGATAGTCCACAGTAGATGATCTCTCAGGAGTAATCCTGGGTCTCCAGCTGAGCTTTGTAGCTGCTCAGAGGCTTCTGGCATCATTGTCCATCAAGGCAACCCCAGAGCTTAGACATCACTTTGCTGACCTGGAGGACTGCAGAGACCATAGTTTGTGGATTGAATTGGGCAGATGGTGCCCTCCCCCTCCCTTGTCTCTGAATCTAGCTCTGGCTGCACATTTGGGGGCTCATGGACCATGAGGCTGACTTAGATCCCCCCTGTGGTAGATATTGGGGTGCTTGGCCCAGTTCCTCCCTTCAGTGCTCACACACCCACCCCTCAGCTGCTGAGTGTATCCCTTTATGGCTGCATCACTTACTGGGCATTGCCCTCAGCTGGTGGGAACTTCCTTGTGCCATGTTATGCTCCCCTGTGGCCAATACACGTGATATTAAGACCTGCCTCCTTGCCTCAGTTTGGGGCCTCCCCAGGTGCAAAGCTTTCATAGGATTGGCTGAGGCCTCAGCTGCTGCATTTGTGGGTCAGCTTCTCCCTCCACCCAACCCTGCCTTCCTCTCTTCCTTTCAGGTATATCTACCAGAAACACTCCCCAGTAAACCTCCTATGTGCAAAGATCCATCCCAGAGTTTCCCAGGGAAACTGCTCTAAGATGCCCATCTTTTTGGCAGTTCTTTGCTAAGAACTGGCATCTTTTCAGCACCAAGAAAATCATCTTAGAACATCTGGGTCCTTTTATGGCTGGAAATTCCATAGAAAAATGGGCTCTCCAGTTGTGGTTCGTGGCTAAGCGTCTGCTGTTGGCTGAGAAAGTCCCCGGATGGTTTGGATACTATTGCAGCCACCTCAGATGTTGACATAAAACAAGGAGAGGCATTGAGAAGTACATTTCATTTAAATAATCAAACCAAATCCAAATGCTTGTACACCACAGCTGTTCAAGAGGAAACTGTTCCAGCTCCTCTGGTTTCCTCCAACTGTGGGCCTTCTCTCCTGTTCAAACCTGTGTTGTCGTCTGGCTTTCACATAGATGTGCAAAACCCAGGTTTTGGCTTCCTAGTTGACCAGCCCAAACTGGAAAGATGTGTCTTGTGGTCAGGTGAGCCCTTCCCCTTTCTCCCACACCAACCATCTGACTTATATTTCCAAAAACCATGTCTGGTGTGGGCAGTCCGCTGCTCGGGAGCTCCTGTGGGTGCCCCATCATCTTCAGAATAAAGTTCAAGTTCTTTGATCTGGTATTCTGGGTCAGCCATGAGCAGGTCCCTGTGTGATTCTCCTACTTCCTTTCAAGCTAGTTCTCAATACTCCAAACTCCAGCCAAACCAAATCACCTAAACTTTTCTTGAAGATTCCCTGCTTGTATGTGTCTTAGGTGTCAGTGGATGTGCTGTTTCCTAGAAATCTCTCTGTACTTTGTGTGATTGGAGAACTTCTATTCATCTGTCAAAACCCACTTTGAACATCACCTCCTCCAGGAAGTCTACCCCCATTTCTCCAGGCAGAATTAATCTCTGCCATCTATGGGCTTCCCCTGCATCAACAGCCCTTTCTTAGCATTATCACTAGTCTCATGCCTCTGATGTCCGCTTTTTGATGGGGATGATGGATACTTGTCCAAGTTGACTAGTGGTAAGAGTCAGGGTCTGCATGGTCAGTCCTGTTATCCCTTGGTTGGGAGTGGGCCCCATATCACAGCGGAGAGATTTAAAAGCTGAGAATTTGGAAGTTTTAAATGAAAAACTCACATCCTGCCCCAGGCACCTGTGGCTAAGAACTGTCCTAGATGTCTGTCTGGCTCTGGTCTAAATTCTGCTCTTCTGTTTGTCCCAGACGTTCTTGTTCCGGGATAGTGTACCGCTACAACAGCAGAAAGCATCCAGAGATCTCTATTAAAATAGAATTTGAAGAATTCAGGAGACAGATTCCACATCTCCCACCTTTCTACCAGTCTCTGCCTGACAGCTTCAAGGCAGTGAAGCAGCCCCAAACCTTTACTTCCTTCTCTCCTTCCTGGGGAGTTGCTTTAGGCTCTCCCTGGCCTGGAGGCATGCAGTCTGATTGTTTCCTCTGTCCCATTCTAAGATCTTCCCCAAAGTTTCCGCCTCTAAGGCAAATTTGGATCCAGACACCCGTGGACTCTCAAGGCATGGAGGACATTCTGTGACCACTACATCTTCTGCCTTTTTATTTAACATGCACTTTAAATGATGCTGACTCTGTGCCAGGCACTTCTTGGAACACTTCACATCTTGTAACATACTGTTCTTGCTGGGGAAGCAGACTCTGAGTCAAAGACTTGAGTGCAGGATGGTCATGAAGGAGTGGGGGGTGTCTCGGGCTCAGCACCAGGGGAAGGGAGGGGTGAGAAGCAGGATTGGGCAGAGGGGGAGTTGAGCTGTGATGCAGTCCCAGCAAAGAGCTTGGCCAGCCCCACAGGCAGCTCTGGAGCTGGGATGGTCCCCTGGAGCTGGCTGAGTGGGGACAAGGGCGCTGGGCCTTTGTGCCCCTATACTGATCAGTCATGAATGCAGGCTGCCCTTGGAAGGAGATGTGACCTTGGGCGAGGCAGTTTTCTGCAGCTGAGGCAACCCCCCAAAGAGGGCTGACAGCTGGAGGCCGTCTTCTGGCGGAAATAAGGCTTTCGTTTCTGAAGCGGGAGACACAGCATAGCGTCCACCACCCACATATCACCTCATTTAATTCTCACAATAATCTAGTGAAGTTGGTATTATTATTGTCCCCATTTTACAAATGAGAAAACTGAGGCTTGGAGAAAGAAGTTAACATGCTTTGGGCGAGGCCACGTGGCTAGTGTGGGGCAGAGCTGCGATTCCAACCCAGGCCAACCAGCCCCCCGGTCTCTGCTCCTGAACTGGGCTTTGTCTTAACTTCATTTGCCCCCAGACCCCCTCAAGGTCATGACTTCCCAAAAAGGGGCCCTGGGAGTGTTTGCTAGAAGCTCCCTGAAGCTAACACAACATTGTAAATCAACTACACTCCAATAAAAATTTTTAAAAAAATGATGAACTCCAAACACTTTAAAATCAGACTTTTGATTAAAATTAAGTTGAGGCCAGAGGCTTCCGGCTTCAGGAGCAGATGCCTGGAGAGGACACAAGCACTTTTGAGGATGCAAAACCCTGAATTAGCCATTAGCCTTTATTTAGATAGACGAGAGAAGTGCAGCAAATATTTACATACCAGTTGCCACGGAGAATTCAAGCGAAAGCTGTATTTATTCTGTATCTTGTCATCATAAAGTTGATTTTCCTAAGGGGACGAGGAGTGTTCCTGAAATATTGAAAGGTTTATTTTAATAGTTCCAAGGACCGCTGGCTTGTACATTTGAGATTGTGACTGCTTGTGATAGGAAACTAAATTTGTTAGAATGTTTGTAGAAAACTATGTTTGTTTACTTGAAGTTGTAAACTACGGTTTTTACAAGAGGTTGGCTTCGTTCACTAACTCTTTGAAGGTGAGCCCACGTGAGCCTCACAGATCGAATTCGAATGAGCCTGACCAGCACACAAAACGGTGCCCATTCTCAGTTAGGAACACAAATAAAGGCATTCTTCCTTCTGGAAAGATTATTTTGCAAGAAAAATAAGCGAGTGAAAACGGAAAACGTTAAAACACAGCACAGGACTCTAACGGAAAACTTGAAAACACGGCACAGAGCCTTGATTTGCTTTGAAAACTGTGCGAGGTCCCCTGGAATCGTGGTCTGGCTGCCGACCTGCTCAGTCCGGGACCACAGGACACACCCCACCCCAGTGTCTTGGTCCGTCCTGCTATTGAGGTGTCTCGTCTTGGGGTGAACTGTTGGCCTCCTAGCCCCCAGGACTCAGAACGTGACCTTATTTGGATATTACAGAGGGAATCAAGTTAAAATGAGATCCTTAGGATGGGCCCTACCCCAGTATGACTTGTGTCCTTAAAATATGGGGAAATTTGGACACCGACGCACATAGCAGGAAACCTGTGAGAAGGGAGAAGACGGCCAATCTACAAGCCAAGGAGAGAGGCCTGGAGCCGATCGATCCTGCCCAGTCCTTGGAAGGAACCAACCCTGCCCACACCTTGATTTCAGACTTGCAGCCTCCAGAACCCTGAGACAGTCCACCTCTGTTGTTTAAACCTCCTGGTTGTGGTCCTTTGTTATGGCAGCCTCAGCAAACTAATACTTTATCAGGGCTTTCCTGATTTCTCTCGTTTTAGTGAGGGTTTTGGCAACTACCTCATTCTTCGCATCCTGCCTGCACTGCCACAAAGGGGCAGAAATAACTTCCCAGTGAGGGTCCAAGCTGCCATAGTACTTTCCAGAAAGTCATACAATACTCCCACCTCCACCCCTGCTGTCTTGCGTCGTTCAGAGGCAGCACCACCTACGTGGCCACTGGGTAGCCCTGGACTCGTCCGTGGGCACTGCTGCCCCTCTCCTCCCCTAACCTGTTGGCCTCACTGCCCCAGTGCCTGCAGTGCCATGAACCCTCACCCTGTTCATTTTCACTGGCCTCGGTGCCAGCCCGATACTCCGATTCAGATAGTGCCCTCTGCCCATACCCTTTTGTCCCGGCCACCAAGACAGGCTGCTATGGCATCAGCCACACCATGCCGTAAGGACACTCAGGGCCAGCACCTGTCGGGCTGCGATTCATTTCCCTTTCTAGGTTCTCGGTCTTCCTTGGGTGTCATTTTTTAAATGGAAATTGGCACTGGATTGAAGATAGCAAATCTGGGAGTGTGAAAAGAAATTTATTTTCCACTGGAGAGCCAGGGAAATGCTTTAAATATAAGCTGTGGGTGCAATTGCAGTGTTGGACATTGTAAGTGCCCCATGTGTGTGTAAATCTACGGGACCCAGTGTATGATCCTGGTCTGGTGTGCGTGAGCGCAGGTGCCTGTGTCTGTTTGCAGAAGGTTGCGTGTACCTAAGTGCCCATCTGTGTGTGAGGTGTGCACGCCGTCGTGTGTGCGGATAGGTGGGACTGAGAACACGCATGTGCACGTGGTTTGTCAGTATTTGCACGTGCGTGCAGGTGCATGGGCTGTGGGGCCGGGTCTGTAGCGGGAAGAAGTCAGAGTGGGACCGGTTTCCATGCGGGGCCCCGGAGGAGATTTGCTGAGGGATAAGCATCCCGCTCCCTCTGCCACATGCTGCCCATGTCAGTTGGATGCCAGGTCTGTGTTTAGAGGCAGATGTGCCAACTTTCTCGGCCCCCTCAGTGGACTGCGTCTGTCCTGCTTGCCTGGTCTCAAGCATGCGGTCTTTGTTGCGAGCTTGGACACACAGGCAGTGTTCTTCTGCTAGGAGCCTGGCTGCAAAGGCCCCCTCCACTTGGCACGGTCCATTCTAAGAGGTGGGGGCCATCCCAGCCCCACTCATGCCAGTCAGCTCCTGCCAGGCCATGCCCACCTGTCATTTAAGCCTGCTCTGGACATGGCCCAAAGCTGGCCTTTCATTCTAGCATTCCCTGGTCACTCTGATACTTGCCCTTTAGTTTAATTTAGCAGTGCAATATGCTGGGTGCCCCTCTGGGAACATTCACCCTCCCAGCCCTTCCAGTTTAGAGAGAAATGCCTTTGAAGTTACCTGGGGCTCTGCTAAGGAAGCCCTCAGTAAAGGTTGTCGATGTGGATGGAGGTCAGTGAGGTTACCCCGCCTCCCTTCCTAGCTTTCACATCTTCATTTTGGACTCATGGCTCTGCTCTCTCCCCTGGTTTCAGTACCACCTTCTCAACAGATGAGAAGCCCCCAAGCCCCATGGCACCCCACCAATGAGGTCAGCCTCCACCCTCACCCACAAGGGGCGGTTTAGACTGGTTTCCATCAACTTGCATCCTGTGTTGAGTCTTGCCTCACTTAGAAGTGCCAGTCCTCCAGGGCAGGGAGCCAGGCCTGTCTCCCCTGTTGCCTGTTCCCTCTCCTCAAAGGGACCCACAGGGGAGACCTAGGCAGGTGACAGCCTATCGGGTGTGCCTCAGTGACCCTGCCCAGGTGGATTCAAGGACCAGGTAGGACTGGAGAGTCCTGGGTGCATTTCCCAGGATGTGCAGTGGAGTGGGAAAGGCACAAGACCAAGGAGCTGAGCTCAGGGATGCTCCATCGGGGCAGAGTTGAGGGGCCTGAAGGGTTAAGGACCCCACAGATGGGACAGGTGATGGTCTCTCAAACCATGCACTCTGGTCGCAGGCAGGTGCACCGCCTGGAGCACCTGTCTTATTCTGAACACCCTCCGGTCACTAAAGACCCAGCACCTACCTGGCCCTGCCTCCTGCCTCCTCCATCTTTGTCTCTCCTGAGTGCCCAGCACAGATCTGGACGTAAAGCAGGTTCTCCCTCTCTGCTTCCGTTCCACCCTCATCTTTTGTCACTTTCAGGTGTCTTTGGACACTAACCTTTGGTTCATAGTCAGTTTCTCCTCCCCACCATTTCTCCCTCTTGTAAAATAGTTGACTTCCTAGAGGGCAGAACCAGGAGCCAGGTTGTGGGGCTTTGTGGAAGATCATATGGTTTCAGTATAGGGTTGGCAGATTAAATACAGGATGCTGTTTTTACATTTGAATTTCAGATAAAGAACAAATAACATTTTTCGTTGTCACAATAGACTGAATGATTGTGTTCCCCTAAATTTCATTTGTTGAAGCCTGATCCCCAATGTGGTGGTGCTGGGAATTGTTAGGTCATGGGGGTGGGGCCCTCATGAATGGGATTAGTGCCCTTATAAAAGGGACCCCAGAGAGCTCCCTTGTCCCTTCCACCATGAGAGGACACGGAGAAGACTGGCCATGAACCAGGAAGTGAGCCTTCCCCAGACACTGAATCTGCTGGCACCTTGCTCTTGGATGTCCCAGCCTCCAGAACTGAGAGAAATACATGTTTATTGTTTAAGCCACCCAGTCTATGGTACTTCGTTATAGCAGCCCAAATGGACTAAGATGGAAATAAGTGTGTCCCATGCAATATTTGGGACAAACCTACCATGAATTGTGTCTGCCCCCAAAATATGCCCCAGTCCTAACCCCTGGTGCCTATGAATATGACCTTCACTTACTTGGAAATAGGATCTTTGTAAATGTAATCAAGTGAAGATGAGGTCATACTGGAGTAGGGTGTGCCCTAAATCCAACATGACCAATATCCTCATAAGAGGAAAAGAGACAGAGAGGGATGATGGCCATGTGAGGACACGGAGATGTAGGGAGAATGTCATGTAATGACAGAGGCAGAGGTTGGAGCTATACGTGTACCAGCCAAGGACTGACAGCAACACCAGAAGCAAAGAGAAAGGCATGGAACAGATTCTCCCCCAGAGACTTCAGGGAGAGCATGGCCCTGACGACCCCGTGATTTCAGATTTCCAGGCTCCAGGACTGTGAGAGGATGAATAAAACCACCCAGTTTGTGCTACATGGTCACAGCAGCCCTAGGACATGAATACACTTACCAAAATTATTCACTGTCTGAAATTCAAATGTAGCAGGCCAGCCTGTGTTTTTGTTGCTGTGTCTGGCACGCCTACTCGGGCAGCACCGGTTTTCTCCTCTGTAAGGTTGTGAAAGATGCTACCTGGTTTCCCTTAGGACTTGTGTGAGCATCCTCTGAGGTCCCCAGAGTGAGTGGGGTCCTGCTGTGAAGTAGAGCCTTGTCTGTCCTTTTCTTGGGACCCCCTGCTCACTTCTGTAGCTAACGCACCATCTCCATTTCTCTCTTCATTAAAGATGAAAGAAAAGGAAGGGTGTCTTGCCATTTGCAATGACATTGATGGACCTTGAGGGCATTATGCTAAGTGAAATAAGTCAGACAGAGAAGACAGATACTGTCTGATCTCACTTATCTGTGGGATCTCAAAAATAAACAACAACATAAAACCAAACTCCTAGATACAGAGAACAGATTGGTGGTTGCCAGGGGTGGGGGTGGGCGAAACAGGTGAAGGGGGTCAAAAGGTACAAACTTCTAGTTCTAAGATAAATAAGTCCTGGGGATCTAACGTACAGCATGGTGACTGTGGTTAATAATACTGTAGGGCATATTTGAAAGTTGCTAAGCGAGTGGATGTTAAAAGTTCCCATCACAAGAAAGAAAATATGCAACTGTGTGGTGATGGATGTTGACTAGACTTACAATGGTGATCATTTTGCAATATATACAATTACTGAATCATCATATTGTACACCTGAAACTAATATAATGTTATATGTCAATTATATTTCAATTACAAAAACAAATGCAAGAACTGACCATAAAAACCCCGTGGTAGCTTGGTGGCCCTGAAGAGGGAGAGTTGACTGCAGCTTGGCCCATGTGGCCTGGGGGTGGGCAGTGGAGCCTGAGGCTCCCAGTTCATGAGTAGGCGGATGGGTCAGTGTATGGATGCTTGTGAGCTGTGTCTCTGGGTGGTGTTTGCAGTCCTGACAGGGCCATAAGTTACTGTGTGACCTCGGGCAAGACCCCTTTTCTCCCTGTGGTTTCCCCAACCGTAAAAGGAGAGAGCTGGCTGTACCCCAGGGGTTTCTAACAATGCCCCCCAATCCAGACCCTCTCTATGACTCCTGCTTGCCACCTCTTTCTTGGGAGAAAGGCACTTCATTGAAAATCCTGATCTGGAGCAGATTCCACCAGAAATCAACAGAACCTGCAGGCACGCTCTTGCCTGTCTGTGCTGGAATGTTTAAAGCACACCCAGAGGGCCTGTCTGCTCCAGAGCCTGCTTTGAGCCTGACACCCGGGCAGGCCAAGGAAGGCTGTTGTCCCTGAATGAGGTCTCAGAGTGACTGCTTGGCGGCTGTCTGGCAGGAGATCTGAAAGCGGGCAATGTCCATCCACCCAGTTGCTGCCTTTGGTGGTGGGACGGCGTCCAGCTAAAGTCTGGGGATGTACATTGAAGTTTTGGGAAGAGGGGCGGCGAGGTGATGGGGTCAGACGGTTAGTCACTGTGGAATCTGAGCAGGCAAGGAGTAAAAGCCTGTGTACATGGGGCTAGTTTCTGACGGTGGGTTTAAAAAGGGACTGTGCCTGTGAAAGGGAGGAAACCGCTCTCTCTTGAAATCTTAGACACGCAACACCCAAGTGAGCACTGGTGGGGAAGACTGGGAGAAGGGCCCCGTGCTTCTAGTCCTGGTGTGCTGAGCGCGCCTGTCCTGGGCTGTCCTGGGGTGTCCTGTGCTGTCCTGGGCTGTCCCAGCTGTCCTGAGCTGTCCTGGGTGTGCCATGTATGCTGTGTGACTTCAGCAAGTCTCTGGGCACCACTGGCCTCAGTTTTCCTGATGAAGTGGTGACGCTGAGGACCTCTGTCAGGGACATTGTGGCATCTAAAGAGCTTGGCAGAGGTAGGGCCCCAGCCCGATGGCTGCCACGCGGTAGGTGCCCCTCTCCACCTTTATTCAGCTGAGGCATGGCTGGGCTTGGCCCTAGGACGCAGGGAGAAGCTCTCCTTCCTGCTTCTGGAAGCTACAATCCAAACAGCGAGATAGCCCTATGCCGAGGCCAGGGCTGTGGGAATAGGTGGCCTGGGGTTGGGGGCGTCTGTGGGGGACAGTCAGAGGTCCTTAGGGCAGGGGTGGGGTTGGGACAGGGTGGTCCCTGACATCCCTTAGTGATTGACACTGAGCCTGCCAAGTGGGGCTGTCAGAGGGCAGCCTCTCAGGAGGGTCTGAGTTGTCAACCGGCATGAAGACCTCTGATGGTTTTCTCTGAGCAGGGACTTTTCCTCGAAGCTTTTCAGAGAGGAGGGGAGAACGAAGGCTCCTGTTGACCTGGAGTCCTGAGCCGGGAGGAGAGGGGTGACGCCTCCTTGGCTTTGGGGCAAGCTTGTCTGTTTGAGCCCCTGTGAGGCCTTGTTCCCGCCCCGCCCTCCCCCAGAGCACCACAGCCCATCCCCCGTCCCTGTACTTTCACCCCGCAGCTCTCCCTGACAGCTGCTCCCTCGGCTCCGCCAGGGCCTCTGCGCAGGCCTGGCGCGTATGGGGGTTGGACTGAAGGGTCCGGGGGGCCAGGCAGGTTTCCAGGCATGGGAGGAGTCCGGCGCTACCGGGGACAGCTCTGCCACGAGGTCACTGTCCCTTGGCCGTTCCCCCACTCCCAACAGCCCTGCTCTCCGACTATGGAATGATTGGGCTTGACATGTTCATTTGCTGCCTGTTAAATGTCCATCTTCTGGGCCCGAGCAGGCGCCGGTGGGGCGGGCTTGAAGGCCTCACCATGGACCAGCTGCCGCAGCTGCTTTACATGCAGCATAAATATTAACCTCTCCGAGAAGGAGGCTCGTCTGCAATTGTCTTTGGCCGGTGGACGTGACTGGGCTGTTTGCCTACATTCCTCACCGGCCTCGCCTGGCCCATCAGACCCTTCCAGAACCCTGGAAAGCTGGGTGTCGGCTGACCTTGGTCCAAGGTGGGGTTCAGCCCCCAGAGCCCCCATGGAGAAGAATCCCGTCCCGGCAGAGGAGGGAGGAAGAGCGTGTGTGGGCAGCAGCCTGATGTTTATGGGGAAGCACTGGGAAGCACTGGGTCACTCACTTCACATCCTGGTATTGGCTTCCTCATCTGCAAACCAGGAACGGTGACCCTACCTGGCTTCACGCTCCCAAACCTGCTCCTTAACTGGCAGCGCCACGAGGGAGGGCCGAGGTGATGTGTGCTGCCTGCCCCGCCCCCTGCCCCGCCCCCTGCCCCATCCCGCCGGGGTGATCTTGCCTCTTGGAGTCACCAAACCTGGGTGTGAGCCCTGACCCCATCGCCTCCATCATTCTGTGCATATTGACTGGGTGCCAGGCTCAGTGCTGGGTGCTGGGGTCGAAGTGACAAACGGGAGCTTGTCAAGGTCACCGTGGACGAAGCCACACCACTGAACAAAATAATTTTCAACAGTTTCAAGTGCTGCGACTGGGGGCTACGCTCACCCGGGTGGTCACGGTCTCTGAGAGGAAGTGACACATCTGAGCTGAGCCTTGAACCTGTGTGAGCCTCGGTTTCTAATCTGCAAAGCTGTGGTGGAGGCCCCGCCCCTTCCCTTGCTGTAATGCTTAAATGAGATTGTACATGCCCAGGGTCTGGCCATTGTGGGAGCTCGGCCCCGGGGCCTCTGGCTCTTCTCCCTGGTGACCATGTGGCCTCTCACCACGTCCTCAGACTCGGGCTTCTCAAACTTCTGTGTGAATCAAAATCATCGGGGAAACTTGTTAAAAGTGCAGATTCTCAGGCCTCCCCGCAGTGATTCAGCAGGGCAAGGCTGGGACCCTGGAATCTGCATTTTTACAGGCATTGCTGGTGACGTGGGTGGCTCACAAAAACACTTAGAGAATCGTGGCTTAGACGCATCCCCCATCACCCCAGGGAGACACAGTATTCCTCCCCCAATCTCCGAGGCTCAACTCTATAAACCAGTGGGGTGGTGGTTTGGGGGTACAACTCGCCTCTGCCCCAGCAGACCTGGAAAACATGCTCTGAAAGCTGAGGCCTGTTTGGTCTCAGTCCTGGGCAGGGTTTGCCCGCTGGACCATGTGAAGTGCTGCTTTGAAATAACCAGCTGCTCAGAATCCCAAAGTGTCCTGAATTTATTAACACGCAGAGCGTCTTTTGAGAGCCTGATGGGGAATATTAAGTACCACTGCTGGCCCTGGAATGATGCTCTGAGGGGAGCAGATGTCAGGTCCAACAGGCTGGGGGGGGGCAGCAGGGCGTGCTTCATCCCACGAAGAGGAAGATTGGTGCCCCAGGGGCGGCAAGCCAGTGGGTGGTCAGTGGATGGGGCTGTGCTGGCTGGGTTTTGGCCTCTCTGAGAGTTCCAGAGGCTCAGCCCAGGGTCCTCGGCCCCGCCTCCCCCCATCTTCCCACCGCCTTCCTGGTCTGAAGCTTGCTTTCTTGCAGACCCAGGTACCTCATCAGCATGTATCACACACGCTAGTGCAATAATAGCTGCTAATTATATATCCTGGCTATTACTCTGCTGCCAGTTGTGGGAATTGAAGCAGGATGATTTGGGGCCAGGAGTACTACCCCCTTCCTCACCCCCATATGTTATTTCATTCACAGGGCCATTCACAGGGCTGCTTTTTTTTTTTTTTTTTTTATACAAAATTCGGTCCTATCTGAAATTTGTTCTTATTTCCCCGCCTCAGCCCCACCAACCCCACCCAGCCAGCTGTGATCTCTGGCTGCTGCCTGGCCCTCGGGGGAAGGACAGGAGCTCAGCATGGTTCTTGCCTGGGGCGAAGAGCAGTCAGTGTCGTGGGGAGGTGGACGCATAAGCAGGGACACCTACCTGGGCATCCTCTTCTTCTGCCATCTCCTCTACCCCTAGCCACACATGGGTGACTTGCTGTGAATGGCCCAAGGCCACACCCTCCATCCTCACCCCAGGACGGGACCTGCTGAGACAGCACTAGGGTTGGGGCAGAGCCCCCGCCCCAGACAGCCAGGCCGGTTACCCAGTCTGGGTACCCACTGCTCTGCATGCCCTCCCCCCTCCTCCATCTCTTCCTGAAGCTTGTGGGCCTCCGTTTCCACATTCGCATAATGAGGATGCTAACAACACCTACCTGGCTGGAATCAAGTCAGTGGTTCTCATTCCTGGTGGTACATTGGAATCACCAGGGTGATTAAAACAAGTACCAACGCCTGGGTCCACCCTGAGACCCACCTGAGCAGATTTCATCAGAATTTCGGGGGAGTGGGGTCTGGACATCTGCATTTTTAAAAAGGCTGCCAGGCGATTCCAGTGTGCAGCTGGGAGTGAGAACTACTTCTATTCGGGCAGCTTCCATGATGGGGTCTGGCACACAGCAGACCGAGTGAGGGCCCTTGTCTCATGATTGTTTATTGTGTTAAGAGTATTAAGTGACATCGCCTTTGTAACCACTCGTTTGTAACCAGTGGGCTACGAAGAGCTTCATTCATTAAAAAAAAAATCCTTAATCAAAGAAAGAAATATAAATATGCCCACGTACAGGGCACGTTAATAAGGAAAAGTTACCAGTTTCAGTGTCTCCTTCCCCCACCCCATGTCCAGGGAAGAGGAAGAGGGGTTGGAGGGAAGAATGTTCTGGAAGGCCGATTGGCCCTCGGGGGAGATTCCCCGACCTAGAAAGGGCATAGGATTTTTGGTGCACCCCTCATTGGGTTTGGGGGATGGGAGAGGTAGCCCACAGGGACCCCTGGGGAAGCTAAGGGTCTTGGGCCCTGGGCTCCCTGACCCAGCCCCCCAGGTGTAGAAGAAGTGGTTGAACCACAGGCTACGGACTCCAGATGGTCAGAACGCCCCAGGGCCGGAGGCATTACTGCCGCTCAGCCTGCGCACAGGGGCACTCCTCACGCCCACCCCAAGAAATCGAGATGGAATTTCCCAGAACCTTGTCAGGCAGGGCTCAGGATCTTATCCCACGCACGGGGCTTTCAGAATGAGGCACTGGGGGCTGTGGTTAGGGACCCCTAGGGGCCTTGAAAGCGGGCCCTGAGGTGGGAGAGGAGGCAAGTCCCTCTGACTGGGAGGGCAGGGTTGGAGTGTGCTTCCCAAACCCGTGTGGGCATTTAGATGACCTGGAGGAACTAGTGAAAATACAGATTCTCGGGCCGCCCCCCTCAGATTTGGATAGAGTGGGTCTGGGGACCTGGGGTGTTGCCCCAGTGATTCTGACTTTACCATGCTCGCTCAGGCATGAGAGTCATGGGGCTGGGGAGAGGCAGGAGCCGGGATGCCCCAGTAAATGTGGGGAACGCTGGCCTCTCCCCCACTGCACCTCCTAGCTCCCCCCAGCCCCCAAGCCCTGCAGGCCAAGTGGCCGGCCCTGTTCCTCTGGGAGCATTTTCCAACCTTCCTGCTTTCTGGGCCTCCCATGGGCCCTCCGGTGGCCATCCCCTCTCAGGGTGGGGCCTATTTTCCCAGCAGGGGATGAAGTTCTGCAAAGCGGTGTGTGTGCGCGTGTGCGTGTGCATGTATGTGTGTGTGTGTGTGTGTGCAGGTGTGCACTGCTGCCACATTTGCTTGAAACAAGCTTTTCTTTTTGAGTCAATTTCATGCTCCTAATACTCAAATAGGATACACCGCTGTGCCGTTCTGTTTGCAGATGATTTTTCTCTCTGATGAGCAGAGTGTCAAAGACACCAAGTAAATGAGTGGAGAGAAAGGAAAAGCATGATAATTTACAGGAATTAGGAAGTGAAGATTTCAAACCTGGTGCAGGCTGCAGAAATGTGGCTCAGGTGGTACATCCCCCTGCCATGAGGGCAGGGGCCACTCTCTCCATCTGGTTACAGGAGAAAGGCTCAGGGGCTGCTGGGATGCAGGGCTGATGAAGCTCAGCCTCATCCTCACCAAGCCGGTCCTCTCCGCCCACTACTGGCTTCTCCAGCCACTTGCCCTGGTCCGGTGATGACACCTACACCTTCCCACTCCCCTGCCTGGTACCCTTCAGACCTCCCCGTTGCCCTGGGGCTACATCGATTGCGGCTTGGGGTTCAAGAACCCTCCGTCACTCTCCCTTCCTGTACCCTTGGCTTCCTGGATAAATTATTTGTTGAGTGTGTGGATGAATCATCCCCGCACTTGTCTAGAATAGACCCATCTTCTCCACTCCTTTGCTCCCGCTGTTTCCTCTGCCCTGAGTGCCTCCTGCCTCAACTCCACATGCGCACAGCCCACCTGCTTCTCCAGGTCCCGCTGAAAGGCTTCCTTCTCTACCAAGCCTCCTCTGAGGCTGTCAGCCTCCCTTCTTCTTCTGTGTTCCCACTGCCATTTGTCTTGAATGCTGAGCGCTGTTCACAGCCCTGCCCTTTTTTTTATCTTTGTCCATTTTCATATCTGTTTTTTCCCTTACTGTTCACCTCCGTGTGTCTTGAATGGTGCTTGGTACATAGTAGGTGACTAGCGCACAGTAGGTCCTTAACTACTGTTAGCTGCAGAGCCAAAGAGGTGGAACACACATAGTTTTGGGACCTTGGGGAGAACCTGGCATCTGCCTGAAGGACAGAGGGCTGGTAATAAAATAAGAAGTGTGACCTCCCTGGTCACTCAATGAGAGCCCGCTTTCTAGGGACAGAAGCTTGGGGTGGGGACACTGAGAAGAGAGGTCACACTTCTTTTTTTTAAATAAATTTATTTATTTATTTTTGGCTGTGTTGGGTCTTTGTTGCTGCGCGCGGGCTTTCTCTAGTTGCGGTGAGCGGGGGCTACTCTTCGTTGTGGTGCCCAGGCTTCTCATTGCGGTGGCTTCTGTTGTTGCGGAGCACGGGCTCTAGGCGCACGGGCTTCAGTAGTTGTAGTTGTGGCACGCGGTCTCAGTAGTTGTGGCTCTCGGGCTCTAGAGCGCAGGCTTAGCTGAGACAGTTGTGGCGCACGGGCTTAGTTGCTCCACAGTATGTGGGAGCTTCCCAGACCAGGGATCAAACCCATGTCCCCTGTGTTGGCAGGTGGGTTCTCAACCACTGCGCCATCAGGGAAGCCCCGATGCTAATGATATCTTTAGGGTCATTGGGAATGTTGGGGATAACGTCTGTAAAGTACAGGGTACCTTATAGGAGCTTGATAAATAATGGTTGTGTGATTATCATTATCATCATTAACAGCCCTGATTTTTAATTCATTTATTTTGTAGTCACTGTTGTTCCCTCCAGCTGTTGGTGCCTGTGCTGGGATCACCTGGGGCCGTGAGCCAGCCATTTAATAATTAGCTTGGCAGATGCAGAATGTGGTAGACCCCTTGCGGGGGATCACAAATTAATTAGTGTTGTTTGTGGAGAGGAAGCCCTTCGGCAGCCTCGATGGGGACAAGGCAGGCCCATGGGCATCTGACCTCACTCCTCATGGCTCTGCAGAGGGGTGAGACCCCTTAACAACAGCAGGAGGTGGGTGCTCGTAGGGTCTGCAAGGGACTGCATGTTTGGCACATGGGGCCAGGCTTGGTCACACCCCCTGGGCTCAGGGGAGCTGTGGAGAGAAAGCTTCCCCACCCCACCCTGATGTATGACCTGTGCGTATGACTCAGTTTCTCCACACGTCACTCCATCCACTATCTGAGTCTGGGTGTCCCCTGCTCTCCACACCCGAAACTCCCTCAACAAGTCACTGGGTAGCACCCATCCGTCTTCTCCTTATAGCCTCCAGCAGCCCAGAAATCATGACTCATTCATAAATGGCAGTGTCAACTTCTGTTTCTGTCTGGGGCTGTGGAGGCACACCAGACTCCTGGCACCTGTGTTTTCTAAGGATTCTGGCCTTACTTCATCCCCCTGGGGCAGTGTGTGGGCTAGTGGCACCCTTGTGTCTGTCCACCCGTGCCCTTGGGGTCATCGTCGCCTGTACCTCACTCTGCTTGAGGCCTTGAGCAAGCTACTTTTCCTCAATTCACGTGTGTTATATGCTTTTCTAAGTTTCAGGGCCCTGAGGCAAAACTCTTCACACACGTGAATTATCTCACTTACTAGCCGTGGTGTACACAGGTAACAGCTATGTCCTTCCCATTTTATAGACAAGGAAATGGAGTCTCAGAGATCAACCTGGATCACAAAACTGGTAAGGATTGGAGTTAGGATGTGAACCCAGGCGGTCTGACTACATAATCTTTTTTTTTTTAATTGAGGAGTAATCATAATAGAACAAAATGCACAGATTTTAGCTGTTCAGTTCAATGAGTGTTGACAAATGTATTCACCCATGTAAGCAGCACTCTAGGCAAGGCATAGAACGTGTCCATCCTTCTTCATGTTTCTTCTCCATAAGTCCTGTCCCCCATGTGGAGGCACCTGTGTTCTGAATGCCATCACCATAGGTACACTTTGTCCCTGGATTTTGTAGATGTGGAATTATACAGTATATATACTCCTTCAAATGTACTTTTATATACTGTTTCTATCAGCTCAGTGTTTTTGAGATTTACCCATATTGCTGTACATATCAATAGTTCGTTACCTTTATCGCTGAGCAGGATTCTGTTGTATAGATGCACCACTCTTTGTTTATCCCTTCACTTACTGATGGGCATTAGGGTTACTTCCAGTGTTGGGCTAAGATGAATAAAACTGCTCTGAACATTCACCTACAAAGCTTTGTGTGGACATATATCTTCATTTCTCTTGGGTAGATACTTGGGGTGGAATTGCTGGCTTATAGGGAGGTGTATAGTTAACATTAGAACTGCCAGACACTTTCTAAAGCAGTTGGGCCATTTTATACTCTCACTCCCAGCGTAAGGGAGTTCTAGCTGCTCCACGATCTTTCCAGCATTCGATGGCGTTGATCTTTTGAATTTTAGCTGCTGTAGTGGACAAGTATTGGTATCTCATTTTGGTTTTAATTTACATTTCTGTGATAACCAGTGATCCTGGTCTTATTTTTCATGTGCGTGTTGGCCATTCGTATATTTTCTTTTGTGACATGTCTATTCTAGTCTTTTGCCCACTGAAAAAATTCGGTTGTTTGTCCTTTTATTGTTGATGTGTAGGAATGCGTTATGTAATGTGGATATGAATATATATTTTCCCCAGTCTGCAGCTGGTTTATTCATTTTCTGGTGAGCAGAAATTGGCTGCGGCCCCCTCACCTTGGCTTATAGAGGATCCTTGGGAGTGTGAAATAAGAGAATGTGATATGCCAAGTATACGGCAGGTGTGCAAAAGGAGCTTATTTACTTTTCCCTTCTCCCTCCTCCTGCCAAGGCCTCCCAGCCCATTTTCTCTAACTGGAACAGCTTTCCTCTCCTCTCCATCCATATGCCCGCGTTTTACTCATCCTTCAAAGCCCAGTTTAACATGGACCTCTGGCACCAAGCTCCTTGGAATGTCCCGACCCATGGAAACAACCCCAAAGCTGGATTAAATAGTGATTCTCTTTCATTAAGGGCGTTGTGTTCTCTCATTGACTCTGGGAAGATGCTAGAGACTGACAATGTTTTGCTATTGAGTCCATTTGGCTGATGCTGAAACTGAGGGCTAGAGGAAGGTCAGCTGACACATCTGTAGTTACTGGTCCAGCCAGGACGGAGACACGGTCTTCAAATCCATGGGTAGCTCTCAACTGTCCATCACCGTTGACTTCATCCCAGCCCTCCCCACATCTTGCTTGGACCATTGTGGTGCCATCTTCTACCTGCTCACTCGGCACAAATTCTTTCAGTGTCGACCATTCCCAGGGCCTGCATTAGGCTCCCAGAATACAGTGTATAGTCGTTAATCAAGCATCACCCTGCCCTCCAGGGGTTCCCAGACCAGGGGAGACGCATGCACTCCAGTCGTTAGAATGTGAAGTGCTCAGAGGCTGTATAGCAGATGGGTGCACTAGGGCCCTGGAAAGAGCACTGCTTTCTCTGCCTGGGGGCGGGGGTCAAGGGGGACACCAGGGACATCGTCTCACAGGAGCAGCACTTGAGCCAGTGTTTGCCAGCTGAATAGCCTTTTCCCAGGTAGAGAGCCCTGTAGAAAGGAAGGGCATTGCAGAGGGAGGGGAGACCATGTGCAAATGTCCAGAGACACCGCAAGGTACAAGGGATCCAGGGAAGCGCATATGGACGGGCACCACCCGTGGGCAGAGGGGCTGTTGGGAGCTGAGCTTGGAGAGGTTGGTCATGTGAGATCATGAAACACTTGACATGTCAAGTAAGAAGCTTGGGTTTTATCCTGAAAGTGACGGGGATCTTTTGGAGGACTTGAAGATGGCGAGGGCAAGGGAATCAGTGCCAGGAGCCTGTCTGTGGCAGTTGCTAAGAGGATGGATGGGGCTGGGCTGCTTTAACCTGAGGCGCGTGGGACATTTTTCCCACAGTCCCTGCGAGAGATGACAGTCCCTGCGAGAGATGACAAGGTGTGCCTGACCCAGGCCAGAGGGCATGGGGGTGGAGGGAACAACTCATCCCCGCCCAGTGGAGCTGCTAAGAGGTCACTGGCCATGATGTAAGTAGAACACAGAGTCACAGTAATACAATGCAATCCCCATTCGAAAAGGGCAAACTGGAGACTTCAGTGGAGAGCAGCATCATGTCCTGTGGATGGCAAAACGTGGACCCTGGTGTCTGGGAGTGGACGTGGCTGTGTGTTGGCCCCAGAGGTGGCTTTGGGACGAGCCAGTGGTGAGTCTGGGTGCAGAGGCATGAGACAGGGGAGGTCAGAGGGCCTCTCTCCAGGAGAGCCTGGAGGTGGGGGAAGAGTGGACGGGCTCTGCTTAGCATCTGGAAGTTTCCCGTGGTCAGATCGATGTGGGTTTGCCTCCCGCCTCTGGGACTCGGCTCTTGGAATAAATCCCTTCATCTCTCTAAGCCACAGTCTCCTCATTTCTGAAATAAGGCTAATAACAGCCTCTGTCCTGGAGTTTTTTGGGGATTTAATGTCCAAACGCATGTAAAGAAAGCATTTGGCCTGCAGTTAAGCTCCATACCTGCTGGATTCTGGGCCGTCTGCGAAAACCACCATGAAAGTCTCCTGGTGCTGTTGTTTTCCCTGTCCTGCCTCTGGAAGCTACCCAGCCACCAGGCGCCCAGCTAGTGCAAGGCACAGACATGGGAGCCGATTCCCAGGAAAACCCACCCCCAGGGCACTGGTACCCCCTCCCTCAATCCACAGCAGCCACGGGCCCCCAGTAGGGCCCTGGCAAGAGTAATTGGCACCTCTTTTGGTGAACGCCTTCCTGTTGCTGCTCTAGTTAAATAAACATCACCCTCTGGCAGGTTTTCTGGGCTGTGCCCACCAGGCAGTTAAGGAGCTGACATTCCAAAGGCAATTTCTCCCCATGGAGGTTTTTTATAGGTTGTTCGTGCTTGCTGCACTACTGCTAGATGTCCTCCCCGCCCCTCCCAGGCTAGGCCTGCTCAAGTCACCCAGACCCCGGGCACTGGGCTCCCTTGTGGCTCCCTGGACCGGGGAGCATGGAGCAGGCCTGACAGGGATGACCACGCAGGGTCCTGGTGGTACCCTTCTCTCTGCCTGCAGGCTGTGGAAAGTTCAGGCCTGTGAATAGTGCCAGGATTGCCCCAAAACACCGTTATTACTGAAAACCAGGAAACCTTCTCCCTCACCTCCAGGGCACGATGAGGCAGAAAACTCTGTCAAGTGCCTTAATAAGCCTCTGCCATTGACGCGACAATAGCTATTAAAAACTATCAATTATTTAGATATGGGAAACTGGGGAAGAAAGCTCTTAGGGGCACTTTTAAAGTCGGCAGAGTGTCAATAGTAGTGTTATTAATTTCCAGCTCAGAGATGGTATTTAAAACATGGGTTATGAAAGTCCTTTGGAGGAAGAGAACTTCTGCAATCATGCAGATGCTGACCCAAGGAAACTTCCGTGGGCATCCGGGGTGCTCTTCATACCCTGCTTCCCGCATTGCCTGGTGTGGGGTGTCTCAGGCTGGGGCTGGGCCCACGGGCGAGGCCCAGGTGGTCCTGTTTGACTGGACTTGACTTTCCTCATCTCTAGCCAGAGGCCTGGGTTCCTGCTTAGAGCCGTAGCCCCACCGGGGGCCGCTACCCAGGATGGCCAGTAGTGGGAGCTGAGGTTCTCAGCAAGGGCTGCTCCCGCACAGTGTAGAAACCCAAGGAGAGCCTTCAGCGCCAGTGCCTTTTCCGTCCGGGATTCCGAAAGCAGGCCGGGCTGGGGGTAGCATGGCTGCTGACTGGCCTGGCAGAGGTGGACGGTATTGAAAGGAGCCCGTCTCTAAGCAACATCCGGGTCCCTCCTCACCAATCTGCCTCCCTCCTAAATCCAAAAAGCACGGTTACGTTTTGGGCGGCACACAACCAACTTCAGAGTGACCTCTTCCGGGAAACCTTCTGGAGGGGACTGTCTTGTGACAGCTCCGGGTCCTTGGGCATTGTCTCCCCAGCGAGAAGGAAGCCGAGGACTCTGTTCTGTTGCTTCCTCCTTCTCTTCCTCTTCCTGCTCTTAACCGCCCCCCCCCCATTGAGCACCCCTGATTTGCAGGGAACTGCGGGCATGGCATTGGGGGAACTGGAGGATGGTGGGCACTTCTCTGAAAGACAAAGCCCCGTATTCAAGGGCTTTCCACTCAATTTGGAGATGTGGGAATTTGCTTCAACATATTTAACATTATCTGAGGGCCCAGATGAGAAAAAGTAGAGTACGGGGAAAAGAGAATAGATTTGGTGACTGAGTTGCAGTCTTGGCTCCACCTCAAAGAGCCAGTGTGATGTTGTATTACTTAAACCTGCTTGGTCTCTATTTCCTCATCTGTAAAATGGGGCCAGGCATCCCTATGTTAACCACAGCCTTGTTTTGAGAATCACATATGGCGATGGAAGAGAGATGCTTTCTTAACTGCGAAGTAAGCATCACCTCCTTTGTGAACTCCCCAGGCCCCTCCTTCCAGCAGTGTCTGTCTTCCCAAACCTCCTGCTAGCCCAGCTAGGGCTGTGTGGGTTCACTGCCGTTATTTACCTTCATTAAACCGAGAGCTCAGAGTAGGGATGGTGGATATGCCTGATTCATTAAGCTCACAGCCTGGGGAATTCCCTGGTGGTCCAGTGGTTAGGACTCGGTGCTTTCATTGCCAGGGCCTGGGTTCAATCCCCTGATCGGAGAACTAAGATCCTGCAAGCCATGCAGCACAGCCAAAAAAAAAAACAGAGTTTAAGCTCACACCCTGGTGCTTTGCAGGGAATGTTTACAGACATTGGGCGTGAGGTGTTGGGGCGAGGGAGGCGTGAGGATGCCTCACCTCTTTCCAGTTTAGGGTCCTGGGCTAATGGTGATGCATTCAGGTGTGTGGGGACCAGGTGCATGTAGATGGACACTGACTGTGGGCTCGGGCCTTGACTGATCCCTGGGGAGAGAACCTGACCACTGAGAAGCTGGCCGCAGGGGCCTGGGCTGTGGACACACATATTGGAGGCCCTCGGGGTGAGGGTGGGCATTGAAGTCCTGGGAGTGGGTGGGTTTCAGGACAAGAGGGGGCACCGTTTCCCACAGGGTGGGCTAGATGTCACTGAGAGTGGGCAGGTCATAGGGGGATGCCATCAGGGGCCCAACGCGGTTTTTACAGAGCTGGGACATGGAGTGAGAAGAGTGGCCCCTTTTGGAATCTCCATCAATCCTGTCTTGATGGGGGAGGCGGTTTGGTGCCAGTGAGCCCTCTGGTTTGTGCTAATCTCCCTTTCAGATGAAGAGCAAGCAGGTGCTTTCAGCAGGCAATAGAGCCCAGGGACAATTTATACTCTGTTTTCTTTCCTGGTTACTTTTGAGAAGTGATACTGTTTTTACATACCATAGGGATACACTGTTTCCTTTAGGTACATTTATTTGAGTTAAAAATAAAGGGAGTCAGTGTAAAGAAAAATATTAAGTAAACAATAGTACAGGTAGTGCACCAATGCAGCAAAACTCCTGAGGCTTGTACACCAATGATTGTAGTGGGGTTGAGAGCCCCAGTTTGGAGTCGTGGGTGGCGATCTTGGAGAACTCTGACTCTTCCGGTGGGGTGGCCTTGGACCTCTGAACCTCAGTTTCCCTATCTGTAAATAGGGCTAATAATACCTTCTCAGAAGGCTGGCTATGAGGAGCAAAGGAAATGATGCATGAAAAGTACTTGGCCCAGGGCTTCCCTGGTGCCGCAGTGGTTGAGAGTCCGCCTGCCGATGCAGGGGACACGGGTTCGTGCCCCGGTCCGGGAAGATCCCACATGCTGCGGAGCGGCTGGGCCCGTGAGCCATGGCCGCTGGGACTGCGCGTCCGGAGCCTGTGCTCCGCAACGGGAGAGGCCACAACAGTGAGAGGCCCGCGTACCGCAAAAAAAAAAAAAAAAAAAAAAAAGTACTTGGCACAGAGCCGGGCGTGCAGTAGGTGCTTGGTAATTGTGTCTCGTTAGACATTTTAGCTTGTAGCAGGTGTGGGTGGGGCTATAGAGTCCAGGCCAGAGCCCGGGGAACATGCCTCTTGGGGGTGGGGACAGGAGGAGGTGGGATGCCTGAGGAATGGCCAGGGAGGCACCAGGGAACCCCAGAGGGCATGACCTGCAGACCAAGGGAGCAGAGACCATCCCACCCCCGCCCCGAGCGGGAAGCCGGGGGCTGTGACGTGCGCTTTTGCCTCGGGATGGAATGACCTCCTCACTCTGCCACTCCACTTCCGCTTCCTTCCAGGTTTAATTCAGAATTACAAGTGTTCACATTCATAATAGGATCCTGGCAGTGTTAACCTTGGAGGTTCTAGCCTTTTCTCCTGAAGTTCAGTGTTAACGTACCAGTGACAATGGTCTCCGTGTCCTCAGGGAGCCGGGGGGCTCCGGCTGATGGAATTATAATTCCTTCCCAGCGTGTAGGCGAGAGGGGTGCACCTGAAAATAGTCATGAGCTTTCAGTCCCTCCCTCCTTCCCTCGCTTCCTTCCTTCCACAGGTATTTATTGAGGGCACACCAGGCGCTTGTATTTTAACCTTTGCCAAAACCAGGGGTGTCTCCTTCTCTGGCAGAGGCCTAATTTCAGTTCTTTAAGCTAAGCAAGAGGCAGAACTTCCAGGAGCCGTGTCACTTGGATCGATCCAAGGATCCTTCTCTGGTTCATCCGCTTCCAGTGTTTACACAGCATTCAGGTCACACACGCACAATGCTTTGGGCTGTCTGCCTGTGCGAATTCATCTTGTTGGTCTGTTTGCTTAGTTTCCAACGTCTGGGCAGGAGAGCCAGCTTCTTCCCCTTGCCTCGGGCAGCTCGTCCATCAGTCAACCCTCCCGCGCCCCAGCCGGGCTGCCTCTGTCTCACCATCCTCCGTGCCCACTGCATTCACGTCTCCTTTGTGGCCTTTGAGGGTGTGGTTCTCCCTTTCTGGAGCACTGTCTTTCCTCTCTTTCATTTTTGGAGACACCCTAGGCTCTTCTTCCTCCAGGAAGTCCTCCTGAGGTGCTTCAGTGCTTCCCTGCTCTGAGACTCCACAGTCCAGGCCCCACCTGGGGCGCTGGCCCTGGATCACCTGGGTTCCCCACTGGGGAGGCGACTCCCAGGGGCGGGGCCTCAGTCTTAGAAGTGGTATTTGCTGAATGCTCATTGTGTATCCACCCACGAGCTCAAAACCCTCCTGTTGAGGCAGGTGTTGGATGGACCCCATTTCAGGTGAGGAGGTGACAGGTGTGCTCGGGATCACACGGCAGAAGAAATAGAACCAGGGCTGGACTTCGAGTGCTCTGGCTCCAGAGCCCCACACTCGGAATGCTCCTCTACCTGCCCTTCCCTGCCCTGCCCTATGCATGGTGCAGGCTCGGGGAGCTGAGGAAGGAGAGGGTCCCCGTAAGCCCAGGCTGCCTGGATGCCAGGTTAAGCATGCTGGGTGATGGTTTTAACGTGGGAAGTGTCTGGTAGGCGTTAAGCAAGTTTAGCCACATAGAGGTGGGAGCTGCTGTGTGTCGCTGGAGGTTGGTGTCTCTGTACAAAGCCCCCGCTCTGGTTACCTGAGCGCTCGCTTCTATCTCTGGAATGCCATCCCTCCTACGCTATAATTTGAAGCATTTATTTATTTTTGCTTTGCTTTATTCCCTGGAGGATTTCAGGTGACCTACAAGAAAACATTCAATAAAGTCCTAATAAAATATAAATAAGAACAACAAGGAAGGACGCTGTTCACATCAGGAACCGGCGTTTGCTGCATCTGATGGCCCTTCGTGGACTGGATTATCCTCACTTGCCCAATTCTTCTGTTCAGAAAGGTCATGTCTGTCACATGATTTGAGTTTAATGGTCAAGATTCAAGGTTTTTCTCAGGTTCTCCCGTGCAGGCACTGTCAGTGCATTCGCATCCCAGCCCAAGTAGCTGCTTTGAAAGGCCCGGGTCACTGTGGGCCGCCTTGCTACCCTCCTCTGCTCTCCTTGATCAGCCTCTTCATGCTGAGAAGGTGGCCCTGCCCTCTGGCCATAACCTGGTGGCTTTCCAGATGTGATGAATGTGTTGTAAATAGGGGCGATGTCTCAGCTGTCGCAGAGAATCTGGTTGGGCCAAGGGGCCACCTGAGCCTGGCACCAAAAGGCCCTCTTCTGGGGGCAGCTGCTGTGCCTGGCTGCTTGGTCTGCTGAGTCACGTGGGTGCTGGTCCCACAGATGACGCAGAACCATCCTCTGCTACGATTGGCTTTCATTCCCTCAAGGAAACATGGTTACCGGGTTGGCTTTATAAGCCTCCGGCTCTGAGAAACAAGGGAAAAGGTTATCGTGAGGACGCTGAGTTTTGCTTGCTGGGAGCCCACGGAGAACCAGGAGGAAAGCTGACACGTGTGAGCTCCCAGGACACACATGGAGCCCAAGGGATGCTTTCCTTTCTCACCTGAATCAGTCTCACTCAATGATCTGCAGCCCTACTGGGTTGGCAGTGTGACTAGTACATGTGAACATGCAGGAGATGCTCCAGCTGGGGACACTGAAGACCGGTTTGATGGATGTGCTGCGTGCCGTTCCAGGGAGAACTTTGAGAACTGGGCTGGACAATAATAAGAGAGGAGCCTTGGGAAGGGCCAAGTTTGAATCCCAGTTTGGTTTGCTCTTGACCAGTTCTGTGGCCTCGGCCAGGTATCTAACCCCTCTGATATTTGAGGATGACCAGAGAGGATGTCCGTAAAAGACCCAGCACCCATAGGAGCCCAGAACCAGCAGGGTAGGGACAGAGCCAGGCCTGCTGTGCTCTGGGGAGTCTGCATGGATGAGGTCCCTGCCTTTCTGGAGCCCGACTTTTACACACAGGTGGACGTACAGTAGACTCTTGGACATGTAAACAGGTGACTGCATCAGGAATCCGTGCCCAAGGCAAGCATGGGGGCTTGGCGAACTCTGAGAGGAAGCCCCTGGCCAGCCTGGGGGTGGTGGTGGTAGCTTAGGACAGGTAAGAGTCATCCAGGTGAAGCGAGCAGGGGAGGAGGGCATCCCAGGCAGAGCAAAGGCCTGGAGAGGGGGAAACGGCACGGTACTGTGGGGAGAGTCAAGGATTTAGGGGTGTCCGGAGAATGGCAGTTTTTGGAATCGTAGAGCTACGAGAGAGGGGGCTGGGCTTATAGAAAAGGACAGGATTGTGCAGGGCAAACCAAGGGGCTCGGGCCTTGACCTTCAGTGCCCCCTGCCCCTCTCCGCCTGTCCAGCCCCCTCCAATCTTGGGTCAGGGCTGTGGGTTGTGACCCCAGAGGCATTTTCAGTGTGGGTCTGCAGTGGCTGGTGGGGCTTTTCATTGCCCTAACCCACAAATGGAATCCCGTCACACCCCTGCTCTAGACCCTTCACTGGCTCCTCACTGCATTCCTGATGAAGCCCACACTTTTGGCCTGGTCTTCACGGCCTTGTGTAATCTGATCACACCCCTGGCCTCACCTCTCTCCACTCCTCTTTCAAACCTCTCTTTCCTCTTGCTGCACTCATACTCTCTTCTCCCCATCCCCCTTTACCCAAGTCACTCCTGAGCATCCTTTGGGGCTCAGCTCAGACTTTGCCTCCTCCAGGAAGCCCTCCCTGACTCGCTCGGAGTCCCATGGCCCCTATGCTTCCCCATCTCAGCACATTTCACACTCAACTCTTTGTCTGGCTCCCCTACCAGGCTGTCAGCAACATGGGGGCAGAGGCAGGTCCGTCCTATTCCCTCTGTTCCCCGGGCCCTGTCACAGTGCCTGGCACTTAGTAGGTGCTCATTAGTCATGGCTGCATGAATGAATGATTGAGCGAATTAATGAAGGTCGTTGATTTCTTCTTGGCAATCTGCTCACTTCCCTGACCCCAGCTGGGGCCCTGCCCGCTTACATTGCTTCTTTAGAGATTCTGGAACTAAGCCTTTCCTGCTTAGGTTCACCATGTATTTTTATTCTGGTTTTTCGGTTGCACTGCTTGGTGCACAATAGCACTCCACGTTTTATATCTGTGAGCCCACCCACTCTGTTCTGATGCTTGAGCCCTTCTGATTCTTCAATAGGAAGACTTTTAATCTTCCCCGGGTACAGCCATTTCAGAAGCATGTTTCAAAGCTTCTTGAAATCGAGATGCTGCGGCTTTGATGTCTCTGTTAGCACCTCTGCAGGGGATTCAGGCTAGCTCGCTGAGGTCACCCGGGGCCTGAGGATGGGGAGGCGGCGCCCCTGTGGGATCCTGGGAAGTGTTGGGGTGGCTATGCAGCCCCTCTGCCAGGACTGGAGGTGACAAGAGCTACCCCTTCCGCCCAGGCTCCATCCTCTGCAGGGCCCTCTTCTGTAGTGAATGCTGGGGCTTCTGCACACACCTCTGCATCTTAAGGGTCTTCGCACCCATTCCCCAGATGCTGGGACTATCTTCCAAGCTACACCCTTCACTGGAAATTGCCCTGGGCCATGGGGAACTGCCTGACACCAGGTATAGCCCCTTCCCTTAGCTAACAGCTAACAAAAGAGGGGATACAGTTCTGGAGGTCTGGTCCCTCTGGCCTCAATTTAGGACAATTCCAAGGGACCACCCTGGCTCCAGAGTGCTCCTGGAATCAGCCGAGGCCTCAGTCACCACCGCGTCACCCACTGCATTGCGCTCAGCTCCTCCCTCCGCCCGACCCCACCGTCCTCGCTCCCTTGCATGTGTGTCTCCCGGGACCACTTGGCAGTAAACGTTCTTCATGGACTTTCCATCCGAGTCTGTTTCTAGGGAACCCACTGTAAGACACTCTCTCATCTGTTAGGTAATGGGCTTCCTGACCACCAGCTATCAGGGAGCGACTGAGAGAGTGGGGGTGATGAGGCAGCCCAGAAAGAGTATCTCTGATACGGATGCCTGGAGTGTTGCGACCAGAGCCCTAGGATCCCTCTCCTTTCCCTGGACCCGGTTCCTGCAGGGCCCCGGGTGGTCATCATTACAGCCTGGGCACAGGCTGAGCCCTTCTTTCAGGTCTGGGTTTGTCTCTGTCTTGGGATTTTTCCTGAGAGAGTGTGACACTCAAGGCTTGTTAAGAACTGGGTGAGTAGGTGATGGTCTCTGGTAAAAGCTGGATTGGGGAACTCAGCTTGGCCATCAGGCCTAAGGGAAGTTTCCTACATCCTACTGGTGAATCCAGGATGGAAAGAGGCCCCACGGCCACATGCGCAAGAATGGCCATCCTGCCTCTTCCTGCTTACACGCTGCCGTAGACTCTTTGTGTCCTCCCCAAGCTCATATGTTGAAACCTAATCCCCAAGGCGGTATTTGGAGGTGATTAGGTCATGAGGGTGGAGGCTTTGTGAATGCAGTTAGTGCCCTGATTAAAGAGACCCCCAGAGAGCTCCTCACTCCTTCAGCCATGTGAGGATGCAGAAGACAGCCATCTATGAACCAGGGTCACACCACACACCGAATCTTCTGGCACCTTGATCTTGGACATCCCAGCCTCCAGAACTGTGAGAAATAAGTTTCCATTGTTTATAAGCCACCCAGTCTGCGGTATTTTTGTTACAGCAGCCTGAACAGACTAAGACACTTACAGACGCAGGAAGCACAAGGGAGTTTCCTAAAGTCACCTGAATTTTCCACTGCTGCTGGAACAAATCAAGACAAACTCGGTGGCTTAAAACAACACAAATTCACTATCTTGCAGTTCTTGGGGCCAGAAATTGGAATGGGAGGCCATTATTCTGCCTCCCATGTCATCCCTGTGGTGGCTGGTTGTCAGCACCCCCTTCACTGACTGTCTTCTCTTTCCCACACCTGCTGGTGGTCCCTTCACTTGCATTCGAAACTTTGTCTTAGGCTCTTCTTTGGGGGTTGGGGGACCAAACCAATACACTTAATCAGGGCTTTCCAATTAAAGACACAACTCAAAGATAAGGTAAACCCAGGCTACAAAGACTCAAGACGGAAAGCAATGAGTTGTGATTGGACCTGGCCTGTCGGGGCCACTCGCTGGGGGTGAGCAGCCTCCCCACCTTGCAGAAGGATGCGTATAGGGGGTGGCAAACACCTCCACCAACACGTCCCCTCCGCCCCCAGGACTCCCTGTTCCTGCCAGGTACCAGGTGTCACTGTGCTAATGAATGACTCATTCTCCTCACTTAGCAAATTTCAATTTTAAGTAATTGCCTGAATCAAAGTTATTTATTGGATCCTTAATGCCTTTCAGATTTGAAGCTGGTTTTGATTAGCCTCCATCACTATTAAAATGGAAAATACGTTTTCCATTTAGTGGTGACTTTCCTCCATGATGACACAGTTGCTCATGAATACCGTTTCAGTCATCACTGAACTTGGGGAGCACATCCTGTGTCGTCCCCTCAGGATTACTGCTCTTCTGTCTTCAAAGGAGTTTTTCATGATCACAGCCCTTGCTGTGGCTGGGCACCCACTGGCCACTCAGTAGCTGATTGGATGCTTTCTCTATGGCAAAACAGGCCCTAGTTCTCTCCAGTGGGTGGGCTGGACAGCCTGGGACAGGAAGCCCCTCCTGGGCTGCACGAGGAAGGTTCAGCTCGTGTCCCAAAATCAGCACTGCTCCCTGTCTGGGGCTGTGCGGCCCTGGACCCAGGTGCACCTGAGCACCTCCTTTTGGGAATGAATTCGGCTGCTGATACCTGGTGATGGGAGCATGGTGTGGGGCCTTTCAGGGGAGCCGTGCGGGGAAGGGGTCCTTTATGAAGTGTGCTGCTGGTTAGCTGCTGTGGCTCTTGCTCAAAACCCGCTGTGAGTCAGTCCGTCGAGAGGGGAGATTATTATTATTATTTTTTCATACCCACAAGATGTTGGAGTATTTTGAAAAGAACAAGCCCTTGTATTTGCGACAAGCCTCACTGAGGTGGAGCAGCTCATTTTATAGATGTCAGCCTCTGAGATATTATTTACCTCGTTAAAAAAGAATCGTGATGAACGCCAGGTGCAGCCCTGGCTCCATCACCTGCAAGGCTTAGAGGGCCCAGCTGAGAAGTGGAGGCCCTGGAACGCCAGGGACGCAGATGAGAAGCGGACCCGCAGTAGCTGGCTTTGAATGGGACGCAGACAAACCTTTGGGAAAGCCAGTGGGGGTGCCATCGGTCGGAGGTGCGTCTGCGTCATCCAGCTGGGGCTGAGGAGCCCCAGGGGCGGGGTGGGGTAGGCGACTTCATCCCCCCCTTTCTACAAGCCCTGCATCCGGAGGAACTGCTCCTGTCTTCTGGGTGATGGCAAGGCCATTATAATTTGCAGATTTTTGCTTTCGAAACACACCATAGAATTGTCCTGAAGAACAGATTTCTTTTTAACATGAGGCTGGGGAAATGATTCTTGTTTATTAAAACATACACATACAACAAAATCCTCTTGACTTTGTATTACCAGAATCCGCCTGGAGGCGAGGGTGAGGCAAAGGAGATTGTATTTTACTTATTAAAGGAAACACATTTTCTACCTGTTTCTTGGCTTCAGAAGCAGATACCCTGAGGAACGACTGACTCCCGGGAGATGGGATGCAGCCTCGGAGGGAGGGGGAGGGAGCCAAGGCTTGCCACGTTCCTACTCCACTCCCGAGGGTTAGGTGATTCTGCAGGGTTGAGGGCTGAGGGCCGGGCCACCTGTGCTGTTGTGTGTGTGGCACTTTGCAGGTGCTCGGTGACTATTCTGTGAAGGAATGATCTCATTCAAACCCCCAGGACCTTCTCCAGTAGGTACTAATATCTTCCTTCTACAGAATCCTGGACTTTCTCATGGCATCCCCTCCTCCTGGGTGTGTCATGTTGCCGCCGCCCCCTCCCCCCCCCGATTTCTCTGGTTTGGGGGCTCCACCTGCTCTTATAGGACCTTCCACCTCACCTGGGGATTCCTGAGAGTCCCCGATATCTGTGAGCTCCTCTCTGCCCTTTCGTGGCTCCTCCATCTTCTTCCTTCTCCTCCTCCCCACCTTGTTGGTTTCCGTGAGTTGTAACATCTTTGGGGGGATCACCCAGGAATGTGGTGCCCATGCTCAGAGCTCTCTCCTGAGGCTCACCTGGCTGCCCACCCTCAAGGACCCCCGTTCCCTGAGTCCTACACGTGCCCAAGCCACGCTGCGTAACCTGCAGACGTCAGCACGGTGCCTCTCTCCTTGGTGTTAGATTTGTCACCTGGTGGTGGTGGGGTGCTCCTCCTGTGCCGGCTCATTCGTGCCCCCTGTGCCTGGAGTTCCACGGGCAGGTGATCCTTCTGCAGGAATAAAGGCAAACTCCAGCCCGCTGCCAGGTCCCTTTCTGGGCTGGAATCTTCACCTGCCTCCCTCTGATCTGAAACACCCCTAGTGCTGTTTTCAGATTTTCCAGACTCCGCTAGCAGCAGCCTCATGGCTGAACTATGACACGAGTTCAGTTACCATTTCCGAAAAGTCACCTTAGAGACTTTATGTTGTGCTTGCCTCTTCAGCTTCTCTGTGGACCGTTTTTTTCTGTATTTTGACAGTGAATTTCTCCACGCATTAAAAAAATTACCAATTAAAACAAACACAGAGAGAGAATAAATGAAATTTCGCTGATTTCTGCCATCGGCGCGATGCCCCAGATTCTTCATTTAGTCTGGAAAGACATGGAAGCTCGATTACCCACAGAACTGGGTCAATACGTTGTAAACATCAGAACAGGTTTTTTTGTGTTTTTTTTTCACCCACAAATTGATGTGGGGTGTCATCCTCAAAGCAGCCCACACATCTGACCTGGCTCCGTCTCCCTCAGAGTTCACGGGGAGAATTTAACTTAAATCCTCACAACGAGGGCAGTGTTGTCCCCACTTTAAAGATCGGGAAACTGAGCCTCAGGGAGTTTGAGCAGCTGGCCCAGGTGAACTTAAATTTGAGTTTAGGTCTGTTTGTTCTAATAGCAAGGGGTGTTTCCAGCCTATTGAATTATGTAGCACATGCCTGGACTCTACCTGCTCAGGTTAGTATGTCTGTGTAAGAAATTACAGCATCATTTAGCAGCTAAAAACAAGAAGTTAACTGGGCTCACAGATTCTGTGGTTGGAGTTCAGGTAGCGCTGTCAGCTGGAAAGACTGTAAATTGGGGAGTGACTTATAGAATCCCCAGGAGGCTCATTCCTTCCTTCCTTCATTCATTCATCTGCTACGTGAGCTGGGATGATTGGAAGACTAGGGTTGTGAACTGGACCCCCTATGTGTGGTCTCCCCACATAGCTTGGCTTCCTCCCAGCCAGGCAGCTCAGAGTAGCTGAACTCCTTACGCGGCAGCTCAGAGGGCCAAGATGGGTGTTTCAGAGACTAAGATGAAAGCTGCGTGGCCTTGAATGACCCAGCCCTGGAAGTCACACAGCGTCCCTTCTGCCTCGTTCTACTGTTGAAGGAGTCACATGCCGACTGAGACCCCAGAGAGGCGAAGTAGACCCCACCTCTCGGCGGGAGGAGTGTCAAGGTCACGCTGCAGTGAGGATTTGGGAGGCGGGCATATTGTTGTGGTTGTTGGGAAATGCATTCCGTCCCTCTCCTAAGCCAACCCGCTGTCCATCAGTAGGTTCTATAAACGGGTTGCGCTTTAGAGGTACAAATGCAGCCCCAGGATGGAGTCTTAACGGGAAAAGAAGGGTGGTCCGCTCCACTATCAGTCATCTTTCCTGCCAGTAGGTCAGACCCACACAGAACCCAGGGGAATATAAAGTAGTTCTGTCCTCCATGTCCAGCCAGCATCTTCCAGGATGGGTCTTCTGATCTCGGCTCTTGGGGCCACCTCTCCGAATGACCACTGCGCTTGTAGTCCCTTGAAATGAACATCCTTCTCTCTTCCTGTGTCTCCTGCCCTCTAGCTCCTTGGTGCTCTGACCCCCTGGACCCCTCTCTTCAGGAGCCGAGTCTCTGGTGGGGTCTGAAGTACGCAGTCCCCTCTGGTCCTCCTCTGCAGGGCCACAGCAGCGCGCGGGGAGCAGGGACTCAGGGTCAGGTGGCTCTGCCCTGGACACAGCTGGCCTCCTCTTATCGTATCTCCATGTGATCAGATGCCTCCTTCAGTTACCGCAGCCTTGGGAAGGGCCACAGCCCAGGAAACGGGACCAGTGTGGGAGAGCGGAGAAAAAACAGTCCACCTCATAAGGAGAGGGTCTTATTTATGTTTTTAAAAATTTATTGTTAACAATATTTTAGCTATTCTTGTGTCCTGATTCTTGCCTAGAAGAGGCGGGAAGGTATTTCCCTGTCTGATCAGATAAAGGGGGGAGAAATGGATTAGTTTGCTTGTTTTGACACTTGTTGGTACCAAGTATCTATCTGGAAACTCCTTCCACAGTCAGAAAATCACCCCTCTTTGCCTCCAGCATGGGTGGCCCCATGTGGTGGGAACCAGTGAGGAAGCCTTTCATCTGATGGTCGCTTTTGTGTCCCTGGTCCATCTTCCCACTGAACAAATGTCATGGCTTGGAGTACTGCAGGAGTGTAACTCCTGTGGGGCTCACTCCCCTTGGTGAAAACAGTGCAGGGGAGCAGTTGGCCTGCTCCTGGGGCGCCGTGTGTGCACTTCTGTGCATGTGGCCGTGCAGGTGTGTGTGTGTGTGTGTGTGTGTCCACCCCACACTTCCCTCCGCTGTCATGGTACTGGGCTGGCTCTTTGTTCATTTCAGTTGAATCCACCCTAATGAAGGCTCTGGAGGGCTGGGGCTGGGGGTGGGGTGGGGAGCAGGGTGCCACGCAGGACCTTTGCTCAGGGAGGGGACACGGGACAATCAGTAGGCAACTTGAGGAGCACATGACAAGTGCTGTGATGGAGGGGGACTTACCCTGCCCGTGGGTGGCTCAGGGAAGGGACAGCCTGAGCTAGAAAGGGCAACAAGGGCTTAGGAGTTGCAGGGGGTGGTGGAACACGGCGCAGTGGATTTGTGTGAGCCTCCCTCCTCCCTGCTGGAGAGACCCCTCCTTGCCCCATGGTGTCTGCCTCAGCTGTGTGCTCTAAGGAGCGTGGGCCTTTCCAGGGGGTTCCCTACTTTGATTATGAAGAACAAGACGGAAGAAAGAGAGGCAGAAGTGGAGGAGAGAGGGAGAAGGGCAGGGGAGGACTCACAGGGCAGGAGCATGGGAGCGGGGCGCTGGGGAGAGAGCCGAGGGTCGGGGGTTACGGGGTCCTGAGCAGCGGCAGGCTGGAGAGAAGGAGGAGAGAGCAGAAGGGAGATGTGAGGAGGCGTTAGTGAAGGGCCTCCTATGACCTGGAATCTCAGAGGGTCTTCGAGAGCTGCAGGTAAAGACGGGAGTGACCTTCGAAGCCATAGTGCACGCGGCACAGCCCAAGGCCAGGCCGGCTTTGCAGCGCACACCAAGCTGGAGGGAAGGCGGGGTCTGCGTCCTGCGTGGGGAGCTGTCAGGTGTTCAGCGTGGCTGCGGCAGAGGGTGAACCAGGCAGCGCAGACGAGCTGGGGCTGGAGGGAGCCTGAAGCTTCGGGACCTGACGGGCCATTTGTTAAGGCCGAGCTCCGGCTGGACGACAGTGGGAGCCGCCGAGAGTCAAGTGCGACAGTGACAGGGCAAAAGGCTCCCTCTGCCTGCAGCCTGGACGTTAGATTAGAGTGGGTGGGAGCGGGCACAGGTGGCCTGGAGGAGGCTGGGGCAGCATCCTGGGAGTGCGGATGGAGCCTGAGGGAGGGGGGGAGAGAAGAGGGACGGGGAGCAGTGGGAACAGAGTCAGCAGCACCGTGGGCGACTGCGAGGAGGGCGTGATGGAGATGACGGAGCCGAGGGTGCTCCCAGATGGATAACTGAGAAGATTAAGCGAGACAGGGAGTAGGTCACCTGGCACAGAGCAGCTAGCTGCCCAGTAGCAGGGGGCAGCTTCCATTAGAACAACGATCATGACATTTTCACGTGTGTGACGAATTGTGAAGATCTGTCCCCATCATGAGGCACGAGCTCCCTGAGGGCAGGGACAGTCTTGCCTTGTTCACTGCCCTGTGCTGGATATGAGGCAGGCACCCCCTAAGTATCCCTTGAGTGAGTGAAGGAATGAACAGACTCGTAACCACCGCCGGTCCCTTTCCTCATCTTTGCCTGCTTTGGCCAGCAGATGGCGCTGTTCCCAGAAAGAACCCTGGGGCACTTGGGGAAATGGGGTTGGTCCCAGCAGCTTGGTTCCAGGGTCCATCTTCCTACTGGACAAATGTCATGGTTTGAATGTTGTAGGAGTGTAATTCCTTTGGGGCCCACTTCCCTTAATTAAAATAGTGCAGGGGAGCAGTTGGCTTGCTTCTGGGAAGCTGTGTGTGCTTGTGTGTGCACCTGTGTGCATGTGGCCGTGCAGGGGTGTGTGTATGTGTGTATGTGTGTACACGAGGGGGACAGGGGAGGAGGGGGTTTTTCCTTGGTGTGTCCAGGTCAAAGATCACATGGGTTTGAGTATTTTGGCTCCTTAGAGCCTCATGTTTTGGGGTCCTGTGGGGAGATGGGCGAATATTTCTTTGTTGAACATGCCCGTTTACAAACCTTCAGTGGCTGCCCTCAGCCCCTCCTTAGCCCGGAGTTCACCCTCCTTTCCAGCAGCATCCCCCTCACGCCCTTGGGGTTCTGCCCTATGGGCGGGATGCGTGGTGTTGGCGCCGTGGTGTCTGCAAGGTCCTCAGGCTGAAACGTCCTCCCCACACGCCCTTACCCACTCTAGGCCCACACTGCACCCACCCCCATTCCCGCCCACACCCTCTGGCCTGGTGGCCATTTGGCTCTTGTGCTCTTCTCTAGTTCCTGTTTATCAGTTGGTTATTGAACTTTCAAAAAATTTCCTCCAGAGACCAAAACAAGCTAGGAAAATGTTTTAATGTTTGAGTAACGTGGGGCTCTCCAAAGCATGGTCCCTCTCACCTGGGTCTAAGGATAGTTCAGGGATCTCTCTCTCTCTCTCTCTCTCTCTCTTTAAATTTTGGTAAAAAACACATAAAAGAAAATCTACCATCTTAACAATTTTTAAATACACAATTTAGTAGTAAGTACACTCATTCACATTGTCGTGAAACAGATCTCCAGAACTTTTTCATCTTGCAAAGTGGAAGCTCTGTACTTACTAAACAACTCTTTCCCCCTCCCCCAGCTCCACCATTCCACTTTCTGTCTGGCTTATTTCACTTAGCATAATGTCAGGTTGTAAGATGTGACAGGATTTCCTGCCTTTTTAAGTCTGAAGAATATCCTGTTGTGTGTGTGTTTGTGTGCGTGTATGTGTGTGTGTGAATCTGTCTCACATTTAAAAAATCCATTCGTCTGTCGACAGACATTTGGGTCGCTTCCAACCCTTGGCTACTGTGAATCATGCTGCTATGAACATGGGTGTGCAAAGATCTCTTCAAGACCTTGCTTTCAATTCTTTCGTATATTTACCCTGAAGTGGGATTTCTGGATCATATGATAGTTCCATTTTTATTTTTTGCGGAACTGTCATCCTTTCAGACATGCTCTCTACTGCCTGAGTTTACAGTAGGGTCCGATGCGGACAGGGGTCACACTGGAATGTGGGATTCTGCATTTGGGTACCACTGTTCGGGAGGAAGTAAAATCTCAAGAAGAGGGAAACCCCTCTCTGGAGGGGGGTGTGTGTGACAGCATAGGGCACGTTCTGGCCTCTTTTAAATATACAGACGGGGGTACTCTGCCTGGGGCCTGATGGCAGCCGTTTCGGGGCTCTCGGTGGGTGGGGTGGGGTGGGGTATCGGGAAGCCCCGGCCTGCCTTCAGTCCCCCGCGCTCTAGGGCTCCGGAGGCCGCCAGGGGGCGCTGTGGCCACGCGGTCACCCGCCTGCCCGCCTCCCCGCCTCCCCGCCCGGCTCGGCCCAGCGAGCCGCGCGTCCCGGCAGTGCTGCCGCCGCGCCCCCGCGAGCTGCCGGCCATCGCCGCGCAGCCTGGGCTCCGTGCCAGCCCCCCGCCCCAGCCCCAGCCCCCGCGGCCCGCTGAGACCTCACGCCCTTCGCGCCTCAGTTTGCTTAGCTTCGAAGTGGCGCCGCGCCCGCCCCCAGCGGCCACGCCTCCGACCCAAGCCTCCTGGTTTCTGGTTTGTGTACTTAAGGTCGCGAGGCCCTGGAACTCGGTGCCCCACAGATCCAGGTCCTTTCATTTGCTCCGTCAGAGCTAGCGACTTCTTCCTCCCTGCAGGCTTCCTCCCTCCCTCCCCTCTCCTTTCTCTCTTGCTGTGGGTTCAGCAGAAGACTCTGCATTTGATCCTGAGTCTCCTCTCTCCGGGGAGGTGCTCTCCCGTGCACTGGAGCCTCGATCCTGCTACCCCCAGACCCCCACCCCCACCCCGTACACCCTCACAGGCACCTTTGATTTGATGCATCCGGACGTGAACTCATCACCCCCTCCCCCAGCCGGCCCTTTCTCCAGTGTCCCTTTCAGCTCCACTGTCCCCAAGAGGGGACAGAACCTCAGGGCTTCCGAGGACTGGATGGGCTGTCCTGAAGCCCACAGGGGGAGTGTTAAATGTGCACGTTCGGAGCCCCACTCCAAACACTGATTGAATCCGGCCCTCTGAGGTGGGCCTTGAATGTGCATTTTGAACAAGTACCCCCATAATGCTAAACTTTGAGAGCTGCTGCTCAGAGGTCACTGTGGCCGAGTACTCAGAGAGTATGGACCTCTGAAATGGATGTGAAAATGTACCGTTGAGGTGTTAGGCTGAATACATATTGGACTATTTGTAACCAGATCTTTACGTGAGCCTGTTAGCTGTGAGTCTCTGTGGATGCTGGGTGGGTGGTGTGAGGGTTCAGGGCTGGGTGGGAGGCTCCAAGGAAGAGGAAGAGGGGTCCGTGAGGAGGAAGGCAGTGTGGTCTGGAGCACAGACGGTGCAGCTTGTGGGGGCCTGGGTCTGGCAGAGGGCATTGCAGTCCTTGGGTCTTCATGTTTTTTGAGCCAGGAGAGACCTTTTATCCCAGGCTACCACTGCTCTTTTGATAGGGAAGGTGGCCCAGAGGGGGACAGTGAGTGAGAGCAGGAAGCCTGGCCCAGGGGCCTTGTCCCCAAGTCAGGGGTCTTTCCACAGCCCACCTGCCTGGTGGAGGCAGTAGTGAGCTATAGAAAATTCTAGAACACTCTCCAAGATGAGAAGGTCATTTCTCCAACTGGAGGGCGGCAGATCACATGGGTCTGCAGGCCTCTGTCTGTAATCCAAGTCCTGGGCCTGGAGGAGAGGAAACAGGGAGAGACCCTGGAGCCATGGCTAGTCTCCTGTGGGGACTGTGGACACAGATTCAAACGTGCTGCCCCTTTTACACCTTTGGGGAGGAGGTGTGGGCACCCATCAGGGGCGCCGCCTCTGTCCCTGCCCAGGCTCCTTCCTGAGCCCCTTTGCAGTACATGTTAACACCATGTTTCCATTAAACTGACAAAGTCATGAGAATAATTTCTTTCTGAACAGGGGCTTACACATTCATACTTTTAAAGGGTACAGAAGTATGAATCTGCCCCCACCGCTGACCCAGCCTCCCAGTTCCTTTTCCTGGAGGCAACAACTGCGACTGGCTTCCTGGATGCTCTGTGCAGATTAAAGTGCGCGTGTCCATACATCTCCTCTTAAACATATAGTACATTAGGCAGCCAGTTCTGCCCCTTGCTTTTTTTTTTTTTTTTTTTTTTTTTTTTTTGCGGTACGCGGACCTCTCACTGTTGTGGTCTCTCCCCTTGAGGAGCACAGGTTCCGGACGCGCAGGCCTAGCAGCCATGGCTCACGGGCCCAGCCGCTCCGCGGCATGTGGGATCTTCCCGGACCGGGGCACGTACCCATGTCCCCTGCATTGGCAGGCGGACTCTCAACCACTGCGCCACCAGGGAAGCCCCTGCCCCTTGATTTTGACTTAAAAAAATAATTTAAAAAAAATGTCTTAGAGGATATTCCATATCACCATATGAAGTTGATCTGTCTCCAGCTGAGGCGTTAAAAGCATGTCTCTGGGGACACTGCCCGTACTTGAATTGGGGTCCATCACTTACCGGCTGGTGACTGTGGGCAAACTGTTTAACCATTCTTTGCTCCAGTCTCCTCATTTAAAAAATAAGTGTATAAATACTTATTTCATGAAGTCATTGTGAGGATTCAAAGACAAAAACATTCCACACAGGCTCTGGTATGCCGTAAATGCTCAATAAATGTTAATTATGGAATAATCCTCTCATTTACTTTAATTTTGAAAAATCGCAATGTAAACTTGAAACTGCCCCCCTCCCTTGTAGTGATGTCATGGAAAAGACATCACAGGCTCTGGAGACCCTCTTACATTCTGACTTCGCCACTTGCCATATGTGTGCTCTTGAAGAAATGACTTTTTAACCTCTCTGAGCCTCTGCCTAACCCATCTGCAGGATAGGAATAATGATATCACCCCTGCAAGGTTGTTGGAGGGTCAGATGAGATAATGGTTACAAAGGTACCTGGAGCAATGCCTGGTGTGTGATACAGATGATGGTAGCAATACCGTTAGAAAGAACCGCAGTTAATGTGCCTGGCACGGGATGTGTGTAGTCTCACCTGGGCCTCCAGGAACCCTATGTGAGCACTTCCCACATGCCTGGCACTGTTCCGTGTGTTCTGTGCTTCTCTCTGACACAGCTACTCTATTATCTCCCCTTTCCAAAAAAAGAGACTGAGGCTCAGAGATGTTAAGTAACTTGCATAAGATCACACAGCTGATAAAAATCTGATTTCGTGTGTGTCTTGTTCTAGACCTGGAGGCTAGTGGGCTGTAGCTTGTGCACTGACTGGGGCTCTGAGGGGGCCGGCTTCAGCACTCCTCTCTCCCCCTGCCTCTTCTCTCTCTCCCTCCTTTCCTTTGCCTTCGCACACCCTCCTCCTTCCTTCTCTTTTTCCTTCTCCCTTTTGTTCTTTTCTAACTCTCTTTCCTTAAGTCCCCCTCTGTTTGCCCAGACTCAGGACTGATGTCTTGGTGCCCTCTGGGGGCCAAAGGCAGAGAGAAATAACATGAGCAGCCCCCTCCCCTCAAGGGGCTGACTCACCCCAGGACCTGCAGGAGACCAGCCCTGCAGGGGAGTGTGCGTGTGTGCGTGTGTGCGTGTGTGTACCCATGTGAGGGTTGTATGTGTGTGAGTGTGCACTTCCTGCATGTGTGTCTCCATGTATGTGCTGCCTGGGGATACAGATATACTTGAATAGTGTCATGTATGTTCTGTCTGCTTCCAGAAAGGCCTGGAGTCCTTTACAACAAAGAGGCAGAGGCAGGAGGGACAGGAAGCAGGAAGGGTGGGGGGGTGTGCGCTCCTGTGTGTGGTCGTGTGAGCCTGTGGGTGGCAGCTCCTGGCCCCCCTCTGCCAGGGGCCCGCCTGTGCGCAGTGGGAGGACCTCGGCGCCCAAGTGCCTGGTCTGCGTACCCCAAACGTGGCTGCCCAGCCAGGCTCTGCCCACCCAAACCTCTGCCCGCAGGATGTGTGCCCCGGAGCCAGAGGAGGCTGGGCCTGGTGTCTCGGGGCTGGGCTGTGGAATCACACCCATCTGCCTTTCCCCTCTGGCTCTGTGGCTTCCAAGCCCCTTAATAGTTCTGAGCTCATTGGGCTTATCTGGAAATGGGCAAATAACGGCTCCTGAATTTGGGTGGGATGGGGTGTGAGCACTCAGGACGGCTCAGCAGAGCCTGGGCTGAATACCTTGATCGATCATTCTGGAGTGTTTCCTGTCGTGGGTGAAGAAGAATGTCTCAGGAGGTGGGCGGTGGGACCTGGGAGCCCGCTGGCCCCGGGCAGGGTCCTCACCGCTAGGCTCTCCAGCTCAGCCCGTCAGAACAGTTCCTGGCCTGTGCACATCTGGAAGCAATTGTCTCCAGCTGCTGGGTGGGGCTCAGGCTGTGGTCAGGGCTGGATGCCCAAGCTTTGGGGACCTCCCCGGGGCTCTCAGACACCCCCTCAGAGCAGGGAAGAAAGGCCCAGGAGAAAGAAAAGAACAGAATACAGGCCGGGGAGTGAGGGGCGAGGACTGTCTTTTTGTTCTAAAGAAACTTTTGGCTTTTCCCAACAAATCAGAAAATCCAGCGGGGGAAACCGTTTTTCCTCTAGGCACGCCTACGTCTAAATCAAGCAAACCTGAGACACACATATGTTTTTGTTTCTAAACGAATCAAAGGGACTCCAGGTCCTAAAAGTACACGTTGAAAACTGCTCGTGTTCCACCCTCGCCTGTGAAGTTTTTGTTTCCATGACTTAAACATTTCCAGCAACTTGCCATCTCTTGCACTGGGCCTCATTAGATAGTGCCAGCGTGTCCAGATTTGCCGGGGGGCTGGGAGGTGTAGGACGGGAGGGGCTGGGGATCTGGGGCTGGAATGGATTGTTCTCTGCTCACAGACAGTGGTAGAACCATCTAGTTCTGCCCCCTCATCTTAGAGCTGAGAAACCAGCCCAGAGAAAGTCACGCAGCCAGGATTTTTCTTTTTTCTTTTTTGGGCCTCACTGCCAGGCACGCAGGATCTTAGTTCCCCGACCAGGGATCGAACCCGCGCCCCCTGCAGTGGAAGCACGGAGTCCTAACCACTGGACTGCCAGGGAAGGCCCCACACAGCCGGAATTGCCCCTGAAATGACAGTGTGGGAGGGCTCTGGGCTTGCCTGTGTCCAGTAAGCAGTTGTATAGCCTCCCCTGGATGACCGGAAATGCATCTTTTTAAAACAAAATTTTATTGGAGTATAGTTGCTTTACTATCTTGGCGTTAGTTTCAGGTGTACAGCAAAGTGAATCAGTTATACATACACATGTATCCAATCTTTTTTGTTGTTGTTGGATTCTTTTCCCATATAGGCCAGTACGGAGTATTAAGCAGAGTTCCGTGTGCTATACAGCAGGTTCTTATTAGTTATCTCTTTATATACAGTCGTGTGTATATGTCAGTCCCAATCTCCCAATTTATCTCTCCCCCCTTTTCCCCTGGTGACCATAAGTTTGTTTTCTACACTCGTGACTTTACTTCTGTTTTGTAAATAAGTTCATTTGTACCCTACTTTTCTTTTAGATTCCACATATAAATGACATCATATGGTATTTGTCTTTCTGTGTCTGACTTACTTCACTTAGTATGACAACCTCTAGGTCTATCCATGTTGCTGCAAATGGCATTATTTTGTTCTTTTTTATGGCTGAGTAATATTCCATTGTATATATGTACCACATCTTCTTTATCCATTCGTCTGTCAGTGAACATTTAGGTTGCTTCCATGTCCTGGCTATGGTAAATAGTGCTGCATGTATCTTTTCAAATTATGGTTTTCTCAGGGTATATGCCCAGTAGTGGGATTGCTGGGTCATATGGTAGTTCTATTTTTAGTTTTTTAAGGAACCTCCATACTGTTCTCCTTAGTGACTGTATCAATTTACATTCCCACCAACAGTGTAGGAGGGTTTCCTTTTTTCCACACCCTCTCCATCACTTATTGTTTGTAGATTTTCTGATGATGGCCATTCTGACCAGTGTGAGGTGATACCTCATTGTAGTTTTGATTTGCATTTCTCTCATAATTAGTGATGTGGAGCATCTTTTCATGTGCTTTTTGGCCAGCTGTATGTCTTCTTTGGAGAAATGTCTATTTAGATCTTCTGCCTAGAAATGCATCTTAAACATGATGGAGCCACATCTATGCAAAATGTGGAGACTTTATTGTGAGAGGCACGCAGTGGGGCTGGCTCCCGGGGTTGGGGTCTCCCTACTCACTTTCCTGCTGAGCGTTATGGGGTGTCTCTCGCCTGGGCCTGCAGCTCCCCACGTGAAAATCATAATAGTTCTAACCATACTAACATTTGTCATTTAATGAGCCCTTACTATGTGCACTTCTTGCATTTCATCCCATTTGAAACTCCAGCCCTTTCCGGTGGATCCTATTTCTAGCTCCACTCTGCAGATGAGGAAACTGAGGCTCCGGCAGGTTAAGTGACTCATCCAAGATGTGGAGTCAGATGTTGGGCCCAGGGGACTGGGGCAGATGTCACCCTCTCACTGGCTACTCTGCCCTTTGCCCCCAAGCCTTTGGTAAAGGGTCACAGGGCCCTTGGATGGAGAAGGTGAAAAGGGCTGTGTTCACCATTAGGGCAGCAGGGCCCTGGTGGTGGGGGGGCTGGAGAGGACCAGGGGCAGCAGCCCCCTCTTTGGGTGCCCTCCAGCAGGCCTCCCTTCTCTCCTGGGGTCCCGCAGCCTTGGCAGTAGGGCCCTGGCCACTCATGCCTCGGGAGTTAACTCTGAGCACTGGCCTGCAGATTTTAGCATCCAATCGGGAGGCGGTGAGGCCCATGGGCAGCCTTTTCCCGACTTCCTCCCTCGGCTGCTGGCTCTGCGCGTCCGTCCCCCACGATGGCCTGGCCCCGTCTCTGCCAAAGGCAAAATCAGACTGTGCAGCTCCTGCAGAGAGGGCACATTTAACCCAGCCTCTTGCCAGGCCCTTCCAAGTGGCTGACAGGAGGCCAGGGAGAGAATCCAGGGCCTGTGCCCACGACATTCCCTGCGACAAGGACGTCTCCGGGCTGGCTGCTGGCGGCTCAGCCACAGTTTCCCTGAGCCGGAAGTTGCTGGAGGACAGCAGGCACTGTGCTCCTTGTCCCTCCCGCCTGGCTCAGGGTGGGCTCGTCATAATATTCCTGACTGAGGGAGCCGGGGACTTCCAGAACACTCCTCCATGGACTGGGGGCTTGGTCGGGGCTCGGTCGGGGCCGTGAGGATTGCTCTGAGCCCACTAATGGGCACGGCTTCCTGCCGGTGACAGCTGGTACTTTTCTGGTTTATTATAGTCAGTATTTTAAAAAATTTCCCTTCCCTGGGGCTGGGCATTTATCTATTATAGATAAGATAAGGAAGATCAAGTTGGAGAAGGTTATGTGACAGCAACTGGAGGGCTGCTAGGCCCCTCCACGGAGCTGCTGTGTGATTTCTGCAGTATATTTTGTTCCGAGGAACTTGATGAAATAAATAGCAACTGAAGTGACTTGCAGGTTTGCGGGGCAGCGCAGCCCAGGGATTCTGCGCCTCAGCCTCGGTGGTGAGAAGGTGACACTTCTGGGTGGAGCCCTGGGGAGCTGGTGGGGGCAGGACCCCGTTGTCTGATGGATCTCAGGCCAGGGACCTTGTCCTTGATGTCCTGGCTTCAGAGTGCTGGGCAGGAATGGGTGGGGTGCGTGGCGTCGGCCGTGGGCTTGGGGTGGGCTGCGTTCCGGCCGCAGGGTCCTCGCTGTGTCTCTCGTGGGTAAGATGCAGCCGTCTCCACCCCAGTTCAGTCCTAGGACCACAGACTCTCCTGTCCTACACCTCAGTATTGCTCATTTGGTCTCTTCCTCTCTGGCGTGGTAGTGGGGTGGAGGTCTGGCCAGGTTCCACGAAGTGCCAGTTCTGGGAACATCATGGACTTAGGACAGGCGTGGGGTAGGGTTCAGGGATTTGGGACAAGAAGCGAAAGTCTGGAGCAAGTTGAAGGAAATGCAGGCTTAACAGATACCCAGCTTTTATGCTTCTCCTGTCATGAGATGCTCATTCACTAGGAGACGGTTTCCACCAGAGGACCTGGAAGCGAGAAACCGAGGGTGTGCAGGACATTCAGGTCTGCCCTTCCAGTTCATTCTCTACACTGCTGTGCGCCAGGAGTGCCTGCTGTGGCCGCATCACCTGGGCTCCCCGACCTTCTGGCTTCAGGTTCAGTTTGGCCAGTGAGAGGCAGCAGCAGGGGCTGGGGACAGAGGGAGAGAAGGGGGTGTGTCTTCCCTGCCCTCTCCCTGCTGAGCTGAGGGTTGGTGGTAGCTGTGCCAGGCAGCTGTGCTCACAGCTCTCTCCGTGCTCTAGTCTCCGACCTCCCCTCACACCCCGAAGCCTAGGGGTGCTGCCTGCCCCACCCTCCCTTGTTGGTCTGCCTTTTTTTTTTTTTTTTTGGGCCACGTGGCATGCGGGATCTTAGTTCCCCAACTAGGGATCAAACCGGCGCCCCCTGCAGTGCAAGCACACAGTCTTAACCACTGGACCGCCAGGGAAGTCATTGTTGGTCTGCCTGAAGCATGCCTGTACTTCTGTAAATTGTCCTGTAGTGGGTTGAATAGTGCTCCCAAGACATGTCCACATCCTCAGTCCTGGAACCTGTGAATGTGACCTTATTTGGGAAAAGGGTTGTTGCAGATATAATTGAGTGAAAGATCTCAAGATGAGCTTGCCCTGGGTTATCCAGGAGGCAGAGATTGGAGTGATGCAGCCACAAGCCAAGGAATGCCTGGAGCCTCCAGAAGCTGTGGAAGGTGAGGAAGGATTCTCCAGTAGAGCCTTCAGAGGGGTCGTGGTCCTGCCCACCACCTCGATTTCAGGCTTCTGGCCTCAAGAACTGTGAAGAATACATTTCTGTTGTTTTAACAGCAGCTCTAAGAAACGAATACATACAAGTCCCTTCATTAAACTCTCCTCAATCACCCAGTTCAGTGTCAGGACCCAGGCCGATGGAGAGGGGCATCATTCAGAAGACGTCTCATCTGAAGGCCTGTGGAGAGCACAGCACCCTGCCCCCAAGTCCCAAGGGGGCAGGGTCATGAGCCCTGGCCCAGGCTCTGCACTTATGCCTTCTGCCCACCCGATGTCACCTGCAGCCTGGGTGGACAGTTCCTGAGCACTGCAGCGACTTCCCACCTGGAGCACTTCCCACCTGGTCTCTGTGCCTGCGGCTGTGCTCCAGCTGTTAGAGCATGCTCAGCCCACCTGTGGGGCAGACTGGAGGTGCTGGGAGCTGCCGTCCCCAGGAGCAGCCAACCCTTAGTAGGTGGGGGAGTCCCTCTGTGGGGCAGTTCTCAGGGGTGTGTGAACATTTCCTAGAGGCACTTCTGTTATCTCCATTTTAGGGAGGAGGGAGCCCAGGCATGACAAGGCAAAGTGACTTGCTTGAAGTCACAGACCCAGGCTCCCAGCCCAGACAGAATCTGATTTCACAGCTGGCGCTCACCACGACCCTGTCCCGGGACTGGCTGGTAAGGGCTCAGAGGAGAGGATCAGTCTCACATCTCTGAGCGCCTACTGTGCATCAGGCACTGTGCTTATGGCAAGTCATCAGGCCCTCTCAAGACCCTGTGGTGTGGAAACTGGTGCTGTTCCCATTTAATAGAGGAGAAAGCTGAGGTTCTGAGAGCTTAAGAAATTTGTTCAAGGTGACTCACTTGGTAGGTAGGGGTCAGAGCTGGGATCTGGGCTCAGACCCATCTGCCTCCACCCCCAGCTCCTTCCGGAAGTCAGAGCTGTCTCCCTGATGCCCCAGGGGCTGGTCAGTGAACATTTATTTTAAGCTTCATCATGTTATTGCATCTCATGAGAACGCACAGCTGCAGAATTCCACCTAGTTGTCAGGTAGGTCTTGTGTGGTTTTACTTAAAAATGAGTCTCCTTGTACACGCAGAATTCACCTTGGTGGGTCCTGGGAGCCAGTGCCTCAAAGAGATGACAGACAACCCCAGAGTGGCTGAAACCAGGGCAGCGAAAGGGGCTCTTAATAAGCATGTCCTCAGAACTGCATGGCAGGTGCTCAGCCCTACAGAAGCTGACCCGACACAGGATTCAGTTCAGCCACCATGCATTTCCCCTCCCTCATCACCTCTGCAGCCACACCTTTTCTGGCATCGCCTCCACTTGCTTTTGGCATCTTCTGTCCTGCTCTCTGGGCTCCAGTAGATCTCCGCTTCATCCCTCCTCTCTGTCCTGAGGGGCGGGGATCTTTATCTGCCTGTCGCAGAAGAGAAACCAAAGCTCTTGGGAGCATCGGTGCCTGTGGTTGTAGCTGGGGCATGGTGGAGCTCTTCCTGGCCTTAGGGCTCACTCCTACCCCTACCCCGCAGGACAGGACGCATCACGCTGGAGAAATGCTCAGAGTCAGGGTGTCAGGCCCGGGGGAGCCCCAGTTGGGGTGAGTAGGGCGCATGTAAGGCCAGGGGACTAATCGTACCATTTCTCCAAGGTCAGATGCACATCTCATGGAAATAGCCGGGCTTGACGGCAGCATCAGAGGGGAATCGTTGGGCGGGGAGCATGGACTAGAGGACTTTTGTAAAGCCAAGGATTTTATAGTCTGTCTTTCTGTCAGGAGGATCAACAATAGGCCAGGTCGATTCATCTTCCTGAATAAACAAGCGGGTGAGTCACAGGAACAGCAGCCTCAGCCCAACTGTGAGTGTGGGTCTGTGTGCTCATGTTGGGGAGTGTGTGTGTGTGCATGTGTGGGTGAATGTGCATGTATGTGCATCCACGTGCACGTCTGTGTGAGGGTGAGAATGTGTGCATCTGTCTGAATGTTTATGTGTGTGTGTGTTGTGTTGTGAATGTGTGTGTGTGCATGTGTCTGTGTGTGAGCATACGGTTATCTTGGTGAATGTGTGTACACGTATATCTGAGCAGGTGGGTGTGTGTGAGTGTAAAGATGTATGCATTGGGATGTATATATGTGTGTATATCAGTGTGTGCCTTTATGTGCAGGTAAGTGTGTGTGTGTGTGTGAGAGAGAGAGAGAGAGAGAGAGAGAGAGAGAGAGAGAGAGAGAGAGAAGTAGTGGGTATATGGAGCTGGGGTTCAGTTTCTTTTCAAGACTCTCTTAGAAGACATGTCAGGGGCCTTTAGAGACACCTGGGGAGACATGGGGTCAGGGATGCCCAGGCCCAAGGCCCTGACCATGGGTGGGTGGCCAAGCGGCTCAGCTCACAAACGCTCTGCACTCTTGGCACAGATTCCTGGCACAGTCATGGGTGTACGACGCTTGGTGCCAGCAAGGGACAGTCTTTGAGTTACTCAGGCCCTGGATGCAAAGCCCAGCTCTGCCTTCTCCCTGTGGACCTTGGACAAATGAGTAGCCTCCTCAGGCTTCTGTTTGTTGACCTTTAAAATGGGGTAGTAACTCCCACGGATTGATGGGAGACCCCGAGGGGACCCAGACAGGAGAAAGCTCTGCAGCCTTTGAGCACTGGGGGCTTCCCGTCATCCCCTCCCCCTCCTACCTGGGCTCCTGGCTGTCCTTGGAGGTTGGCTCTATGGAACATCATGTCTGAAGGCATCTGAGCATATCACACCAGCTGCTTTGCCTGATTCCCCCAACGATCAGGCTATAGCCTGGACTGCATGGGGCCCGGATGTGTCCATACATATCACTCAAAGTGCATTTCCACCAGGACAAGCCATTTAGAAACAGAACCCTCCTCCGACAGCCATTTCTGTGAAGGTCCCAGGGTGGCTGTTGGGAGCTGGGGCAGGACTGAGAGCATCTCACTGGCCACGTGAAGCTGCACAGTTACCCTTCACTCTGGTGCTGGGGTAAAAGCAAGGGCTTCAGAGGCAGATAAAGAGGGCTCAAATCTTGGGTTGGCCACTGCCCAGCTGTGTGACCTGGGGCAAGTTCCTTGACCTTTCCGGGACTCGATTCTTGCCCTGCAAATCCTTGCTACCTAGCTGACCTGCCTGCCCAGGGGGAGCTGCTCTAGGGAGAGTTAGAACAAGGTGTCAGTATTAGTTTCCTCTTGCTGCTGTAACAGATCACCACACCCTTAGTGACTTAAAACAACACAATTATTATTTTATTTTAGATTTGAAGTCTGATGGGTCTCACTGGGCTAAGGTCATGGTGTTGGCAAAGCTGTGTTCCTTTTGGAGGCTCCAGGGGAGAATCTGTTTCCTTTATTCAGCTTCTGGAGAACACCTGCCTCCCTTAGCTCATGACCCCTTCCTCCATCTTTAGAGCACATCACTCTGCTTCTGTCATTACATCTCCCCTGACTCTGGTTGTCCTGCTTGCCCCTTGTAGGCGGCCTTGTGATCACATTGGACCCACCCAGATAATCCAGGATAATCTCCTATCTCAATTGCCTTAATCGATTCACATTGGCAAGGTCCCTTTTGCTATATGAGGTAACATATCACAGGTTCTGGGGACATCTTTGGGGAGCCATTATTCAGCCTACCATAGTACCCCCCTAAAATGAGAAGACTCTTTGGATGGCAGCATGGGTGTCCCCCAGTGCCCCCGCAGAGAGGTGAAACACCCATTGCTCACTGTCTCAGTCATTTTACAGACATTTATTAAGTGCCAACTCTATGCCAGACTAACCTGTGCCCTCAGGGAGTTTATGTTCTAGCTGGGCAGACCAATGACAAACATTAAAATTTATGACATGGCAGGTGGTGACAAGTCCTCTGGAGAAAAATGAAGCAGAGTGGGGGCATGGGGTGGTGAGGGCTGCTGAAGCCTCTCTGGGGAGGTGACATTGGAACATTGGAACAGAGCCTAAGATGAAGGAAAAGAGTGAGCCAGCCACGCGGGTATCAGAGGGCTGATATGTTCCTGGTTGTAGTGGGTTGAATTGTGTGTGTGTGTGTGTGTGTGTGTGTGTGTGTGTGTCCCCACCTCAAATGATATGTTCAAGACCCAATCCCTGGGGGCCTGTGCATGTGATCTTATTGGAAACAGGGTCTTGGCAGATGTAATTCAGATGTGAGCTAAGATGATAGGATGGGCCCTAAACCCGATCACTAATGAAGCCTGCAGTTGGTCTTCCTGCTATAGAGCAGTTTACCTCCGGCTGGTGAGCTGATCAGACCAGCAGCCTCTTCCTCTCCTTCTTGGTAAAAGGAAAATAAGTAACAGCAGCTGCCCTTTATTGTTCGTTCATTGCCAGGCATGTTGCACCCATCATCTCTATTCTCACGCAGCTTGGCCAGGACGTTATTGTTAGGACCCCATTTCACAGATGAGAAAACTGAGGCTTGAAGACACTGAGTGATGACAGTTGCCTACACACACTCAGCTACTGAACTGGGGAGCTGAGACTCAAGCCCAGGGGTGCACTGTTACCCACAGCCCTACTGTGGGTGTGGTTTGAGGGCAGGGCCCGTTCATTCTTTTCTGTTGTCTCTCGTACAGAATAGCCAGTTAAAACATACTGATTTTTGCCTCTGTTAATGATCACTTAAGTCTTGACAAGAGAGTTCAGTTCAATCAGAACTTCTGACAAATCCCAAACCAGTTTTCCCTTCTATGTTATTCATTCTGTAAACATTTGCTGAGAGTCCCTGCGTACCTGGGACACGCTGCAGGGTTATTTTCTCCGTTCCATCTTGAATAGACTCTAATTCTATCTACAGTTTTGAAAAAGTAGTTTCTTTGTTGGTATTTGGGTAAAATCCTCTGAGTATCCACTGGGGCGGCCTCAATGGAGCCCAGTAGCCATAGCTGGAAACCTCGCCTCTTGACCGGGAGTCACACCCCTGATTCCTGTTCCCCTGTGGCCATTTGAGCCCATGGCTCTGCAGGGCCTCCTGTCCACCTGTATCTCTCTAGTGCTGCCTGCCCCTCTCCTGGGGGAACACACACACCTCATGGCCTCCAGGATGCCACTGGTCCTGGTTTATCTTGTGCTTTGATCCCAGAAGCCTTTCTTCCAACCCTTTGGAAAGCTGTTTTTCTTCCTTCTTTTGACTTTTGTTACTGTCACTGACAGATCCCAAGAGCAATCAGAATGGCCATGTTTGGGGCATCTTTGGTGACCTTGGGCTCCTGAGAGCAGCTATTCTTTTTTTTTTTTTTTTTTTTTTTTTTTGTGGTACGCGGGCCTCTCACTGTTGTGGCCTCTCCCGTTGCGGAGCACAGGCTCCGGACGCACAGGCTCAGCAGCCATGGCTCACGGGCCCAGCCGCTCCGCGGCATATGGGATCCTCCCAGACCGGGGCACGAACCCGTATCCCCTGCATCGGCAGGCGGACTCTCAACCACTGCGCCACCAGGGAGGCCCAAGAGAACAGCTATTCTTAAAGCCTCTCAGCTGATGGCTGGAAAGCCGATGTTTTGTCTACGCCAGGATGTGTGGGTAGAAAAGACATAGTTGGTGGTGGGAATTGCTGAGAAATGGCAGAAGGGCTTCACGGAGTAGCTAAAGCAAAGATATATCAACAGAGATGACAAGATATCAGTTATTGCTCATCCAGTTGGCCTTGATTCAAAACTATTAACAACAATGAAGTAACTACTTGAAAATGCCCAGGCTGCAGGGTCTTGCCCCACCAGAGTGAAATATAAATGGCACAATTTCTCCAAAGAGCAATTTAGCATCATGCACTGAGATTTAAACAAGCTCCTACCATTGATCTAGCAATTGTTCTTCTAGGATAGAAGTTAGCTAAATCAACAGATGCAAAAATATTTATGTGTGAGGTTGTTTATCATTGGGTATAGTGGCAAGACTTTGGAAAGACCTTAAGTGTCCAACCATAGGGAAGTGGTTAAATAACCTATGTCCATCGGTGCATCCGTCCATCCACTCAATGGAATGATATGCATCCATTTAAAATGATGCTCATGGGCATTTTTGCTGCCATGGAAACATAATAATCATGGTAATAGCATTTATAATGGGCCAGGTACTGCTCTAAGCACTTTGCAAGGAATAACCCAGCAACCTGGCGATGCAAGGGCAATATTGGAGTGATGCCCACATTATAGATGGGGAAATGGCAGCCCAGGAAGGTGGAAAGCCAGAACTTGGCTCACATGGCACTGGGGGGTCTGAACCCCAACTGCTTCCTACCATCTGCCACTTTGCCTCTCACTGTGACCGCAGAGATGGAAAAATCAAGGACACAAAACTTCATGTCCCACCTGATCCACTTTCACGGGGGAAGATGTCTGTTATGCATAGAAAAAAGACTAGAAAGGAAAACATCTGCAATGGTTGGAGCCTGTGAGTGGTGGGGTTAGGGGTAATTCTCTTCTGTCTGTTTTTGGATTTTCTAAATTCTTTATAACAATTGCTATATTACTTTTATTATAAAAATAGGTAAAGTGAGACAAGAGAGGCAGGATACAGGGAGATATCTGGCTGGGTGGCCAGGATCCGGGCCATCCTTCTCCTGGGGTGGAGGATACATGGGGGATACAGGGTATGCCCTCGTCTAGCTCTTGGCTGTTCCTTGCCTCCTGGGAGGGAGGTGGGGGGAGTGTTTTGTGCCTTTAAAGAAGGAAACAGAGACCCCTGTGTCCTCTGACTCTGGTCAGAATCCTGGGGAGACCAGCTTGGGACATTCCTTCCTCAAGGCCTTCTTAGAACCAAAACATAAGGATTGGAAAGAGGCCTGAAGATTATCTGGGGCATTGGTTTTTCATCATTTTTTTTTTCTTTTCTGGTGGCAGAACACTTCAAGTAGGTCTTACTCATGAAGCAGGGCAAGGAAATGATTATCTTGACATCCAGGACCCAAGTTTCTTTTAGAGAAGAGACTCTTTTGGAAAAATCCCTTGAGGGACTCCTTTGGATGAATGTGAGGTTCTAAGGACATGATCTAAAAGGAGATAGTAAAGCAAAAAGCACCTTTCTCTATAAGAAATGAACATGATTTTTGGCATGGGGAGGGGAGAGGAGTGAGGACTTAGATACCAAAGCAGCTGGTACCAAAATACTTTGATTTCTGTTTCCCTGATTGAGCCCTAACTGATGCAGGGATGAGAGAAAGTTTGACTTGACCTTGGTATTCAGCTTTGGGCGGCTGAACAGACAAATGCTTATTAATTCAGTGTCATTTCTGGAATCTGTGAAATTGTGAGTCATCAATGATTGATCATGTAGGTTATCATCATATTTAATTTACACAACAATTAGGTAATAATATGAGAATGTACATCTTTTCTACATATTGTTAATATCTCAACATTCACGTTCAAATATAGGTAAGCGTTGAAGTATTATAAAAAACCTTTTTGTTTATATTTACAAATTTTATCAATTGTTGAAGTATAAGTTATTGCAAGAGTAAAGTACTGCAATAATTAATTTTGATTATGAAAGTTAATTTTATTTGCTAAATCATCTTAACATATTTTCAATTGACAAATAGGGAGATGGAATAACAGTTAATACAGATATTGAGAGTATTAGCTAGATAACTTTAGGAAGAATACTACTTCCTTTCTGAGCCAACCATATATATAGAAATTAGATTATAATAGAATATTAGAATATATAGCATATAGAATATAGCGTATAATAGAAATTAGATTATATCACAATTATAATATTTTTAGAGTTGTTACTGTACCTGCATGCATAACATTAAAGAAAATAAACTTTAACAACTGTATTCAATTTTTAGTTACTTAATTCTATCTAGGAATTCTATTTAGGTCATGAGGATTTCAAGAAAATATTTGGGTATTTTTCCATATCCTGGGAGGATGAATTGGAAATAGAATGTCACCTTTGCTACCTCAAAATAGGAGGAAAAATTCCCAAATTATGTATAGCATTCATGATGAATCTGATCCACATGTAATTCAGAATATAAAGAAAAAAAGAAAGTGTTGGAGAAAGATGAGGCAACTCCCCAGTATCTTGCTTCTCCCATGACCTCAGTTGAGAGGGAGTATTTATTTAATATCACAAATGCAAGCTCGGCGGCCATGGGGCCACCTGACCTCTGACAGTTCTGAGGAATTATTATTCCTGCCCTAAGATGTTGAATGTTCAGTATGTGACTACTGAAATGTAAATTATAAAATTGTAATAATAATGAAATTTAAAAATAAGATACCAGAATTGTTCTTTGATCTCAGAAGTAAATTCCATGATGGTGTCATTTGGTGTCATTTGCTTTCACTTGGGCCAAAATGCAAATTTTGACACTTAGCCATTTGGCCGAAGCGTGCATGCCTTGCACCATGTATACAGTTTGTAATTGCTGGTTTGCCTGTCTGCATCCCCACTAGACTGTGACATGCATGAGGAAGGGACTGTGGTGCCACTTCTCTGCTTCATCTCAGCAATACAATTTCTGGCATTTGTAAGTCCTCAAACAATTCTTGTTGAATGAACAAAATACAGCACGAGGCATTATTATTGTTACCACCTAGTGCACAGCTGTTAGGCAGCTGTTGGGTAGTCAGGGCCTGAGCCCGGCGTGCTCACACCCCCATGTATCATTCAGTATTCTTTTAGTTGTGGCCGTGAGGACTAGAAAAATCAAAGTAAAATGGCTCAAGTAATACAGAGAATTAAGGAAATTTCTTGACTCGTGTCTGTAGAGTCCAAGGTTGGGTGGGCCTTAGGGGCCGTGTGCTTCCCCAGTCCCTGAGGTTTATGGGGCCTGCCCTCCACAGCCTGCTTTTGTCTCAGCCTTTGGGGCTGGGACCCTTCATTTCCTCCAACTCTGTACTCCTCAGAGAGGAAGACTTCTCTTCCCCAACCATCAAACTCATGCCCTGGGCTGCACGCTGATGGGCCGATTGGGTCACGTGCCCACCTTTGAGCCAATCACTGAGACGAGAGAGGATGAGACTCGGCTGATTGGTTTAGGCAAATAGGGTCCACCACACAGGCTCTCTGTGACCCACGGGGCAAAGTGGAATGGAGTCCGGAATGGGCTGGGTGGGTGTATCAGTTTCCTATTTTTTCCTAACAAATCGTCACTAACTTAGTGTCTTAAAACAACACATATTTTACTATCTTACGGTTTCTGTGGCTCAGGAGTCTGAGTGTGGGTTACCTGGGGGCTTTGGGTCTCACCAGGCTGAACTGTGAGACCTCGGGGACCTCTTCCAAGCGTGCTGGTGGTCAGCATAATTCATTTCCTTATTTCCTGTCCCTGTTACCTTGCTGGCTGTGGCAGGGGACTACTCTGCTCCTAGAGCCGGCCCTCAAGTCCTTGCCACCTGGTCCCCTCCTCTTACAGCATAGCTCTTTGCTTCATCCAGGCCATCTGGATACGCCTCTCTGACTTCTTCCATCTTTGACCTCTGAACCCTGTAATAAGAACTCCCCTGATTAGATCAGGCCCACCCCCCAGATAATCTCCCCTGTGATTAACCAAAGTCAGCATATTAGGGACTTTAATTCCATCTGTAACATCTCTTCTGCTTCGCCATATAAAGTAACCTAATCAGGAGAGAGACACTCCAATGTATTCATAGGTTCTGTCCATAGGCCAGGGGAGGGGATTATACAGGGTGTGTGCATCGGGGTGGGAATCCTGGTGGCCATCTTAGACGCTGCCTACCAAAAAGGCTGAGCATCACCCATGTTCCTCATCCCCCTTCAGATCTTGTCCAGGTTTCTTGACCCTCAGTCCCAGCTGTGCCCACTGGGACAGCCGTCTCCAAAGAGGGACATCTTTCCCCTTTCTGCCTCTGCCTCTGCTGGGTGCAGACCCTCTGTACTGGACGAAGCATCAGGGTGAGTTAGCAGCTGGAAGAGATGTCAAACTCCAGTGCTGACCAGGACTGCCAGAGGCCGGGACTAATGTCTTCCAAACAAACTGTGAAGTCTTTACTTACTAGATGACTGTTTTGGTGCTTACTAGGTGCTAACTATTGCACTATATATCTTTCCTCCATTATCTAATTGAACCATCCCAACCACCGATGAGATTGTCATTAGTGGGATTTCCATTTTCTTCCTATTTTAAAAAGAAAACAGGGGCTCAGACAGGCTAATTTGCCCCAGGTAGTATGGCCAGCAGGTGGCAGAGCTGGGACTTGAACCTGAGGTCCCACAGACCGCAAAGCACTTTGTATTTCACTACTTAGGTAGCAGGCCTGCCCCCAGAACGTTCCAGACCAGGCCACCCAGCTGCACATTTTGCAGATAGAGAAGGGGGGAGACATAGGTTCCAGGTCCCCACCCAGAAGGTCAGCGGCATTACTGGTTTCAATTCAAGTCTGAGCCTGGGGCTTGCAGATCAAATCCAAGTGCAGGGGACAATAGCCGCTTTGCCCCTCTGCATGCCTGGGAGCGCCACGCCTGGGATCTCTTGGGATAGATCTTGCAGGCTTTAGAGAGCCCTCCACAAGGGAAATCCTCACAGAAATACAGTCCATTCGGTGCCAGGTGGAGAGGAAAATGCTGGTTGCTTTTTAATTTACCTTGTGAAATGGCTGCTGCTGGGCGTGAACGGTGGCCACCAGGTCACGGGCTGAGAGCCAGGCACTCTTGGGGCCCGATCCCTACTCGGGAGGATGTAGCGGGGTTCGAGAGCACAGCCGGATATTCCCTGCTGAAACAACATTGCAAAACTCTGAGCACACTCAGGAGTTGGGCTCTTTGCTTCAAGGCATTTTAATTACTCAGAGAACTGGCAGCCTGGGAGGCAGGGCTGGGCGGAGGACAGCAGCAGTTTGGCTGGGGTGAAATGGCCCAGATATTGCTGCTGCTTCCAGCTGTGCTCTGCTCGGATGCATCTGGCAGGCACTCCCAGGCAATGCTGTCCAATTGAAACAGAATATGACCCATGGATGTAATTTAAATTTTTCTAGTAGCCATAGAGGGAATCGGTAAACTCTATTTTAATGCTATACTTTAATTAAGCTGATATAGTAAAAAATACTATCATTTCAACATATAATCACTATAAAGATGAATCTTTTATTCCTTTTATTGTACAAAGTCTTGCAAACCTAGTGTGTATTTTATACCTGTGGCACATCTCAATTCGGACTCGCCACACTTCAAGGGCTCACTAGCCATAGGCTGTATTGGTTTTCCGCTTAGTACAGCTCTCTTATCACCCTCCTCTGCTCAAAGACCTTCCATGGCTCCCTATCACCCAACTTATTGGAGCCAGCTATATAGTATGGTAATTTGTGTTTCTGCCTGCCCCTCTCTCAACATTAAGTGTTCTTATGGGGTCTAACAAGGCACTTATTATGCACCTACTGTGTCCTAGTGGGAAGTTGCCTGAGGTATGTTAATTGTCTTTTCCATCAGCTCTCAATAAATCTTCCTGGGATACATTGTGTTAAAAGCTTTATGTAATTTTCTGATTTCTCAGTACAACCCATGAAGTAGGTATTTAATTTCCATTTTACAGATGGAGATCGAACCCAGATTTGTTGGATTCCAAGTTGTTCTTTCAGCTACATTGTGTCGAGCCTGACACCTTAGCTGGACACATTCTAGGTTCTCAGAAAACATGTATCAGCTGTGTTGAAGTGAAACTATAGTTTCTTGGCTCGTTTTGGGATGAGCACATGGACGTGGCAGGAGGGGCCGGAAATCTATTGACTTGTGTGTCCTTCTTGGTCATCGGGATGCTCTGTCAGCTTGGGCGCCGGGAGTGCTGACAGCGGCCTCCGTGGGAGCTGGGTTGAGCAGAACCAGCGCTCTAGGCAGCCAGGCAGCAAATTGGCACAGTGAACACCCCTCCCTGCATCAGGCTGATAACCGATGCTCAGCACCGTGGGCTTCTCGAGCCACTGCTACTTGTGTGATGCGTGATTCACACTCGTTTATTGCTACAGAGTATGACGCTTAGCCTTGGTACCTTATTGAGAGCACCATAAAAATAAAGACGAGGGCTTCCCTGGTGGCGCAGTGGTTGAGAGTCCGCCTGCCGATGCAGGGGACACGGATTCGTGCCCTGGTCCGGGAAGATCCCACATGCCGTGAAGCGGCTGGGCCCGTGAGCCATGGCCGCTGAGCCTGCGCGTCCGGAGCCTGTGCTCCGCAATGGGAGAGGCCACAACAGTGAGAGGCCCGCGTACCCCTAAAAAAAATAAAAAAAAATAAAGACGAGCTACTAATGTCAAAAGAAAATGTCAATTAGGATTACCCCAAAAAGAGAGGCCAACATTATTGTGCATCCTTTTAGTGAATTCCCTCTAATTAGTCAAATAAATATGCAGCCCTCCCACTCGGGTATGTGTTTGTTTGCTTTAAAACATTATAATTACATCTCCCACTTTGGAAACTTCTGGGAACCGGAAATGCCACATATGGGCTTTGGCTAAGAGGGATGCGAGCCGGCGCTTTGGCTGGGATGGAACTACCCGCCTGTGGAAGGTACGGGGTGAGCATTCAGAAGCAGGCTGTGCCTTGCTCTGCCCTCACTCAAACACCCTCAGTGGCTCCCCAGGGCTTGCTGGCATCAGACCAGCTCCCCTCTATACAGAGGAAAGGGAACTGGGCAGGGAACCTGGAGAGGTGAGTTCTGCAGGTCCTTGAGCAATTCCCTAACCTCTCCACCCTCTGCTTCCTCTTTGATGAAACAAGAGGCAGGTCTAGCGGCCCCAGCCCTGAACCCTGAAGCCATGATGATTTCCATAACCATCACCAGGCTCTCCCCTTCCCATCCTGCAGTTCTTCACATCTCCCTCTTCCTGTAAAAAAACATTAGAGCTTTAGTTTATATTTAGGTTGTATTTATTTCTTCTATTTCTGTGTATGTTTGAATATATATATATATATATATACTCTCTCTATATATATATAGCTGTTAATAGAGTATAACACATATATGCCTAATAAATAAATAAATACTGATACATAGGTTGGTGATGTGTCCTGTAAAAACTTTTTGCTATGGGCCTCCCTGGTGGCGCAGTGGTTGAGAGTCCGCCTGCCGATGCAGGGGATACGGGTTCGTGCCCCGGTCTGGGAGGATCCCATATGCCGCGGAGCGGCTGGGCCCGTGAGCCATGGCTGCTGAGCCTGCGCGTCCGGAGCCTGTGCTCCGCAACGGGAGAGGCCACAACAGTGAGAGGCCCGCGTACCACAAAAAAAAAACAAAAAAAAAACAAAAAACTTTTTGCTAAAAATTCCGTATGATTAAAAAAAAAGTGGAGACAATTAGTATGAAGAATGAGAACCCTGTAGATGAAATAAATTGGAGTCTGAAGACCTGCTGTAAGATCCTGGTCCTCCCTCTGGCTAAATGCATTGCCTTGGGCAGTGCTTGACCTTCCTTGTCCTGAAATAAGGCTAATCTGGTCTGGATAGTTCATTATAAGGGAGGTTATTCTGAGGGCTGAATTACATAGTGCATGTGAAACTGTTTGGTAAACTACATCCTCTATCTAATGAATGGGGCAAATAGAATGGGGCCATTCGCAGGGGACACCTGCTTACCCCATGTGATGGGTGCTATACACTTTGGCTCAGGAATGATCACAAAGCTCCAGAAGGTGGAGGTTATTATCCCCATGAACAGCTCAAGAGAGAACTTCAGAGAGGTGGGGGCTTGGTCAAGGTCACACAGCTAGTGTGTATTCCTGTCTGTTTTTTTTTTTTTTTTTTTCTTTGGCGGTACACTGGCCCCTCACTGTTGTGGCCTCTCCTGTTGCGGAGCACAAGCTCCGGATGCGCAGGCCCAGCGGCCATGGCTCACAGGCCCAGCCGCTCCGCAGCATGTGGGATCTTCCTGGACCGGGGCACGAACCCGTGTCCCCTGCATTGGCAGGCGGACTCTCAACCACTGCGCCACGAGGGAAGCCCTCCTGTCTGGTTTTGAGTCTAAAGCTCACAATCTTCCTGCTGTGTCAGACTATGATTTGATCTTCAGAGCTCACACCGTATCCTGTAAATCAGCTTGACAATTTTCTTCATGTCTCGTTGCCGGCCTAGGATAGATTTGCTCATTTAAGATACCATTGACCTTATCTAATAAAAGGAATCAGGATCCAAGGAGTCTGTTTAACTCATTATTAAAGATCATTTCCTGTTATTATCTTCCCTGTAGCAAAATGAGCTGTTAACTCTCTTGTTAGCATAACCCAGCCAGGATTACTAGGAAATTAAGAAAAAAATCAGTTCAGTGATATGTGAGCCGAGCTCAGGGAATTCCCCATCTTCGGTGCATATTAACATTATGCCTTAGAAGTCGAGGAAATGTTCTGTTAAGTGGAAAAAGAGTTGCAGAAATTTTACTTTCAAAAGTCAAGTAAAAAGTTACTTTTTTTTTTTCCCAAGTCAAATTAATTTTTGTCTCAGGGCAAGAAAAAGTAAATTAAAATCACACGTGCCACCTCCTCCCAAGGCCCAGTTCCTCCTGGGTTTCCATCCCCACTGGCTGGAGGTTTGGGTTTCTCTAGCCCAGTTTGGGCCTTGGAGAATGCCAGGCTGCAGAGTTTCTGCTCCTGGAGCCCTTGCCTACGGCAGAGTGGGGCAGCCTGCGCTTCCTTCTACCTGCCTACCCTCTCAGGTCTTTCCTCCTGGGCAGTTGTTGGCGGTGGAGAGGGGAGCAAGAACTGAGTTCCTGGTGCCACAGGGAGGGCCTGTGTTTCGTGATATGGTGTGGACACGAGGTTGCTGGGACGCTGACCACCACCCCCTCCACTGGGCAGTGAGGTGTCGGTGTAGACGTAGGTGGGCGCAGAGGAAGTGGGGAGCTCCGGGCAAAAGGACTGGGTAGTGAGCAGGTGTTTAAAGGTCGGAGAAACCCAAATGCGTGAGAGGCACAAGCTCACAGTTTGCAGCCCTCTGGGCCCCTGGCTGGCTGTGTGTGTGGGGGGCACACGGCAGCCTGGTCTGGCCAAGGAGCCACTGGGCTTGGAATAGAGGACGTGAGGTGGACTCCTAGCTCCCTCATCTGACAGTCTTGAGGCCTCAAGCCAATCTCACAACTGCTTTGACCATCAATTTCTTCACTTCGAAGATAGAAATTTGCTAACATCTAGGGTTGTGGAGAGGATGGCGGGGCTGGAGGCTTCACCAGCACAGGACTCCAGGGTCTCAGCACAGCTATAGGTGACACTGCTTGGCCAGGGACACAGGAAGGGGCAGCACTTGCAGAGTCCCTACTGTGTGCCAGAAGCTCTACTGGGCTCACGACATAATAGTTATGGCTCAAGTTCTTGTGATTCAGTCATTCTCAAGAATACAGTATTAGAGTTAGAATAATCAGTGTGTCGACACAGTCAGGGATCCTGGGAAGCCCAGTAGGGTGGCCAACTTGTCCTGGTTTGTCTGGAACTTTCCTGAATTTACTACTGAAGTCCTGTGCCTCGGGAACCCCCGCACTCCGGGCACGTTTCTAGGCAAACTAGGACAGCTGGTCACCTTACAGATCTTTGTTTTAGAGCTGAGAGCCAGGATCACAGCTTGGCTCAAAGTCATACTTCTAGGGTGCAGCAGAACTGTTTTTAACCTGAGCCCACGATTTTGGGCAAAGATAGAATCCATCCTGGCTCGTGCCTGATCACGACTCACATCCCACGTGGTGAGCATCCAAAGAGATTAAGTTGCTGTGGGCTCATCTCACCTGTTGGTATCTGACTTATAACTGTTCTTTGTTAACTCCATTATCTTTCATTTACAAGAACTACAGCCATCAGGAAACCTCTGGATACTTTCTCTTTAATGAAACACAATTTGATTACAAATCAGCACAGTCCCCTGGTGGGACAGACTTTTCTGGAGGCTTTCAGCCTTCCCTGGCCACTTCAGCATGGTCTCTGCCCTTTGTGTGTCGGGGGTGTCCAGTGGAGGCTGCCGAAGTCCCCTGCCAGGGGAGGGGGCCCCCAGCCCCCAGGCAGCCCATTTGCTAATGGGAGCGTCGAAAACACTTGCTCTCGTGGATGTGTGGGTGAGGGCTATTCTTTGTGGGCCCCTGGACCCAGTGTACCAGCAATGCTTTGCAGTTTCGCCACAAAATTTTGATCAGTCTGTAAAATTTTCTTTTTATTGCAACTGCCGATAGACACTATTGTGGCCGGTGTCAAGCAGACCAGGTCTGGGACTGGGGTGATTCAGTTGGTTAAAGGTAAAAGATGAGAGCCATGAAGCCACATCACAGGAACACATACGTTTATAAGATATTAGAGAGCTTTGTCTTGTGAAGGTTTAAGTGGCTTGGGCAACATCAGCCCTCCTCCAGACTGCCTTACAGGGGAAGGGCGAAGCCTGGTGGGCAGTGTCCTCAGCGTGGCACTTTGATGGAGTAGTGAGACCTGGTTACACGCCGCCAGGAACACAGTAGTACTTAGCATCATTTGGAGTCTTGTAATCCTGTCCTGTGTGCCAAACAAACTTTTATCACTTAATACCGTGCCTGCCACAGACACCAGGTTGAGAACCACAGTCCTCCAATCCTTATCTCCTTCTGCCTGCTCAGGCTCGTCAGATGCTACACTTACCTCCAGCCTCAGCTCCAGCCTCAGACCTTCACTGACCCATGCATCTCCCCCTCCTCCCTGCAACTAGAAGCATATCACGGCATCGGAACATTGGAACTAACTGGCAGCAGTCTTCCACACAAGGACTCAGCGTCACACCGATGGATTCCTGGACCTAATTGTGCCTGATATTAGCTTCCTATACTTGAGCGAGTCACTTGGTCTTTCTGAGCTTAGTTTCCTTAATTGGGAAACGGGGTTCATAACCACCCATGTGGGTCATGGTGATGAGTGAATGGGACGGCCCAAAGGAGAGGATTAGGAACTTGTCAGTAGCAAGTGGGCTTGGTGAGACTGGGTTAAGTATGGGTCAGCCCTTGGCACATCACATGGTCTTGGGAGGCCTTTTGGCCTCTCTGGGCCTCAGTTTCTTTAACTGTAGAATGGGGGGGATCAGTGTAGCATCGATTGTGTTGTGATAAGGATGGAAAGACACGCGTGTTCAAGCATTGAGAGCGGTGCCCCACACGCAGTAAACTGTAGTCCGGCATGGATGGTGTGCCTTGGATTGGCCGTACAGTGTTCTTATTATACTGTCTATGTTAGGGCCAAGTGGTGAACTCCCAGGTGCTCAGTTGCAGAAAGAGAGCGCAGGAGAGGTGGAGTGAGTGGCCCGGGGTTTAGCTCACAGTGAAAGGCAAGGTCAAGCCTGCATGCAGGCTCTGGCTGTTTCTGATTGAGGGGTCAGCCTGGGTCCGGGAGGAGCGTCTTATCTGCACAAGAAGATGGATGAAACCTCCTCTGGTCCTTCCAGTCACCGAAAAGAGGAAGTTGAATGAGGCACACAGGGGGTCAGGTTCCATTCCTCAGTATACCATGCATTAGCTGTGTGACCTTGGGCTAGTCACTTCTCCTCTCTGGTCCACTCAGTGTCTCCATTTGTAACATTAGAGAATTGGATTGAACCATCCCTACAATCTCTCCCTTTTCCTTCAGATTTTCCATGATTTTCTAGGTACCATCTCTTTATTTCTTATTCATATACAATCTTGTTCCAGATTTCATCTCTGCCTTCCAGCTAGAATGCACATTCCTTGAGGCCAAGCATTTCCCCTGGAGGAGTCTAGTAGGTGACCCACACATGTGGGATCGGAGTCTGGGATTGTGTGAAATAATAGAAGATATACATATGGGTCTCTGCCCCCAGTTCCTGAGCTCCTAAATCCCTTGGGATCTCCTAAGTGGTAGGAGTGTCTTTTGTACTTAGGGGGTGACTCTTGGTGGGCTGCTGGGTAGCTTCAGGATGGGGGCTGGTCAACAGAAAGACCGAGCATGATTAGAAGCTGGGAACTTGTAGCCCTACTACCCATCCTCTGGGGAGGGGAAAGGGGCTGGAGATTGAGTTCATGATTGCTCACACCTGTGTGATGAAGCCGCCATAAAAACTTGGAGAGCTTCCGGGTTGGTGAACACATCCCGGTGCTGGGAGGGTGGTGCACCCCAATTCCGTGGGGACGGAAGCTCCTGTGCTCAGGACCCTTCGCCCTGTGTATCTTTTCATCTGGCTGTCCAACTGTATCCTTTATTATATCCTTTATAATAACCTGGTAAACATAAGTGTTTCCCTGAATTCTGTGCACTATCCTAATAAATGATTGGATCCAAGGAAGGGCTCCTGGGAACCCCAGCTTGTAGCCAGTTGGTCAGGAGTACAGTTGACAATTGGCCTCTGAAGTGGGGCCAGTTTTGGGGGACTAAGCCCTTAACTTGTGGGCTCTGAGGCTAACCCCCGGTAGACAGTGTTGGAGCTGAATTGAATTAGAGGACACCCAGCTGGCATCAGAGAATTGGTCACTGTGTGGGAAATCCACACATCTGGCGTCAGAAGCGTTGTGAGCGTGGCAGCAGTGTGAACAGTGGAGAACACAGGAATATTTTTCCGTTTCTGATTGCACAGCAGTAACATCAGTACCATCTGGGGGTGGAAGTAGGATGAGGGGAGTATGTGGCTCCACCCCGTCCCTCGGCTTCTTAGAGGAGAAACTGTTTTAATTGTTGGATACATCCCAGATCTACACAAAAGTGCATGGACATGGCTATTTAAATTCTACTTGTATTTGGCAATGCGCAGATCAGAAAATTTCCATCGAGATAGATAATAGAAACAAAAGCACGACAGCCAGGACTCAGCTCAAGAGGCTGCTTCCGTCATTCCGTCGTCGGTTGCCTGGATGGGGTTCCACCCCGTTTTGCACAGGAGTGGTGTTTATTCACACGGATTCCTCTACCATGTTGCCTCTCTGGGTTCCCGGTATTCTTTCTCTCCCTCACTGGTTCCACGCATCCAGCCATTGCTGTCTGTGGTTTCTCTGCTTCTGTGCTTGTTCAAAAACAGTGTCAAAGCAAATCTCCTTTATCTCACTGCAGTTCCCTCCGGGGCTCTCCGCGGTTCCAAGAGTCTCTCTCTCTGCCCTTCTTTCTCTTTTCCTACGTACGATGCTTACGCTCACTGGGGACTCAAATTTCTTGGGGCAGGTCACACAGGCATCACTTCCTTTGCAGAGTTAGGTATCATCAGCCCTGCCTTGGAAGGCAGTGATGCTGAGGATGACCTCAGTGGCACACGGACACTGGTCTCCCATCCCTCCTGCTGAATATTTAAGAGATGTTGAGCTTATGGGGAAAAGAAGGAAGGAGATATTTGAGAGGAGGGGCTTCGTGATGTGGGGAAGGTCATGGCCAGAGAATCAGAAGACTTGAATTCCCTTCTGCTCCTAGCTTGCCGAGGGGCATGGGTAAGTCATGTCACCACCTGGGACTCACTTTCCCCATATGCAAAATTAAGGCATTGAGATAAGCAAATTATAAAGTCCGTTTCAAGCTCTCAAAGGAGAGGAGACAGGACAAGCTCCTGAGGCCCTACTTGGGGTCCCCCATTTCATCATCAAAACTGTCCTTTGAGGAAGGTGTTATCAGCCTCATTTTACAAATGGGGCAACCAAGCTTCTGAGAGATTTATCCCATCCTGTGAAAACATCTCTAAAGCCAGAGACCGAATCCAGATTTTTCTTTTTTTTAAATATTTTCTTTTTTTTTTTTGACAGTTTTGCTTTATTTATTTATTTATTTATGGCTGTGTTGGGTCTTCGTTTCTGTGCGAGGGCTTTCTCTAGTTGTGGCAAGCGGGGGCCACTCTTCATCGCGGTGCGCGGGCCTCTCACTGTCGCGGCCTGTCTTGTTGCGGAGCACAGGCTCCAGACGCGCAGGCTCAGTAGGCGTGGCTCACGGGCCCAGTTGCTCTGCGGCATGTGGGATCTTCCCGGACCAGGGCTCAAACCCGTGTCCCCTGCATTGGCAGGCGGACTCTCAACCACTGCGCCACCAGGGAAGCCCCGAATCCAGATTTTTCTAATGCTAGAGCCCATTTTTCTAACTCCAGAGATTTGTCTAGTTCTACCCTCTTAAAAAGTAACACTTTGGTGCTCCTCTCAGGAAAGTTTATTTTCCTGCCCCCATTTGTACAGTGTGTTCCATGTCATGGAGAACTTTTCTTTCAAAAAATGTCCAGAGGACAAGGGGTGTGTTATGTCTTCAGTTTTTGGCAACTTCACACAGTAACCTTAACAGCCTTTTGGCTTCCAGCTTGCAGGGATGGCATTTCAAGTATGCGTGGTCGTGGAGAGCCTGTGGTTTAAAATTTTAAAGGAGGACACTTACCCCCATCTGTCTGTATTGGCTCCTGCCCTGTCCCTGACTTCCTGGCAGTCACCGCTCTGCAGGGCTCCCCACCTCCCACTCCTCTCCTCTCACAGTTGAGAGGGGCTGTGTCCCCCCTCCCTAGCTGCAAGCCTCAGTTCTATCAGCGTGGCCAGCAGGCTCCACTGGGCCTTTCAAGCTCGCTGGCAATTTGGATGTCAGGAGCTGGGAGAATCCAGCTCAATATTTGATGACATTACAAAGTCAACCTGTTCTCTTTTCATCCCAGACAGAATTAAAAAGCAGAGTTCTCACCAGGACACTCCCCCCAAGGAAATGGGAGACAGTTGGTCTGGGAGCCACAGAGGGCTGGTGAGGCTGCCCTGGGCCAGGAGTTGGCAAGCTTGGGCGCCGGTTTTGGCTTGGAAGCCAATGAGCTGTTGACCTTGGGCAAGGCTCACCCTCTCTGTGCTTTAAATGTCCTCCTGCACGAATCAATGATTGCTCAGGCTAGGAGTACTCTGATTTAGGAACGATGCTCTCTGAAACACAGGATCAGCTTGTGGGGATGTTTCTATACCCCATGCAAACTTTAGGAAGGTCCAGGGTTTTCTGAGGGAAGGGGTCGGACGAGCAAGGAGGGGCCCTGGAGACCAGGTGAGGAAGTCTGGGCAAAGGAACCAGCTCTGTTTGTAGGACCTATGAAAGGTTCAGGATGCCTGGTCACTGTGCTTGGGCTTCAGGTTGAAGTCCAGAAGCTGTGGGGACCTGGATGATGTGGGTGAATCCAAACTTCTAGGATTCACTAGTTTGATGCTCAAGAGAGGCTCTGGGCTCAGTCACCACCAGACTCACACCTGTCCTGTTGCTTCAGCTTCCCCAGCATCTGTATGTCCTTCACTCAACCCCAGTACGTGTGTAGTAAGAATCTGTGGAACAAGCCAATCGGGCAGAAGCCTGGTTCCAAATGGGGATGTCTTTTCATGCACCTCCAGGATGGCTTTCTTTGACTCAGAGTCTGGACTGGCTGGAAGGAGAAAGCAGGACTCAGGGAGGCGTAGGCTGGAGTAGGTGTGATGTCAGGCCACCAACTGCCATGCTGGGCACAGGGCGGGCATCCGTGTCCGGAGATATATTTGAAGACTGAACAGGAAACTGAGGCAAAAGCTCTGTTGTAGGGTTTGGTGACACAAGAGAGCAGTGGAATCCCTAGAAACAGAGGGGCACATCTAAATACCCACAAAAGAAACCTCATTTCATTCCCTAGAGTCGTTCCCTATAGAAAGCTGCTATGTTATATTTTGACCCAGAGAATCTCACTTGTTTCATGCAGTTATTACCAAATGGAAGTTTTCTGGGAGACCCCAACTGACATGGCAGTTACTGGTTTGATAGAAAAAGATCCTCCTGAATCTTAGAAGAATTTTTGGAATGACTTAGAAATAAACAAGACTAATGTCACCAGGATCTCTGTATATAGAGGCCTTTAATTACACTGGAGCTGGGAATTCTAGATTATAACATCTTATGAGAAATAGTCCCTCAGATGGGAAGCTCCATTGTGGACCATCTTTGAAAACAGATGTGTTTGGTCAACTTTCTCTTAGGGTACCATAACCTTCACATGCAGAAAGAGCCATGTTAAGTCATGATTTTCTTTGAATATTTTTCCACTGAATTATTTCTGGCCTGGCTCAGTTCTTTGAAGATCTCATACTAAAGAAACAATGAAAGATGTTTTCCTTATCAGGATGCCTAAAGTATGATACAAAACCCAGAAGCCACAAAATCATAAATTCAATTCCATTAAAATGGACTTAGCTAAATGCATCATAAACAAAATCAAAAGACAAACAAGATGTTTGCAGGCTATGTCACAGAGGAAGGGCTGGGTTCTCTAATATATAAAGAGATCCTGCAAATCAATAACCAAGGACTGGGAATTTAATAGAAAAATGGGCAAAGGATATGAATGGATTCCATGGTGAAGGAAGCAAAACTTCTTAAGCATATGAAAAGTTGCTTAGTCTAATAAGAATTGAAAACTACATTGAGATAATCTATTTCATTTTTTAGATTGGAAAGGATCAGAAAGTTGGAAAATGACAAGCTAGTAAGGGCTGTGTATGTGCGAGTGTGATATTGGTGGTGGTACAAATTGTTATCACTTTTATGGGGTGGGGGGAATTTGGTAACATATTTCTCACTCAGGAGTCAAAGTTATAAATGTTGTATTCAGAAATGACAGTGGTTTTCCACATATACTGAAGTTTCCCTAACAGTATTTCATGGAATAATTTCTCCTAGTACAACATGGAAGGGATACAGTCTGAAAAACACTGAGACATGTAATGCATTACATAGTTAGAATGTATCTGGGAGCCACAAACACCATCCAGGTCTAGCTGTAGTGATGTTTGCTGGCCCTCTTTAGAAAGAAAAAACCTGTATCATGGGGCTTCCCTGGTGGCGCAGTGGTTGAGAATCTGCCTGCTAATGCAGGGGACACGGGTTCGAGCCCTGGTCTAGGAAGATCCCACATGCCTCGGAGCAACTAGGCCCGTGAGCCACAACTGCTGAGCCTGCGCGTCTGGAGCCTGTGCTCCGCAACAAGAGAGGCTGTGACAGTGAGAGGCCCGCGCACCGCAATGAAGAGTGGCCACCGCTTGCCACAACTAGAGAAAGCCCTCGCACAGATATGAAGACCCAACACAGCAAAAATATAAATAAATTTAAAAAAAAAACCCTCTGTCAACCTCCAGCTTCATTTTCAGCGCTTGGAAATGCATTACAGTCAGGAATATGAATGCTAGAGCTGAGAAAATGGTTCAAAACCCAGGGGAGCTGCCTGAGGACAGGGCCTGCTCTCCGTGGCTGGGACAAGGAGATGGCAGGACCTTTTCTCTGCAAGAACCTCCCCGGTGTGAGATGAGAGACCAGAGACTTCGCTCGCAGCATTAATTAGGATAGAGGCAACATCTGGAGATGACCTGTTCAAGAAACCCTTCCCAGGACACATTTGCACCCTGGGCTCCGGGGCTGCTCTGTGCCAGTAGCCTGGCTGCACGCCCCTCGATGGAAATCTCTGGCAGAACCTCTCCAAAATGTGTGGACAAATCTGCCTCTACAGGTTCTCCTCCTCAGCTTCAAGGTGAAACAGGTGATTTCCCTCCCTGCCTCTGTGGGAGCCAGTGAGCAGTAACGATCTGGTCAGTGCTGAGTCGGCACCCAACGGAATTGCCACGGAGCCTTCAGCCCTTTCACGAAGCAGGCAGGTGAGTAAATACAAACAGGCTAATGAACAGCAGGCATAGAATCTCCACGGATGGGGTCTGTGGACCAGCTTCGTGCTTCCTCTGCTGCTGCCCCGGGACCCCCAGGGGCAGGGCAGCTCAGGGCTTGTTGGGGTCCCACCTGTCCACCTCTGTCCGTTGACCTGATTCACTTTTGCATGCCAGGAGAGGATGTGTCTTCCACCTAGGACAGTGGTCTTCAACCTTGGCTGTGCATGACAGTTGCTGGGGAAAGCTTAAAAAATGACTAATGCCTGGATCTCACCACCCCCCATAGATTTTGATTTAATCGAGATGTTGACAAAGCCCCCCAGGTGATCCTAATGTGTAGCCAAGGCTGAGAACCACAAGTTAACCATCATTCTGTAGATTTGGGGACTGTCCTAGGCAGCCTGGAACGCATGGTGTCCCTGATTTAACCTTGGGAGACCCCTGAAAATTGTCTTCTAAGAGTACTTGATTATAGTTTTTTTTTTAAATTAATTAATTTATTTATTTTTTGCGTGTTGGGTCTTCGTTTCTGTGTGAGGGCTTTCTCTAGTTGTGGTGAGCGGGGGCCACTCTTCATCGCGGTGCGCGGGCCTCTCACTATCGCGGCCTCTCTTGTTGCGGAGCACAGGCTCCAGACGTGCAGGCTCAGTAGTTATGGCTCACGGGCCCCAGTCGCTCCGCGGCATGTGGGATCTTCCCAGACCAGGGCTCGAACCTGTGTCCCCTGCATTGGCAGGCAGATTCTCAACCACTGCGCCACCAGGGAAGCCTGATTATAGTTTTTTTTAAAAAAAATTTTCTAAGTGGATGCAAGCATTGGCATTTTATAGCATTGCAGAGGATTATAGGAGGGTGTCATGAATCTGATTTTGAGTTCTGTTATGTTTCCAACAGCCACACTTTGCTACTTCATGCGCCTCCCTTCCGAGAAGTGGAGGGGTGTGCGTGGTCCGGTATCCAGCCCTTTGAGCTTCCTCTTGTAGTGCTGGAGAACCTCACACCTGCTCCACCTTCTCTGTAATTCACCTCTCCCTCCTGCAGCATCTTGGGCAATGGTGGGAGGAGAGCTCTGGATCTGGACTCAGCAAACCTTTCTGAGCCTCAGTTTCCTCATCAGTAAAGTGGGGAGTGTACTACCAGCCTCAACATGTTGTGGGTTACATGAGCCTCTCTGACACACACCGCTGGGGGCGCCAGCAGATAGCAGAGTACAGCCCCCTATTCCCTCGCTGGGGAGACGGGCCTCATCCATGGGCCACAGTTTTCTCTACTAATAGCATGTTCTTAATGGGTGACAATCTCCTGATCCTCTTAGAAATGGCAGATGATAATTCCTGCATTGTTTAGGAAGAATGGATGACTATTTCACACTGACATGACACTGGGAATAAATCAAGTCTATTATAAATATTAATTTTCTTATACATAAACTTGACCTTTGAGCAGTGAAGTAAGAAGCTGAGAACATGCCTGACTGTTCTACAGATGGAAAGATTGAGGTGCCACCTGATCTAAAAATCTCACAGTAGCTAACTCTGCAAGGAGGGGAAGCGCATGGCATTTATTGAGAATCTTGGGTGCTAGGTACTTCCACTTTATTTGTTACAACCTTTCAGCAACCCTGCAGAGGAATTATTATTATCTCTATGTCTAGGCTGAGGAAACAGAGACTCAGAGAGGTTGTGTAACTTGCCCAAGACCACACAGCAAGGTGGCCAACTGGGCTGTGATTCTGAGTCTGCCTGATTCCACAATGCAAGCCCAGATCCCAGTGGAGGGAGACATGCCTTTCAGGCCATGAGCATAATATCCAAATCTCTGGAAGTTTTGGAAAATGGCTGTTTGTTTGGGCTTATCTTTTTCTATCCCCATCCCCATGGGGACCTTCTGGTAAGGAGATATTGTGGCCAAAACATTGACATTTGGGTCAGTGGCTTTGAAAGGTGATGCTTTCCATCTTTGCCCTCGCCTCCCGTCCACCAGTATTTGGTTGGCCTGTGTGCTACACTGGGGATACAGTGTAGAGTCTGTGACATGGTCCCTGCCCTCAAAGAGCCTCCAATTTAGCAAGAGGCCATCTGGGAGGCAGAGTGAGGGATGTGCAAGGGAGGGGTGGCCAGGGGACAGGGTTTGGAGGCTCAGAGGTCCACAGCAGGGAGTGTTCAACATAGCACTGCAAGTCAGGGAAGACAGCACGGATGAGGTGATTTTGGAATTTGGGTTTGGAGCAAGGTTGAGGTCGATAAGGAGAGGAGAAGGAGAGAGAACACGGGCAAAAGCATGGAAGCACAGAAAGAGGCTGTATGTTTGAGAAAGGAGGCAAGTCATCCCGGGCAGGGCAGCAAGCGGCGAGGCTGATGGGCAACTGGGGGGCAGCTAGGGGGCAGCTCCTGTGCCTCTGGGACACCATGTGAGCTGACTGTGATGGAAGCAGCCAGCACATCGGTTCTCTTGCTGCAATTCACAGTCAGTGGGCAAAGCTGGAGCAAGGTCCCACAGCCTCATCTCTTCAAATTAGGCTAAAGAGGTGAAATGGCTACATTGCTGCCGTTTTGCCAGTTGCCTCTTCTCTCAGGATCCCTCCTGTTAGATCCAAGGAAGGTGGCTTTCACCCCTACCCACGGGCCTCTTGGATCATTCCCAAGGCCACTCAGTGGGGACTTCACCTCATTACAGTCATCAGGAGACCTTCGCTATATTCTAATCGTGTTCTTATAAAAAAGTTGACACTCATTGAGAAGGCCATGTTTGGAAATATATATATTTTATAAACTTATTTTTTACTTATTTATTTTTGGCTGCATTGGGTCTTCGTTGCTGCGCGGGCTTTCTCTAGTTGTGGAGAGCGGGGGCTGCTCTTTGTTGCGGTGTGGTGGCTTCTCTTGTTGCAGAGCACGGGCTTTAGGCACACGGGCTTCAGTAGTTGTGGCACACAGGCTCAGTAGTTGTGGCTCACGGGCTCTAGAGTGCAGGCTCAGTAGTTGTGGCACACGGGCTTAGTTGCTCCGCAGCAAGTGGGATCTTCCTGGACCCACTTTTCCCAAAGAATATATATATTTTTTCTTTGGAAAAATAGGCCATCTTTACATCTTTACCCTGTTGTTGCAGGCTGAACTTTATTAGCATTTCACCTGTGGTTTGGTGACGACACAAGCTGGTTTGAAAACCATGGGAAAGCAAATGTTGGTTGATGAATTTGTTTTTGTTCCTCACAGTTCTGACACATAGGAAATACTTAAATTGTTACTTTACCACTTTGTGCAAAACCAGTCTGAGTATCAGAGAGCTGTGTGGGCAGAATGTGGATGTTTTTGATTCCAGTAGTGGACGTCCAATGTGAAAGTCATGGAATCAAGCACACCTGGAGTTGGAAGGACTCTATGGTCCACAAGTCCAATGCTTTAGTTGAGGGCTGCTGGTGACTGGCTGCCAGCATTCCTGATATATGGTAGATTGATTTCTGCTTGTATACCTCCAGTGACAGGGAACTCAGTACCTTAACATCAGCTCTGAGATATTGCTAGTGGGCATGTTTAATGATGTCACACAGGAAGTATCACAGCCTCCATGTGTTTCAGTTTTGGCTCCAGGGTTAAGTTGGAACAGCCCTTGGCCATAGTACCCAGGAAGCTGTTGCCTGTACCAAGAGAACACAGACTCAGGTGCAGAGGAATGTGGGCTGCCCCCTGACAGTGACTGAGAGGTCACTGGAGTCTGCCCTAAGCAGTAAATATGTAAGCATTCAGGATCTGGGGACCCAGGAGCAAGAAGCAGACGCCCCAGTGCAGGGTGTGTCACAAGAACAATGTGGTTTGTGCAGAAACTTGCAGACCAGATGAGCTTGGAGGGTATCTCCTCACCTGTCCTGGTTAAGGTCCTTACCAGTCCTCAGAGGGGAAAAGCTGGAGCTCAGAAATCACTGAGTACCTGTGTCATTCATTCAACAAATATTTGCTTGTAAGTTTTAGAGAGTGTATTACAATAAAGCGTTTTTATGGAATGTGACCTTGGTCATGCTCACCAAATCTTTTTGCTGTCATCCTAAAGTCAGGTGTGAAAGCTACCCTTGGAAGGATTGTAGATAGAAGGTTACAGGTGCATTTCTGAATCAAGAGGACTAGGAATTTGGCTGGGGTCTGGAGTCCTGGGTCTTGGGTCCTGGGTCCTGAGCCGGCCGTAAGAGATAAAGGGCTGCTTTCTCATCAGGGTCCCCCAGAGCCACCTGGGATGCTTGTTCACCAAGCAGAGATGCAGAGGGTCTGGGGTGGGTCTGGCCTGTGCGGTTTGAACAGGCTCCCCAGGAGATAGATGCTTGTTTGAGAAAGGCTGCCTTTCAGAGCACTGTCTTAACAAGGTACGGCTGTCCTAGGTGTGCCTCATGTCACAAAAGCCCTGTGAAAGGTGACAAATGTTGCACCGATTTGCATCCTGTAAATTGGTTGTGTTGCATCCCCCTGCCCCCTGTGCCATCTCTGGTCTACAGAGAACTATAGTGTCTGAGAATCCTTTTCTAAAGGGCTTGACACACTGCCAGGTGTCACCAGAAACAAATGCATCACTCCTTTCCACGTTGGCCTGCTCGATGCCTGGAGAAATCTCTTGTCTTGCCCACTGTACCTTGGGAACAGGTGCTGGTCCACAGCTGAGCACATTCATTCCTTACACCTAACAACCTTGTCTGGCCATTTTCTCCATCGTTCAGTCTCTCTCTGCTCTCAGCTTTGGGTCAGAGAGCTGTGACGTCCGATGTGCAGAACAGCCGTCAAAGCCTTGATTAGCAAGAAATGGGTCCCACTTCGCCAGAGCCCAAAGGTGGTGTGAGCTAAGTGGGCTCTGAAGATCCTGCTGGTGAGATGTGCTTTTCTCACTTCAGCTTTTAACACGTCTTGCAGAGAGCGGTGCAGACCCCCCCAGCTGCGGTGGGAGCCGTAGGTACCGACATGTGGGCTAATGTCCACTGCAGTGGCAGCGGGGAAGGGTCACGTCACGGGGAGACCCCTGTGGCTCTGCACCTGGCCACACTTCCACCCCGCTTTTCCCCCTGGCTCCCAGGGAACCTGAGCTCCGCACGCCTGCTGAATGTTTAAGACTTTCTGCCTGCCTTGCATTGTGACTCTGACATTGGCTGGGTGTTACGGGCTGAATGTTTGTGTCCCCCCCAGATTCGTATGCTGATATTCTAACCCCGCAGTGTGGTGTGTTAGGAGGTGGGGGCCTGTGGGAGGTGATTAGGTCCTGAGGGTAGAACTCTTGTAAATGGGGTGAGCACTATTAGAAGAGACGCTACAGAGCTCCCTTGCCCCTTCCGCCCTGTGAGGACATAGAAGACAGAAATCTATGAACCAGGAAGCTGGCTCTCGCCATACATGGAATCTGCCGGCACCTTGACATTGGACTTCCCAGCCTCCAGAACTGGAGAAATACATATCCTTTGTTAGAAGTCACCCGGCCTGTGATATTCTGTTAAAGCTGCCCAAACAGACTAAGACAGCTAGTGAACCTGAGCAGGTGGCTCCACTTGCTGAAACTTGGTGCCCACACGCGCACGGCAAGGCTGCCCCCTCACAGCCCATTTGTGAAGGAGGGTCATTCCTTCTTTCTTGGCTCGCAGCAAGTTGTGCCATCTTATCTCCTGCCTGTGAGGACAGCACAAGCTTTTATTCATATCTGGGGTTCTTCACTGCATCTAGCTCAGAGACCGGCATTGCACAGGAAACCAGTGGTCAGAGGGAGATCGCAAACCCTCAGAGACGCAGTGGATGCCCCTCCAGGTGGGGAGAGGGGCCAGGCCTGTGTTCACAGCTGCGTGAGCTGACTCCGTATACTGGATCAGTCTGTCTTGTGTCATAATGAAGCGCGATTTCCTTCCCACTTCTCAGTCTTTGGAAGTATCCTCTGTGCTGGTTACAGAGGGGTCCCTGCACACTGTGTCCTCCCCCTGCCCCGCCATCTTGGAATCCTGGGGCCCATGGCTACCTGGACCTTGGGGTCTAAGGGCCATTTTCATTGTGAGGTCTTAGCTTTTTCCAGCTTTGAGCAAATACAGTGAAAACCAATTGGGTAATAATACAACCATGACTGGGGCCTTCAAAAACATTTGGGGAGCTGACAGTGTTCTAACCAATATGCTTATTTTTTTGTAATGAGCCTAACTTGCTGGATAGGTTAAAATGCTATTTTCTCATGCTGCATAAATGCAGTTTGTATGCAATTGAGCCCAAATAAAATTACCGTTTTCGTTCTCATCAAATGGGGAACACGCTGATGAGGACAGTTGAAATGCAATTTATGATTATGTATATTAAGCTACCTTCAGGACACTAATATGTAGATAAATGAGACTTTCATTATTGTGAATCAAGATGCCATTAACCTTGAAAATTATTTACAGTTGTCACAAACATTCCTTAAAAAGGAAAAAAAGGACAATCCCCAGTTTTGTGGTTCCTCTTTTTTTTTTTTACTATTGTCCTAATTTATTATTATTATTTTTTGGCGGTACGCTGGCCTCTCACTGTTGTGGCCTCTCCCGTTGCGGAGCACAGGCTCCGGACGCACAGGCTCAGCGGCCATGGCTCACGGGCCCAGCCGCTCCGCGGCATGTGGGATCTTCCCGGACCGGGGCACGGACCCGTGTCCCCTGCATCGGCAGGCGGACTCTCAACCACTGTGCCACCAGGAAAGCCCTATTGTCCTAATTTTATTTATTATCCAGCTTTATTAAGGTACAATTGACAAGGGACTTCCCTTGGTGGTCCAGTGGTTAAGACTCCACGCTCCCTATGCCGGGGGCCCGAGTTTGATCCCGCATGCCGCGGCTAAGAGTCCGTATGCTCCAGCTAAGACCTGGCGCAGCCAAAGAGATAAATAAATAAATATTTTTAAAAAGATATAACTGACAAATAATATGACGTAAGTGTAAGGTGTACAATATGAGGATTTAATACACATATAACGTGAAATGATCGTTAAAGTAGGGTTAGTTAATACCTCCATCACCTCACATTATTACCATTGCTTTGTGTGTGTGTGTGGTGAGAAAAATCTTAAATATATTTAAGGTCTACTGTCTTAGCAACTTTCTGGTATATAATACAGTGTTGTTAACTGTAATCGCCATGCTGTACGTTAGATCCCCAGACCTTATGCATCTTACAACAAAGGGAAGTTTGTACCCCTTGATTGACATCTCCTCATTTCCCCAGCCCCCCAGCCCCTGGTGACCACGGTGCTAGGGAGTCTGAGAATTTCTCAGACCTTCTATGGATATACCTGCCCCACGCTTCTTCCTCCCTCTTGTGGCAGAATTCTTATACTTGCCTGCCTTCTCTTGATCTTGCAACACATCAGGCAGTGTACTGGCGTCCTCCCTTTTGCTTTCCCAAGGGTAGAACTGAATCTCAAGTTCGTGATGTCTCCCTGGACTGCAAATTTGGCTGGCCTTCTGGGCTAGCTCCCTAGCCATCTGGCAAAGTTCACTCTCGCTGCCATCAGGGGTACACACCGAGAGCCAGCCCTAGGCTGGGGTTTTGTGCAGGGGGAGGCACATGGAGTACTGAGTGTGTCCATGGACCAGGGGAGTGGATCTGTGTGCAAGGGGTTCCTAGTGGCTCGTGGCTAGGCTACTTGATGGAGTCCAGGATCCTTGCTCCTTTAATGGCTTCTGAGGTCCTGTCTGCTGCTCTACCATGCTCTTCCCGTCCTCCAATCGTGCAGCTCATGACTCAGTTACTCTTTTTTTAATTTTTTTTTTGCGGTATGCGGGCCTCTCACTGTTGTGGCCTCTCCCGTTGTGGAGCACAGGCTCCGGACGTGCAGGCTCAGCGGCCATGGCTCACGGGCCCAGCCGTTCCGCGGCACGCGGGATCTTCCCGGACCGGGGCACGAACCCGTGTCCCCTGCATCGGCAGGTGGACTCCCAACCACTGTGCCACCAGGAAGCCCGACTCAGTTACTCTGGATGGAGTGGGAGAAATGGGCCTCTCTGGCAGTGTCCTGTGCAGTCGGGGAAGTCGAGCAGTCACTTGCTTACTCACATGATCTCATTTTCCCCCCAGGGGAGAAATCACAGGCCAAGAATATCTCTCTTGACGCTGAGCTGTGCCACCTTGGGGGAATGGTGACATGGGTAAAGTCAGATTGTCCCTTTTATCCTCTCACTGCATCCACACTCATATTTTTATTTTATTTTTTTGCTGTGACAGTGGGCTAGAACTTCTCTGCTGGAAACCTGGACTTCCACAATGGGTCTCTCATCTGTGAGCGGTTGTTCTTAGACAGTGTTCGCTAGGGGCTCCTGGGCCATAGCCAAGAGGAGGTGGAACCAGTTCATGGGCCACTGCAGGGTCCGTAGGCAGGACCGAGGTTTGTCTGCCCATTACCTAGTGCACAGGTGGGCAAGACTCTTCCCGGTCCTGTGGTATATGGGGCTGCATCCACAGCTCCCACAGATGCACTTTTGTCCATCGATGGGCAGCAAATTGTTGTTGTGTTGAGGGGATACAAGTGAGGGACATCTTATTCAGCCACGTTGTTGATGACTTGCTGTTCTCTTTGTGGGTCCCGGGCCAGATTGCCTGAAGGTTCAGCTCTCAGTATCGAGCTCTCAGGCTTCTAATCACTGTCAGTGCCTTTGTGCTGACTTCTTAGGGCTCTGCATGGAACCCAAACAAATGAGATAGGTGCTTTCAGTCTGGGTCCCTCCATACATTTATTTTCTCCTAGAGAAATTATTTCCCCAACACTTCGCTCCCAAACGTCTGTTACTGAGAGGAGCGTGATGTGAGGAGGAGGAAGGAGACCTGATCAGAGTTCTGGTTCTGTTACTCAGTGGATGGATAACCATACATCTAGGCTAGCCTTTCTTGGGCCTCAGCTCTCTCATCTGTAAAGTGGGGACGATAAGACATGTTGCATTAGTTAGGATTCTTTGGCTGTAAGCAACAGATTCTGAGTGTAGCCAACTTGAGCTAAAAAGGAATTCATTGGGAGGATATGGGTGGGGAATTTAGAAAAACAAAGGAAAAGAAACTTCCCTGAAAGAACAGAAATCGTGGTGCCCCTGGGGATTTAGTCAGGAGATTTCAGGCTGCTTCTGCTGGGATGAATGAACAGAGCAGTTTTCTTTTAAATTATTGGGGGAGGGGGAAGGGTAAGCTGGGACGAAGTGAGAGAGTGGCATGGACATATACAGTACCAAACATAAGGTAGATAGCTAGTGGGAAGCAGCCGCATAGCACAGGGAGATCAGTTCAGTGCTTTGCGACCACCTAGAGGGGTGGGATAGGGAGGGTGGGAGGGAGACGCAAGAGGGAGGGGATGTGGGGATATATGTATATGTATAGCTGATTCACTTTGTTATAAAGCAGAAACTAACACACCATTGTAAAGCAACTATACTCCAATAAAGATGTTTTTAAAAATTAAGTAAATAAAGAGGTCCTCAGAGATTTGGGAATAGGGGCAAGGAGGCCTATGTTCCGCCTCCCAGACAGCTCCCTGTGCCTGAGATTTATCCACGCTACACCCACGCCCCACTAATCAGGTTAAGATGCAGGGACTCTGTCAGCCACCCAGACAGCAAATCTTGAGTAGCCTGAGATTCTCAGCCAACGTTTACAGCTGCACTGATGCAGCCCAGAAACAATTCCCAGCCCTGGCTGTACAGGAGAATCACTTGGGAGCTTTTAAATATCGGCCTCCACCAGATACCCTGATTCTGTTAGGTGCAGCCCAGGGATGGGGGAATCTTAAAAGCTCCCCAGGGGCTTCCCTGGTGGCGCAGTGGTTGAGAGTCCGCCTGCCGATGCAGGGAACACGGGTTCGTGCCCCTGTCCGGGAGAATCCCATCATGCCACGGGGCGGCTGGGCCCGTGAGCCATAGCCGCTGAACCTGCACGTCCGGAGCCTGTGCTCCGCAACGGGAGAGGCCACAGCAGTGAAAGGCCCGCGTACGGCAAAAAAAAAAAAAAAAAAAAAAAAAGCTCCCCGGGTGACACGCATGCAGAGACTAAGTTGAGCAGTGCTGATCCAAGTGCTCAGTTGGAGGCATCCTGAGGCTATGCTCCCCCCAGCACAACTGGATCCACTTAGCTACACAGAGCAGCCAGGCCCCACCCACCTTGGGTCAGAGGTCATCCAAGCCCATCCAAGGTCAACAGACCGGGGAGCAACCAGGGTTCTGGATGTTCTCAGGCCAGCTCCCCTTTCTGAGGGCTGGCTCTGTCGGGATTCTAGGTTTCAGCCCCTGCTCTGCCCCCAGCTCTGGTCACTGGATCCCATCCCATCCCTGTCCACTTCCTTCTGGAGTGACCACTGAATGTAGATGGAAGAACCCAGAAGGCGGGGGCAGAAGCACCGTCTTAACAAGGTACGGCTGTCTTCCGTACAAGGGACATCCGTGTTCCATGCTCCTGGGGCTGAGTGTGGCAAGGGCTGGGTGACATCAGCAGAGACAGCTGGGGGGACGATAGGACCCCAGACCAAATGCATGATCCCCACATGGAGATCCACCCATCATCTCCCACCAAGCCTGATCACCCTCCTCCCTCCCACAGGGGATGGAGCAAGAAAGAGCAGGTGGGCCTCGCCTCCCCCAAACCGTCCCCCCCACCCCGGGGTGCCCAATGACTGAAGGGAGGGAAGGAAGGCGACGAGGAACAGGGGAGACAAAGGGCAGGAAACGACCGTGAACTCCAGTCCTAAGAGAGAGAGGGCTTTACCCATCTCTTTAGTGTCACACTGCAGCAGGGTCAGTGCCACACCTCGTTCCCTTGGGTCCCGAGTGGCCATTTCTGTGCACTTGCTCCTCTGAATTCACTTCCGACAGCGAGTCTCTGTGTCTCTGTCCTCAGCGGGGAAGGGGGTGCTGCCAGGGGTGGGGAGAGGGAGCTGCTGGGGGCCGGATTTGCACTACCGCCCCACCCCCAGCCTTGGGCGGCAGCCCTGCATCAGGGACTGATCCTCCCGCATGGGGCGTCTTCCAGCAGTGCTTTTCAGATCCCCTGGGATCTTGTTAAAAAGCAGATTCTGTTTTCGTAGGTCAAAGAGAACCTCAAAATTCTTCGCTGGCAGCAAACCCCAGGCGGTGGTGTTGCTGCGGGGCTGTGGGCCACATCTCAGGGACAGCAGGCCTGCTGGATCTTTCTTTCTGATCCTCGTTTCCTTCCGTCTTACTGGTTTTCCTGGGAGCACTTCCTACAAAATCACTTTGTTCCAAATCCTCATCTCACAGTCTGCTTGGAACCGTTCCCGTGATATTCACGGATTCATGAGATGGGTAATGCCGTCCCCACTTGAACAGATGAGGAAACAGAAGCTCAGAGAAGAGGAGTCCCTGGCACAAGGTCACACAGCCAGTGAGGGGCAGAGAGGGGCCTCCATCCAGGTCTGCTGGACACCCAGACCCACTCTCCTCTCCCCACACCATTTGTCAGGTGATCCTCCCCCAGTGCTCAGTCTCTTTAACCAAGCCCAGCATCTTGCTTCTTTGTGTTCAGGTTTGGAAACCAGTTGGGAGCAGTTAACAGACCACCTTGTTGACCGCTTCTCAGTCAAGCCTCTAGACCTGCAACCCTTTGCGCAGTAAAAATGCACCAAGATCTAATTGCAGCTCCAGTGCCAGGATTCCAGTCCTCCACCTGACATGAAGCACCTCTCAGGGCCCCGTTTTTCTTTTATTTTGGCCGTAAGACAGTTAAGCAGTGGGTTCTCTGGAAGCCGTTAAATAAGGCAGAATGTCAGGATCAACAGAAAGCTCTTCAATCCTTTCATCCCTGTGGAAACAGAGCAGGGGTCACACATTGTGTTCTCAGAGAGCTCCCGCAGCCCTGCCACCCAATGGCTGGGGAGTGGCTTGGGGCTGTGTGACATCCTGTCACCCCGGAAACAGCTCTTTTCTGTTCCCGGATGAGATACCTTGGCAGATGAAATGTCATCGACCTGCCTGTAATGGTAGATACCACCCCAGTTGCCTTCACAACTGTTACTGCCTCAAAGATATTAAAAAAGGAACAGGGCTTCCCTGGTGGCGCAGTGGTTGGGAGTCCGCCTGCCAATGCAGGGGACACGGGTTCGTGCCCCAGTCCGGGAAGATCCCACATGCTGCGGAGCGGCTAGGCCCGTGAGCCATGGCCACTGAGCCTGCGCATCCAGAGCCTGTGCTCTGCAATGGGAGAGGCCACAACAGTGAGAGGCCCATGTACCGCAAAAAAAAAAAAAAAAAAAAAAGTGCTGTGTTTCTTAAAAAAGGAACAAATGTTTAATTGCTGGTTTGGAGTAAACACACCCATTTCCTAAAAGCTTCTTTTAACTTCACACACTGAAAAGCAGAACAGGGCTTCCCTGGTGGCGCAGTGGTTGAGAGTCCGCCTGCCCATGCAGGGGACACGGGTTCGTGCCCCGGTCTGGTAAGATCCCACATGCCGCGGGGCGGCTGGGCCCGTGGGCCATGGCCGCTGAGCCTGTGCGTCCGGAGCCTGTGCTCCGCAACAGGAGAGGCCACAGCAGTGAGGGGCCCGCGTACCGCAAAAAAATAAAAAATAAGAAAAGCAGAACATTTGTGCTGTGTTTGGCTGCCCCTCCCAGCCAAACTTCAGTACGAGATTTCTTAAAGCCGGCTTTTTGGGCCGGGGTCCTTCTGCAGGGTGGGGCTATTTTGGAGTTAACTCCATGGTTCACACAAAATGAGCACATATCTTCGTGGAGATAACAAATACGACTGCAAATGGGTACAGCCGAGGGCCGGGAGGAGGTAGCTCTCATTAACTGTAGCCTGGGTGCTGGCAGGCAGTCCTCGTTTTATTGCCTCACTTTAACGTGCTTTTGCAGATCACGTGTTTTTTACAAATTGAAGGTCTGTGGCAACCCTGCATCAACCAAGTCTATCGGCGCCATTTTCCCAAAGCATTTGCTCACTTTGTGTCTCTGTGTCACGTTTTGGAAATTCTTGCAATATTTCAAACTTTTTTGTTACTATTATATTTGCCATGGTGATTTGTGATCAGTGATCTTTGCTGTGACTATGCAAAAAAATTATGACTCGCTGAAGGCTCAGATGACGGTTTGCACTTTTTAGCAATACAGTATTTTAAAATTAAGGTATGTATATTGTTTTTTCAGACATGATGCTGTTGCGCACTTAATAGACTATAGCAGAGTGTAAACATAACTGTTATATGCACTGGGAAACCAAAGAATTTGTGTGACTTGCTTTATCACGATATTTGCTTTATTGTGATGGCTTGGAACTGAACCCGCAATATCTCCGAGGTCTGCCTTACAAAGAACCACACTGCATGGAAGTGTGGCTTGGTCACCTCTTTTTAGGTGAGGAGCAGGGGCTCTGGGAGGAAATGGCTTCCCTTTAAATCTCAGGTCAGCCCCTGTGGGCTAAGTGACCTGGAACAGGTTCCTTCCCCTCCCCCACCCGCTGTTTCCTCACCATGCTGGGCTCATGCAGGTGTGCACAAGTCACATGGGACAGGAGAGTAAGCCCCGAATCATTGTATGGTAGGTACTCTTGCAATCAGTGTGTGACTGTCCATCTCTAGTTCCAGGGCAGGGGAGCCTTCCTGTTCTCTATAAAGCACATAGGTCCATCATCTGGTCACAGCCCTTCCACCCCATTTGTATTTTTAGTATATATTTTATTTAAGGAGCCAACACTGCTCTGGATCAGATGGCAGCTCAGGCTGTTGACCCCCTCCTTGAACCCGATCCATGACACACTAGCAGAAAAATGTGGAGGTGGATGGATCTTAGAACTGCTCCGAGCTACTGACACAAAGCTGGTGAGACCTGCTGATAAGCAGAAGAGGGTTGGGTCCCAGCATGGGATGATCTGGTCCCTTGGAGTGGGAACCAGAGGTGGGTCCTCTTAGCATCACTCCAGTGACCCCTGCTGGGGGATTTGGGTTTTCCATCCCTGTAACTTCAGGCTCTGCTGGACCTCAGGTCCTCGTTCCCAAGGGCACAGGAAGGGATCCTGTAAAGTTACAGCCTTTGCCTGGTACACCAGCAGCCCAAGAAAGGAGTTGTAATACTGGTAGGAGAATAACAGGGGGGTTGTGTTGTTGCTACATAATGGGGGCAGGAAAGAATATGTCTGGAATTCAGCAGATACACTGGGGTACCTCTTGGTACTTGTAAGCCTGGAGATAATCATGAACAAGTAATAACAGGTGTGGTACCAGAGTATGGTACCCAGGTCTCGGACCCTTGGAAATGAAGGAGTGACAAGAGCCTAGACCAGTAGAAGAGCTGGCCAAGGGCACGCTAGAAAAAGGGCTAGAGGAGTGTATTAGCTTCCTAGGGATGCCATAACAAATTACCATAAACCGGTGGCTTAAACAATAGAAGTTTTTTTTTTTTTTTTTTTGCGGTACACGGGCCTCTCACTGTTGTGGCCTCTCCTGTTGTGGAGCACAGGCTCCGGAAGCGCAGGCTCAGCGGCCATGGCTCACGGGCCCAGCCGCTCCGTGGCATGTGGGATCTTCCCAGACTGGGGCATGGACCCGTGTCCCCTGCATCGGCAGGTGGACTCTCAACCACTGCGCCACCAGGGAAGCCCAACAATAGAAATTTATTGTCTCACAGTTCTGGAGGCTAAAAGTTCAAGATGAAGGAATCAGCAGGGTTAGTTTCTTTTGAGGGCTTGTGGATGGCTGTCTTCTCTCTGTCTTCACATGGTCTTTCTTCTGTATCCATCTGTGTCCCAATTTCCTATTCCTACAAGGACACCAGATTGGATTGGGGTCCACCGTAATGACTTCATTTTACCTTAATTACCTTTTTAAAAGCCCTGTCTCCACAAACAGTCACATTTTGAGGTACTAGGGGTAAGGATTTCATCACATGAATTATTTGGGGACAGAATCCATCCCACAACAAGGAGGTTCATGATGAGTATCAATTAAAACCTCAGGACCAACTGTCCCAGTGGGACCTGTGGCCTATCCCACTAAACCATCTGTTGTAAGTTTGTTTATTTGTTTATTTATAAAAGAAACCGTGACCAGTCACTGTTACCCACCCAGATTCTTGGACTCTTTTTAATCAATAGAAATTGGCAAGAGGCTAGATGAGAAATTCAGGCAAGGCTTTACTGGGACTCTTGTTGCAGCACGAGGAAGCCAGGACAAGAAACAGATGTGCTTTCTTGCTCCGCGAGGGAAGGAAGGAGAGCTGGCTCCTTAAATGGGGTGAGGGTGGGTCAGGCTGGAGGAGTGGCTTGGGTGGTCGGCTCGCCCCGTGGGTGGTCCTGTGTGCAGGGATCATGCCCAGTATCCTGCTTTTGCCCCCCGACACCTCAGAAATGGCAGTGGGGTTTTGGCCTTTTTGTATCTTATTGTTCGTACTTTGCCCCAACTGTGCATGTGTGAGGTTATTTTTAGTCCCTTATAGTTTCTTTGTATTCTGTCGCTCAAGGAGACCTTTGTCCAGGTGCAGACACTCCAGGAAAGGGTCCCGGGTCCCAGACTGCCTTATCACCACCTTGAAAAATTCAGGGACAGAACAGAATGAACTTGATGTGGAGCAGAACTGGATCTGAGCGGTGCAGGGGGCCGTGGACTACAGCAGCTGCTCTCAGAGCCCTGCCCGTATTCCATGGGCACTCAGAGTTCTCAGGCACATGGACGGCTGCCCACTGCAAGCACCCGTGATACCCTCCCAAGGGCTTCCTCTGGCATCTCAGCTTGTGCTCGGGACAGGCAGGAAGTGCTGGGAGTGATACCCCCAGGGTCGGCCCTGGGCTAATGAAGCAGTTGGAGAATAGATAAACTAACTTCCTCATCCTCAGAGTGGATGGAGGTGCGGGACTCTAAGGTATGCCCTACACCGGGGGTCCCCCACCCCCAGGCTGCGGACCGGTACCGGGCCGCACAGCAGCAGGTGAGCAGCGACGAGCAAAGCTTCATCTGTCGCTCCCCGTCGCTCGCATCACCGCTCCCCGTCGCTCGCATCACCGCTCCCCGTCGCTCGCATTACCGCCTGAACCCTCCCCTTCCTCCCCTGCCACCTGTCTGTAGAAAAATTGTCTTCCACGAAACCGCTCCCTGGTGCCAAAAAGGTTGGGGACCGCCGCTCTACACTGTCTCCGAGAGGTCAGTGGGGGGTGGAGCCCCAGTAACCCACAGAGTAACCTACTTATTCATGTACCCTGTACTGGCTTGCTTAATCCCCTTACTGCTCATTTCCCGGCTCTCCTACTGGTATTTCTTGGGATCATTTCCCAGATAAACGACTTGCGTTTAAATCCTGTGCCAAGGCTTTGCTTCTGGGGGAACATCAGTGAAGACAGGAAGAGGAATGGAACCCCATTTGAGTGCCTGCCACGGGCTAGGAATTGCGCCAGGCCGTTCACCTCCTCATGTCTTTTGATCCTGTGAGGCCAAATTTATCATTCCCATTTTAACACTCGAGAAAACTAAGGCTTAACAAGTTTCTGAGGTCCCAGCACCCCACCATGAAGTGGTGGAGCCAGGATTTGTTTCTGATGATGGGGAAGTCCCAGTTCCAAAGGACAGGTTGCTGACTGTGCTGGGCCAATCCTGGGCCTAGGAGTCAGGAGCCCTGGGTTCAAGTTTCAGGCATGGCAGTTACTTGGACAAGTAACTTCCCCTCTCTGGGTCTCAGTTTCCCTATTTGTGAAATATAAGAATAGGGTTAGGGCTTCCCTGGTGGCACAGTGGTTGAGAGTCCGCCTGCTGATGCAGGGGACATGGGTTCGTGCTCTGGTCCGGGAAGATCCCACATGCCGCGGAGCGGCTGGGCCTGTGAGCCATGGCCACTGAGCCTGGGCGTCGGGAGCCTGTGCTCTGCAACGGGAGAGGCCACAACAGTGAGAGGTCCTCGTACCGCAAAAAAAAAAAAAAAAAAAAGAATAGGGTTAGAACATTTCTGAAAGCCCCTCTGGCTCATTCTTTACCTTCCTCAACACAGGTCTCAGATGTGACTTCTAGACAAGGCCTTAGAGGCTGTTCTGGAGGGTTTAACCTCTTAACTGATCTCTGACTGAGCTTTATTGACTGTCAGATGTTTAAGGATTATATGGATTATCTCCCTGCAATAAGACAGAAAATATAATTCTCCTAATTTCATTTGACTCTCTAGGAAAAGCAAATTTTTTGCCTGCTCTGAAATGTCATTGGGGGGAAAATTATTGGAATTCATTGATAAAACTCTAATCTTTCCCCATGTATTTCCCACGGATGTCATATAACTCTTTCTACCAGACAGTTTCTATAGATTTAATGAAGAAAATGAAGCAGGTAGGAAGGAGGATGGCAGCAGATTAATGGTTGCTTAAAAGATTATGCACAGATGGCAGCTGATAATGGATGGGAAGTTGGCACATGGATTCTAAGGGCTTTCTGTGCACCAGCACCATACTAAACATGAAACATACAGGACTCAGATGAGTCATCTCATTTCTGAGCTAATTCTGAGAACTATCTCCATTTCTGAGATGAGGGAATTTAGGTTCAGAGAGGCTAAGCAGTCAGAAAAAGGTCACACAGCCAATTGGTGGCAGAGTTACAAGTTAGACCCAAGTCTAGTCTTGAAGAGTGAAGGCTTTGGAGCAGGAAGATGACTTAGATTTGAATCTTTCACCAATTGGTTTGTCATCATGTGATCCTCAGAAGGCCACCTGGCCCCTTTGAGTCTCAATTTCTTCGTCTCAAAAGTGAGACTAACACCATTAATTGGGATACTGGGTATGTATTCAATAGCTGTGAACACAGTTTTAGGTATGTGGAAAGTGCTGTGATGTTATTCTTTCCCTTCACCCCCAGGGTTTCTCTGATATCAACCTTCTCACCCCACTCCCTTATCCACCAGTAAGGTAGTTCTGGCTGCCTGGTATTTCCCTGTGGGTCATTCACACCTGGAAGCAAGACCTTTGTTTTACCTCTGCTGGCAGTCTCCTACCTCTTTGGTATTTGCAACCACAGAAGGGTGTGCAAGTAGTTACCTGCACCGGATTATGGTTTTTCTTGATGACATTTTTACCATTTTTCCATCTTCAGGGCATCTTTGTCCTGTTCTGGTATGGTCAGTGGTGTTGGCTGGTCTCAGTACTTTGGGATCCTGTAACTATTCACTGCCACCCAAGTTATCCATCCCCATTGCTCCCAGCATGCAGTCTCCACTCTCTCTCTGCTGAGATTACTGCCCAGGCCACACCACCTCCGCCCCTTGCTTAGGAACCTGGGCTCTAGTTAATGACTGTCAGAAGGTTATTGACAACCATTCTTTATCCATCTGCCATGAGACCCCACCATTAGAAAGTCACTTGTTTGGTTAAAGGTAAGGTGTCTCCTATTAAAATGCAACTATCTCTAGCATATTCAAATTAAATTCTATCAACCATCCACACCTTAGCAAGAGATATCTTTAAGGAATGGGCCCCAGAGTGGGTAAGATGCTGGTGGTTCTGAGGAAACCTCAGCTGTCTTCATAGCCTCACCCCTGACCCTTCCCTTAAACAGTTGCCAGGCAGATCTGGGGACTCGGAGCAATATGAGGGACCATATGTACAAGAGGATACAGTTAAAGAGGGAGAAGTAAAACTAAACATAGCCCCAAACTCAGAAGACTCTGGGCCTCATCCAACCTGCCACCCAGTGTTTACTGTAGAGCATGACAGGCCAATTTGAGAACCTCATTGAAACTGGGAGAGATTTTGTTCAGCAGAGGAACAGTGCAAGGGAAGCAATAGGGAACAGATTGCTACCCGTAGGGACTCTTAAAGCTAACCATCTAAGACCCCTTGCAGGATAGGACCCATACGCATGAGAAACTGCTGACTGTGGAATCAAAATTGAGCAAGAAGGGGACAGTAGAGATGGAGTAGATAAAGTCCAGATAAAAGTGGAAGGAGAGAACAGGGCCAGGAAATCTCAGAGAGCAAGCCGCATACTTTTGAACGCTATACAAAAGAGTAGAAGAAAGATCCCTAGGAAGTTAGTATTTCTAGCTTCTGAACAGTGCCTCCTAAAAGTTCAGGAAAATTCTTTTCACATAAAAAGGGCCACAGAAAAGAATCAAGATGAAATCCAGTACAAAGCTGTTATAAGAAAACAAGAGAATAAAGAGCAGAATAACATTTCCACAGGCAAAGAGACATGCCATAAAGCAGAACAAAGTGTAACTTTCTATTTCAAGTGAATAAAAGACATTATGATACAAGATATAACATAATTAGAAAAACAAAGTGAGAGAACTCAGGAAAGAATTAGAAATTAAAAAAAAAAGACTGAACTGTAAGGAACCGAAAGAATATAAATATCTTAATAGAAATAGAAGGTGACAGGAGAGAGAAATTAAAAATCAAAGAGAAAGGAAAATAGGGCTTCCCTGGTGGTGCAGTGGTTAAGAATCTGCCTGCCAGTGCAGAGGACATGGGTTCGAGCCCTGGGCCAGGAAGATCCCACATGCCGCGGAGCAACTAAGCCCGTGCGCCACAACTACTGAACCTGCTCTCTAGAGCCCGCAAGCCACTACTGAGGCCTGCATGCCACAACTACTGAAGTCCGCACTCCTAGAGCCCATGCTCTGCAACAAGAGAAGCCACTGCAATGAGAAGCCTGTGCATCACAATGAAGAGTAGCTCCCGCTCGCCACAACTAGAGAAAGCCCGCATGCAGCAACAAAGACCCAACGCAGCCATAAATAAATAAATAAGGAAGGAAGGAAGGAAAGGAAGGAAGGAAGGAAAATAGGGGAAAAAAGGTATTCAAGAGAGATAAATATTGAAGATAAGCAAAGACAATCCAACACAGGAACAATAGGAGTCCCTGAAGAAGGAAACCAAGGCAAAAGAACAGAAAAAACCTCCGAAACCATAATTCAAGAAAACTTTCCTGGAACTTCCCTGGTGGTCCAGTGGTTAAGACTCCACCTTCCAATGCAGGGGATGCGTATTTGATCCCTGGTGCAGAACTAAGATCCCACATGCCGTGTGGCAACTACTGACCCCACACACCATAACTAGAGAGCCCGTGTGCCGCAACTGCAGAGCCCATGTGCTCCGGAGCCCGTGTGCCACAACGAAGAGCCTGTGCGCTGCAACAAAAGATCCTGTGTGCTGCAACTAAGACCTGACGAAGACATAAATAAATAAATAAATGTTAAAAAAAGAAAACATTCCTAAAAAAAACATTGGACTTAAAAGTAAAGATTGAAAGTATATTTCATATTTTCTATTCCTGAGAATATTGACACAGAACTGTCAAATCCAAGACATATTCTAATATAATTACTGGACCCTAAAGAAAAGAAAAATCCTGTGGGTATCTAGGCCCAAAGACCTAGTGACTTTAAAGGAAATGAAATTAGATCATCATCAGAGTTTTGGAAAGTGATACTTAATTTCCCAGGAGAAAATGGTTAGTAACATTTAACGTACTTGAGGAAAGTGTGTGAGCCAAGGAGCTTGTGTCCACCAACCCTGATGTTCAAGTAAAAAAGGGAACAAACTATTATCTGTATGCAGGAATGCAGGAAATTTAATACTTTTGAGGACTGTACTAGAAAATGACCTTCAAACTGCCCAATTAACTAAGAAGACATTAGTATAAGGAATTGTGGTAAGCTTTAAGTATAGAATTACTTGCAGAACTAACAAAAAATAAACAATCGGAGAGAGAATAGTCTGTAGTGGCTAAATTCTCTGACAGTGTAAACAGATTGCAGCTATAAAAGTGTGAGGAGAATAAGAAGATAAAATTGAAAAAAAATTCTTTTTAAAAACATTTTATTGAAGTATAGTTGATATACAATGTTGTGTTAATTTCTTATGTACAGCAAAATGACTCAGTTGTGTGTGTGTGTATATATGTACATATATATTATTTTTCATATTCTTTTTTCCATTATGGTGTGTCACAGAATATTGAGTATAATTCCCTGTGCTATACAGTAAGACCTTGTTGTTTATCCATCTTATGTATAATAGTTTGCCTCTGCTAATCCCAAACTCCCATTCCTTCCCTCCCCTATGCCCCCTCCCCCTTGGCAACCACAGGTATGTTCTCTTTATCTGTGAGTCTGTTTCTGTTTCATAGATATGTTGATTTGTATTGTATTTTAGATTCCACGTGTAAATGATATTATATGATATTTGTCTTTCTCTTTCTGACTTACTTCGCTTAGTATGATAATCTCTAGGTCCATCCATGTTGCCACAAATGGCATTATTTCATTCTTTTTGATGGCTAATATTCCACTGGATACATATACCATTTTATCTTATTTATCCATTCATCTCTTGATGCACATTTAGGTTGTTTCCATGTCTTGGCTGTTGTAAATAGTGCTGCTGTGAACATAGGGGTACCTGTATCTTTTCGAATTATAGTCTTGTCTGGGTATATACCCAGGGGTGGGATTACTGGATCATATGGCAACCCTATTTTTAATTTTTTGAGGAACCTCCATACTGTTTTCCATAGTGGCTGCACCGAAAAAAATTTCTTTTTCACTTTCAGTAATCATATTGGTGATGGTAGTATTAATATTATTACTCTGAAATTATTATGTGTGTAATGTGCAATAAAACAAAGAAATAATTATGAGATATTCAGATTCTATCATCTCCCGAGTCTTGAGAATCATTATTCTTTGTGTGGAAGAAAGAAGACACAGATGTAATATAAAAGTAGTTCTGTGCAAACCCCATGGTCTTGAATTCAAGTCAGAAGTGCCAGTCAGTATATATTCATGTTATGGACATCTGTTCATATCACTTTTACTAGATAGGATGAGATCTAACTCATCCTTTAGATCCTTTAGATGGCTGAAGAATATTCAGTTATATGGTTTTACCACAATTTATTCAAATGTATATATATTTCCTCCCAAAATTTTACTATTACAAATCATGTGGCAATGTGTTTCTGAGTATATGAAAGAATATTTTTGAATGAGAAATTCCGAGGAATAGAATGCAGGGTCAAGGACTATGATCTTTGAAGTGTATTATATAATTGCCTTCCAAGAAGGTTGTATCAATTTGCATTTCTACTATGAATGGCTGAGAGTACTGTCTTCCCACAATCTCATTAACTTATTTTCAGTCCAGTGGGGAATATATTGCTTTGATATATATTTATTTGATCATAAAGAGAATCTTTTTTCAAGTTTATAGGCCATTTGTATTTCTTTTGTGAATTGCCTACTTAAAATTTGACTCATTTAAAGTCAAATGCTTTTATTGTTTATTTGTAGGCACTTACAACATATTAAGGGTGTTGATACTTTTTCAGTTGTACATTTTGTAACTATTTTTCCTTAATCAGGCACTTATTTTAATATGTGACTTAGAATTTTTATGTAGCCAGACTCATCAACCCCATTCCCCTTTTAATGACTCCTGGATTTTCTGTAACATTTAAAAAAATGGTCTGCTTTACCTCCAAGTCATAATAATTCTCTCATATTTCTTGTAGTAGTTTTACAGTTCTTTATTTTACATTTAGATTTTTAATCCACTGAAACTTTATTATGTGTGGAGTGAAATAGGTTTGTACGCATGTATGTATCCTATCTATGAATCATCTATCTATCTATCTATCTGTCATCAGTCTGCCCAACAGATAGGCAACTTTCCAACAACCTTCGAAAAATAATCTATCTATTCCCCCTTGATTTGAAAAGCCACTTTCTACTCACTAAATTATCGTATGTAATAGGTGTTCTTTATATTTCATTATGTTACACTGATCTATGCCTGTATCTTTGCTGGTACCATAGCCTTTTTTTTTTTTTTTCTTAAAGATGAGGGACAAGAGTTTGTAAAGTGTTTTTCTGTTCACATATGTAAATGGACCAAGACAACAGACAGACCTTGTTGTACCAGCAGTCCGCTCTATAAATCCTAGGCTCCCATTCCAGATCATCCCTCTGACTTCTTGGGTCCCCTTTTTGGCGTCCTGGGTCCCCTTAGCCTCTCGGTCTTATTTATCCCTCTAGGGGCCATTGCAGGTATTTCTATATCCTGACCAAATCTGTACCAAACTTTGAATTATTTTATTTTATTTTATTTTATTTATTTATTTTTTTGCGGTACGCGGGCCTCTCAGTGTTGTGGCCTCTCTCGCTGCAGAGCACAGGCTCCAGACGCGCAGGCCCAGCGGCCATGGCTCACGGGCCCAGCCGCTCCGTGGCATGTGGGATCCTCCCGGACCGGGGCACAAACCCGTGTCCTCCGCATCGGCAGGCAGACTCCCAACCACTGCGCCACCAGAGAAGCCCCCTGAATTATTTTATATTAATATACATTTCAACATTTGGAACTTGCTCTCAAGTTCCCTGCAGTATTATTCTTTCACATATGTCTTCACTATTCTTGCACATTTGCTTTCCAAATGACCTTAATGATCAATTTATTAAATTAAAATAACTATTAGGATTTTTATTGAAATTGAATTATATTAATAAATTAATTTGGACAAGAGTAAAGAAATATACAGTGTGTGTCTTCACATCCAAGAATATCATCTCTCACTCTAGGTCTTTGGAAAATGCCTTTCAGTACATTTTCATAGAAAGTGCTTGTGTTTTTCTCATTAAATGTATTTTTAGATGCAGTATAATTGCTGTGGTATTTTGAATGTGGTTCTGCTTTCCAGTATATATATTTTTTCAGTATGTTTTACAACTGATTTCTGCTTATATAAAGTTAAGTTATCACATTTAAAAATATTTACCCCCCGAAAGCAGGAGGCAGAGTCCATTCTTGTGGAGACCTTGAGGGCTGGGACAGGTGGTCTGGGGAGACACCTCTCCTGGGTGCATCACATGTGATTTTCTTCTCTTCTCCCACATTTGAGGGCTGGCTCTGTTACAAGCTGAGCCTCATTCCAGGGTGGATTTTCCCCTTGCTTGAGCCTTGGATACCACTAAGTCAGCACGTCAGCTCACTCAGTGACCTTCCAGAATCTCCAGGCACCTGTGAGATTTATAACAAAATGCTACTCCTCCCTTTCCCAAGCCTCCCATCCTGTTCTCAGAGATGAGGTATCCATGGCATTACTGGTGGCCCAGAATAGTATCTATTTGCATCACACAAGTCAACATTTAATATGTACTATGTAGTCTTTCTTGATAAAACTTCTAAGTATACTTTATGGCAAGAGAGTTTAGATATTTCCTATAACATTAGATACTTTCAGGAGTTCTGGGGTAGGGAATATGCCAGCTTATTATACCCCATGTTGCTAATTCCCTGTGGAAATTGGTACAAAATTGCACTGACATGGGCAGGACAAAACCTTAGGTGGTAAGTGAAGCCATTGGGGTCTGTATTTTTCAAGCCTGTATAATATATATATGTGTGTACACACACACACACACACACACACACACACACACACACACACACACACACACACACACACCACCACCACCACCACCCCCACCACCACCACCCCCTTCCCTGGCTTTCGGGTAGGCTCAGTACCCAGCAGGACTGAAGTTATGTACAGAGCCTTCACAATTAATATTGGAAACTGTCTAACAAGTTGTACAATTTGGTTTAATGGGATGTCTGATGAGTAACACATGGTTGTTTGTCAACTAAAAATATGTTGAAGACCTTTCAGCAAACCAGGGGAGACATCTCTTGTGTCACATCTCACAAACAGCTGCGCCCTGCCCTGGGTACACATAATTGCTGAAACTGATTGGGGAGGGCTGGAAGTGTTGATGCTGTCGTATTAATTTGCTCCATAAATCAACACATGAACTTGACAGCCCTTTAAAATCTTTATCATCGTGCATTTATCTTTTCTGTTCTGAAGGAGCTGTATCTGACTTCGATCCAAAGCAACTTATATTCATTAAACAAATATTTATTGAGCATTGACAGGTGATGAAGATTAGTATTGGCAGGGTCTGGGACCGTCTTCAAGAAGCTCACAGTTGGGCTTCCCTGGTGGCGCAGTGGTTGAGAGTCCGCCTGCCGATGCAGGGGACACGGGTTCTTGCCCCGGTCTGGGAAGATCCCACATGCCGCAGAGCGGCTGGGCCCGTGAGCCATGGCCGCTGAGCCTGCGCATCTGGAGCCTGTGCTCCGCAACGGGAGAGGCCACAATAGTGAGAGGCCCATGTACTGAAAAAAAAAAAAAAAAAAAGAAGCTCACAGTTTCACAGGGAAATAGACATATAAGCAAAATATTGCAGCTTAGTGTGATCAGGGCGGTGATAGGCATCAAGGTAGTGTTGCTGCAAAGATTCATTCATTCTTCATTCATTCATTTATTCATTCCACAAAGACTAAGACCTGCTAAGATAGAGGTGTGGCCTCTGCAGACATAGGACACAGTGCCTACTTCAGAGAGCTCAGTCTAGGAGCAAGGAACAAACATACAAATGGATTATAAACAAATATAAGCTACGGCAATCTGTAGCGGGTATGGTGGGGCAGGACACAGCAGGGAGGAGGTCATCTCACGTAGGGGACTCGGGGAAGACTTAATAGGTGAAGCGGTGCTTGAGGTAAGTCTTGAAAGATGGGCAAGTGTTTATATCCTGGGTGGGTGAGGAAAAAAAATCAGAGGAAAAAAAACCAGTGATGGGACTGGCATGTGCAAAGGTCCTTTTTTGGGGGGGTGGGCGGTGCAGAGAGAACAGATTGTTCAGGACCAGGAAGTAGCGTGGCATGGACTGAGCATGGTGTGAGGCGGCTGTGATGAGAGGGGCGGCCAGAGGATCAAGTGCAGGTCACATCATGAATGGTCTTAAAAGCCCAGCCAGGGAGCCTAATGTTTTCCCCATACCTCATTCACAGTCAAGTCCCAGCTTTGTTCTTCCTTCCTCGCATGATAGGGGAACATATGTATATGTATAACTGATTCACTTTGTTATACAGCAGAAACTAACACACCATTGTAAAGCAATTATACTCCAATAAAGATGTTAAAAAAATAATAACAATGATGTTTCTATAACCAAGGTTTAGAAATGTGATTTCTGAGAATCCCTAGCTCTATCCCTTTAATTTCTTCCCTATTAAGGAAACTAAAATAAATTATCTATAAAGATTGTTTTAAAAAGAAAAAAAATGTCTGCTCTGATTGCTTATGTGATGTAAAACACAATGCAAAGTCTCAGGCTTGAGAATACCATGCACATGAAATAGGAAGCTTTGAATTAAGTTTGATTGCCTGTTTATGAGTTTTTTGGCTTGCTTATCTGTTCACTTTTTTATCAGGCCCCACCTTAGAGCTAGAGAATCAATCTGAATATTAACAAGACCTTCCCTCCTCCCCCCACCAGGTGATTCGATGCTGAATTAAGTATGAGGAGCATTGGTCCCCCAAAAGAGCCAGGTCAGTCTGACTTCAAAATTTCTCCTCTTTCTAAGACCTCATGTTGCTCTATTTTTGGTTACCTCCCAGGTTTATTCCTAAATATTATGAACAGTTTTGGCCAGGAATAATGGATCCGTCGTCAGAGGGTGCATATTTCTACCTATAGTGTGAGTTTTGGGTTTAAAGTGCTGATACGGTTTGTGACTGATCAGAATGGAAAATAGCACATGGGGCTTCCCAATTTGTAAGGCTATGAAAAAGTCTTCATGGAAAATAGAGTAGAAAATTCTTCATTCTAACACAGAGTCAAGTGGTTTCTTTTTAAGCTTTTTTTTTTTTTTTTTTTTTTTTGATGTGGACCATTTTTAACGTCTTTATTGAATTTGTTACTATATTGCTTCTGTTTTATGTTTTGATTTTTTGGCTGCAAGGCATATGAGATCTTAGCTCCCGGACCAGGGATCGAACCCGCACCCCCAGCATTGGAAGGCAAAGTCTTAACCACTGGACTGCCAGGGAAGTCCCTCAAATGGTTTCTTATGAAAGAAAATTCTGATATTAAGAAGAAACCCATACTGGGCATATACCCAGAGAAAACCATAATTCAAAAAGACACATGCACCCCAATGTTCATTGCAGCACTATTTACAATAGCCAGGTCATGGAAGTATCCTAAATGTCCATCGACAGATGAATTGATAAAGAAGATGTGGTACATATATACAATGGAATATTACTCAGCCATAAAAAGGAACGAAATTGGGTCATTTGTAGAGAAGTGAATGGGCCTAGAGGCTGTCATCCAGAGTGAAGTAAGTCAGAAAGAGAAAAACAAATATTGTGTATTAACACATATATGTGGAATCTAGAAAAATGGTACAGATGAACCAGTTTGCAGGGCAGAAATAGAGACACAGATGTGGAGAACAAATGTATGGACACCAAGGGGGAAAGTGGCCGGTGGTGATGGGATGAATTGGGAGATTGGGATTGACACATATACACTAATATGTATAAAATAACTAATAAGAACCTGCTGTATAAAAAAAATTCAAAAAAAAGAATAGGGGCTTCCCTGGTGGTGCAGTGGTTGAGAGTCTGCCTGCCGATGCACGGGACATGGGTTCGTGCCCCGGTCCGGGAAAATCCCACATGCTGCGGAACGGCTGGGCCTGTGAGCCATGGCCACTGAGCCTGCGCGTCTGGAGCCTGTGCTCCGCAACGGGAGAGGCCACAACAGTGAGAGGCCCGCATACCGCAAAAAAAAAAAAAAAAAAAGAATAAAAATAAAATAAATAAAAAGAAACCCAATCTTATCAAGCCAATTTACTGGGCAATGTTTGCTGACATTGCAAAGTATTTTCTTCTTTAACTACTCAGTGTGCTTACTTATTCATTGATTCATTGATTCCACAAACATTCGTTGCCTGTGCTGTGCCCTGGAAACAGAGGAGTAGTATATGATCACTGTCCTCAAGGAGTTCATGATCTGGAGGAAGAGACAGATAAAACACTAATTACAACCCATTGTCATACGTGATAGATTACGGCCCTTTTGTGACACAAACTTTTCTACTGGTCCCAATTTCAAGCATTTTGTTTAATGTGTAGACCACATATGTGAGTGTCTCAAAAAGTTGTCAGATTTGTGTACTGTCACCTTAGTTATATTCTAGTTATCAACAAAGTGCTTGGGAGAAGGGGAGTGGTACAGAGAAAGGGGTAGCTTTGTTGGCTGGGGACAATTCATAGGGTTGATAACCTTCATTCACTCATTTGATAGATATTTACTGAGGCAGGTATAGGAGTGGGGGATCGGGGGATTGGGCAGATTCTTGCAATATCAAGTATAACCTGTGGCAGAGTAAATGTCTGTAAATACATTTTAAAAAAATAAATTTATTTATTTTATTTATCTATATTTGGCTGCATTGGGTCTTCGTTGTTGCACGCGGGCTTTCTCTAGTTGCGGCGAGCGGGGGCTACTCTTCGTTGTGGTGTGAGGGCTTCTCATTGCGGTGGCTTCTCTTGTTGCAGAGCACGGGCTCTAGGCGTGCGGGCTTCAGTAGTTGTAGCACGCAGGCTCAGTAGTTGTGGCTCGCGGGCTCTAGAGCACAGGTTCAGTAGTTGTGGCGCACGGGCTTAGTTGCTCCATGGCATGTGGGATCTTCCTGGACCAGGGCTCGAACCTGTGTCCCCTGCATTGGCAGGTGGATTCTTAACCACTGCGCCACCAGGGAAGCCCTGTAAATACATTTTTAATGGTGGTTTTTGTTTAAAAAGTCTGAATGACCAAGGGGGATTGGGGATTAGGAATGAACAAGATATCCTTGGTTCCTGTCCTTTGTCTCCCAGAGAAGATGCTGCTAAATATATAATCAGATGATAAATCAACTAATTCTGCTTGTGACAAACATTTGGGGGAGGTGGAGAGTTCTATGAGAGTATGTGATGAGAGAGGTGACCCAGCCTGAAGCATCAATAAATGCTTCTCTGATAACTGGAAATGTATAGTCTTTGACTTACATCACCCCATTTCCTCCTCCCCCAGCCCCTGGCAACCACTACTCAATTTGCTATTTCTGTGAAATAATTTGTGTGTGTGTGTGTGTGTTTCCCATATAAGTGATATCATACAGTATTTGTCTTTCTCTGTCTGATGGCTTATTTCACTTAGCATAATGCCCTCCAGATATATCCATGTTGGTGCCAGTGGCAGGATTTCCTTCTTTTTATTGGCTGAATAATATTCCATCATGCATGTGTGTATATATATTTATAGCACATTTTCTTTATTCATCCACAGGTCAAAGGTACAAATTTTTTTTTTTTTTTTTGGTGGTACGCGGGCCTCTCACTGTTGTGGCCTCTCCCGTTGCGGAGCACAAGCTCCGGACGCGCAGGCTCAGCGGCCATGGCTCACGGGCCCAGCCGCTCTGCGGCATGTGGGATCTTCCCAGACCGGGGCACGAACCTGTGTCCCCTACATCAGCAGGCGGACTCTCAACCACTGCGCCACCAGGGAAGCCCCAAATTTTTAATTCTAAGAAGAATAAGTTCTCAGGATCTAATGTACAGCATGGTGACTATAGTTAATAATACAGTATCGTGTACTTGAAAGTTGCTGAGAGTAGTTATTAGCCACACACACACACAAAATTAAGTATGTTAACTGAGGGAGGTGATGGATATGTTAATAATCTTGATCTTGTTAATCATCCTATAATGTATATGTATAACAAATCATCACATTGTACACTTTAAATATATGCAATTTTATCTGTCAATTAGTCCCGAGTAAAGTTAAAAAAAAAAGAAATGCTTCTCAGAGGCTATGACGCATGAGCTGATGATACTTGAAGGGAGACTACTGGAGGGAGGTGCATTCCATGCAGCAGGAACACCAAGTGCAAAGGCCCCAGGGCACGATGGAACTTGGTGCATTCCTCCAAATGAAAGCTAGTGTGGCTAGAAGAACATGGGCCATCTTGGAAGTTAGCTGTCCTCCTTACTTGGCCTTTGTTTAAATACTGAGCTCTCTCTCAGCCTTGTGGGCAGGAGAGATGTGACAAAATAGAAAGAAACCTGGCCCAAGAGACCACTTACCAGTTATTTAACCATGGACACTGACCTCAGTTTCCCCATCTACCCCAGTGGGGTTTCCTGCTCCCCCTCCCCCCCCTTATCTACAAGACATTGTGGATGGGAAAGTGCTTAGAAGCAGTACAAACTCTATTGTTATGAATTGTATTGTTATGAAGTCCCTGTCTCGCCTTCTGTTACCTCAGGGATACATCTGTGGGGTAAAGCGAGGTAAAGTGGCTATGATCTTGGCTTCCATGTTGAAGGGTGGTGGTTAATTAAAAAGACAAGTTTTTCTTCTTAAGCACACAATAGCATTGTGGAAAACAGCTGACTGTCCCCAGCTGCCTGTAAACACCCAACCGGAAGCAGCAGACAAGGAGCTGACTATGACAGAAAGGCACCAGGCTGTGCTGAGCTGACAGATGTCATTAGCAAGTGGGAATGAAAGGGAAATTGGCCAGTTGCTGGGAAAGACGACGCCTCTCTGCACTTCTTAGAAATCCGGTGGGCAGTACAATAGAGATGGCACTTGGATGGGGTGAGAGTCATGGCTGGGGATAGGGGTGTCTCAACCATAGATCCAGACCATCTCCAGCGCTGTGGGGACTTGAGGATGTAATTATTCTCAGATCGGGAATAGGTGGGAACCAGGGGAAGGCAGTAAATGAATCAAAGTTTAACTCTGAGGATTAACAGTTGAGGTACATGGTGGGTTGAATGATGTCTCCCCCCCACCCCGCGCCCTCCCCGCCAAGATATGTTGAAGTCCTAACTCCGAGTACTTCAGAATCTGATCTTATTTGGAAATAGGGTCTTTAAAGAGGTAATCAAATTAAGATGAGGTTGTTAGGGTGGGTTCTAATCCGATATGACTGATGTTCCTATGAAAAGGGGAAATTTGGACACAGAGCCAGACACACACAGAGGGAAGATGGTGTGAAGACCCACAGGGAAAAGATTGGCCTTATAGTGATATATCTTCAAGGGATATGTCAAGGGATGCCAAGGATTTGGCAAGGGATGCCAAGGACTTCTGGTCCACACCAGCAGCTAGAAGGAACAAGGAAGGATTTTCCCCTAAAGTTGTCAGAGAGAGCCTGGCCCTGCAACACTGTGATTTTGGAGTTCCAGCCTCCAGAACTATGAGACAATACATTTCTGTTGTTTTAAGCTACCCAGGTTTTGGTACTTTGTTACAGCAGCCCTGGGAAACGAATCCAAGGAGCTTTCCATGAGGATCGTTTAACTTCTCAAACTTCTCCAATAAGACAGAGGTATAATATTTTTGCCACAGATATGAGGGAGGCAGTCATCTTCTCAGAGCCACTGCCAGTTCATTCAAATGCTTATCATATCCCGACAATGCCCGCCTGCATGCATGCCTACTCTGTCCAGGCACCATGACAAGTAGGACATCTCACTGGGGAGTAAAAGTAGATGCTTCACAGAAAAGCAGCCCTGGACCAAATGTCCACTCTGTTACTCCCAAGCTGTGTGATCCAGGGGATGCAACCTTCTCCAGTCTCAGTTTTCATGTCTGTAAAAGGAGGATTATACCACCACTCTCCTGGGACGCTGGGGAGATTCTTTGGGAGTACGCATGTGAGGTGCTTAGCCCTGGCCAACCCGAGCAAGTGCTACAAAACTGTGATGCATTATGATTAATATGATCCTACAGCAGCTGTTTTCTTCAGCTGCAGGCATTTACTGGCTTGATGATCACAGACTGTGGGAGATGTTCAGTGACACCAAACTCTGACTCCCATAACTGACACTTTAGAGGATGGGGAACGGACACAGCTGGCCGTTTGCAGCCTCCCGTCTCCCTGGTGTCTGGCTCAAGGGCCTGGGTGTTTTTTTGCTGACTTCAGGCTTCTCCTAAACTCCACTCTGAACGCTGCCTGCTATGCTCAGGATCTGTTATAAATCTCTTTCCCCTCTCTCCCATGGAAGCTCACAGTCCTTCATGTTGGTTAATCTATTTATTATTTATTTGTTTATTTAATTTATTTTTGGCTGTGTCGGGTCTTAGTTGCAGCACGCGGGATCCTCGCTGAGGCAAGTGGGATCTTTCATTGCGGCGCGTGGGCTCCTCTCTAGTTGTGGCATGCGGGTTTTCTCTTCTCTAGTTGTGGCACACGGGCTCCAGAGCGCGTGGGCTCTGTAGTTTGCGGCACGCAGGCTCTCTAGTTGAGGCGTGCGAGCTCAGTAGTCGCGGTGCATGGGCTTAGTTGCCCCACAGCACGTGGGATCTTAGTTCCCTGATGAGGGATTGAACCTGCGACCCCTGCATTGTAAGGTGGATTCTTTACCACTGGACCACCAGGGAAGTTCCCATGATGGTTAATCTAAAAGGGATGCCTACACTGATTAAAAAACCTTATACAAAGGTGTGAACAAATGATAGTTCATACTACTCCTTGGGGTTTTACCATTTAAAATAGAGTTTGTTAACTTCAGAGAAGTTCTGTTTGTTGGAGTGGTTGTGGGAAATATGTTTGTGGTCTGGATTTGGGGGACAGTACCTGCTGTAGACTGAATGTTTGTGTCTCCCCCCCGCTAATTCATTTGTTGAAACCTAATCCCCAATTGAATGGTCTTTGGAGGTGGGGGCTTTGGGAGGTGATTAAGGGCCCTCATGAATGGGATTGGTGCCCTTATAATAGAGACCCAGAGAGCTCCCTTGCCCCTTCTGCCAAGTGAGGACACAGCGAAAAGATGGCCCTCCATGAACTAGGAGGTGGGCCCTCTCCAGACACTGAATCTGCCGGCACCTTCATCTTGGACCTCCCAGCCTCCAAAACTGTGAGAAATGATTTCTGTGGTTTACAAGCCACCACTTCTATGGTATTTTGTTATAGCAGCGCATGTGAACTAAGATGGTATCCCTTTCTACTAAATGAACCCCAGAAAAAGACAGTGTGTCAGCGATTTAACACGTTGTTTGTGAAAGGCTGCCACTATGGTCTCTCCCATGACAAGCCCCTGGCTTGGCATCAGTTTCCACCTTCTGTACAGGATAGGAGGATTGTTTGAATTAACCAAAGGCATCTTGGCTTGCTTACTTGCTATTCCCAGAACTTGACTTACTCCCACTCCTGTGATGCTGTTCTCTATGCCTTTTCTTTCTCTGTATATTACCATTTTCACATAAACGAAGTCAAAGCCAAACAGGACCCATGACTGGAGAATATGGGAAACTTTATTTCAGTTATTGTCTCAAACCGGCAATAAAAGAGAATGCCTCTTAAGGCTAACTCTGGATTTGGCCCTGATATTCCCAGACTCTGACTCTTCACCTGCCATTCCCTCTACCTGGAGTGTGTTTTGATTACCTTGACCTTCTGTTCAACGCCTACTTGTCTTTCAGGGCCCTGCTCACCTGTAACCCCCTCTCCGAAGCCTTCCGTGCTGCTTGGTATCCCTGCGGAGGTGCTGGTCACATGGGATTGTTCACATATCCGTCTCCCCCTCTAGACCGTGAGGTTCTTGGGAAAGAGGACGGATCTAATTCAGAGGCCCAGGCATATAGTTGGGATCATTCATAATTGATGCACAAATGAGTGGATAAATGGGTGGAAAGAGGCAGGGAGAGATGGATGGATGGATGAAGGTGTGAGATAATTTCAGCATCTCTGATCCTGCTTCAGGTAGGGATGGAATTTACTTACAAGTTTGTGTTATCTTTTAATGTGGATGCAGGTCTGCTCGTAGCCAACATGAATGAGATAGATAGATGATGGATGGATGGATGGATGGATAGATAGATGAGAAAGAGAGAGAGAGAGAGAGATTGATCGATCTACTATGCCGTGAGCAACTGAGAGTTTGTAACCTTTCCTGATGCATTTCATAAATAGAATGTATTAACTCTGGAGAAGATGGACTTGGTGGACTGTGTGGGAAATACTTTTGAGGACCACACTTGGGGGCGGTGCCCCTTTGTCCTGCTTCTATCGGAGGTTCCAAGCTTGCTCACGTGCTCCCACTTCCTGCTCTGGGTCTGGACTGCTCGCATCTCTGTGGCCTCCTGTCTCCTCCCTGCCTTGCCCTCCTGGCTGGATTTGACCTTCTCTGATTCGACCTGAATGGGTCTCAGCTGGACCACCCAGCTCCATGGGTGCTTGGGTGTGGCAGCACCGGAGGAACAGAGGGCCCAGTGGGAAGTCCCTACTCATGAAGGGCTGGAGAAAGAACAAGGGGCTCCGAGCTGGACGACCAGCCCCGGCAGCTGGGATGTTTGGAACGTGTTGCTCTGATGCTGCTAAGCCGGTGGAAGCTTTCAGACAGACACCCCTTGCGGTTTTCTGTGTGTGTTCTTGCTCCCTTTTATCTAAGATGAGTGGTGATTGAAGCTGGAGAGGAGCCTATTGTCTAGAAAGAGAGCTGACCAGCAACAGGTTTTTATAAAATCGATGGTTCTTAAAGGAGGGAGCTCTGTGGATTTTGGGGTCCTAAAGACCACTTTACACAAAACCTGTATGTGCCTTTGTCTGAAGGGCAAGGAGGCGGGTGGTCTCTTCTCCAAGGCTGAACTGTATTTGCAGGCAACCCCACCCGCCATGTATGAAAGGCATCCAAAGAAAGCCTCAGGCTAGATTAATGTGCCTCCTTAAACTTGAAAGATTTTTATTCCTATTAGGGAGACTGAGGTAACTTACTAGATAAAACAGTACTTGCGAACTTGGCAACTTTTAGCCAGGCCATCACTTCCCCTGCCTGGGTTTCAGTTTTCTTACCTATACCATTGTTAGAATGCTGCTGTCATACTTCATGGAGCTGTGCAGATCAAATAAGTTCACATGCATTGTAAAATGTTAAACAGATGCTAAGGTTTGATGGTCATTATTATGAACATAGTACCAGCCATCCATCTCAGAACAGAGGAAGTCTGCAAAGTGACCTGGAGAATTAATGGCACCAATGATATTTATCCTTCGACATCCATCTCTTCACAACTGTCTGTGTCAGAGTCTCCGGGACTGGACGTGGAGAGGGGTGGGCAGGTAGTAGAATTGCAGTGAGTTTCTCTCTTGGTTTTAGCATTTCTGGCTGGGGGCATTTGTGTGGGTCGGTAAAGGGTGTTGTTAGAATATGAAACCCTAAGTCACATGAGGAGAGAATTACTGGTATTCAAGGCCTTCCAGAGTCTGCCCGGCAGGCCCTCACCCTCTGCTTTCCACTTTTACAGTCACAGTTTGTCTCCTCTAGACTTAGCTCTCTGCTACACTGAGGGACAGCCTTATCCTGCCGGGGACCCATCTAGTCCAGTCCCGTTGCCATATTTGGATCACACCTTTCCTTTTTCAGGGAGTGAGAAGTTGTGCAAGTCTGAGATTTTATCACAGCCAGGGACCCAGGAATTCCTGAATCCTCATGTCTATCCATTCTCCCTTCTATGATGTCCAGGAGGGAAAGCTGTTCCCAGGATAATGAGAAGGAGAAGGAGAGGAGGAGGAAGAGGAAGGGGAAACGGAAAAGGAAGGTAGCGAAGGGGGAGGGGGAGAAGGAAAGTTTGTTACATTGTTTAAGGGAGATTTAACCCCAAGAACTGTGGTGGATTTCTGGTGTACCAGGCTAGACACTGTGAAGAGCTCCCTTTCGAAAATCTAAGTGGGCTCAAGAGACATCAGAGTATCTCCGTCCGTCCATGTGCCTTAAGAACCAGACCCAGGGGCTTCCCCGGTGGTGCAGTGGTTAAGAATCCACCTGCCAATGCAGAGGACACAGATTCAAGCCCTGGTCCAGGAAGAGCCCACACGCCACGGAGCAACTAAGCCGGTGCGCCACAACTACTGAGCCTGTGCTCTAGAGCCCACGTGCCACAACTGCTGAGCTCGTGTGCCACAACTACTGAGCCCACTCACCTAGAACCTGTGCTCCGCAAAAGGAGAAGCCACTGCAGTGAGAAACCCGTGCACCGCAACGGAGAGTAGCCCCCGCTCACCACAACTAGAGAAAGCCCGCGTGCAGCAACAAAGACCAATGGAGCCAAAAATAAATAAATAAACAAATTTATTTAAAAAAAAAAAAGAAAGAACAGACCCATCCTCATCAGGGTCACCTTGTTGAGGGAAAAACTATACTCAGAGACCCTGGCAGACAAGTTTTTAGAGCGTCCGAACAGGACTGCGACCCCATTTCTGGGGCAGAGCTGTCCCAGGCTGTCAAAGCCGGCTTGATGGTCTGGGGTGGCCCCTGAGTCTGGACCCCTGAGGGAGAACAGAGAAGAGGCAAAAGGTACAGAAAACCACGTCCCTGCTGCAGGTCTTGCCACTCTGGCTGCCTTGAAGGAAGAGAGAGAAAAGAAGAGGCCATGTTCATACGAATTTGATGCCACTTCCAGCCCAGAAAGACTTTCTCCCCCACCTCCCCATCCCTTTTTTATTGTTTTGAAAGTAAATTTTTAGTTTAGAACAAGAAGAGATACAAAAAATCACTCACCAAAAAAAAAAAAACTGACAAATACAGTGAACATGATAGAAACTTAGGAAAGATAATTTTATTATTTTCTTGACATATCTCTAATATTTTTCTCCCATAATCTTTGGCTACATACTCTCATTGTCTTCATATGGCCACAAATTTATATTAGTTTTCTATAGATAGAGGGATAATTCAGTCTTTCCTCTAACATGACTAATGGAAATATATTTATTATTGTTGCTTTAAAACAGTTTTTTCCCAGTTTCACTACTCTTTATTGGTAATAGTATATATATTTATAGGAATTCTGTCAAATTTGGGAAAACATTCTATCAGGTTTCTTACCCATAGAATCTCTTACAATTTCAGGGCAGATTTTTTTAATGCAGTTGCTAATTTTAAAAAAGATTTTTTATTGAGATATAGTTCATATACCATGAAATTCATCCCTTTGAAGAATGTAACTGACGAAGTTGTACAATTATCACCACTATCTAATTCCAGAGCATTTCCATCACCTCCAAAAGAAGCTGGGTACCCGCTGGCAGTCACTCCCCATTCTTTTGTCCTCCCCCGTCCCTAGCAGCCACGATTCTACTTTTTGTCTCTATGGATTTGTTTATTCTGAACATTTCCTGTAAATGGAATCATACGGTATGTGGCCCTTTGTGTCCGACTTCTTCCACTTAGCATAATGTTGCCAAGGTTCATCCATGTTGTAGCATGTGTCTCTACTTCATTTTTTTATATGGCTGCATAATACTTCATTGTATGGATATACCACATTTTGTTCATCCATTCATAAGTTGGTGGGCATCTGGGTTGTTTCCATATTTTGGCTGCTATGAGTAATGCTGCTGTGAATATTCATGTGCAGTTGTTTTCAAGGCATGTTTTCATTTCTCTTGGGTATATGCAGAGGAGTGCAATTGCTGGACCATGTGGTAACTCTATTTAACTTTTTGATCTTGAGACTTTCTTTTTTACAAAATTTTTGTTGGAGTATAGTTGATTTACAATGTTGTGTTGGTTTCAGGTGTACAGCAAAGTGAATCAGTTATACATTTATCCACTCTTTCTTAAGATGCTTTTCCCATATAGGCCATTATAGAGTATTGAGTAGAGTTCCCTGTGCTATACAGTAGGTCCTTATTAGTTATCTATTTTATATATAGTAGTGTGTTTACATGATGGGCAATGATACCTCTTCACCTTGAAAGCAGGTTAAGGTTGGGTGGTGGTGTGGTGAGCTGGGGGAGGGGACTGTTGAGCACCCAGCCGAGGTCTTCTAGTGCTCCCTTCTCTCTTTTTTGATTGCCCAGAGCAATGTGTCCTGTGTCAGGGACACAGCAGGAAAAATAAACATATTTATGGGTTGCATTTCTAAAAGGTAGAAAATGAAAGTAATTGTATTTAGTCTCACGAGAGAAAATGCATCCTTGCCCTTTTAATTACTTAGCATAGTGCTTAAGAGTGAGCTGTAGACTGGGCTGCATGGGTTGGCATCCCAGCTCCACTACTAACTAGCTGTGGACCTTGATTAGGTTACTTAACCTCTCAGTGCCTTGGTGTCATCATCCAGAACATGGGGAGATGCTAACATCAATACTTTCCTTGTGGAGCTGTTGTCCTCACATGAGAATACATGTAACATATGAAACAGGGTCCCTGGAAAATGCTCAGCCTAAAGTGACATTCAAAAGGTCACTCTGAGAGTGGGTGTGGAGGACAAGTAGGCAAGGGTGGGAGGGAGGAGATGGGGATAATGGTTAAAAGACTCTTAACCATTCAGTCTCTAATCAATAAGCAATTTGCTGGTGTTTCATGAGCCTTTAATCAGATAATTTGGGGCCATGATCCAGTTTTGATGTCATGTGAAACGCATGGAGTGTATTTTATTTTACTTTACTTCTTTTTCTTTTTTACTGTTTTATTTCATTTTAGTTATTCATGCTACCTGGTGTACTTTATTTGATCATAGTTTCTTCATAGTGCAGCCGACGACCTGGATAATTGATATTTTTTTCTAGGGCCCCTCCCCCTATCAAACACACATTATAACACTTGACTTGATTTTATGGGCTTCAAATACAAAACAAGATCATATCATGTTTTATTTGAGTCCTACAATCAGAATGTAACTCTGTTTCTTGTGGCCAGGAGATCTCTGAGGTGGATGCTACTTGTCGCCCTCCTGGCCCTTCCATTACATGGAAAGGACGGGCTGCTTAGAGGAGGTGTATTGTCCAGTGAGGGGGCCCCAGGCGCAGGCAGAAATCCACCTCTGAGTGAAGTACGTGGCTCTCCATCAGTGGACCTGGCTCTCTCCTGGCCATCAGGGGAGATTTGCACACTTAGAAGCGTGAACATGGGTGTATTCATGAGGCTCCTGCACAGAGGATCCAGTAGCTTCCAAGAGTAGCCGTCACCCTCTGTTCAGATTCTACACGCAGCCTGCGACCATACATTGGATTTCCTTGGTCCCTTGATAGTGGGACCAAAGCTCTCTGGGAACAGGTATGGGTGTTCCAATGGTGGGGATGATCCACCCACCTGTGGGAATCAATGCTGTGTGCTCAGGGTCTGTGTGAGGAGCTTCACGGGATCTGGTCACCTCAGGGCACATGGACAAACTCGAGTGTCCAGCCATCCACTGCCGCAGATTTCTCTGCAGCTGTTTCCCTGAATCCAGGTACAGTGGCCTCTGTACCTCTCATCATTAGGCAAAAGGCTAGTGTCAACAGCCATCAGTTTAGTTAACTGCCTGGGCTGATATTTCTGTCCCCAAATGAGGGGACATTTAACTTCCAGCTAAAAGCATCACTAGGAGTCTTTAGTAAAACCAATGCCAAGTTTATTTGTTTGTTCGATCCTGGTAAAGAGATAACATGGGCTTGTTTATGCTTGTTTTCCCCCAATACAATCATTGACTTTACCTAGAGCTTTTAAAAAAAATTAGCTAAAATCCACAGTTGAGTTAATAAACAGAGTTGAAAACCTCCAAACTGATAATGCAGGTACCATCTACTGATTGGCCACCCTTGATGGACATGGCCCAGCAGGTGACTCTTGGCTGCATTGTGCAGGCAGGGACTCTGTTTTCTAGAAATCTACGTTTCTTTTAGACCCCTCTTTTAGACCAGAGTCTGGGCCCTTGGGCACAATCATTGTAGTTACGTGCCTTCCAAGAATTTAATATCATCCTCAGCCTGGCAGGAACTTGGCTTTCTTGTGAGTTTTGGGAGGTTGTGAGTGCCATCCACTCCACATTTAGATTCCCGCAGGTGACAAGCCTGGTTCCTCTATGTGAGCATTGCATTTTAACAATGACATTAGCTAATTTTATTGAAAGCTTAAGGTGAGACCAGCATTGTTCTGATCACTTTATGTGCCCTATGAGACAATGGTGTTACCGTCCCCATTTTACAGATAAGGAAATGGAGATCCAGAGAAGATAAGCAACTTGCCCAATAATAACTAACATTACAGAGCTCTTTTCATGTATCAGACTCTCTACTCTCCATGTGCTGGGTTCTTCACATTACCTTTATTAAATCTTCAGTGATATAAGTACTATTATTATTTACATTTTTGTTTATGAGGATGCTCAGGTGCAAACAGATCAACTAACTTATTCAAGCTCACAGAGGTGATGTAAGTCAGGCTTGGGCAATACCTTGGCCAGGGTTGCTTCAGTTCTCAACCATCATCCTATCCCACCTCTCAGGAGATATTTAACTAGAATAACTTGGTTATTTGTGAGCTTAGATATGTTGTTGAATTTTCCCCTTCAGGGCATAATGAATTACCTAAAAATGATTATTATGCTTTGTTCATAATTTATTTTCATTTCTGAAGCCAGCCTGCAGAAACTTAAAATATATCAGACTGAACACTAAATGAGATTTCTACAACCTTTTTGTGAAAAGTAATCGGCAATATCCATTAAAACAAATAACACACTTATCTTTTTATTCACTATTCCCACTTTGGGAAATTCTTCTATAGAAACAAAAGCACCAGGGAGATTAAGTGTATGATGAAGGAAGTTTGTGCAGCATTGTTTGTAATAACAAAAACTTGGGCGAGCCTGACAGCCCATCATTGGGGTGGAGGGAATGGAGACTTATGGGTAGATGGGTAAATCTACTACAGTGGATAAATCCCATTGTCCATAGAATGGGATGTTGTGTAGCTATGACCTGGAGTATGGTTAGGTGATAGAAACAAGTAGCAGAAACACCTGCAGAGGAAACAATTATTTAAAAAACTGGCTAGTGTCACACACCTTCCTACAAACATGTGCATTTGACTGTTTGAGTCTTAGAAGCATGGAGAGGCGTGTGGAAGGACACACTTGCTGTTAACGTTCATTACATGGGAGGTGGCCCATACAAGGGGAAGAATGAAGTTGGGGTGCACTCTTTTTTGTGTGTGTGTGAAGGTTTTTTAAAAAAATTAATTAATTTTAAAAATAATTACGTTTATTTTTGGCCACGTTGGGTCTTCGTTGCTGCGCACGGGCTTTCTCTAGTTGCGGCGAGCAAGGGCTACTCTTCATTGTGGTGCGCGGGCTTCTCATTGCTGTGGCTTCTCTGGCTGTGGAGCACAGGCTCTAGGCACGCGGGCTTCAGTAGTTGTGGCACACGGGCTCAGTAGTTGTGGCTTGTGGGCTCTAGGGCGCACGGGTTTAGTTGCTCCGCGGCATGTGGGATCTTCCCGGACCAGGGCTCGAACCCGTGTCCTGTGCATTGGCAGGTGGATTTTTAACCAGTGCGCCACAAGGGAAGTCCAAGGGTGCGCTCTTAATTTTCTGTGTTGTTTCATAGGAGGTGTTGAACCTGTACTTTTGAAGCTTTAAAGAAAACTTTTAAAAACGGAAGTATAATTTACATAGTGAATGCTTAGTTGGGTACGGGCATGCATAGCAATATCTTAACTGTACAGCTCAATCAGGTTTGACAAATGCTTCCAGCCCTGTAACCCACACCCCTGTCCAGATATAAGACACCTCCACCGCCCCAGGGAGCTGCTTTGTGTGCCCCCCCGGCCCTGTCATTCCCTGCTACCCCCTCTACCAGAAGCAACCACTGGTTCAATTTCTTTCACCATAGATTAGCTTTTCCTGTTCTAGAACTTTATGTAAATGGAATCATACAGTGCGTACTCCTTTGTGTGACTTCTTTTGCTCAACACAGTGTTTCTGAGATTCATCCACTTTGCTGCATAAATCAGTAGTTTGTTCCTTTTTGTTGCTAGGTAGTATTCCACTATATGTATTCCACAGTATTCATTCCACTATATGGATAAACCACACTTTAGCCATTCTCCTGTTGATAGACATCTGGGTTGGCTGTTATGAATAAGCTGTTATGAATGTTCTTATATAAGTATTTTTTTCCTGTGGACATACGTTTTCATTTCTCTTAGATAAATACCTTGAAATAGAATTGCTGGGTCGAAGGGTAGGCGTATAGGCATATGCTTAACTTTATAAGAAACTGACAAAAGTTTTCCAAACTTCTTGTAATTTTGCACTCCCGTCAGCAAAGTGTGAGAGGTCAGATTGCCCCACATCCTTACCTGGCAGTTTGATATTGTTAGTTTTGTATTAGTCAATCTATTGGGTGTATAGCAGTATCTCCTTGTAGTTTTCATTTACATTTTCCTAACGACTCATAATGTTGAGCACTTTTTCATGTCCTTAAATGCAGACTTCCTGGTTCCAGCTATATGGTTAACCTTATATGAATACCACATTTTCTTGATTAATGTAGCTTTATAGTAAGTTTTGAAACCAGGTGGTGTTAAGTCCTTCAATATTTTCTTCTTTTGCAAAATTGTTTTGTTCTGGCTCTCATCAAAGTTTTGGTTACAGTTCTTACATATATTTTGTTAAATTTATCCCTATTTCGTGTTTTTTGATGCTCTTATAAATAGTACTGCTAAAATTACAGTTTCCAATTGTTCCTTGCTAGTATGGAAATACAATTAATTATTGTATGTTGATGTCGAGGCTGTATCCTGCAGCTTTGCTAAGCTCACTTTTTAGTTGTTTTTTTTTTTCTCAGCTTCCTTAGGATTTTCTACATACGTGACTATGTTACCTGCAAATAAACAATTTTATTCCTTCTTTTCCAATCTGTATACCTTTTTTTTTTCTTTTCCCTGCTTTGATGCACTGATTAGGACTTCCAATAAAATGCTGAAGTGGTGAGAGTAGGCATCCTTGCCTTGTTCTCTACCTTAGGGAGAAAGTATTCAGTCTTTCACCATGAAGGGTGACATTAGCTACAAGGTTACTATGGGAAACCCTTTATCAGATTGAGGAAGGTTCATTTTTATTCCAAGTTTGCTGAGCATTTTTATCATGAATAAGTGTTGGATATTGTCAAATACCTTTTCTGCATCTTTTGAGCTACTCATAGGCAGTTTCTCCTTAGTCTGTTAATATGCCAAATTATATAGATTGATATTTGAATGTTAAGCCAATCTTGTAATCTTGTGATAAATCTATTTTGTCATGATGTATTATTTTATATATCTATATATTTCAATTTGCTAACATTTTATTAAGGATTTTTGTATCTGTGTTCATGAGGGATGTTGGTTTGTGGTTTTTCTTTTCTTGTAATCTCCCTGTGGTATGGTTTTAGTATCACAGCCGTGTTGGTCTTATAAATGAGTTTGTCAGTATTTTCTTCCCCTGTTTTCTGGAGAATTTATGTAGAATTGGCATTATTTTTTCTTAAGTGTTTTTATATGATTCAGCAGTGAAGCATTATGCATCTGGAGTTTTCTTTGTGGGAAGGTTTTTGATAATAAATTTAATTTCTTTAGTAGGTATAGGGCTAGTTATATTTTGTGTTTCTTCTTGTGTCAGCTTTGTAATTTATGTTTTACAAGAAATTTGTCAATTTCATTAAATTATTTAATTTAGTGGCATAAATTGTTTAGAATGTTTCCTTCTTTTTACTGTTGCAGTGTAGATAGTGATGTCTTCTATTTCATTTCTGATATCTGTAAATTTGTGTTGTTGCATGGTATATAGTTTTTCATCTTTTTATCTGTTGTTTATCTTTTTCTTCATATTTAAAGTGAATCTCTTGTAAACAGAAATTTATAATTGGATTTTGCCTAAAAAGAAACTAACCTGAAAATCCCTGCCTTTACGTTTAACATGATTATTTGTATGGCTGTGTTTAAACTTACCATCTTTCAGTTGTTTTCTGTTTGTCTTTTTTCCTGCTTTCTTTTGGATTAATTGAGCACTTTTTTGATATTACATTTTATCTTTTGTATTGGATTTTTACCTATACTTATTTGTTAATATTATATCACTTACAAAATAATCACATATTGAATGATTTAAGAGCCTTGCAGTAGTGTACGTCCATATGCTCATCCTATTCTTTATGCTACTGTTTTCATATATTTTACTTTTATAATGCTATATTCCCTGAAATACATTGTCGGTTTTGTAAACAGTCAATTGAATTTTAGAGAAATTTTCCTTCAGCCTGAATAACTTCCTAAAGAAAAAAAAATTAATTTTGGCATTCAAGTCTACTGGTGATAAACTTTTAAAGTTTTTGTTTATTTAAGAAAGTTTATTTGTATTTTCATTTTAAAAGATATTTTCACTGAATTTGGAATTACAGTTAACTTAACTTACAGTTAAGTTTTTTTTCCACTTTAAAGATGTTCCATTATTTTCAGGTTTGCATTATTGCTGATGAGGAGTCAATGATAAGTCAGATCATTTCCTTCTCTGTAATGTGTCCTGCCCCCACTTTGGCTCCTTTAAAGATTTTCTCTTTCTCTTTGGTTTTCAGTTATTTTATTATGATGTGCTTAGATTTGGTTTTCATTAAGTGTATCCTGCTTGGATTTTGTTGAGCATCTTGAACCTGGGGATTGATATTTTTCATCAATTTTGGACAATCTTTGGTATTACTATTTCTTTAGTTTTTTTGGGTTTTTGTTTGTTTGGTTGGTTTTTTGGACCCAAATCTCTCTAACCTCTTCTTTTGGCCCTCTATTTATCCAAGAGGCCACTGAGGCTTTGTTTATTTAAACAAATTAATAGACCTTTGTGGGGGAACAGTTTTAGATTTAAAGAAAAATTGAGTGGAAAGTACAGAGTTCTCACATACCCCCTTACTAACACCTTAAATTTTCTGCTATTTTCTTTTTATTGGGGTATAGTTGCTTTACAATGTTGTGTTAGTTTCTGTGGTACAATGAAGTGAATCAACTGTATGTATACATATATCCCCTCCTTCTTGGACCTCCCTCCCACCACCCCACATCCCATCCATCTAGGTCATCACAGAGCACTGAGCTGAGCTCCCTGTGCTATACAGCAGGTTCCACTGGCGATCTGTTTTACACATGGTAGTGTATATACATCAATTCCAATGTACCAATTCATCCCACCGCCCCTTCCCCCCACCCGCGTGTCCACATATCCGTCTCTTCATCTGCGTCTCTATTTCTGCCCTGCAAATAGGTTCATCTGTACCATTTTTCTAGATTCCACATATATCTGTTAATGTACGGTATTTATTTTTCTATTTCTGACTTCACTCTGTATGACAGACTCTAGGTCCATCCACATCTCTACAAATGACCCAATTTCATTCCTTTTTATGGCTGAGTAATATTCCATTGTACATATGTACCACATCTTTATCCATTCATCTGTTGATAGACGTTTAGGTTGCTTCCGTGTCCCGGCTATTGTAAATAGTGCTGCAATGAACATTGGGGTGCATGCGTCTTTTTGAATTATGGTTTTCTCAGGGTATATGCCCAGAAGTGGGATTGCTTGGTCGTATGGTAGTTCTGTTTTTAGTTTTTTAAGGAACCTCTATACTGTTCTCCATAGGGGCTGTATCAATTTGCATTCCCACCAACAGTGTATGAGGGTTCCCTTTTCTCCACACCCTCTCCAGCATTTATTGTCTGTAGATTTTTTGATGATGGCCATTCTGACTGGTGTGAGGTGATACCTCATTGTAGTTTTGATCTGCATTTCTCTAATAATTAGTGATGTTGAGCAGCTTTTCATGTGTCTCTTGGCCATCTGTATGTGGCCACTTGTATCTTGGCCATTTTTCTTTGGAGAAATGTCTGTTTAGGTCTTCCACCCATTTTTTGATTGGGTTGTTTGTTTTTGTGATATTGAGCTGCATGAGCTGTTTGTATATTTTGGAGATTAATCCCTTGTCAGTTGCTTCATTTGCAGATATTTTCTCCCATTCTGAGGGTTGTCTTTTCATCTCGTTTATGGTTTCCTTTGCTGTGCAAAAGCTATTAAGTTTAATTAGGTCCGATTTTTATTTTTGTTTTTATCTTCATTACTCTAGGAGGTGGGTCAAAAAAGATCTTGCTGTGGTTTATGTCAGAGTGTTCTTCCCATGTTTTCCTCTAAGAGTTTTATAGTGTCTGGTCTTACATTTAGGTCTTTAATCCATTCTGAGTTTATTTTTGTTTGTGATATTAGGGAGTGTTCTAATTTCATTCTTTTACATGTAGCTGTACAGTTTTCCCAGCACTGCTTATTGAAGAGACTGTCTTTTCTCCATTGTATATTCTTGCCTCCTTTGTCATAGATTAGGTGACCATAGGTGCGTGGGTTTAACTCTGGGCTTTCTATCCTGTTCCATTGATCTATATTTCTGTTTTTGTGCCAGTACCATACTGTCTTGATTACTGTAGTTTTGTAGTATAGTCTGAAGTTGGGGAGCCTGATTCTTCCAACTCCGTTTCTCTTTCTCAAGATTGCTTTGGCTCTTTGGGGTCTTTTGTGTTTCCATACAAATTGTAGAATTTTTGGTTCTAATTCTGTGAAAAATGCCATTGGTAATTTGATAGGGTTTGCACTGAATCTGTAGATTGCTTTGGGTAATATAGTCATTGTCACAGTATTTATTCTTCCAATCCACGAACATGGTATATCTCTCCATCTGTTTGTTTCATCTTTGTTTTCTTTCATCAGTGTCTTATAGTTTTCTGACTACTGGTATTGACATCTTGCATTTGAATGCTTCATTTGCTACAATTGATAAACCTCCACTGATGTGTCAATATCACCCAAAGACTGTAGTTTACATTAGGGTTTACTCTTTGTGTTGTACATTCTATGGGCTTTGACAAATGTATGATACATGTATCTACCATTATCATATCATAGAGAATAGTTTCATCATCCTAAAATTTCCTTGTGTTCCGCCTATACATCTCTCCCTCCCATCCCCCAGACTCCTGGCAAACACTGATCTTTTTATTGTCTCCATAGTTTTGCCTTTTCCAGAATGTCATGTAGTTAAAATTATACAGAATGTAGACTCTTCAGAGTGGCTTCTTTTACTTAGCAATATGCATTTAAGTTTCCTCCATTTCTTTTCTGTTTTTTAAATTGAAGTATAGTTGATTTATAATAAGGCTCCTCCATGTCTTTTTGTGGCTGATAGCTCATTTCTTTTTAGCGCCGAATCATATCCTATTGTGTGGCTGTATCATGATTTGCGTATCCATTCACTTATTGAAGGACATTTTATTGCTTCCAAGTTTTGGTAGTTATTAATAAAGGTGCTGTAAACATTCAAGTGCAAGTTTTGTGTGGATATGTTTTCCACTCATTTGAGCAAATACCAGTGAACATGATTGGTGGATTGTATGGTAAGAGTATGTTTAGTTTTATAAGAAACTGTCAAACTGTCTTCCAAAGCATATCATTTTGCATTTCCACCAGCAGTGAATGGGCATTCCTATTGCTCCAGAACCTTGCTGGCATTTGGTGTTGTCAATGTTCTGGATTTTTAGCCATTCTAATAGGTATCTTGTGGTATCTCATCGTCATTTTAATTTGCAATTCCCTAATGCCATATGTTAAGCATCTTTTCATATGTTTATCATCATCTATATATCTTCTCTTGTGAACTGTCTGTTCAGATCTTTTGGCCATTTTAAAGTTGGGTTGTTTGTTTTCTTATTGCTGAATTTTAAGAGTTCTTTGTATATTTTGGATGCCAGTCTTTTATTAGACATGTGTTTTCAGTGACTTTATCCCAGTCTGTGGCTTGCATTTTCATTTTCTTAACAGTGTTTTTGTTTTTTGTTTTTTGTGCAGAGTAGAAGTTTTAAGTTGTAATGAAGTCCAACTTAGCAATTTTTTCTTTCATTGATCATATTGTTGGTGCTGTCTCTAAAACATCACTGCCAAACCAAAGGTCACCTAGATTTTCTCCTGTTATCTTCCAGGAGTTTTATAGTTTTGTGTTTTATAGTTTTGAGTTAATTTTTGTGAAAGATGTAGGTCTGTTTCTAGATTTTTTTTTTTTTTGCATGTGAATATCCAGTTGTATCAGCAACTTTTGTTGAAAAAACTATCATTTCTCCATTGAATTGCCTGTGCTCCTTTGTCAAAGATCAGTTGGCTGTATTTGTGTCTGCCCTTTTTTTTTTTTTTTTAAATCTCTGTGCTTCAGTTTAGATAGTTTCTATTACCCTGTCTTTAAGTTCACCGATCTTTTTCTGCTACAGTGTCCAATCAGCTTTTAGGCCCATCAACTGAATTTTTCAGTTCAGATATTTTATTTGGGGGTTCTCAAATTTCTCTTTGATTCTTTTCCATAGTTTCCATACTTATACTAAAATTCTGAATCTATTCCCTAATTACTTTAAATGTTTGAACAGATTTCTGATACCTGTTTCAAGACACTTGTCTGTTAATTTCAGCCTCTCTATTGTTCTTGGTCTGTTTCATTAGTCTTATTTTTCTCTTGATTATTGGTCACACATTACTGATTCTTCACATGACTAGTAATTTTTGATCATATATTGGAAATTATGGATGGCACATTGGATTTGTTATTTTCCTTTAAGGAGTGTAGATTTTTTTTCTGGAAGACAGTTAATTTACATTTAAAAACCCCAACTTTATTCTTTCAGGGTTTTAAAAAAGCTTTCTTAGGGTTGTTTTAGAATAGTCCACTTGGTTAGAGTGGTAAGGTGTGTTCTCCCTGAGGTCTCTGAATGACCAGGATGTTCAGGGATTTATCTCAACTCTGATTGGTTGGAAGTACTTTGTTTCCCAGCACTGTAGGATCTCCAGTCAGGTCACAATTACTCAGTAGTTGTTCTTAGCCAAGTCTTTTGGCATCTTGTCCTGTGTAAGTGCAGCTTAGTATTTGACCAAAGATTTTTTGTTTAATCTTTAAAAAAAGAAAAATAATAATTAATTAATTTATTTATTGGCTGTATTGGGTCTTCGTTGCTGCACGTGGGCTTTCTCTAGTTGCAGCGAGCGGGGGCTACTCTTCATTGCGGTACATGGGCTTCTCATTGTGGTGGCTTCTCTTGTTGCGGAACGTGGGTTCTAAGAGCACGGGCTTCAGTTGTTGCAGCACGTGGGCTCAGTAGTTGTGGCCCGCGGGCTCTAGAGCACAGGCTCAGTAGTTGTGGCACACGGGCTTAGTTGCTCCGTGGCATGTGGGATCTTCCTGGACCAGGGCTCGAACTCATGTCCCCTGCATTGGCAGGAGGATTCTCAACCACTGCACCACCTGGGAAGTCCCTGACCAAAGATTTAAGAGGACCTTCATGCATATTTCTGGAGCTCCTTTTTTATGCCACACCCTCCTCTCCAGTATTTTACCCCTCAAATTCCAGGTGCCTCAGCAGAACTCCAGTCTTTGTCTCCTCAGCTCCCAGAGACCACTGTGGTCTGTTTGGCCTCCATCTTCCTGCGAGGTCTGGACAGCAAGTTCAAACTGAAAACCAGGTCAACAAAGGCTCCCGTTTCCCTCCTTCATGGATCACAGCCCTCTGCTGCCTGTTATCCAATATCTGAAAACAGTTGTTTCACATATCTTGTACAGTTTTCTAGTTATTGACAGCAAGAGGGCTAGTCTGATACCAGGTCATTTGTTACAGCCGGCTGGAGAAGTGCAATCACTTAATGTTTTTATAAAAGAGAAATAAATCGCAAAGTATTATCTAGCCAGAAGCATCTAGCATCATTGAATGGGATGAGATAAATAGTAGCACTTTTTGGTTTGTGGGACACTTAGGAGAAATGCCTTCTTTCTCCTACTCTCCCTTTTCCCCAGCCATGGATGTTTAGAGGGCTGGTATCTGAGTGAGGGAGGGGAAAGGGGACAAGTAACCACCCCTGCTGTCTCTAGCTTAAGTAAAAGTTCCCATCCTTATGGCCCAATCTGGTCCATCAGGAGCCTGCAGGAAATGTGGGACAAATAAAGAACACATCTTTGTTATCTCTGACCACTGAGCACACATCCCCATCAAGGGACCATGGTGAGGTGGATGGTGGTCATGACCTAGAGGATTTAGAGGTCAGGTTCCTAGAACCTAACCATCCCACACAGTCTCCTTTGGCCCACAGACAGGGATAAAAAAGCCAGAGGATCAGGGCCTGATAGATGAGGAAACAGGAGAGGTAAGGGGCAAAGGTGTGAGCCAATGGGTGGGAGCCCAAGGCTCTGCTGAGAATGGGTCTGGAGCTCTGACACTTCGTCGCAGTGGTTGAACACTACCGTGGAACCCAGGCCCAAGGGAGGCACATACAGCAGACTTTCTACTTGGGAGTTCTACTTGGGGATAGGATAATATACACATTGAAATTGAACTCTCCCGGGCTTCCCTGGTGGCGCAGTGGTTGGGAGTCTGCCTGCCGATGCAGGGGACACGGGTTCGTGCCCCGGTCCGGGAAGATCCCACATGCCGCGGAGCGGCTGGGCCCGTGAGCCATGGCCGCTGAGCCTGTGCGTCCGGAGCCTGTGCTCCGCAATGGGAGAGGCCACGGCAGTGAGAGGCCCGCGTACCGCAAAAAAAAAAAAAAAGAAATTGAACTCTCCCAACTGGTATAGAAAATCAAATTTATTCAAGACAAAGCTTCCTGGGACAGTCTGTGGAAATACCAGAGGCTTCTCTTCTGGGTCAAGTACCCCACCCTACTGAGTGCCCAGCTTTACCATGAGAGAAGTCTCTGTCCCAGTGGGCAGGCTGCTGGAAAAGGGCCTTTCCAGTGTCAGGAAAGCCTTGATCTGGGTTCTGAGTCACATCCCACGGGGTCATCAGTGGGAGTCTAGGGATTGCACTGGGAAGGGGGCTCTTTGAACTTGAGCCATCTCTCCCGCCTTCCACATTTCTGGGGCCCCACTCGTCCTCTCTCTAGGCAGAAGGAAATTTTCTTTGACTGAGAACCTCCTTCATAACTGACCAGCTCGCCTCCCTCTTAGACACAGCTCTGAAGCTGCTGGTAAATTATTTTTAGGAAGCAAAAAACAGGTAGATGGAGTCCACCAAGTTGATCATTGGAAATGGCTTCTCCAAACTTCTTCATTAAGAATATTAGGCGATTAAACTAGAAACAGCTCTTAGAGATTTCCTACCTTGGGAAATCTGATTTTAAACGATGCTGGTAAATGCAGGCCTTGAATCCAGGCTGCTAGGTTGGTTCAGCAAAACAATTTCTACCACAATAGACTGCCTCTTGGTAAAGTTTAAAAGAAAGAAAAAAAAAAGGGCCCTCTTTCAAAAACAGCAGCTCTGGGCTTCCCTGGTGGTGCAGTGGTTGAGAGTCCGCCTGCCGGTGCAGGGGACGCGGGTTCGTGCCCCGGTCCGGGAAGATCCCACATGCTGCGGAGCAACTAGGTCCGTGAGCCATGGCCGCTGAGCCTGCGCGTCCGGAGCCTGTGCTCCGCAATGGGAGAGGCCACAACAGTGAGAGGCCCGCGTACCGCAAAAAAAACAACAAAAAAACAATAAAAAAACCCCAGCAGCTCTGTGTGGAGAGCCCAGGGTGCCGAGATGAGGAAGAGTTGCAGCCCAGCGACTTCATGCTGCAGAAATAGAACAGGAGAACTGTAATTAGAGACGTTCCCACCCCCCTGCGCTGCAGCAGGCGATGGTGGATTTTGCCAGACAAAGCCATCTTAAATAGGGGTTTTTAGGAACTTCCAAACTAGAGTGTCTCACCATGACATTTTGTTGCTTGGAGAGCTTGCTGTGGTGGTTTGGTAAGTTTTCAAGTTAAAGCAACACTTGGATTATCACATTCCCGAATCAGGACTAAGAAGATTCAGGCTGTCTAAATAAAGGAAAACAATCGTATTTAGTGGCCTCCAAATGTAATTAAACTGCCAAGTCAGTAATTTTGTAAATGTGGACACCTCATGCGTGCCTAACACCTTCGTTCCCCAATCAAAACGCACTAAAGGAAGGAAGAAAACAAAACAAAACAGAGAGATTTCACAGCGCATCCCTAAAAATTTAGCCTCCACCCTGCATGTGTGTGACAAACTTGTAGCCAAGTTAGGCGTTGCTGAGAAAGTCGCCCGTTTCATTTTACAAAGGCGGCCGAACGCTGGTTGGAATCTTGGCACAGGCCGGGGTCCCCCATGAAGTGAGGTGGGAGAGTCCCAGCTAGAAGCCCGGAGCATCGAAGCGGAGAAGCTGAGGGACCCGGACTGACCGTGGGCTGTCTTTGACTCCTGGGCCTGCCCTGCCCTAGGCTTACTGCCGGTAGTAAGGGCTTTGGCCACGGGCATCTTTAGTGGGTGTTGGTTTTCCTCTAGCCACGGAGGCCAGCAGCCACAGAGCTGGCAGGTACTATGTGCATGTTTCCTGGCCGTTCAGGTCAAGGAAATGGGGAGAGAAGGACAGACAGAAGAACGTCCAGCTCTGTGGCCGTGGCTCTGTGATAACTGGGGGAATAGCAGAGTGTGGTGAGAGGCAGCGTCCAGTCCACTGGGCTCGAAGTGGCTTGGGGTGGGTTCCGTCCAGTGCTGGCCTCCCCTCCCTGCAAGAGGCAGCCAAGCTGGGGGCGGCGGGTTCCATTTTAGCTGGAGGCTAAAGAAAGGGCCCGGCAGTTTACTGGGCCCCTCTCATGAAAGGAGTTGGATACTGGCAGAAATTTCAAATTCAGACTGCAGGACCCAGCTATTTCTGTTGAAAACATGTGAATGGCTTTTCCGCCTCTTCGTCCACAGTGTCAGATGGGCACACGTCCAGGCCTGCCTCCGCGCCCAGCCAGCCTCCCAAAGCCGCTCTGGCGCGCTCTCTGCCGAAACCGTGAGGAGCCCGGCTGAATAAATGGCCCTGCAGAGCTCCTTGAGTGCTCAAGTTTAACATGCACTTGACCTCTTTGTCTTTCAGAAATGAAATTTATTGAGTTTGGATTCCAGCGCCCCCGGGCCCCCACTAACATCTAATTAACGAGACCACATTTTGACTTCAAAAGTGCAGGGGAAAATGAGGAGATGTATTATGATGTTCTCTCTGCAGGAGCCTCGGGGGAGGGGCTAGGGAGCTGAGCCAGGGGTCTTTTGAAGTGTCTGAGTTGGTGGTCTGCCGTTCCGCCAGAATGCAAGATAAGCAGGTCAGCCTTCCTTTGCTGCTGCCTTTTTTTTTTTCCCCAATAGAGAGCGATTATCTTTCCTTTTGTTGCCATTGACCCTTCTTGGCCTGAATTTCCCAGGCTCTGAGTCTGAGTTCCTTTGTTGCATCAACAGACAAGGGGGCAGCCAAGTGTATCCCCCCAGTCCCCGAATAGTCTCCCCTTGCCTCGCCACTCTGCCTGAATCCCCACCACGAAAACCGCTTCTTTATCTCAGGGCTGTGTGTCTAGAAAGCGCCATGGAAATACATCATTAGAGACAAGGTAATGGATTAATCCACAAGAAGGAGACCCATGACTTATTGGAGTAGTGTTTGAGAACTACTGATTCAGTTCAATTCCCTATTTTCAGGCTGCAAAGGTAAAAGGATAGAGGCAAGGGAGGCACATTTGATATTTGTCCAAAGCAACGAAGAATAACTGCAGAAGCCATCTTGTCCTTTCTCCTGCCTCTGGGAATCCTAACCTGAGAGGATGCCGAACGTAGTTCACCCTTGGGAGACGGGGCTACTCACTGGAATGGAGCAGAAGGGGCCTTCTGGGGCGTGAAGGGTGTGCTGGGACTTCAGCTGCAGATCACAGAGGCAGGTCTGGGCAAACGCAGCCCCACTCACCTAGGTAGAGGACTGACCAAATTGGCCAAATGCAGTGAGCAGAGGGTTGTGGGCCCTTGATTTAGGTCATGGTGCTTTCCAAGGAGGCCCCATCACGCAGGTGGAATAAGGCAGGAACCGGGTTGGGAGCAGGAGGTCACACTTGTTTTGCAGATAAATGAGATAATAATCATAAATCACTTATCCCAGGGGTGCGCCTACGGTATGCGCTCAACAAGTGGTCTTATTCATCACTGTTTTTATTATCAGGTAATGCGGATGAGGGAAAGGAGACATTTCAGAGCTGGGTGAGAGGGACCGAGAGAGGGAGGGATGGAGGTGAAGACATAGGACAGGGCAGAAGTCAGCGACTCAGAGACTCCCTCAGACCCCTGGGTGAACCCCAAGGCACAGGCTTATGGAGGCCTCCCATCTCCTGGGAAGAGAAGGGAAGAGGTGCAGGGACAGGTAGCTGCTCTTTGCCTCCAACAAGCTCCACATGGTCAGGGACCATTTCTCACTTGTTCGTGGGTGTAGCCATGGCATGTAGCACAGTTCTCGGCCCATAGGTAGTGGACATTGATGCCCTGCCCTATCGCAGAGCATCAGTTGAAGGTCACTTGGCCTGCCTTCCAACTGCCAGTTTCTACAAGTCTTCATTCCTGAAGACTTTCTGAGGTTCCTGAAGCCTACGTTGTCCCACTGAATGGAAGACCAGAAGTGGGGAAATAAACACGACTGGAAAAAAGCAGCTGTCAGTCAATGACTGAGTGTGTACATACTCCAGCTCCCTCCCCTCTTTGGAGGGATGAGTCTAAGGCACAGGCTCTACAGTGAATATCAGAGGTCACCATAGGGGGAACTTGATAACTCATCCTTTACTGTCCACCTTCCTTTTCTTCACTAACTTTTGTACTCCTCTCTGGGTATTGTCTTCACCTCCCAAACAGACGGCTGGTACTTGAATTCTTTCTGAGGGGCTGCTTCTGGGAGAATTCAAACTAAGCCAGTAACCAGTAGGTATTTATTGGATAATGAATAAACGCATGAGCTGGATGCAGCTAGTGTCACTGTAGCTTTGCCCTTATTACTTGTCGTTCTTGAAGCCTCCTGTGCACAGGTAGAAAATGGGGTGTCCACAGACCAAAAATACACATTCCAAGTGTCCCAAATAGGGTAGCAAATGGGGCATCCAAAGACTCAGAAACACACATCCCAAATGTCCCAGGAACCTCCAGGCTTTGTTCCTAGACTTTGCCCTTTGTCTTTGTGTTACTCGTCTTTCTGGCACGATCAAGAGGAAAAGATGCTTTCTGCTGTAGAGCCCCCATCCTTGGCCATGCTGCTTGGTGACCCCTCTTGCATCAAGAAAGAAACTTCCCTTCACTACTGTTTTCAGAGCTTGCCTCTCTCCATCTCTCATCTTTAATGATTCTTTAATGGAATTAGTCAAGATGTACATCAGATCTTTGTGGTTTAATCTCCAAGAAAGGCTGAGAAAATGGGAAAACAGTGCCTGTCGTGCAAAACAAAAAGAGCCACATCTTTGGAGAGATGACCAAAGTAGAGAGATGGAATCTGGGTGTCCAGGGAATCCAAGCTGCTGCTGAGCCCTTCCTCAGAGAAATTTGTTAAACAATCTCCAAGTCTTGTATGATTAGATGACAACAATTATTTGCAAATAGGAAGGGTGATGGTGACAGCACTATAATTTATGTCTTCAAGAAGTGGCTCAAGCCCAGCGTCAGAATGGATCCATTGCCATTTAATTTTACCCCTGGTTTTCACATTTTTGCATTTATATTAGGGATGTAAGTGACAGAATAGAGCATGTGACAGACCAGGTTGTTGTCAGCTTCATTCTCAGATTGCCAATCGTGCTGGTTTTTGATAAGATAATTACCCCATTTTGTGTGTGTTTCTTGCTTCTCGTATGGCAAATTGGGCAATATCGGGCCTGTCTCTGGAACATTTCTCCTCATGAATTTGCAGAGGGAAGGAGTAGGTAGTAATTGCTTTGTTACTTGAGGTTGAAAACTCCCCAGTTAAGCAGAGAACATCCTGGAAACTCCAGGCTGCCCAAACCTCCAAGGTCCTCTTATTCATCTCATAATCATAGATCAAATTGCCTTGCTAGCATCACCATATAACATCACCCTTCTATTAGAGGGAGCATATAATTTATTGTCCAAACTAAAACCCTTTTGAGGATGAAAGGGGACACTATTAATAATCATCCTGGGATGACAGGTATAAATTTGGCAAATTGGGACATATGGGCATGCTACCTTCTGTGCTTGTACGGCCCTTGTGATGGGGAACTTCTTTAAACTGCCAAAATATATATGTCAAAAGTCTGTTTTAGAAAACCCCTCATACTTAATGAAGAAATACACGTTTCTTTTAAAATTAAGAAGACAAGGATGTCTTTTTTTTACCTTTTCAATGTTATATTGGCAGTCTAAGTCAGCATAATAAAAGAAGAATATGAGACAGAAGGTGTAAGGATTGGAAAGAAGAAACAAAACTGCCATTTTTCATGGGCAATTATGATTATCTGTAAAGAAAACCCAAGAGTCTTTAAAGATTATAATTAGAATTAATAAGAGAGTTCATTAAGTTTGTTGGATATAAGATCAACATCCAAAAATCAATTGTATTCTCTATATCAGCAACAAGCCATTAAAACACTATTTACAATAGCAACACAAAAGTAACATGCTTACAAATAAATATAATGAAAGCTGTATAAGATCTAGGAAAGAAAATGATAACACTGAAAGAAAACCCAAATAACCAGAGAGCAATACCACGTTCAAGGATATGTGAGCTCTATATTAAAAAGATGTTGGTTCTTCCCAAATTAGTTTATACGTTTAATACAATTCCAGTAAAAATCCTAATAAGATATTTGTGGAACTTCATGGGCTTATTCTAAATTGAATATAGAATAACAAAGGGCTAAGAATAGCTAGGGCACTTTTGGAGAAGAGTAAGGTGGATATTCACTCTGTCAGACACCAAAACTTATTATAAAGCTATGGTAATTAAGAAGGTGTAATATTCTTGTGGGGCTAGATAAATAGATGACCAAAACAGAATAGAGGAGCCAGACACACACCTAAACAAACCTTCTAGTGACAGAGATGATATAGCAGACTAATGAATGATGTGGGGACGATTGATTATCCATCTGGAAAATAATCAGATTGGCAGCTCATACACAAAAATAAATTCCAGGTGAATTAAAAACCTAAAAAGCAAAACTTAAAAAACATTTAGATGAAGATTTAGAAGGATATCTTCATGAGTTCAGTGTAGGAAATATATATATATTTTTAATTTGAGGTGTACAGAATTGGATTAATTATAATCCTCCATTTATAGTCCTTGTTCTGGCTTGCTTTTATTGTTATATTCAGCTATTATTAATAATGCAATAAGCACCTATGAAACCACCACCTAAAACAAAACCTAGGGCCTTGAGATAATAACCTACATCTAAAAGTATGGCTCCCCACCTCTCCCATTCCTTTGTTTCTGTAGCACAAGGGAACCATTACTGTGAACCGTATGCTCATTATTCTATTTATTTTCTCTTTATATAGTTTTATTCCATTAAGTTTTTCTAAAAGTGTATGTTTTTAATTTAATTGTTTTTAACTGTACAAAAAGGATATCATGCTATTTTCAATCTTCTGGGAATTATTTTGTTCATTTTATATTATATTGCTAACATTTTTCCATATAATTATGTTGCACGGTAGTTTGTTTGACTGCTTTATAATATTTCATGTGTGAATATATCACACTTTGTTTATCTGCTCTCCCAGTGATGGGCATTTGGTTTTCAGGGTGTTTGCTTTTATGAATGATGCTGTTATAAACATTTTTGTACAGTCTCCTGTTGTACATATGCAAGAGTTTACCATGGGTATCCTTAGGGGTAGGAAAAGATTTCTTAACGAGATAAAAAAATGATTGGTAAATTTGGCTTTATTAGAACTGAGAACTTTGGTTTTTCAACAGACATCTTAAAGCAAGTGACAAGACAAGTTATAAACTGCAGGCAGATATTTGCAATGTGCACAACCTAAAATGCATTAGTATCAAGAATATAAAATAACTCTGATAAATCAAAAAGGAAACTACAAACAACCAAAATGAAACGGGTAAAAGACATGAGTCAGCATTTTGCGTATAAGACTATATAGAAGGCCAATATGTACGCAGAGATGTTTCACATTTCTTTAATATTGGTCATCTGGAAAATGCAAATTAATGTTGCAATGAGATCATTTTTATCCACTCAATTGGCAAAAATTAAAAGTATGAAAATATCTAGTATTAGGGTGGATCTTGGGTTTAAGGATCTCTGAGACATTGCCCCGTTAGGGTAATAACTTTGGAAAGCATTTTGTCTTTACTTCCTACAGTTAAACATTCATCCAGGCACACCTCGTTTTATTGCACATTGGCTTCTTGCATTTTTTACAATTGAAGGTTTGGGGCAACCCTTCACTGAGCAAGTCTATTGGCGCCATTTTTCCAACAGCATTTGCTCATTTTGTGTCTCTGTGTCACATTTTGATAATTCTCGCAATTTTTCAAAATTTTTCATTATTATTATATTATTATAATCATTTCATTATTATTATATCATTATATTTGTGATCTTTGATGTTACTCTTGCAAAGAGATTATGACTCAGTGAGGGCTTAGATAATGGTTAGCATTGTTTCTCTAAAGCATTTTTTAAAATATTTTATTTTTTATTTTCTTTCTTTTTGGCTGCGTCGAGTCTTTGTTGTGGTGCATGGGCTTCTATCTAGTTGTGGTGCGAGGGCTTCTCTCTAGTTGTGGCGTGTGGGTTTTCTCTCTCTAGTTGTGGCGCTCGGGCTCCAGGGCATGTGGGCTCTGTAGTTGTAGGGTAAAGCATTTTAAATTAAGGTATGTACATTGTCTTTTTAGACATAATGCTATTGCACATTTAGTAGACTACAGTATAGTGCAAACATACCCTTTTGGTGCACTGGGACACCAAAAAAACTTGTGTGACTTGCTTAATTGTGATATGCACTTTATTGCAGTGGTCTGGAACCGAACCTAAAACACCTCCATAGTATACGTGTATGTGTATGCTTATTCCACAAGACTCAAAAGCCCAAACCATAAAAAAAGGTCAATAGTTTTTAGTAATAAATATTTATTTTAAATCTCTGTTATCAAAAGACACCACTGAAAGTGAGGAGTCAGCTGCTTGGGAGGAGATACTTGCAATAATATTACCAGTAAAGGACTGGAATCCAGAATATAGAAAGAACTGCCATTAATCAACTAGAAGACAAACACCGTCATGGAAAAGTGGGCCAAAGGTATGAATGGGCAAGCTAGGGAAGAACACAAACAGCTAATAAGCAAATACAGCTCAACTTCACAAGTCATCAGAAAAAAAAATGCAAATGAAAACTGTAGTAAGATACTGTTTCATACTCATCAGATGAACAACAACAGTGTGCCCCAGTACCAAATGTTGTTGAGAATTTGGTGCCACAGAACTGTTTTTTTGTTTTGTTTTGTTTTGTTTTTTTTGCGGTACGTGGGCCTCTCACTGCTGTGGCCTCTCCCGTTGCGGAGCACAGGCTCCGGACGTGCAGGCTCAGTGGTCATGGCTAACGGACCCAGCCGCTCCGCGGCATGTGGGATCCTCCTGGACCGGGGCACGAACCTGTGTCCCCTGCATCGGCAGGCGGACTCTCAACCACTGCGCCACCAGGGAAGCCCCACAGAACTGTTTTACATTGCTGTTGGGAGTATAAATCAGTAAAAGCAATTAGGAGAAAAAATGGTAAATTTTCAGAAAAGTTTAACATGCATAAACCCTAAGGCCTAGTTGTTCCATCCTTAGATGGAAACTCTAGAGAAACTCTCACGTGAGTTCACAAACAGATGTGTGCAAGATAGTTCATGACCACAGTGTATAATAGCATCAAATTGAAACAACCTGAGTCTCCATCAATAGAAGAATAAATAAATTAGCTGAATAATCGTCATAACGGAACACTCTGCAGAAGGGGTCAGCAAACCTTTTCTGTAGAGGGCCAGATGAAAAATATTTTAGGCTATTTTAGGCCATGCAATCTCTATCACAACTACTCAACTCTGCCGTTGTATTGGGGAAGCAGCTATAGACAGTACTTACATGAACAAGCGTGATGTGTTCCAATAACTTTATTTATAAAAAGAGGTGGCCAGCTGGATTTGGCACATGGGCCACCTTCTCTACGGAAAAGAGAATGAATCCACTAGAGTGACATCTGTTGACAGGGATGAATCCCACCAATATGAGGTTGAGTGAAGAAATAAGTTGAAGAAGAACATATATGTATGATACCACTTATATAAAGTTTTTAAGAAACATGCAACACTACCAAATTTCGTGTGATGGTTAATTTCATATATCAGCTTGACTGGGAATGCTCAGATAGCTGGTAAAAAGTTATTATGAGAGTGTTTCCAGCAGAGACTAGTATTTGAATTAGTGGACTGAATAAAGAAGCATCCTCACCAAAGTGGGTGGGCATGATCCAATCTGTTGAGGGCCTGAATAGAACAAAAAGCGGAGGAAAGGAGAATTTGCTCTGTCTGCTTGAACTGGGACATCCACCTTCTCCTGTCCTTGACATCAGTGTTCCTGGTTCTCAGGCCTTCAGACTTGGACTGAGGGGTACCATTGGCTCCCCTGGTTCTCAGGCCTTCTGATTTGGACCAGAACAGCATTGCCAGCTTTCCAGGGCCTCCCGCTTGCAGATGGCAGCTTGAGGGACTTCTCGGTCTCTATATTTGCATGATCCAGTCCTTCAAAATTTGTCTTTCTGTGATTGGCTTCTTTCACTTAGCATAATGTCCTCAAGGTCCATGCATGTTGTCCCAGACTGAAGAATTTCCTTCTTTTTTAAGGCTGCATAATATTCCTCTGGAGGTATATGTGTGTATGTCTATATATATATATCACATTTTCTTTACCCATTCATCTGTCAATGGACATTTAGTCTGTTTCTACATCTTGGCTATTGTGAATAGTGCTGTTTCAGTCAAGCAAAATGAATAAGCTCTAGAGATCTGCTGTACAACACTGAACCGATAGTCAACAATATATTGTACAGTTAAAATTTTATTAAGAGGGTAGATCTCACAGTAAGTATTCTTTCCACACACATGCAAAGCCATTGAAGGAAAGGGGGTGGGGCAGGAAGCACCAAATTTAATCATGTTTCTTTCAGCGCTTTCTGCCTTGAGAAGGTTTATTTCTGCTACTATTACAGTTCTTTCCTTTTTTTCTTCACTGTAAATGAGATCTTTTTCTTCTCTTCTGAACTTTTACACTTTGTCAGGAGGTGTTGTCCTTATGATTGGCTTTTTAAAGTCTGGTAGATTTAGAATTATAGAATCACAGCATTAGAGAAATCTTTAGAAGGCACTTCATGCATGCTGAAGGAATCTTTCCTTTAGCTGTTCTGAGAAGTGAGCATTGTTTTTGATTGCTTCTGGTGATGGGGAACTCACTACCTATAGAGGAGGCAGGACTTTGAATTAAGTTTTACAGAGCTGGGGAATCAGGAGACCTGTGTTCTAGAACCAGCTCCATCACTAATTGGCAGAGCAATGTTGGGCAAAATTGTCACTTTTCTGTGCCTCAGTTTTCTTATCTGAAAAATGGGATCATTCCAATTGAGGATAGAAGTGCCTGAGTCACAAACTGAGCAACAGCCCTCTTCCTCCCTAAACATTTTATATATTTTAATCTCATTTAATTCTCACAATGACCTACTTATATTAGCGCCATTTTATAGACAAGGGGATTCTTGCTCAAGGTCACACAGTAGGCGGCAGAGTTTGTGCCCTTAACCACTAGGTCAAATTTAATATGGAATTTTGAACCTATCCTTCCAAAACATCATGCGCTGTACATTTTACCTTATAAAACAGACATTGGTAAGTAATGTGTAACAGGCTCTGGGATTCTGCAACAGACAAGGTGAATTGGTGTGCATATGGCTAACACACTATGTGATCTCAGCCACTTTCCAGTGAATGCCTGCACCAGTGATGTACTTAAATGGTCCCTTGGTTTTGGATATTTAGGTTGTTTTTGAATTTTGTTATTATTATAAAAACACAGCAGTGAATATCTTTGTGCTTAAACCTTGGTCTGCATCTGATCATTTCCCTAGGAAAGAGTTCAAGATTTTGGTGCTTTTAAGGCTCTACCAAGTTGGGCCCCTCCCAGCCAGGCAGGTGAATGTTCTTAATGAGACTTAATGAGGTCGCAGACGCAGGTGCTCAAAGGATGAAGCTTCTGGCCAGGATGGCTGAGCCCAGACTTCTTAGGTGTTGCCTTTAGCTCTGCGGGAGGAAGCCCCTTCCTCTTCTCTGGGTTTTGAGCCTCCTGGGCAGGTCCCACACAATGGACAACAGGTGACTTCACCATCTACCATTTGCAATCCAGGCTGGAGCATCCCAGGGCGTGGAGAATTTTGAGGCAGTTTAGAGAATCCAGCCTTGTGGTTTCACTAGGAGACATTTGGAGGTGAGTTCATCTAGACTTGCCCTTCCCAGCGTTTGTTGGCTTGAAGATTTTCTCCACCGTGAGAAATAATCTTGAAAACCCCCTTATGAAATTTCAAATGACTTTTTTAAGGCAATATTTTCATGTGGTAAAAGCTAAAAATGTGATTTTCAGTAAGAAATGATGTTAAATCAGTATAATTATTAAAATTGGATTTAAAAACCATTTAAAATAAAATTGAAACTAATATTCATAATATAAAAACAGGCAAATTTTGATCTAATATGTGACAGATGATGCTGTATGAAGTATGAAAAAGCTTGATTTGTTAGCAACTAGATTAAAAATTGACATTTGATATCATGTTTGGATTTGGGACCTAATTGTATATTTAATGGGATCCAAAATTTAACTATACGTTACAGCATAAGAGCAGGCATATGTTGTTTTCAAGACCTGACATTTGGCATGCTGGAAATTTATCTCAAAATTAAAGCTGTTCTTTTAAAAGTAATTTTAGTGTTCTGTTTCTAAAACATGATTAAGAGCAAGGGTTTGCAAGCCTGTCTCCACTAATAAGATACCTTGGGCTGTAGACGTTTTTTATTTCTAATAAATATACAAAGTCAGAACAGAACAGTTGGACAGACGGTTACTCTCTTTCCTCTTTAGAGAATGACTTTTGAAGTTGTGGAGACTTCTTGATACGTTCCTTTTTAAATTTTTTAAATTAATTAGTTAATTTCTTTATTTTTGGCTGTGTTGGGTCTCATTTGCTGTGCGTGGGCTTTCTCTAGTTGGCGGCAAGAGGGGGCTACTCTTCGTTGCGGTGCGTGGGCTTCTCACTGCAGTGGCTTATCTTGTTGCGGAGCATGGTCTCTAGGCGCGCGGCCTTCAGTAGTTGTGGCTCGTGGGCTCTAGAGTGCAGACTCAGTAGTTGTGGTGCACAGGCTTAGTTGCTCCGCGGCATGTGGGATCTTCCCGGACCAGGGCTCGAACCCCTGTCCCCAGCAGTGGCAGGTGGATTCTTAACCACTGCGCCACCAGGGAAGTCCAATACGTTCTTTAGAATTTTGTTCTGATGAATGCAGTTTCTAGATCTGGTTGAGATGATCTGAAGGTGAATTTGCAGGATTATCCTCCCTTTATGCTGCTCTCGTGTTTCCACATCCCAGGGCGAGAGGGCCTGATGTTTGAGCTTGGGCCCCACGTCCAGCTGTCCTCCACCTACCTCTGCACAGGCCCCCGGGGCCAGCCTAAAGGTTCTTGAACCATTCTGCTTTAAAGAAAAAAACCCACATTTGACTGATAATTTTGATTGTTGCTTTTTAAGGAATAAAATGGAAACAGGCAATTTTATTATTATAATGACTGAAAATCCTGGAATGCACTTGTGAGCCCTGGGTGCGGGTTGAACCCCTATTGTGGAAGATGGTCATTTGGACAAATGCTCCTTCCAGCCCTTGGCTGGGTTCTCTGCTTCCCTTTGGACACAGGATGCCATGGATGAAGGCCTGATTTATTTCAGGATCTCCAGTCAGCAACTTTTCATTAGTGGGAAGTAGCAGGATTTGGGGGTCAAAGACCCTGGATCTCTTCCACCACAGCTACTTTGTTTCTCACTCTCTGCCTCAGCTTCCTCATCTGCAAAACAAAGGCATAGGATTATTTAACCTTGAATCCTGGTTCAGGATTTGAATTCTTTCTTAAGCACAAAATTCATTTTCCTCCTATCTCATGGCAAAATAATTTTAGGCAGCAGTCAGTTTCCTTGAAAAAACCCCGTGGAGAGGCTTCTATGGGGCAACAAACGTTGCTTGGAGAAAGTCTCAGAGAGAGGCTAGGCTACCACCCTTCTCTCATTCTCCTTGATGAACGGTGAGCTACTTTTGGGCTGTGATTTTAGGGACACCAAGAGCTCCAGGAGGTGCTTCCCTGATGGCGCAGTGGTTGAGGGTCCGCCTGCCGATGCAGGGGACACGGGTTCGTGCCCCGGTCCGGGAAGATCCCACATGCCGCGGAGTGGCTGGGCCCGTGAACCATGGCCGCTGAGCCTGCGCGTCCGGAGCCTGTGCTCCATAACGGAAGAGGCCAGAACAGTGAGAGGCCCGTGTACCGCAAAAAAAAAAAAAAAAAAAAAGAGCTCCAGGAAATCCCCTTTACCTTCTCGCTGGTTTGCCTGACACTGTCTTTTATGAACCTTCTTTTCTCTCCATGGGGAGGAGAGAGGCAGAGACAGACAGAGAGATTTGGGTCTTTTCAGCAGGATGAACTGATAGAGGAAGCAAGGATCAAAATGCAACTCAGAGTCTGGGCTCCGCCCCCTCAGGAACCACAGCTGGGTCAGCCCTCTGCGGTGAAGGAGTCCTCCTGGCCTCTTCTAGACTCAGGAAAAGGGGGCAGTCGTCTCTGTTAGTTTCACACCTGCAACTCCAGTTCTGGCCTCTAGAGGGTGTGGGACCCAAACTCCAAAGTGCTGGACCAGAAGCCAGCGGATTTGTGGGGAGTTCTAGAATTCTTGAATGTTCTTGCAGGAGAGGGTCCCTGGAGCCAGAATTAGATTGCTGAGGACTGGTTCGGGGAAGGGTCCCCAGAGGAGGTGGCACTTGAGCCTGAATCAAGAGATGAGCCTGTGTCAGGGAAGGGTATGTAGGGGAGACGGTACAGCAGGGGCACGGGGTGGGGGGCAGTTTGGAGCCAGTGGGTGGTGCACGTGTGGGGTGAGTGGGGAGCAGACATGGAAGGTGGTCATGCCATGGTGGGCATTGCACCCCATGCCAAAGATGAGGTGCTTTTCTCTACAGGCCACCAGGAGCCACAGAACAGCCTGGCTTAGAAAGGTTAACTCGCGCCATGTCTGCCCCAGGGGAATGTCCCTGAAGGCCTTTGGAAGGCAATCGGTTAACAGCCCGAGCCGGTTAACCTCTCCACCCTCACAGACTTCTCCATGACACGTTGGGCCATCATTCTCCCTAATAAAATAATATGAAGCTCAGTTATGCTCCTGTTCCCATGTTCCTGGACTTCTTTAAGCACAGAGGGATTAAAAACTTGTATAAATTAATCAATGTACCATAATCCTAAAAATTAGAAGACGACTCCTTGAGGAAGTAATATAGTATGGGCTTTTTAATTAGCAGGGCCCCCGAGATTCACTGCTCACCCCTGCAAGTCTTGTTTTATGAATTGCTTTATCATTTGCAGGGGAAGGCCCCGCAGACGCCTGTTCTAAGGAAATGCTGGAAGCCGTAACTAATTCTCCTGGCTCCTACCCGCCTCAGAGCCAGAGCAGAATGACAGAGCTGGCCTGGCTTTTCTTTCTTCCTTTTCTCCTCCAACAAGAGTTAACTTTCAAAAGGAAATTCAGATAAAGGATCCAGAGGGGGAACTCAGCTACTTCTATCCTTTTTCCCGGGCGTGTGGAATTCAGAGCAGAGATTTTGGTGCCACATGGATCTGGGTTTGAATCCTGGCTCTGCTGCTTTCTAGATCTGTACTGTGAGCAGGTCACCTGTCCTTGGAAAGCCTCTGTTTCCTCCAATTTCTCCTCTGTCCTAGGTCTTTGTGAGAAACGCCTCCTGACAGTAAATCAGAGCTACCTGCAGACCTAGAAGCTTTCGCAGACACCCCGTCCTTCCTCCTTTCCGACGTGAGCTGAACAACATCTTCTCCCTGCCTGGGCTTGGCCATCTTCTTCTTTCTAGACCCTTCTCTCTTCTTAACTTACTCTCCTTCTCAACAACCTTGAACCATGCCAAGTCCTTCCATCCTAACAAAACCCAAACGTACTTCTTCCTTGACCCCACTTTCCCCCCAGCTCCTGCCCCGTGACTCTCCTCCCCCTCTCACTCTCTGTCCACTGGGACTGGGCCATGTCCCCAGCATCACACTGACATTCGTCTCATTAGGATCTCCAGGGAGTCTTTATCTTACTAGACCTCTTGGTACCAGTGGACTCAGATGACCTGTCGCTCCTGAGAATCCTCTCTGGTTTCCTCCTGGCTTTTTGGACATTCCTTTTCAGACTCTTTTTTGCCCCCCCGCTTTATTCCAGGAGCATTGGTGTTTCTCAGGCTTGTTATCTGTGCTCCCCCAGGGATGCTCACCCACCACAGAGCCTCTCTACTACCTACACTCAGGACTCCCACAGGCCTCTCTGGCCCCGTCCTCTCTGTTCCAGACCCCAAACCCCAAGGCTCCTTGGTCATTCTACTTGGGCATCTTACAGGCTCTTCAAACTCAGTGTGTCCGTGACAAAACCCAACCCCTTCCCCTCCCAAGAGGGTTACTGCTTTAGAGTCCCAGTCTAGAAAATGGCACCAGTATCCACCCAATGATGTAGAAACCTGCCTCTCCTCCACAGGGGCCAGGACTGGGTGTCTTGGTCCCCACTCTACCTCCCAGGCCTAGAACGGAACCTGGGGAATATCAGACCTTTGGTAAATGGATTTCATGGCTGGCTGGCTGACTCCGTTCCCTTTCTTTTCCATGAGAATTTGCTGGCCCAGTTAATGAATGAGAGCATGTTTGCTGTGAGTCCATCTTTCCTAACGGTTTCAATAGGACTGAGGCTGACACTGACCTTGATGCAGGTAACAGCCCCTCAGGACTTCTGGGTGGGGAACAGTCCATAGTTCCAAGCAGGAACCCTCCGTCGATGACTTGTTTCTGTAGTCTCTGATTTGACAAAGGGCCTCTAGGTTAGGAATCGAAAAGCCCATGGAGTCCTTCTCACCAGTGCCTGGGGGAACAGGAGACCCCAGCCTGCATAGGAAATTGCAGGGTCCCAGCTGTGCTGCCTGATGCGTGGGGCCCCAGGTGAGGACAGGTTTCGTTGGTGACCAAGGGCACGGTGCCTGTGTGGCACCCACCCGCTCCCCTGCCTGGAGGAGCTTCCCCAGAGTCAGAGGCCAGGCTGTGGCAGTGCTGGCCCCTCCCCCTGATCAGTCCCTCCTGGGGAAGCATTTGCTCTGTTTTCTGAGGGGTAACCGGCAGTACAGTCGCGAGGTAGCGCCACTGCCGTTTCAGAGCCGCCATCTGTTTTTATCCTGGTGCGTTTACCCTGTGTGTTTGGGGAAACATATAGACACATACACACACAACAGCAGTGCTGCCAAAATTCGCACCTCCTCTCCCATGCAGGATCTCCCCTTGAAGGCTGGCGCTCTTCGGGAGCCTGCACATGCCTCTGGATGGGGCTGAGGACCTGGCCAGGAGCCAGGGTGCAGATCTCTTTGCTGAGCAGTCCCGGCAGCAGTGGGTTCACGACAGCATGGTAGGAAGTGCCATCTGGCTCCTGCATCTTACTGGGGTGAGCCCCCTTCTCAGTGCCTCTTCTGTCTCTTGGGGGAGTCTGGCGTCTCTCTTGTCACCAGGAGCCTGAGCTGCAGAGGCAGAACCCCCTGCCCCTTTGAAGAAGGCATGGATCCCCTCAAACCCATCCTTGCCTCCCTCATACACTGTCAGCAGATGCCCTGAGCCCTTCCCTGCTTCTAGCCAGGCGTGGTGGGGGGAGATGGGGCCCTGGGTCAGGAGCCGGGAGTAGGCAAGCCTTTCTGCAGAAGAAGCCTCCTGCCTTTGTTTCCCTGGCAGCTCTCGTTGCCATGGATGGGGTCTTCCTTCCACGGGACTCAGTGGGCCTCTCTCTGACTTTCTAGGTGGCCCTAGTCCTGCCTTGTGGGGCGGCCCTCAAGGACAACGGGCAGGGGACCCTCCTCATTCTTTCCCAAACCAGGACTGGCTCCATGAATTAGGTAGGCTGATTCCTGGAATGCACAGAGTTGGAATTCAGGGAACAGCTTAGGGAAACGCAGGGGAGAAGGTCCAAACAGATACTCCTAAAGTATGGACTCCCTGCCGCCACCGTACACACATGCCTACATACACACATGCACATGCACGCACACACACACACACACACAGGGGTTAGGAATATCTCCCAGTTTGCACATCCCTTGCACCTCAGGAGAGCTAAGCCACAATTGCTGAGGGCAGGTGTTCTGCATACAAATAACCATGTGACCATAAATCAGCCTGCAGAGCCCAGGCCCGAGTTTGTGACAGTCTGCAGAGCCTGGTCTCATGGCCCAGTTTTCATAATTTTTAAAAGTAATAAAGAAAAAGGCAATGCAGTTACAAAACCCTAATGCTCAAGGGACAGTAAAAGCCAGAAATGGCTCATTGTTTTGCCTTGGAAATCCAAAACTGGGGTTTCTGAACTTTTTTGAAGGTAGTGGAATCTCGTTTTGAAACAGAAATCCCCTGCAGACACACTCAGTGGGTAAAATGCAGAAAAGTGAGGTGAGCAGTGGAAGGGGGGATGGGGGCTGTCAGCTCTGACCCTTCAGCCTGTCTGGAGTGGGGGGCACTTCAGAGCAGTTTGAAAACCATTGACCTCAGAGAACAAGACCAGCCCACTTTTCTCCAGGGGGTCCACCTCCAGCGAGATCCTGGGCCCTGAACCCTGGCAGCTTTTCAGTATCACAGCAGTTGATGGAGAAGTGACTCTTAGCCTTGTCTCTGATGGAAAGAGAAAGGGAGGCCTGGACCGCATCCCTGAGTGGTCCTCTGTGATGGGGACCTGGGTGCCTGGGGGAGTCATGGCCTGCAGATGCTCACTCAGCAGAAATGCGGCGGCTCCGCGGAGCACCTGCTCGAGAGTGGGGTCTGACATCTGGGCAGGCCTATGACCCACTGTCCCGTACCCCCTCCCTGTGTTCTCCAGGTCAGGCCCAGACCTGCCTTCTTGCTGTGGAGAGCCACCGCTTCCTGCAGTAATTCCCTGCAGCCCAACTGGTCTCAGAAACTTGGCAGCCACAGAACAAGGCTCCTGCAATCTCCCCCAGATCTACAAGGACACCCCCGAGAATTTTGGGATTTGCCTTATCTATTGATACCCATCAAAGAGAGCCACTGTGGACCTCACATGTGTTCCAGGGCCCTATTATAGTGAGACCGTGTCTTCTGTGGTCCTTGAGTTAAATGCAGAAGAAAGAGGCCTGGGGAGGGGGGGTGATCTCACAGCCTTAGGACAACTGTTATCTCGGGATGTTGGCAGCGGCATGAAAGATCAGTTGTGGATGTCTCACTAAAGTTTATCTAAGAAACCTTTTCACCCACTGCAACAGTCCATACCCTCATCTTGTTTCTGTCCTTCTTATCACCAGGGCAACCCGGGGTGCTTGCCAGGGTGGAGTCGTTTTATAACTGTCACTGACCCATCATTTTCTCATGCTGGGCCTCAGGATTTTCCACCTGGTGTGAATTTTGTCATTCGAGGGGCCCCTTAAAAGCATCCAGGCTTTACCTAAAATCTTAGCAAAGGATTATTTCTTGGGAATTTCCCCATATCCAGGCTCAATAAGTCAGAAATATTTCTGAACTGTGGAGACCTACGTGCTGAGCAGGACAGTGTGCTGAGACACTGAGGGAGTGCAGTTCTCGCTGGGTCAAGCTGCTTAAGAAATCAGGACGTGCATTTTGACAGAGCGGGGAGGCCTCATCTGGTGGGAGAGGACAGATGGGGAAGAAGTGTTAATTAGAGCAACTTGACCTCCAGCTTCTGGCTCTTATTTATGCAGGAGTCCTGAACAGCTTTCCCTGGTCCTGTAAAAGTCACCCTCAACAGATTTCTGGGGACATCAAGGACTGGGGACATCTTCCCAGTTCATGGGCAGGTGCTATGTGATCCAAGGTGCCAAGAGCCCACTGAAAAAGGTCGGATCGCCAGCTGGGCCCTCTGAGGGTGAACGTGGGTGGGTGCTGGTTGTGGAGACTGTGTGTACGTGTTCTCCTCTCCCATAGTTCCTGCTGATGCCCTTGACCCTTGTCAGGGGATGTGGGTTGCTATGGTGATGGGAGGGGAGCTAATCTGGGAGAAAACCTGGGGAGGGGCAAAATTACTAGAGAGAGAAATTTGACATAATGCAAGCTTTGTCCCAGTTTCCCCCAGAGCTGGGCTTCAGGCAGTGCGTTGCCTTTCCCTGCTTGACAGGTGGGCAGGTGGGACCAAGGACACTTCCCAGCTGCTGAGAGCCAGACTTATCTTTGTTTCATTCCATTACCCTAGTGATCTCAGGGGCCACAGATGCTGGAGGGGGAGTCCCTGTCATGGTGATATTGGGCCCTGGTCTCAGTACCTTGGAGGTGGGGCCCAGTGGGTGTGGAAGCGTGATTTTGCTAAGCACAGAGGCGGCTGGTTGTGAGCTGCGCTCTCTTCCATGCGCCTCCTCTTTGCCTTCGAAGGGGCAGGAGGGGCCTCCTCCAAGGTCTTAACTTCTCTCCTTATACACAGACAACCTCCTGGTCAACACTGCGGAGACCTTGGCTTTCACCAGTGCCCTTCCTCTGGGGAGGCAGGTGTCAGGGGAGCCCTTGAGCATCTCCTAGATGCTGGAGATCGAGGTCAGCAGTGATAAAGATATTACTTCCTACTGGAATGTTGACAGTGAGGTGAAAGATGCAGCTCCTATGCTTTTTCTTTTAAATTACAAATATTCATCATTTGAATGAATCTCTCTCTTCCTCCCTCCCTCCCTCCCTCGCTCCCTGTCTCTCTTCCTCTCTCCTTTCCTTCCCCCTGAGCTTGCTGAGCACCAGCTAAAGGCAAGGCTCCATGAGAACTCTTGAGGATGCAACAGTGAGGGACCCTGGGACCCTGTAGGGAGGGGTGTACAGCCCAGATTGGAGGAGGTAAAGGTCAGACATCTAAATCGGGGATGACTTCTGTAGAGGAGGCTGCATGTGGTGTGTGAGTGCAGAGGAGGGGCCAGATAACTGGGTCTGGGGGAGTCATGAGAGCTTCTCACGGAAGTGACCCTTGAGCTACATCTTGGAAGAAGAGATTTCTGAGCAGAGAAGAGGGGGTGATGTGCCTGGCAGAGGGTCTAACATGTGCAAAGGCAGAGGACATACTGGACCAATCTGATCATTTTCTATGTTGGTCACCAAGGCTGGCCGTGATGGCAAAATTGGGGCATCCCCGTCATCCTCCTTTTCCTTCTCTGAGGTGTTGCCCTCTTATGGTGCAGCTGTAACCTGCCTATAGGGACCTGCCTTCCACTGTGGGTCCCCCTCCATCCAGGAGGTCCCCAAGCCTTGCATTGCAGGCCTGGCCAATTACCAACTCCCACTCCCTCATTACTAGTTCAAGGCTTGTGTTCAAGGCCTAGAGCCGAGAGAGTCTTGGAGCTTGTCGGGAATGATGCCAAGTAGTAGCAAAGCTTCTTAAACAAAGATCCCATAGCTGGGGTGTGACATTATCAATCTCAAGCAAGTATAATGTGAAAAAGAACTTGAGGGTGGGGAGGCAGACAGCGTCCAGATTTTTCTCCAAGTTCTGTTTACCTCTCCAGGAGCTGATTGCACTTAAGGTGGGTGGGATCTTCCTAGCTAACCTTAGTGGCCTCCTAAGAAAGCAGGCCTCAGGCTTTGGAGATGTTAAGTCCCAGCAGCAGAGGTCAAGATGGGAAGACAGGCAGAGCAAGCCTGATGGACTCTGTGTGTGGGTCGAGTCCAGAATTTGGGATTTTTGAGGTGTGTTTCAGGCTCCAAGAAGTCTGGTTATGGCCTATTTGGAATGTCAAGGGATGAGATAAGAACGGGCAGAATCAAGGGTAGGGCTGCTTCCCCTGGTGACGTTTCCTAAGACTTCTCTCCCCCTGCTGTCCGCCTTCCCTCCCCGAAGCGGGAGTTGAGTTGGGAGAGAGATGGGCCTCGAGGGAGACACTTGGGAAGTTGTAATGTTGTTGCTCCTGATGTTTTCTGAATGCATCTTTCCTGGGGTCAGGTTTGAACCAGGGAATTAGTGACCTGGCTCCTGCGGGGTGAATCACACCCCTTAGTGTTATCTCGTAATTTAAGCCTCTCTCTGAATCCGCATCTTCCCAGGACCCCGGGGGCAGGGCTGAACAGGGTGTGGGTCCTGGCTCCTGTCACTGTCCACCGCCAGGCCCCAGGGTGCCCAGTCTAGGATAACGCTTGCACTAAACTTCCTTCCCACTATGGCCTCCTGCTTCTGCCCATTGACGCTCACACCCTCTGCTGCAGGAACGCGCCATTCTGGGGTGCACGGTCCTCACTGGCCCTGCCGCGCGTGTGCACCAGCCAGGCCTTCTGCTGTGACTGCCCTGTCCCCTCGCCACCTGCTGTGTGCTCTCAGGGTCCCGCAGGCACGAGCTCAGATGTTGTCTCCATGAGAAGCCTTTCCCTCCTGGGCTAGCCCCTACCTACCCTATCCGGAGTGGTCCTGTCTGTTCCTACTGCTGGAACTTGGGCTCCAGAAAGGCAGGAACAATGTCCCAGCGCCCAGCCCTGTGCCTACATGATGGAGAATGAGTGGGAGTGGGAGGATGGCTAAACGTCAGCTTGGCTGCAGGCCAGGCTGTGGGCCTGTCCTCACCGTGCAGGGTTTGGGGCCGTTCCTCCCTGGGAGAGCTGGCAGGGCTTTGCCTGTGGCTCCTCCAGGTGGTCTACTAGGCCATTCTTGGATTTGAGGAACAAAAGCTCTGTTTTCAGCTTTCATCTTTGTTTCCATTTTCCTTAGAAATAAGAGCACTGTTAGGCAAGCCCTCATTTCTGCCAGTGGCGTGTCTGGGAGGGAAGCTCAGGGTGTGAGCACTGCCTTTCTGCAACAGGATGGCCACAAGGGAGCACCTGGGATGGGACTGCATCCCCGGTATCTCAGACTTGTGCTGGATAAGGACAAAGCCTGGCGCATAATAAGCACCACTCCAAGAATGGATGTGGGCTGGTTGGAGTGGGGGTGGCTCCTCGGGCAATGTCCCTACAGGCCGTGCTCCTCCAGGAGCAATGAGGGGCAGGCAGTGGTGCAATGGCGTCTCCCTGAAATCCATGTCCACCCAGAACCTCGGAATGTGACCTTATTTGGAAATAGGATCTTTGCAAGTATAATGAGATAAGAATCTCAAGCTGAAGTCATCCTGGATCTAGGGTGGGCACTAACCCCGATTCCTAGTGTTCTCATAAGAATAGGAGAGGATCCACAGAGACACAGGAGGAGGGCCATGAGAAGGTGGAGGCGGAGTGATACAGTTACAGGCCAAGGATGCCAAGAACCCCCGGAAGCTAGGAAGAGACAGGGAAGGGGTCCTTCCTCAGGGTCTCCAGCAGAATCCAGTCCCGCTGACACTTGATTGTGCACTTCTGGCCTCCAGACCTATGAGAGAAAACAGTAATGTTGTTTGAAGCCACCAAGTCTGCTCATTCGTTACGGCAGCCCTAGGAAACTCGTACAGGGTCGAGTTTTGGGGTCTCTGGCTTTGCTTCTCCTCTCTCCATGGTCCAAAGCTTCCCCACACAGTGTCTTCTCTGATATATGTACGCTACAAAAGTCTGATGTCACACGGGTGAAAAAAACTGGGGCACAGATTGTGACGTGTGGGTGTTAGAGCGGTAGGGACGCCCAACTCATGGTGTCACGTTCCTTCCCTCCACACTGACCCCCTGATAGATCTTGGCCTCCCTTCTCTGCCTTCCATCTGCGATCTCTTCTTTCTTTCAAAATTAGATCCAATAGGGGAAGAGGTAGCAAAGAGATAAACAAGAGGTTACAGGTGAGACCCAGGGGTCCAGAAACATCCTTGGTTTAACAGCCCAACTCTGGTGGGTCCTGGGGCATCAGGGCTATTCTCGCCTCTGCTCACATGTCCTGTGGCTTTAGAAAACAGATGAGCAATGTGCCACTTAGCTTTCACTGGGTAACAGGCCACCCCCAAACCTGGTGCCTTAAGCAACCAACATTTATTTAGCTCATGATTCTGCAGGTCGGCACTTTGGCGTCCATTGGGCAGTTCTGGTCTTGGCAGGACTCACTCATCTGTCTGTGGTCAGGTGCCAGGTTGGCTGGAGGTTAGACTGGTCTACAGCGGCCTCATTATGTGGTGGTTGGAAGGCTGTGGCTTAGGGTCATGGGGCTGACTGGGACCCACGCCTCTAATCCTGCATCAGGCCAGTAGGGCTGTCACATGATAATGGCAAGATTCAGAGAAAGAGAGAGAGAGCAGAAGCCACAAGCCTCTTGAGGCCTAGGCTCTGCGCATCACTTGCTCTGCATTCCGTTAACCAAAGCAAGTCACAAGACCAGCCCGGATTCAAGGATGGGAAAAGAGACACTGTCTCAAGATCAGATGAACTGCTAACTCACTTTGCAAAGGATGCAGTCACAAGAGGGGTAGAGAACTGGACCATTTTTGCAAACAGAGTCCCCTTGGCCAGCCCTCTTCTTGGCCTGGGTGGAAGTTCACTCAGCCTGAATTCTCTGCTACCCTCTGCCCAGGAGAGTCTTGCAGTGAGAGGTGAGAACAGAATCCAGTGTTTAGTACCCATACATCCAGGCTGGACCTGTAATATGTCATTCCAGAAATCTTTCTTTCATCAAACATTTATTCGAGCACTACCACAAGGCCAGGTAGAGAGACCACACAGGGACGCAGGACATCCTCACGGTAAAGAGCTTGGACTTTGGAGTTGGTCAGGTCTGGCTTTGGATCTCTGCTTTTACAGACTGGGGCAAGCCACTGTCTTTTTCCTGAGCCTGCTTCATTATCAGTAAAATGGGGGTAGTAATGTCCGTGTTACAGGGAAGCTGTGAGGCCTGAATCAGATACCCAAGGTAAAGTGCTTAGCACAGCACCTGGTCCACAATGGAAACCCGCTGATGGTGCCACGATTATTAATAATAAATGTAGGCTAAGGGAATGCATAGATGAATGAAGGTCTGGCAACCTTCTGCCAAATGCACATGATTAATGCTTATACCCTCCCCATCCTGGCCCAAATGAAATATACAAAGGATCTAAGGAAATCCATCAGCCACCTGCTAACTTTCTTTCATAACAGGAAACCTCTCACAGCCGTGGCCAGGGCTCCTCTGTGACCGGGACACGGGGATGGGTGAATAGCATCCCACTCCGCTGCTCCCAGGCTCCGAATGCAAGCGGCACCCCTCACCGCGCCCACAAACTCCTCCTGTGATCGCGCCGCCTGGGCCCCGTGGTAAAAGGAGCCACACCTGCACCGGTGGCAGCCAAGAGGCATTTTCCCGTCGGTTGCCTGGACGATCTTGTCTCCACACCTGCTCACAACCTTCGTTTTTTCTTCCTCTCCAAATCAAAGCACGCCTTTGCTCTCCAGGCCGCCTGTCTCCCGAGTGGAGTCTTCGGGGAGGGGGCGGGGGCAAGGAGAAAGCTGAGCGATGAGAGGCTCTGCCGGCCCCTTTCAGAGGCTGGAGCTGTTTTTAGCGCTGCCTCTCAGCAGGCGGGCCTGGCCTTGGGGTCTGGGCCCAGCCTGGTAAATTAATAGCAGCAGAAGACTGTCAGGGCCCAGATAGCGCCAGGAGAAGGGAGGAAAGCTCCCTATGAGCGCTGCTGGGCTGGAGGTGCTTTCTTACGTTGTCTTTTATTCTGTTGGAAACGACGGTCTCCCCTTTAAACGTGCCTTGCCTCTGTCCAGATGCTCTTTTGTCAGGCGACCCCGCGTAATTAAAGACAACAAGCTCCCCCTCCATATATTCTTAGTGGAAAAGAGAAACACATTTTCTAATCCGAAACTGCATGCCCGCCTGAGAATGAAGAGAATGTAGAGGCTGCAGGTTTTGGGGCAGTGGAGGGAGCCTGAAGCTTCCTGGAGGAGAGAAAAGATTTTCTTAAGTGGCGTCTGTAAGTTTGAGGCTGCTCCCAGGAGCCTGGGATGGGCGAGAGTCGGGCTGGTTGACGTGCTGCGGGTGAAGTTTTGCTTTTTAAGCAAGAGGGTCAGTTTCTGGAGGCAAATGGGCTCCAGGCTGATACGATCTGTGGGCAAAAATAACTCTGGATTTGGATCTAACAAAGACTATAAAAGAGAGGCTCCGAGACTTGTTTTCCATCCTGGCGGGAGTCAGGGTGGTTTCAAATGAAGGGCAGATGTAGCCTGAGGCCCAAATCCGTCTCCCCCAGCCCTACTGTAACCTTATTACAGGATAAAAAGCAAGGCAGGACGCTCATGGTAAGAGAGAAATGCGGCTTCCCCAGCAGAGTGAGGGGGTCTGCGGACACTTGTGAGGAAGGTGGGATCTTGCCTCTCTGCAGGAGGTGCTGGGAGAGGATGAGGGGGGTGGAGGCCCTTGGGCATGTGCAGGGGGTCCTGACCTGACAGACAAGGTCAGGGCCGGGGAGGCTGGGCAGGAGGGGCTTCCCAGCTGGTGTGGCCTCGCAGGTCAGGTCAGGTCAGGTCAGCCCCCTGCCAGGCCAGTCTTCCCCCGCTGCAGCCTAGGCTGGCCTCACAGGACAAATGCTTCGTGACTCCATGGGAAAGGGCGCTGAAGCAGGAGCCGGGGCTGTCCAAGGTAGCACAGCACCTGGCACCTGGGAAGGGCTTGGTCCCTTATACTGGTGACAAAAATAACACATGCTCCATGCAGCAGGGATGTTTTACCTTGAAGCATTCCCAGGAGTGGGGGCTTCCCTCACTTCAGGTTTGGGGTGCTGGAGGTCCCTCGGGCTGAGTTAGAACCTTGTCTACACTCGTGACCATCTGAGCAGCTCGCCTCACCTGTCTGCACCAGGCCGCCATTCAGGTGTGGAGGGTGAGCAGCTGGGGGCGTGTTTCATCCTCTCTTTGTGCTTGCCGAAAGTTAGCTGCCCAGCTCTGTGCTCTCAAGGCATCTGGCTCCGTCCTCTGGCTAACTTGCTGGCTGGCATAACTTGTCTGTGTGGCCCAGGGCATGGGGCCCTCAGTATCGGGAGCTGTGCATTCATGTCTGTGTAGCCAGTGACTGGAGAGTAGGGGTTCAACAGTGTGTGTTCAGGGTCCCGACGTGATGGACACTTGCTAGTGTTAGCATCTGGGCTTGGAAGCAGCAGCAGATAGTGTCTTCTGTGCTTTACAGATTCTTCCTCCCTCGGCCAAAATATGTAAAAGATATTTTTGGAATAAGATCTTGCATCTGTGTAGTGTGAGGGTTTCTTAAAGCACTTTTATGTGAGGCTGGGTCTCACCTAAACTCTGTGATGAGCAGACAGCATTGCCCCATTTTACAGATAAGGCTACTTGAGGCATGGATGCTGATTGGCTAGCCCAAGACAATAACCATAAAGGTGGAGATTGCAGTCCAGAGAGGTTAGGTAGATGGCCCAGAGGCACACAGCACAGAGCCAGCCGGAGAGCTGGCCAGACCCCAGGCTTGTCTGTCTCCAGAATGCACATTCTCTCCCCTGACCAGCTACACAGAGTGGGTACCTGCTGTTGTCAGACTCTGTGTGCGGGGCCCACCCTACCACTCCTCATTTCCTTCTCACAACAATCCTCTGAGCTGGAGAGTGCAGCTCCATTTGTTTTTTTTAAAAATAAATTTATTTATTTATTTATTTATTATTTTTGGCTGCGTTGGGTCTTTGTTGCTGCACGCGGGCTTTCTCTAGTTGCGGCGAGCGGGGGCCGCCCTTCATTGTGGTGCGCGGGCTTCTCGTTGCGGAGCTCGGGCTCTAGGCGCCCAGGCTTCAGTATTTGTGGCACACGGGCTTAGTAGTTGTGGCTCGCGGGCTCTAGAGTGCAGGCTCAGTAGTTGTGGCGCACGGGCTTAGTTGCTCCGTGGCAGGTGGGATCTTCCCAGACCAGAGATCGAACCCGTGTCCCCTGCACGCCATCAGGGAAGTCCCGCAGCTCCATTTTTCAGAAGAGGAGACTGAGGTTCTGAGAGGTTCCAGAGACAGAGCCAAGCTCCACCCCGGGTCCATCTCTGCAGCCAGTGCGCTTTCTCTACAGCCAGCCCTTTCCTTTTTCCTCAACTTTCCTGGATTTTATACCCCAAGGCAGACAGTACAGGGAGAGGGTTATATCAGAAACATGTCTGGCGAAGATTTAATGGGGGCACTGCTCATAAACTTTGGGTGTTTTTGTCTGTGGGGCTCAGGGTTCCAAGCAGAGATGCAAATGGTGGGCTGGACCAGCAGGGCTGAGGCATATCTGTGCCTCAGATTGAGGGCTTTGTTGCAGAGTGAGGAGGAGGAAGGGGAGGGAGAGGTAGGGAAGGGGAAGAGGTGATGAAGGAGGAAACTGCTTCCCTTAGGCTAAGAGTAAGAACTCTCCCTTCTCCTGCCAGCCTGCACCAGACCAGCCCCTCGCGGTTTTCTAGAAACAACCTCACATATCTTCTTTCTCCTTTGGGGAGGTGGGAGATCAGGTGGAGAAGACCAGGCATTTGCCAAGTGGAGAAAGGTTTTTCATCATTTAAAGCTCAGATGGCCTTGGTACCTCCCTTCTCCCCTCCCCCACATTGCACATCCCACCAGTCACCAAGGCATCCGTCCTCCCTCTTTTTTTTTTTTTTTTTTTTGGCGGTACGCGGGCCTCTCACTGTTGTGGCCTCTCCCGTCACAGAGCACAGGCTCCGGACGCGCAGGCTCAGCGGCCATGGTTCACGGGCCCAGCCGCTCCGCGGCATGTGGGATCTTCCCGGACCGGGGCACGAACCCGTGTCCCCTGCATTGGCAGGCAGACCCTCAACCACTGCGCCACCAGGGAAGCCCTGTCCTCCCTCTTAAATAGACTCTGTCCCTTGGCTCCTTTCCACATCGCTCTCCTGGACAACTGGAGGAACCTCCCGGCCGTCCCCTTACTTCCACTCCTGTCCCAAACTGTCCCTCCCACACTGGCCCCAGAGTGACCCTTTTACAAATGCACACCTGACCGTGTCATCCTCCTGCTTAAATGCTTTTGTGGCTTTCTGTAATAATAGAGTACGCGTATATAGAGTCGCCTGCTGGTAAACCGGCTGAAAAAGGAAAGTCCTGATTTACAGTGTTTGCTGATTGCCTTGGTGTACGGACTCCCACTCTTTTTCAAGTAGTACTGTTTGGGCTGGCAACACTCAAGCTTTCCTCTGGTGGCAGGAGTTGGCCCTAGCACATCCCTGCATAGCACTGATGAGGCGCAGGGCCCTGCTTCAGGCTTTTTATCTTTGTCTGGGTCCTTCCTCTGCCTGGCACTCCCTCTCCTCCTATCTGTGTTTATCCAAATTCTCCCCACTCCTCCGTCCCACTTCCGGTCTCTCTTGCTCAGGGATGCATTCCCAGACCCACCCCCATTGCTGGAATAGTTGGAAGTACTCCCAGAACACCTCATTTGCCCTCTCTTCCTACCTAGCAGGATCGTGGGTCCCCTCCTTTGGGGAGGGTGGTCTCTTTCAGAGGCCCAGCCACCACGTGTGCATTCCAGGTGTAATTAACACTTGTCAGTAATCAGGCCATTCCAGGGAGTATTGATACAGCACTAACAATGTAGTCAGGCTCCAGTGTGACCGCTGGTGGGGGAAAGAGAAGTGCCCGCCTGGAGCCCTGCCCTCAGGGACCAGAGAGCTGGCTTGGGGTTTCGTGAGCATCAGGGGGATGGGAGCCACGGGTCAGCAGCTCCAGCACTTTGTGGGGACGAGCAACGGCTGTTTATCCTCCGTCTGAACCTCATCCTTCTTCTGGTTACGCTTTCGCTATCGCCGCAGTAGATGGAGGCCATTTATCGTGATGAGCAGGTGATGTGCCCATGAATGGGAAATCAGCAAGGGCTGAAGGGGGATTTTTCAAGGTCAGGATGTGCCCTTTCTATTGAGAGTTCAGTTCTGTAATGAAGGAGAGAAGCTCGGTGGCAGCTTTTCCTGCCCAATCCCCTAAGGGGTAGATGGTGCCCCCCCCCAGTCCTGCTTGGAACCTGCTGTCCACTCCAAAGCTTCCCACCATGAAAAGACTATCGTCTAGATAAAATAAACATTTACGTTCCAGGGATCTATAAACTTTATGTAAGTGCTAGCATGAGTGCATTAAAAATGTGGATTTTTTTTTTTTGTAAGAGCAAAAAACTGGAAATAACCTAAATATTCATCAGTACAGGGTTGGTTGAATCAAGGGCAATATACTTATAAAACACAAGGAGATTTTCCTTTTTAAAAAGTGTGATAGGGCTTCCCTGGTGGCGCAGTGGTTGAGAGTCCGCCTGCTGATGGAGGAGACACGGGTTCGTGCCCTGGTCCGGGAGGATCCCACATGCCGCAGAGCGGCTGGGCCCGTGAGCCATGGCCGCTGAGCCTGCGCGTCCGGAGCCTGTGCTGCGCAATGGAAGAGGCAACAGCAGTGAGAGACCCGCGTACTGCAAAAAAAAAAAAAAAAAAGTGTGGTAGATCTCGTGATTTGCATGACAGCCCAGGATGTAAGTGGGATACGTGGGGTGATTTGTAATTTGGTAAGTGGGGGACAGGGCAAGCTGCAGAGTGTTTCTGATGGCCCCCCAGAGTGGGGGTCGTGTCTCTTGTTCACAGCTGTCCTCAGCACCTGATATAGAACCTGGCCTCAGGAAGGGCTCTGTAAATGTGACTATTATTACTATTGTCAGCAGGCCATAAGTAAATGATGAACAAATCCTACTTTGTATAATCCTACGTAGAGGCATCGAGAAAACTTGGAAGGAACCTCGCGAAAACATTAATAGAGCTTACCCCTGTTTGGAGTAGAATTAGCCGGCAGGGGATAAGATGCTCACTTAAAATATAAATATTGTTAGAATTTAGGATGAGCTTGTATTATTTTTGCAATTACTAGACTAAAAACCAAAAGAAGTGGGGAAGAGATCTCTTCACAGTCTTTCCCCTACAACCACACTAAGCTATCTGCTGTTGAGTACATACTTGGGTCTTTGCAGGCCTGGGGACTAGTCCTGCTCTATTGATTTCTGCCTGGTAAACTGTGGATAATAAGAACTCTTTTCTCACGGGGCGGTAGAGAGAACCACATGCAGTAATGAGGGTCACGTGCTCAGTGCAGCCACCCCTAACAGAGGAGTGGCTTGTAACCGCTAGCTGCTTTCCACCGTCGCATGGAGTTTCATCCACTGACTCGCCCATGAACCTTTTTTCACCCCCTGGCCTTTGCTTGAGTTCATCAGAGTATCATTAGTTCCTAAAACATGATCAGGGATGAAATCCTCAGGAAGATGCAGCCCAACTCTGTCATTTTGTGGCAACCAGGGCCCAGAGAGGTTAAGTGACTTGCCCAAAGTCACACAGCTTCCAAGTGGTATGGATGTTATTTGCACTGAGCTCCAAAGCCACGTGCTTTCCTTGTACTGCACTGCCTGACAGGGACTTAATGTTTTGTCTTCCCGAGAAGACTTCTAGAGGCAGAGATGCCTTACCCCAAGAGAAAGGAGTCACCAGTGGGGGCTTTTAACAATCTGGCAGAGGCCACCCTGTCTAGGGTTCACTCCCTTTGGAGTGAGGAAGGGAGGGGCTGGGCTGAAGAAGGACACCCACATTTATACGAACTCAGGGACTCCCCTGCTCTCACCCCCCACCCCCATGCCCGGCCGGTCCTCTACAATCACACACCTGCCTAGGCTGACCTCCCCATGGAGAGGTCTTCCTTGGTCGTCACAAGCCTCAGAGCCAGCTAGAACTGGGTTCAAAACTGCTCTAATGAGTTGTGTGCCTCAAGTTACTTAGCTGCAAAATGGGGACAGAGGGACCTACCTGCCAGGTGCATGTTGAGAATCAAGGCAGATAAAGGTTACACCTGCCTGGTGTGGGGTCTGGCACACCCCGGGCAGCTGGGTGGATGAGAGACAGATCTGAATCTGTTTGATTAAAGGAAGGCACTTTGTTCTTGGACCTGGAGACCACCTGCTACATATGATGGGGGCTAGGATAAGAAAGCAATGTTTCTGTCTCAAAGTTGGTGTAGTCCCCTTTCCACCATTCTGGAGGGCCCTAAATATGTATTTGGGAGCAGGGTAGTAGAGTAATTAGCAGGCATGGTCTCAGGAGTCCTGGGTTCGAGTCCCAGATCCACCATTTTCCAACTATCTGACCTCAAGCAAGTCCCTTGAATTCATGAGCCTCCATTTCCTCATCCATAAATTCAGGCTAATATTCGCATCTACCTTCTTTGTATTTTCCCTTGACTTCACCAGCATCCATTCCAGTATTAAATGGAATAAAGGAAAGCACTTTACCCAATGCCTGGTATGTGGTAAATATCAGTAAATGTCAGCTTCTTTGAATATTTTATCATAGTTATTATTACTGTTACAGTGCTATAGTCCTTCATGCTATTCACCAAATATTTTGTTTACCTTTGGGCAAACGGTAAGATTGTACTTCTCTGACCGATTAAAGTTAGGCAGGGCCTCTGACTTGCTTGGGGCCAATGAAATGCTTATTGTGTCACTCTGGGCAGTTTTTTTGTTTGTTTGTTTGTTTGTTTTTTGCGGTACACGGGCCTCTCACTGTTGTGGCCTCTCCCGTTGCGGAACACAGGCTCCGGACGCACAGGCTCAGCGGCCATGGCTCACGGACCCAGCCGCTCCGCGGCATGTGGGATCTTCCCGGACCGGGGCACGAACCCGTGTTCCCTGCATTGGCAGGCAGACTCTCTACCATTGCACCACCAGGGAAGCCCTCTCTGGGCAGTTTTAAGGGCTAGTGTGTGATTTGCTACCTTTCCTTCTCCTGCCCTGAATGTAGAAATGACAGACCCTTTGTGGGGGTGAGCCACTGAGCGTGGGGCAGTTGTTATAGCAGCTAACCTTGGTCTCTCCTGACTGATACACATGGGCCGACCCCAGCATAGCGAGACCGTGGGTGATAAATGGCCTTCTGCCTTGTCACGTGAAGAGGTAGGAGAAGCAGAGGAGTTTGTGCAGTCCCTCACGTGGAAAATTTTTTTCCAGTGGAGTGCTTCAAGCAGGCAGGCCTGGCATCCTCCTCCCTCTGACTGGGAGAATTGGAGTGCATGTGGTAGACTGATCAGTTGGAGGACCAGACTGTAGCTCTGCATTTCCTCTTCAGTCCTCTGACTGAACTTGCCCCACCTATTTCTCTGCAAAGAGCGGGCTGTTTGTGCTTCTTGCTGTGTTAACTTCCAAGCGACTTCCAAGGATCACCACTCATGAGGATTTAAAAACTGCACTCCCTTGAGGCGGCCCTGGCAAAACTCCCCTGCGCTTGCTCCCTGCCAAATCTGTGAGCAGGCTTCCTGGGCAGGGCCGCCAGAGCAGGGCCTGTGTGAAATACCACCCCCTGGGAACCCTCTGAATCTCTGTGCCAGGGATCGTAGGAAAAGATGGTTGAAAACCCAGGTCCTCCTGAAGAGCTAAGGTTTCGACTCACTCTCATTTCTTTTAAGGTATAAATGATGGCTATAAAGCTATTCAACCCAGACTGTCTCAGTGGAGGTGAGCAACAAGATGCAAATACCTAAAAGTCAAGAGGTGCAGATGAAAGGGGTGAACGGCGGCGTTGAAAGAGAAGAGCTGGGGCTGGGATGGGCAGCCAGTCAGCCTCCCTCTGGGAGTTGATGCAGGGACTTCGAGATCAGGTGGCCTGGATTCAAAACCTGCTCCTGCCACTTGGCCACTGTGTGACCTTCCAGGGAAATGGTGGATCGTTCTGAGGTCAAGAGAGTACAGTTGGCTCTGTTCATGAGCCACGTGAATGCCTGTGCTGGGCTGTAAGTGGAGCACTCCGTGTCACCCCCCACCCCCCAATCTGAATGCCTTATCCTGTGCGCCTTAAAATGTATTGGTGCCAAAGCCAAGTGCCATCTTTTCTTTGTTTCACTACAGGGATACAATTAAATGAGCTCAGTTAAATTTTGCAGTTGACCCTTGAACAAGGAGGGGTTTAAGGATGCTGGCCCTCTGTGCGGTTGAAAATCCACATATAATTTATAATGGCCATCCTTGTCCACAGCTTCTTGGTATCCGCGGATTCAACCGATGGCGGATGGTGCAGTCCTGCGGTGTTTACTACCGCAACAAATCCACGTGTGAGTGGCCCCACGCAGTTCAAACCCGTGTCGTTCAAGGGTTAACGGCACTGAGTTCTTACTATGTGCAGACCCTGGGCTGGGTATTGTGGAGGGAGAGTTGAGAAAAGGACGCTGCTGGTGATAACTCTCAAGACATCAGAGGGAGAGCTCGGGGTTAGAAATCAGTAAAACCGGTCTGGGAGAGTTGTTTCTCCTTCTCTGGGACTCAGGCTCCATGTGTCACACAGGGAGAAACCGATGGCATCTCCTCTGACACGTCCTGGAAGGACTAGATGGTGGGGGGGTGATACCCGTTTGCAATAACTAAGTGCTACACAGTGTAGGGTGTTTTCATTCTTATCAAATCCACTGGTGTCCACTTGGAGGTCACCCCCGATCGTGTCCTTGAGGCCCCGTGAGAGCTTGCTGGGGTTTTCCACGAGATGACTTGATCGGAGACATTCCACTGGACTTGGTTTGCCTCAGGGGGCCCTGGGCAGCTCCCCATGTTCAATTTCTGTGAAGAGAAGGGCTGTGACTTCCGTCCATCCGTGGGTTCTTTACCGAGAGCCAGTCCCCTGCATTCCTGTTCTGAGGAAGGAGAGGGACTGTACTCACTATCTGGTCTGCACAGCCGTGTGCCAGAGAATTGTCTTCAGTGTTGGAACAGCAGAAATTCAGAGCGAGGCTGGGGAGACCCGTTATAATGTCTGAGCGGGAGGCAGTGCAAATGGCTGGGGACCGGCAAACCTCCATGAGCCCCTTGAGCATCAGTAAGGTATTCTTATTTTTAAAATACCACTGACTTTTATGATTTCTGAGCCCAGAGGCCCCTAATTGAGCTTCCCGATTGTTTCTTCCCTGAGTTTAAAAATTTTTTTAAATAAAATTGTTACCGTCTTAGCTTCAAAGTTGACCACAAGCTTCCCCGCTTCCCCCCGTGGGCCTAGAGCTTTCCGGTCAGCCAGGGCAGGGCTGTGGGTGTGCCAGGGCCTGGGTTTTCCCTCTGGGAAGGTGGAAAGGCAGCAAGCTTGGCTTGAGAGTGCAAACCACACAAGCTGGGTACTCTCATGCAAAACCCATGCACGGGGGCCTACTTAGAGTTAGGCGTGGTGCTGGGTAATGAGGGGAACAAAGGCGTGGCTGTTAGCTGATCCCCAAAGAGATGGGGAAGGAGGTAAATAAAGTCAGTTGCAGGGGAATGCAGAGGAAAGGTCCCCAAAGTGGCTTGAGGGTGTGGCTGGCCAAAGAGAGGCATTTGAGCAGATCTGTAAAAGCGTTTTAGAATCCCCAGGTATAGAAAAAAGGCTTATGGACATTTCAGCAGAGGGGGTGGTGTGGTGGAAGACTGAGAGGTGAGAAGTTCAGGTGTGTAGAGAAGATGCTGGTGGAAAAGGGGTGTGCATGAGACCGGGGTTGGGGCAGGGCAGATGGGAAAGGCCTGAAACCTTGAGGTTGATATTGTCAAGTCTGTGGTTTGGAAAGATCTTCTGTTTGAATACCCCTTGTGACGGGAAGCTCACTACCTGTAGGGTAACCCATTCCACCGTCAGCTCTGACTTATAAAACGTCCTTCCTGAGAGCAAGCCGGTGCCTGTTGGCCTTGGAGGGGTCTGGAGGACCAACCTAGGCCATGCTTGATCCTTCCATCCTTGTTTTTGTCCTTGTTAGAGTGATGGACACTTGGCTTGTAGACCAGCATGATAACTTCCTTTTACCACAAGCATCACAAAGTTTAGGCATGTGCCCAGAGCCTCCAGAACTTTCCGTTAATGACTGAGGTTGGCCTACTCTAAGGAATTCATCTGAATTCATCTCCACACTTTTCCTAGCGGCTCAGAACTTGGGGGACTTGGGATTCAACAGTCCTGATTTTGAATCCCATCTCAGCTGCTTTGTGGCTTTTTCTGACCTTGAGCATGTGACTTTCCTCTTCAAGTTCAGCTTCCTCCGCCTGTCATAGGAGTTACAGGGTGCAAACAACACCCCCAGCTCCCTCCACTCTGGTTAAGAGGCTTCTCTCTTCCCACACCCTTGAGATGGCGTTTTAGAAGCTCGTTGGGCAGTGTTGTCATCGAGACGCTTCCAGAGCCCCTGATCCCTTTTCAATCGCCTTACTCACCTGGGAATCGATTTATGTGTTTTTTGGCTAAAACAGGCCACCAGAGGAAGACTTTCTCCTGTTTCTGTAAATGTATCTGTTTTAGGGCTGCACTTTCCTTTCCGTTTCTGTCTGTTTGGGATGCATGTGCAATATGCGTTTTGCAGGCTGCCTCGGCCTGTTTTTAGACAAAATATTTTGACAGTCCGTCCTCCGTCTTGCCTCTCTAACTGTCTTTGGGAGGCCCTGGCATTTGTTTTTCCTGAGCCTTTGGCTCTGTGATCCTCTAAATCTTGAGCGTCCAGTAGGGTCAACCTGCCTGGCTGCGGGCCTGACCAGGAATGTGAAATTACCCAGCATCAGAGAAGGCAGGCTCCCCGGGGCTCACCCACGTCACCCCCCTGCTGTCTCAGACTGGAGATGGAGGGCCAGAGAGCAGGGTTGGGTGACCTGTCTCAAGTCACAGGGCAAATTGGTGGCAGAGGTGGGGGGACAACTCTCCTCCCTTGACTCCACATCCTGCTCTCAGCTGGGGCCCTGGAGCCCCATGAAGTAGCCTGAGTGTTCCAGGTGTTTGTTCATCAGGGCTGCACACATTTTCCAGGCCTGCACGTCTTTCTGTAGGTCACCACCCCCATCAGTGCCCAGCTTGAGACTCAGCCTTATTCACGCTCAGGATGCCTGATTTGCAAACCCCAAAACTCAGAGCCAATCAGACATTTCCTGAACTCCATCCTTCTCCTGCCCCGATCCTGACTGAGCGGGAAGTTGTGGCACCGCTCAGGAAGCCTCCAGGGCAGGTGGTGGATTCCAGCAGCTGTGATTTGGGCAACTCGAGCTGTAATCCCTATCCCCACTCCCCCCCAGGACTCCACTGACAACCTGGCCTCACCCCGGGCCTTGGGAACATTAGCTTGTTTCACAATTTTCCTAAGAGTGAAATGATGTTCAGTATTCATTTTCTTGTCACTGCCGTAACATGACCACAAACTCAGTGGCTTAAAACAATACAAAGTTATCCTCAGGTCTGGAAGTCAGGAGCTCCAAGAGAGTCTTTGGGGCTGAGAATCAACACGTTGGCGGGGCCGCTTCCTTCTGGGGAGGCTCCGGAGAGAATCCACTTCCTCGCCTTTCTAGCTTCTGGAGGCTCCTGTAGTTTTTGGCTTGTGGCCTTTTCCTTCAGTCAGTCGCTTAGCATCTTCCTTCCCTGAATCGTCTGTCCTCACTCAGGCTTCTCTACTGTGTCAAATCTCCCTCTGCTTCTCTCTATACGGGTATTCGTGATGACACCTAGAGCTCATCTAGAGCTTGGATAATCCAAGATCATCTCAAGATCCTTCATTTCATCACATCTGCAAAGTCCCTTTTGCCATGTGAGGGAACATTCACAGGGTCCAGAGATGACGGTGTCGAGGTTGTTGGAAACCACCCTCAGGCGGCCACAGTCAGTTCATGTCCTGCCCATTTCACAGACTTGGAACCTGAGGCCTGGAAAGGTTAAGGAGTACAGGGAATTCAGGTCTTGGATACCTGCTCCTTAATTCTAGGACTAGGGCTTGTTGAGGTCCTTTTGGGCTCTGTGGGCTGCTCTTTAAAAGTGAATAATCTGACACTTTCTCACATTGGTTGGTCGTTTTCTGGGGCTGGGGGTCACTTCATTGTTCCTTCGAAATCTCGGACAACCCCCCACCAAATTTTCCACATCAATAAACTGAAGCTAGTAACACCTACCTCCTGACTTGGTTGGCTTTTCAGGAAGATTGCAGTAATGAGAATTGTTATTGCCTCTAGAGCACTTCTCTGGTGATCACTTAATGCTTCCTTCCCCCATTCCTCCCTCCCTTCCTTTTGATGCAGTTGGGGCTCGACCAGCGGCTGTGAGGTTGGGTGCTAATGACTCCCAGCTGCCCCCTTCTTTTTTTTTTTTACAACTTTATTGGAGTATAATTGCTTCACAATGGTGCATTAGCTTCTGCTTTATAACAAAGTGAATCAGTTATACATATACATCTGTTCCCATATCTCTTCCCTCTTGCGTCTCCCTCCCTCCCACCCTCCCTAACCCACCCCTCCAGGCGGTCACAAAGCACCGAGCTGATCTCCCTGTGCTATGCGGCTGCTTCCCACTAGCTATCTACCTTATGTTTGGTACTGTATATATGTCCATGCCTCTCTCTCGCTTTGTCACAGCTTACCCTTCCCCCTCCCCATATCCTCAAGTCATTCTCTAGTAGGTCTGTGTCTTTATTCCTGTTTTACCCCTAGGTTCTTCATGACATTTTTTTTTTCTTAAATTCCATATATATGTGTTAGCATACGGTATTTGTCTTGCCCTCAGCCTAAAGGGGGCTGCCGGGTGAGCAGCTGCCCTGGAACGCCCCCTGTTCCTGCCGTGGCTGTCCGTTCAGGGCACTGACTAACTTGAGGCACACAGTGCTAGTTTCCTTTGCCAGGTAGGGCCAACTTTTGGTGCAGTTCATGCTCCGGGGCTCTCCACGGGATCAGGCTAGCCTCTGCTCAAGGTTGCATCCTTCTTAGCTCCTCCTCTGTCCCGCTTCCCTCACTGCCTGCATCCTGAGAGCCCTCCTCACTGACTCAGGGCTACCCTAACCCTGCCATGGGCTCTGCTTCTAGGGAACCCACCCTAAGTCACTTTCCCTCTGCCTTTTAATTTTTTCTTGTCTCTCTTCTTTACTAGGAAATCAGGAGAGCGTCGTTTCATGGAAACCAAGTCAGGAGAGTTTCAATAGGAGGAGAGACCAGCAGCATCAGACGAGGGAAGCAGACGAGGAAATCAGGACCAAAGCTTGTCAGCCTTGGCATTGAGAAGGTTTATTGGTGCGCTCCTGTCTAATTGACTGTCAAGGTACAGTTAAATCTCACCTTCCTTCTTTACTGCTGGGTCTGTAAATCTTATAAAAACAAACTTTAATGGTGGAAAAATGCCAGGCAAGTCAATTTTCCTGCCTTGGCCTTAGCTTCCCTACCTGCAAAGGAGCTGGATGATCTCTCTGAAATTTTATAATTCTAAGAACGTTTCCTTGTGTGACCTGCAAATAAGAACAGTAAGAACTGTCCCACTTACCAGGCCTTTGATATGTGCCCTCACGCGTGCTGAGCGGAGGGTGTGAGGCATCTGCTTCAATCCTCACAACCACCCTGTGAGATAGAAAGTACCTTATCCCCATTTTATTGTTTCATCAACTTGTCTATGTGCCGAGGCCTCCTGGGTTTGTATCTCCAGCCTGGTTGTCGCCGCTTGAACCGGCTGGCTTCAGTCTGTTTCTTCTAACCCTGTCTTAGTGCAGGCTGCCATAACAAAATACTGTAGAATGGGTGGCTTAAACCACAGTAATTTATTTCTCACAGTTCTGGAGGTGGGAAGTCTGAGATCAGGGTGCCAGCATGATTGGGTTCTGTTGAAGGTTCTCTTCCTGGTTTGCAGATGGTCACTTCCTCACTGTGTCCTTACAAGGTGGGGAGGGAGGGAAAGGGGGGGAGTGTGGGGGAGAGCGATATCCCTGGTGTCTCTTCTTATAAGGACGCTAATCCCATCACGAGGGCCCCACCCTCATGACCTCATCTAAACCTCATTACCTCCCAAAGGCCCCCATCTCAAATAACATCACATTGGGGTTAGGACTTCAACATATGAATTTGCGGGGGGCACGACTCAGGTCCATAACAACTCCAGACAAGAGAGCATTAAATAATCACAGAGGGGCTCAACCCAGTGTGGGAACTCTGGTAGGTATTGTAGTACATGCCTCAAGGTTATCCCTCCAAAACAGTGAGGGGGCTGGGGTATTCATCCACCGATCCCGTCAGCCATGGGTTGAGAGCTGCTTCTAGGAGGTACTGACCCCTGGCCCTTCTGGTCTGCCCGTGTGAGCTGAGCACACTCCAGTGACCAGGAAAGGCCCTCGGGCAGGGTGCGGTTGCCTGTGGTTGAAGCCGTTGGGACTGCACGCTCAGGTATGGTCAGTGCTGAGGGAACGTGGGCACGGTGCTGCCGAAGTCTGCCAGCGGGTCTGAGGGCTGAACGCTGGGGGGTGCCGTCATTCAAATCCGAGCAAAGAAGGAGGTGCCGTGGTAACTTTAGGAGGGGTAGTTTCCATGGAGTTGTGGGTGCAGAAGCCCCAGGGGAGTGGGTTGTTCATGAACAGGTGGTGAAGGAGAAGGGCGGGTGTGAGGCTGCCTCCTGAGTGAAGATGGGGGCATGGGGTCAAGGGAGAGTGTTCTCAGGAGTTCCCTGGGGGCCTAGTGGTTAGGACTCGGTGCTTTCACTGCTGTGGCCTGGGTTCAGTCCCTGGTCAGGGAACTGAGATCCCACAAGCCACAGGGCATGCCCCCCCCAAAAAAGAGAGTGTGTTCTTGGCTCAGGATGGGAGGCTCAGGTGCGTGCTTTTGTACTGATGGGGATGCTGGGAGTGGGGGTGAGGGAGTGGTGGGTGATGCAGGATGCGGAATCCAGGGAGGAATGTCTGGACATTGAAGATTTGAAGGCAGATCAGAGGCTAGAGGGAGCGAGGTCCTGACACACGTGCAGTGACTGGTCTGTGGGAAGGACAGAGCCTCTCCTGACCTGTGAGCAGAGGGAAGAAGGGAGAAGTGGGACCAGCTGAAGCTGGGTTTGGTAAGGAACCATGAAGGGACTCGATTAATGCCTTCTGTTCTTTCACGGAAATACGGTGAGGTCAAGACAAATGGATGAAGGAAGAGGGGTGGGAGGGGCATGATATCGTCGCCCCATTTCTCTTCTGTTTTTGGAGTGGAGTAAGCAAGATAGTTTATGTCTTTTTATATAGAAACACTTCTCATAGCTATCAAATTAATTGCAGTTTCTTTCATTGAAAATAAATACACAGCAGATGCTTCCGTGCACTTAGTAAGTTTCTCATGGTCTTTGAAATTACTTATTGGTTTCGCCTGTCAGCTTTGTGTGCACATGTAATGTAAAATGTACTAGTATTTTTGAAGGGCAATTTGGAATCATTAGTCTTAACAGTGCATGTAGATTTTGACCCTACAATTTCCTGAAATTCGACACTTTCATGTTTGAAAAGCCAAAGGAGAAGATATCAAAGGCAAATTAGGAACTGGAAGAAAAGGATTCCTTGGGTGTTAGGAGGAGAGAAACAGCTAACATTTATTGAGGGTTTACTATGATCCAGGACCCGTTGGCTAAGATTTTTGTGTGTGTGTGTGTGGTACACGGGCCTCTCACTGTTGTGGCCTCTCCCGTTGCGGAGCACAGGCTCCGGACGCGCAGGCTCAGCGGCCATGGCTCACGGGCCTAGCCGCTCCGCGGCCTGTGGGATCCTCCCGGACCGGGGCACAAACCCATGTCCCCTGCATCGGCAGGTGGACTCTCAACCACTGCACCACCAGGGAAGCCCGGCTAAGATCTTTTAGTCATTTACTGGGTTGCCCAAAAAGTTTGTTTGGGTTTTTCTGTAATACGAACTTTTTGGCCAACCCAGTACTTCCACAGTTCTATGAAGGAGGTATTATTATTGTTATCCTGGTTTTAGAAATGAGAAAATGGAAGCACATCTGGGTTATTAAGTAACTTGCTACAAGTTATAGACCCAGTAAGTGGCAGGACCAGGAGAAGATGTTCTCCTAGTTCTAGTGCTTAGGTGGTACCCACATATCTCAGCCCTGTCATCTGATACTCATCTCCATCTAGTTATCTTTTTTCCCAGCTCTGTTGAGATAAAATTGACATATAACTGTGTAATTTTAAGGTGTACAGTGTGATAATGTGATACATGTATATGTCATAAAATGATGACCACAGTAAGGTTAGTTAATATCTCCATCACCTCACATAATTGCCATTTTTTTTTTGTGATGAGAATATTTAAGATCTACCATTTGAGCTACTTTCAGTTTATAACACAGTATTGTTAACTATCATCATTCTGCTGTACATAGGTCCCCAGGGCTTATTCATTCATTTTATAACTGGGAGTTTGTACCCTTTGGCCAACATCTCCCCAGTTCCCCCAGCCCCCGGCAACCACCATTCTCCTCTCTGTTTCTAGGAGTTTGATGTCTCATATAGTGAGATCATATAGTATTTGTCTTTCTCTGTGTGGCTTATTGCACCGTTGCCCCATTTCTTTGGTCCTGGTGCACCATCAAAGCTCAAACCCAGAAAACCCACATGGTGCCAAGAACTCCAGTGGGCTGATATATTCTCTGCAAAGTCCGTGACAAATAAAAAATCCCATTTCCCACGAACAGTCTATTACACATATAAGGAGCTGATCACCAAATTACAATGACGAAAGGGATAATTCTTCAGACTTTAGGAAGTGACTTATAAACACTGACTCTTTTTTTCTCTGCTTCAGTCTTACTGGAAAAAAAAAGGCAAGATAAGTTGCATGTAACATATAATGTTCTTCATTTGCTGCTCTGCTGTGATTTTCACAAATGGAGTCCTGAACAAGAGTATTCAGTTTGAGTTCAAAGTCCTTTTGTACTAAAATTATGGGTACAGGAATACGTAAAATTACATATTTTGTTGTCTTTGATATAAGATAGATACTCAGACTGTCCAACACAACAGGAGACAACTTTATTTTCCCGAACAAGAAATACAGATGCCTAAACAGTCTGATAGTTAACATTATGAGCTGTGGTTAGACATTGTGACACTAAGTTTGGAGCGTGATAATACCTTTCAGCGTTCCCAGCTTAGATCCTGCGCCTGCCACCATGTGTACTTCTGCATAGTTTATGGTTTTAATATTATTCTGCGAGTTTGTCCAAATCGTGTTATGATAAAATCCCTCTCAAAGAAGATCCAGCTGAGTAAGGAATAACAATGTTTGCATTCAACTTCGTGGTGGATTCCTTGGCTGAAAATGATCTCTTGGACCTCTTGCGTTTCATTAGGTAGGGATATAGAGAGACTAATCCTTTTGGGCATGAAAAACAGTTTATAAGTTTGCAAACTCCTACTTGTCATTGGGGCGAAATGGAAATTCTGTGTACTCTTATCCTGGAAGAACAGATTACCAATGACATCAAAGATTTCAGTCTGGAGGGGCTTAGAGATGTGCTATATGCACAATCACATGTGTGAACATCTTGTCTGCAGTTTCTGATGTTTTTCATCACACACGTGGGACTGGGCTCTTAAAGAGTTCTGGGAATTCTGCACAGTTTATTTAGGGTGTTAAATCCCAGGATGATAAATTGGGGCCAGGAAATGAGCACACTTGAATGTGGAGTGTGCTGTGGTTTGGTGGAAACGATCTAGTGGCCAAGAGCAGGGGGGTTCCCGCCCCAGCCCTGATATTGATTCCTGTGTGGGCAGAGGCAGTTTCCTTCTGTGGAAAAGGAGAAATCAAGGGCTAGTGTGGGACTGTCTCCAGGGTTCCTTCCAGCTCAGACAGGCTAGGATTCTACAACCCTAGATCTGACCTCTGTTCGTTCTTGCAACCAGCTTTATCATCTGGGAATCTTCAGAATTCCGGGCAGGGGAGTCTTAATGAAAAACCTATTCCCACGCTTTAGTGCGGCCCGTTGACAAGGTTGAGGGGGTCAGGGGACAGAGGGAAATGAGAGCCCTGCCTGGGTTTTTAGTTACCATTGGTGGTTCAGGTTGGAGAGGGGCCGTTTTCTTTAAAGACCAGTTATTTGTGATGGAAAAAACATACAGGTCAGTTTCCAGGAAGATCTGACCATTGGCTAAATATGTAGGTGGGGAGTAGGGTGGTGAGGGACGTCTTTCTCTGCCTGAAAGACCATTGCTTTCTTGAATTGCACCGTGGTAGTGTCATGTATTTAATGTGGAGTGAGCCGTTGTTAAGAAATTATTAAAAATTAGCACTGGGCTACAGAATGCAAGGTGACAGATTGGTGCCCAGGGTGCTGGGGGAAAGACTAATTTACAGCCTCCAAGTGAAATCTCAGGTTGTTTGTTGTTCGTTTCTGGAAGCATAACAGGACATTTGCAGCCTGTGTTGGGGAAATTAACCTGTTGTTAATTTTGGAAGCTGTTGTCAGGCCCCATCCCCACTTCCTTTTCTCAGCTTCAGAGACAAGGCAGACTGGAGGAGCCGGGAACAGCATCATCTCAGCATATGAGCTCACTCCCGAGTCCCCAGGGGGGGTCCTGCTGTGCTGCCTTCTGGCCTGGGAGCCCCAGGAGAGCAGGGACTGTGTCTGTTTTGTATTGTTGGTGTCTAGCACATAGTAGGTGCTCACTGAAGATTTGTTCACTCTGCAGCTCCTGGGAGCAACATTGTCAGGAAGAGCAGACAAGTAGGAGGAGATGAGGGGGCGTGGGGCAGGGGGCGGGGGCTGTTACCCCCATTTCCCTGGCAGCAGACTCCCTTCTGGAAGCAGAGGAAAGGAGGGCCCATCTTTGGAGCGCCGCCTCTCCCTGTTGTTCTCTTCATCTGGGCTCAGTGCTGGGGGGCAGCTGGCTGAGTAGCAGGATGGGCAGAATTGCTTTTTTTTTTTCTTTTGTAAATTTATTTATTTATTTATTTTTGGCTGCGTTGGGTCTTCGTTGCTGCGCGCGCGGCTTTTCTCTAGTTGTGGCGAGCGGGGGCTACTCTTTGTTGCGGTGTGCGGGCTTCTCATTGCGGTGGCTTCTCTTGTGGCGGAGCACCGGGCTCTAGGCGTGCGGGCTTCAGTAGTTGTGGCGCATGGGCTTAGTTGCTCTGCGGCATGTGGGAACCTCCCGGACCAGAGCTCGAACCCGCATCCCCTGCATTGGCAGGTGGATTCTCAACCACTGCGCCACCAGGGAAGCCCCAGAAATGCATTTTTCTGCAGGTCCCACAGGGAGGGAATTCAACGGCCAGGGTGACTCTCTCTTGAGCATCCCAGAATCATCTCCCAGACTGGACTTCATCAAGGCCAACCTGAGGGCACCTTGGAGGGAGAGGAGCCGCTGTGCCCTAGCCATGGCTTCCCGGAGGAGGGCAGAAAATGTCTGTGATCTGCCATTCGGATGAGAAGTATCTTGTGTTTCTACGCTCACGTTCTCACATGACCGTTATTCAGCTTTTGCTAATTGGCTTTATGATTTTCTCAGTAGTTAATATTCATCTGTCAAAGATGGAAGCATAAATAAATAACTTTGGTCGGCACACACCTTATTAGGCCATACATCATGTTAGAAAGTTTACATTCTTTAACCAGGAAGATGAAATTAGAAACATCTTGAAAAAGCCTTCTTGTTATCAATCATGTCATCTTGAACATGTTTCGAAGCTTGCTGCTGGCATCCAGAATAGATATTTTATTCAAAAGAATGTATTTAAAGAAAATGACAGCACTTTTTGATTTCAGCTTTTTGAAAACAGGAAATCTTTCAAGTCCTCCTGACTGAGCATTCCAGCACCTCAGCAGAGGACTGGAGTGGCTGGAGCCTTCTCCGATGTGCCCGTAAGGGTGGACGATTTTCTGACCCTTTAGAAAGGGAGTGAGACAGAAAGACAAACGGATCACGGTTTAGCAGAATGTCCTGGGTCTTGTGTGGCCTTAAAAAAATGACTTGCCCTCTTTAGGATCCAGTCTATTCATTTATAAAATGAAGAGGTTGTATAAGATTAGTGTCTTAGCTTGGGCTGCTGTAACAATTACTTGGGGGTGTAAGTAACAAATATTGATTTCTCACAGTTGTTCATGTGGGAAGCCCAAGATCAAGGCGCTGGCACATTCGGTATCTGGGGAGGGCATCCTTCCTGGTTTGTAGATGTCCATTTTCTTACTGTGTCCTCCTATGGTGGAGAGGTGAGATCCTTTTTTATAAGGGCATTATAATCCCATCACAAAGGTCCCACCCTCTTGACCTCACGTAACCCTACCATCACGTTGGGGATGGAGATTTTCCTACCCCAGGTTCACTGCCTGCTCCTCCCGGGATGGAGACCACAGGGCTAGACATTCTCCAGGGGCCCCTCCAGCTCTGACCTGCTGGACCGCAGGAGAGATGAGATAAGGGGTTCACGTGGTTCCACGTATCCAGCCCCTCCTTCCAGGAGGGCTCAGGAGGGCTCCCCAGCCCAGCCACACCTGCATTAGGTTCCACAGCACAGGGCCAGTAGGAAGGCAGTCCCTGAACCAGGAGAACAGGATCCTTGCCTCAGCTCTGCCCCATTGCCCTTCACGGCCTTGGGCAAGTCACTTCTCCTCCCTGGGCCTCACTTTCCCCATTTATAAAATAAGGCAGTTGGATGGACTGATCCCCAAGAGCCAAGGTTTAGTAATCCCCCTGGGAGTTAAGAGATCGTTAAGGCCTGGATGTATTTCTGCAAAACAAATAGAACCTGATCTATTTCCCTAAAGCCCAGCTCCTATGGGGCAGCATTTTCCTTATTGCAAAGACAGTTTCGAATCTGTTTGTCTGCAAATGAATCCAGAAAACAAAGGGACTTCAGGTTCAGGCCTCTGGTCAGCAACAGAGGTCATTCTAGGGCCAAGAACCCTCAACGCTTTCTCAATCCCTGCTGGTCCCACAAAACAAATCCCAGGGTCAACAAATTCCATTGAGCTGGCATCCAACGAGTCCTGGAATGTTGGACCTAGAACAAGAGCCAAACGTCTTCTGGTCCAACTTCCCCACTTGACAGTTGAGCAAATAGAGGCCCTGGGAGAGGACTTACTGCTTCAGGTCACAGCCCAGGTGGTGCAGAGATGGGACTTAATCCCATGGCTCCGGCCCCCCTCTGCAGGGCTCTCTCTATGACCCTCAGTTTGCTTCTTGTTTAAAAAAGCATTAACACAACTCCTTGAAATGCACAACTTGATTTTGAATTCTTTCTCTCCTTTATTCATGAATCTACAGTTGCAGTTTGTGAAAAGGCACAAACACTGAACTACACTTTAAGCCAAATGCGGGTTACCACACCCATCTACCACTCTGAATTTCCAACATGAGTGACTGTCAAAATCTCATCATGGACAGTTTGCCAAACACTTCACAGCTGAGCCTCATGGAAAATTAATAATGTTAAGTGTGTCTGTGACATCTCATAGGAGTCAAACGGGTTGATTTATGGCAAACATGTGTTCCCCTAACCCCCACTTAAAAACAGAAGGTGTTAGATTGAATTACTGAAGGCAGCAGGCCAGAACAGACACAGTTAGGACAAATCCCACCTCCTAAGAGCCCACAGTCCATTAGGACAGATATGCCTGGTAAGCAGGATGGGCTATCAGAACGGCTAAGATAATTGACGAAGTGCTACGGGGCCTCAGCAGAGGGGGCAGCACTTCTGCCAGGCAGATCATGGCGGGGAGGCATCTGGACCGGGCTCTGGAAGTGCGGAAGGATTGGAGCACGTGCAGAGGTGTGCCTTGAGGCTCAGAGGTGAGACTAAATGGTGCACATTTGAGGAGTGGTGGATATAAGTGGAGATACAATTGAAAAGCCTGCTTGGAGCCCATCTGTAAAGGGCTCGAATGCCAGGCTAAGGCCTTCAGCCCTCACTGAAGAAGCAACCCAGCCCCTGTAACAACGGCGATTGATGAAGAGGGAGAAACATGGATTTTGGAGAAAAGACAGGCAAATTTTGAGGATTCTGCTTACCAGATGGTAACCTTTGGCAAGTCACTTAATGCCATCTCTCTAGTGGGGCACTGACCTCTGCTTGCAGGAGAGTTCTAGGTTACATATCACTTTTTGCAACATAGGCATATCTCGTTTTATAGTGCTTCACCTTATTGTGCTTTGCAGATACTATATTTCTGCAGATTGAAGGTTTGTGGCAACCCTGTGTTGTCAGATGATGGTTAGCACTTTTTAGCAATACAGCATTTTGTTGGATAATGGATTTCTTTATTTTTTGATATTTATTTATATTTTTTATTGAACTATAGTTGATTTCCAATATTGGGTTAGTTTCAGGTGTACAGCAAAGTGATTCTCATATGTATAATATATATATATATATTCTTTTTCAGATTATTTTTCATTATAGGTTATTGCAAGATATTGAATGTACTTCCCTGTGCTATACAGTAAATCCTTGTTGTTTCTCTGTTTTATAATAGTGATGTGTCTCTGTTAATCCCAAACTCCTAGTTTACACCCCGTCCTGCCCTTCCCCACTGGTAACCATAAGTTTGTTTTCTATGTTTGTGAGTTTGTTTCTGTTTTATAAATAAGTTCATTTGTATTAGTTTTTAGATTCCACATATAAGTGATATCATATAATGTTTGTCTTTTTCTGTCTGACTTACTTAGTATGATAATTTCTAGGTCCATCCACTTTGCTGCAAATGGCAGTATTTCATTCTTTTTTATGGCTGAGTAATATTCCATTATGTATATATACTACATCTTCTTTACCCATTCATCTGTTGATGAACACTTAGGTTGCTTCCATGTCTTGGCTATTGCAAATAGTGCTGCTATGAACATTGGGGTGCATTTATCTTTTTGAATTAGAGTTTCATCTTTTCAGGATATATGCCCAGGAGTGAGATTGTGGGATCATATCAGTCGCGTCAAAACAAACAAACATAGGAATAAACCTAACCAAGGAGGTGAAAGACCTACACTGAGAGTTATAAAACACTGATAAAGGAAACTGAAGGTGATTCAAAGAAATGAAAAGATATCCCATGCTCTCGGACCAGAAGAATTAACATGGTTAAAATGGTTGGGCTTTCCTGGTGGTGCAGTGGTTAAGAATCCACCTGCCAATGCAGGGGACATGGGTTCAAGCCCTGGTCTGGGAAGATTCCACATGCTGCGGAGCAACTAAGCCCGTGTGCCACAGCTACTGAGCCTGCACTCTAGAGCCCGTGAGGCACAACAACTGAGTTAATGTGCCACAACTACTGAGCCCACGTGCCGCAACTACTGAAGCCCGTGCGCCTAGAGCCTGTGCTCCGCAGCAAGAGAAGCCACCACAATGAGAAGCCCGCGCACCACAACGAAGAGTAGCCACTGCTCTCTGCAGCTAGAGAAAGCCCATGTGCAGCAACGAAGACCCAACACAGCCATAAATAAATTAAAAAAAAAAGAAGTGGCCATGCTACCCAAAGCAATCTACAGATTTAATGAGATCCCTACCAAATTACCCATGCCATTTCTCACAGAACTAGAATAATCATAAAATTTATATGGAATCACAAAAGACCCAGAATTGCCAAAGCAATTCTGAGGAAAACAAGCAAAGCTGGAGGCGTAACCCTTCCAGACTTCAGACTATACTGCAAAGTAATAAAAACAGCATAGTATTGGCACAAAAACAGACACATGGATCAATGGAACAGAATAGAGAGCCCAGAAATAAACCCACACACCTATGGTCAATCAGTCTTCAACAAAGGAGGCAAGAATATACAATGGGGAAAAGACAGTCTCTTGGACAAGTGGTGTTGGGAAAGCTGAACAGCCACAAGTAAATCAGTGATGTCAGAACACTTCCTCACACTATACACAAAAATAAAATCAAAATGGCTTAAAGACTTAAATATAAGACATGACACCATAAAACTCCTAGAAGAGAATATAGGCAAAACATTCTCTGACATAAATCTTAGCAATATTTTCTTAGATCAGTCTCCCAAGGCAAAAGAAGTAAAAGCAAAAATAAGCAAATGGGACCTAATCAAACTTATAAGCTTTTGCACAGCAAAGGAAACCATAAACAAAACAAAAAGACAGCCTGTGGACTGGGAGAAAATACTTGCAAACGATGTGACAGGCAAGGACTTAAATCTCCAAAATGTACAAACAGCTCATGTAGCTCAATATTTAAAAAAAAAAACAAAAAACCCAATCAAAAAATGGGCAGAAGACCTAAATAGACATGTCTCCAAAGAAAACATGCAGATGGCCAGCAGGCACATGAAAAGATGCTCAACATTGCTAATTGGTAGAGAAATGCAAATCAAAACTACACTGAAGTATCACCTCATACTGGTCAGAATGGCCATCATCAAAAAGACTACAAATAATAAATGCTGGAGAGGGTGTGGAGAAAAGGGAACCCTCCTACACTGTTGATGGGAATGTAAATTGGTGCAGCCACTATGGAAAACAGTATGGAAGTTCCCTAAGAAACTAAAAATAAAGTTACCATATGATCCAGCAATAAAGTATTTTAAATTAAGGTATGAACATTGTTTTTATAGACACAGTGCCATTGCACACTAAATAGACTGCAGTATAGTGTAAACACAACTTTTATATGCACTGGGAAACCAAAAAATTCATGTGACTCACTTTATTGTGATATTTATTCACTTCATTGCAGTGGTCTGGAACCGAATTTACAATGTCTCTGAGGTCTGCCTGTAATGAGAGCCAACCTGTATTGGTGTGTGTTATGTCATGCACTGTGCTAAGCTTTATATAACTTGCATCGCTGAATCTTCAAAGTGACTTTCTGGGGTAGCTACTGTTATTATCCCATTTAACAGATGAGGACACTGGGGCTCAGGCATGGGCCCCTGCTTTGCATTGCCCAGCATGAGAGCTTTCCATCTATGCAGTGATGCCACAGTGTCACACACGGTCCAAAATCAGTGCTCACTATCCATGTAGTCTTGTGAGAAGCCGGGCACATGCTATAAGTAAGCACTTCACATGAGCTTACCTCTTTAAATTTTGCAACAGCCCTACGAGATTGGCGTATTCCTCCTCGCATTCTGTGGCTGGTGAAGCCAGTGCCTGTTCCTATGACAGCTGATGTTGGAGAGCCAGGGTTTGGTTGATTTATCTGCACTGTGTCACATGCCCAAAGATTTTGATTTTATTGTCTGGGGTGGAGTCAGATATTGGCATTTGAAAAAGCTACCTGGGTGATTCTGATGCGTAGCTGGGGCTGAGACCCTGCTGGCCTGGTGGCAAAGCTCATATGCCTTTTTTTTTTAAAGATTGGGAGCGATTGATTGATTGATTGATTAATGGCTGCCTTGGGTCTTTGTTTCTGTGCATGGGTTTTCTCTAGTTGCGGCGAGCGGGGGCTACTCTTCGTTGCGGTGAGAGGGTTTCTCATTGCGGTGGCTTCTCTTGTTGCAGAGCACGGGCTCTAGGAGTGCAGGCTTCAGTAGTTGTGGCATGCGGGCTCAGTAGTTGTGGCTTACAGGCTCTAGAGCTCAGGCTCAGTAGTTGTGGCGCACGGGCTTGGTTGCTCCGCGACATGTGGGATCTTCCCGGACCAGGGCTCGAACCCGAGTCCCCTGCATTGGCAGGTGGATTCTTAACCGCTGTGCCACCAGGGAAGTCCCAAAGCTCAAGCTCATATTCTTAACCAAGATTTTAAAATTTAAAAAAGCCATGTACTTCTCCATTCAGGGTGTTCATGGTTTCCCAAACCTAGATCTTTGTTCGATAAACAGACTGGCTTCAAATAAAATAAAGTTTGAATCATACTGCTACTACTGTTGTTAAAAAAAAAGTGCATGGGGAAAGAGGTTTTTCAAAAATGTAGATATATTGGTACATTAATAGAAGTGCCCAGGGCAAAAATCGCTTTTACTCACCTGTCAAGTTTCTGTCATTCCCCTGCCAACACAACGAACTTTATTTTCTAAGGATATTGAAAAGAATATGAATTAGGGGGTTCCTGAACGGTGGGAAGTGTGGGCTTTAACAGGCGAGCACAAAACAACTTTTCATCTTCATTCTTTCACTCTGAGAAAAGAACCGCTCTCCCAGGGCTCTTGGAGATGCCAGGAAGGGAAATTTGACTTTCAGTACTTCAGAATTAAGGGGATGAATGTGGACGACAATTTGTAATGTGGAAATCCACCAGGCTGCTTGCTTCTGTTTCTTGGGGCCGGTGCTTTTCCGAGTTGAGCTGGGCGCCGGTCTCGGCGTGGTGTCCTCCCTCTGTGAGGCCTACGTGCCACGCCAGTTAATAGATGACCTGCTTGACCCGCGTTCCCAAGCTCTCCCGGCTTGTCTGTCTCCATGACACATCCTCCAGCGCATGAACAGACTTGGCCCTGCTTCTCAGAGAAGCCGTGTGCTCTTGGTATTGATGCCTTCAAGGAAGTGGGGGGGCACAGGCTGCATCCAGGACCAGGCATGGAGGGTTGTGATTTCAAAACGTGGGTGAACTGCTTGGGTGCGTTCCGTGAATTGAGACTCGAAGCAGGTCTGGCTTGGCAATGAGTGCTGGCCATGCTGCTGAATGCTCCTCTGGGCTCTGTTGAGAGGTCGTGTCTGGTATTACCGAAGGGGCTTCACGTGGGAAGGGGCAACCTCCACCTGCTCGTGAAGGAAGGACTCACCTCAGTGTGGACATTTTAGTGACCATGAGAAAAAAACTGGTCTAAAAAAAGAAAAAAACTGGTTTTCTTGTTGTTTTGCTAAAAGTAACAATAATTATAATGATAGTAGTAATAATAATAACTGCAGCTAATTATAATTGCCAGCACTGTGCTAAGCACATCACAAATATTGTGTATTCTAATTCTCACCACAATTCCCTGCAGTTGGTTTACTTTTAGCCCCATTTTACAGCTGAGGAAACTGAGGCTCAGGAAATTCAAGAAGATGGGTCTTGGAGGTGGTAGAGCCATTTTTTTTAACCTGGTCTTTTTATTTCTAAGCCTCGTGCCCTTTCATCTCTCAGGAGTGCAGACCTAGAAAGTCATTTTGTAAATTCGGTTGAAACATGCCTCTTGAAAAGTTCCTGCGATTAGTTCAAATCTGCTTTCTGAAGGGAGAGGAGGCATGTGCGGCCTCTTGCACATGACGTTCTTTCAAAGGGGCGCAGGCCATTGTGCTGTTTGCCCCCTTCCACTCCCACGGTTCCCCTCTCAAAGCTGGCTGACACCTACTCCTTCATCTGTTTCCCGCTGGGCTTTTCACTCTCCTATCATGTCATCCATTTGATCCATATTCGTCTGAAAATGTTCCCCGTTCCAAATATAAAACTGAAAACACGATCCCACTGGGAGCATTTTTTTTTTTTAAAGCAAGAAACTGTGAGGTGTGGAGTTTTAGAACTACAAGGGATCTTAGAGACAATGTAACCCAACTTTGTACCTGAGAAAACTGAAGCCCAAGGTCACTGGACAGTTAGGGGTGGATCTGCACACCCATGGTTTACTCACATCTCCAGTGACGACCACAGGATGGCTGGGAGGATGAAATGGGGTTACATTTGTGACATCCATCGTTCAGTATTTACTTGGTACAGAGAGGTGGCTGTATCTTGGGGAGACATGATGAGGGCTATCAGTGGGGCAGTGGGGATGGAGGGAGATGGGAAGGATTCAGGATGTGAAAGAAATGAGACCTGGTGGTAGGCTGTGAGAGGGGGAGCTCTCAGAGATGAATGACTCCCAGGTTTCTTCAAATGGGTTTCAAAGGATGAATAGGAGTTTGCCCAGTGGGTAGGGGAGGGATAGCCCTCTGCACAGAATGAATGGCCGTGTGAAGGCAGGGGCGTCGGTGGAGCAGGATGCTATGGGGCACGCAATAGGCATCTTCTGTTGGACTTCAGTTGCCCCAGTACAGCACAGAGAATAATGAAACAGGCATCTTAGCAGCGATAACAACCATGAAAACAGCAGGGAGAAAATGAAAATCAATGCTTTAAACAATGTTTGAAAGGCATTTTAGTGTCTTTGTTGACTGATGTCTCATGAGCTCCATCCAGAGGCTCCAAGTTAATGAAATTTAAGCAGTTAGCCTCCCTCCTGACATGGCTTGTCCCCGATGTCACCAGAGCTGTGGGTCTGATGACTTCCCAGAGAGCAGGAACATCTCAGGCCCTCTGATCTCCCTCTGAGCTGCCTCTTTTATGGTTGTTGTCCGACCTGGATCAGAACTGGAGGTGGGTGGGGACCAGCAGGACTCATCATCACAGCTGCCAGAGCAGTTCCAACCACGTTTTCATTCCTCTCCTAAAAGTACATTTTAATCAGACTTTACAAATATGTTGATTTCTGACCCAATCACCAAAGCACACAAAAGTGCCATTTATTTTGGAATGCTAAACCAAAGCCCGTTTTCTTCCATTTTTGTATTTGAATTTTCATTTGTTCCATTTCTGGAGCTGATTGTACGTCTTGAGATCCCGAGTCTAGGAGCTTCCTTCCGAAAAGTGTGTTTTTTTTGTGTGTGTGTGTGTGTGTGCACTCATGCACACTCGTGCATGTGTGTGTGCATATATACACACATGACTCTGCACAGACTGCTCAGCTCCTGAGAAGCAGAGCTGAGTGGGTGACCTGGAACCAGCCATGCCTGAAGTCTCCCCACTTATTGGGCATGTCTGACTTACAGGCCCTGTGTCCCCAGTAGGGATGCTCTAGATAAACAGGCCTGAGCACATCAGTCCTGCCTGGTCAGCTCCCCATCCCAGTCTTACCCACTGTGTACAGCAGCCTGTGGGCACATTGGAAACCACAGGGTACTTCACCCAGACTCCTGGCCTCACAGACTCCCTGGGACCAGAGCGTTTGCCACTGTAAAATCTAAGGGGGCCATTGAATGGCATGTTCCCTGAATGTTGCTCTGAGCTTGCCCAGGTGGAGAATCTGTCACCAAACAGGGTAGACCGCACAGCACTGACCACAAACCCTGTCCCAGAGCTCATGTGAGCTCTGCACATGTATTGTCATCTCACTTCATCCTTCCCACAACCTTGGTGACCCAGAGAGGTTCAGGAACACGCTCAAAGTCACACAGCTGATGGAGCAGGACCAAGAAACGGGACAGTCCAGGTGCAAAGGAGGTTGGTGAGCTTAACCCTGGTGCAATTACTGTCCCCAGGGTGTGGCTGTGACATGTCTACACCTTATCAGTTATAGGGGTATTAAGAGTCATTTCCCTAAATACCTGTGAGCTGGAGAAAGAGGGAGGGGGGCACCCTGTAAAGGCTGGGCCTCTCTGGAAGAGGGATGAGGGCACCAGCGGGTACCAGAGGAAAGACCCATGGTGGGGAGGGACCCCAACTACCAGGGTTTGGAAGGAAACTCAAATGACTTGAGCTTACTAGCCTAGAGGAGGGAGGGAGAGGGTAGAGAAATATCTGAAACTCTTTGAAGAACTCAGAAGGAATTAGCTAGTGCCCCATGTCCCCAATGTGTAGCTGTTCCATACTGCTGAAGTCTGTTTGGTATAAGGAAGGACCTTTATATGATTGTGATGCCCAAATGCGGGAGGACCTGACTCAGATGGTAGTGAGTGCCCCATCCCTGGAAGCATTCTATCAAAACAGAAACCACTTAGCTTATTTAATGAGAATTTCAGTATTCACTAAGTGCACTGGGGGTGGGCAGCAAAGACAGCCTTTTAAGCCTAACATAAAACTAAGCCAAAGTTTTAATTAATTTCCCAAATTTCCAGGAAACATTAGAGACAGACATAAAGTTTCATGTGGAAAGATGTTCTTCCCAGCACTATGTATCATATTAAACATTAGAAACAACCCAAATGTCCCCAAATTGGATATTAGTGAGGCACATTGCGGTACCGCTACATAATGTAATATTAATTTGTCATTAAGATGAGGGTTTTTTTTTTTTTTTTTTTTTTTGCGGTACGCGGTCCTCTCACTGTTGTGGCCTCTCCCGTCGCGGAGCACAGTCCCCGGACGTGCAGGCTCAGCGGCCATGGCTCACGGGCCCAGCCGCTCCGCGGCATGTGGGATCTTCCCGGACCGGGGCACGAACCCGTGTCCCCTGCATCGGCAGGCAGACTCTCAACCACTGCGCCACCAGGGAAGCCCAAGATGAGGTTTTAAAAACAACATGTAAGTCACAAGAACAACTCACCACATAATGTAAGTGACAAAGGAGGATGCAAAGTTGTATAAATACATATATGTAAAAATACCTGAATATATGCATCTGTGTACAGGCACATGTAAATTGATCTATGAATAAGAAAGAGTGGATGGACTGTAAGAAAATGGTAACCAGTGATAATGGTCTGTTGGTGAGATAGGTAGGGCAAAATCCCGATCCGTATGCTGCAGAGTTTTTCACCAGGGGTCTATATCCCTTTTATACTCAAAGCACACGCTATTAAAATGTTGTTTTTGAAGACTAGAATGACATGGAGAAATACAGTATCACGTTAAGTGAAAAACGCAGAATGCAAAAATATGCATATATTATGACCCTAATTATGCACATAAGTTTAGTTATTTATTCCCTGTTTGTTTCATGGAAGGTATTGGAAACAATATGGGTAAACACACCTGCACACCCTCCCCATCCCCACCCGGGGAACCCTGAAGCAAATATTGAAAAATGCTCATGATTTTCCCCTAGAGTTGTAGGTAATTTTGTTTTTCTACTCTATTTTCTTCAAAATTTTCCAATATATGTATATTTTTTTCTATTAATGTTTCTATAATCAAGAGAGAAGCCCCAGAAAAGCCCCAAACAATTTCTGGCGCCTGTTAGGAACCCGGTGACGATCAGTTCCCCTTCCTGTCGTCACCCGCACCTTCTTGTTATCCCCAGTGAATGGGCAGATAGATGAGCCTAGACCTCGCAGACAGCGGGGGCCCGGGCTGTGCTGTGCTGGGCCCTGCGTCCTGCAGGAGGGGCAGCTGTGGGCCCCGCTCACCTGATCGCTCTCCAATGGGGCAGAAGGCCAAGCCCATCCCCAGGTTCAGCCAAGGTTCCTGCCTGGTGTGACCCTACGAAGTGCTTTGTTGTCACTCTGGAAACTGGCTCAGGAAATCCCCAGGTCTCAAAATGCCTTGTTAAACAAGGATGAATTCCATCCAGGTTCATCAGCTTGAGCCCAGCCTTGTCATGACCCCCAGAATCACAGTGAGTATAAACGGGGTGACGTCACTCCCGGCGTACACCTCGAGTTTACTTATACTTTTGTATAAAGAGGTAATTTGCAAAAGTGCAGTTAATCCCACCATGCTTTATAATTTAAAGGTGGCCAGAAACGATTGCTGACAGACAACTGATTAACAGCAGCCCTTAGTGCCAATTTAATCAGCATCTAATCCAGAGTCTGTATTAAGATGGAATGAGATTAAAAAAAAAAAAAAGAAAAAAACCTCTGCCAACCCCCTCCACTGTTGTTTCGGTAGAATGCCCAGCTTTTCCCCACAGTTTGGGAGTTTCACTAAAAGCTTTGTTTGAATACTTTTCTTACATGAAAAAAGACACATAAATGTCAATTGTCAAAACATAAGTGTGATTTTTCCCATTGGAGGAATTGAATTACCTCCACTTCATTAGATACGTCTGTGGGGAACTGTCAATCACTCCGCCCAAGGTTGGGGGAGGGGGAGGGGAGTAAAACCAACTGTATCTTCCAACATTCTAGAAAGATAAGCCAGGGACTTCCCTGGTGGCGTAGTGGTTAAGAATCCGCCTGCCAAGGCAGGGGACACGGGTTCGAGCCCTGGTCCGGGAAGATCCCACATGCCGTGGAGCAACTAAGCCCATGCGCCACAACTACTGAGGCTGCGCTCTAGAGCCCATGCACCACAACTACTGAGCCCATGTGCCACAACTACTGAGGCTGCGCTCTAGAGCCCATGAGCCACAACTACTGAGCCCGTGTGCCACAACTACTGAAGCCCGTGCGCCTAGAGCCCGTGCTCTGCAACAAGAGAAGCCACCACAAAGAGAAGGTCGCGCACTGCAACGAAGAGTAGCCCCCGCTCACCACAACTAGAGAAAGCCCGTGCGCAGCAACGAAGACCCAACAGTGAAGACCCAATGCAGCCAAAAATAATTAAAAAAAATTGAAAGATAAGCCACCAGTTGGCACTCAGGAGCCACCTAGTTCCTGTCCTTCCCAAGGCATGATACATTTTTTGGTTTTGCCTTTGATTCTGTGAGTGATCTTGTAACCCTCCAGTAAATTCCCTTTAAAAAAAAGTTAGTTTTTGTTTTTATAGTTTTCACACACACACACACACACACACACACACACGAAGACTCCTGTTACCAATGTGTAGAAGAAAACTAGTTCAGAGAGGTTGAAGAACTCACACACGGTCACATAGTAACTGAAGAGCACACTGGGGTTTGTACCCTGGTGACGAGACTCCGGAGCCCACACTCATAAGCATTGCCTGGGGTTAGCTTTGCAAACCCTAACTTGATCCAGCTGTACCAGATCCCGTTTCCCTTTTCTGCTGCGATTCCTTGCTGCTCACCCCATGCCATCCCAGTTCTCCATTTCTCTCCTTGCCTGGAGACAGCCCGCTCCATTTCTTCATCTCATCAGGACCCCAGGGGCTGCTGACACCTATTCTCACTGTTGCTTAAAGGTAGACATCACTAGGGCCAGCTCCTGGAATCCACTTTAGGAAAGGGAAGGGGGAAAGTTTATGCCTCCAAACTTCCAAGGAATGTGCAGGGAACATAATTTGTGATGTGTGATTTGAAACACTAACCTCCTCCTGGGCTCCAAGCTCTGTCCCGCCTCTGGTAGCTGCTGGCTGGTTCTCTGCCCCCACGGCTGTGTCACGTGTGCCTGACTGAGGAAGAACCATCCTTTTAAGGAGAACAGAGTTGGCAAATGCTCCTTTCCAGTTTCTTGCAGTCTGAGACACTGGGCTTCTGGCAACATCAGCTCAAGATGGAAGCCATGTTGGTAAATAGTTTGTCCAAACCCCCCAAATAATCTGTTTGGCCTCCAAGGCTGCTTCCCCCACGGCTGCCATCACAGGCCTCGCATCTCCATCTTTTCTCATCCAGTCAGATGGAAGAGGGGAGGCCCGATGGCAGGAAACGGGCTCTCACATGCCTTCCTCCCAACGTGGAGAAGGTGGGCGGGGCCCCATGCTTAGTTAGGCTCAGTGATGGGCTCAGTGTTGGTGCCTTGGGGCCGGGTAGCAAGTCCAGGTCTGGAGATGAGGCAGTGGGCATCCTGGCAGACTCTTCAGCTTACTCAAGGAGGTCACAGAAGATCCACAGCAGCCCTGTGGATCTGGGCAGGCAGGAGAAGAGACCATGGTGGAACAGAATGTGGGATCTGCAGGCAGAGCCCCTGAATGCACTTCAGTGTACTGGTCATGTCAGAGTGAACTCTAGACTCTTGTCTGCTCATTCTCAGCGCCCTTTAACTCTTCATCCTTTCCATGGCCTTCCTTGATCACTCAGCGTGAAGGACACCATCCCTCTGCTCAGACGACATTTGGCTATTCCAGCATTCCAGCACGGTCCACCTGCCTCCTGAGCTGAGGCTCACGCATATTTCTGTGTTCTCCCTCTTTCCCACTCAACTCACCGTAGGTCATCAGACCCTTGATGGTGGGGCCTGGGCACCAAGCTTTGAGGAGGCTCCACTCAGTAGCTCTGGAGATCCTGGGAGAGATGGGAACTGGAGGAGGGGACCCCAGCCCCACAGCATAGGAGAGAGCCTAGTGCCAGTGGCCAGAGGTGAGGGACAGAAAGGTTGAGCTGAGTCACAGAGCAGAAGCAGATGTGGGGGGGATGGGCACAGCAAGGTCTCATAATTAGCCAGAACACGCTGGTGGCAAGTGACAGAAACCCAACTCCATCTGGCTTAAGGGATTGAGAGGATTTACTGGAAAGCACTGGAGTAGCCACAGATTTGAAGAAAGAGTTTCTCCCCATACATCTCTCCTCCCATAGATACACTTGTATAGAAAGGCCCTGAGAGGGATGCCTCCTTGCATTTTGCACGAGGCCCCCAATTCTTTCACTCTAGTCCTCGCCTTGGCCAGAAGCCACATCTGCACAGCTTTCTCCTCTAGCTCCAACTTCAACAGTCTCAGCCTGGGACCCTATTGGCTTGGATCACATGAACATCTCGGGTCAATCCCTCATCCTTGGGTCTCAGTTTTCTCATATCTTGAATAGATAGGTGGGACTAAATGATGTCTGAAGATTCACTGGGTCCTCATGTTCTATGGGAGATGTGTCCTTTCATTTTGTATCCCCGGAACCTAGTATAGCATGGTGCATACCACACAGCGGGGCTTCTTACGTGTGTGAACACATCTGTCTCTTCCCCAACATCCGTTATAGCTCCGACCCACTGAGAACTGAATTTCACGGCGTTTCTCAGGATCCTTGAGTCCTGGGCCAAGCCTTGCATTGGAAAAGACATGTTTGCAGACAAGGTCGGGGAGATTTTTCTGCAAAGGTGTGGCAGCTTGGGAACAGCTGAATGTGTTGGATGGCCTGCTGAGGGCATTCCTCTCCATCTTGGCTCTGCCTTGCATGGAGGGTGGAGGGACGGGTGCCCAGAGAGCTGATGATGGATGAGGTGAGGCCCCAGGAAGGGACTAACGGTTCTAGCCTGCGTGCTTCTGCCGGGGTCAAGGCTGAGGGCCCGCAGCAACGTTCTGTGTGAACAATACTCCAGGCCGTCTGTGAGCTCCAGTCTCTGATGCTGAAGGACACCAGATGGTGGTGTCAGTTGGAGGCGAAGGGTTGGGGGAGCTGGGGAAATGAGCTACTCTCTGTCAATTCAGTCCCATTTCCTCTTCAGGAGGCTGAGAAGGGCTAATAAGGAATTTTGGCATCAGAGAGATTAATGCATTCACAGTGTGGGCATCTGAGGTTGAATCCCACTTCTAACACCCATCGTACGTGTATCCTTGGACAAGCTGATGAGCCTCTTTGAGCCTCAGTTTTACCATCTGTGAGATGGACCTGACAAAGTTGTGTCTGAATAGTAGCTGCACAAATATTGTTTAACTTAAGTTATTCTGTCTTTTTTTTTTTTTTGCGGTACGCAGGCCTCTCACTGCTGCGGCCTCTCCCGTTGCGGAACACAGGCTCCGGACGCACAGGCTCAGCGGCCATGGTTCACGGGCCCAGCCGCTCCGCGGCATGTGGGATATTCCCGGACCGGGACACGAACCCATGTCCCCTGCATCGGCAGGCGGACTCTCAACCACTAAGCCACCAGGGAAGCCCTATTCTGTCATTTTTGAATGAGCACATTGCCTTGTGAAGAGTTACAGGCATACCTTGTTTTATTGAGTTTTGCTTTATTGCACTTTGCAGATACTGTGTTTTCCACAGGTGAAGGTTTGTGGCAACCCTGCATCAAGCAAGTGTATTGGTGCCATTTTTTCTAACAGCATTTGCTGTCTTTGTGTGTCTGTGTTACATTTTGGTAATTCTCACAATATTTCAAATTTTTTCATTATTATTATATTTGTTATGGTGATTTGTGATCAGTGATCTTTGATGTGACTACTGTGATTGTTTGGGGACACCTCACACTGCACCCATATAAGACGGAGAACTTATTCTATTGTTGAACTGACAACGAAGGATTTATATATTACATAAACTTAGTTGATAAAGCAGTGGCAAGGTTTAAGAGGATTGTCTCCAATTTTGAAAGAAGTTCTATTGTGGGTAAAATGCTATCAAATAGCATTGCATGTTACAGAGAAATCGTTCGTGAAAGGAAGAGTCAATCAGTGTGGCAGACTTCACTGTTGTCTTCTTTTAAGAAATTGTTGCCGCCACCCGACCTTCAGCATCCTCCACCGTGATCAGTCAGCAGCCATCAGCGATGAGGTAAGACCCTCCACCAGCAGAAAGAGTATGACCCCATGAAGGCTCAGATGATGCTTAGCATTTTTTAGCAATGAAGTGTTTTTTAAAATTAATTAATTAATTTATTTTTGGCTGTGTTGGGTCTTCATTGCTGCACGCAGGCTTTCTCTAGTTGCGGCGAGCGGGGGCTACTCTTCATTGCGGTGCGCGGGCTTCTCATCTCATTGCGGTAGTTTCTCTTGTTGTGGAGCACGGGCTCTAGGCATGTGGGCTTCAGTAGTTGTGTCACGCGAGCTCAGTAGTTGTGGCTTGCCGGCTCTAGAGCGCAGGCTCAGTAGTTGCGGTGCATGGGCTTAGTTGCTCAGTAGCATGTGGGAATCTTCTCAGACCAGGGCTCGAACCCGTGTCTCCTGCATTGGCAGGCAGCTTCTTAACCACTGAGCCACCAAGGAAGTCCCAATAAAGTATTTTTAAATTAAGGTATGTACACTGTTTTTTAAAGACATAATTCTATTGTACACTTAATAGACTACAGTATAGTGTAAACATAACTTTTATATGCATTCGGAAACTAAAAGATTCCTGTGACTTGCTTTATTGTAGTATTTGCTTTAATGAGCTGGTCTGGGACTGAACCCGCAATATCTCCGAGGTCTGCCTGTATATCATAAATTCATGGTTTCTAAGCTGAGTGTGGAGAGCCCTGGATCCGAGTGACTGCCAGGGCCAGGGTTGGGGGTGTGGGTTGGGCAGGGCTTCAGTACGAGGCTGCACTCTGTCTTCTGATTTCAACTAGGGAAGCTCCACTCACATGGGTTTCCTGTGTTGGCGATCCATAGCGTATTGAATTTGACAGAAGCACTTGCTGCTCTAAAGTATCCCAGCAACTGATGGCAGAGTGGAATGAGCCCTGCAATGGCCAGGTCAGGCTCTTTATCAGCAACTCAGCAGCACCAGGGTTGTGGTGAGGACCAAGGATGCCCACTCTGTCCCAGGACCCATGATAGGTGCTTTCCTGTGTCAGCTGGCCGATACGCACGGAAACCCTGGGATGTGGATAAAGTCTCTGGTGCTCAGCCAGGGTCCCACGGCAGTAAGTGGGGGATCTGGGATCAAGTTTGGGAAGTTCCTACTCCCTGGGACACATGTCACTGGGCAGCCTTGTGTGCCCTCCCTGACCTTATGCCTAGGTTGGCTTTTTCTTAGTTGATAAAGGCGCACTGCACCACATTACTTTGGGAAGGGTTCTTCCATATCCCACCTCCCACTTGAGTCTTCCTCCCTCAACTCTCCATCTTTTGTTTCTAGCCTCTTTCTCTGCTCAGTTTTCTTTTTGATTCACCCATGACCCACAGGAGATTCTCAGCTTGTTATCTTTGAATGGCCAGGGAGGAAGATGTCTGCTTACTAAGATGCTGGGGTTTCCATTAGCTTTGAGCTTGACACTTGTGCATGTTCTTTGTCCGGTCGGTTTTCTCCCCTCTGTGTGTGGCTGTTCCACAGCTAAGCAAATCTGCCCAAGGTCGTGTTCTGTGCTCTTGTTCATCTCTGAGTCCCAGTCGGTGCAGAAGATGATGCTTCTCTGGTGACCAGTCCACAGCAGCATGGGGTCAGTATTCAAAGATGTTGCACTGTCAATCAAACACATTGATCTTTCTAACTTAGCTGACTCATTTTGTGGAATACACATGATTAATCCATCAAAAAGTAGAAGATCCTCTCATTGTAAATTTGTGTATCTTTAGAAGAAAATTACATTTTCTTTCCCTTTCTCCCCCTGGTGCCATCACTGCCATGTGTCCAGCATCCTGTGTCAGGGCAGCACCTACGTAAAAGGGAAATGAGTGGAAAAGGAGGGAGGGACATGTGAGCAGAGCTTTTAGACACTTTACCAAAATATAGACATCAATGCGTCACTTTGTTAAAGCTGAGAAAAGGAGAGTCTTTACACATAGGAGGAACTCAATAAATAACCACAGAAATTACACAGGAAGAAAGGAAAACATCATGCTTTTCACTTTTCTCCAGGGCACACGTGCCCAGAGTCTGTTCCTAAGTTTCCAACTTGGGTGTAACGGATTTTTGGTGGCCTGTGAGTTTTATGTGGGTCTTTCCCCAAAGTGTTTTGAAATGGAGCAAAAGCATGTATTCAGAGTTAGAAACCCTGAATTCTACTCCTGGAGTATCTAGAGCTTTTTCATAACCTTGGTCAAGCCTATTAAGACTTGAATTCTGTATCTGAAGGATGGACTACGCAAAGGTAGAATTTCTTAACTTGGATGTTTCCTGTGAGACCAAGTAGGATTGGTGAGAAGCCACCCTACCTACCTCTCAGGGGCACTAAGAGGGTCACAGGTATGGTGAATGTGACAGTGCCCTGAAGTGATGAAGAAATCTGTGTAAAACTCTATATGGTTGTAGTTCTTGGGGCTGATGCACTGTGATCCGTCCAGCTGGCTGAGGAGTGATTGGATAGGTGCTGCTTCAAGGGACGTGGACTTGGGCTGGACAGACTGACTCTAAGCCTCCACCCATTCCCACCATCCAGGGCACATCTGTCCTGGGAGTTCTGCTTTGCTCCTGCTTTTGGCCTCAGATCATGCGTCTAGTGATCATGTGTCTTGGCCACTGGCTGTCTTTGCCCGGCTGGACCTGGGCAAGGCTGCTTCTAAACTCTGCTTCCTCAGGTTTTATTGAACATCTTGATCTGATAGAGAGGAGATTCCCACCCCCAAAGGCCTTTCTCCCAGTTTCCTACCCCCAACCCCACTCCTGGGTCCCTGTAAGAGTTCTGTAGCTCCTCCATACTTTCAGGAGACTGAGCTAAAACAAATAATGGATTTTTTTTTTTTAATAACCAGAGGGACGAAATCTCATACAAAGGGAATGATGGGTTGTCAAAATCCAAGCCAAAAGTCAAAATGGGGCTGAATGTTTTGTTCATATGACTGTGTAATTTGTAGATTTTTGTGTGTGTTGGGGTGGGCAGGCTGGACCATCAACATCCAAATAGTGAATCTAAATGAGACATTCCAGGAAAATGAGACACATTAGGCTTTCTCCTTTAATATCTCAAACAGAAAAAACAATTCTGCCAGCAACCACAAGAATGTCTTATTGCCAATAGGGCCACAGCCTCCAATGGTCAGGCACTGATTCAGAGGATTAGAATCAAACTCCGGGTAATAGCAGGGGGGCACCTACCATCCTGGGCGGGAAGGAATGGGGCCCGTTTGGGGTCTGATCTGTGTAGCAGACCGCTTACCAGTCCAAAGAGGAAGGTGTGTTAGACACAGCTGCATGGAGAACTCTCTCTGAGGACCAGGCCACCCTCAGTGGAGCACTGAGGAAGCACCAGGTGTGACCAGGAATCAGGTCTCTGCTCTAGTCTAGATGGCGTAAGTAAATTGAGGCTCGGTCGTGTAAGTGGCTTTGCCTGTTACCTCCAGCTGGTCGGCCGTGGGGCCTTGAACTTGGACACTGCCTGCTGTCTCCAAGTCCAGGGCTGTCTTGGGAACCTCAGAGAGGTCAGTCAATCTCTGCTACTCCTCGCTTCCTGGGTGCTCAAGACAAGGCCTGTTGGGCCCTTTGAGGACTCACAGGAGGCCCTGCTCAGAGTTTGGCGTGGTCTGCACACCCCACACCTTCTGGGGGCTGCCCTCAGCTCCCCCCAGCTCCAGCCTGCAGCCTCTGGGCCTGCCACTCTCTTCCTCTATTTACAGACACTAATCATTTCCCATGCAATTGAACAACTTAAGCTGCGAAAATTGATAAGACAATTTAATTGTTGGCTTCTATGTGTCTGCTCAATATAGCTGGGTTTCTTGGGAAGGGGAGCTGGCAGTGTGAGCAGAGCCGCTTAATTAGAGAACGAAAACACTGGAGCTAGGTTAGGGAGCCCCAGCAGCTGCCAACCCTGGCCAGATTTCTCTGCACTCCCCCTTAGAAGTGGGGCCCTTTTTGTAAACTTTACCAGTACTGTCCTCTGGGTGGTAACAAAGATGCAGGTCACAGACACTTGGTGGGCAGTAGGGTAGTTGGCTTTGCATGGGGCAGCTCTAAACTCTTATGAGGGAGCTTGTTTTTCAGGGGAGAAGTGTGTGAGTTTGATGAGAAGACATAATTCGGCTTGTGTGGTCACAGCTAAGGCAGTTTTACCAAACAGCCTCCTCATTGGTGGAGAAGGATGGGGGCTGGCACTGAGGAGAGTATGTGCAAGTCTTTGTGAGTTACTCATAGCTGTTCAGTGGACTTTTGTCTTTTCCTGAGTCTAGATGAGTATTTTTATTGCCATTTGCACAATGCCACATCATGGGGGATTAGTGCTGATTTTAGACCATGCACCCTCATTTTATTGAATCAAATCCTTGTGATAACTCTGTGAGGGAGGGGTAGGAATCTTTATTCTTATTGCAGATGCAGATCCTAAGACTCAGAGAGGTTAGGCAACTTGTCTGAGGCAACACAGCTAGAGAGAAGGATCAGGATTCAAATATTGGGTTGGCCAAAATGTTTGTTTGGGTTTTTCTGTGAGATGTTATGGAAAAACCTGAACGGACCTTTTGGCCAACCCAATAGGTTGTAGTGGACACTGTCAGGTCTCTGCTCGTTCGTGTTTCTGACTCTCCTAGGAGGTCTTCCCTTGAGCTACTGGCAGTCCCACTGCCTCCTGGGCATCCTGCAGCCAATGAGGATCCATTGCTGGAGTATAAAAAAGGTCAGGTCCCTGCCGGGAGGCAGGACAGACCCCAGGTGTAATTTATGCTCCGGAGTCCCCCATGGGATCAGGCGGAAGCTGGGAGCTGGCCTTGAATCACACCCTGGCATGACTTCTTCCCTTTCTGATCAAGTCCTCCTCTCACTCCCCTGTTTCTTTTCCTTCTTCCTCAATAAATCTCTTGCACACACATTCTCCTCTCCAGGTCTGCTTCTGGGCCACCTGACCTAAGTCACGGATGTATGTTTGACCCCTGCCTGCCCTTCCTGGAGGCCCTGCAGCCTTGTCCCTTGTTCCATGTGGTCAGCATATCTCCCTAACTGGACTGTGAGTGTGAGAAACATCCAGCTTGGAACTTCTGCGTGGACCCAATTCCCAGTAACATAGGAGACGAGCCAGAAGGATCTCCTTGGGGTGGAATTCCTTAGCCTCACGAATGCACAGATTCCTCATCTGTAAAGTGGGGGTAATTAATAGTGTTGACAGTAAAGGACTCCTGAGGCATGAGTGAGTTTGCATATGGAAAACACTTGGCATTGAGGCCGTCCTGAGTGCGCAGCACGTGTTAGTAATTATTATTGGAATTCAAGCCTCTGTCATCCTAGTTGGGGTTCAGGACTAGTTCTCCCTAGTGCTGGGAGTTCTTGTAGGGCAGGAACCAAGCCAAGTGTTCAACATATTCTAAGCACTTACTAAAATGTTTCGGGGGGAGGGTAGGGAATTTTTAAAAGGCTGTGGTTGGATCGATAGAGTATTTGCCTGCCACTGTCAGGAAAACTGTTTTATAATTTCGCTGTGACGTGTCATGTTCACTGTTCCGTTCTCTCTCAATCTCCCTTTCACTTGTGGGACAAGTTTGCCAAGTATTTCACCAGCACGGTGAGGGGAAGAGAGAGGAAGGCAGGAGATGGGCCAAGTGTGGCAAACAGGAGGAGCCACCGGCGCGACGGCGTTCCCCAAATGCCTGATTAACTTACAATATTTCCCAGCTTCTGAAGAAGAGGAGCTCTTACAAGGGCTAATTTGAGGCTCAGAAAACTTGAAGATGTCTAAATCACACATGGTCGGGTATGGAGCGCCGGTGGTGTCAGGTCTGTGGGGAGAGCATTTTAACATTCAGGGAGCGGATGGTGGTACCCGCTGCCTGGCTCCCTGGTCCCATACTCCCTCTTGGCGGCTGCCTGGATTCGGGAACTTGCATTCTCTTTTCTTCCCCTTGTGAGGGCTTAGACGATTTTCCCTTTTGAAGGCATAGAAATAGATGGCTTTGGATTCAGAACACAGCCTCTGTTGCCTTCTTCCTCCCCGAGATGCCTGCAAAAATCAAAGTGGGGCCTTGGCGATGCCATTCCGCTGGCGTCCTCTTGATGTGTTAATGGGTCACACTCGCTGCACTGCCTTCCCTGCTCCCAGGGACGCTATTATATGGGCAGATAGCTCTCCCTTTCCCCTCAGATCAGGTGGCACAGGGCCAGGCAGGGAACAGTTGGTTTTCCTGTCATGAACCATGCTGTGTTAACTTTTGATCTTTGACGGGGAGTTTCCTGCAAAGATGCAGACAGAGTGGAGGCTCTAATCCTGGCTGCCCTGCTTAGCACAGTGAGGCCTGTGGCAAGAGGGGCATTTTGTTGCCATTGGATGGTGTGTTCATTTTCTATGGCTTTGTAGCGGCTTAAAACAACACCCATTTATTAGCTCATGGTTCTGTAGCTCAGAAGTCTGGCACGATGTGGCTGGTTCTCTGCTTAGGGTGTTACAAGGCTGATTCCAAGGGGACGGCTTGGCTGAGCCATATTCTGGGAGCTCTGGGGAGGAATCTGCTTCCAAGCACATTCAGGATATTGGCAGAATTCGGTTCCTTGTGGGTGGAGGACTGGGGTCCCGTTTTCTTGCTGGCCATCACTTGGGGTTTCTCTGAGCAATTTAGGGCTGTAGGCATTCCTTCTCATGTGGTCGCCTCCGACATCAAACCAGCAAAGGCACATCAAATCCCCCTCACGCTTTGACACTCTCTGACTTCCTCTGCTGATGCCAGCCAGAGAAAACTCTCTGCTTCTAAATGCTCAGCTGTTTGGGTCAGGCCCACCTGGATAATCTCTATTTTTTAAGGTTAGTTGACATGGGTCTTTAATTACATCTGCAAAGTCCCTCACAGAAGTATTATACCTAGGTTAGTGTTTGATTGAATAACTAGAGGATGGGAATCCTGGGGGACAGGGGGAGATTCTGCCTATGACTGTGATGTGGTAATGGTCAGAGACCCAGGATAGCCTTGAATAGCCTCCCCCATCCCTGTAAGTTCCCCAAGGGAGGGAGGAATGCTCCCAGGGAAGCTTGAAAAATGGGAACAAAGCCACCAGCTTCTTATTCTCAGCAGGGCCTCTGTGGTAGCCCCCAGGAAGACCTCTGGGGAACCAGGCAAGGTGGCGAATTTTGAGATCATAGGCTAAGGAATCTCTCCCAAGCTCCTTAGCAACCTGTTCCTGCTTTCTTTCTTCCATGCCTTCTCAACAGTACATACATAGAAAATTGTGGCTACTTCTTGTAAAACTTAATATTGCAAGATGTCAGTATTTTATATTTCTGATATTTGTTTACTAAAACAAATAATTGGTGACTTCTGATCCCAAGTGGCATCTTGCAAGCAATTCTCACTCAGCATCCTCCAAGGTCCTTCAAAAATGCATCTGAAGTAACAGAGTGAGCAAAATGGTACCCCTCCATCAGAAACCAAGACTGGCAGCCCACTAGCTCAGGCATCTGGGGGCAGTTTCCACAAAGGGCAGAGTGAAGATTGTTATTGGAGACCAAGTATTCCATTCTAAGCAGAATGAATTGATCAGCTTAATGGAAAGACGGTAGGCCTGGGGTCTCTCCCTCTCTATAGCATTCTTGAGGCATAGGGCCAGGGTCCCATCTAACCTGAGACTTGGACGTCTATCTCCCTAAACAGTAGTTCTGTATTTGAGGCCTCAGAGCACATTTCTACTTGCCTCCCTCTCTCAGCCGTGACCCCAGCACTTCCCTGGGCACTGTCTGGGACCTGATGGAGGGACTTGCTGTCCAGGCAAGTGTGGCCCAGGATCACAGGTCACAGTGCAGTGGATGGTGGAGGAGCCAGACAGAACCCTGGAGTAGTGCATTTTGGGAGCTGCAGTTTTTAATGAGCTCCTTCGTTTTGGGGAACTAGGCAGTCAGGGTCCAAGGTCTTTTCCCAGCTCTTCCATGTCAGCCTAGGTAGTACACTTAGCATGGGATGAATTCTTATACAAACACAACAGTCAACATGTATGGCCTTCCTGCTGTTCACATGAGGTGACTTTCTATTCTGGTTCAGAATTAAGAGTATTCTGAAAAAGGAAGAGCAACAAGGGGATCCTTACCTTCTGGTTATTGAAATGCATTATGAAACCAGTAATTAAAATAGTTCGTCACTGTTGTAAGAATAAACTGACAGATCAATGGAATAGACTAGATGGTCCTATGTAAACTAGAACTTGGTATAGATTAAAAAGGCTTCAGAAAGAAAATAATAAGGGCAAATGGTTCAACAAATTATATTGAGAAAATTGGCCATTTGCAAGGAATATGAAGTTAGATAGAGCCTCATCTTTTACCAAACCCTCAGTTATTAAAAAAAATTCAGCCCTCTCCCATTCAATATACTCTATACAATTAAAAAAGCTGACAACAAGCTAGGTAAACTTCAGCAAATGTTTGGCAGACAAAGGGTCAAAATCTTTACTAGACAAAGAGATCTTGCACAACAGGGGGAAAACTGGCAAAGGACATGAACCCACTGGTGAAGTCAAAGAAGCCATCTTTAAGAAATAATCAGGAGAACAAATACCTATTTACAAGTGTGTTCACTGCAGTACCGCTTAGAACAAAACATTGCAAAAAAATCCCTGAAATGTTTAACAATTGAAGAGTGGTTGAATAAATGATAGCATATTTATGTGATGTAATTTTGGGCAGTCATTATAATTGTGCTTGAGAGAATATCTACTATCATGGGACCAAATGTGAAGTTTCATTTTTAAACAATGGAAAACTCACCATGCGTATGAGAATGCCCCCATCCCCATGTGCCTGCTGCACACACAAGAGCCCGTTAACAATGGAGCTCTGTGTGTGATGCAATTATATGGGATTTCTATTTGCTTCTGTATTTTCTTTTATATTTTATGTTTCTGTTTTCCAAATTTCTATAATGAGCTTTTTGCAAGCAAGTTATATGTTATTTTTTTATTTTTTTATTTTTTTGTAGTACGCGGGCCTCTCACTGTTGTGGCCTCTCCCGTTGCGGGGCACAGGCTCCGGACGTGCAGGCTCAGCGGCCATGGCTCATGGGCCCAGCCGCTCCGTGGCATGTGGGATCTTCCCCGACCGGGGCACGAACCCGTGTCCCCTGCATCGGCAGGCGGACTCTCAACCACTGCGCCACCAGGGAAGCCCTATATGTTATTTTAACAAATCAATACCTGTTAAGTTGGTGCATGAAAAAACTGAAAACACTGTGGGAACAAGTAGATATAGGTTGTGCTTATTAGTAGAAAATCATAATATTGTAAAGGTATAACTTCCTTTAATCTATTTATTAATAAATTAATCTATAAACCCAATGAATCCCAATTAAGACACTAAGAGGATTTCACTTTCAAAATTTGTTAAAAGGATTCAAAAGTCACCTGGGGGAAAATGTGCAAAAATAGGGCAATTCTGTAAAAAATAGTAACAAAGGGAAGGGTACCAACAGATCTCAAAATGTATCCTGAAGCTGTTGTACAATAAGCAATATGTTTGCTTTCAGGAAACAAATGACCATAAGGGACCACCCTCTCCCCCATCCCCATATATACTAAATACCCAAGGGAATTTTAGTATATGTTAAAAAGCACTTCCACTTAAATCTAGGGGAGGGAAGTATGGATTATTTAATAAATGGGACAACTGACCAGTCGTTTGGAGAAAAAAAAATTATAAAGCTAAGTTTCCAGTTCCTTGTTTCTTTCACTAGATGGATCAGAGGGTGATTTTTTCTAAACACCAAAGTCGGATGCCACTCCCTGGTTTGGAGCCCCGCAGTGGCTGCCTGTTGCCTTTAGAAGAGCCGCCCTCATGATGTACGGTGGAGGCCCCTCCCACCTCTGTGAGCGATGCCCCACCTCCCTTGCCCTGCTCTCTGCTCTCTGCTCTGAGGATGCGTGGCTCTCTCCTCTCTGTTCTCCGGACTCAGCAAGCTCCTTCGTGCACGGAAGCTGCACCTGCTGTTATCCCGCTTGCACGCTCCTCGTCGGCTCTTTCCATGGCTTCCTCGTTCTCACGAGACCCGGCCCCCTCCATCCTCGTTCATATTCTCCTGCATTATTTTCTCCATAGCGCTTGCCATCCTCTAAAATTATTTCTTCCTCCAGTCGCAATTTGCGGTTGATCTGTCATCCCTGTACTGGGATTTGAGCCCTTGGAGGGCAGCTGTGTTGCCCCGTCTTGTTCACCCCAGTAACCCAGTGCATATAAACAATACCTGTAACAGAAGAAACCTGAGTCTCAATGAATGATTTTAAGCCTGAAAACGAAAGGAGAGAGAAGTACCTTTCCAAGCTGCCCAGAAAAAGTGAAAAGCTATAAAGGAAGGGAATGATAAATCTGACTAGACATTAATTAATGCATTAAATAAATAGGTGGCGAGGACCCACATTGTTTCAGGCACTGATGGAGGCGCTGGGGATGCAATGGTGAGCAAGACCCACAAGGCCCTGCCTTCATGGAGCTTATATTCTGGAGAGGAAAGCAGAAGGAAGCAAAGAAATAAGTATCTATATGTTGTGATAAATGCAACCAGAGAGGCAAACAAGGAGCTGAGGTAGAAAATAGCAGAGGAAGATGTGCCTTTAATTGGGGGGATCATGTAATTCTGCATGAGAGGGGACATTTAAGCTGTGACCTTGAAGAATGGGAGGAGGAAAGAACATTCCGGAAGGAGAGAAAGCAAGGTATAAAGAACTGACATGGGAAAGAGCGCAATTATGCTTGGAATGAGGAGGACAGCGTGGTGAGGCCGGAGATACAGGCAGCGTCTGCACCAGGAGGGGCCTCCTAGGTCAAGGCAGAACTGTGGAATTTATTCTAAGAATGATGGGAAAGAGCAGGAAGGTTGTAGGCAAAGAAGCAACGGGATCTGTCTTCAGTTTTAAAATGATCACAGTTGTGGCAAGTGTGGAAGTGGGAGGATCAGTTAGGAGGTTATTTCATACATTAAAAAACATCCATGGCAAAAACATGATAAAGAAATAAAAGTAACAATATATCAGGAAAGAAACAGTTTATGCCTTTTCACCCAAGGCTGCTCTTCTGAATTATAAGAGGGTTATATGAAGTGATATGAAAAATAAAAGTTTAAAAAGGGCAAGAGCTCTATAAACAGCAGTTAATACGGGAACTCCCCCCTCATCTCTCTCTCTCTCTGACACACACACACACACACACACACACACACACACACACACACACACACTTCTTCTAGAGAAAACAACACTGCACAATAATTGCCGATCAACATATGGAAAGACATTCACTGTTAGTCATGATAAAAGAGAATACAGATCAAAATAGTAAAAAGATGCCATTTTTCACTTCTCAGACTGGCAAATATTAGGACGTTTTTTTCTTTTCTAGGGTTGACTAGAGATTCAGAAAAGGGACACTTCCACATACAGTTAAAATGGGAGAAGGATGTGTGGGGGTTGCTAGTGTGACCTGTCTGAACTACAGTTTAACTACATCTTTCAAGACTTTAAATGCACATGGTGTCTGGCCAGCAATTTCAGGTCTAAGAACACGTGCTCAGGTGTGTGCTCTGATCCTGGCCATGCTCTTAATGCGTGTATGGGGTGCTCATGGCACCTCTATTGTAATTAGAAAAAAATCCCCAACTAGACCACAAATGACCATCAACAGGGGTCTGGTTAAATGATTTCTGGTTTATCCATTAATGGCATTCTCTTTCCTGCTTAAAAAAAGCAGTCCAAGGTGTATTGTTACATGAACACCTGTCCAAGGTGTATTGTTACATGAAAAAAAAAAAAAGCAATGTGTGGAACAATGGAAAGCACACACACACACATGCATAGTGTTATATGCAGAAATCATTTTCTGGAAGGGTCTATCAGAAACTGTTATATCAACAGGGGTTGCTATGGGGGGGACTTTTACTTTTCATTTTAAACTCTCTGTGGTGTTTGAATTTTTCAAATATACTTTATGAAGTATAACAAAAATTTGTTAAACATTCTTAAGTTGAACAAAAATACCTTAAAAACAGGAATCAAGTTAGCTGTCATCATTCCAGGTACAACAAACAATAATAACCCCTAATCAGGAATAGTAAAGGTTATGACCAACCCCTTGCATTTGCAGGACTATGTACCATTTAATCTAATGTCTTCTGACATGACCTCATTTAGTTCTCCGGGACAGTCACAGTGATTCCCACGTTACTGATCAGACATTGAGGCTGTTGGGGAGCTCAGAGTCCATGTCAGGGTCTCTGATTCCCTGCGCAGGCCTTTTCTCTCTTGTACTCTGATGATAGTGATGGAGAGCATCTGTTGAAAAGGCAACTGCTCTGTTTCCCAACACATGCCAATTTGGGCAACGTTATGGGTTAGGAATCTATCTCAAAACTACAGTTTGCATTGCGACCTTGGGCGAGTCGCTTCCCCTCTGTGCACAAGCTCTAATGCATCTCCACGCTGTAGATACCTTTGATTTATGCTGAATGTCTTGCTGAGGTAATTGAATTTTCAAGGTGGTATGTCATAACTCATTCCTAGAAGTTTGAAACACAAGTTAATGGGCAACACTTAAAGAATTGGGGTCCTGAGCAACTCTGTAAATCCCATTCTACAAAGCGCATTTGTCATCCCCTTGGAATGACTGTTCGGGCGAGGTGTGCGTATGCTGGCCTGGCTTGCTCTCTTTCCAGCTCAGACCCTGTACTTTCATCTGGGAGGCCACTTCTTTCCCTCCAAAAGCCACGCCCTCCTCTGGCCTCCAGCACCAGCTCTAGCACTGCTCTGACTCCATCTCTTTATATATGTTGGTATTAATCCATCTTCTCAGGGCAGTATTCCTCACCATGTAGCCTTTGAGCCCAGCGCAGAATCTGAAACATTGTGTATACTTGAGAAGTGCCTGTGTAACAGATCAATGAATACCCAACCTTGGCTAATTGGCTTGGCTTGTCCTGCTGTTTAAGACTTTGCGTCTTCGAGTTGTAGATTTTGTAGTTGAAGACTTCTAGAATCTTAGCATAGGACTCTAATTCAGGGAAATGATAGAGTCTTAGAAATTGAGTGGAGGCAGTATGTGGGCTACATACATGAGCTACAGAGACAGACACCCTGGGTTTGAATCCCGACTGGATCCCAGTTCTCCTGGTCAGGGCAGTATGCGCTGTCAGGGCCCCCGTCATGGCCCACCAAGACTGTTCAGTTCGTTCCCATCCCACCAGCAGTATCTGCATCTCCTCTAAGGGATTTCCCCTAGAACTTCGAAAGCTCCTCTGTGGTGGAGGGTAGGGTGGAAGTGCCATGTAATTAACACTTCCCTTTCCCTGCCCAGCAGTTCTCAACCAATAACACTTGGAATTAACATTATGTTGAACCACATGAAATGGCCATTTCTGTAGGTCAAACATGATGGGATAATGGCAATTTTGTTGGTTCAGTCTAATATAAGTACTGCAGCTCCCCTGTCCCTTGGGTGGGATTGCTGGTAGAAGCAGCAGGCTTATTACTCCACAGAGTTTCCTCATTGGATTGATCCAGTCACCACCATGTAGCTGGCTTAATAGCGCACTGTTTATTGCCTGGGTACCTTTCTTGTGTTACTTCCCCACTTCCCTACTGATCACCTCTCAAATCAGCTATGTGCTTTTCAGTTTTGTCTCAGGGTCTGCTTCTGGGCAACACCAACCCAACCGACTCAGGGCTTCCCTTTTGGAGGATGGCTTCGTTGTTGAGATCAAATGAGATAATGCATGTGAAGCACAGAGCTCACAGCAAGTATGAATCAGTAGCAGCTGTTACTCCTTCCACGTCTAACGTGTTCCTTTGAGAGACATGGTAACTGAAGCCCGGCGAGGAGAGGGAGCTTCTTCAGTGCCACTTCACGGGTTAGCATGGGTTCCTCACTTTTGGCTGAGCCCAGGGTAGGTGATGCCAAAGGCAGACAGACCACCGGCTGGCTCCCTCCTCGCTTTCCTCAAGCTGTTGCACTATAAGATGTGATGGGGTCACTAGTCAGGCCTCCCCTTTGTTCACACGTGCAGGGATTCATCCAGATGCTCATGTGCTTGTGCACAAATCTTGACTGTCCAACGGGGGTGTTGGCACATGGGAGGGTGGGGCTGCCCAGAGTAGACCAGAGAGAGGACAGGGCAGGAAGTCAGGAGTAAGGTCCCCAATGCCGTATTTGCTGCCAAGACTCTACCCTGGCTGCACTGCTTTGTCCAAATGGCAGGTTTCTTGGGTGGAAGGCTTGCCAAAATGTCAGCTCCAAACAGACTGAGGGATAAGACAGGTGAGCATTTTGGAGCGACTTCTCATTCAGCCAAAAGCTGGACTGGCGTCTATAATGGAAAAACATCTCATTGCTGACCACTCCGCGGCTCTGATGTAGATGTGAAGTTCTCCTGAAGACACAGACTTCTCTCTCTCCCCTCCTATCCAGGTCTGGTTTAGGTGGGCCAGGTGGGAAAAGGGACATGATGACAGATGGTGACCTCCTGAGAAACTCCTTGTAAAGGAGTCTGCCTTGCTGTGCTGGACACAATTCTGGATTTGGATTCTGGCCCTGGCTGTGTCCCTAAGTCAGTGGCAAAGCCCTAACATGTTAAGCCAGTTTCCTCCTCTGTCAGGTGGGAATTCTAATGTGTCCCTGAGACAGTCCTGCAACTATCTTTCGGGAAAGATGGCTCAGGCTGGTAGGAACCAAATTCATCCTGTCAACCCCTCTCCCACCTCTTCCTTATTGCTGGGCAAGGGCCAGAGCCATGATTCCAGTTCTAGGGGATGTTACAAGCTATCGAGTGTGTGATCTGCACCAGGGCTGTTGTCTAAGGGGCAACATTTCCCAAAGTTTGTTCTAGAGAGCAACATTTTTGTGAACCGTATTCCTCACTAAAAGGCCTCTGTGGCGATTAGGTTAGCATGCCAGTTACAAAAGAAATGTTAACTCACTTTTAGGTCAGTTGAATTAAAACCAACATCAATTTATTAAGCATTTATCATATCAAAGCCCAGCTTGAGGCACATGGATGCAGAAGGGAATGATACATGAGCCTGGCCAGAAGGGGCTCAGTATCATCTGGAGAGACAGACTGGTGAGCTCATTAGTACCGTAAATGTGCTAAGGGTTAGAGCAAAGGTGTATACAGGGCATGGGACTAGCACGGGGAAGAAGTGATTCATTCTGGATGGGAGTGGTCAGAAGGTCTCACCCTTGTCTTTTTTTTTAAGGTTGGGTAAATTTGCGTGGTGGCAAGATGACTCACACGACTTTCCCCAAAAGCACAATACCATATATAAGGCACAGAGGCTTGAAGCAGCAGGGGGTGTTTGGGGAGCTGTATGACATTTGACAAGTTTAAATGGAAAATTCCTGAGAGAAGGGGCATATCACCTGATATGGCTCCATAGCCACATCCTCTCCATATATTATTATGAAAAATAGAAACTGAGTGTGTGGCTGTGTTGACCCTTTGGAAACACCATAATCAAATATAGACAGCTACTCAGATTGTCTGAGTCACCAAGGAAAGGATGCTACAAAAATGTGGCAGCTAGGAGACAGCCAGGCTGATAGAGGTGACAGGCATGGGAGATGCTGACAGAGACGGGAACTCTCCACTTCAGTGCTGTGATGCTGGCAGGTCTGGATTCACAAAATGTACCCTCTGGAGCAGTGCCTCGCAAGCTTGACTGTGCGTACATTTCATCTGGGGATCTTACTGAGGCCTGAGGTTCTGCATTTCTAACGAGCTCCCAGGTACTGTCCATGGTGCAGGTCTTCAGACCTCACTTTAGCAAATCCCTAGAGAAGGTGTTGGCAAACTATGGCCTGCTACTTACTTTTGTGAGTAAAGTTTTGTTGGAGCACAGCCATGCCCATCTGTTTATATATTGTCTATGGCACATTTACACTATGAGGGCAGAGTTGTGTAGTTGTGACAGAGACCATATGACCTGAACAGCCTAAAAAAGTCACTATCTGGCCCTTTACAGAAAAGTTTGCTAACCTCTGCTCTAGAGTAATGGTTCTTGAACTTGGCCATACAGTAGAAATACCTGGGGAAGTTTTAAACATCTCAATGCCCAGGATGCACCAAAACCAATTAAATCATAATCTCTGGAGGTTGGCTTCAGGCATCAGTATTTTTTAAATCCTCAGGTGATTCTGACATGCAACCAAGATTAAGAAGCAGTGCTAGAGAGGCTGCCATGGTTCGGATTCATATTATGCCTGCAATTAAAAAACACAGCACTAGGAGGCAGTGGCACTAGTTAGTGTATGCACAAGAGGCAGAACTATTAGGAACGACTATCTGGATAACTCCAACTGGCTCTGGCCACCAAGATCTAGTATAATTAGAACTTGCAGTAAAACTGAAAAATCACTCATAGGTGATCATCTAATATCAGCCACCTGTCTTACTCAGCTAAGGCAAGCCTGCGGATCTGTGGGCCTCAGAACTTGGCACAAGATTAATGGCTTGAGACTTTAACAAATGACTCTAGTGGAAATTGCTTTTTGCCTGGACCTTATCTTTTCCAGTCTTGGCTGTTCTCATCTGAGTTTTGCCCTGGGCTCTTTGTCAGGATTTCCATTCCATGGGTGGTATATCCTGTGACTTATACTTATGATTGGTTTAATTTAACTAGAATCTGCATGGCTCTCAATAGCTTATAAAGGACTTTCACATCTATTATTTCATTTGGATCTTCACAAAACCCTGTGTGTGGAGTTTATTTCCAATTTACAGATAAGGACACTGAGGTTCATAGAATGGAAGTGACATTTTATAGAACTAGTAAGTGATGGAGGTGGGACTCTTACTCAGATCTGTCCATGAACCAGTGATGGCAAGGGTGAATGTCCTCCCAACTGGAGAAAATGATCATTTTGGCCAAAGTTACAACGTTGTTTCCCCCTCCCCCCGCTGCTGCAGCAGTGTCTCTCCTGCCTCACTTCCTGTGTCTCTCTTCCAACTCCTTTCAAACGAATAAAAGATTTTACAGCTTCTTTATAAATACCCTGCAGGTTTCAATCCAGCCTTTTTGTAGATTCAAACAAAATCCCTGAAGGGGTTTGGTTCCCTCTTCTTTTTCCTTTGTGTTCAATACGTTTAAACCATTTTAAATCTAATGCATCAGAACTGTTTTTGAACTCAGGTACCCAGTAATTGACTCACAGATGTGAGTTTGACCACTGGCACTAGTGCTGACACTTGAGACCACCGTAGGTCATGGGGAAGACAAATAACCTCCAACTTGAATTCAATTTCATTTCCTCTGCCCCAGTGAAACTTTCTCACCTGTCAGCCTCATGGTCCTTGAGAACAAAGAACCAGCTTCCTTGACTCTGACCTGGGTGTGCTGTAGTGTTTGGAAGGTACTGAGAGATGCATGTTGGGTCCCTTTGGACTGGCCTTTTGCCCTGGGACACGGTTGTTGGTTGGATTCCAGCATCCAAATTGGTTTTCTGTCTTAAAGTCCAAACCACAAAGGTGAAAGGAAAGGAGAAGTCTAAATGCTTGTTGTTGAATTTGTGCTTCATCTCCTGCTTCATTCTATCAGGGAATCAATTTCTGATGTGCTCCTCTGAACAGAGAAAATGCTTAACTAAGCAATCCATGATTAAATGTTCAATGGGGAATTCAGTTTTGGAATGGACAATAAATATAAGTGAAGAATATTCAATGATTATCAACCTTTGGAGATTTACTACACTCAAGTGGGCTGGTCAACTGGGATGATGGAGCTTCTGACAAATAACCCGGATATCCTGGGACAGAACTACTTTTGTCGCTTTAGTCTTTAATAGAGTTGGTTCATTAAGTGTACTACAATGAAATTTGATTTCATTTTTATATGTTTTGTCTTTAGAGATTAATGTACTTCAAATCATAAGGAAACAAAATATTTGTTAGAGGTGGTTTGGGGAAATATGGGTAATTACAGAGGTCTACTGGGATGTGCTGAAGCTAAGATCAGTCAATGGTCACGTTAAATCAGAGGGTTTGGTAACAAATCATGGACACCAAACTTGAACTAGTTTAAGCAAAAAATAGTATTTATTAGAAGGCTTTTAGAACAGCTCATAGAATTAAAGGACAAAGTGAGAAATCAGGCCATGGAAAACCAGGGCAAGTCCATGCAGAGAAATAGGTCTTCAGATGCCACAAAGACTGTCCCTCTATGTCTCATCTCTGTCTTCAGCTTTACCCTCTCCTTGTAAATTCCCTCCATACCTGCAGGGTCACCTGCAGCTTCCAGACTCACATCTCAAAAGTTCGCCAGTGAGAGGAAAAGGGATCTTCTCTCCAGTATTAGTTAATGCTCTTTGAGGAAAAGAGTCTGCTTGGTCAGACTAGGGGTCCCATGTCCAAGCCCTGGGCCAGTCACTGTGGCTGAGAGGTAGGGCTGGGAAGATAACAGCTCCTACTCAGAACAGAAGACAGGGCTGTAGGGAGGAGAGTGGCTCCTAGAAGTATGGATGACACAGGCTTGGCCTTGGGGGCAGTCACTGAGAAGCAGCCGCTCTAATTTCTCTCTGTACATTTATGACTTAGGAAGAGAATACAGAAAACTATAGGGACCATTTATGGAGATGTATATATGTGACAGGTCTTTAGATAGATTATCCTACTTAGGTCAAGCTACTGAGATAGGTATAGTTGATAATGCTCATTTTACTTACGAGAAACAAAGGTCCAGAGAGGTTAAATAACTTGCCCAGAGTGATGCCACTGATAGGAGGAAGAGCTAGAGTCGGATGCACACTGGGTGTGACCTCAAGGCCAGTGTTCTTTGAGGCTAGGTAACCATTAGGCTATGTTACCCCCCTATCAGGCTCCACATTGCAAGCTTTCCAAAACACAAGTTTGCTCATGGAATTCCCTTGGTTAAATGGTCACCTTTGCTTATGGGGTGAAGTTCAAACTCTTAGTCCTGGCTGACAGAGCCCTTCCACCCTCTCTCCTGGTCCTTTTCCCTGAGAAAACCGACATCGAATTAACCAACAGTAATTGAATCCTTGTGGCTGGGTCCTACCTCTCATCTATAGGATGTACGGCTCACCATACCGTACCACCCACTGCAGAGAGTCATTGAAGCTCACTGTCTTCTACCTCCTACACACCACAGGGCCTCAAGTCTGGGGCAAAATAACCCCCGAACTGTTCAAAGTTTCCAATCCCCTGGTTAGCATCAGAGGGAGAAAGCTATAATTGGTGCATAGCATTTAAATTCCAAAAATATCCTTAAAAGTCTTTCTATCATTATGAGTGAAAAAAAAATCAATAGATCTTGAGCAAAACTCTCTTTCATTCCCTTCCTTTCCCTCCCTGCCTCGCCGTGCCCTTCCTTTCCCATTAACCCGCCCCCATCAGCCGGGTGTTCAAGTTTGTTCTTATTTTAAGAGAACCTCTATTGAGCTTGGGTGATTTCTCATTCCAGAGGGCAGGGGAGCCTGCCTGTTACAGACCTGCCTTTGTTCAAATGGCCCAAGTACATTCCAAAGTTGTCACAGCAAAGTCCTAGAAAATGGCATGTCTCCCGAGGGGCTTCTTGTGGATGCATTACCTTCCATCAGCCTCTCATAGGTCTGGGATTTATCTGCTCCCTAAAGTGAGATTGTTGGCCAGGCTGCTCAGAGGGTCTGTATGTGCTTGATAGGCATTAGTTTTCCTAGTCATCACTGAACAGGATGAGACCCACCCATGAGCTGAATCAAGGGACAGGCTGTGGAGGGGAGTGGGGCTGCCTGGGAGGCCTGGAGAAGAGGGGGCATCTGTGGGTCAGGCGGAGAGAGGGGAGGTGAGTCTGAGGGATGAGTCAGAGCAGCACATCTGGAAGTAGACATGACGAAGCAGCTGGCAAGATCTCCCCAAGGTGGCTCATCCCCTGGTCCCAGAAAGAGCACTGGACTGGGAGTCAGCAGGCCTGAGTTTCCTCCTTGACTCTGTCATTGACTCAGTGTGAAGCACAGGCAAGTCACATCCACTCAGTGACTTGCAGTTTCCTCATCTATCAGATATGAGGATTGATCAACATCAGTACTTCCTAAATTTTAAGTACTGTGCCGTGGCCATCATCCAAAATGCAAAGGCAGGCACATGAACAGTAATGGCAGCCCTGCGTGATTTCTGCTTTAATGCTCGTTGCCCATCTGGAGCTAAGTTCAATTCCTGTCCCATAGGAACGCTGGGAGCTTTATAATTTCTTTATGATTTCCCCACTGCTGACCTCCTCAAAGGGGGGACCTGCCCAAAAGAGATGCTCCGTAGAGATTTCTGAGTGAATGAATGAAGAAGGCAGGCAGTGCTGCCATTAGAACAATTCCTTCTTAATGAGGAATGTGTTGTGTTGTCAAGAGGGTAGGCTTTGACTCACACAGGTCTGGGTTTGTATCATGACTCCACCAGTAGCTGATGAGTCACAGTTTGTAAAACACAGGCAGCATTTTCTTCTTTCCAGGGCTATCGTGAGGGCTTGTGACAATGCTTGAAGCATCCAGCACATGATGGGTGTGTAGTGATTGGAGGAAGAGGTTGGGAGGAGCCAGGTGAGTCATGGGCTTGATATCAGGTGGATCGTGAGCTACCCCGGGAAGACTAGACTCTGCTCCAACCCCCTGGACATTGAAAAGCTTGATATTGTGACATTTGTCATTACTTCAGGTTTGTGGAACTTGTAACAGAGAGTTTCTTTCTTTTCTGCCTGCAATTCAGTGTGTGTGTGTGTGTGTGTGTGTGTGTGTGTGAAATGGAAAGAATCCTCCTGTGGTTGCAACCAACTCAGAAAAACATATATTTGATAGTATCCCATCCAGTTGAAGTTTCCTAGTTAAAAAACATGCATATTAACCATCATGTTGGGTAAGACCTTGGTGGAGTCACCTACCTGCTCTCAGTTTCCATTTCTGTGTTTATTGTGTGATACTGATGACACTGTTGAGCCTGATTCTTTGCCTCGGGGTCTGCTTCTGCTTCATTTGGACTCAAACTAAGGCCCTTTGGGAAGAGGACAAGACACATTCTGGCCAACTTGGCCTCCTCTGATGAATGGAGGGAGGCCCTGGGGAGCCATGTGAATGACTTTCCATTTTCTATCATGAGTGACAAACATCATCAGATGAGGTGGTAAGAAAGGAAAACTACTTCCAGTCATTGATGCTGTTGGGCTAAAGATGGATGACTTTGAATATGAGTCCTAAGCCCGAGGGGCCTGAGGAAGATGTGGCAGACTGTGGATTTGCTCCATCCCTTGTTTGGTGCCATCCAGAAGTTCTGCTCCTCCTCAGTGGGGTAAAGAGAAGCTGCCTTGTTCATCTTTCAAGGGCAAGAACTGTATCTTCGCTTCTTTTTTATCCCCTTATTGGAAAACCACGTCTTTTCACGTTTGTAATTGTTCTTAAGGTTCTGGAGAGAAAAATGGCCTGATTCTTTTAATGACAAAGCAAACCCTTCAGTGAGGAACATTTTCTCACTGGTTGGAAAAGTACACTGGGAAATCAGAAGGTGTGTGATTAAGAACCTCTTGTCTTCAGTTTGTGACTTTGGGAGGAAAGGAAGCAGAAAGCTTCTGTGACACAGGGAAAGGGTTTAACACTTTTCTTTTTTTTTTTGCGGTATACGGGCCTCTCACTGTTGTGGCCTCTCCCGTTGCGGAGCACAGGCTCCGGACGCGCAGGCTCGGCGGCCATGGCTCACGGGCCCAGCCGCTCCGCAGCACGTGGGATCCTCCCGGATGGGGGCATGAACCCGTGTCCCCTGCATCGGCAGGCGGACTCTCAACCACTGCGCCACCAGGGAAGCCCTAACACTTTTCTTGAGGTTCCCGGGGAGTGAGTGCTGAGAGAGCTTCTGTGGGGAATCAGTACTGATTCCATCAAGGAATCGGACTGAGAATTCTTCTGCTCCAAAGGCCACCGGGAAGCTGCCCGTGAGCCCTGTTCATCCCCTGCAGCCGCACGGCGCTCACCCGGGCTTCCCCACCTCCTGCCTCCTACCCTCCCAGCCACACCTGACACTGATGCCGGGCTGCCCTCTCATCTCCCCATTCCTCCTCCCACCTGGGCCAAGTTCAAGCTCTGAACCTGGGCACAAGGCCCTTCATGACCTTTTCCAGCCTTCCCGCCATGGCACTTGGTGTCTGTCCAGCCACCCTGCCATTGCTCATGCTGTTCTCTGTGCCTGGAAGGCCCTTCCTCACTTTGCCTCCTTGGCTGAGTCCTACTTACTCAGCACGGCAAAATTCAAATGTTTTTCGGACACGCCCGGGTGTAAATAATGAACTCACTTCTCTGTGCTTGGACAGGCTCTTGATACACCTCTCTTACTCCCTGTCAACTCTGCATAATGATTTGTTTAACTGCCCAGCTCCACTGTTGGGATGTGACTCGCTGCAGGGGTCACCATGTCAGACTCATTCTGGTTCTCCAAAGGGGGCGCAGTGCCTGGCCCATGACAGACACCTAGTGTAGGTTTGTGAAAAATAATTGGATGTCCTTGAACTTTACTTTTTCATGTTCACATGTTCCATCTTTTCACCTAAGCCTTAAACACCTAGAGAGTAGGTGTGATTTATTTCAGATTCTTTTTTTTTTTTAAGCAAGAAACTGTTTTATTAAAGATGCTTTGCTGGCTGCAGAGTTACAAGGATAAAAAGACATGGTCTCCTGCCCTCAAGTTGCTCAGCGTGTGCTTGATAGGGGTGAGGTGAAGGGAGGTAAACACATGAATGAATAATAAAAATAAGACTGATACTCTATAGACAGACATTAGATTCTTCTTCTAATCATTATTGATCTCCCATGGCCCCTTTGCCAACCTGGGCAGGTTCTTTCTTGTGCATGATAAGTGGCCACTGGATAAGAGAAGGGATGACATTCACTCTTCTAGCTTTGGAGCTCAGCTCGGAGTCTTCTATCTCACACGGAGACGCTGTCAGAGAATATTTTTATCGTCCTGTCATGTTTAGAAAGCTGGGTGCTTGATCCAGGTCATTTCTAAGTCAAAAGTGAAAGAGTCTCCGGATCCCTGTGCTCAGAGAAAATCCCTGGCAGAGCCTCCTGCTTCAGGAGATGTGATATGTGCTTCTGCAGCATATCTCACACACCATGGGGCGACAAAAGGTAATTTAACACCTGTCCAGGCCTCCATAGAGGCTCTCCAAGTGGGCTAATGGGATGTCAGGCACCGCGCTAAGAGAGGGGCTGGAGCCCACCAGTATTACAGAGTCTAAGCCCCTCCAGCAACGGGCCCTGCCCCCTCCTTGGTTTCTGTTCACAGGGCAGCCCTGGCTGGTCTGCACTCCGAAGCCAGATTCCTCTGGTAATAACACACCTTCTCTGTGGTTCCCTGTGGGCTCCACAGTGTAGGACAGTGCTCGAGGGCATGGCAGTGGGCACCTGCTTCCTGGGTCTGTCCACAGTGAGCACTGAATCCGAGATGCAATTGTCAACATGGTCTCCCAGGTCTAGGCATCTACTGTGCAAGGGTACCCGAGATTGTGTAAAGCTTGAAAAATGATTCACTGAGAAAGACAACCCAAAATATGAAGTATGGTGGATTTACCCAACAGTACTGCCATGGCTATTCTATTTTCAAGCAAAATAATATGCAGTTTGGTATAATGTTAACCTCTTATCTCTTTCCTTCTGGGAACTGGGAAGAATCCCCTGAGTCAGACCAGACAAAGCTTTCAGTGTTTCAGCACTGGGGATGGAGGCCTGGAAATACAGTACAGTGAAGTTGTATCTTAGGCTTTGTTAGCTAATGCAAATTCAATGAGAGAGAGAAAGAAAAATAGAAAGATCCAGATAGAGATAGAGACGGAGAGAGGGAGAGGGAGGGAGGGAGGGAGGGAGGGAGAGGGAGAAAGGCAGAGAGGGGAAGAGAGAGAGAGAGAGAGAGGGAGAGAGCGAGCGAGCAGTTAGCAATTTGCCTGGTCTGGTGGTTATACCTGCTATTCTCAATGAGCCCATTTCCAGGCAGGAGTGGGACGTGACCATGAGGCTAGTCTGCCCTTGGTCTCGGTACCCGTGAGCCTCTTCCAGGTTGAGCCCCTGGTTGTGGCCTCACTGTCTACAGAGGTGTGCTTCTTACATCCAGCTGTCTTTATTACCTGCTGCCCATTACTGAATCCATTATACCTAGAAGCATCTTGTACTGGGCAGGGCTGTATGTACCAAATGACGCAAACTGTAGTTTATGGACAATTTAAGGGTTTCTCAGGGGACGATTTTAACAGAAAAGACTTCTGTGCTGAACTTTAGACCCCAATTTCTGGGTCAGATGTGACTCCACTTAAAGGATAACACTAATGATGAGTACCACATAAACAATCATAACCATCTTCACTGTACTTACTCAGTCTGGCCAACAGCATGGGTACTTTCCATGGACTATCTTCATTTTATCTTCACAACAATTCTGTGCATCAGATATGATGGTATTTTGATGTAACTTTTTTTTTTTTTTTTTTTTTTAGTATGCGGGCCTCTCACTGTTGTGGCCTCTCACTGTTAAAAATGTAACCTTTTAATTGAGGTATACATTTCACAGAGTATATTTTGGTGATTTTTTCACAAGTGTACACTCATGTTACCACCACCCTGATTAAGACAGAGCATTCCCATCCCACAGCAAGTTCTCCCATGCCCTGTGTCCCCCGTCAAAATGATCATTGTTCTAAGACTATAGCTTCTTTCTTGCAACATAATGTTTTTGACATTCATATTATTTATATACATATATATGTGTGTGTGTGTGTTTATATATACATATATGGAGTTACATCGTGATAAACCCATCATAAGTTGAAAATATTGTAAGTTGAAAAGGCATTGAATACACCTAACCTACAAACATCATAGCCTAGCCTAGCCTACCTTAAATGTACTCAGAACACTTCTATAAGCCTACAGTTGGGCAAAATCATCTAACACAAAGCCTATTTTATAATAAAGTTTTGAATATCTCATGTAATTTATTGAATGTGGTACTTAAAGTGAAAAACAGAATGGCTGCCTGGGTACAGAATGGTTATACGTGTATGGGTTATTTACCCTTGTGATCGCGTGGCTGAGGGGGGGCTGTGAGCTTGCTGCCGCTGCCCAGCATCTTGAGAGAGTATCGTACCACATATATCTAGCCCAAGAAAAGAGCAAAACTCAAAATTCCAAGTATGGTTTCCACTGATTGCATGTTGCTTTTGCATCATTGTAAAGTTGAAGAACCTTAAGTGGTACCATCTAAGTTGGGGACCATCTGTATATAGACATGGTGGTCTGGAAGTCAAGGTAAGTTACATAAGGTCACACAGCTGGCAAGTGGTACAGCGTGGTTTTGAGCCGAGCTCCATCCTGCTCCAAGGGCTTTTAGCCACTGCCTCTGTGTGGGGAGGGTCATGGCAGCTCCAGTTTTCTAGTCCCAGGAGAGAAGCCTACACAGGAGCAGGTGAACATATACAGACTGAGTACAAGCACGTAGACTACAGGATGCAGTAAATGTACTCGTACCGCCAAGTGCCCCTTCCCGGCCAGTTGTCTGCAAATGGATTAAACCTTGGAAATTTAGGCATTTTCCAGCATAGGAGGCTAGGCTATCACTAAAGCCAGAGTCTCCATCCCTTTATTCTGAGTCTTGATTCCTGAATTTAACAGAAGAGGTATTACTTTGATGTTCGAATCGTCCCTTTGATCAAAAGCTTGCTAGCTCCCTAGTGTCTCTTAGAACAAGACAGTAGTTCTGTTGTGCTGGCGTGTGTTGTAACATTTTGGACAGCAGAAATGACATTTACATGAAACAGCCATCTTGGAATGCATGAGATAAGGCACTTTCAACAGCTCCTCGAAGAAGAGTCTCCAGCATTGACTTTAAATCAAACAGAAGTAATAGTGTATCATCCTGCTTCCCCTCTCTACCTGGTGTTAATTGAAATCCTGATAACAGGACTCAGTCAACATCCAGATGAGGAAGACAAAAGCAACAACTTAAAAAGGTTCAGATGAAAGTGCAGTTAAGCAGAATTACAACAGCCCCTCTCCCCCCCACATACAGAGTCTTCATTCTTATTTGGCTTCCACTGGATGAGGTGGTTAACAAACAGGTAATTGCTAAGGCTCCCTTGCTCCCCACCCCCCTGGAGTTTCCCTTTGAAAAAATTGAACAATTACTTTGTGCAATGTTATCAAAGTGTATTAAATTGTTCTCATCAGCTTTGTCCAGTTACCAAATTTAGCTGATTTGCATATTGCACAGCAGAGTGGTGAAGGTGTTCCCATAGTGGAACCTCATTACTTCTGAGCAGAGAGAGGTTGTAAATTAAAGGTGGTTCAAATCCTTCCCTCTTACAGATTAGGAAACTGAGGCTCGGAGAGGTGAACTGACCTGGCTAAGGTTCACACAAGCTAGAGATAGGGCAGGCTGTGCCCCCTGCTTCCCAGAACCCCCATCTGTCTGCAGGGCTCTAAATGGGCAAACCCTGTGTTGTCCCCATGAAGGCCAGAGCACGCTTCCACATTCCTGCACGTCTCAATTAGTTCCAATTTAGACATGACATCGAGCATGCACTTAAAATGCAAATCCATCCTGACAGGACCAGAAATAATAAAGGCGGATTATTCTAGTGCAACTCAATAGCTCCAGGATCTTGGAATTTTGAAGCGACAGGCTAAATGGTCCTAAATGAAACATTGTTCTTTCTTGGAGGGTGAAAAACTAACTTCTAACACTTTGCATCTCTATCCCTGTCTCAGCATCCTCTTCCTAGACCTCTTTTTTTGTAACAAAGACAGTAATTAGCTCCTAAGAAATTTTGAAGAGAAAATAATTTAAAATTAATACAGAAGATGGAAGAAAGGGAAGGAGTCAAGATGGCGGTGTGGGAAGACGTGGAGTTAGCATCTCCCCACAACTAGGGTGCCTGCTGGCTGCTGGTGGGGAACTCTAATCCCCAAAGAGAGGGGAGGAACCCTAGAGTGAACCGGTAGAACGTAGGGGGATGGAGGGGGGAGGAGAAGTGGAGGCCAGACAAGATTGGCGCCCCTGAGGCCAGGGAGATCAGGAGAGGCAGGTGTGAGGGACTCTCCGGGAAGAGCGGGAGAGGAGTGGAGGGCAATCGCCTGGCTCACTGGGGCTGGGGAGCCTGCTGAGCTCTCAACCCGGTTCTCCTGCTCCAAAGCCCCATCCAGGTCACGTGGGTGCTGGGCGCATAGGAGGGAGGCTGGGGAGATCAGGAGAAGCAGGCGGGAGGGGGGCTCTGGGAGGACCGGGAGAGGAGCGGAGAGTGATTGCCCCGCCCACACAGGGAGTCTGCTGAGCTCCCAGGCCGGTCCGCTGCCCTCCAAGGGTCCCCCTTCCCCCCCACCCCCCACACATATTGGTCCTGGGGGTATAGGAGGGAGGCCCAGGAGATCAGGAGAGGCAGGTGAGAGGGGCCCTCCCAGACCCCAGACCGGAAGAGCAGGAGAGGAGAGGAGGGAGTTTACCCCACCAACTTGAGCCCAGGAAGCCTGCTGGGCTCCCAGATGAGGTCTCCTGCCCTCTGAGACCAGGGGTGGGGGACACACCTGGGCCCCTTCTGTTCCTTGAGCCTAAGCACCACCCCTCACAGCTCCCAGGGCCTTTTCCAGCCCTGTGTGTCCTGAGCATTGGCCCCACCCTCTGCAGCCAAGGCCCCCCCTGCCCCGCCCTTTTTTTTTCTTTTTCCTCCTCCTCTTTTTTAATATTGTGGTACTGATGTATCTAACAGTTGTTGATTCATCTATATTTTTATTTTTACCTTCTTTCTAACATATCTGTTAGTTTCTTAGTCTAATTTAATTTTTACTTTGTTATTGTTCTCTCTCTTTTATTTATTTATTTTTTTTGTTGCCCCACACAGCTTGTGGGATCTTGATTCGCAAGCCCAGGGTCAGGCGGAAGCTCCTGCAGTGGGAGCTCCAAGTCCAAACCACTGGACTAACAGAGAACCTCAGACCCCAGGGACTATTCATTGGAGTGAGGTCTCACAGAGTTTCTCATCTCAGCACCAAGACCCAGCTCTACCCAATAGCCTACAAACTCCAGTGTTGGAAGCCTCAGGCCAAACAACCAGTAAAACAGGAACACAATCCCAATCATTAAAAAAAAAAAAAAAAAAAACAAAGGCAAAAAAATATGTCACAGATGAAGGAGCAAGGTAAAAAGCCTACAAGATCAAATAAATGAAGAGGAAAAAGGCAATTTACCTGAAAAAGAATTCGGAGTAATGATACTAAAGATGATCCAGAATCTTGGAAATGGAATGGAAGCATGGATTGAGAAAATACAAAAAATCTTTAACAAAGATCTAGAAGAACTAAAGAACAAACAGAGGTGAACAACACAATAACTGAAATGAAAAATATACTAGAAGGAATCAATAACAGAATAACTGAGGCAGAAGAATGAATAAATGAGCTGGAAGACAAAATGGTGGAAATAACTGCTGAAGAGCAGAATAAAGAAAAAAGAATGAAAAGAATTGAAGACAATCTCAGCGACCTCTGGGACAACACTATATGCACCAACATTCGAATTACAGGGGTCCCAGAAGAAGAAGAGAAAAAGAAAGAGTCTGAGAAAATATTTGAAGATATTATAGGGGAAAACTTGCCTAACATGGGAAAGGAAATAGTCACCAGGAAGCACAGAGAGTCCCATACAGGATAAACCCTAGGAAATACACACCAAGACACATATTAATCAAACTAACAACAAAATTAAATTCAAAGAAAAAACATTAAAAGCAGCAAGGGAAAAACAAAAAATAACATACAAAGGAATCCTCATAAGGTTATCAGCTGATTTTTCAGTGGAAATGCTGCAGGCCAGAGGGGAGTGGCAGTATATACTTAAAGTGATGAAAGAGAAAAACCTACAAGCAAGATTACTCTACCCAGCAAGGATCTCATTCAGATTCAATAGAAAAGTCAAAAGCTTTTCAGACAAGGAAAAGCTAAGAGAATTAAGCACCACCAAACCAGCTTTACAAGAAATGCTAAAGAAACTTCTCTGAGCAGGAAACACAAGAGAAGAAAAAGACCCACAAAAAGAAACCCAGAACAGTTAAGAAAATGGTAATAGGAACATACATATTGATAATAACCTTGAATGTAAAGGGATTAAATGCCCCAACCAAAAGACACAGACTGGCTGAATGGATACAAATACAAGACCCATATATATGCTGTCTACAAGAGACCCACTTCAGACCTAGGGACACATACAGACTGAAAGTGAAGGGATGGGAAAAGATATTCCATGCAAATGGAAATCAAAAGAAAGATGGAGTAGCAATACTCATATCAGCTAAAATAGACTTTAAAATAAAGACTGTTACAAGAGATAAGGAGGGACACTACATAATGATCAAAGGATCAATCCAAGAAGAAGATATAACAATTATAAATGTTTATGCACCCAGCATAGGAGCAGCTCAATACATAAGGCAAATGCTAAGAAACATGAAAGGAGAAATTGACAGTAACACAATAATACTAGGGGACTTTAACACCCCACTCACAGCAATGGACAGATCATCCAAAGAGAAAATAAGTAAGGAAACACAAGCTTTAAATGACACAATAGACTAGATAGATCTAATTGACATATATAGAACATTCCACCCAAAAGTGGCAGAATACACTTTCTTCTCAAGTGCACATGGAACATTCTCCAGGATAGATCACAAATCAAGCCTTGGAAAATTTAAGAAAATTGAAATCATATCAAGCATCTTTTCTAACCACAACACTATGAGATTGGAAATCAATTACAGGAAAAAAAACTGTAAAAAACACAGATACATGGAGGCTAAACAGTGTGCTACTAAATAACCAAGAGCTCACTGAAGAAATCAAAGAAGAAATAAAAAAATACATAGAAACAAATGACAACGAAAACGTGATGACCTCAAACCTGTGGGACACAGCAAAAGCAGTTCTAAGAGGGAAGTTCATAGCAATTCAATCTCACCTCAAGAAACAAGAAAAATCTCAAACAATCTAACCATACACTTAAAACAACTAGAGAAAGAAGAACAAAGAAAACCCAAAGTCAGCAGAAGGAAAGAAATCATAATGATCAGAGCAGAAATAAATGAGATAGAAACGAAGAAAACAGTAGCAAAAATCAATAAAACTAAAAGCTGGTTCTTTGAGAAGATAAACAAAATTGATAAACCCTTAGCCAGACTCTTCAAGAAAAAAAGGGAGAGGACGCAAATCAATAAAATTGAAAATAAAAAAGGGGAAATCACAGCTGACACTGCAGAAATACAAAGGATTATAAGAGACTACTAAAACCAACTCTATGCCAATAAAATGGACAACCATGAAGAAATGAACAAATTCTTGGAAAGGTGCAATTTTCCAAGACTGAACCAGGAAGAATTAGAAAATATAAACAGACCTATCACAAGTAATGAGATTGAAACCATAATTTAAAATCTTCCAACAAACAAAAGTCCAGGACCAGATGGCTTCATAGGTGAATTTTCTTAAACATTTAGAGAAGAGCTAACACCGATCCTTCTCAAACTCTTCCAAAAAATTGCAGAGGGAGAAACACTCCCAAATTCATTCTATGAAGCCACCATCACCCTGATACTGAAACCAGAAAAAGATATCACAAAAAAAGAAAATTATAGACCAATATCACTGATGAACATAGATGCAAAAATCCTGAACAAAATACTAGCAAACAGAATCCAACAGCACATTAAAAGGATCATACACCATGATCAAGTGGGATTTATCCCAGGGATGTAAGGATTCTTCAGTATACGCAAATCAATCAATGTGATACACCACATTAACTAAGGAATAAAAACCATATGATCACCACAATAGATGCAGAAAAAGCTTTTGACAAAATTCAACACCTATTTATGATAAAAACTCACCAGGAAATTGGCATAGAGGGAACCTCCCTCAACATAATAAAGGCCATATATGACAAACCCACAGCAAGCATCATACTCAATGGTGAAAAACTGAAAGCATTTCCACTAGGATCAGGAACAAGACAAGGATCTCCATTCTTGCCACTCTTATTCAACATAGCTTTGGAAGTCCTAGCCGTGGCAATCAGAGAAGAAAAAGAAATAAAAGGAATACAAATCGGAAGAGAAGAAGTAAAACTGTCACTATTTGCCAATGACATGATACTGTACATAGAAAATCCTAAAGATGCCACCAGAAGACTACTAGAACTAATTAATGAATTTGGTAAGGTTGCAGGATACAAAATTAATGCACAGAAATCTCTGGCGTTCCTATACACCAACAATGAAAAATCAGAAAGAGAAATTAAGGAAACACTCCCATTTACCACTGAAACAAAAAGAAGAAAATACTTCAGAATATACCTCCCTAAGGAGGCAAAAGACTTGTACTCAGAAAACTATAAAACACTGATGAAAGAAATCAAAGATGACATAAACAGATGGAGAAATATACCATGTTCTTGGATTGGAAGAATCAGTATTGTGAAAATGACTGTACTGCCCAAGGCAATCTACAGATTCAGTGCAATCCCTATCAAACTACCAATGGCATTCTTCACAGAATTAGAACAAAAAATCTTACAATTCATATGAAAACACAAAAGACCCTGAATAGCCAAAGCGATCTTGAGAAAGAAAAATGGAGTTGGAAGAATCAGGCTCCCTGACTTCAAACTATACCACAAAGCTACAGTAATCAAGACAGTATGGTACTGGCACAAAAACAGATATATAGATCAATGGTACACGACAGAATGACCAGAGATAAACCTACACACATATGGGCACCTAATTTATGACAAAGGAGGCAAGAACATACAATGGAGAAAAGACAGCCTCTTCAATAAGTGGTGCTTTGGAAACTGGACAGCTCCGTGTAAAAGACTGAAATTACAACACTACCTAACACCATACACAAAAATAAACTCCAAATGGATTAAAGACTTAAATGTAAGACCAGACACTATAAAACTTTTAGAGGAAAACATAGGAAAAACACTCTTTGACAGCAAGATCTTTTTTGACCCATCTCCTAGAGTAACAGAAATAAAAACTAAAATAAACAAATGGGACTTAAACTTAAAAGCTCTTGCACAGCAAAAGAAACCATAAACAAGACAAAAAGACAACCTTCAGAATGGGAGAAAATATTTTCAAAGGAAACAACAGACAAAGGATTAATCTCCAAAATATACAAACAGCTCATGGAGCTCAATATCAAAAAAACAAGCAGTTAACCTACGAAGGAAGACAAACAGATGGCCAAGAGGCATATGAAAAGATGCTCCACATCACTAATTATTAGAGAAATGTAAATGAAAACTACAAAGAGGTATCACCTCATGCCGGTCAGAATGGCCATTATCAAAAGAGCTATAAACAATAAATGCTCGAAAGGGTGTGGTGAAAAGGGAACCCTCCTACACTGTTGGTGGGAATGTAAATTGATATAACCACTATGGAAAACAGTATGGAGTTTCCTTAAAAAACTAAAAATAGAACTACCATATGACCCTGCAATCCCACTACTGGGCATATACCCTGAGAAAACCATAATTCAGAAAGAGACATGCACCGCAATGTTCATTACAGCACTATTTACAATAGCCAGGATATGGAAGCCACCTAAATGTTCATCAACAGATGAATGGATAAAGAAGATGTGGCACATATATACAATGGAATATTACTCTGCCATAAAAAGAAATGAAACAGTTATTTGTAGTGAGGTGCATGGACCTAGAGTCTGTCATACAGAGTGAAGTAAGTTAGAAAGAGAAAAACAAATACCGTATGCTAACACATATATATGGAATCTAAGAAAAAAACCCAAAATGGTACTGATGAACCTAGTTGCAGGGCAGGAATAAAGAGGTAGACATAGAGAATAGACTTGATGCCATGGGGTGGGAGGGTGAAGCTGGGACGAAGTGAGAGTAGCATCGACATATATACACTACTGAATGTAAAATTGTTGGCTGGTGGGAAGCAGCAGCATAGCACAGGGAGATCGGCTGGGTGCCTTGCGATGACCTAGAGGGGTGGGATAGGGAGGAAGGGAGGGAGGCTCAAGAGGGAGGGGATATGGGGAGATGTGTATGCATACGGGTGATTCGCTTTGTTGTGCAACAGAAACTAGCACGGTATTGTGAAGCAATTATACTCCAATAAAGATGTATTAAAAAAATGAATACAAATAATCTAGATAAGTTTGAGTTTTAAATCTTAGTGACTAAAAATAATCATGGAAGTTATGTACTTTAAAAAAAAAACTTTTATTTTATATTGGAGTATACCCAATTAACAATGTTGTGATACTTTCACGTGCACAGCACAGTCACTCAGCCATACATATACATGTGTCCATTCTCCCCCAGACTCCCCTCCCATCCAGGCTGCCACATAACATTGAGCAGAGTTCCCTGTGCTATACAGTAGGTCCTTGTTGGTTATCCTTTTTAAATATAACAGCATGTACATGTTCCTAGACCTCATTTGGACCTTGCTTTTATTTTAAAACTTTTATTATGGAAAGTTACCAACACATGCAAAAGTCAGAGGGTTGTATAATGCAGGCCAGTTTAACAATGACCTACATATAGCTCATCCTGATCTGGCTCCGTTGTCTCCTGATTCCCCACTTACTGGATTATTTTATTTTATTTTATTTTATTTTATTATTATTTTTTTTTGCGTTATGTGGGCCTCTCACTGTTGTGGCCTCTCCCGTTGCGGAGCACAGGCTCCGGACGCACAGGCCCAGCGGCCATGGCTCACGGGCCCAGCCGCTCCGTGGCATGTGGGATCTTCCCAGACCAGGGCACGAACCCGTGTCCCCTGCATCGGCAGGCGGACTCTCAACCACTGCGCCACCAGGGAAGCCCACTGGATGATTTTAAAGCAAATCATAGGCATTGTAACATTTCGTCTGTACATTCTTCATTTGGTCATTCAGTATGGAGCTTGTTTCCTATTTTTTAACGTCACTATATTTTACATCAGTGAAACGTGTGCTCTATGAAAGTTTAAAATAATGAAATGTTATGTAACCATTAAAATGATATTTTTGACATGGGAAATTATCCTTCATAGTTTAAGATAATTAAAACCCCAATGGAATGAATGTTCCATTCTGTAACACACACAGAGTCAGAAAGGGTGTGTATCAGGTCACAGTTTCTTCTTCTTTTTGCTCATTTTTCCTCTATTTTTTTCAATAAACATGCATCATTTATGTAACAAAAAGAAAAGAGCCCAAGGGTTTAAAGTCATTCATAAAGACAGTGTGATAGATTGGAAAAGGGATGTTGAATTCTACTAGTTAGGTTGTGGGATGATGTGCCAAAGAAGACGAAATGGCCACTGACGTGTGTGTGTGTGTGTGTGTGTGTGTGTGTGTGTGTGTGTGTGTGTGTGTTGGGAGGGGGGTGGTCTCCTTAATCAAACTCAGTGGTAACAGGAGTAACAGTGATTAAGATTTTTCAATTTAACACATGTTTTATGAAGCACCTGCTTTGGACCAGGCGTTGTGCTACTTGTTGGGATTACAACTATGAAACTGGAAAGGGAACAAACACATTAGACTCTTATTACTCCGAGCATGGTCCAGTGATCAGCATCACCTGGGAGCTTGTTAGAAATTCAGATTCTCAGGCCCGTGGGGGGGGATTCAGATACACATTAAAAGTCTAAGAAGTGCTGGGCTAGAGCAGGGCATCCTTGACTGCTGGGACTGTGTCTCATTGGTTGCTGCCTTCAGCCTCACTCAGAGCCTGTTCAGAGGAGGGAATGGTGGAGAGAGAGGTCAGGGGTATAAACTGGCACTTGAAGTGGGTTCCTGATGGACACATGTTGACCAGGTGAATGGATGATCGTCCTTACACACTGTTTCCACTCCTGCCCCACAGCCTTTCTGACTCACCACTGCCAAGGAAGCATCTTCAGACACCTTGGCCAGGCATTCGAGGCCCAGGACAGAATAGGCCTATTCTACCGGTCTCTTGATTCTTGAACTTCCATCCATGCTCTCCACACTGTGCTTTGTCCCCACCATCAGCAACTCAAAACATTGGTTCACATCTTCCATCTTCTTTAAAGCTCAGATGCCATGCCATCTCCTTCAGGAAGCCTTCCAGGGATACATAACCAGCAGGATCTCTTCCTTCTCCATACTTTGGCAGGGCCTACCATCGATGCCATTCACTGGTCCCTCACACATGTGCTGCTGCAAATAACCTTAAGCTCCCACAGCCTCAGTCTCCTCACCTGTAAAATGGAAATCACAGTTTTTTCCTTACAGGGAGTCTTGAGGATAAGTTGAGAAGTGGATATACAGCACTTAAGATGATGTCTGTCCTAGTATATTCTAGGAACTGTTCTAAGCTTATTAATATCAGAAAAACATTGAACTTCATGATAATTGTATGAGGTAAGTACTATTATTCTCCTTATTTTACAGATGAGGAGACAGAGACACAGAGCGATTGATGGACTTGCCCAAGGTCACCACAGCAAGTGAAGGGGAAAACAGAGGTAAGCTCAGGTGTCCAGGTGTCTACCTAACTCAGATGTATGTACTCTGGTTTTTATGTGTGTATGATAAGAACACAACATGAGATCTACTCTCTTAAAGTTTGAAGTGTATAACATGTTATTGTTAACTATGGGCACGATGTCGTATGGCAGAGCTCTAGAAGTTATTTGTCTTGCTTAACTGAAGCCTTATACCCGTTGAATGGCAACTCCCCATTTCCCTCTCCCCCAGCCTCTGGAAACCACCATTCTGCTCTCTGCTTCTCTGAGTTTGACTATTTTAGATGCCTCGTATAAGTGGAATTATACAGTATTTGTCTTTCTGTGGCTCGCTTACTAGCACAACCTCAGTTGTGTTCATTTTGTCTCACATGACAGGATTTCCTTATTTTTCAAGGCCGAATAATATTCCTTTGTATGCATTTAGAAATTGGAACCCTTGTGGTTGGGAATGTGAAATGGTGCAGCTGCTATGAAAAATAGTATGGAGGTTCTTCAAAAAATTAAAAATAGAACTACATATGATCCAGCAAGTCCACTCCTGGGTATTTGTCCCAAAGAATGGAAATCAGGATCTCAAAGATATATCTGTGCTCCTAAGTGTTCATTACAGCATTATTCACAATAGCCAAGATGTAGAAACAATCTAAGTGTCCATCAACATATGAATGGATGAACACACTCTTAAATGCCTGCTTTTGGTGGTTACTCAGCAATGGGGCAGCAAAGATGGTTATTTCTCTGTCCCTGCCTCCCATTGCCTAGCCCTGATATATAGTTGCATAAATTGATGCATATTGGTTACATGCTTTTCCTATCAGCAAGCTCATCTTTAGCAGCTGCTGTTTGGCTGGAAAAGGCACCCTCTCCATCCCCACTGGCCGGCTCAGATGTCTTGGGACAAAGACACATCAGGTGTTCTTGTGAGGAGTTGTGGCCTTCTTCATGGCCTTTTCCAGCAGCAGACAGATGGCCCCAATATCTCACTGCCCACCCATAGCATTAGTGGTTCTTCCTTGTCCTCAGACCTGGCTAGATGATGGAAATCAGGAAAGAGCCCTGGATGTGGAGTTAGGAGACCTAGGTTAGAGCTCCTTGATTTAGATGTTGCGTGCCTGTCATTTAAGACTCTCTGAGCCTCATTACCTTATCTATAAGATGGGGAGCACAATATCAACATCACAGGGTTGTTCTGAGTGTTGAACGGGAGCATGGAGAGAAGGACCCTTCAGACTACCGGTGTTCAAAGTGAATCGCAGTAGTAGGTGAGGACACTGAGTGCAGAATCCACAGGCAGGTTTGGGTTTTTTTTGCACACTTTTTGGCCACGCCCCACGGCATGTGGAATCTTAGTGCCCTGACCAGGGATCGAACCCGTGCCCCCTGCATTGGAAGTGCAAAGTCTTAACCACTGAACCACCAGGGAAGTTCCCACAGGCAGTTATTGAAGGTAACTTTGTGTGTTCTTTCTTTTGCTTGAAATTAGATCCCAAATAGAGTTCTAATGACTAGTCTCCATAATTAATTTAAATAACTACATACTATATACTTGAGCTGATGTATCTCAATTACCATTTCTAGTAGAAAACAATATATTGAACATCCTTAAGTAACTTTTTTTTTTTTTTTGACTTGTAACTTAGGATAAATTCCTAAGAGCGTGATTATGGGGGTGGGGTGGGGGGATATTATGATCGCTATTCTGATTCTTTGTATTTTCTCATTGCTGTCTTATAAATCTTACCATAACTTCACTAGCATTGTTTTTTTTTTTTTTTTTTCTTTTGCGGTACGTGGGCCTCTCACTGCTGTGGCCTCTCCCATTGCGGAGCACAGGCTCTGGACACACAGGCTCAGCAGCCATGGCTCACGGGCCCAGCTGCTCCACGGCATGCGGGATCTTCCCAGACCGGGGCACGAACCCGTGTCCCCTGCATTGGCAGGCGGACTCTCAACCACTGTGCCACCAGGGAAGCCCTAGCATTGGGTTTTTACTGTACTTTTTAAAATAAAAAAAAAAAAGCCCACCTTTGTGTTTTTTTTTTTTTTTTTTTTTTTTTTTTTTTTGTTCCCCGGTACGCAGGCCTCTCACTGTTGTGGCCTCTCCCATTGCGGAGCACAGGCTCCAGACGCGCAGGCCCAGCGGCCATGGCTCACGGGCCCAGCCGCTCCGCGGCATGTGGGATCCTCCCGGACCGGGGCACGAACCCGTGTCCCCTGCATCGGCAGGCAGACTCCCAACCACTGCGCCACCAGGGAAGCCCCCACCTTTGTGTTTTTTAACAAAAAACACAGAGCAGGTATCACCAGGTCAGCTGAATACCTTTCCCATACTCATAATATTGCACTTATCACATCAAATGGTAAACAATTTATTGTTCAGTCTTTCTCCCGGCCCCCACCCAGATGTGAGCCAGAGGAAGTCAGTCTATGCTTATCTTAAACAGCTGGAACATTGTAGGTTTACAATTTGTTTGTTGAAATCATCTCTTCCGTCTTGCTGAACACCGTGGTCACCTTACAGTGTGTTGAAATAAAACTTAAAATTAGCTTTGCCCTGGGATGGTGAGTGTTGGATTGGAACCAAGGCTCTGTTGGACTCTGAAGTTCTAGGAAATGGAATCTCAGGTTTATCAAAGCCTCGCTGCATTCCTAGGAGGAGGGGTGGGCAAAGCCTCCCAGCCTGATGTTTTGCAGAGGAAATTTGGGTCCATAACCCAGTAAACTGATTACAGATAAGATAGTTCCCATCAAAGGCTGATGCAGGCTGGGAGGGGGTCGGCAATACACGTACCACGTGATTTAATCAAATGCAGTCCCTGGTCTAAAGAGACAATGGCTGAAAATACAACCTGGATATTATTGCAAAGAGGGGGGCTGTTTGTAGATAAGCGTTTTTAGAAACTTATTTTAAGCTGAAAACCAGATGGAGATACGGGCTCCGTTGATGAGGAGGCTGTGTGTAAAGAGTGCTTGTGCCGTGGTTTCTGGAGGGACGACGGAGGAGCTCGGGAGGCTGGTGGGAGGATGAGGGATGCCAGTCTGAGCTCTGTTGGACGGTACTTTGAAATAACAAAGAAGAGATGCTAGATATGTTGCAGGAAAAGAAAAAAAATAAAGCTAGGGAAGACTGGCTGCCAGGTACCAGGAAGTGCGAGGGGAGAGGGTGATGAGGGAAGGAGGGCACTTGTGGGGCATCTCCTGCTGGCTTGGGGAGTGGGGCACAGCCCTCTGCTGGAGATATCACCTCTGAGGTCACACTGAGGGGGCGTGCAGAGGGGACAGGCAGCCTGCGGGAGGCCCCCTCCATCTGCCTCAGCCATTCACCCTCCACCCTGGCCTTCTAAGCCCTGGACTCTTTGTATACCAGCTGGGCTTTTGCCAAAACTCTCTTCAGTGGTTGCTTCACCTCCTTCTCTCTTTCCAACCCTTCATCTTTCTAGCTGCTGCCCCGAGTGAGTGACCTTTCAAAGAAATTCATCATTTCTCCACTGAAACACATCACGTCCTTCCCCATCACTTCCACGAAGTCTCTTGGGTGTGGCGTTCCAGGCCTCCCACAGCTATTCCACAGGGACCTTTCTTTTTCTCATCTCAGCCAAGTCACCCCACCCCAGGTTTCCTCCCCTTCAGCCTCCTGTTAGGGTTTCCTTTTCTCGGACCTATATGCTTTTGTATAAGTGATTCTATCATCCTGGAATTCTCTCCCCCGCTTGTCTACGTAGAAAATTCCCACTCATCCTTCAAGGCCCGGTTCAAACGCCCCCTGACTCACAGACACTTCTTTGTTTCCATTTTAACACGAACGGAAATAGTTACATTAAAGGAATGAAGATCTCACTACCTAATGGGATAAAAGGTGGAGAGCAAAAGGCATAGGAAAAAAGGACACGGACACAGAGTGACTGTTCTGTGCTTGGCAATTCACAGAGCCGGTCATATTTTGACATTTCTAAGACACTTAAGAACTCGAGGAAACTGTGGGCCCAGGTGGTGAAGTGACTCACTCGAGGTCACCCAGCTGGCACGGAGCAGAGCTGGGACTGGAATCCACATCTTCCAGACTCCTAGGCCCATGGACACTAGGTAGTGTCCTCAGCAGCCCTGAAAGTATGGTCTGGAGGCCCTGCTTATTCCCCCAGTGAGGATGGCAGTGGGCAAAAGAAGTCTAGACCTAGGCTCCAGACTTTGACACTCACCTGGTCCTTTCAACCTCAGTCTCCTCATCTGGAAAATGGGCATTTGGGCAAAATGACACTTAAGGTTTTTTTCTTCCCGCATCTGTAGTTGCTGATCAAGTTGGTAAGATGAGATTAAAAATGGCCTAAACGGAGGGCAGGGGCTGGAGGTCTGGCCCTAACTCTTTTAACTCCCTTCCTGTGTGACTTTCTGAACTCCTATTTGCCCATCTTACAATAGGCACTTGGGTGAGATGTCCTCCAGGGCACCTTCTTTGTCAAATATATGGTGCTTTTTTTTTTTTTTTGCGTTACGCAGGCCTCTCACTGTTGTGGCCTCTCCCATTGCGGAGCACAGGCTCCGGACGCGCAGGCTCAGCGGCCATGGCTTACAGGCCCAGCCGCTCCGTGGCATGTGAGATCTTCCCGGACCGGGGCATGAACCCGTGTCCCCTGCATTGGCAGGCGGACTCTCAACCACTGCGCCACCAAGGAAGCCCCAGATTCTCTTCTTTACGCTCAACACAGTTCTTGTCACACTCACTTTTTCCACAAATATTTATTAAGCACCTACTCTGTATCCCGAGCACTCTTTTAGGTTGTGGGACTGCAGCAGAGAACAGAACAGACCAAGATCCCTGCCTTGTGGAGCTTACTTACTGGTGGGGGAGACAGAAGATAAGCCAATAGATGGACCTACAAGGTGATGGGTGGTGATAAGTGCTGTGGAGGACAGTCTATCAGGAATGGGCAGCAGAGGTGCCTGCAGAAGCTCTTCTGAGGGGTGGCCAGGCAGGTGAGGTGAGGAGAATGAAGTGAGGGGGTGAACTGGGCAGGTATCTGGGAGGAACATCTGTCTGCCTCTGCTTCTGAGCTGCTGGTCTTTATGTCTCAAGTGTTCAAGAAGATTTTAGGTTTGGAGGCTGTATCTTTTGTGTCTCTCCAGTATCCTAATAGCCAAATGCAACATGGTGGCTCTCTTTTATCTCCCTCCAGTCTGATCTCTCAGTTTCTGTTTCTTTGAGGACCGTGGTCTGCCTGAGAGAGAGATATTCTCACTTTGCCTGAGGCAGTGGCCATGTCTCGTTTGCAGTCTGGGCTGAAGCAGATTCTCCTTTGGACACCGTGACACGCTCTGAGAGACACCATTTTACTTCCCCTGGAAACGGTGTTGCAGGACTTGATGCCTGATCCCTTCACGCCCAGTGTCATGAGGGTTTCAAAGTGAACCTTGCAGAATTAACTCATTAATGATCATTAAATATTTGGGGCGAGTCAGTGCCTGACAAAATGGCTGGGGCGGAATGACTGAAGCGGGAGACTTCGGCACATGAACGAGGACTCTTGTCATCTGCACACCTGGTTGCTGGGAGGGGGGGACACCCCACGTCATGACAGGAATGCTCATCAGGAGAGATAGCAATCCAAGTGCCAGGTATTTGGCTGTCGTGTTTGTCAGTGATTCATGAAGTGATTATCAACATTCAAAACCACTTCATGAATCAACCAGGAACTGGAAAAAGATTTAACCATAATGAACTCATTTCCCTAGAAATAGGACCCAACCCACTGGTGGGTCAAATAGTTGCCGTGGCTTAGACTTCACAGCCCCCCTTCCTGCAACCTCCTCATTGCTGACAGGCTCATTTCAGGCCTCATTATGCTTTGTCACTGAGCGCTCTAACCAAGAGCTGTCACATCCAGGAGCCTCACAGATGGTGGATTCAGAGTCTTTCTTTGTTCAACTGGGAAGTGGGCATCTCTTGAGTCTGTTATGAGCTGAATTGTGTCGCCTGTCATACACAGGCCATGAGTTGAAGTCCTAACCCTAGTACGTCAGAATGTGACAGTGTTTGTATGGGTGGGCCAAAAAGTGCCTTCGGTTTTAAAGTAAAAATAAAAGACACATTTTTCGTTTTCACCAAGAACTTTATGGAACAACGTATTCACCCTCTTGGTCCACTGCCTTGTGCCATTTTTCAGGCAACTTCATCATTCCATCTTTCCAAAACTTTTAATCTTTTTGAGCAAAGAACTGTTCTAGGTGCCTTTTACAGCCTTCCAGGGAATTGAAATTTCTTCCATTAAGAGAATTTTGTAAAGACTAAAATAAATGGAAATCCAAAGGTGCAATGTCTGGTGAATATGACAGATGAATCAGAACTTCCCAGCCAAGCTGTAACTGTTTTTTTCTGGTCATAAAAGAAACATTCAACCTTGCCTTATCCTGATGGAAGATTATGCATTCTCTGTTGACTAATTCTGGATGCTTTCCTTCAAGTGCTGCTTTCAGTTGGTCTAACTGGGAGCAGTACTTGTTGGAATTAATCGCTTGGTTTTCCAGAAGGAGCTCATAATAGAGGACTCCCTTCCAATCCCACCATATACACAACATCACCTTCTTTGGGTGAAGACTGGCCTCTGGTGTGGTTGGTGGTGGTTCATTTCGCTTGCCCCACGGTCTCTTCCGTTCCACATTGTTGTACAGTATCCACTTTTCATCACCCGTCACAATTTGTTTTAAAAGCGGAACATTTTCATTACATGTAAGTAGAGAATCACATGTGGAAATACGGTCAAGAAAGTTTTTTTTGCTTAACTTATGTGGAACCCAAACATCAAAGCGATTAACATAACCAAGCTGGTGCAAATGATTTTCACCTCTTGATTTGGATATGTTGAGTATGTTGACTATCTTCCGCGTGGTATAACGTTGATTGTTCTCAATGAATGTCTCGATTTGATCGATAATCAACTTCAACTGGTCTCCCTGACCATGGAGTGTCACCCAGCGAGAAATCTCCAGCACGAAACTTCACAAACCACTTTTGACACGTTCGATTAGTCACAGCACCTTCTCCATACACTGCACAAATCTTTTTTTGTGTGTTTCGGTTGTGTTTTTACCTTTCTTGAAATAATAAAGCATAATATGCCGAAAAAGTTGCTTTTTTCCTATCATCTTCAATATTAAAATGGCTACACAGTGGACTTCCCTGATGATGCAGTGATTAAGAATCCGCCTGCCGATGCAGGAGACACGGTTTCAAGCCCTGGTCCAGGAAGATCCCACATGCCGTGCAGCAGCTAAGCCCGTGTGCCACAACTACTGAGCCTGAGCCCTAGAGCCTATGAGCCACAACTACTGAGCCCGTGTGCCACAACTACTGAAGCCCGTGTGCCTAGAGCCCATGCTCTGCAACAAGAGAAGCCACCGCAATGGGAAGCCCTTGTGCCGCAACTAGAGAAAGCCCTCGCACAGCAACAAAGACCCAATGCAGCCAAAAATAAATAAATTAAATTAAAAAAAAATTTTTTTAATGGCTACACAAATCTCAACAATTTTGATAAGTCTTTTAAAAACTGCACACTGATATGACAGCTGTCACATACAATCTAACAAAATTGGTTTGAATGAAGTTTACAATTAAGTGTCACTAGAGGCATCTTATGGAAAAAACCGAAAGAATCTTTTGGCCAGCCCAATAGATAAGGCCTTTAAAGAGGGGATTAAGGTAAAACATATGGGTGGGCCCTAATCCAATAGGACTGGTGTCTTTATCAGAAGGGGAGATTAGGCCACAGACACACACAGAGGAAAGACCATATGAAGACACGGGGAGAAGATGGCCATCTTCAAGCGAAAGAGAGAGGTCTCAGAAGAATTCGACTCTACCAATACTTTGCTTTCAGATTTCTAGCCTCCAGAGGCGGCCCTAGCTTACTAATACAGGGTTCTTGAGTGCATATGTCTCTTGGGAAGCTTTGGGGCACCCAAACTTTATTGACAGGGTTACATTGGCAAGGCACCTTCTCTAGAGGCTACTTAATTCCTTCTCATAGAGGCTCATTACCTTTCTCCCCACAGCCCTGGAATTGGCTGTCCTTTGATACTGATACCTGCCAGAAGGAAGCCCATTTGGACACCTCAGGCTGCTGGGGGCTTTCTTACTACTGGGCTGGTTTCCCCATTGTCTTAGCTTGGTTCTTCCTAGAAGCAGATCCTAAGACAGAGATGGGTACATGAGGTTTATCTGTGATGTGATCCCCAAATGCACTGTGAGCGAGTGGGGAGGCCAGACAGGGAAGAGAGCAAAGCTAATAATTGGGTTCATTGTCACTGGGGACCCTCTGGAGAGTGTGTGGAACACACCTAGGATTGTCTCACCAAGGGGCAAGGGAACTGAGGCATTTATCCACCAGCTCTTACCCCTCATTGGCTGAGGGTCTCATTTGTAACTCCCCTGCACTCTGGCTTATTTTTTTACGCGGGCCAAGCACGCTCCTGCAGCCAGCAAAAACCCTCAGGCAGAGAGATGCAGGGAGATGTTGCCGTGTGTAGGGTTGTTGGCAGTGACCCCTAGGGTGGGCCGAGGGGCTCTGGAGCAGCACCCGCAGGGCCAGGTGCACCCAGCCCTTTCCCCTCCAGACCTCCCCTTCTGGGGGCTCCAGCATGCCCTGCCCTCACCCACCCAAATGCAAAGCACTCTCTCTGGCTGAGCTTTCACCTCCTTTCCAAGAGGCATTTGCTCCGTCCATACCCAGCATCCATTTCAGAGGCGTCACTTCAATAGAGCCACTTCTCTTCCTTCGGACTCACCACTCACCTAGATGAAAGGCAGAGTCTTGCAGAAACCGCAATGAAAGGATTCCTCGGCCAGCTTTCCTTTCTGTTGAAAGGACGGCTCCATCTCCCAGATCTCTGCATCCCATTGCTTCAGAGAATCCCGGGTGAGCTGGCGGCACAGCAGCGGGGTGGAGAAGTATTTCTGGAGCAATCGCTATCATTTCTCAAATGGCCCCATTTGGAAGTGGCACCTTTCTGGGTTCTCTTCTGCTGGCCCCTTTAAAGGAGATTGTACTATACATTCAGGAAGACTGTGCTCTCAGAATGGGTCAGTAAGTGTTTTGACATTAAACCTCTAAACTTCCAGGGTTAAGCGCTGGGGGAGGTGTCCCAGATGTCATTTGTGGAGGCCTGGAGGGTGTGACAAGAGGAGCACGGAGGGAACGGGGGTGGCAGGAGCTTGATGAGCCAGCCCCACCTGGATGACCAGGCAGATGTTGGGTACCTTTCATGGAGCTGGAGAAGTCAGGGAGAGGGGCTGGCTCTGGGGCAAGGACGAGGAGCCCAGCCTTAACCTGCTGAGTGTGGGGTGTCAGGGAGAGGCAGGCCAGATGGATGGGGTCCAGCACAACTGCACATCTTCCTTGTGCCCTGCCTGCCAGCCCTGCCTGAATTTCCTTTCTTTGTATCATGGCATCACCTCCTTCACATCCTGGCATCATCTCCAACTTCTTGCCTTGCCCTGATGATTCTCTGTCTGGTTCCCAGTGAGGCTGGATGACACTGTGGAAGGAGCGTCCAATCTGGAATCAGGCAAAGCTGCACCCATAGCTCCGCGCTCTCGCTCCAGAGTTCTGGAGTCTGGAGCAGCCATGGGCCTCCAGTTTCCTCTTCTCTCCAGGGTCTCTGCTCTGTAGTCACCTCCGCGGAAGGGCATCCCCTGGCACCCTGGCTAACACAGGAGCCGTCCCATCATACTCTAACCCTTACCTTGCTTATTTTTCTCCAAGGCTGTTACTGCCACCTGACATTTAAAGGTTTGTGTTTACTTGTCTATTGTGTGTATGTGTCTCACCAGGTTGTAGGCCCTGTGATGACAGAAACATCTGTAAATATTGTAAAATACTATTCACTGCTGTACCACTCAGTGTACGAAGCTGCCTGGCACATAGTAGGTTCCCCGTCAATTTTTACTGAATGAGTGAGTGAAATAAATAAACCTCTCAAGATTGTAGATGTGAAGAGGCCAAGTGTGTGCGCCCTCAAATACAGAAGACAACTCTGGGGATCAGGGATCCGTCTTACCAGGAAGAAATAAGACTGATCCCCTTCTAGCCCTTGTTTGGAACAGAGAAGGCCTACACGAAGCACACACCGAGCATTCATTTGATCAGCTGGACTTACTGCACCAGCGTGTCGAAGGCAATATTTCATTGGATTTCACCCCGTATTTGAAAGCAAAACAATTCGCATTTGAAAATCTCATTACTAGCATCTTCCCTCCAAATCCATTAACGGCGTGAGTGTTTCTGGCAACCGAGATCAACTCGGATTATAGTATGAAATGCAACTCTGGGGAAAACTGTATATTTCAAGATGTTCGTACCATTCAATTGTCAAATATTCGCACGGTTATGATTCTCAAAGAAAGCATACAATGTAGGGAAATCGGTAACAAAATAAAAGCTCCGGGATGTATTGAGAAGGCGGCCAAAGGATTCCTCCCTGACATAGCTAATCCCAGGGACGGGAAATTAAAAACCACACCAGAATATCAATGCCTCACACAGAGGAGGGCTTGCTTTTCTTGAGTGAGATTCCAAGTCTCAGCCCGCATGGAAATCAAGGACTTCTTCACTGGACCTTCAGGTCTCCTGCAGCCACCCTTTCCCCATCCCACAGACAAGAGATTCCTCTCCTCCTACCTAGACTCACTGCATCAGCTAAATCTGGCTGTTCACTAATCCCCAAATCCACATGGCCATCCCTGTCTTGGTGAAGTTGGATGACATCATTAGATGACATCATTGGATGACGCCATTAGGGCTGGAGAGGTTCTGTAAGATTGAAAATGCAAAACAAAAAATGAAGGTTGGGGTTCTGTAGTCAAAGGAATTGGGAACCACAGCATATGTTATCTTCCTCTCGGGGCTTCCAGTTCACCCAGGCATGTTCAAGGCTCTGAGATGTCCCATGGTCAAGAGACTTGTTTATATTTATTTAACTTAGCATTGTCCCAAATTAGCTGGCTCTGCAGGCTTTAATTTGACCATATGAAATAGTCAAATTCTATGGAGAACTAGGGTACAAATTGAAATCCCCCGTACCTCCAACAGATGAGGCAACAAACAACAGGGAAGCTATCAAAGTGCCTGATCACTTGGCTAGTCAGTGGCAGAGCCAAGAAGGACTGGACACCAGGGACCATGACACCCAGTTAAGGGCTCCTCTACTGCTCTCCCTTAATTTGCTTCAATTCAGTAAAATTCCACCCCATCCCATCCCATCCCATTCACTCCACGAATATTTCTTGAGCACCTGTCATGACCAGGAGTACTGTCCTGGGTGCTGGAATACACAAAACACATGAGACCGGGCCATACAGAATCCAACTTTGCCCCCCACAGTGTTAAGAGTCTAATTTGGAGCTTCTCATCATTTTCTTCCCATCTTCTCTCCCTCTTCTCTCTCTCCCCCTCCCCTTCCTCCTTCAGATCATGCTTCACTCTGAACAAGATAAATTGCCCTCAGGCTCCACTTAAATTACATCACTGCCTGGGTGAGGACCTTGATTGATTCCTTTTTCTTCTCTCAGAACAGGTTTAGCCTGTGGGACCCTGAGCTCTGTGACAGCAGGGCCTGTGCTGGTCTCTCTCGCTCTGCTGGGCAGAACCCCTGGCTCATCGTAGGTGCTCAGTTCATACCCGTCCCGTGGCTGATGGCTGAGTGTTTGTCAGTCCTGCAAGACATCCTCGGACCTTACATTCTTAGCTTCGCCGCTCAGCCTGAAACCCTGCGTCTGTGGAGGGTAGTAGTCCCGGTGTGCTTTCCACACAGCACCACATTCATTTTCTTGTGATTTTCCTTGAACAAGTCCTCCAGCAAGTGGAAGCCAACATTCAGTCCCTCCCACGTTGATTCGAATCTATATCCAGCTCAGTTGCTCCCCTCTTCCAGAAAGATTTCACTGAATTCCTTCCTTCCTTCCACCCTCCCTCCCTTTCCTGTTCTTCATCAGGCATTATGCTAGGCCCTATGAAAAGAAATAGGGATCATGAGTAACCCCCGTCTTTGAGGATCTCACGGTCCAGTGGAGAAGACAGACAAGTGATTAATCATAATGTGGAATAATTTTGCCATGACACAGGCACTCACAAGCTGCCAGAGGTCTACAAATGGAGAGTCAACTCGTGTGGAGTCAGGAAAGGCCTGTAGAAAAAGCGGATGTACTAGCTGATCCTTGAAGTAAAATATGAAGTAAGACAGCAGGAAACTTGCTGGGGTTGGTGGACAGGAAGGGAGTATCAGACCTAAGAGCTGCAAAGCAGGGATATCACATCTAAATTTCCCAGCGAAGGCTGGGGACCTAATTATCTCTACATGTTATTTGGGGTCAGACCTCAAATTGAGCCCCAGTTTTGTGATTTCCTCTTCTTAGACAAGTTACTTAGTTTTACTTCATCATTTATGAAATCAGACTATTCTTAGCACAGAGATTGACACATAGTAGGTGCTCAATAAATGCATGTTGAACAAATGCATGAATATTTCCCTAACAGTTTTTATTGTCGAAAGTATTTAAAGTGATGAAGTTGCTTGTCATGTGTTAGTTGTTTCTCTCTCTATTTTTCTTCCCTGAGGGATGTATAGAGAGGACAGGACATTGTCTAAGGCTTGAGAGGAGCTGTTTCCTCCCAAGAAGATTCCCTAACTTCCATTAGCTCCTCTTTCTCACCCCCACCTTCAGCTTTGAACTTTCTATTTAAATATAGATTATAAGCTAAATGGAGCCTCCTCCACCCCTAATTTTTTCTGAGTAAAATGTACTCCATGCAGCCGCACAAGTGTTGGCAATGACCCCTTTAAAAATTTCCAGGTGATCAAATTTTACTAAATCTGACTTTTTCTTGCTTCATTCTCCTGACCTCTTGCCCTGCATTCGACAAAATCTTTGGGGCTTCCCTGGTGGCTCAGTGGTTAAGAATCCGCCTGCCAATGCAGGGGACACGGGTCCAGGAAGATCCCACATGCCATGGAGCAACTAAGCCCATGCGCCACAACTACTGAGCCCGTGAGCCACAACTACTGAAGCTCGCGTGCCTAGAGCCCGTGCTCTGCAACAAGAGAAGCCACTGCAATGAGAAGCCTGCACACCACAACAAAGAGTAGCCCCCGCTCACTGCAGCTAGAGAAAGCCCGCGGTTGCAGCAAGGACCCAATGCAGCCAAAAATAAATAAATTTATTTAAAAAAAAATCTTTCTGTGTCTCGGTCCCCTGTCAGTGGCTGGCTACTCCCCCCCGCCACCGCCCCCCACTCTCATTTTCTCCCATAATGAGTTGTTCCAATGTGCTCGGCTACCCCTGAAGTAGAACCATATTTGGGGGATTCCCTTTGTCTCGGCAGAAACTGGGAGGGCACGGGTGGCAGAGGACAGTTGGCATTTTCTAGTAGATACCTGTGCCAGTCACTGCGTTTGGTGTCTCATTTTCAGTGTCCCATTTAATCCTTACAGTGACCGTGGTTGTGGGAATTCAAAGTTCAGGCTTCACCCTGACCAGTTAAATCAGAAACTCAGGGTGGGGTCGAGACACTGGTATTTTTGAAAAGTGCTCCAGGCCATTCTAATATGCGGGCAAAGTTTTAAATTACTGCCTTACACCGGGCTGCCTGTCAGAAAGCGTCTTTCGGAGACTTTTAGGAGCCATCAATATAAATGATGATGAGGATGAGAGTGTACTTGGAGTGAGGCCATGGGTTGTGGTCACAACTTTGTTCTCAGGCAAGAACAAGTGGGTTCTTCAGGGAATAATCTAGTCAATCAAAAATACTCTTTGAGCCTTTTGCCCAAACATAAGGGAACCTGGAGTGCTAACAGTGGTAATACCCCGGGGGACATTTCACAAAGTAACGCAGGAAGGAAGTCTAGCATGAATAGCTTTCCCATATAATAAGGGAGAGTTTTCATGTAGCACACAGCCTAAGAGTTGTGTTCAAGGTGCCAAAACCTTAAGATCTGCACTTAAGATCCACCACTGCAGAGGATCACAATTCAATCCAGGAAGATATTGTGTGCATTTTGCAGATCCCACACTAAAAAGTTTAGCAATTTCCTTTATTGAGATTAAAAGACAGATCTTACAGGAGGTAATTGGTCTATAGTCTATTCCTTTGTATGTGAGACATGGACAATTTTGATATTGTTTCAGATTAATTTCCGTGAGCTACATGTACCTGAGGGTTCCACTAATTCTTTGGTGGGGGGAATTGGTACTAGAAATGTACAGCAGTGATGTTGGCTATTAGTTGTAGTTTGTCTGATGCATATTTGTTAACATAAATCAGATACTAAACTCTTTTAATGATTTCCATATTGTGGGTTCAGTCATTTCCTGTCATTATGCTATTAGTAAAGGAATCTCTCCAGGTTTGGAAAGATGGATATTTAAGACTAGTAAGCTTAGCTGAATATGTGTCCAAGTTCTCTAACCCTCAATGGGAAAACTAGGCAAGCAGTGCCATTTCACAGAATATAGGAGAAATATATTCTTTTGGGGAGAGCACCTAAAATAAGTGTACCCCAATCTTGCACCCTTTAGGGTGGAAAAACTGGTGTGTTAAAGTCTACGATCATATCACAGTACAATTAACTATAGACATACAAATACAAAAGTAGAGATACAAATGGATCCCAGAAAAATGTAAAAAAAAAATCCTGTATTTCTCCTTGGAATCATTTCAACTACACAATGCAATGATTAAGAGCACGGACACCGAAGCTAGGCTTCTAGGGTTTAAATCCCAGCTCTGCCACTTACTACCTGTGTGACCTTGGGCAAGTCGCTTAACTTCTCTGTGCCCCATATTCCTCTTCCTTGAAATGGAGATGACAATAGTACCGACAATCAGAAGGTTGCTGTGAGGATTAAATCTTATATTTCTAACGCATATAGAACAGTGCCTGGCACATAATCAATGCTATATATATGTTTGTTAAATATAAACAGATGAACTCCCAGCAGCATTTCTCAAGTTTCAGTGTGCACATGAATCACATGGGGATTTTGTAGTAATGCAGACTCTGTAGGTCTGGGGTGTGGCCCAAGATCCTGTATTTCTAACAAGCTCCCAGGTAACGCTGATGCTCCTGACTCATGGCCACACTTTGGGTAGTGCGGGGTCTACGTGCTTCAGCTTGATGGGGAGGGAAGGATTCAGGTGTGACTCAAGGGCTCTATTTAACTTGCTTCCCAACAGCTGTGGGTGGTTGAAGGTGAACTCTTGGAGTCAACCTCTTGCAGTTGCTACAAGAGGTTAAGCCCTTTAATGCTCACGCTTGTTACTCTAGGACCCAACCACTTTTAATCACCAATGACATTCAATCATCTGGCTTCACTTTGAATAAGAGAGTGGTGAGGGGTGGAGAGTCAAATCCCACTAATGGAGCATCTTAGAAACCAGCCAATGTCTCCCCTTGTGAATATGGGCCTCTCCATGGTAAGTTTCTTGGGAGTTACTATGCAAAAATGGTCGGTCTCATCTCTGATTTGAGCCACCTTAGCAACTGCTCGTTTTGTGATCCTGCTTTGATAATTTCCAGGCCCATGGAGGAGACATGGGGGAGAGATGAGACCACCCCTCACAGCACTGAGAAAAATGGTTCACTCCCTACAGTCAAACTAACATTCTGGTTATTTGTTTTTTGAATGCGTGTCCCACAGTTAGCTTAAATTTGCCATCCACCAATTAAGTTGATGTAAGTTTATTTCATTGCCTCTTGATACACTGCCATATTTAAAGCATCTGAAAATGGTTTCAGGAAAACTAGAACCCAAAGCATAGAAAAGGCCCAATTTGTTGAGCTAAAGAACTCAGGGTGAATCAGAGAATGATCTGTGCTGTAGTCGTGTTTATTGCGTCCTATTACAGCTGCCAGCTCAGCATTCAGGGGCTCTCCTGTCTATCCTTGGTCACCTGGGCCTCAGGCGGGTGACTGTGCCTACTTGGTAGGTGGTAAAGACAGACTGTGGCCTTATGACTTGACTGACCAACTGTACATGTTTAAGAAAGTGTTGCAAACTTACTAGAAAATTAACATCTTTTTCAAAGTAAGCATGCCTAAAAAAGGGAAGGAGGAGAAATTACTTAAAGCAATCATAGATAACATTGAAAAAGGAATCATTAGCAAAAACCAAATTTTTACAGAAAACAAATATTTCACCATGATTTGGTACCTTTCATTGATGCCCCCCCATTATTAATCACTGCTTAACTGCACCCTGATATTTTCTCACGCTCTTGTATACGCTTTTCCCCCCATATCTTCTTCTTTAAAAAATGTTAGCTCCTTATTTGTTTAATTGACATATAATTAATAGGCAGTGAAATGCACAGATCTTAAGATTACAGTTTAATGAGTTTTTGCAAATGCATGTTGCCACGTAACCCACATCTCTGTCAAGACACAGAACATTTCCATCACCCCCAAAACATTCTACCTGCTCCCAGTCCATCCTTCCCCCACCCACTTCCTCCTGGCTCTCAGGAAAACATTGCACTGATTTCTTTCAACAGAGATTAATTTCGCCTGTCCTAGAACTCCATATAAATCAAATTGTGCAGGATGTATTCTTTTGTAGCTGGCTTTTTTCAGCATCATGTCTTTGAGGCTCATTTGTGTCGTTGCATGTATCAGTAATCCCTTCCTCTTTATTGCTGGGTAACTTCTGTTGTATGATTATAACTCCATTTTTTATCCCCTCACCTGTTGAAGGACATTTGGGTCATTTCTAGTTTTTGGCTATTACGAACAAAGCTGATAGGGGTATTCTTATTCAGCTCTTATTGTGCACATTTTCATTTCTCTTGAGTAAATACAGGCAGACTTCATTTTATTGCACTCAGCTCTATTGTGCTTCGCAGGCACTGGGTTTTCTACAAATAGAAGGTCTGTGGCAGCCCTGCGGCAAGCAAGTCTGTTGGCACCATTTTCCCAAAAGCATCTCCTCACTTCATGTCTCTGTGTCACATTTTCGAAATTATTGCAACATTTTAAGCTTTTTCATTATTATATTTGCTATTGCGCTCTGTGATCAGTGATCTTTGATGTTACTGTTGCAAAAAGATTGACTCACTGAGGGCTCAGATGATTAGCATTTTTTAGCAATAAAGTATTTTAAAACTAAGGTATGTACCTTGTTTTTGTAGACATAGTGCTATTGCATACTTAATAGACTACAGTATAGTATAAACGTAACTTTTTTTTGGCTACTGCAAAAAACTTTATTGTTTACGTTTGGTCCACCGCTTGGGAGAGGGCTCCAGGGTGGTTGAAAAGCTGCCTAGTGGCTGCGGAGAAAGACTTCAGGCGGAAGCCTTCACCAGGGGGATGCCAGAGGGGCCCCTCAAAGGCTGCCGGGCTCTGGAGGCTCCTGCTTGTGCTTGAGGGTGAGCCTTTGGGAAGAGATACTGGCGCAGCCCAGCCTAGGGACCAGGCAGCCTGCAGAGGTCGGTCATGTGGTCACTCATCTTCTTGATGAGTTTCACCTGCTCCTCCCGGAAGCAGCTCTCCCGGAAGTGGCTTTCCCGGAAGTCACGGAGCTGGGGGTCTGCGCGGGCAGAACCCACGGCATGCAGATCCAAAAGGACCTGGTTCAGGTTCTTCTCTAGGACCATGGTGGCTTCCATAGCGTCCTGGGTTTTGCCCCACTCATATTGGGACGGCTTTTGCAGTCCTGGAAGAGGGCACGACTGCTGCGCTGGGTTTGCATCTTCAAGAGACGCTCAGAGCACTCCAGCTTCTCCTCGGCCGGTTCGCGGACAAAAGTGGCCCACGCTTCCAGAGCCACATTGTCGCGTTCGAAATAGAAGCCCAGAGAGAGGTAGGTGCGGGAGGCCCGCAGATGCACATAGACCAGGTAGTGGTTGGCAGCCTCCACCTGGGTGAAATAGTTCTGATGAATCTGGGAACTCATGGTTGACGGGCAATTAGGAGCTAAGCTCAAAAAATGGTGTTGGCTGGTCCCGGAGGCTGCGGATAGCTGTAGAGGTTGGTTCTGAAGGTGACTACTGGAAAAAAGGGTGGAGGGTGGTCGGAAGTTGGAGGAGGGGGGTGTCCCTGGGTCTGTTCTGTCCAAACATTGTTGAAGCAAGAGACAGATCCGTGGACCACTGAGTGCACTGCCTTACCTGCGCCGGGAAACCAAAAATTTGTATGACTTGCTTTACTGAGATACGGGCTTTATTGTGGTGGTCTGGAACTGGACCTGCAATATCTCTGAGGTACGCCTGTAGGTAGAAGTGGAATTTCTGGGTCCTAGGGCAGGTGAATGCTTAACGTTATGGGGAACTGCTAGACGGATTTCCGAAGTGGCCGTTTTGCCTTCCTGATGTTATTGTACCGGAGTCGTGCAGCTCCACATCCTTATCGGAATTTGATGTTGCCAGTTTTTAAATGTCAGCCATTATAGTGTGTGCATAATTGTATTTCATCTTTGTTTTAATTTGCATTTCCTTGATGACTAATGCTGTTGAGCCTTTTCTCCATGTGCTTATTGGACACTCATGTGTATTGTTATAACATAGATTTTTGTTTTTTTTTGGCCACGTGGCATGTGGGAATCAAACCCGTGCCCCCTGCATTGGGAGCACAGAGTCTTAACCTCTAGGCAACCAGGGAAGTCCCTCATGTGTATTCTTTAGTGAACTGCCTGTTCTAGACTTTTTACTCATTTCAAAAATTGGGTTGTCTTTTTATGATTGAGGTTTGAGAAGTTCTTTGTATATTTTAGATCCAGAGGCTTGTCAGATATATGTTTTGTGAATATATTTGTGAATTTTCACCTGATCTGTGCCTAGTGTAATAATGTCTTTTCATAAATTTTAAAAAATTTGAGAAAATCTAGTGTATCGGATTTTCCCCTTATGATGAATGCTTTTTCATTCCTGTCTGAGAAATCCATATCTACTTCAGAGTTGCAAAGATATTCTCATTTGGTTTCTTTTGGCAGTTTTATTGTTCTAAGCTTTTATACTGATATGTATGATCCATGTTGAATTAACTTTTGTGTGTGGTGTAAGGCAAGAGTTACAGTTAATTTTTACCCCTTATAGATTTACCCCAAGCTGTTTGTTGCAGTACTATTTATTGAAAAAGAAACTGTTTTCCCTCATTGAATTGCTTAGGTTCCTTGACCCCAAATCAGTTGGTTATATAAGTGTGGATCTTTCTGGACTCTGTTCCACTGATTTATGTGTCTTTCATTACCAATACCACAGTGTCTTGATTACCATGGCTTCATAATAAGTCTTGAAATCTGTGAGTGTAAGTCCTTATCTTACTCTTTTTCAAGATTGTTTAGCTTTTCTAGGTTCTCAAGATGTTTTTAAAATCATCCATTTCTAAAAATAAAAGTTAAGATTTTGTAAAATTAAGGTTTAAATACATTGAAATGCACAGGTCTTACAAACATATATACCCGTGTAAGCCACACTTTTATCAGGACGTTTCGATAACCCCAGAAAGCTCCATTGTGGCCTTCTTGTCATTCTGAGTTCTCAGAAATAACTACTGTCCTGATTTCTATCATGTTTTGCCTTTTCTAGAACTTCTTGGAAAGGAAATCAAGCAATGTGTACGTTTGTGTGAAGGCTTCTCTCTCAGCATAATACTTTTGCTTTGTCTATCAGTGGTTTGTTCATTTTTATTGCTGAGTATGATTCCACTGAATGAATACAACACAATTTGTTCATTCTTTCACCTCTTGATGAACACCTGGGCTGCTACCAGTTTTTGGCTATTGTGAATAAAGCTGCTATGATTAAGTTTTGTAAAAGAGTTTTTGTGGATAGGTGTTTTCATTTTTCTTAGGTAAATACCTTAGAATGGAATTGCTGGCTGTGGACTAAATATATGTTTAATACTTTAAGAAACTGCCATTATTTATTGCGTGGGTTGTTTTTTATTGTAGAAGATACAGAGATAGAGATAGATAACATATATCTCTATATACACTGTCCGATTTTATGAATATTTTCAGTTTACAGCCTGCTTAATCATTTAAAAATGTGTTTTTGATAAGCAAAAATCTTTTTTAAAATAGCATTTTGATAAAGTTCAACTTTTCAGTTTTCTAATGCTTACTGAATTCTATGTCCTATCTACAAAAGTTTATCTAGCCCAAGTTCACAAAAATATGTTCCTCCTTTTCCCCTTGACATCTTACAGTTTTTGCTTTTATGTTTAGGTCTATGTATCCTGTGACACTGATAAATTCACTTAGTTCTATAAGTTTTTGTTTTGGATTCCTTAGGATTTTCTATGTACACTGCTGTGTAGTCTGCAAATAAAAGTAGCTTCACTTTAAATTCCTTTTATATGCCTTTCATTTCTTTTTCTTATTATACTGCCTAGAACCTCTATGCAACACTGTACTAGAATTGGTGAGAGTGGACATTCCAGCCCTTTTCCTGATCTAAGTGAGAAAGCATTTAATATAATGTTAGTTGTAAGCTTCTCATAGATAATATTAGGTTTAAGTAGATTCCCTCTGTTTCTAGTTTGAGAGGTTTTTTTCTCTAAATTGTCAAAAGATTTTTCAGCACCTGTTGAGATTATTATAGCTCTCCCCCCCACCTTATTCTGTTAATCTGACAAATTTTATTAGTTGGTATTTGAATGTTAACCAACCTTGCATTCCTGTGATAAATCTCACTTGGTCATGTTGTGTTATATTTTGTAATATTTTGTGCAGTTTGATTTGCTAATATTGTGTTAAGGATTTTTCATAAAATGTTCATGAGGCATATTAGCCTGCAGTTTTCTTTTCTTGGATGTTTTTATCTGGTTGTGACATTAGGTTTATGCTAGTCTCATACAGTGAGGCTGAAATTGTGTTCCCCTCCTCCAGGTTTATAGAGTGGTTGTTTAGGATTGGCATTATATCTTCCTTAAATATCTGATAAAACCACCAGGACAGCCATCTAGATCTGGAGTTTTCTTTGTGGGAAGATATTTAATTACAAATTCACTTTCTTTAATAGATATATGGTGATTTAGATTTTCTACCTTGAGTCAATATTGGTAATTTGTGTGTTCCAAGGAATTTATCCAGTTAGCCTGAGTTTTCAGATTATGAGAATGAAGTTAATAATGTTTTGTCATTATCATTTTAATGTATGTGGAATCTATAGAGATATATTCTCTTTCATTCCTGATATTGATTATTTGTGTTTCACTCTATTTCATCAGTCTAGCTGGAGTTTTATCAATTTTATTAAATTTCTCAAAGAACCCACTTTTGTTGCCATTTTTCCTGACATTTTGATTATTTCCTTTTATATCATTTTCCATTCTTTATTATTTTTTCTTCTGCATACTTTGAGTTTAATTTCCTCATTTAAAAATCTTTTTAGGTTGAAGCTTAGGTAATGTTTATTTTTCTCTTCTAATATTAATCTTTAGACTTGTAAGTTTACTTCTAAGCACTGTGTTAGCTGCATCCCACAAATTTTGGTACATTGTGTTTTTTTATTTTTCTAGTTTAAAATATTGTCTAATTCCCTTTACAATTTCTCCTTTGGTTTATGGGTTATTTAGAAGTGTAATGCTTAATTTCCAACATTTATGGATTTTCCTGGAATCTTGTTATTAATTTCTAACTCAATTTCATTTTGTCAGAAAACAAACTCTGTAGGATTTGAATTGTTTTAAGTTTGAGACTTGTTTTATGGCCCACAGTAGGGTCTATTTTGGTGAATATTCCATGTGCTCTTGGATAGACTGTGAATTAGATTCATAATTCATAGTCTCTGATTGTAATGTTGTTCACATTTTGTATATTCTTGATTTTTTGTTTACTTCTTGCTATAGACTGAATGTTTGTGTCCCCCCCCAAATTCATATGTTGAAATTATCTCAGTATGATGGTCTTAGGAGGTGGGGCCTTTGATAGGTAATTAGTTCATGAGGGTGGAGCCCTCATGAATGAGATTAGTGCCCTTATAAAAGAGACCTCAGAGACTCCCTTGCCCCTGCCACCATGTGAAGACATGGCAAGAAGACAGATGACTATGAACCAGGAAATGAGTCCTCACCAGACACCAAATCTGTTGGTGCCTTCATCTTGAACTTCCCAGCCTCCAGAACTGTAAGAAATTTCTGTTGTTTATAAGTCACCCAGTCTATGGTATTCTATTCTAGCTGCCCAAATGGGCTAAGGTACTTTGTCTATCCAGAACTAAGTACAGTTGACAGGTTTGAACTACCACTTTTACACAGATATTTTTCAATAGTATAATAATAAATACTACAGTACTACATGGTACATGGTTGACTGAATTCATGGATGCAGAGGAACCTAGGAAATGGAGGGCCAACTATAAGTTATCCTTGGATTAACCCCCATGTTGTTCAAGGGTCAACTGCATTGAAGTCTGCAAGTCTTAATTGTAAATTTATCATTTCTCCCATTCTGTCAAGTTTTGCTTCAGTTACAGACAATTATGATTGTTATATCTTCTTCATAAATTGACATATTTGCCCTTATTAAATGTTTCTCTTTATATTTGGTAATACTTACCTTGAAATCTATATTATCTAATATTAGTATGGTTATTCCAGCTTTCTTTTAATCAGTGTGTCTTCATCTTTTGACTTCTAACCTCTTTGAACACATCTATACATGATATAGTTAGTGCCTGATATTTAAAAAAAATCCAATCTAATGAGTGTTGTCTTTTAGCTGGAGTGTTTAGTTCTTTTACATTTAATTAAATTATGTGTTTGGGTTTATATTGATCATATTTTTAATTTTCTTCCTTGTGGGTTAATTGAACATATTCTAGTAATTATATCTCCTTGATTGGCTTAGTAGCTATAACTCTGTGTCCTATATTTTTAGTGGTTACTCTGGGTTTTACAGTATACACCCTTAACTTATAACAATATACTTTTAATATTTTACTACCTCACATTTCATGTAAGAACCATACAGCAGTATAATGCTATTTTCTCATTATTTTGTGCTATTGTAGTCTCACATTTTACTTCTACACCTTATAAACCCAAAATACATTGTTACTATTTTGATTTAAATAATCTTTTTAAAAAATCAAGAAATGAGAGGAAAAATATTTAATATTTTCTATCTGTGGTGCTCTTCATTTCTTTGTGTAAATATAAATTTCCATCTGGTATCATTTTCCTTCTTCCTGAATAACTTCCTTCCACATTTCTCATAGTATAGATTTTCTAGCTATGGATTTTTTCAGTTTTTTCTATTTTATAATTTTTTATTTTACCATAATTTTTAAGGGTATTTGCTCTGGATATAGAATTTTCATTGACAATGTTTTTATTTCAGCCCCTTAAAGACATTGTTCTATTTTCTCTGTTGCATTATTTCTGGTGAATCAGTGGAAACTATTATTTTTTCTCCTGTATGTTATGTGTCTCTTCTATGGCTGCTTTTAAGATTTTTATCTTTGGTTTATCACAATTTGATGATCATAAGTCTTAGTGTTTTTTTTCTTTGCTTATAATTCTTGGGGGTTATTGACCTTCTTCAATCTATGAGTTAATATTTGTCATCAAATTTGTAAAATTTCCAGCTGCTAGTTCTTCAAATATTTTCTCTACCCCAGTCTCTCTCCCCTCCTTTGGGACTCTAACTTCAAGTGTGTTACACTACTTTATATGGTCTTGTGGTTGAGACTGTTCTTTTATTCAGCCTTTCATCTCTTTGTACTTCATTTCAGATACTTTGTATTGCTTCATGTATACGTTTACTGATCTCTGCTTCTGCAGGGGTCTGATCTGCTGCTTACTTCATTCAGTGGATTTAAACAATTTCAGATAATGTATTTTTCAGTTTTAGAATTTGCATTTTTTTAAAAAAATGAATGTTTTATTTTTTAGAGCAGTTTTAGGTTTATAGAAAAATTATGCAGAAAATACAGAGTTCTCATATACTACCCCCCACCCTCAAGTACATAGTTTCCTCTATTAACACTTTGCATTAGTGTAACGTGGTTACAATTGATAAATCAGTATTGACACATTATTATTAACTAAGTTCACAGTTTACATTAGGGTTCATTCTTTGTGTTGCCAGGTCCTATAGGTTTTGATGAATGCATAATGGCATGCATCTACCATTATGGTATCATACAGAATAGTTTCACCACCCTAAAATCCCCCGTGCCCCACCTATTATCCCTTCCTTCAGATCTTCCTCCAAACCCCTGGCAACCACTGTCTCCATAGTTTTACCTCTTCCAGAATGTGATATAGTTGGAATCATAATATGTAGCCTTTTCAGACTAGTTTCTTTCACTTAGCAATGTGCATTTAACATTTCTCCATGTCGTTTTGTGGCTTGATAGCTGATTTTATTCTTACTGCTGAATGATATTCCATTGTATGCTGTTTGTTTATTCGTCCATCTATTGAAGGACATCTTGGTTGCTTCCAAGCTTTGGCAATTATGAATAAAGCTTCTATAAACATTCATGTACAGGTTTTGGTTTAGACATAAGTTTTCAACTCATTTGGGTAAATACCAAAGAAAACGATAGCTGGATCATATGGAAAGCCTATGTTTAGCTTTGTAAAAAAGCCACCCAACTGTTTTCCGAAGTGGCTGTACTATTTTGCATTCCCACCAGCAACAAGTGAGAGTTCCTGCTGCTCCACATCCTCATCAGCATTTCTTATTGTCAGTGTTTTGGATTTTAGCCATCCTGATAGGTGTGTAGTGTGGTTTTTTTGTTTGTTTGTTTTAAATAGCTTTCATTACTCAACTGAGATTTTCTATTTGTTCTTATATTCTGGTTTTCTTGAAGTCCTTGAATTTAAGAGCTACTTAAAAATTTTTTTCCTGCTAATTCTATCCTCTCTGTCTTTTTTGACTTTGTTTCTCTTGACTGATTTTTCTTCTGTGCATCTCATTTTCTGCTTCTTTGCATGTCTAGATTTTTTTTTTTTTATTGTATGCTCTACTTTATGGATGCTAAGTTCTTGGATGTCTAGATTTTGACATCTGTTTCACAGTGGTATGTTTTTCCAGCAGAAAGTGAATTGACTTGAGGAGCTCTTAACTCACTCAAGGCTTTAAAAAAAAGCCTTGGGTGGGTCTAGGGCTAGAGTAACCATATTTCTAAAGTGTGGCCCTTTTAGTCTGTCTGTTGAATGCCCATGGAGTTGAACAAAGTCTCTCCACCCTCACTGGTTGGAACTCTTGGCCCTGTGTGACTTTGGGGGGGGGGTCAGCTCACAGTTTTTCAGAAGTTCTTTTCTCCCGTTAGTAGTTCGTTACTTGGCCTCCTGGGGTCTTGCCCTGTGCATGCAGAACTTAGTATTTGGCCAAAGACTCAAGAGGACTCTTATGCAAGTTTTTGGAGTTTCTCTCCTTCGATAACTTCTGTCCAGTACCTGACCTAAAACTTCCTGTGATCTCAGTCACCTTCAACTCTTTGTCGTCTCACCCCAGTGAGGTATCATGTTCTCCTTCAATTCCCTCTCCCGGTCCCATGCCTCTACCCTGTGCCCTAATGCATCACCCAGGCAGAAGACAGTCGGGGCCACCATGGGCCTCACCTCACTTGTTTCCCTTCCCTCAAGCCTAGCAGTCATGTACTGCCTGTTACCTACATCTGAAATCAGTTATTTAATGTGTCCTATCCAGTTTTCTAGTTATTTACAATAGAAGCAAAAGCTGGTATCAGTTATCCCTTCATGGCTAGATAGCAAACATCCCACTCATTCTTTATGTGTAGGATTTAATATTCTTCCCATGACTTTTGTGTTTAACAGCATCAATCTTATCTAGCATCTGAGGCGCTTGCTTTTTTCCCTTTCTAGAAGACAAGTCTAATAGTATCTGGGTACTTACTAGTGCTTTAGTTCGAACATATAAACTAGCATTTGTTAAGTAGCATTAACTAGCACATACCCAGGGCTCTCTGGGATTTTTATCCCACAGTGTGGAGTAGGCATTACCATTATCCCACTGTTCCAGGTGAGGGAAGGGAGGCTGAGATTGGAGAGATTTTCCTAATACCTCTCAGCTGGTACATGATGATTTTCTGACTCTAAAGCTCTGTACTCGTAGATTTTACTGTAGTTTCTACTGTACTGGTATGTTCTCAAACCGACTTCTCAGATCCTCAGGGCTCTGAGTTAGAGGGAGGTTGAGTGGATAGAGACATGTCCCATCCCCACTCCACTTCACCTCCCCACTTGCTGTTTGCACTACAGCAGATAAACTTTTAACTGTTTAATTTATTAGAGTCCCCTGCAAAATATCTTAAAAAATTTTTTTAATTTATTTTTTAATTGAAATATAGCTGATTTACAGTGTTGTGCGAATCTCTGCTGTACAGCAGAGTGACTCAGTTATACACGTATATTCTTTTTTTTTGTATTCTTTTCTATTATGGTTTATCACAGGATATTGAATATAGTTCCCTGTGCTATATAGTAGGACCTTGTTGTTTATCTATCCTTTACATAATAGTTTACTTCTCCATGCAAAATATCTTAAAAGAATTTAAGCAGCAAATCAAACAAACACATCTGTGCCACACTGGGTATTAATTTGCCCTTTAAAAAAAGTGGTTTCCTCTATGATGAGGAAGAAACTGCTAAGGAAGTGAGTAAAAGAAAATCCCCTTTGTAGCTTTCTGCTTCCCTTTGTGTGATGTTACAGGGAGTGTATGGGTTCTTCAGTTTGAATCCTGGCTCTGCTGCACGCAGAGCTATAAGGTTGTCCTTAGTTTATTCAAGCATCCATGGCCTCAGCTACACAGTCTGCACAGTTAGGAAAAGAATACTTTCCTCAATGTTTTGTTTGTTTTCAATAAACAGATCTGAAAAGCCTGGCCCTGCGTGGTTGGCAGGCTCTAAGGCGGCCCCCAGTTATCTCCACCTTCTGCTGTTTGTGCCCTTCTGTGATCCCCTCGTCTTGAATAGGGGCCAGACTTAGTGATTTGCTTCTAATGAAAAGAATATGGCAAAGGTGATGGGATGTCATTCCCAAGGTTAGGTGACAAAAAATTGTGCCCTCCATCTCGGGCACCCCATTATACTCTCTCCCTCGCTGGCTCTGATGGAGGCCACCTGCCGTGTTATGAGCTGTCCTGTGAAGAGGCCCATGTGGCAAGAAACTGATGTCTCTAGCAGACAGCCGGTGAGCACCAGAGGCCTGCCAGCAGCCATGGTAGTGAACTTGGAACTAGCTCTTTCCCCAGTGGAACCTTATAATGATGGCAGACCCTGCTGATACCTGGATTGCAGACTGTGGTGGGCCCTGAGCCGGAGGCACCCAGCAAAGCCACGCCTGGCCTTCAGAAACTGTGAAAAATAAATGTGATTAAGCTGCTGAATTTCAGGATGATTTGTTATTAGCGATAGGTAACAAATACAGTGTCTGGCACAAAGCTGATGCTCTGTTAATAATCCTTTTCTCTCCCCCTGGCTTTCTTCCTTTTGTATCCCAGGGGAATGGTGCCCTTTGTGTTGGCCTGACTCTGCTCATCTGCAGGGAGGGCGCTCACACTGGACTCTGACCTAATTAGAAGCAGAATTCCCCAAAGCAAGCTCTCCCTATTCTCCCTTGGTTTTTTTTTTTTTTTTTTTTTTTTTTGATAAATATTTCATTTGGGTGTGGTGAGAGGTGAAATTTACATCCTAATTGTTTCCAGAGCCAAGAGTTCTAATGCACAGAGTTCTGATGCCCTCGAAACACTTGGAGTTACAGACAGAAATCGTGGTTCATGTTTGTAGCATCCCTTTTACAAACACTCCAGCTGTACTAGGGCCTTAAAACAAATACAGTGCGGCTCCACCATGGGAAGGTGATCCTGCATCACTTCCTGTGGAAGCACGTTAAGAGTATGTGTTCTTCGTGAGGTTTGTTATCCCCCTTTTCCTTCTCTCTTACATTCCCTGGCTGACTATGAAATTGAGTCTCTTCCCATGGGATGGCTTTGAAGTTTTATCTCTTCTCAGATATAGGGTCTCAGCTTTCAGGCCCCCACCGCCCACCCTTTTCCAAGTTCCGAATCGACAGATTGCAAACTGAGACGCCTGAAATCTTCAGAGTATTGTTCATTTGATAAAATGTCCATCCTTTGGCGGCGCAGACACTTGTGGAATTCCTGGCGTCTCGCCTGCCAGAACGAATTTCATTCCATCGCCCTGAGAATTGAAGAAAGCCAGAGTCTTAGATCTAAAGCAAGATGACTGAGGATGGTGTCCTCTACGTTTTTTTTAACCTTAAAGATTCTGAGATGTATTTTTTTTTCCTTGTGAAATCTCAAACTGGGGGAGAAAAATCTCCTCTAGGTATTTTTGCTGGCCTCTAGCATCTGTTCCAGATGGTTGAGGAACAATTTTACTCTTTTTTTAAAAAAGGTTCTTTTTATAACACAATCAAGGCTCAAGAATCTGCTACATGCTGGTGGGGAATTGCTTGAAGGATATGGTCCCTTCATCCTTACCTAAGTCAGCACTTAGAACCCTGCAGAGGACAGCAGGCTGGTAAGTGTTCCAGGCAGGCTTGTGCAAGGCAGTAGGGAGAGGGGCAGGTTTCTAGAATGCTTCATGTTGTCTGTCTGTCTGTATCATCGTGTATGTATACAGACATCTATTTGTATGTACTAGCACTCAGAAATCTGAGGCTGCAAGGCACACCTAGCCCAGTGACCTCTCTCTAGTATCTCATACCCAATGTCATTAGATCTCTGAAAGCTACGCATCTGGATAGTGACATTTATACTCTGCCCTCCCTCTGGTTTGAATGCTTTTACTGGATCTTTGGTTAGATGGCAGCTACCATACCACCATCCGCCTCATGGGGGCAGCACCACTGCCTCTCTTGTTCATCAGTGAACCCCTGATCCTTAGCGCAGTGCCTGGCTCAGAGTAGGCACTCAACAGATACCTGTTAAATGTGGACTAAATCTTGCTGAACGTGTTGAGTAAAGAAGAAAGGGCCTGGTGAGAATTTTCAGAGGATTTACTCTAAAATGTTGCTGACCATCATGTTCATTCTGTACCGCGGTGTCCTCTTAAGGAGGACTCGTGGGAGAAGGAACTTGCTTGTTTTAGGAAGGGGAATACTTGTGCCTCTCAGGAAAAAAAAAATCACGCTGCTTCAGTTGTGTGGACATAGATTTCCTCTTTGGGCTGGCTGCTAGGAAACTCAAGCTGTATGCTTGATTGACCTCCTGCAACGGCACGAGACTTTATGGAATGCTTTGTTTAATCAGGGCCGGTCCTGTAGTTCCTCTGCAAGCACACATTTCTCATTGACCCCTAATATTTTGTGATTGTGCTATATGTGTCTTCATAAATAGTCTTCAGTTCTGGGGAGTGAATGCATAAAAATAATGCCATGGAAAGGGAGTAGGAATTAAAGGAACATTGCCAGGACAGCATGGTGTGGTGCAGGAAACAGAGGGGTTCCCTGGAAAAGGAGGGGAAAAATAGTGGAGGAGGAATGTGTGGTTTAGAGGATGAAAAACAGGGCTGGGCTCCCCTCCCAGGCCTTCAGGACGTTCCAGGAGCTGGTCTGTGAGGGCTGTTGGACTTTGACAACAGGGCAGGCATCTGGCTAGCATCTCTGGGTGAACATGTGGCCTGGAATCCTCTCGAAGTGGGGAAGGAGGCCAACCATGAGCGCTGGCTGCTTGGAGTCAGGTTTATATCTCTGCTTTGGCTCTTTCAGTGGCCACTTGCCTTCTCTGAGCCTCGGTTTCCTATCTGTAAAATGGGGGTAATAACAGTGCGTCCTGCTAGGGTTCTCTTCCAGGTTCAATGAGGCAATAAACAGAAGTATCCGAAAACATATCCAGTGCTCCTTTGTTAGTCATCGTCAGTACTGCATTGAGCCCACCATGGATTCGTCTCATCTGTAGTCATCTCACGGCCAGGGTGGAGCGGCCCTGGGAAGAGAGAGGGGGATACAGTCTCAATTAATTTCTGTACATTTATTAGTAGGCCTCTTTTAGAAACTTTTTTTTTTTTTACCCAAACATAACCAGCCCTCCTCGGGTTGTCCCTGCATTCAGTCAGCACCTTCTGTCTGTAGGCAAATCTCACAGAACTTGGCATCAGTAAAAATCACAAATACATTCTCAAAGTTTTGAAAAATAATGCTGAGTTGTTTTAACTGAAGCCCTCTTCTCGGCAGGGGTCAAAGGAATACACTTATGCACATTCCACAGTGAAACTCTAAAAATCCATCTTAACATCTCATTTTCCAGTTTCTCTCCACGGCAGCTGCCAAATCACCCCACCCCTATTTCCCTCTCTCTCTCTCTCTCAACTATCTTTCTTTGTTCTTCCCTTTCAGGCTGTGTTCCTCCAGCTTCCTCCTCTCTCCTGGGCTCTTCTGATTTCTGTATACCTTTAATTTAGAGAAAGGATCATTAAACTTTTCTGTAAAGGGCCAGATAGCAAATATTTTAGGCTTTCTGGGCTATAGGTTCTTTGTCACAATGGCTCAGCTCTGCCCTTGTAACTCGAAGGCAGCCAGAGATAAGGAAATGAATGGGCATAGTTGTGTTTGAATAAAACTTTATTTAAAAAAACAGGAAGTGAAGTAGGTTTGGTCCACGGGCTGTGATTTTGGACTCCTGATTGCAAGCAATTTAGGAATTTTTTTTACCTTCACCAATTGATCTTTCTTTCTTTCACCACACTCAGCAAAATTGAAGATTCTGTTATGAATGTATCTGTCTTTGGGGGACCAGGAAGGTGGTGGGTGTTGTAAATAACCATTAATATTTTGTCCATTTCCTGTTGATTAAACAGGTCAGAATGATTCTTTGCACACCCTGCCTATAAGACACATGTATTTGGTACCACTGAGCACTGAAGTTAGTGTGACAGGTTTCCCAGGTTCCTAGGTGAAGGTGTGTGTGTGTGTGTGTGTGTGTGTGTGTGTGTGTGTGTGTGTGTGTGTGTGTGATGTTTAGGACCAGAGTTCTCTTGGCCAACGATGGGAAAAATTATGGTCCTATTTTTTGGCCTCTTTCACTTTTTCATTTGATTCGGGGAAGATCCTCACATCAAATTGTGTAATGGAAAAAGTACTGGATCAGAGCCAGAGGATCTGATTGCATTTTGGTTGTGGTATTACTTCTGTGTTGGACCTTGGCAAGTCCATCCACTCCCTGGTTTAGTTCTGTCAGGTATTAAACTAGAATCTTTGATCACCAAATCTTTCAGCAGTTGACTCTTACTCAGATGAAATCTCACCTGGAGTTCGGATGTACATGGAATGAAGTGGGGCGGGGGCATCAGAGCCCTGTTCAGAACCCCTTTGGCCCATCAGTCACATCCCCACCCGAGGGGAACCCAGGAGCATCTCCTGGATCCCAGGGGCTCTGGGCAACGTAGACTAAACGTCACTAAACTGTGATTCTTTGGCTTCTGTCTGAACTTTGGCCATCACCCAGTGTTCCACACATCTCAGAAATTGTTTATGTTCCTTCAAAATGGCAGAGACTTATACATTTGTCCTGATACACTCACCGTCTCTTTTCCTTTACTTATCCTTTATGGCCCAACTCCAGAAACCCACTTCTAAGGTTCACCTAATTAATTCTTCCTTTTTTTTTTTGCGGCACGCAGGCCTCTCACTGTTGTGGCCTCTCCCGTTGTGGAGCACAGGCTCCGGACGCGCAGGCTCAGCGGCCATGGCTCACAGGCCCATCCGCTCCGCGGCATGTGGGATCTTCCCGGACCGGGGCACGAACCTGCGTCCCTTGCACCGGCAGGCGGACTCTCAACCACTGCACCACCAGGGAAGCCCTAAGTAATTCTTATAGAAAACTTTTGGAAGAGCCACTAATTCTAGAAGAATCTCAGGTCACAGCTTTCAGATATCCTTGTTTAAATGGACCTTTCCTCCCTACACCTAAGAACTTAGGAGGCTACAAATTCTGACCAGCAAAAGTTGGCGTGGTTCCCATGGGGCCATCTTTGAAGGAAGCGTCATCCCCAGTTCTGGAACATGCCTGACACTGTTGAATCACAGAATTCGCCTTTGAGAGGTGGCCACAGTGTTATTTAGCTCCTTTTATTTAGATTTCCTCTCCTCTGTTGACTTTTTTCCCCGTCATCAAAAAGTAAGGATGTTTGGGGCAAGAAAATAGAATTCTGGCCGTCGAGTGGAAGGGAGTTTGGGGAATGAATGACCTGCAGGTTGAAAAGGCTTCCTGTGAGACCTCAGTGGGGAGAATGTTAGAAAGTCAGAGTTGCCAGCGTTGGACATGAATAGCCTACATCCTTGCCACGGAAGAGCTGCTTCTGCAGGATTCTGTGTCAAGGGGCTCTTTTTCCGTCTGGATGGGTGACAGGGTTTGTAGTCTCAGCTCTGTCCAGATCCCACTGCTCTGCTGTCCACCTGGGCCCTTCTGACCTCAGAGGAGGCTGGGATGGAGCTGTGACTGGGCCAAACCTGACGTAAATGGAAATAGGGATTCAAAGACAGAAAAGAAAATGATTTAGAAAGAAAACCCAAAGAAACTACAATCAGCCGCAGGTGGCTAAATCTCCATTAGCCTCCCGCTGTGCTGTTGTTATGTAGCCAACTTGGATTATCCAAAGACAATGTTTAAAAGCCATTTTAACTAAATTAGCAATCATGTAAAACCTTTGCTCAGAATATATGTTTATCTGCACTTTCCTCTGAACAATTTCTGTTGAGGAATCACATGAAAAATCGAGGTCAAAAAAGACTGGTAAAGAGGGAAGATGTTTTGAGCAAGGCATTCAACATTCGACATTAGCTCTTTGTGACTGAATGATTTTCAGTTGTTCCCTCTAACTAGGGTGACTGTCTTGGTTTGCCCATGACAGTCCTGGTTTTTATCTGTGGTCATGGCATCATGATTAGTAACATCCCCCTCGACTCTTAAAAGTGTTTCGATCTGGACAATAAATTAAATGGTCCCTCTGTTTACATATGTGGGGAAAGGTCCAGTCTCCGGGAAGGTATAGGAGGTGATGTTGTAGCCAGATCCTTTTCATATGCAGTGGTCCGAAACTTAGACCTCAAGGTCTTGAACTATGAAACATCTCCTCATTGACAGATGCATTTATCACAGTTTACACATTTTGCTCTAGCATACTAGATCTTAAATACCTTATTACAATGTGAGGCATATTGTAGACCAAAATTTTCTCATTTTTAAGAATCACACCTGGGGACTTCCCTGGTGGCACAGTGTTTAATAATCTGCCTGCCAATGCAGGGGACATGGGTTCAAGCCCTGGTCCGGGAAGATCCCACATGCCGTAGAGCAACTAAGCCCGTGCGCCACAACTACTGAAGCCCGCATGCCTAGACCTGGCGCTCCACAGCAGAGAAGCCACCGTAATGAGAAGCCCGCGCACTGCAACGAAGAGTAGCCCCCACTCGCTGCAACCAGAGAAAGCCCGTGCACAGCAACGAAGACCCAACGCAGCCAAAAAAAAAAAGAGAAAGAATCACACCTGGGTTGATATGTTTGTTGACGAGTTGGTGGTCTATTTGCCATTCTTTGCTGCGCTGGGGATGGTTGTAGGGTGTGTCTGTAACTCTGGTTGTGCCTCTACCTCACATCTCCGGGAAGCTGAAGGAACCTTCCCAAATTGGGAAGAGGGTGTGTCCACTGCCTTCAAGATCATTCCTGTGCTCAGACTTTATGTTTGTGTTAGTACCAATTGCTTGCTGCTATATATAATGAACAGAAAGTGCCATGGCTATTTCGGTTCTACCTTTCTTCTCACAGACTGAGCCAAGTTTAACCCGTGGATTTGACTATTTGATGGTTATGTGGCCATGATTGAATGACTTAAACTTTCTGAGCTTATTTCCCCATCTGTAAAGGATCTAACAGTGCCTGTCCTCTCTTCTTCAAGTGCTAAGGTGAGCCTCAGGTCCAGTGATGTCTGGAGGAGGTGTGCTTTCCATACAGATGAAAGGCAGTTTTGTCATCCTGCTGGTGTATGGAGAGTAGTAATTAGCCAATTCCTGGCAGCTTAACCATGGTTTAAAATAGGCCCTTATTCTAATATTACCTCCCTTCCTTTTGGTCAGAGTACTATGATTTCTTTTAAGAGGATGACGTTTCTTGTCTTGTGAGCTTTAGTTTCTTCATCTATAAAATGGGGACAATTATAGCATCTAAGACCCACACATGGCCACTTGGAGTTTTTCCTGTCCTAGAACTTTATGCCTCCATCAGTTTTTATGAAAAGAAAAACTCATTCTGCTCCTGAGTTATGGAAGTAGGACAAGCCAGCCAAGTCCCCTCTGACCTGTGAAGTTCAAGTTAATTAATTCATGCATTGAGCAAATGTTTATTGACATCTTTGTGTCAGACAATGTATGCCAAGTCTTTTTTTAAAAAAATTAATTATTTTTGCCTGCATTGGGTCTTCGTTGCTGTGCGCAGGCTTCCTCTAGTTTCGGCGAGCAGGGGCTACTCTTTGTTGCAGTTTGCAGGCTTCTCATTGCAGTGGCTTCTCTTGTTGTGGAGCGTGGGCTCTAGGCGCACGGGCTTCAGTAGTCGTGGCACGTGGGCTCAGTAGTTGTGGCTCGTGGGCTCTAGAGCGCAGGCTCAGTAGTTGTGGTGCACAGGCTTCGCTGCTCCACTGCATGGGGGATTTTCCCGGACCAGGGATCAAACCCGTGTCCCCTTCATGGGCAGGTGGATTCTTAACCACTGCGCCACCAGGGAAGCCCCGCCAAGCCTTTTATATATTTTTTCTCATTTAATCCTCAGCACATATTATGCGTTGGGTCTTGCTGCTTGCTTTGCAGATGAAGAAATGGAACTCATGGAATTTAAGCAACTTGCCCAAGATTACATAGCAAGCATGTTTTGAGGCTGAGATTTGAACTTGGATCTGTCCAACTCCATAGCCCATATTTTCTTTGCTGTGGCACTTGGCCTCCTTGCTAGGAGAAGAACAGTTGAAAGCATATTTTATCTAAGATGCTACGGAGTGATTGTCCCTTCTGTTCTGAGTGCCTGCAGCAGTAATGAAGGGTTCTGTGAGTATGAAGGATGTGGTGGGTGGGGGCATCTATTGGTCTTATCTGTCTAGCGTACCTTCCTTCCCCTTCCTCTTCCTCCTCCTCCTGATGATGATCATGATGGCAGCCTCCTTCCTTTGGGAGGTACACCCCATTGGCCCATTCCATTTAATTCTTGTGGGGTTCTCAGTTACAGAAACGGCTCCTCTGACCACAGGAGCTTATGGCTGATCCAAGCCTAGCCAATCAGAATACTCTTCCCCTGGCCACAAAGGCTTGGTCCAAGGGGTGGGCACATGACCCAAACCAGCAATTAAGTTTCTTCCCTAGGTCTTATATATACCGGAGAAGGAAGAGGTTTTCTTTTCTGCCTCTGGGATGTTAAATAAAGATCCTGGATGCAGCCAGCCGCCCTTCCAGGCAGATGGAGTCATGGGAAGCCAGAGAGAATGGAATTGACCTGCAGAAGGAAGCTAAGGAATGAGATAGCCTTGGAAATACACTAAAAAATCACCCCCCATCCCCACTTTTCTTGTTTTTTTTGAGTTTTATCTGTTATTTATAAGTGACTAATACAAGATGCTTCCTAGTATATGTTTGCAGAAACCCGGGATCTGGGAAGTGATTTCCTTTACCCGTGAGTGACAGGCAGGGGAGCCGGCAGTGGTGGCAAAACTGGACCATGTTTATGGTCACGTGTTGTGTGTGTGTGTGTGTGTGTGTGTGTGTGTGTTTTCCCAAGGATAAGCCATGTACTCACTTGTTTGTTCCCTTTGGTTTGATCCACTCAAATAGCCCCTGTGTGCCTGCCGTGGTCCGGGGACCTTGCCGGTGCTGGAGGTCTGGCGGCGGCCAGCAGCCCTGCTCCCAGCCCTCATGGGCCTCACAGTCCAGAGCCCTCTCTTCCCTGCAGCCTCCATGGCCCTCCTCTCAGCAGGCTGTGTTGGCTATTTAGAATCTACTACTTGGGGAGCCAAATTATTTACAGATTCTTTTTACTGGAGCATCCAAAGGCTTAAAGCCAGATTCTGTTTCTGAGGCTGGGGTCAGAGCCCCTTTCAGAGATACTTCCCTTGTCTTATTTCTCTCTCTACTTTACCCCCAGGATATCATGCATTCAGAACAGGTCTCTTGCCAGAATCCTTCCTAGGGGAATGTTTGAACTCATTTGAATATGTTTCTCTCTGTTCCCTTGAATTTAAACTCACTTGTGGGCCCTGATGGGCCTTGAGGAAGAAGGTTATACCTACTTATGAGAACAGAGGGGCACAGAGGGTCTTGATGCTGTGCAGAACCTGGTGGTTGTGTCTGCTGCCAGGCCCCCATCCCCACTGGGCCTCCTCCTGCCCTCTTCCTATATCCCTCCCACCCCCTGCAAGCCTTTCCTGATCCACATTTCCTTTCCACCTGGTTGTCATGGCACCAGGTTGAGCTTCTCTGTAGGATCTTTCCTAAATGAATGTGTTCCTTTGGGTGCTGTCCAGCTCCAGGACATCCTGGCCCCCAAGCGCCTGGGACTGTGCTTCAGGGAGAGGACCAGAAATAGAGAATAGAAGATCTGGGGCCAGGGACACTGGGTAGGGATGGTTAGAATATTAGTTCAAGGCAAAGATCAACAGAATTGAACTGGGGAAGTGGAAGAGGGAGGGGAAGCGTGGGCAGAAGGATTTGGAAAGTTAAGGGGGTACAACAGAGAGGGAAGGTGGTGTGCGTAGAATCACATAGCTGGATGGTGCTGGAGAGCTGGGCTTGGAGGCTGGGTCCTCCTGACTGTGGCCAGTGCTCATTTGACAGTTTATTCAGTTGTCTCCCAGGCACAGACCTCATCTCAACTGCTGCTTCCCCAGGGAAGATGCCTCCAACTCGCCAGCTTAGAACAGGTTCCATGTGATACAGTCTCACAATGTCACATGACCTTCGCCAGACACAATCACCCCTAAGTGAGTGCTCGAGTGATAACTTGCCCACTGCCTGCGTTCTTCCTGGGAGTCATGCTGGTCTTGTTCATCACAGGAGCCCCAGTAAAACGTCTGGGACATGTTAGGCTCTCAAAAAATGTTCGTGGAGTGACTAAGGGAATAAATGCTGGAGCTGTAGATTTCTGATTTTCTTTACAAGCTTTTGGGCTGAGATATTCATCTACCTCCATCAGGACTTCCTGGCAAAGAGGGAGATTGACTGTATAATCATTGCCATTCACATGCATTTTATCTCAAGCCAGTTTTATTTTACTCCACACAAAAATACAAATAAAAAATATTTATGTGAACTTCCAGAAAGATACATGGGAAATGAAGAAGCCACTTAAAGACAAGGTGAGGGATACTGTATTGGCCATCAGAAGGCAGTTTAATCAGCTTCAGTTCTCTGAGGGACGGAGAAGGCAGGGACTTGGAATCTCAGAGGAAAGACTCCAGGCTCCGTGCTCCACCCCCCTTCCCCCTGCAGCTCCCGCATCACATGGCTGCCTCAATTTCCACCATGAAAAGTTACTGATACTTTGAATCTTTGGATTCCAATTAGATGTCAAGACTTGCTTTGAAGGGGTTGTATTCTGAACTGTTGGGAGAGCCTGAGATCGGGGGACATGGGAACAGATGGGGACTGAGTGAAGGCAGTTACAAGAAGGCAGGGCCCCAGAATGGGGTAAGGAGAAGGCAGCGTCAGGGAGAGAGAAAAAGAGAGAAAGAGGGCAGAGTTGTGTTCTAAACACAGGCACTGGCCTCTTCTTGAGACTCTTCTCCCACTAGTTGAAGGAGCCTGGGGCTGGGAGATAGGAGACTTATTTTCGATAAATTATGCTTGACCGAGTGCCTGTTATATTCCAGGCACTGTGCTGGGCAAAGGAGCTACAGTGGAGAAACAACACATAGTCCCTCTTTTCACGGCCTCAGTTGATAAATGTGCAGAGACAGGAGTCAGCGAAGGTTATGGGGGTTCTTTACATTCAATAACCAAGAAAGAGGTCTTTGGAGAGGTGCGGCTTAAGCTGAGAGTTGAAAGATAAGCTATGCAGAGAAGGAAAAAGCACTTCTGACAGAAGGAACTGCAAGTGCAAAGGTCCTGGGGCAGAAATGACCTTTGTGGGCTAGAGGGGCTGGAAGGTAGTAGTGTGGGTGGAGCAGAGTGAGTAGGGTTTATCGGCACCTGGTGAGGGTGGGCAGGTGAGTGGGGGACAGTCATGCTGGGTGAGTAGGCATGGTAGAAGGTTGGGCAGTCGGGATGCTGAGGAGTTTTGAACAGAGAAGTGATAGGACCTGAATCCAATTTTACAGACATCACCCTGGCTGCTCTGGTAGTGGGGGATATAATGGGGAGAAGGGAGGATGTGGGGGAATTGGGAGGAGGCTGTCAAGGAAGAGACCATTTAGAATTGGATAAAGGTGAAGGCAGTGGAGAAATAAAGGGACCAATTTGGGAGCTTCTGGCTTTTACCTCTGGTCCTATTATTGGCTGACCCTGCATTTTGGTCCTCAGTTTCCCCATCTATTAAATGAGAGCTACCCTCGAATGCTCTCCTAGCTCTGGGTATCTTGGAGGGTCTGTTCACTCTGGCCCTGGGAGCTTTTCCAAGGTCTATGTCTGTCTGCTTTTTCTCTCAAGGCTGCAAAACCCTCACTGGAAAGAATTTCGATTTATGGCTTAAAGATAAATTTTCTAACTTTCTAAAGCCTGTTCATATTTTAAGCGCGTGACTATCTTGTGTCCTTGTTTCTTGGTGGGAGGTGGTGGGTGAGGGTGTTATATACGTTATTAATAAAATATGAGTACACTGAAAACATTTATCTTGATGTAACTTATGTGGGAAACATGATCGTCGGCGGAGCTTTTTGGCAAGCAGTTGGAAGTGCATGTTTGCCCCAAACCTTTGAAAGCCCTTGATCAGGCTGGGGTCTTTGTTTCCAACAAAGCCCTTGACCCCTCGTGGTTTCAGTTCTGTTTACTCCTGGCAAGCGTTTCTGGTTCAAAGGGGGAATCTTTAAAAGCTGGATTGGGAAAGTCTATAAAATCTTAACGCATCTTTGACATCAAATAGCTCTTTCAAAGCAGTGATTTGATGAAGTAAATAGGAGCGGGGCAGCACAAGCCATATGGAACGCATTTTCCATAACTTCTCCACACTTGAATAACAAAGGAGAAAAGTTCTTGGCACGGGGAGTTTGGGATTTTAATGACCCTTAAATATTTGGCTTAGTTGCCAGATGTGTTTTACCAGGCTGAAAACCCCAAGGATAGGCCCTGCCTTTCTCTCTGGCAAAACATAAGCTAACATGATGTTGCTTTTCATAAGAAGATGTTTGTGCCTCATTGCAGAAAGCTTAATTCACCATGATTTCCTTAATTATCCACCCCCCTCCCCCAAACTGGCATCACTCCCAACAGGCCTCTGAGCATCGTTTCTGATTTCAGACGCTGAGCCGTTTGACGATGCCACAGAAGCCATCTTAATTATTCGAAATTGGGATCAAAGGGTTGAAACATTGTTCAGAGTGAGTGTGGTGGATGGGACTGGGGTGGGGCAGGGGACTTTGTCAACCTGGCATGAGCGGCTCTGCCCTACGTGGCCGTGGAGCTGCACAAGTCACTTGATGTTTTAAGCTAAAATGGGACAGTGTCGCCTTCGAGCTGTTACTGTCAAGTTCTGGTTCTGATTATGAATGAATCTACCTGTGCTAAAAGCACAGACACACACGTTTGCTGCCTCTCAGTTGGCATCTTGAAAGTCCTGGTTTCTATGGGTGACTGCTTATTTCTTGGAACGTCTGTGTGTGGGTATGCAAAGTGGTTCTTATTTCAAGACAACCTCAAAACTAGTTTATCCAACTTTTATGCACTGATCAGTGGATAGTGGATCCCTAACAACCTTCCCCAAGGGAGACATACATTTACAACTTCAAGTGGAAGGGCCTTCAAAGAGATCGAGCCAGGCATCCCCATTTCACAGATGAGGAAACTGAGGCTCAGGGGTGGAAGTGACTTGCCCAAGGCCACGTGGCTTGTCAGTGTCAGAACCAACATCAAAATCTCCCTAATTCGTCAGCAGTTTGGCCCTCAAGTGACTTCTGTTTACAAAAATAAAAGGTATGCTCATGGGACTTCCCTGGTGGTCCAGTGGTAACGAATCTGCCTTGCAATGCAGGGGACGTGGGTTTGATCCCTGGTCAGGGAACTAAGATCCCACATGCTGCGGGGCAACTAAGCTCACGTGCCACAACTACACATGTGCCCTGGAGCCTGTGCGCCACAACTAGAGAAGAGAAAAAGCCTGTATGCCACAACTAGAGAGAAGTCACGCACCACAGTGAAGATCCCGCCTGCCTCCACCAAAAAAAAAAAAAGATCCCGCAGCCAAAAATAAATAAAATAAATTAATAATAAATAAATCTTTAAAAAAGCAATGTATGCTCACAAAGATGATGATTCCCTGACAGAAGATATTTAAGACGTACCCTTCAGGAGGGGAGGGGCAGGTGAAAGAGAGCAAACCACACGCCATGCTCTGAGCTAGAGGCCTCCCGTGTGCAGCGTTGCTTAGTCTTCCATTAAAAAAAATACAAAGCATTTTATGGAAGAAGAAACTGAGTTAGAAACATTAAGTGACTTTGTGATGTCCCAGAGCCAGGTGTAGGCAAAGTGGCTGCGGGATGGGAATGTCGGGCCCTGCACTGGGTCTGGAGGCCTGGAGCTGGACAACTGGCACTCTGTCTCTCTGTTGGATCACTGCCCTTCCAACTTCTTGTCACCCTGGAGGAGACTCTGCACGCTCCTCTCAGCCTGGCAGGAGCCCTAAGAATGAATCCACTTTTCCACCCTTGCCAATAGATGGATATGGACAAAAACTCACATGCCCTGTAAAACTGGGAGAAGGTTCAGAGAGGCCCAGACCAAAGTCGTAGCAGATACTGGAGTGTACTTTCTCCTTTTAAAAAATTAAATGCCATTCTGCTCAAACAAACAAACAAAAGCACCACACACTGAATCAAAGTTTCTCTGCCTATGGTGCACAGACCTGTGGGTGGGCTGGTGATGGTCATCAGAAGGGATGGATGTGCTGCTGCCTTGTTTCCACCGCTCCCTCCATACTGTCCTCTGCTTGCTTTTCCTCACCCTCCCTGCCCCTCACCTGGCCGACTTCTGTAGGAGTTTCCTCCTGGCTGATGGCTGACCCCGCCTCCACTCCATCGGTTGTACCCCTGGGTTATGCAGTGGAGAGCGTGACATTCCATCAAAGACCACAGACCTACTTGAGAATGGACTTGAGGATATGGGGAGGGGGAAGGGTAAGCTGTGACAAAGCGAGAGAGAGGCATGGACATATATACAGTACCAAACGTAAGGTAGATAGCTAGTGGGAAGCAGCTGCATAGCACAGGGAGATCAGCTCAGTGGTTCGTGACCGACTGGAGGGGTGGGTTAGGGAGGGTGGGAGGGAGGGAGACGCAAAAAGGAAGGGATATGGGAACAGATGTATATGTATAACTGATTCACTTTGTTATAAAGCAGAAACTAACACACCACTGTGAAGCAATTATACTCCAATAAAGTTGTAAAAAAAAAAAAAAAAAGACCAGACATCATTAAGGGGAAAAGAGATCCAACCAGGGGGCTTGCAGCGTGCCCAGGCTGAGAACCAGGGAATGAGATGAGAGAGAAGGGCCAGGAGTGCCCGGGATGGGCCCGGTCTCTAGCCAACCCCAGGGGAGGCGCCGACGTTCCTGCCCTGCATCCTCATCTCTGGGAGGTGGCAGAGGGTCCTGCACCCCGAGAAAGGAGACAGCTCAGCCCTGATTTTGGATTGTGCCGATTCCCGAACACAGTTTCCAAGTTTCTGTTTTCAGTGCAGAGGCTATGAGCAGCTAGGTCTCTCCAGCAGCCCAGACCTAGAGCGGGCGAGGGAAGCAGCTCGTGGGGTCTCTGCTGGGCCTGCTCCCTGGCAGCGCCGGCTCTGGGGCCGTTGAGCAGAGGGAGGATGACAGATGAGCGAGAACTGGGTTGAAACCAGGCAGCTTTGTGCTGTTTCAAGCATGTTAATTAAATATGGGGATTATATACCCCGAATCTTCACAGAAAGTAGATTTATCATACCTCATTACCAGATTTTATACACTCCACTTGGCCAAGATGGATGTTCTGTATTATAAAAGAATACTGGATTTTATGGTCCCAAACCTTCAGATATTAAGAGAGAAACATTCAGAAGTGACAGTGGTGAGAACTGAGGTGGCACTTGTCAGCCCCTGGTGAGATGCTGAAGCCGGACAGAGTTTACATGGGCCACATGCTGTCTGGATGCAGCACAGGCAAGAGGGTTCAATGTAAGTTCAGGTTGAACCGGGCCAAGCTTTTGTCCTGGGAGCGCCTGTGGGTTCATTCTCCACTTCTCGGACTCTCCCCTCTGATTTTCACAGGACCCACTCCTGATGGGTGTGAGGGGTGTGTGTGTGGGTTTGAGGGGGTGTGGGTGTGTGAGGGGTGTGTGTAGGCATGAGGGTGTGCGTGTAGGGGTGAGGGAGTCCATGTAAAACTTAAGCATAATTTTAACTTTTATCACAGGAATAGATTAAAATGTCAGATCTACTAGGCTCTTAATAAAAGAACAGCAGACCCCCAACCAGTTCCTTCTCACCTGCTTCTTGTTCCCTGGAGGCAACAGTTTTCAACTCTTAGGCTGTTTCTTTTTATATTCACCTTTACATTTCTAAAAACCACACCTGTGCTGTTATTTTTGATGTTTGCTGTATTAGGCGTGACCTGTCGGCTTCCTGCTGTGGAAGACAAGGGTTCAGCCCTCTTCCACCATCTCCCACACGCATATTCCGCCCCCCACCAATTCTCCTAATATATTTATCATCCGTTTTGGTTCAATAAACAGTGTTTCTATGACCATGTATATATTATTCACAGTTGAGTCATGTACTGTCTCTTGATGATATTTGCTTTCTTCTGCAACTACTTATTTTGTCCAGAGCAGCAAGAATGGCTTTGTTTGTGCATTTGCGGGTTTTCCATGCATCCCAGGCTGGCCGTGCCTGTCAGTGAGGTGAACCCGCCGGGTGGTCTCTCGTCTCCGGAGCCTGCTGCCCTGCAGCTCCGTCAGGTGCAGTTGCTCTCCAGATTTGCTGCACGCGTCTCATCCTGGGACTTCCTCCCATCAGCCTGGGCGATCCCTCCCATCTACTGTGCTCCATCTTCTGCTTCTTGGATTCCACCCTCCTCCTCTGTTTTGATTACTTCCTCACTGGATAGGTGGCTTCCTCTCAAAGTACATGGATGATAACATTTTGTAAGACCATGCAGGTCTCAGGAAGACCATTTTCCTACCTGAACACTGGATTGATCATTAGCTGGGTATAGTGTTCTAGGCTGCAAATATCTATTTTTGCTCACAACTTTTTTTTTTTTTTTTTTTTTTTTTTTTTTTTTTTTTTTTTTTGCGGTACGCGGGCCTCTCACTGTTGTGGCCTCTCCCGTTGCGGAGCACAGGCTCCGGACGCGCAGGCTCAGCAGCCATGGCTCACGGGCCCAGCCGCTCCGTGGCATGTGGGATCTTCCCGGACGGCGGCACGAACCCGTGTCCCCTGCATCGGCAGGCGGACTCTCAACCACTGCGCCACCAGGGAAGCCCATTGCTCACAACTTTGAATTGTCTCCTAGGTTCCAACATTGCTGTTGGTGACACTTTAATTACTGATCTTCTGTCTGTGAACTGCTTTTTCTTTCTGGAAACTTTCAGTATTTTCTTTCTCACCCTGGTGTTGTGATATTTCACAACAATGTGCCTTTGGATTGATCTCTTTGCTATCACTGAGCTCAGCTCTCAATGGACCCTTTCAATATGGAAATGCATGTCCTTTGGGACATTCTTTTATTCCTTTGATAATTTCCTCTGTTTTTCTTTCTTTTTACTTTCTAGAACATTTAGCAATCAAATACTGTTTCCCTGGATTGATTCTCTAACTTTTTTTTTTTTTTACTTTTCCTCTTCCATTTGCCGTTTTTGGTTCTATTTTACAAGTTTTATTTATTTTTGTTATTATTTTTTAACAGTACAATTGCTGTTTTATGGATACAATATTTTCTTATCTCTCCAAGGGTATGAAAATTATGATTGTTCTTCCTTCTTGTATCTCTTAGTTCATTTGTTTATTGTTTGTGGGTGGAGACTTCCCTCAAATGCTTGGTGATTCTTTTATCTTTTCTTAATATTTATTTATTTATTTGGTTGCGCCGGGTCTTAGTTGCGGCAGTCAGGATCTTTTTAGTTGCGGCGTGCATGTGGGATCTAGTTCCCTGATCAGGGGTCGAACCCGGGCCACCTGCATTGGGAGCACGGAGTCTTAACCAATGCACCACCAGGGAAGTCCCTGCTTGGCGATCCTTGGTTGTCCACACATGTCTGAGGGGAATGTCAGATTGCTGGTCAGGAAGATAAGTGTGTCAGGGCAGGGCTTATCAGCTGGGGCTTTGTTGTCCAGACATGGAGCCGTGATCTAGAAATTGCTTTGCTTTTCCCCCTATGCCCCCTCGTCCCCTAGCCCCAGGACCCCCAATATTAGTATCTGTAACCCTCTTCCCTTGGGCTTGGGGAGGAATTTTCTCCTATCTGGGGGGTCAGGCTGGGCCGTGGGGTCCTGGTCTCCCTGCTCCGGATGTCAACTTCTTCTCAATCCTCCTGTTTTCAGTATGTGCCTCTCCACATCTCTAAGTTGTCCCTGTCAACTGAGTCCTGAACCCCTCTGGCCTACTGTCCCCAGAGAGCAGCACTACCAGAGTCTTTTGCTGGACGGTGGAGAGGGCAGCCACCTGACTGTGTGGGGAGAGGGGCCGGGGCCATGGGAGCCCCTCGTACACATTTTCAACGAATCATCCTGTTTTTATTCTCATCTGCACACTCCGTCTTCAGAGCTTCCCTGTGACTCCTACTCTTGAGACTTAAGGGTTCTGTGGTCTCGTCAAATGTACCTAATATGCTTCCTCAAATTCTTGTGATCTCACCTGTCTCCCAGGCCCTTGGCCACTTGCTGGGCCACAGTTAAGGTGGCAGTGACCTCTACCCCCTTGGTTCTGGGCATTTGGCTGCCAGAGGCTGACCAGCTGCGTGTTCTACCTTTTCCTATTACTTCACCGCCTAAATGGGGTTCTGGTACCCCCTGCCGACCCCAAGAGAGACCCAGCCGGGAGAAAGAAATGGGTTTCAGCACACACAAAATTTTACCAGCTTCGTCCTGTCTTCATCTGCCTGGTTGTCTGAGAACAAAATAACTGAATCCACTGCAGAATGTCAGGTAGATGGGAACTTGAGGACGCCTACTGATGTGCGCAGACTTGTCCCTGGGTCCATCCTTCCTCCAGATTTGTGAAAAGCCCTCCCATTGTCATTCTTTCATCTGACATCATCATGGACATTGGAGACTTAAGGGTGATTTCTTTTTGTTTTGCAAGAAATCATAAGAAAACTTGGAGGATCCAGAGAGAAAACGTTCTGGGCATCATTCTTGTTTTTGAGATTCAAAAACCACCTGGTACAGAAGTGCAGCTGGCAGCTGGGAGCACATGTAGTTTCCCTGAACTGCATTTTCATGTCTCACTGTGATGTCAAGACCGAAGGGAGTGCTGGCCTCTCCTCATGGGCGCCTCCTCCTCCTCTCACACTAGGTGTGCTGAAGGGCAAAGACTTTATCTTGCTTATCTCATAGCCCCAGCACCCAGAAGGATGCTCGGGATGGGTTAGGTGTCAAGAATACCTGTGGAATTGGAGACTGGAAGTCCCTCAGACATTTCCTTAGGGACTTAGGTACCTTGGGACACCAACCTTAGAAGCAGGTAGCCTGGAGGGTCTATGAGAACAGACATGGCCACACATCTGAAATAGGCCATCCAGCTGTGAACAGGCCTCCCTCGGCTGACAGGAGCCGAGATTGTGTAGTATCCTTCTCAGAGATGGTGCAGCATTTCAGGAATGAATGAAAACTTAACTTCAGATATTCCTTCCAGCCCAGGAAAAATTCTTCCTTCGTAACCGTGCACCTTTTCTCCTCACTTTGGCTGTACTGTGTGGCATGCGGGATCTTAATTCCCTGACCAGGGATCGAACCATGCCCCCAGCAGTGGAAGCACGGAGCCCTAACCACTGGACCGCAAGGGAAGTCCCAGCCTCGCATCTTTGGGAGCATCTATTTGCCTTGGCAAGATCCACTTGGTACGCCGGCCCTTCTGGCTGTGCTGTCAGTCTTGGGAATAGCATCTTCATCTCCTCCCAGATCTGAGTCTGTGTCTTCCATGCAGAAACCAGACACATGTCAGTCCTAAGAGAGTTGGCCCGGCCATTTAACCCAGACCATTTCTTAGCTTCAGAAACACATACGTTATGTGTGTAAGTTGTGAAATGTAATAATAAAACAAACATCTGTGAATCCAAAACTCGATTTAAAAAAATATTATGAGACCAACAACGTTGAAGCTCGGCCTCCCTCTCACAAACATAATCACTTTTCTGCATCTTGTACATGTCATTCACCTGCCTTTCTTTAGACTGTTACCGTATATGTATATAGCCCTAAACAATATATTACTTATTGTTTGGTTTAATTCTATAAAAATTCTATCATGCTGTTAAGTATTCTTATGCAACTTGCTTTTTCTCTCTTACCAGAAAAAAGAATTTGTGAATTTCATTCATGACGATCTGTGTACTAGGCCTGTGTTAATTTTCACTATTGTGTTCTAGCCCATTGTGGGACCATACCACAATTTATTTCTCCATTTTCCTTTTAATGAATGTTAGTGGTGTTTCTCGTCTCTTCTAGGAAAAAAAAAAGTGCTATAAACATTCTTGAAACCATATCTGGGTACCATGTGGTATATACCTAAAAATAAAATTACCAGGCCGTATTGTAAAACTCAAACTAAACTGTACTAGTTGATGCCAAATTGCTCTCCGAAGTATTTGAGTCAAATCTTATACACTTCTGGAGAGAGTATAAAGTCTCGTCAATGTACATCTTCCCTGGCACTTGGTATTTGTCAGATTCTTTAATTGGGTGTGAAAATACATTCCATCATGTTTTCAACTTAAATTTTCTTGATTGCATAATGAGGTATCTTTTCAAAAGTTTATTAGCTATTCTAGTTTCCTTATTTGAGAATACACATTCTAGTCTTTTCCAAAGTTTTAAGTTGGATTGTGTGTCTCTTCCTCGCTGATTTTTTTAAGGAGTTAAATATATACTCTGGATTCTAATTATTTGGCCTTGGCATATGTCTTTCCCTGTTTGAGCCATCTTCTCTCTTTCAGGTGTCTCTTTTTTTTTTTTTTTTTTTTTTTTCTGTACGTGGGCCTCTCACTGTTGTGGCCTCTCCCGTTGCGGAGCACAGGCTCCGGACGCGCAGGCTCAGCAGCCGTGGCCCACGGGCCCAGCCGCTCCACGGCATGTGGGATCCTCCCGGACCGGGGCACGAACCCGTGTCCCCTGCATTGGCAGGCGGACTCTCAACCACTGCGCCACCAGGGAAGCCCCTTTCAGGTGTCTCTTGATGAAGAGAAGTTTTTAATTTTAGTGTAGTTTAAGTGATCAGACTATTCTTTTTTTCTTGAATGGTTTATTTTCCCTGTGGATAATCAATTCCATTGTCCCAGCATCAATTGATTAATCCTACTGTCTCCCATTTGCCTGAGAAATTAGCTTTATAAAAAAAGTATAATATGTGCTTATATAATGGATCTATTTTTTTGCTTTCTCTTTTGCTCCATTAGTCGATTTGTCTACCCCCACACCAATATCGCCTTATCCATTTAATAATTCTTGATGAGGCTTCCCTGGTGGTGCAGTGGTTGAGAATCCCCCTGCCGATGCAGGGGACACAGGTTCGAGCCCTGGTCCAGGGAGATCCCACATGCCATGGAACTACTAAGCCCGTGCGCCACAACTACTGAGCCTGCACCCTAGAGTCCACGTGCCACAACTACTGAGCCCACGTGCCAGAACTACTGAAGCCCATGTGCCTAGAGCCCACGCTCTGCAACAAGAGAAGCCACCACAGTGAGAAGTCCGCGCACCGCAACGAAGAGGAACCCCCGCTCGCCACAACTAGAGAAAGCCCACGTGCAGCAACAAAGACCCAATGCAGCCAAAAATAAATAAATAAAAATAAAAGATAAAAGAAAACTTGTGAACATTTAAAAAATAATAATAATAATTCTTGATGACTGGTGGGGCAAGTTCCACTCCCTTCGGCTTCTGTGGTGCCTTGACTATTTTTGTTCCTGTGTGCATATTTAAGGACTCATTAAAAATATGCATAGTAGGGGCTTCCCTGGTGGCGCAGTGGTTAACAATCTGCCTGTCAATGCAGGGGACACAGGTTTGAGCCCTGGTCCAGGAAGATCCCACATGCCACGGAGCAGCTAAGCCCCTGCGCCACAAGTACTGAGCCTGCACTCTAGAGCCCGCGAGCCACAACTCCTGAGCCCGCAAGTCACAGCTATGGCAGTCTGTGTGCCTAGAGCCTGTGCTCTGCGACAAGAGAAGCCACTGCAGTGAGAAGCCCGCGCACTGCAACGAAGAGTAGCCCCCACTCACTGCAACGAAGAGTAGCCCCCACTCGCTGCAACTAGAGAAGGCCCGCACACAGCAATGAAGACCCAACTCAGAAAAAAAAAAAAAATAAATAAATTTATAAAAAAATAAATAAATTTTTAAAAAGTCTAAAAAATATGCATAATACCATTATGACATCTAAAACAGAATGTTCTCACATACCCTGTTAACAAAGCAAATTTCCCAAACTGTTTCATGTTTTTGAAAACTCTTTGTTTGAATCAAGTTCAGGAAAAGTCCATCCCAAGAGTTTATCATGGTCTGGACTTTGCTGTTACATTACCTTAGTGTCGTTTAACATGTTCCTCTGTTCCATGTATTTCTTGTAACTAGACAAGAGACTTGATCAGATTCAAGTTCATTTTTGGGTGGGGGAGAGGCAAGATTACTTCACAGGTGGTAGTATGTATGCACTTCCATCAGGAGATGCATAGTATTTAGCTGTCTCTCTTTTGTGCTAATAGAAGCCTTTGATCATCATGGCTTAGACCCATTAATTCACTAGGGATTACAAAAAGGCAGCATTCTAATTCTATCATTCTTCCCTACTTATTAGCTGGAATTATTTTATAAAGATAAATTTCCTCTAACTGTTCATTACCTTGAGGTACATTTTATGAAAGAAAATAGGACAGGTTGGACCACACCAGAATCATCTATCCACACTGAGCACTGTCAGGTGATTCTTTTCTTTTCTTTATCAGTTTTGAAAATGACTTCCTCCAAAGGTAACAAATACATTTGAAAAGGTATCATTATAAATTCCTGGGTTAAATCTTTGTGCTTTAATCTGTTGTAGTTATTACCCTCACTGATGTCCAGTTGCCCCACCTATGGCCACTGGGAGCTGCTTCAAGTTAGATCCTGCAATTTCTTTACCTAACCCAGTAGTTTTATTTACTTTTCTGAAATCTGAAATTACAAACTATTCCAGGTTCATCTTGGACATTTTCAACCCCAGACCTGGAATTAGCTGTTTGTCTGAGATGTTCTGGTTCCTGTTAGTGCAAAATGCTATTCAGAAAAACTAGTCTGGGCATTAGGAGGCTTTATTGCTAGTAGCTTAGTCATTGTTTCTGGACTGTTAGGGTTGATAGAGCTAGGGAATTTGCACTTATATAACATACATACAGACGGACAGACATATGTACATGGAAGATAAAGCATGGGTTCTCAAGTTGGTGATTACATGGTCTTTATTTAATTTCATCAATCTTACTTCTGCAAGATTTCCCTTCTATGGCATTAATATCATTTTGAGTTCTCACCAAGAGTGTGGAAGTACTTTATTCCTCATTTAGTTTTTGCAAAACTTTTGGGTGAAAACTGGTATCTCCGTGTAGTTTTAATTTACATTTGTCTTCTTTTGAGCAAGTTGAAAATTATGTGTTTTGGGGGGCGTGTGTGTGTGTGTGTGTGTGTGCATATTCATTTATTTATAAATCTACTTGTCAAATTCCACAAAAAAACTCATCCGAAATCTTTATTAGAATTGCATAGAATCTACAGGCCAATTCTTCTCAACTTGATATTTTTATGATATTGAAGTTTTCTGCCCATGAACTCCGTCTATTTCTTTACATATTTAGGTCTTCTTTAGTTCCTTTCAATAAATCTTTTTAATCTCTTTCACAAAGGTCTTGAGCATCTTTTGTTAGACTCTCCTAGGTCCTTTATGCATTTTGTTGCTATTGTAAATGATACCGTATAAAACTTTGTGTACTTGATGCTAGAATAAATATAATTGATTTTTGTTGATTGCTCTTATGTCCAGTGGTTTTGCTAGTTTTCTATTTTAATAATTGTAGATTCTTTCAGGTTTTCCATGAAGATCATCTAGGAATAGCGATGGTTTTGTTTTTCTATTCCAGTCCTTCTATATTTCTTTTTTGTGTCTTATCTGCTGCTGAATTCCTTCAGGACGATATTGGATCACACCAGAATCTTAGGTTATCTGCGCTGAGTACTGTCAGGTGTCCCCATCTGGCTGGGGAGCAAAACTTATAAAAAAAGCTTTACTCTTCTCCACTTGCCCGTACCCCATCTCTAGGTTTGACTTCTGTGCAGCAAGATGTTAGCTGAAGTTTTGCCAGTTGACTTGCAGCAGTGAAGCCTCCCATAGCTTTGCTTCATCAGCCTGGATGGCCAGAAGGAAATGTGGATTCTTAGACCTCACGTCATTATGAGCAGGATGGGCTGGACTGAGACCCAGGGCGTCAGGAAGACCCTGGGATAGGGATCCCTGAACGAGAGTTGTAACATGTGGGTGTGGTGAGCCTGAGGAGAAGAGAGTCTTATGTCCTGAAGGCCCTGAGGGTCAGATGTGAGAAGCCATTCCACTGGCATCAAGACACAGGAGGAGGTAGACCAGAAGGCAAAGTGTAAGTATTGGGAGGCCAGTAGGCCCTAGACCACAGTGAGGAGCAGGAACAAGTGCTCAGATCCAAGCTGTGTTGCCTGGATGTTACTTCATCAACCTTAGGTCTTGCATGTACCCGTGGGTCAGTGTGGTTAGACTCAAGTTTAGCGCCATGAGGGCTAAATGCGATTATACGTGCAAAGCCCCGGCTCAAATCCTGGCATGCAGTAGGGGTTTAATCCACAGCAGTTCTTGGCAGGTGGAGCGTCTCTGTAGACATTCAGTGCTGTATCTGACAAGAGCTGCTGTAGGTTGAGCCCCTGTTGCGTGCCAGGACACCAGCTAGGGGCTTTGCTGTCTATTAGCTGTGGGCTCTTCTGCCAACTGGGTCATCCCCCCATGTGCCACGGCCCCAAAGTGTTCACCACAAGCCCATCACAGCACCCATTCTAGCCACCCATCCTCTGGAGCATACTCTTGTTTCCCTGGTCTGTGGATTCTCACCATTGCACCCTGCCTTTGACACTTGGCTTGTTAACATGTTCTAGAGTCCTTTTCCAGTTTCTGGGCAGTACTCAGGCTGCAAGCTCCATTGGCAGACTAGTCTCTGGCCCCCACAGAGCTTGGGGGAATCTCTGTATCCGTGACAAGTTGTTCCAGTCACGGGCTTATTTAGTATAGGCTGGTTTTTATTTCAGTCACCCAGAGAATAAATGAACAATGCAAATTCCTAGGACTCAATTCATCCAGGCCACAACAGAATCACGGCGGCTCTAGATTGGAGTCTGCTATTTGCTGTATGACCTTAGGCAAGTCTCCTTCAGTTGTGGCCCTCAGCTTTCTCCGTTCAACTGTTCAGGAATCTCTGACCAGAGGCTGGATGTCCCCTCCATAGTTTCCCTCCTCTGACCATGCTCCCGACTCCAGGAAGTATCTTTCTGCTGTAAAACTCAGCTGGGGAGGGGTTGGAAGATTCACTACTCTCATACCTTGCACTGTTATCATGACCAATCTCCTTTCACAGATTTTATCCTTCATTTTATGACAGCTATTAAAGACTGTTTGGAGTTCTCTTGGTTCCTTTAGGAATATTTATGCATTTTATAGGACTCTCATGAAGGAGAGGCGCCTTTATTAGAAGCAGGCAGGGAGATTCTGTATTAAGGGGCATTAGGTGGCCTCGCCCAGAGGATCATGATACTGAGGCTCCCTGTCCAACTCGCTAGTTTATGCACCTGTTTGAACGGTTTTCCTTGGGGGAGATTAAGGGATCTTTGAGAATTTCAGACTGTGCAGGGAGACTGCACTCTCACTGAGACCTTGCTGCTGTTTGCAACATCATCTGCACTTGTGGGAAGGGTGGGAAGAAAGGAGCCTGCACTCACTGTTCTGATTTTGCAGCTCCTCCACCCATGCCTTACTTCGTTTGCCCTGGAAGGATCTGGCACCTGGCCAGCAGCCTGGATTTACTTTGGCCATGTCCCCAATGGCTTTAGTCCCCACCCCGTGTTTCACCACTCTGCCTTCCTAGCACATCCCATATTTCATGGGACCTGAGGCAGTCTCTGTTTTTTTTTTTTTCTTCTTTAGAGCATTTTAGATTCATAGCAAAACCATGTGGAAAGTAGAGAGATTTCCCATATACCCATTCCTTGACACATGGGTAACCTCCCCCATTATCAACATCCCCCTCCAGACTTGGTCCATTTGTTACAATTGATGAACCTACATCTACACGTTGTTATCCCCCAAGTCCACAGTTTCCATTACGGTTCACTCTTGGTGTTGTATATTCTGTGGATTTTGACAAATGTATAATGACGTGTATCCACCATTTCGGTATCATACAGAATAGTTTTACTGCCCTAAATATCCTCATCCTTCCCTTCCCACTCAATCCCTTACAGCCACTGATCTCTTTAGTGACTGCATAGTTTTGATGTTTCCAGAATGTCATATAGTTGGAATCATAGGGTCTCTAGTCTTTTCAGATTGGCTTCTTTTACTTGGCAATATGCATTTAAGGTTCATTGGCAGTATGCATTTCTGTGGCTTGATAGCTCATTTCTTTTCCGCACTGAATAATATTTCATTGTCGATGTACCACAGTTTGTCAATGCATTCACCTACCGTAGGATGTCTTGGTTGCATCCAAGTTTTTGGCAATCATGAATCAAGCTGCTGTAAACACCCATGTGCAGGTTTTGTTTTGTTTTGTTCTGGTTTTTTGCGGTACGCGGGCCTCTCACTGTTGTGGCCTCTCCCGTTGCGGAGCACAGGCTCCGGACGCGCAGGCTCAGCGGCCATGGCTCAGGGGCCCAGTCACTCCACGGCATGTGTGATCTTCCCGGACTGGGGCACGAACCCCGCGTCCCCTGCATCGGCAGGCAGACTCTCAACCACTGCGCCACCAGGGAAGCCCCATGTGCAGGTTTTTGTGTGGACATAAGTTAGGGGAGCAGAGGCAGGTTGAGGGGCATACCATGAATTCTCTAGTCTAGTCCTTGCTTTTCAAAGTGTGGTCCCAGACCACCCAAACCAGAGACTAGGGATGGTTAGACAGGTGGATTCCCAGCTCCTCCACAGACTGAATGAATCAGACCTTCAGGAAGTGGTCCCAGGACTTGACATGTGTCACTCCTTACTTCCATTCCCCCAAAGCTGATTCTGATTCTCACTGAGTTTTGAGAACCACTGACCCATGTGCTGGGTCTGTTGCTCGCCAGTCCCTGGACCTGGAAAAGGAACTGTCTCAGGGCCCCAGAATTCGCTTCCAGCCTGAGGGGTCCCCTTGGACTGGGGTCCTTCTGCCCTGGCCCCCAGCAAGCCTCCCTCCTCCCACACTCCTGTTTCCCACTCGAGCCTGCTGCTGTCTTCCTCTATTTCTCTGCGCCTTTTTCTCCATCTCATTTTAATGGATTCTGAAGTGTTAAGGCACTTAGTGAGCGTGAATTTCTCTCTGAAATCAGTCTCTTTCTGCAAGCTTGCTTCCCCCTTCTTTCAAGTCAGCTAAATCTCACCTCCCCCAAATTAAATGGCTCCGGGCGGAACCAGCCTTGAGTTGATTACCTAATGCCATAGCAGCTCCAGTGCCGCTGATCTGGCCTGACCTAATTTGCCCAGAAGTGCTGTCCCAACATAAGCACAGTCTTTATCGTGCTTTACCCTGTTTATTATCTAGGGGACGGCAGGGAAGAGAAGGATGCTTGGGTGGGATGGGGGAACCTGCCCAAATGGGAGTGGGAATGTACCAGGGGAGGGGATGGTCCTGGCCTCTGAAGTTTGGGGTGACCCCCGAGGAAGATAAGCAAATGCTTTCCTTCCTCAGCGATGATCTGAAGCTCCTTGTCCTCACCGTGGGCCCGGAAACCTGGGGTCCCTGCACTGTGAGAAGCTAAGAGGTGTCCTGGAAACAGATGGATGTCTTTGGGTGACCATGTGACTCTGAACCTGTTTCCTCATCTACAGAACAGTGACTATCCTGTTAGGTCCCTGACCAGATGATGGATACGTTATTATCATCATTAGGCTCTGATGGACAGGTATTAACCTGCCCATTTTCCAGGTGCAGAAGCTGATACTCAGTGTGCCTAAGTGGTTTATCTGAGGTCACATGTCTGTCCTGCACAGTGAGTGGCAGAGAAGGATTCGAACCCAGCACTGCCCACTGAAGTCCTTAGTCCTCCCCTTCCCAGCAGGCCTTCCTGTGCAATGCGGCTCTTGGAGCCCAGGAGGCAGGGGTCCTGGTGGGCTTGGGCCTCCACTCCTGACTTCCCCCTTTCCATTAGGGGTGGGCGTGGCTTCCTCTTGAGCTCCTGCTCACTCCTCATGGCTGGCAGCCTTCTCTCCTTGGGTCAGAGGGGGAGGGGTTCAGACGGTGAAGGGCCCCACCACACCCGTGGGGAGGCCTGCAGGCTGCTGGGCTGAGAGCAGAGGCCGAGCAGAGGCCGAGCGGTGAGCATTCGTCATCACGGGAGGCAGATCAAAGGGCCAGGTTCACGTGTGCCTTATAACAATGTCTTGAGTGGTTTTGGCTCCCAAGGGCTGGGTTTCAATCCAGAATCTAGCTCCCATGCCATCTTTCACCTTGGTTCCCTCGACTGTCAAATGGGAGAGAATTATCCCGTGTCTGCACCCTCTCTGGTCTGGTGGGATTGTTGTGAAGATTGGACAAGTTATGGATGTGAGTGTACTTAGCACACTTCTTGGCACCCAGTAGGTGCTCAGAAATGTTTTTTATATTTGCACCTATGGAGACAAATAATACAATAAAAATCTGTTAAAAAACCAAACCAAAACAAAACCTTTAAAATGTCTGAGAGCAATGTATGGGTCGGTGAGTGTAGGCAGGACAGATTTTCTGCCTGTCAAGGACACGCCTTCAGCTCTGCAGCCCAAGGGACCGGACGCAATTCCACATCATAAGAATACCTGTCTTAGTTAAAAAAATATACAGAGGGTGATGAGGGGCTGCGCTGATTACATACACATGAGAAAGTTCAGCCTCTGTTGGTGAGATCAGCAATAATTCCTCCTGGTTTCACGTCACACCGGGGTGTCTCCAATTATCTCAAGAAGGGTCAGGAACCACTCAAGATGTTATTAATTTTAATCCATTCTAATTAAATATATAAATGGGCCACGCACCACTTTGTGGAAGGAGAAAAGGGAGGAAACAGTATCTTAAGATCAAATTTGTAATTCTCGGGTACTGGTAGCCGACGTCTCAAGGGCTGAAAATCAGGGTTATTTTTTCTTCCCTTTCTTTCTCCTCATCGTTCTCCCATCCTGTGCCCTGCTGGGTGCTCTGACTGATGCAGGCAAAGAATGGTTCTGCCTGCAGGGCCAGAGGACAAGTGAGGCTGGTGGGGTGGGGGGAGTGGGGAGGGTGTGTGGGGGTCCAGAGCCCCGGGTTCTTGTCCTGATTTTGCCTCTCAGCGTTGTGTGACTGGCTGAATCTGCTTTGGCTGAATCTCTAATGAGGTTCATCACGCTGTTCTTTCTGCTCAAGGTGAGCTTCAAGGCAACAGTGAACTGGCCAGGCCAGTGCACAGGACATCTGCATGCATTCCTTAGCTGTGTTTATTAAGCACCGTCTTGTGCCAGGCACTGGGCAACACGACCACGGGAGAACAACCGTGAGCAAAAGGGGGTGGCTTCCTGCTCTCAAGCAGCTCGTAGCAGAAAGGGGGGCATTGGGATCTGGGTACCACGTGGAAGATGTGGCCCACAAGGAGAGAGCGACTGCCGCTGTCTTTGAACTGGGACATTCCTGGGCCTTCAGATACGGCTTCCGGGGACAGCGAGGGTCTGGTCCCTGTCCACCGTGAGGACCGATGGGGGAGGGACTGTCCCCAGGCTTTCGCCTTTCCCTGCAGCAGTTCCGGAGGAGGTTTTGTGCTCAGCCTGTCTCTCTGTCTATGCTGTTGGGCAGGTTAGAGACAGAGGAGGGGTCCCAGCTCAGCATGATGGGGGGAGGATGGACGAAACCTGCCAATTGGCCCAGCTCTGAGTAAGGAGGAGGGTGTGCTGGGAGGGGGAGGTGGTCATTCACGTGGTGAGGGCCAGGCTGCTGGGGAGAGGATTTGCCCTTGACACTGAGAGGTTTCGCCGTGACATCACATCTTTTGAGGCCTCCCTGCAAGCTGTCTGGCTGTCCTCCCCCAGTGAGTCTCTTATTTAGGAATTCGAGAGACTCTGAAGACACTGCCCGAGCAGAGCTAGGGGCTGTAGGAAGCGGAGTCCAGCAGCTGCCCAGGGGAGGCTGAACAGGTGGCCCAGGTGGAGGCCCAGAAGCAGGCCTGGCTGCACTTGTTTTTGTTCTGAAGCACCCTGTCCCTCTGGCCCCTTGGCACGTGCCACTCTTCCCCTACGTCTCTGCCCCTGGCCAATGATGGTTCACCCTTCAGGTCTCATGTCGGATTTCCTTTCCTCCGGGAAGTCCCCCGATCTCCCTGGACTGGGCATTTGCTGTCCCCGTGGGGATTCACAGTCCCCCCAACCCTGCGTCCTTCATGTCAAGATTCTCAACCCCCTATCGAAACAGCCTGTTTTCACGTCTGTGGCTGCATTAGACCGTGTGCTGCGTATCCGCCGGCTCCAAGCACGGTGCTTGGCACCCAGGAGGTGTTCAGCAAATGCTTCTGGAATGAATGATGTTGAGGTTGTTGGTGCAGAGCCCACACCAGGGCTTGGGGGGACCAGTGCCACCTCAGCAGGAAGTAGACATCACTGCCTGCTGTCAGGGCCCTGGGATTAGGTGTCCCTGGCCTGGATCACAGGTGGTCTTGAGGGCTCTGGGTTGCCCTTTCTGCTCTCTGTTGCCCAGGCTGTTCGCTCCTGGGGCTGAAGCTGCAGCTGCATTCCCAGTTCTTTAAAGGTCTTGGGTGATTTTTCAAACGTTTTATCTCCAGCAGGCTTTGCCTACTGCCACACATTTAAAACCCACACATAATTTAAGGGACATTTAATCAATAGAGTCTTGATTCATTTTTCCCTTAAATCATCAGTATTATTGTTGTGAAGAGACCACTTGAAGTTCAGGAAGGCTCTTAAGCATTTTTAATAACCATTTTCTTCCCTTGTGTCCCATTTTTTAAAAAACTATCTTTTTGAAAGACACTTTTTCCATTGGTTGGACAAGCTCAAAATGCCAGATTCTCTGGGTTTCCCTGGTGACGCAGTGGTTGAGAGTCCGCCTGCCGATGCAGGGGACACGGGTTCGTGTCCCGGTCCGGGAAGATCCCACGTGCCGCGGAGCAGCTGGGCCCGTGAGCCATGGCCGCTGAGCCTGCGCGTCCGGAGCCTGTGCTCCGCAACGGGAGAGGCCACAACAGTGAGAGGCCCGCGTACCACAAAAAAAAAAAAAAAAAAAAAAAACTATCTTTTTGAAAGACACTTTTTCCATTGGTTGGACAAGCTCAAAATGCCAGATTCTCTGGGTTTCCCTGGTGACGCAGTGGTTGAGAGTCCGCCTGCCGATGCAGGGGACACGGGTTCGTGTCCCGGTCCGGGAAGATCCCACGTGCCGCGGAGCGGCTGGGCCCGTGAGCCATGGCCGCTGAGCCTGCGCGTCCGGAGCCTGTGCTCCGCAACGGGAGAGGCCACAACAGTGAGAGGCCCACGTACGCAAAAAAAAAAAAAAAAAGCCAGATTCCCAAGTGCTGAAATTGTGTACGATACGCAGTTCTGTAAGGAAATGGACTCCTCCAGAATACGTTCATATAAATATATATACATTTCTAACCAGAGCAGGTTTGGCTGGAGGTTGTCTGAGGGTTATCGGAGAAGGGCTCTCAGCTCCCAGTTGTGACTTGAGACTGGGGCTCAGGCGAGGGGGTCTGGTCTCCTCCAGGAACGCCTCACGTCTCACACTTGGAGGTGTCACATCTTTGAAGCACCAGATGCATACATGGCAGGCAGTTATCTCCATTTCCCTGGATCTGATTCGATTCTCTGTCCCTGCTGTGGTTTGCCAATTACATCATACTTTTACAGAGTGCTTAGTGCATACCAGGTATCATGCTAAAACCTTCATCTGCATCCTCTCGTGAAGTTATTATCCCATTTTGCAGACAAGAGCATTGAGGCAGAGGGCTTCTGTGTGAGTTTCCTGTGGCCTCTGTGACAAATGACCTCAAACTTGGTGGGTCAAAACAATGGAAACCTAATCTCTTGCGGTTCTGGAGGCCTGAAGTCTGAAACCAAGGTGTCAGTGGGGCTGTACTTTGGAGAGGGTTCCATCCTTGCCTCTTCAAGCTTCTGGTGGCTCTGGCATTCCTTAGCTTGTGGCCGCATCACTCTATGTGGTCACATTGCCTCCTCCTCTTCATGGGTGGTGTCTGTTGCTCTCTGTGTCTGTCTCCTATAAGGACACATGCCGTTGGATTTAGGGCCCTTATGGATAATCCAAGATAAATTCTTCTTAGGATCCTTAACCTAAGCCAACTTTCTTCATATAAGGTATAATAATCACAGGTTCTGGGAGTTAAGACGTGGACATATCTTTTGGGGGCCACCGTTCAACCCACTACCACTTGTAAAGAGCTCAACCAGCACCTGAACCCAAGCAGTGTGACTGCAGAGGTGGGGCTTCTCAGCACTGCCCTGGGCTCCCTGCTGCATGGCTAATGTGCTAGGACATCAGTGATAGAAACTGCAAAAGTTGCCAGCCTCAGTCAGCTTGGTTGGGGTTTTAATTGGTCTTTCCCCCTGAGGGTACTATCCTGTCTTAGTCCATCTGGGTTGCTGTAACAAAATACCACTGGCTGGGTGACTCTTAAACAACAGACGTTTATTGCTCACACTTCTGGAGGCTGGGAAGTCCAAGATCAAGGTGCCAACGTGATCATCCTCTGGTGAAGGTCCTTTACTGGTTCACAGCCAGCAACTTTGTGCTGTGTCCTCCTTATACGGTGGAAGGGGCTAGGGATCTCTCTGGAGCCTCTTTGATGAGGGCAGTAATCCCGTTCATGAGGGTTCCACCCTCATGACCTGAGAACCTCTCACAGGCCCCACCTCCTAATACTATCATCTTTGGGGGTTAGGATTTCAACATGTGAATTTGGGGAGGTATATAAAAATTCAGATTGCAGCATATCCTTTCAGTCTTTTTTTTTTTTTTTCTATCTTGACAAAAATATTTGGGTCTTTTCACTTCAGCACATAAACTCCAAAATTTATGTGGCTGGTGTTCTGTACTGTGGACCATGGCCTCACATTGTGGACAGTTATGTGTCTGACGCTCCACCCTGACACAGTGGTGGGTGCTGACGGGGATGTGTGATTGTTATATTAAATTAATAGATATTAATATGTATTAATATATCTATTATTAGATTAATCCATATGAAAGTATCATATTTTTGGACAACTAACGTCAAATATCAGCGATTTCATCGGGCTCAATCTCATATTTATTTAAAATATATCACCCCTCGGCATTCTCATCTCTTCCCCCAGCTTGTCTTCCTCCTTTTGCTTCCTCCAGAGGCCAACTGAATATTCCAGTCTCCTGCATGTGCCTTTGATTTCAGCACGTGGCTCGTCTGACGCATCTCCATTCTTTAGTCATTCAGGCACATCTTGGGCAGGTTTGGTGCTTTGTCATGCACCAAATCCCATCCTAATTTCAACTGTCTCCAAAGAAGCCACAAAGCAGCCAGCCCATCTTGAAGTCATCAGCTCGTATTAAAGGTTCAGGAGCATCTGTTTGAAACCAACATGTTATTTTCCTGCCTTGCGTACTGTGCCCACTAACATGAAGTACTTACGGGTAGTGTCAGGTTGGGTCCAAGTCTAAAAATATCCCCTTCCCTTCAGCATCTGGTCTTTTCTGAAGAGTGCCCTGACTCACAACCAGAACTTCTCCACACTCTAAACATTTACACATTTAATGCATCCTGAAATATTAACCTATATTATGCACAAGCAGCAGTGTAAATGTTTCCTTTCCTGGCAAGGACTGTGTTATTGGAAATCGTTTATTGAGATTTATGTCTTAACAGTGCCGAAGGGCTGTTTGCATTTTTAAGGTTGCCAAAAGCCAAGGTGGAAATTCTGGGGTGGTGTTTACGTGAAGATTTGGAGTCGCTAGGCATGGCCCTCCCAGGACTGAGCTGTCAATCAACCTGTTAACCTTTCTCAAGTGTGCACTATTTGTGTGGCTACAGGATAATGCGCTGGGTGTGTGACCTTGGGCAAATCGATCTGCCTCTCTGAACCCTCATTTCTAGAGCCCCATCTTATGATGGGGTGATAATAATGGCACATGCTTTGTAGGGTAGCTAGAAGGGCCCGTGCATTTGGCCCAGAACCAAACCTACCTCCTTCTAACTCCAAATATAGAAGAGCATTTTGTAGGAAGTAAGTTCTCTGTTGCTGAAAGTGTCTCGGCAGAGATTGAGAAATCGATCAGCAGGGCTCTTGCTGAGGGGATCCCACTGCTGCATGAAAGAAGGGGACCTATTTGCCCATCTAGCCCCAGGAGTCTAGGCTTATGTGCCATCTTGATCTGGGAAGAAGGTAAAAATGTACATCCTGGAAGGTGAGAGGCAGGAGAGATGATCAGAGACCTCAGAATCTGGTACTCAGCACAGAGTTAGCAACTTGGTCAGAGTTTAGTTGCTATATAAGTGTTCAGTAATACGTACTTACTGCGTACTTGCCGTGATGCCAACATAGTACAAGGTCCTAGGGACACATAGATGGATGTGCCTGAGCATCTGTCCTAAAGGAATGGTGCCTCAATATGTCTATTGCCATCACGAAGGATTTGGGGGAAAACAGCGCAGAGAAGAGAAAGAGAGAGAGCTAACATTTGTCAAAGACCTACTGTGTACCAAGCATGGTATATATTATCTCCCTAAAACTTTGTGAGTGAGGTACTATTATCTCCATTTTACAGGTGCAGAAATGAAGTCTCAAGGAGACTGTGATTTAATCAGTCTCTGTATCACTCAGGATGAGCTAGGTTATGCTGTAGCAACAAACAGCCCCTGAATCTTTGTGACTGAAAACAGAGGTTTATTTCTTGCTCACTTGGTATATCCACCATGGGACAGCTGTGGGTTCTGCTCCTTGCTCTTTTTCTTATTTAGGAACCCAGGCTGATGGAGCAGCCACCATTTGGAACCTTGTTTGCCATGCCAGAGGGAAAAGAAAGTGTAGTGAGGCAAGCCTTGGCCCTTGAAGTTCTCATTTCAGTGGCTTTAGCAAGTCGTATGGCCACACCCAACTTCCAAGAGGCGGGAAGATCAATCCTACCACCTACCTGAAAGGAGGGTGCCAGGATGGTGGTGCGTAGCCCTACTGACTACCAGTCTCTCAGCAAGCGGCAGAGCCAGAAGTCAAGTCCATGCTGTGTCCACTTTATCATGTGGTTCTAGTGTCTGGTGACTCTCTGACTTCTGCAGTGAGACATGGTCCCACCTTGGTGACAGTGACACTGCACTGTGACCAGGCTCCCCTCCACCACTGTAGCCCCAAGCACCCTTGGTCCCACTTAACGTCCAGGCTCTTCATGAGGGATTTGCCCACTGCTGCCATAAGCAGCATGAGAGGCTTGGGAAAGGCTTCAGACAGCCTCCTCCCACCTCGGCTCCAGGAATAGGGAAGGCCTCGCGGCATGCACAGACCAGATACCAGTAAGAGCCTCATCAGCAAGATGGAGCCAAAGAAGCTGGCCGTCATCTGAGGAGAACAAGAGGATGTGAGGGGTGTACAAAAACCCTACAGGCTGAAGAAAGAGACAGTCTTGAAAGTAGCTGTAGGGTCAGCTCAGGTTGCCATAACAGGATCCACCGACTGGGTAGCTTAAACAATAGAATTTTATTTTCTGACAGTTCTGGAGGCTGGATGTTCACCATCAAGGTGCCCACAGGGTTGATGCCCGATGAGGCCTCCCTTCCTGACTTGCAGATGGCTGCCTTCTCGCTGTGTCTTCGCTTGGCCTGTGTGCACACATGGAGAGGGAGACAGAGACAGAGAGACAGCCAGCTCTGGTGTCCTACAGGGTAGGGCCTCGGCCTCGTGGCCTCAGTTAACCTTAAATACCACCTGAAAGGCCCCCTCTCCAAGGGCAGTCTCATTGCGGGTCAGGGCTTCATTATGTGAGTTTGCGGGGTGGAGGCAAATTCAGTCTACAGCAGTAAGAGAGAAAAAAATCCACATATGGGTGATGGAGGAGGCAGGGAAAGTGGGTCTGAGGCCCCAGTTTGAGCAGTTATTCTTTCTGTCATCCGCATCACCTCGAGGGCTCCGCTGCTCCGCCTACATATATAAGGTGTGTGCTGAGTGCCTCGCGTGGGGAAGGGAGAAACACACAGTCCTTCCCGCCGCCCCTCTGAGCCGCTGTTTCTCGGTTGGCAGAATGGAGAGGGCCATTCTCACCTCGCAGAATTTGCTCTGACAGTTCGGAGTGAAGGTTCGTGGACATCTTACGGAGCTGGAGTTGCCTCAGGGCGGCTGTCCTTCCTCCTCCCCTACCTTGTGTCCGCACAGAGCTCGGGACATAGTCAGGCGGTAGATACGGGTGGGATGATCCGTGGGGCCAGGAGGTAACAGAAGGATGAACCACGTTCGTGTTGAGCTCCACCCATCCTGAGCCAGAGCACCTTAGCCTCTGCCTGTGGGGGAGGAGTGTGACGAGAGCAAACGGCCAGCGTGGGGCTGAGGAAAGACAGTGAGCTTTGGGGTGGATCCATGGGTTCAAATCCCAGCCCTCCAACATTTTCTGGATGAGCAATGTGGGACCAGGGTCCAAAAATGTTTGATGTGTGGGTGGGTCTCAATTCGCGGTAGCTAGTGCTATTGAGATATGGATCTGCCACAGGGGCCAATGGACATTCAGAGCATTTGAGAATTAATAACTCTCGCCCCTTTCACCACTTCTCTCTGGGGTGGGGTTTTTATTTTTATTTATTTTTTACAACTTTATTGGAGTATAATTGCTTTACAATGGTGTGTTAGTTTCTGCTTTATAACAAAGTGAATCAGTTATACATATATATATGTTCCCATATCTCTTCCCTCTTGCGTCTCCCTCCCTCCCACCCTCCCTATCCCACCCCTCCAGGCAGTCACAAAGCACCGAGCTGATCTCCCTGCGCTATGCGGCTGCTTCCCACTAGCTATCTGCCTTACGTTTGGTAGTGTATATATATCCATGTGGGGCGGGGGTTTTAACCCAGTGGCCCCCTGATGATGGGAGAGTAGCTGTCCCTGCCACAGTCCCTCCCTAAATCACACACTTCACCTGAGCCCCTCCATCAATGACCCTCCCCTGGCATTCCCTCCTGGGCTGGTTCTTAAGCTGCGGATGATGGAGAATCGCAGTCCCTTATCCTCAACCAGACTCTTGATGGGAGGGTGTTTAAATTGGACCGATGGCTTACTGTTTTGTCCTCAAGAGGAGGCAGCCTCTCTGAAGGGCCCTCCAGTTATGCATCATTGTAAAGGCCCCTCTCGGAAGCTCCTGGAAGTCATCTGGAGAAAAACAGCCCCTTCTTCCAACCTTGGACTTCTCCGCCCATGCCACTGGTTTCTGACAAGCCCTCCTGGTTTCTGCTTTCCTCCCGGCCCTGCCTGAGGTGCCCGGGGCTCCCCAAGGCCCTGGTAATGCTCTGATGACGGCTCAGTTACTCCATCTTCCTCTCTTGATTACTCTTCCTCCCTCATCATTATTCTTGCAGGACCACGGCTGTGGGTGCATGAACTCCTCTGGGCTGAAGCCCAGAGATGCTGCTGGATTTATGGATGTGCTTAATGGCGTTCACAGTCAGATTCCCCTGGGCACCATCAGGATGCCCTCAGCCATCTGGGGGTTCCGGCTGGCCTTTTAGTTGTATTCAAACTAAGTTTTATCGAGCACCCACTGCTGGCTGTAGCTGCTCCAGGCGGTGGGTCTGCACTTTATGACTTACCAAATCTACTCTTCATCATACACATAATAAGCATCCCCCATTCATTTAGTCCACACACGGATGGGGTATCTACTCTACAGCATGAACTACACAAGGGCTGTGTACTTCCTAGTGTTAGTAAAATATAAACGGCCCCTGCCTCGTACAGGCTTATGTGGGAAAAGAAACAAGACACATTATCTCATTCGGTGAATGAGAAATTAAGGCTTTTTTTTTTTTTTTTTTGGCAGTACGCGGGCCTCTCACTGTTGTGGCCTCTCCCATTGCGGAGCACAGGCTCCGGACGCGCAGGCTCAGCGGCCATGGCTCACGGGCCCAGCCGCTCCGCGGCATGCGGGATCCTCCCGGACCGGGGCACAAACCCGTGTCCCCTGCATCGGCAGGTGGACTCTCAACCACTGCACCACCAGGGAAGCCCAAGGAAGGCATTTTGGGACCCCAGAAGGAGAGACGTTGGGTCCAGCAGGACAAGAGTTGGGAGGGTGAGGAGGGGAAACGTTGGGCTTCCTAGAGTAGGTATTTCCCAGGCTGTGTCTTGAAGGATCCATAGGACCTGGACAAGCAAAGGATGGTACAGGGAGGAAGGGTGAGCAGGCAGAGGTGAAAGCATGGGCAGAGAGTGCCTTACTCTTACAAAGGTTAAGACCAGCGGCTGGCAGCTGCCGCGGTCCTTAACATAGTGTCTGCCCCAAAGTCCTCATTTTATTTATTCTTATTCTTAGAGAAAAACTCATGTTTGAAGACCCGCTTGAACCCAAAGCCTCAGCTTCTCCATCTGTAAAGTTACGGAAGTGAACTTATTCATTTATGCTATTCTTACGAGTTTGGACCAGCTACATGATTTTGAATTCCAGGAGCTGAGCTCAGCTTTGACGTTTATTATGTGTTTTCTTCCCGAGCATGTGCTCGAGCTGATTTGGCTACTGAAGGTTGGGGCTGATGGGACTTCTTGGCTTCAGGGGCCAGTTTGGGGGAGAGAAGAAACTTTCTCCATCCCAAGCCACCACAGCCCCACGTGAGGCATATAAATGCTGATGGAGACATAATTCACTTCTTGTCGGTCAGTGTTGCCAGGGAAGCCAGGATGTTGCTCTGAAGGCCTCTACCAGGCTTCTCTAAAGAGAGGGGGCTGGGTGGTCTCTCTCTAGCCCAGGACAACCGTGCCCACCAAGGAATTGCCCTCCCTTAAAAGATCCAATCTGTGTATTCGTAAAAATCCCTTTCCAGTCACCACCTTTTCTTTGCTCTTCTTTCTTGCTGTACAACTTTTCTCAAGTAAAGCCTGAGGCTTGAAGTGGGTTAAAGCAGAGCTTTCAAAGCCTCAGTGACTCAGGCTGGAGGAGCTTTTCAGAGACATCCCGCAGAATCTGGTCTGGCTGACTGCCCAGGGCTTGGTGCTCTCTCTGAGCCCTGACCTGAGGACTGCAGGACCCTCACTGGGCTTGGGATCCATCCCCGCATTTGGTGAGTCACTGTCTGAAGCAGGCCTATTAGCGAGAAGTGCCTCTGGTGCCGTGGCCCTGTCCGCCCACGGGGGCCCCCTCCTCAGACCTCCTCCGCGTTAGCCTTGGCTGGCTCTCAGGTGGTGAAAGCAGCCGTACCTTGCACTCTGACACTTGCCTCCTGCCGCGGGTGCCCGGATCACGGAACGCGAGCGCTGTCCTTCTTTTCCAGAGGCATGGGCTGCTCCCCTCTCTCCAGTGCATTTTCCACTTCGGCCTCTTGTTCTCTATTTAGCTCTGCGCACAGTCTTCTGGCGTCGTGCAGACAGACTGCAACCCACCCCATCACATCTGTGTCCTCTTTCCCGCAGGGCCCAACAGAGTGGCAAATCAGTGACTGAAAGGGCTGATGCATTATGGGTGTCGTAGATTGATCAGTCCCAAGGCTTCACTCTCTCCTTGTGATAGGATTACACACCCACACCCCTTGCCCTAGGACTTTGTAGTGTCTTTCTACAGAGAAGGTGGAGTATTTATCTCTACCCCATTGACTCTGGGTGTGGTCATGGGCTGTTAGCCAATAAAATGCTAGTAGATGCACAAAAGCAGAGTCTCTAGTCGTACTTGTGTAATTTTGCCCAGACTTGCGTTTCTGCCGTTTGCTAGGAGAAGGGACTGCCCAGATGAGTTGCTGGTCCTGGAGAGAGATGTGGAGCAGACCGGAGCTCACCCCACACCCCTCAAAGCCAGAAGTAGAGCTTCCCCTGAAATCTGCATTCCTTAGAGGAATAAATATTTTTGTACCACTGGGGGTTGGGAGTTTTCTGTTATGCACAGCAGCTTTGTAGAAGACCATCTGACTGTCATAAAGCATCAACTTGATGCAGGGGCTGCATCATTTCCTAGTTCCATCAGATCCTATGTACGAACACGGTAGGAAAGCCCGAGTTTTCTGAATGGAGATGGAGGTGGGGAGGATGAACTCTGGTTCATGACTCAGTGTGCTTGGTTGATACCCTGCTCCCAGTCTGGGTCTGGTGGAATCTACCGCTGTGTTATAGCCCAGGTCGTGTGTGGAATCTCTCAATTTTTAAGTACTGAATCAAATTCATACACCACTCTGCAGGCAAAACGAAAACGCTTCTGACCAGCCCGTGGATTGCCAATTTACAGCCTGTGGTTCATCCACCCCGAAAGTACCCCTCCTCTGAACCCTTGGCATTGGCTAAAATTCTCATGGAAGGATCCAAGAATGCAGAACAGCTGTCAGCCTAGTGGTATAGCCTGTTCTCTGGATGGTGTTCCTTTGGTGCTGCTGAAATAGTTCAGGTCTGCCAGGAGAAGAGCCCTGGACTGAGAACCCTGAGTTCTGAGTTTGAGTTGGAATCCTTCTGCTAGCTTGACTTGCTGTGGGACATTGAGTGAGTCACTTTCTCTCTGTGGGCCTTAGGTTTCCTATCTATGTAATGACTTTACCACTTAGAAGCTGAGAAGCTGGGAACGAATTACTTAACCGTTCAAGCGTTAGCATCCTCATCTGGGAACTGGGATCCCACTGCTCCCCTGTCCGAGTTGAACAAGGACCCAAGGACTGAATCCGACATGAACAGAGGCTGTGAGCAGGCTGCCCAGCACACACAGTCCACTGGCTGTTCACTGCAGCTCCTGCTGCCGCCGGGTATTAACAAGAACAGTAATAAATGAAAAACATGGTCCGGGATTCTCTGCTCCCAGTCTGGGTCCGGTGGAATCTACCGCTGTGTTATAGCTCGGATTTGCGTGTGGAATCTCTCTACTAGGAGCTGGGGCCAAAGTTGGCACACAGAATTCTGGGGCAGTTGTCTTAATTCGAGCAGAAATGCACTGTTCTTATTTCCTCTCTGTCTAGTCCGAGGTCCTGCTACATCCTCTCATTCCCTGCCCAACCCCTTGATGCCCCTTGGTAGGCGTTCCCTTCACTGTCGGTTTCTTTGCTGACGGCCCGTTTGCATCCCTGTCCCTCACACTTGACCCTGAGCACCCGCCTTCCACAGGTTGGCTCTCCTTGACTGCCTCCCTGCAAGGTGCTCTGCAAGGGGTTTCATGCTGAGATGCGAGACCCTTCCCGGCTGCCAGCCTGCTGCTCATGTGAGTTTCTAAACCCTGTAGCACCCAGGTCTCTTTCCCCAGGCCAGGACCAATAGTAAACAAACGGATCAGAACACTGCTCCAGACACCAGAGAGTCTAGAGGACGTGGTGAAGGTGGTGTAACATTGGATTCAAAGCCATGTCATGGATTAGCAGACCCTCTCTGGAATCAGGGGACAGAAACTTGCTTCAGACTATCTTGAAAGAAAAAATGATTGATTCATGTAACTTGGAAGTTCACGGGTTGAGCCCGGGCCTCTCAGACGTTGTTCCCTGTCTCTCCCCACCCCCACCCCAGTGCCTTCTTGGTGCTGCTGGACTGGTGTGCTCCCTGCCTTTAGAGAACGTGACTGGTAGTGGTAGAAACCCAAACGGGAACAGGGCTGCCCTTCACTTCCAAGGAAGGATTCTGATCGGCTTCCCTTGGACCAGTCACTGTCGCTGGGGGATGAAGAAGCAAGTTTGGCCGAGCCTGGCTGTAGCATCAAGTGTGTGTGAGGCGTACCATTCCAAACATTTGCTCTAGAACCCCAAGCAAGGGGGTGGGGATGTGGCTCTCCAAAGGAGATGAGCTGGGCTGCCCACGAATACTTGGCCTGTCCTGTCCAGGATGTTGTGCAAAAGCCTCAAGTCACTTCTCTTGGTTCTTTGTAGATCTCACTTGACAACTCTGGGTGGGGGAAAGTGCCAGCAGGCTCTCTACTGTAGGAAGGTCTAGTGTATACTGTCAAAGGAAAAGGGGAACTGGCTGGATTCTCTGCACCAGTGACATCTGGGATGCTGAAAGGAGTACACGTGGGCTTGCATAAAAGCAAAATTGTCTGACGTGCACGTATAGAAAGCAGAGGCTGGGTATTGTATAACATAGTGGGCCCACTTGCATTTAGATGGCAGGGAAAGGGCCCCTGCTCCTCCATGGGAGTTGGTCCGCCTGCAGCCCATCCCTTGCGTCTGGTCTGGCTCCCCACCCCATCACCTCCCTGACTCCTCTAGTTTAGACCTCCTCTGTGCCCATCTGGACCCAGTTCTTCGCTTTGCCCTCCCACTCCTGCTGGCTCCCTCCTGCCCATGTCCCATGGAGCTGCAGGTGCAGGTCTTACTGTGTTCCCTGCCTGCAAACCTCTGCCTGTTCTTATTACCCAGCAGAACAAAGTCTCAGCACCTTTGTTACCCACGATCCTTCCTAGGCTCGCTTTTGTCCTCTGCTCCCGACTGAAAAAGCACAAGTGGGAGTCCAGCTGGCCTGGATTTGAGTCTTGTTGCTGCCTTCTAATACCCAAGTAATTTTGGACTTGACATTCACTCTCTCTGGGGCTCAGACGCCTGTAAAATGGAGTTGAAATCCTTCTCTCCCTCTCCTTCCTTCCCGCCTCTGCCTCCCACCAGCTCTCTCACTCTTTCGCCCACTTTCTCTCCCCCCCTTCCTCTCTCTGTCCCTCCATCTCTCTCCCTTCTTCCCACTCCTGCTTTCTGTCACTTTCTCCCTCCCCTGCACACACACCTTGCAGTGAGCCGTGGGGACTGAGTGATGTCTCGTGCAGACAGAGCACCCAGAGCAGAGCCTGCCCTCGGTGCCTGCCTGTTGCCTCGTGTTCTCCACTGCATGTACCCTTGTTGTATCATAAGGGATTTGTCCGGACTTTATCCTGGCTTGCTGGCATAGAGCTTCTGAAACGAATTTCTCAAGTGGTGGGAGTACCTTTGTAATTCATGAGCCCCTTAGATTAAACCTAAGTTATGCTAATGAGATGAGTTGACTCAGTATGCAGATGCGTCCCCAGAAAGACCAACTGCTGCATAATTAGAGGGTTGGAGCTTTGAACCAGCCTGACCTCCGGGCTGTGGGGAGGGGCTGGAGACTGAGTTAGTAATCATCCCTCTGTAACGAAACCCCAATAAAAACGCCGGACACTGAAGCTCAATGGAGCTTCCTGGTTGGTGAACCCATCAATGTGCCTGGAGGGTGACAATCCTGACTCCCACAGGGAGAGGACATGGGGGCTTACCGTTTGGGTCCTTCCCATCCCAGACCTGTCTGGTGTGTTTCATTATTAGGCTGGTCCTGATCTGTATCTTTTATAATAAAACTCTAATAATGAGTAGAGCGCTTTCCTGAGTTCTGTGAGCTATTCTAGTGAATTATCAAAGGGGGACATAGGAACCTCCCCCCGCCAATTTGAAACCAGTTGGGCAGAAGCATGGGTGGCCTGGGGACCCCACTTGTAGCCGGTGTCTGAAGTAAGAGCAAGTCTTGTCAGGAGGCCTGCTTAACTTGTGGGGTCTGCACTAACTGGGTGGGTAGTGCCAGCATCCAGTTGCGGTTCACTGGTTGACGTTGAAACAGAGCAACCTTCTACCGGGCTGTACGTCTCTGTGGGCTGTTCTCCTGTGACGTCTCTTTCTATCCGGATTGTTCTTCTGTTTCTCATTGGATCAGAAACTCCTATTCACCCTGCAAAACTCACATGAGATGCCCAGCTCTCAGAGGCTTTCTCCCTCAACTTGTTGGAATGGAAAATCCCAAATACGTGCAATTAGAGAAAATAATACAACAATATTGTAATAATACAATAATACAACCAACTCACACACTTATCGCCAGCTTCAACAGGCACCCACTTCCTGCTCTTCTTGCTTCCTCTCTTACCATCCTTACGCCTCAACATTCAGAGGCTCTTCACGGTCTCTGCAGAGAGGTCCAAGGTGCCTGCTGAGGTCAAGGAACTGAAGACTTGTCCGAGGCCATCCCCCAGGGAGCACAGCAGACCTGGGATGTAGCTGCCTTGCATCAGTGACTTGTATGCAGAGGGAAATGAAACACACTTACATAAAAGCTGGATTGGCACGACAAGCAAATTTACAGAGAACTGCGTGTCATTTGAAATAATAAGACCACCATTGTTTGGAAGGCAGCAGATGGGAAAGAGCACACGTCTTCTCAACCAGCATTTGGGTTTATCTGAGAGCCTCATGTTAATTCAGTTCACCAAATATTTTTCCAGGAGCAGTGGTGTGGGCTGGGTGGTAGCTAGGACCCGGTCATGCGTGGGGGAGCGAGGGTGGGGTGGGGAGGAAGGTGGTGCTGGGATTTTCCGACATGTTCTCTCTTCTTGAAAGATTTTTACCCCACCCTTTCTCCTCTCCTCCCTCCCCCATTCCTCCCTTTCTAAACTGCCTGCGGAGCTCTGGCATTGTGCCGAAGGCTGGGCTTGTGGTGGTGGTGATGATGGTAAAGATCACAAGAATACATATAATAACGGGCACTTACATAGGGCTTATCATGTAGCAGGCACAGTTGTCAGGGTTTTACATGCATTCCTTCAGTGAATTCTTACACCAACCCATCGGCTGATGGTCAGTTATCATCTGTTTAACAGATGGTGAAACTGAAAAACAGAGAAGTTAAATCACTTGTCCAAAGTCACACAGCTCCTAGGCATGCAGAAAGGAATAAGACACACGGCTGCCAGCTTGTGTGGGCTCCCACAAGGATAGTTTTTGAGCATCAAATAGAATAATACAGTATTTATGAGTTCTTGGTTGGTAGCAGTCCAGGAGAGATGGGGGTGGGGGTGGCGGAGAGAGGAGAAGAGAGAAACACTTTACAGCAGAATGCCAGCAATCAATGTAGAAGGAATGAGAAAGTTACCAATTTGCGACCTCTAGTGCAAGGCCCACAAGGGATGCTGAGACCATTGGGTGAAAGGCATTGGGGAGCAGGATATTAATATGATTCCAGAGAATCAGCCCACAGATTAACTACAAATTACAGCAGGAAAAATGGGCCTTTATGGTGAGGATAGTAGCCACCACCTTAACTGATGATCAAACCTAGTGTCTCTAAGAGAGGGAAGTCCTGACGTTATGGGCTTCCTGATGTGATACAGTGAGAAGTCGATGACATCATCTACTTCAGGGGGTTGGGCCTGAGCCTCTATTTCTAACAGTACCTGAGGTGATGCGATGCTGTTGGTCTGATAACTGCAGTTTGAAGTAATGGAAGTCTAGATTAAACGAGGTCAGAGAGCATCACCACCTAACACAACGTGTGAACCTTTGTTGGTTTTAGACTCAAAGAAAGAAACAAAACTGTTTACAAAGGACACTCTAGCATCCCCAAAGGAACAACTGGGGAAATTTGAATACGTGTTACATATTAGATAAAATTATAAACTTATTGTTAATTTTTCTTATATGATTTTATAGGAGAATGTCCTTATTCTTAGGAGCTATAGGCTCAAATACTTTCAAATGGTTTACACACCACACACACTTGCACACATACACATATAAAGAAAATGTGTAAAATCATTAGTGATCAAATGAAGGGAATTCATTGTCCTTTTCTGTAATTTTTCTGTAGGATTGAACATTTTCAAAAAAAATGAAACTTGGGGAAAATGAGGCTGGAAATAAGAAATGACCCTTTGGGTTGCTGTGAGGTCAGAGCAGGTGTGTCTTGAGCTCAGATGGTGAACCTGGGGGTGGGTGGTGCTCAGAATGCAGCTCCTCCCTCCCCACTTTATCTCACAAGCTAAGGGGGGCCCATGAAGGACTCCAGAAATTCCTGGTGCTGAGCCTTTTGGGGACCCCCTATTACGTAAATGGGTTTGCTTCTCAGCTCCCTGCAGGCTTAGGGGTCCATTGCCTGGGGTCTAAGTCTGTTACTTCTTCACTTGTTTTCTTGCTTCCCGTGTTTGGTCGCTTTTGTCTTCTTGCTCATTTTCTTCATGTTTGTTGGTTTATTTTGTTTTATTTTTTTAATTAAAAAGACCTTTATTTTTAGAGCAGTTTTAGGTTCATAACAAACTGAGGAGGAAAGCACAGAGCTTCACCCTCACCCCCATCCACAGCTGCCTCCATCATCAGTACCCGCCACCTGTTACAACTGATGAACCTGCATCAGGACATCATCACCTTAAGTCCATAGTTTATATCAGGGTACATTCTTGGTGTTGTGCTTTTATTTTACTTTCAAAACCCTTTCAGTGGGATTTTGGAAGGGAGAAAAAGTAAATATTGGTGTAAAACTCACCTTCTTTCCCAGAAATCACTTCCTTTTTTTCATGAAAATTTTTTTCTCTCTCCCTGGCCCTGTTGTAGCCTCACTTGTGCAGGAAAGTCTTGCCTTTGCCGGGCATTTGGAGGCTCAGGGAGGCTGCAGGCAGTACCTGGGCTCCCTCTGGATCCCAGGAACGGGGCAAGGGCTGCCCCAAGTGCAGCGTGAGGGCACCCCCTCCCACATTCTGTGCTCACAATGCAGCCTCCTCCCTCCCGGCTTGGGCCCTGGTTCCCTTGTCCCACTGGTATGGATTGGACATTTGTGAGTTATGTTTCTGTGTTGAAATTAATTGGCATGTGCCCAGAGGGGAAAACAAAACACCAGTGAGGAGTGCAAGCCCCGTGGCTGGCTCCCACTTTGGCAGGGCAACACCAGCTTTTCTGTGGACGCTGCAAAGGCTTTCCTCCTTTGAAGTGGTCTTTCTGCTCCATGAAATATTTAATGAAGGCGTGTTGCAGATAAGGCTTGAGACACCTCTGAATCTATTGGCTTCCCTTCTAAAGCGTGCTGCCCTCGGTTCTGTAACAAAGAGCCAGATCTGCTGGGAGCACCGGCTGGTGCTTTGGAGGCCCCGGCGAGGCGGGTTCTCTCCTCTTGGTCAGGTCGGCGCCGACCTTTCCAGAACCCACCGCCCAGCGCTGCGTTGACCCGGTTCCCAGGCATCCGCGTCATCTCTGCAGAGGCGGCCTCCAGCCTCACGATCTCTAGGAGGAAACATTCCTTCCTGCTGTCTGCCCTCGATTTGCCTTTGTTCTTTCACCCTTAGAGGGCAGAACGGAGACATTCCCCGTCTTTGTGATCTTTCTGTTTACAGTTTTACCCAATTCCATGTAAGTGCTTCTCACCCAGCTGGTTCTGAAATACATAAAGCCTCCCCTCCCTTTTGTCCTGTAAGCCGCTTCATGTTGTTCCTTAACTACTTCCTCTTCAAAGGGGTGTGATTCCCTATCTCCTCAAGCCCCTTCCCCATCCAGCCTTCATAGCTCACATAAAGAACCCGCTTTCTCAAACAGAAATTCAGCCACCTCACTTCCTAGCCTACAACCAGTCCTTCACTGGTTCTACCACAATGATTAGACTAAATTTTACCTTCACTCTTGCTAGGTGTTCAGGAAACACTGGTTCACTGTGTGAATCCATGTCACGTCCACTGCCTGCCTCTTGGGGCTTGAAGCCCTTGACTCCCTGACTCAGACTGCACATTTGAAAATGCCGGTTTTATTCCCCACTTTCTCACGCTGTTTCACCCCTCTGTTCACTCAACTGGTATGGACTGGGTGTCTGCTGTGCACCAAGTACTTCTCTAGATCAGTGCTATCTAATCGAAAGATAATGTGAGCCACATACATAATTTAGATGTTCTGGTAGCTACATTAAAAGAGGTAAAAAGAAAAAGATGAAGTTAATTTTGATAATTTATTTTATTTAACCTCATATGTCTAAAATATTATCAATTTTAACGTAATCAATACAAAAATATTAATAACGATGTTTTAATTCTTTTTATCATACTAAGTCTTTGAAATCTGGTGTATATGTTACACATACAGCACATCTTGATTAGGACTAGTCACATTTCCAGTGCTCAGTGTGGCTTGTGGCCACCGTATTAGACAGCCCGGCTCTGGGTGATAAGATACAGCTGTGTACAGGGCATCAGACTCCCCACCTTCAGTATGAAATAGATAACTAATAAGAACTTGCTGTATAAAAAATAAATTAAATTAAAAAAACAAAGAACCCCCACCTTTATGGAGTTTACATTCTAGTCAAAGAGACAATAAACAAGAAAACAACATGGACTGTAATTTCAGGCGGGCGTGCTTTCTCTGTCACTCGTTCATCTCTCACCAAGCTAGCAGCCCCTTGAGCTGCCTCTCTCTGAGGTAGTGGTTAAGACCATGGGATAAAGCAGCAGTCCCCAACTTTTTTGGCACCAGGGACTGGTTTCATGGAAGACAGTTTTTCCACGGATGCGGGGGGCGGGGGAGGGTTCAGGCAGTAACGCGAGCGATGGGGAGCGGCAGACGAAGCTTCACTCGCTCGCCTGCCTCTCACCTCCCACTTTGCGGCCCGGTTTCTAACAGGCCGTGGACCTGTGCCAGTCTGCGGCCTGGGGGTTGGGGACCCCTGGGATAAAGGATTGAATCTCCTGTGCCCCTTGCTCTCTGTGATAGGGAGAATAATACCCCCCAGTGATGTCCACATCCTAATCTCTGGGACCTGTGGATATGTCACCTTAAGTGACAAAAGAAGCTTTGCAGTTGTGGTTAAGGTTAAGGAGCTTGGGATGGGGAAGGTGATCCTGCATTATCCAGGGCAGCTGATCTCGTCACAGGAGTACTTCAAAGCAGAGTACTTCTGGCTGCAGAGAACCCGAGAGATGACATCATGAGAAGGACGCGGTCTGTGTTGCTGGCTTTTGTGATGGAGGCAGGTGGTCATGAGCCAGGGAGTGCAGTGGCCTCTAGAAGCTGGAAAAGGCAAGGAAACAGGTTTTCCCTTAGAGCTGCCAGAGAGGAATGCAGCCTGCTGGCACCTTCATGTTAGCCTGTTGAGACCCACGTTGGACTTCTGACCTAGAGAATTGTGAAATTATAAATGTGTGACATTTTAAGCCACTAAATTAGTGACAATTGGTTATGGCAGTGACAGAAAATGAACACACTTGCTTTTGGATTAAGTGATGAATAATTCACCGTTCTGAGATTCAGAAATTAGTTATATCTACCTCGTGGGTGTTTTCAATGGATGAAAATGAGCTAACGGCTATAAAGCACTCAGTACAGTGTCTAGCCCATCGTAAATGCACACTTACTGTCAGCTAACACTACATGGACTGCTGCAGTTTCTCAGTGGGGCTGGCCTGGAGCAGGGACTCTGTCCGTGCTGGTTGAATGAACACTGAGTGACTGGCCTTCTATCACTGTCTTCCAAGACATGGTCGTCGGCTTCTTAGAGCTTGTCTGCTCCGTGATTTTGCAGAGTGTGGAACCCGAGGGGATTTGCATGGCACACAGTCAAACGTATTTCATTTGAGTCGTTATGCATTTTAATATGTATTGGAAAAATACGGCTGGCACATCGAATCCGTTATTCACAGATAAAGGACAACAAAGTGAACCCATTTTTAAAAAGTGTTGTGTAAACACTGGCTCCCATGGTGAGGGCAGTAGGTGAGTGGCTGAAAGCCTGATCTAGTCAGCTGTCTCATTCTAGAGATGGTGAGACGGAGGCTGAGGGAAGGAGGGTGACGTGTGGGCTGCGTTGTGACTGTGAAGCGGCCTCATCTCTCCACTCCCTGCTCCTGCTCCTATACTGAACTGTTTTGAGTTGGAACCAGCCCTTTAAATTCCTTAGAAACCAGTAGTCACTCTTCAGGCATGGAAAGGTTTTCAAGTGAATCTCCCTCGTGTTATGGAATTAAGGGACATCTTTGGCTCAGTCGGATCCCCCCTTTACTTATCCCATCTCCAGCCAAGGACTAGGAAATGTACACACAGGACCTTCATATTAGTCCAAACTCTTTCTGGTTGTTCAAGGCTAAACTATGACTAGAGCCAGCTTGGGCAGAGGGATATTTATTGGCTCATGGGCAAGGTAAGGTTGAACAAGCAAACCACAGGAAGGATGAAGATGCAGCTGGGCTTTGGGCACATCCCACGGCAGGGGCTCTGCCATCTCTCTGTTCCTCTTTCGTTTTCACTTTCCCCTGTGAATGTCTTCCCGCTGCTCCTGGCCTTCATGTCTCAGCCTCACTTCTGCCGCTGCCAGATACCAGAGAGGGTCTGGCTTTGTTTTCTGGTTCCAATGTGAAGAATCCCAGAGACAAAGTCTATGATTGGTTGGGCTTGGGATGAATGTCCAATCCTTGACCAATCAGATTGATTGGGCTTGAGTTCAATGTCCAACCCTGGACCAATCAGATTGGTTGAACTTAGGTTGAATGTCTAACCCAGGACCAATCAGCTGTGTTCAGTGGAGATGTTGAGGGGGCAAGGCCAAGGAAGAACATGGCTGCTTTCTCTCAAGCCACAGGACGCTGTTCTGCAAAGGTGGTGGTGTGATGTAGTGGTCAGACCTAGCCAGAGGCAACCTCTGGTCCAGCTTATGGACCTGCAAAGCTTGCTTGCATAGCTCAGACCTCTGCTTCTGCACTTACTAGTCTTTTTACCTCGGGAATATTTCCAATTTCTCTAAGCCTCAGTTCCCACATCTATAAAAGTGGAAATTTTGATACTTACTTTGTAAGATGTTATGAGGATTGTGGGAAATAACAGGTGAAAATATCTAGTGCACAGTAGGGGATCAAGAAATTTTTGCTTCCTTCTTTCCCAAGTGGCCAATTTTTCTTCTGGATTTTTGCTTAGGAAGCAGGTTTCTCAGCTCATGATTGAAACCCTTCTCTTATTATTTCCTCCTGTTGATTGGAAAGAAGCAAAATAATTCCCTCCTATAATTTCTTCTTCTAATACTGGTTTTAAAACATACTGGGTTAATGATAATTGGAGAATACCTAGGACATCAAAAAAAAATGTAGGTCACATTAACAGTGACTGCTGGAGTTCCTGAAATAAACATGATGGGAACTGTCTAGGGAAATGAACATTATGCAAAATGCTAAAAGGAATGGGGAGGAGATGGGGAAAGGAGGAATCTGCATCTGCTGGGAAAGTGCCTCAGGCAGTCGGCATCTGACCATGGGTCACAAGCTCATACATGGTCCAGAGTGGACTTCTACCTTCAGAAGGGTCTGAGGTCTGCTCTCCAGCAGGATGTCTGGGTGATGGCCTTTGACGCGTCACAGACTTCTGAGGACTGGCCCAGGGGGATGATAAGGATATAAAGAAAGCCATCTCTCCAGGAGATGAGGAGAGCCTCATCTCTGGGTCATATAGGCCCTCTACCTGCTGGAGAAACCAATCAGATCCTGTATTTAGAGTAGGCTTGGAAAAAGGTAAAGGGTAATGGCTTTGGGGTGGTAAGGCAGAGAAGAAGTCATGAAGAAACAAGGCAGGAAGGGAGCACTGAAGGGAGACCCCACGCCTTCACCCAGCCACCCATTCCTTTGTCCCTCCATCTGTCAGCCATCCGTCATCTGTCCACTTGTCCATGTGCCTTGCTACATACATAATTCACTTCTTCTGTTGGTCTAAGGTGGGGGCGAGGTTAATGAGTCAATGCTGGAGAAATGGAAATGAGTTAGACAAGGCCTTTCCTACTTCACCAAGTTCACAATCATATATTTTGCACAATGCACAGTGAGGAAAGGACTGTACGTATAGAAATAAGAAAATAAGGAAGAATATTTAGAATACAGAGCACATACTAGAAAACCTGATCCATCAACTCAATTACCCTTGCTTGGTTTTTTTTCTCCTTGAGATTTGTTCTATGAAGAGCATCCTCATTCCTCTGAGGAAATTCCCCAGATCAACTTGAATTGGGGTGTTCAGAACAGTTATTCTCCTTGAAGTACCGCTTCCCTACTTCCTTACCCTTCAAAAACTATTGCATCCTGACTTGCTAGAAAAGGCTAAGGGGGCTTCCCTGGTGGCGCAGTGGTTGAAAATCTGCCTGCTAATGCAGGGGACACGGGTTCGAGCCCTGGTCTGGGAAGATCCCACATGTCGCGGAGCAGCTAGGCCCGTGAGCCACAACTACTGAGCCTGCGCGTCTGGAGCCTGTGCTCTGCAGCAAGAGAGGCCGTGATAGTGAGAGGCCTGCGCACCGCAATGAAGAGTGGCCCCCGCTTGCCACAACTAGAGAAAGCCCTCGCACAGAAACGAAGACCCAACACAGCATAAACAAACAAACAAACAAACAAACAAATTAAATAAATAAGCCAGCCAGCCAAGCATTAAAAAAAAAAAAAAAAAAAAAGGCCAAGGCCCAGCCAGGCTGTTTCTGACTCAGTGTTTGTGAGAGTTGATGTGGGTGCGTGGGAAGAACGCCTGCCTGGGAGTTTGGAGCCTGGGCGTCTAGTCTCTTTGAGCAAGTCCCTTTCTTGGCCGGGCTGTATAATCCTCAGTTTTGCCCAGCTCTGACACTCCAAGGCCCTCAGGTTTTCCCACCTCGCACCTCTGCGTGCCTTGGCCTGGGTGTTGATACTGATGGGACATCAGCATTCTTCCTGCTCCCTCCAGGAGAGGGAATTTTGCACGGTAGACAAGTCGGCAAATGTTTGAATGAGTTACTTTATGCCATTTCCTTAAAAAAAAAAAGTCCATTAGTTACCCAGATAAAAGACCAACAATGCCCAGGATACTTCGAGGACACCACATCTAGCTGAGAACAGAAGGAAGAGCTTTATATGGTCCTTCAGAAATGTCTAAGTGCCCCTAGAGTATGCCAAGCTCTGCCTGAAGCCCTGGACCCCACTGACAAGCTAAGACCCAGTCCTGCCCTCGAGGAACACACATTCTCCTGGGGAGCTGGGCAGGGGTGCAAATACCGATGCTATGAAAAAGGCGCCATGCACATGCATCCAGGTGCAGAAAGGTTTCCAGCTGAGGAGGTATGAAGCCAGAGTCTTGAGGTGTGAGCGGTAACAAGATGCGGACAAAGAAATCAGGAAAAGAGAACTCTGCATGAGGGAAGATGTGAAGCTGTGTAACTCAGTGATGGTTTTAATTGCAGGTAGCTAGGTGCTGCTGGCATTTGGGGTTCAAATGAGGAGTAACATCCGTAAAGGCCTTGAACATTAAGCTAAGGAGCTTCAGTTTTATCCTAAACACAAAGAGATTTTGAGGGGTTTAAAGCCCAGAATGAGATGGTATCTTAGTTTGGGTTCCCCTGAAAGCAGAGCCTAAGATGAGTACTTGGGTGCATGTGGTCTATTTGGAGGGTGATCCCAGGAAACAGAAGGGGTGTGAAAAATGATACAGGGAATGAAGAACAGTGGAAACTGTGTGTTTTTGAGCTGGTACCAAGTATGGGCAAAGCAGATCTCCGTCTTGCTGGGGATCCTTTAATGAAGCGTGTAGAACGTGCCCCAGAATTGTCCCACTGAAGATAGGAAGCAGGGGGCATTTATCCACTGGCTCTCATCCGTCATTAATGGAAGGTTACCCTCAGAGGCAATGATTCCTTGCATGTACAGCTGTTTGCCTGTAATGAATGCCCGTCTGCACTGTGAGCCCTGCCCTCACTGCCTCTCTCAGAGCACTTTTCACATGTGGACATGGAGAGTAAACTACCATAGATGTCAAAGGACCGTGCCTGACCTTCTTCTCTCTGCCCGGCCTCTCCCTTGTGTGATGGTCATTTTTACAGTCAAATGACTTTTAATCAATCATGGGTTCAGCTGACTCTGTGACTCCAGAGAAAGCCCAGAGGTAGAAAAACAGAGCAACATCACAGCGTGCACTTGAGGTGGGATACTGCATGCGTGCATGGCACCTTCCATCGTGGCTGCCCTTTACTCGGGTGAGCTTCAGGGATATGGAGCATCTTCTACACACATGGTTAGATTTGCTTTTTAGAACATCACTTTGGTCTTAGTAAGGAGTATGGATTGGAGGGGGCAAGACGGGCAGCAGCAGACATTATCTTATGGGAGAAATTCTCCGGTAATTATCTCAAGCCCAGTCAAAGCCATGTGATTTGAATGTTCTCAGTGGCAAGTTTGGTGCTTCTCTAAGAAAAATCCAGGGAAACAGTGGGAGTGGAACAGTGTCTCCAAGAGGGAGACTGAGGGTGAGAAGTTCATGTTATCTGGGTCTATATTAAAGGATATTTTTCTCTCAACTCGTTGGGTCTTGAGAGTTACCCTTGGAGGTGTTCAACAGAGAGATAAGTGGGGTCAGATACCAAGGAGGCAATTGAACTTTTGACCGTTCCCCTTTTCCAGAACCTCTGGAAGGCAAGTAAATATTTATGGACTCAGAGCAACACCTAGTTATAGAGTTGGAACCTCTGTCTTATTGTAGTGGTTCAATTCAGGCATTCACCTTGTTGGGGAGAAATTAAAGATTAAATCAGAGCTTTCAAATATCCTGTGGGATATATTGCTATAAATGTGGAGCATCCATATCAGATGCCTTTGGTCCAGAGAAAGAAAGGTTACATTAATTTTTTTTTCTTGTGGAGATATAACATTTAAACCCTACAGAGCTTGTCCTCTGCATTTCCAGTGTCTACCATGTAATTGGGGGTAATTCTTCTCTTTCTTTTACCTTTTCTACCTTCAGTTTGGAGGAAATAGCTCTTCACTGCTTTGAAAAGCATCTTTCCCTAGACTCTAGGGCAAAGAAATCCCTTGCCACTCCCTAGTCATAAAAATGCTGGGAAACGCAGGACAGAGCCGGGTCTGCAGAGCAATTACTAAATGTCATGCTTTTCACTGGAAGTGCTTGGGCCATGGCTGTGGAGTTGGCCTTTGTAGGAACTGGATGCAGTCTGGTCTTATTTCTTGCAGCTAGGTTGTAGAGATGTCTGCAATTACAGGTCAGTTCTCTGAGCCACTGCTGGCATGTAAATAATGCCTGTCTGTCCTTCAAGCCCTGCCCTCACTGCCTCTATCAGAGCACTGCACACACGTGGACATGCAGAGTAGGGGATCATAGATGCCAAAGGACCATGCCTGACCTCTTCCCTCTGCCTGACCTCTTCCTTGTGTGGTGGTTGGTTTTAGAATCAGATAAGGTTTAGTCTTTTCTCCACGGACAGCCAGTTTAATCTTCCTAGGGCAACAATTCTAGCACATTTGTCTGTGTTCATGGAATAGAGCAATCAAGGAAGGCTTCTTCTCAATGATATTTTCATGGGATTCTGTAATTTGCATGTAGTATGTGCTCAGTAAACATTTGTTGGGTGAACAAAGGAATTAATGAATGGGATGTAGCAAGATGCTAGGCACCGGAAGAGAAGGCGCTGAAATATCAATGGTGATTAGGACCAGGGACATAATTTGCAGGGCCCGGTGCAAAATGAAAACACACGGTCCCTTGTTCAAAAGTGAAGAAATTCAAGATGGCAAACATGAGACCATTAAACAAAGCACAGGACCCTTCTATGTGCAAAGCCCTTTGTGACTGCACAGGTTGAATGTCTGTGCACCTGGCTTTGATGGTGACTAGCTTTGAGTACTGGGATCATGGAGTGAGCATATTCCATATGTGGAACATTTTCTATAGTAAACACGAATACTTTTAATAATCAGAAAAAATTATTCTAAAAACCTATAGAATAATAAGAGCAGCTGTATGTAGTCTGGACCATAAGTCGGGAGATCTAGATTCTAACCTTGATTCCCTTGCTACTTAACCTTTCATGAGCCTTGTCTACTCTGGTTTTTTTTTTTTTTTTTTTTGCGGTACGTGGACCTCTCACTGTTGTGGCCTCTCCCGTTGCGGAGCACAGGCTCTGGATGCGCAGGCTCAGCGGCCGTGGCTCACGTGCCCAGCCGCTCCGTGGCATGTGGGATCTTCCCGGACCGGGGCACGAACCCGTGTCCCCTGCATCGGCAGGCAGACTCTCAACCACTGCGCCACCAGGGAAGCCCCCCTACTCTGTTTTTGATTTCCTCCCTGGGATGGCAAGGAAGAGGTCCCAGGCCTCGTCCTGCCCAGTGATTCTACGATGCTGAGATTATCACCAAGAAAACATACCCTGAGAGTTTCTTGGACACAAAGGTTAGAAAACCATGGAAGGGTAGGTCTGCCAACGTTTCCTCTGAATTGCCCTTGGAAACATTCCTGGCCAGGCTATCAGGAGCATAACCCTCTCTGTGAAAATATCTTCCCGCCAGAAGCTGCTGGTCTCCAGGGGGAGGGATGCTTTGTGTGGTCCTAAGTCGGCAAAGTGGAGGAGGACAGAGGACCCAGCCGCTGCCTGTCATTCTCACCCAGCACGTTGGCCCCGGGGCGGGGACGGGCGACAAGGGGGCGATCTGTGGCACTCAGCCCCCTGTTTTCTTACAGCAATTGCATGAAGACTACAAATATTTGAGCTGATTGTACTCGCTTACATGCAGCAATGAATCATCTGGTGATGAGAGGCCTGAAATATGCCAGGATGAAATTAACGTCAATTGAAACAGAAAATGGATTCTAGCTCCCACCACAATGAGCTTTAGAAGAGGGGCCCGGGGAGCCCGAAGCTGACTGCTGCTATTCTTAGTGGCAAAAATGCCTATACCACAGCGTTGCTTTTTCTATTTTTATTTTCTTAAAAAGCTTCTTTTCAGCCCCTCCTGTGGGGGCACCTTCTAATCAGACTTTGGCTGAGGTTCCTTCTTGACGTTTTCGATCTCTGGGGGAAAAAATAAAAGAAAAAGCAAACTAGCACAAACCTTTAGAATCTAAAGGAGAAGAAAAATGAGGAATTGCATCCCCCCACCAAAAAAACCCTCAAAACGCAACAGCATTTGAGGTTCACTCTTTCCGTAAATGCTAGATGACTTCAGGTGTTTAACAATTAATGTTTTCAGGGGCAACACAGTGTTGAAGCGTTAATCAGTGCTACCTGCCCTTCATTTCCTTTCCACCTCACTTCTCTGCCAGTCATTCCTTTCTTTACTGGCTTTTTTTTTTTTTTTTTTTTTTTTTGCGGTACACGGGCCTCTCACTGTTGTGGCCTCTCCCGTTGCGGAGCACAGGCTCCGGACGCGCAGGCTCAGCGGCCATGGCTCACGGGCCCAGCCGTTCCGCGGCACGTGGGATCTTCCCGGACCGGGACACGAACCCGCGTCCCTTGCATCGGCAGGCGGACTCTCAACCGCTGCGCCACCAGGGAAGCCCTTTACTGGCTTTTGAATGTCGAAAACCATGCCCTACAGGAAGCAGAAGGAACCCACGCCTAGAAACAGATTTGGGAGGATTCGTGGTGAGTCCAAGCAAGGCTTCCTATTGTAGAATCAGAAGAGGATGCCTTAGGTTGACGAGAGCAGACCTGGGAGGGGTGGGAGGTGCAATATAAATGTAGATGCTGATGGGTCTCTGAGCAAAGTCTTGAGGTTTATGAGACCCTCCTCAACCCTGGAGATGCCCAGCTCCCTGCGTCCTTCCACTGCTGATGGCTGGCCACCAGGGCCCATTCTGGAGAGTCCTGCCCACGTGTCCCAGCCACCCAGTGGAGCACGTTGGGTGACCAGAGCCAGATCAGAGTCAGCCCAGATTCTCTGGGCAGGGATATGTTTCTGGAGTTAGAGAGACCAAGGGGGCTCAGGTCAGCTTAGCACTTAACTTATCTGAACTTCAACCTACTCAGATTTGAAATGGGGTTCGTGCAGCATACTCAGCAGAGAGGGGATGGCATTAAATTATAAAGCATATATATAAATTATAAAGCAGATAAATCTCCTAACTCTGTGCTCAGCACGTGGTTGCATGCGGTTGCTGGCGGAGGGCAGTCCACCGTGTGATGCTCCATGAGCATCCTTCTCCCTGGCTCTGGCCTGAGAGTTGGGCCGGTGCCTCAGCCTCGCCCCTGCCTCACTGTGACTCCATCCAAGCTTCTTCAGGACCCAACATCGCTTGAGACCGAATCCACTTAAGAAGTAAAGAGGTCCAGAGCCAGGAGCTGTTGGAGCCCATAGCAACCTTTTTTTTTTTCCTCTCAAAATGAGAAATATGTTCTGGAAATATGAAAACCCAACCTCTAAAAGTAGGGCAGTGCCACAGCAAGTGCTGTATTGACCAGCCTGGTGTTAGGGGATAAACCGTGTGGGTTGGAGCCTATATCTGGCACTTAAGATTTAACAGCTGTGGCACGTCACTCACCTTCACCTCTCTGTGACTCGGTTTCCTCATCAGTAACTGATGATGACCTGTGACCTCACAGGGTGTGAGGATTTCCTGAGTGAACTCATGGAAAGTGCCTAGGAGGATGCCAGGCACCCAGCAAGAGTGTTCAGGAAGTGCTAGCTGCTACTATTGTTCTAGTATGTTACCTGGCCCCTCCTTTTGTCTTGGTTTGCCTTGCCCATCTAATTAGGCTCTCTGGGCAGGGGGCCAGCAAGGGTCGGGTCTTTTCTCTGGCGTCTCTAAGGAGGAGGGCTTTCCATGAGGACTCCTGGGCCTGGAGGGCCATTTGGAGCTGAGCCTGCTCTGGGGACCGGGGACCACGGTGGCTGCCCTGGCTTCTCCTCCCTGCTGTGCCTTTTTTTTTTTTTTTTGCGGTACGCGGGCCTCTCACTGTTGTGGCCTTTTCCGCTGCGGAGCACAGGCTCTGGACACGCAGGCCCAGCAGCCATGGCTCACGGGCCCAGCCGCTCCGCGGCATGTGGGATCCTCCCGGACCGGGGCACGAACCTGTGTCCCCTGCATCGGCAGGCGTACTCTCAACCACTGCGCCACCAGGGAAGCCCCCGCTGTGCCTTTGACTTTTCATCCTCTCCTCTGCCTTTGCCTCTCCTGCTTCCTCAGAACTTGGCTTCCCTGGGTCTGTCCATGACCCCTTACTTCATCTTTGAGAGCTCCTTGAGATGGACTTCAGAAAAGCAGATCCTGAAATGAAACTTCGAGTACCAGTGCTTATTTGGAAGGTGATTCCAGGAAATAGCAGAAAGGGGGTGAGGCTGTGAGGAAGGGATGAGCAAGGCAGCCAGTAAAGGATGTATTATCAAGCAGGTTATCACTTTGAGCAACTGGAACCTCATCCCTTTGGGGAACCTGGGCCATCAGTGTGGAGTATGTGTCTCCAAGGAAGTCTGCACAAGGGGCCAGAGAGCCGGGGTATTTATATCTCACATCTCACTAGTCATTTTCAGGGCAGCTCTGGGGGCATTAACCTTCAGCACTTCCCACTTCCTCTGTGTGTTGGCCAAGCACGCTCCTGTAGGGGGACTTACAGGAGTTTGTCAGAAGCAGCTTTCAGCATATAGAGGTGAGGACCTAGAGGGCATGGGCAGGGGGCATCCAGGATACCTGCTATACCCGTCACTGCTAACTGACAACTCCTCTCTCTGTTTTGCAATTCCAGATATGGGGTGGGGGAGGAGAGGAGGAGTGAGGAGGAAGTAGGGAACAAAAGAGGGAGGGAGGGAAGTGAAAGGGAGGGAAAGAGGAGAGAAGGAGGGAGAGGGAATAAGAATGGGAATGGATGTATGAACCTGAGAGAGCCCTGCCATCTCTGCTCCATCCTCGATCTGGTCAGCTATGGACAGGAAGAAGGGATTGTATGCTCCACCTGGGGCTGTGAGAGGGGAATGTTCATCCAAACGGACAATGGGTTATTCCTTTTAGACATCTTTCTTTGTATAATTTCTTCCTATAATTTCCCACGGGCTAAGGTGACAGAAGTGGGCTTGTTCTGACAGCGTGAGGAGAAGGGAGGTGAAATCCAATGGTCTCTGTCCCTTTCTACTTTTCCCAGCATCCGCATCAGCAAGCTACACTGAATTCCTTCCTGTTTGACAGCTGAGGCGATGAAAAGTCACATACACCCAGATGAAGCCCTGGGATAGTGGCCAGCCCAGAGCAGTTGTTTCACCTTAAAACAAGCCTCATCTTGGCTGTGTCATCACCATGAGAGAAGTCACACATGGCTGTGATGTTTTCTCTCTCCTTTGCAAAGAAATGGAAGAGGAAGTAACAGCTTCCACCCCTGACACTTTTCTTGCTCTGGGGTAAGTCACAGCTAGGAATGGGAAAATATCTTAGCCAAACTCTACCAGAAGAAAAATGAACTAATTAAAAAAAATACATTTATTTATTTTATGTATTTATTTACTTATTTTGGCTGTGTTGGGTCTTTGTTGCTGCGCGCAGGCTTTCTCTAGTTGTGATGAGCGGGGGCTACTCTTTGTTGCAGTGTGAGGGCTTCTTATTGCGGTGGCTTCTCTTGTTGCGGAGCACAGGCTCTAGGCATGTGGGCTCAGTAGTTGTGGCATGCGGGCTCAGTAGTTGTGGCTTGCGGGCTCTAGAGCGCAGGCTCAGTAGTTGTGGTGCACGGGCTTAGTTGCTCCGCAACATGTGGGATCTTCCCAGACCAGGGATTGAACCCGTGTCCCCTGCATTGGCAGGTAGATCCTTAACCATTGCACCACCAGGGAAGTCCCTGAATCAAGACTTGATATTCTGGAAGCAGAATCATTTTGCAGGATGCTTGGGAAGGACTCTTCTAGAACAATGATATACAAACTTAAATGAGCACACAGGTGACCTGGTGATCTTGCAAAGATGCAGATTCTGATTCAGTGGGTCTTCAGTGGAGCCAGAGAATCTGAAATTTCTAACAAGCTCCAAGGCGGTACCCAAGCTGCCAGTCTAAGGACTTTGAGTAGCAAGGGCATGACCTTTAGATTTAGACATAACTGGATTCAAATCCCAGCTCCGCTGCTTCCTTGCTGGGGGAGGTTGAGCAAGTTATTTCGCTTCTCTGAGCTTCAGTTCTTTGACATTGAGAACGTGGAACAGAATTCTTGCACCTCAGGTTAGAGGATGTTGTGAGGATGTGATGGGATCCTGTGTGCCAGTGACCACACATGCATCGTTCTACACTCCATTCCATTGCAATTGAGTAACGTGACGTTATTTCCCTTCTTCCTCTGGTCCTCTCTCCACTCTAGGCAGTGGTATCTGCCAATTTCAGTCAACATTAGGGAGGGCCTCGGACTGAAGACCAGCCTGGGGCAGATGCAGGCTTGTGGAGGGGTGCTGTGAAGTGTGGGCATTTCACTGCTGGCTAGAACACCAGTGTGGCTGTCTTTAAGAAACAGGAAAGTGAATTCAGATAGCAGGTGGGGTCAGGAATTCAGCCCATCCTGGGGAACCTGGCTGGGATCTGGTCACCCCAGCCTTGCCCTGCTCATGGAGCATCCTCTGGAATCCACTTCCTGACTCTCAACTCATTTCTGATTCTGCCCTGGTCCTGTACTCCCACTCCTACCAACATGCTCAGTTTACAAGCACTCCTGGTCTTGAGCTGCAAGGGCTACCTCTCCCCAGGTAATCTTAACCCAAGGAAAGACCTTCTTTCTGTTGGTCCCCTCATTTCCAGGGCAATGAGCAGTTCCCTCTCTGAGTCTCAGCTTCCCCATCTGTACAATGTTGAGTCTACTTCAAGCAAGATCTACATACTTACTAGCTCTTTCTCCGTCAATGGGCTCAACTACAGCAGTCCCAACATGGTTTTTTCTTTTTCTCCTCAACTCCATTCGTCAATCTTCCTTGTTCATCACTGACCATTTACTCCAAATCCTGCCTCATTTCCAGGCCCTATAGATGGAGGGCTGCCATATTCACATAAAATGGTGCACCCTGGAGTTGTGCAGTGCACAGCCTGCACAGATGTACATTGGAGGCTTGCATGGACCTATTGCCTTTGACACGGTATCCCATACTCTAGGTTCCAAACTCATCCCAGACCTACTCCCAGATCCTAAAACCCCAGGGTGGACCAAGTACCTGGCTCTCCCTCAACCTAGGGAGTTGAGCTCCAGAGTAGAGTTGGAGAGGATGGGTGCAAAAAAGGTAGGGTGCAAGTCGTGTGTGCATGAAGCCAAATGACAAAACCAGCACTCAGTACTGTAGGACTTTCTTGGGCCCTATACCTCAGGCTTAACATCATGACTCAGTATTTTAGTAAATATTAGGATGTGATGTTCTTCAGAAAGCTGTCTTGCTCAGCCTAGAAATACCACCTTGACTCAATTTATTTTGGTCACTAGATAACACGCTCTAGTTGTTTAATTAGCACTGGTCTATTTTATATCCATAGCAGGAAATATCAGTTAGGCCTCCATCAGCCACAGCACCTAATGCCAGTCCCCCTTGAGGGAGTTCACTTGAATAGCTTTGTTTCAATGTCACTGTTCACGTTTCAGTGTCCTTGTGCTTGCCAGCAAGAGGTCTCTGAGATCACGCATTTCATTTCATGCTGGCGTTACAAAAAGGAGAGTTGATAAATAAACCATATTTAGTAGAAGAAATAGAAATGTGCAGTGCTTTTCTGACCGAAGGAATATCTGTGGACACATGAGCAAGGGGAAGAAGTTGTGGTCTGTGGATGTAAGACTGAAGCACGTGCATTCAGTGGTTCCCTGCTGTCTAGAATCAGAACAGCAAATCTATAGCCAGGGTGCTATGGTGCCCTGGAGCTGGCTTGTGCCAATTTGTGATAGCCACCTGGGTACATTTCTTCCCAACTCTGCTTTCAGTGATGTCATGTTGAGGGCTTGAACTTAGCCATGGGGAGAGCATTTTTACCATGGAAATTGGCCAGTGACACACATCAGGGCTTTTCTTCTTTTTAGAGAGCAGTTGTTAAATATTTACTAGCATACCACTGCAAATGGATTGCCATTCCACCCTGCCCCCATCCATGACAGACCTCACTAATGGATTCTAACACATTTTCCCCCTGTTGAGCTACAGATGAGGCTCAGAAGCCTTTCCAATACATTTTCTAGGTAGCAATTACCAATGAGTTGGTGTCAGGTCATGGAGTAAAACTCACTCAATAAAGTCTCCTTACCTTGGTCTGGCATGTCTTGAAAAGGACCTTTAAATGGTGTAGAACAGTAGACCTCAAACTTTTAGATTTTATAAACCTTTAAAATGTCCAAAAATATTTTTGGAGCATGTTAGAATAACCAACTTATTTGGCTGAGAAAGGACAAACAAAGCAAAGTAATAACAACAAAATATCTTCCACTTTCTACCATCCTCATTTCATTAAAGGACATTTTAACACCACCCTCTAGATATCAAGTATATAATCTCAGAATAAAGACAGTTCCATTAAAGTGAATAATTACCTCTTCATTTTCCTCATTTTCCACCTTCCAATGTAAACTTTCTCTTGGATCAGGCTAAAGTCCATGGACGCATGTTTGGGAACAAGCTTTCAGAGTTCTGGGGCCTGAAGCCAATGACTGGAAGCAAAGCTGCAGGGATAAATGAATAATACAGTGCACGTGAAAATACCATTTTCAGTGGGGAAAAGGGTTTTACAAAATTTGACAATCTTATGTTTTTGTAGCCACTTTTATTCATTACTGCCCATTTCTCACTAGCTAGATGAGCTCAGTTAGAGAGTACTGCCCCCGTGTTAGTAGAAATTTAGAATATAACTAAATCCCAATATTTTTTATAGTTTGCTTGGTGAGACCTAGAGCAGTGAGATGGTCTGTTTATATCACTGGATTCTTTTAATATTAGGAATGAAGTCAGTGTATTCAAGAAAGAGGATGACTCAAAAGTCTACAACAAATAAATGCTGGAGAGGTTGTGGAGAAAAGGGAACACTGTTGGTGGGAATGTAATTGGTGCAGCTACTGTGGAAAACAGTATGGAGGTTCCTAAAAAACTAAAAATAGAGTTGCCATATGATCCTGCAATCCCACTCCTGGGCATATATCTGGAAAATATGAAAACTCTAATTCAAAAAGATATTGTACATGCACCCCAGTGTTCATAGCAGCACTATTTACAATAGCAAGACATGGAAACAGCCTAAATGTCCACTGACAGATGAATGGATAAAGAAGATGTGAGATATATATATATATATATATATATATATATATATATATATATATATATTACTCAACCATGAAAAAGAATGAAATATTGCCATTTGCAGCAACATGGATGGACCTAGAAATGATCATACTAAGTGAAGTAAGTCAGACAGAGAAAGACAAATATTATGTGCTATCACTTATATGTGGGATCTAAAATAATAGTACAAATGAACTTATTTGCAAAACAGAAACAGACTCGTAGACATAGAAAACAAATTTACGGTTACCAAAAGGGAAAGGACAGAGGGATAAATCGGGAGCATGGAATTAACAGGTGCACATTGCCATAAGGAAGATAGATGAACAGGGTTTTACAGTATAGCACAGGGAACTATATTCAGTATCTTGTAATAAACTGTAATGGAAAAGAATCTGAAAAAGAATAAATATATATGTATATATATGAATCACTTTGCCGTATACGTGAAACTAACACAATATTGTAAATCAACTCTACTTCAATTTAAAAAAAAAAGGAGATAACTAAATCTTTATTCACTTGTATATTCAACTAACATTTCAAAGGCACATGACAAGCCTCTTTCTGCAGCAACCTCCTTCTCCCCACTGGCCCCCACCCCTGACCAGTGTCCTTTCCTCCAGTCTGGCTCCTGCCACGTGGCAGCTCAGTATATCAAACTAAGAGGCAAGTCTGCTCAGGTCACTCCCCTGCTTAAAGTCCCAGTAGCTCCATCTTGTCTTCAGGGGGAATCCCAAACTCCACACATGACATACAAGCCCTCTCATGACTGAGTCATCAGTCACTCCTCCAGTCCCAATCCTCCGTGCTCTCCGACAAGCCCCTTGCCCTGTGGATGGAGCCAGTTTACTTTTCCTTCCCAACACTCGTTCTCTCTCTCATCTCTTTTCCTTGGTGAGGCTACTGTCTCCACCTGGATTACCCACATCTTTGACCGGCTCACTCCTATTCTCTTTTTAAGGTTCAGATCAGAGATAGTTTTCTTTAGAAAGTCTTTGGAGCTTTCCCTGGGTCTGTACCCCCATCATAGCACACATCTTGCTACGCCCTAATTGTCTATCTGTGTGTCTCTCCCACTCATCTCACAGTTCCTTGAGTAGACAGCATTGAATAACCAGCATCTGTTGGTTATCAAATCACTGTCAAAGAACTGAAGCTCAGACAAGTGAAATAACTTGCTCAGCTTCCCACAGCAAGGAGGCAGCAGAGCTGGGATTTGAATCCAGTTAAGTCTAAATCTGAAGGTCATGCCCTTGCTACTCAAAGCCCTTGGACTGGCAGCATGGACACTGCTTTGGAGTGTGTTAGAAGTTTCAGATTCCCTGGCTCCGCTCCATCAAAGACTGGGTGAATCAAAATCTGCATCTTTGCAAGATCACCAGGTGACTTGTGTGCTCATTTAAGTTTGAATATCATTGTTCTAGGAGGGTCATTCTCAAGCATCCTGCAAAATGATTGTTTCCAGAGTATTAAATCTCAATTCATTTGTCTTCTCATAGAGTTTGGCTTACATATTCTGTCATTTCTAGTCATATAGTAGGTGCTCAAACATTTGTGGAACGAATCAGCAGGTGTACACCAAGCAGAGAAAGACTAGTCTAGAGAAAGGGAATAGTGTGAGTAAAAATAGGCCAATGTGGAGGAGGATGTTATGTGTGCGAAGATGAAAACAGCCAGTGCGTCTGGGCAAGAAGGCGTATGAGGCCAAGTCTGGACAGGTAAGAGTGGAAAGGTGGCCTGGAGTCAGTTCCTGAAGGACCTGGAATGCTATGTCTGGGGGCTTGGACTCCATCCTGAGCAGCAGAGGGATTTGGGAGCAAGGAGGTGAGAAATACGGGCTTGCCTGTTATAAAGAACATCCTGGTAGCTGACACAGAACATAGAAGAGTGGAGCGGGGCCACTGGAGTCTGGTAGACCAGTTACCCTGCTGTTGCCATGGTCCATGAAATGGTGATGATGATCTAATCCAAAGTAAGGTATTGGCAGCGAGAGTGGAGGGTGAGGGACATTTGAATCTACAGCTCTGTGCACGGAGTACAAATATATTCCTGGAAGCAGCTTTGAGACAGCAAGACCAGATGTTCCTTTGCATGATATGGCAGAGGCACTGTCAGGTGGGCTCTGCTGGGAGGCATGAGATAAGAATTGGTACCACTTGGAAACATCATTCGAGGAGTCCAACTGTGCAGGTTAACGTGTAGCTAATTTTATTGGGAACAAACAGCAATGTTTAAGTGATGGGTATTCTCGGGCCTTGCAGATTTGGTAACTCTCTGGATGTTTCCCTTTGCCTTGGTGCCCATTAGGAAAACGTAAGTCTTATAAAAGCGATGCTGTTGCTCGGAACATTTTTCATTAGAGTCAATTTGTTTCCAAATTGACTGTAAATTATATTGCATTTTGTTTGAAAGAACTTTCTGAATTAAAGTAGGGAGCCGAGTATGCAATACTCAATGTGAAACAGAAGTTCAATTACCTGCAGTTACGAGCATGTTCTCCTCCACGTGTGCAAAAATGACATCCCGTATGTGAAGGATTTTAGGGCTGGAAGCTGCTTTACAGATTACTCAGTTCAGCATTCCCAAAACAGAGATGAAAGCACAGAGAGGGAAAGAAAATTGCCTGAGGTCACACAGCAAGTTAATGGCAAAGCTGGAACTGGTTTAGGTATCCTGATGGAGCTTTTTGATGAGATTAAAGAAAAAACAAATATGTTTCTGAATTTTCATTTCACAGAATATTCAGTAGTTCTTTCTCTACAGACTAACATTAGAAACAACTTTACATCAAACAGATTTCAGAACAGATCTAGAGAGAAAATATGTCTAAAGATGTCAAGTCCCAGTTCATGGCACTGAAAATTCTAGAAAGAGCAGCAGGGCTACCGTGTGCTGTATTTTTCAATGAGCAGCCTACCACAGTCCTGCTTTTTCATCAAATCTGATTTCATGAAGACTGTTTTGTTAGGCTTTGGATTACCTGGCACAGGTGAGCATTTGGATGAACACCTAAGGCCAAACCTGATGCTTCAGTCTTTCTCCCACCATAGACACCCCATTGTCAAGTTCTGCTGATTTCAGCTCCTAGCCATCTCTGGGATATATCTTCTCTGCTCCATCTTCTCTGATCCAGGCCCAAGTTCATCACCCTCATTGGGACCATTGTTAATAGCCACCTAGTCAATCCACTTCCCTCCCTTCCTGACAAAACCTACAGTCCCCAGCTAGCAGACAGATTTAATTTTTTAAAACTCAAACCTAATCACATTGACCTGTTACCCCAGCCAACATCCTCACTGTGGCCTGGGCCTGCTGTCGTCTGGCCCACCCCAATGTCTGGCATCCTCGCCCTCCAGTCTCCATCCCCTTGTCTGTTCCAGCCCACAGCTTTCCCTTCAGTTCTTCCTATTTGCCAGGTTCCTTCCTGCTACAGAGCTTTTGCAGATACTGGCTGCAATGCCCCAGCCCTCCAACCTCCCTTTGGATATTTAATGCCAACTCATTCTTCAAACCTCAAAAATTATTTTCTTCCTCATGTAAATCCTTTACTGATCCTCAGATAAGATCAGTTTCCCATATTATTCCCTGGCACAGTACCCTGGGTTCATTCTGTCAGTAGATGAGGTTGGGGGAATATCTCACTCAGAGCATCAGTGGTGGGGTGGATGGTGGGGAATCTAGAAGGGTCAAGGTCTTAACTTAAACCTGATGGTTTTAGTGTCTGAGATTCAGGTCACTGAGTACCCAGTGCTCTCTGCCCCTGGGCAGAACCTTTTCAGGTCCCTATGCTGGCTTTTCAAGATGTTCCTGTTACATGCCCAGCAGAGCTGGCGTTTGCTGCCTCCAAGTCTGGGAGGGTTAGAGATTTTATCCCAACAGCTAGAGTAGGAAGTGGGGAAGGAGGAGGACGAAGTGGACAATCCCGAATTTCGTTCGCCTTTCTGTGATTTCACCAGTCCTCAATGCAGAAAAGAAAGCGGCATCCCGGAGTCCTTATAGTTTGCTCTCCCCGCTTTGACCTCTGAAAACCCCAAAGCCGAGCCGCTCCCCACTGCCACCACATCCTCTGCACATCAGCACACATCAGCAGCACTCGCTCGCCCCTGCTTTCCAGGGAAGGCTGCCGAGGACGCGTCGTAACTCAGGGTCTTCCTTCTGCAGTGGCCAGCGGTCCCCGCGGGAGCCCTGAACGTTTTAGCAGTTGAAAGAGTGAAATGAAATGGTGTAAATGAATGTGCCAGTGCGAATGCCCCACTCCGTCAATTTATGATTTGGGATCACATTTCACTCAATTCTGCCAAGTCACAGAGTAATTTGTGATAACACATTCTGGCGAGAATTTAGCAGAACCCAAATGGTATCTGAACGGAGCTGCAGAAACCCCGGCTCTGAAGCATCCCCACAGGGAACTCTGTTCAATACAACAACTGTTTATTTACTGATTACCCTTTGGGAAGGTAGACCCGACCTTACCTCTGCTCTGCCCCTGGCAGATTGGCCTGCTGGACCCTCCTTAATCCCGTTTCTCCATTGCCTCGGGCCCCCAAGTCCTGCCTTGCTTCCCTCTGACATCATCAGAGTGATGGTGACAGGGGTTAGCATTTATGGAGAGATTAGACAGAGCAGGTAATGTGTTTATGTGCTTCATCTCATTTAATACAACAACCCTGCGATAGGTAGCTGTTATTCCTTCTACCTTCTAGAAGAGGAAACTGAAGTTCTGAGAGGTTAATTGCCTCCCTGCAGGTTAGCTCTGGTGCTGGAGCTGGGATTTAACCCCACGTGTGTCAGAATTCCTGAGGTTACAGGAAGAGTGGTTGAGATAAGGCGTATAGAAAGCATGCCCTACGGAGAAGGGGTTTTCTGATGAAGTGAAGGGACCCCTTTCATGGGGGGTGAACAAGGCTGTACTACCTTATGCCAGAGGTGCCAGGGAGTTGGGTGCCACAGAAGCTAGGATTCCTTCTAATCATTGAATTCTGTGATTCTGTTACATGCTGAGGTTCTATTATCAAGGTCTCAAAGTATCTAGATGCAATTGTACCATCTTGTGGAAATTGATTTTTTGCGTCTTATACATCATCTCCATCATGATGAGATTACAGTACTACTCTAGCTGCTGATGTTGTTACTGGGCACTGTTAATTGAGTTTGTGATGGGAGCTGAGGGAATGGGATGATGGGTTTTAAATCTATAGGGATTTCCTTAAGAATCCTACTAGCCATGAGTGTGTTCCCAAGTTGGAGCTCCATTTTCTCTGGTTTTTTTTTAGCATAGCAGTTTGAACATCAGCTTGAACATCAGCAATTGATGAAACTGGTTTAGGTCCTGACTCTGCCACTTACCCGCTGCATGAACTTGGACAAGTCATTTCATTTCTTTGAGCCTGTCTCCTTACCTATAAAATGAAGTTTGCAATGCTTATCCCATGGGTTGCTGTGCGGCTAAAATGCTATCATGCAGGTAAAGCATTTAGCATAGTGCTTGGCACATAGTTCAATCCCTATGAGATGGTGCCTCTTGTCATTATTATGCTCTACTTAGTGTCAGTTACTGTGCAATACTCTCTCTGTCACTATTCTTGGAGCTCACAATGACATAAATATTATCTTCACTTAAAGACATGATCCACAGGCTCAGAGAGGTGAAGTCACTAACCCAGGGACACTCGGCTCAAAGAGTGGCCTTTAATCTCCGTTTCCTCAGGTTCAGCTCTCTTGCTGTGCTCTCCAGAGTGTGCCTTCCAGGGTAGCGCTGCCCACTGGAGGCTGGTGATCTCCCACACATGCCACACCCCGAGGCGATGCCCAACAAATGCTTTTTGACTAGACGGACAGGGACCAGGACCTTGTCATCTCCATCTTTCTTTTCTCTGTAGGAGATTGTTCCTTCCTCTTCTCTGCGCCCCAGTCTCCCTACATGTAACACAGGAGGGTTTGGACCAAATAGATTTCTATAATCCCTTTCTTGTCGTTAACTGGTTGTTGAATAGCACTAAGCATGTAGTAGGTGCCCTGTGACTTTTCATAGTAAGGCTGGGACTAGAGCGAGGCAAATAAGGCACCTAGGTCATAATAAGGAGGCACAGACTCTGAGACAGTACGTGCCTACTTAAATCTTATGCCCTTAACCTCTCTCTTCTCACTGCAGGCTCACTTCTGCTTCATAAGGTGGGTGAAAGTATTAATGACTCAGTGGCCCAAACAAAATTATTTCCTCTTTTTAAATACCAGTGATATGTACGGTGATATTTTTAATAAGAATTGGCTGGTACTTTGAATAGCTCCGCTCAAAAAGACATTCTTGAAAAAGGCTATTATTATCTAGTTATATATCTTAGGCTTCTGGGGAAAACAGCAAGGGTGTGGAGTTATAAGAAATAGAAGGGATGTAAAAGGAAAAGATGAAATTACTGTAACAACCATTAGACTAGCCAAGGAAATAATTTCCAATGATACAGTCATTATTTGTACAAGTGTCCCCCCTGAAAAAGCAGACCAACAGAATTTTCACACTTACTTCTTTGGTTTAATTGTCTATTTGTTTCGAAATGAAAGCTAATTAAAAGATTATTTTCATATGCTTTAATCACACTATAGCTAACTGTTGGAAAATTTGCAATTAACTGATGCAGCCGTTGACATAAGAATGCATTTAAAAAAAATAACATCGCTATTTGAATACACAGAGTGAAGCAATTAGTCCTTCGTTAGTTCTGAGTTATTTCAAGTGCTTTGAAATACTTGTGTGTTTAATGTTTAATCATCAAGGAAATATATCTGGCAATGCTTCTAGCCCCAGCATCATGAATTAAATATCATCCCTTGGGCATGGGAAGAGTTCAGGAAGAAAAATGGCAGCCTCCCCAGTCCCGGTGATGGGTAAATGCCTTCTTTGTCTGGGCACCGGCACAGTGAAGGCTCTTAATGTGTCAGTGCTTCTCCCATGCGCCTCACTTTCCAAGCAGGCTGCAGTTGGTTGCCTTGGAGGGGAGCTGACTGAGTCCAGAGCCCCCTACCAGAGAGGCGGTGTTAGATGGGATGTCAGTAGTCACAGGGGAAGGTGAGGGAGGGGCTACAGGTTGGCAGGTTGAATGAGGTACCTAGAATGTGGTGACCAGCACTCTGGGTAGAAGGATGTCACTGGAGCCTTAGGTGGTGGCATGGAGGATGGATGGGGACGTTTCAGACAACAACAGAGCTTGGTAAGGGGGTGCTACCCTGCAAGAAAGCTTCAGAGGTGTATAGACATCAAGAGGCTCATTGGCAGTGACTGTGGCTTTGGTGTGTAGGTTAGAATCAAAGGGATCTGTCCAAATTGGCAGCAACAGTCCTTGCCAGGAATATCCAGGAATATCCTGGGAAGCCACACTGGCTATCAGACACAGCACACATCGGAGCCATAGGTCACACTTCCCCTGGATCAGCAGAAAATACAACAAAAGGCTGAAAGTTTTCATCTCTTAGAGACATGGCCATAGACAATAAATAAGCACTCATAGCTAGGCTTCATGCTGAGTTCTATACGTACATTTTCATATTTAATTCTCATAGTAGCCCAGTGGAGTAGGCATGCATATGATCCCTACTCTCTAAGTAGGGAAACTGAGGCACAGAGAGGTTAAGTGACATATTAGACCATAGCTATTCCTTATGCCTGTCTTATTAGCTTGTAGGGGAAATAAAATATGATATTCCCTATTGTACAGAGCACAGTGTGGCTTATACAGGTTAGAATACCTGCCCAAGGACACACACACTTGGTAAGTAGGTGAACCAGTGTTTCAAGTCAAGTCTTTGTGACCCCAAATTCTCTCAGGGCTCAGCGTGGGGGTGTGTGGTTCTGCTAATGTGTCATGGGTGTGCAAAGACAACAGCTCTGTTGGTGCACCATGCTATCCCAGGAGGCTCACTCTGTGTCATAAATCAGGATAGCAGAATGGAAGCAAATGTAGCTTCCATGGGTCCTCAGATTATGCCCTCTCTTCTCAGCAAAACTAATAAGGATTCTTCAGTGTAGGAATTAAAAATATCAGAAGCCCGAGACTGGGCCAATGACAGAAAAACAAATTTCAGGCTTCACACCTGCAGATACATTTCCAGATTGGAGATGATCTCAGGGAGTGCAGGGGAGGGGGGAGCTGAGAGTGACCGCGGCCATCCCCGTTTCTAAAACTTGTGTTGACAGTGAGCAATAGAATGACGCTTCGGGGCTCTTGTCTGCCTGTCTTTTGTGGCATAAACAGAGGACGGAACTCCTCTCTGCTGGGCCCCCTCTATGCCATCTACAAGTCTGTCCTGTAAAGTGGGGTCCCCCTGTCCATAGGGAGGGTGGAGTGTAGTGGGAGAGACTAACAGAGAAGCCCGGAAGTTCAGTGTTGTGCGTGACCACAGAGCTATGACTCAGCCTGAAGAAACCGGGTTTGGGGGCAGCTGGCCACACTGGGAGCCAGAAGAGTGGGAACACACTCCTGGTCTTGAATTTCCATGGGGAAAACAGGGAGGGGACATTACAGGCTTAGGAACCATGTGTGCCAAAGACTGGGATGGGAAAGGGCTGGGTGGATTTGGGGACTGGAGGATGCTTTAGCATAATGGGGGTGTAGGAAGCAGGCACTGGGCTGGTGAATTAGGATCGCGAAGGCCTTGGAGTTCCATCCTCCGAGGGAGCCTGGATGTCCTCCTATAGCCAGCAGGCTGGGAGCCAACAGAGATTTGCCATCAGGGAATAAGGAAATCTGTGTATTTCACAGGAGATCAGAATTAGAATGTGTTTGAGGTGGTGGTGAAAGCCCAACCAAATGAACTGGGTTGCTTCCTTTTTTTTTGGAGGGCCACTTATTTTTATTTATTTCTGTGTTTATTCTCTCCCTCTGTTTCCACAGAGGAGGGAGGATGCACATATTCTGCAGTTATCTCTCAAAACTGAAGGCAACCCAAAATGATAAAATAAGTCACTGAGGGAGTGGGGCAGAGATTAGAGTCTTGAAGAGCAGGTTCGGAAGCGGGCTCCAGCGCTGGCACTGAGGTTCCCAGAGGCCAAGGCAGAGCCAGGTTCCAGCGCGGTCACAGGACACAGTCAAACCGCATCAACTCTTCCTGATACAGGAGAGGAAATGGTCTCATGGATTCGCCAAAAGGAGTCTTTCAAGAGGCATTTCAGGAATTTCAAAAAGCTGTTCTTTTTAAGTTTTTTAATTAATTAATTAATTAATTTGTTTTTAATTTAAGTTATACTTGACATACAACATTATATTAGTTTCAGGTGTACAACATAGTGAATCGATATATTTTTTTTGCTTTCACTGACTTTATTTATTTATTTTTAAAATTGAAGTATAGTTGATTTACAATATTGTGTTTCAGGTGTACAGCGAAGTGATTCAGTTGCTATATATATATATATATATATCTTTTCAGATTATTTTCCATTATAGGTTATTACGAGATATTGAATATAGTCCCTCTGTTATACAGTAAATCCTTGTTGCTCGTCTCTTTTATGTACAGTAGTCTGTATCTGTTAAGCCCATACTCCTAATTTATCCTTGCCTTCTCTCCCATTCCCCTTTGGTAACCATAAGCTTAGTTTCTATGTCTGAGTCTATTTCTGTTTTACATATAGATTCATTTGTATGATTTCTTAGGTGAATCGATATTTTTGTACATTATGAAATAATCGCCACCGTCACCATCTGTCACCATACAGAGTTGTTACAGTATCATTGACTGCATTCCCTATGTGTGTGTTACATCCCCGTGACTGATTTATTTGATAGCTGCAAGCTTGTACCTCCTAAGCCCCGTCACTGATTTTGCCCCTCGCCACACACCCCTTTCCCTCTGGCAACCACCAGCTTGTTCTCTGTATCTGTGAGTCGTTTGTTTTGTTCTTTTAGATTCCACATAGGGTTGAAATCATATGGTATTTGTCTTTCTCTGACTTATTTTACTTAGCATAAGACGCTCAAGTTCCATCTATGTTGTTGCAAATGGTGAGATTTCATGGGCTCCTACAAGGTGGGCTGATGGGATTCCACTGAAACTCAATTTAGCACCAGAAATTCTAAGGGCAGCAGAGCAAAGGAACATGACCCAAGCTTGCAGATCTCTCTCCATCTGGCTTGATCGCAGCCTGAAATCTAGGCTAATGGGATGGCTTTTATTCTTTTAAGGCATCAGCATCCATTTTTAAAAAGATAATTGATTTCCTACGTGCAACCCCGGGATCCCGTGTGTAATAGGGAAGACCTGCATTCTCTGGATTGGAGAAGAGGCAGGGGACTGGCCTCTAGGGAGCCTCAGGGACACGCCCAGGAATTCCAGGCCTCTGGGGAAGATAATCTGGAAAACTGCTGATCTAAAGGAATGGCAGACAGCACGTCCTTCAGCTGATACTCTATAAATATTATTCCTCACGGATGGGGTTTGACGAGTATTGGAGGGTAACGTGCTCCGGTGGAGACGGATGCTCCGTGCTGCTGATGGCAGGTGATTTCACAAACACTGACAGGCAGTCAAGGGCCGAAAGCTCCAGGCTCACTTAGCCTCCAGTCCCAGGTCTCAGAGGATCCGGCCTTAGAGAATTCAAGGTCCTGAGTGTGGGCTCCGGGGCCATATCACCCCCACCTTGGCCCTGATGGGAAGCAGGGTCACACTGACAAAGTCTCTCAGGACTGGGTTGCTCTAGATCTTTTTAATTGTTTCTTGACACGCCTTTTAAGCTGTCATGCTGAAATGTGATTCCCATCTCTGTTTATCTGATGTCACCGGGGGAGGCACTTGGAGAATTGTTATGACTAGACGTCAACCTGCAAACACTCTCTCTCCCCTCAGCTGGTTCTCTCCACCTTCAGAAATGTCTCTGGAGCTGCTGAGCAACTGGCAGGGTCTTTGGCAGCAACAAAAATAAAGGACCGATCTTGGGGAAAGGAAGATCCTCCATGGTGCTTGCTGGACCTGGAGGTTCCCTCACACTTACCAGGCACCTACTCCGTGCCCAGCACCCAGATGGTTGGGGGTGGTGACCATGGGAAGGAAGGGGCTCATTTGTTCTTAGGGGCTCATGGTCAGGGGGTGAGGCCAGCACACCCACACATATACTTTTCTGATGTGAAAGAGAGCCCAGAGAGGGTGATGCATGGGAAAACGCTGTGCTGGGGAGATCCACTCTCTCCTTCTCCACCCTGCTGTCTGCCCCAGAAGCTGTACTGCATGAATGACATCAGTGGGGTCTTCTGCATGCTGCTTCCGACTGGGTCCAGCCAATGGGGAGCTCTGAAAAGAGTTAGGTGGGAGGTCAGAGAGTGTCTTCATCGCTGTCACCATTATCAATAACCATTGCTAACTAGTGGGTGCAAACCAGCCCCAAATGCCTTGGACTCATAGTTACAAAGCAATGCTGTTTTTCAGTACATTTCGTGCCTTGACTAAGGGTCAGTATTGTCCAGGTGTTTTTGCAAAATAGCTCAGGCCAGTTCTGTGTTTCTGGAATTAACTTTCACAGCCAGGAGTGAGGTCAGAGTATTTATCCCCTAACTGCTCCCTGCCAGGTCTCCACTGGGCTTGTCTGGGTCCATGACTAAAGACCATTGCTTCTCCCAAGGAAGCTGATTGTCTTCTATTCTCTCTCTCTGGTTTCTGGTAACTACTCCCGTCCCTCAGCCTTTTGGTCCTAGGTGTGATAAAGTTCTGCTGCTCTGAAGCCTCAGGTTATTGCTTAGTGCTTTTAGTCCCCTCTCGCCTTACCTTTGTACACAGCCCCTTCAAAGATAATCCCCCTGGAATCACCCTGTTTTCAGTACACAATCCCTTTCTTATTGGAACCTGGACTGATTCAAGGAGGGATGGATTAATTCCAAAAACAGAAAAGTAGCTCTCAAGAGTTGGGTCTTAAAGGAAAGTGGGATATGAATAGGGGAAGAGTAGTGCTCAGTAGTGTGTCAGCATTTGTCCCTGGAGCTTAATCTACAGAGTCCCACTTAACTTTCCCAATAGTCTCCTAGGCAGGAGTGCCCTGGACGAGGACAGCCAGGCCTGGGGAGGTCATCTGAGAGCACGCTCTCGTGCCTGGCTGAGATAGGACTCTAATTCTGCTCAGTCCACCTCCAAGGTCTCTGAACCCTCCATTACCCCATGTTGCCTCCCATCAAAGACCTGAGTCAAAGCCCAAACAACAGGTGTGGGCTGGATGGGGCAGGAAGACCTGACAAACAAAGGGAGATGCTTTAGAGGCCCCTTGGGAAGATAAGAGGTGACCTTGGCAAGTTCTGTATCTTGGAAGCCCAGGTCATAATAGTTGAGAGGTAGTACAGCAATGTGGGGCCCCAGTAAAGTTTCTGAGTTAAGAAGTCATTCAACGTTTCTTAGCCTCAAGTTCCTCAGTTATCAACGAGGGATACTGATAGCCTCTGCTTCAGAGGGTTGTGGTAAGAATCAACTAAGATGAAGCACATACAGCATCGGACACAGTCTTGGACCCGTAGTTGGCATCCGACAAATATTGGTTATTATTGTCGTGGACAAGCGAGAAGTAGCAGGTGTGGTTGGTGAGGCAGCTGAGAGGAGAGAGAACGGCAGTATGATTTTATGACATGGAGAATCTTGGACTGGAGTGTCACCAAGTGCCAGAGCTGAAAGGAAATTTAATTGATCCTTTTGTCTGAACCCCCCCCATTCTCAAATGTGTAAACTGTGGCCAGCATGGAGAGAAAGGCCTATTCCAGGTCACCCAGATTTTGATGGAAGGACCAGGACTTAAACTTGAATCTTCCACTTTTCTGTCTTGGGCTCCTTTCTCCAGAACCTCCCATGGAAATTCCTCCATTGATTTCCTCACTTCAAGGATGGTGATGACTCTCAAATGTGTTAATATCATTGTAAGGAATATTTGAGGAAAATAATGCCTATAAATCAGGCCAAATTCATTCTCGGAAGAGAAAACAATTGTTGATTTTGCACTGGTTTATTAACATACCCAGAGTCATGTAGCTCATAGGGGGTAGAAGGGGGAAGGCAGGATTAATGAAGACACTGCCTCTTCTGACCTCCGAGTTGGTAGTCTCTCCTCTCTGTCACACTCCTTCAGCCATTTCTTTACTGAAATTAAGAGCTGTGGCTTCAAATAGAGCCACTTGCTTCACACACTCTTCCTTCCTTGCTCCAGGAAACCCTATCTTTGTGGATTACTCATATAGTGTTGGTTGTTAAAAAATGCCAGGGGACAAAGAAACAGAGCCTGAAATGTTTCATCTGGAAAAACAAAGGCAAACACAGACAAACAAGGGGACAATTAGTTTTTGTTTGGGCTGAAGCCAGCAGGGTATTTGTCATGTAAGTGGAAGTCTGTAGAATTTAATAGGATTATTGTAGGGTGAGGAAGTCCATTTGGAGAGGGGGAAAAAGCACTGGAGCAAAACATGCCTGTACACATTTTTATAAATACTTAAACAAAAATCCAACCTAGGAACAACCCATCTGATGCTTGAAATAACATCGCCACCACCAATGGTGATGTGATGTTAATGAACAACCATTAACTCTGAACTAAGCCTCATTTTAAACACTCTACATTGGTGATCTCATTTAATCCTTGCAGGGCTACAAGACACATGTTGTTATTTCTGCTTTGGTAGTTAAAGATACCAGGGCCAAGAGGGGCTGAATAACCTTTGAAAAGCTACCAAAGTAGTAAGTGGTGGAGGTGAAATTTGAGCTTCATTCCAAGTCTTCTTCCTCATTTCTTTTTTTTTTAAACTTTTTATTTCTTCCTCATTTCTGCCTCCTCTGAAATGCCCTGGGAGCACAGGTAGGGTCCATAAACCCAGCTGATATGTAGGGAGTGATGTTGCCAGTGTGGACATCTGAGCAGGGCAAAGGTGTAAGTAAGTCAAAGTCTGTGGATTAATCCAGGGTCCAAAATCAAACATATCCATAAAACAAGACAGGTAAGAATGTGGGATATGCTGGCCCAGTAATTCTAATGGAAATAGGTTTACTGTTGCCTTAAAAGTTGGAGTTAATGTCTTCTGAAGCCTGGCTTCCCTCCTCTAACATCTGCAGGAGCATATTTTCTGATTCTTTTCTCTGCCCCAGATGCCCAGCAAGATTTGGCCCTTGATATGGATTTGCTGATCTACTGACCAGCTGATTGATTGATTAATTGATATATTTGCAGTTGTATGGTTTGGGGCTTCCAGCTGGAAGTTGATTTTAATCTTCACAGGTTAAAAACAAAAGCTGTCAAATCCCTTACAGGAGATGGTGATGAGACACAATCTTATTAAAGAGAAACTGATGATTTATCATCTCCCAACAGCTCCAGGCCCAATTTTTTTTGTGTGTGTATTCTTGTCAGAATCTCAGTGTCTCATTCAATATCTAATTTATTTGGAGTTGTGTTGAGGGAGGAGTATCTTCTGCATTGGAGCATTGTCTCCAGTTTTCGGAGTAGTTAAACAGCAAAAGGAGAAGACCTGGTGGCCATAAAGGGTTTAGTCCATGGAAGGGGACACAGACCTGTTTTCTCTGAACCTTGCACCATGACAGTTTTCTCCCAAACCTAACTTCTTAAGGTCCTATTTTTTTTTTCTGATTAAATATCCTTTGTTTTTATGTTGTCACCTTGATTTTAGAATTTTTCTCTCCCCCTTGCTAAGTACTAAAATGTTGTTTAGCAATATTTTGATGTTTGATGCATTTCACAAGCTAATTAACCTTTCTAACAGCACACATCAGTTGGACCCTCTGGCCAGTGGAAACAGTCACCTCATCTGGTTTGGCCAGGAGGTGGCCTCTTTCAGCGTCACAGGAGAGCTGGGTCTTCAGGACAGAGGCTACTGGGCGGGCAGCTGGGCGCATGGGATCGGCTGGGCCCATCTACTCTTTATCACTGGGTCACAGTGACTGGTTCTGTGCGAGAGGGGTGGGGTCGTGGGATTCAAGCATGGCCTGTCAGAATCATCCTTGGGTATGGGATTCAAGTGTGGCTTATCAGAATTATCCTTGGGTATGGGATTCAAGTGTGGCCTATCAGAATCATCCTTGGGTATGGGATTCAAGCGTAGCCTATCAGAATCATCCTTGGGTATGGGATTCAAACGTGGCCTATCAGAATCATCCTTGGGTGTGGCAGGTGGGCTCTGAGAGAGGTTTTATTTCTAGCAGATTTGCTAACCTGGGAGGGTATGAGCAAGGCTGCTGCTGTCCGCCTTTCCAGTTACAAGGGCAGAGTGTGCTTAGGAGCTAGGAAGGAGAAGGCAGAGTTCATAGATGGAAAGAGCTGTGATTGCAACGAGATTCCTTAGCTCTTCATTTATGAGGCTCAGTGAATTCTTTCTGCGCTCCAAGCTAGTTTAAGTTGTGCTTCTGCTACATACAATCAAGAGACTGAACCAGTATTGGTGGGTTTATTTCCTCCATTTTACAAAGAGCTAAACTGAGGCTTGGAGAGGCTATGAGGCTCACACAAGTGGTAATTGGCAGAGCAGGTTGGCCTGTCTCAGAAGCTGCTGGAGTAACTGTGACCCAGTATCATAACACTGCCCTAGATATGCCTTGCTGGAAAAACACCTGGTTTTATCATCAAGGCTCATAGCCAGTTCCAAATAATCAGTCACCCCAGCATGAACAGGACACCTTCCTCTGCTTTCCCATTATTCCCTTGACTTACTTCATAATCATACTTCTTTACTTTCTAACGTTTTCACTAAAACTCAAATTAATGCATACACATTGTAGAAGTTACAGAGAAGCACAAAGAAGACAATAAGTTTACGCCGAACGTTGCCACCTAGAAGAAATCAGTATTAAAATGGTGTGTTGTTTTCTCTCCATGCGTAAGAATCCGAAGCGTTCACTTAATTCATCTGTGCCTTAATGAATAGATAAAATTGGCTCACACCATCATTCCATGGCTTGTATAAAGTCCCATGTCCTGGACTGAGTCCAAGCTCTGTCTTATACTAGATCTGTGATCTTGGGCAAGTCAGTTAAGCTCCTGGAGCCATTTTCTGATCTGTACTTATAAAGGGTTGTGCGAATAACATAATAGTGGTTTCTACAAAAGTTTTTTCTTTCTAGTCACAAAAATTTCTGTGTGGAATCCCAGTATATAAAATAGATAAAGAGGGGCTCTTTTGGTGAGTGTAGAGCCACCTCCAGCCCCAAGTGACCTATGATGTGCCTTCAGTAAACTCCAGGGCACAGGGAGCTATTTTAAGGCCCTGGTCTATTATTAGATAATTTCCAAAGTGCTTTCATGAAAGAAACCCAAGGAAAAATGGCCAAGGAAAAAGAGAGGGGATAGGCTAAGTGGCAAGGAAAAAGGGCTGGAAAAAGGGAGGGGATAGGCTAAGTGGCAAAGAAAAACTCAATACATTCTCTCCTGTGAATACTAAATTAACAAGAACTCTACCCAGAACCAGTTTTTAGAAGATGACACTGAGGAGGGTGAAGTTCTCCTTCTGGAGTTTCCTTGGCCATTGCTGGGTGCAGTCAAGGGCTTCTTAAGAGACCCCACGCCCCCCTTTCTCTAACTGCATGTCTAGAAGGGGTGGGACAAAGCTAAGGATTGAGACCAGCAATCCTATCTACACAGATGCCCAAAGACAGTGCCCTTGGTGCTGGGAGTCACCCAGACATATCCGTTGAGTACTTGCTCTGTGCCAGGTGCTTTGCTAGATGCTGGGGATGCAGTGGTGGACAAAACCAGTCATAATCCTGTTCTCACCCTCTTCTCTGAGGATTTACTAGGTAGATAGGGAGTTAGACATAAGCCATCCTATTGTCTAATTTTACAATCCTAAAAATTTATGTAAAATTGCAATCTGTATATATGATGGATGGGCCCAGTCTGGGAGATCAGAAAGAATATGATGACATTTAAGCTATGATCTGAAGTTAACAAGCATCCCATGCCAAGGAAGAAGGTGTGCAAAGGTCCTGTGGCAGTTAGGGGATTAGTACCCTCCCCAGAACCGAAAGAAAGCCAGTGTGGTCTGGTGTGCAAGATAAGCCTGAGAAGGGGACCAGGACAAGCAAGTTTATGTGGGCCATGCCAATGATTTTGATTTTTATCCCAGGAACCATGGAAAGCCAGAGGCTGTGACACCTGCCCATTTGAGAGATGATGGAAGATTGTCCCAGGGAAGGGCCTGTAGAGATAGAGAAAAGCAGATGCATCTGGGAATTTTTTGGATAGCAAAATAAAGAAGACTTGATAGTATATATGTTATAGTAGGATGTATTTTTCTTTCTGTTGCTGCTATAACAAATTACCACAAACTTATGGCTTAAAACAACAGCAGTTTATTCTATTTTAGTGCTGGTGTCTAGAAGTAGAAATGAGTCTTTTATTATTTATTTATTTGTTTGTTTGTTTGGCTGCGTCGGGTCTCAGTTGTGGCAGGCGGGATCTTTGTGGCTGTGTGTGGTATCATTGTTGAGGCATGCAGGATTTCTTTAGTTGCAGCATGTGGGATCTTTAGTTGTGGCATGCGAGATCTAGTTCCCTGACCAGGGCTTGAACCCAGGCCCCCTGCATTGGGAGTGTGGAGTCTTAACCATTGTACCACCAGGGAAGTCCCTAGACAATGAGTCTTAAAGGGCTAAAAATCAACGTGTTAGCAGGGCTGGATCCTCTTGGAGGTTCCAGGAGAGAATCTGTTTGTTTCTTCTTCTACGTTCTAGTGGCTGCTGGCTCCCTTGGCTTATGGCTGCATCAGTCCAATCTCTGCTCCCATCATCACTTGGACTTGTCCTCTTGTCATCACATCTCCCTCTGCCTCCCTCTTATAAGGACCTTTGTGATTACATTTAGGGCCCACCTTGATAATCGAGGACAATCTCTCCATCTTGCATTGAAGATATGTAAGATTGTTTAATTTAATCACATCTTCAGTGTCCCTTTTGCCAATAAGGTAAGATTCACAGGTTCCAGGGATTAGGACCTGAACATCTTTGAGGACCATCATTCAGTCTATCATATAAGGCAGGGAGGAAAAGAGATCCTGGATGTTCCAGCTTTCACATTGGATAGATGGTGCTGAGATGGAGTTCAGGTCCAAGATGAACTCAGTTTTGGTCATATTGAGTTTGACGTGCCTTTGAGACATCCAAGAGCAGCTGTCCATCAGGAAATTTGGAAACACAGCTCTGGAGTCCAGAAGAAAGGTTGGGGCTAGAAACACAAATTTGAGATAGTAGAATAATGCTGTAGTAGATATGCAGACAGTAGAATGTGAATAATGCTGTGGCATGGGTGGGATTGTATATAAAATAAGAGACAGGAGTGCCCAAGACCAAGTCTTGAAGAGCTTTTAGAGGAGAATAATGAAGTAATGGCAATTTTCAGGGAGGATCCAGAGAGGCAAGAGGAAAACCAGTAAATTTCTGGCTCAAAAGGCAAGGAGGAAATGATTTCAAGAAGAGAGTGATCGACTCTGTCAAAAATGTCTGGGGCTTCCCTGGTGGCGCAGTGGTTGAGAGTCCGCCTGCCGTTGCAGGGGACACGGGTTCGTGCCCCGGTCCAGGAAGATCCCACATGCCGCGGAGCAGCTGGGCCCGTGAGCCATGGCCACTGAGCCTGTGTGTCCGGAGCCTGTGCTCCACAACAGGAGAGGCCACAACAGTGAGAGGCCCGCGTACCGTAAAAAAAATATATATATATATAGAAAAAATGTCTGAAGACTCAAGTAAACTGAGGATTGAAAATGTCCATGAAACTTACCACGTGAACTTGTATGCCAGAGTGATGGGAGCGGAAGGCATATTAGGTTGGAGCAGGTTGAGGGGTTGGTGGATGGGAAGGAACTGGAGAGCAAGTATAGAAAATTCTTCTGTATTCATATATATCATTCTCTCTGTATATTACCTATTCACACTCATCTTTCAGATCACACTTCAACCATTACTTCTTCAGGAGAGGTTTTCCTGACCACTCGACCCTCACTTTTACAAGTCCTCCTAGCCCTGTCTCTTTCCTGTGTAGCCCTGATCAAAAGCTATGGAAATCTGTTTATTCATGTGATTATTTTATCTAAGTCATCCTCTCTTACTGCTCACGCAAGCTCTCAAAAGTAGGTTCTGGATCAGTTGTTTTTCACCATTGTATTCCCAGAACATAGTCCAAAACTGGCATATGGTAGGTACATGACTGACTTTCCTGAATGAAAAAAAAAAAGATCAAATGAGTGCCATAGCTGTGAGATCAGAGATGGAAGCATTTTTGATTTCTAGAGGAAGCTTACTGTATTTAAAAGTGCACAGACTTTGAACTCAATAGCCCAGAGTTTTAAATCCAGACACATCTGTTTTTCAGTCCTGTGGCTTTGGCAAAATCAGATTAGCTGATCCTTGGAACTTCAGTTTTCACAGCAGTATAATGGGATGATGACTTTGATGTAGATAATACCATCCACCTGATTGAGTCTGATATGCATTTTGCTCCCATAGCACTTCTGCCTTGTCAAGAGCTGAATCAGACATGTAAAACAATTGACATATATGAATTTTCCAGAAGTATTACTTTGGGAAACCATAAATGAGAACAAATAGAGAGAGAGAGTGGGTACCTGGCATACAGTAACAACTTAACAAATTCTGCCCCTTGGTTGTGTTGGGTTGCATTTTGTCCTTAGCATGTTGTGGTTGGGCCCTTGTAGATGCATGAGGAATGATTTCCTAATTAAGGAGGTGCCTTTGTGGAAGCTTGCACCTGCTGATGTTGATGAGGGCTCACTGTGTCTGAGCAGAGAGGAGGGGGCTGGGAGGACTGGATCCCCCTGCCCAGGGGCTTAGCCTTCCCCTTTCTTGATGCCATTCCAGCTGGGCAGCTGGCAAAGGAAAGCTAAACATTTCTCCCCTGTGCCCACACCTCCAAGATCACATGCGGAGTTGGGCTGCCTGCTGGAAATCTGTACTAATTCCGGTTTATTAATTTGTGCCCCTATAATTAAACAGTCATATTAATTAGCATCTCTGCTTGTGTGCCTTCCTTTTTCATGTTAAGAGTTGAAGCTCAGAGTAATTATTTATATGATTTCTTAATTTGTTTTGGTTCCTGTTTTCCCAAAGTGATACTTTTGCAGAATTCATACAGAGCACTTGTTTTGCATGTCTGATTGTCGGCTCTTGACAAGGCAGGATTGCTGTGGGAGCAAAATTGATCAGGTGCTGTCTGTGTTCTGGGCAGTAGGTAATTCAGAGCATCTATTCTTTCGGATGAATTTGCAAGGAGATTTGCAATCTCCATGCACACTGCCAGTGGTTCTTGGATGTTTTTGTGTGTGTGTGTGTACACGTGTGTGTGTGTGTGTGTGTGTGTGTGTGTTTTGTGCATATGGGAGAATTTAAAATTTTTCTGTGAGGCAGTTATTCATCTTGGTTTGGTATCATCACAATGAACGACTGTTTTGTTTTCCTAGTATTGGGTTAGAATAATGGATATAACCTACATGGCATGGAGGGAATCAAGGGTTTTACGGCTTGGTTTAGGGACCTTCTTTTTGCCAAATATTCCCTTTCATGGTTGATGGGAATAATTCCTTCCACAGGCATTTGTGTCTAAGCAGCTACTGTCACTCAAGGTGAGGCAGGCTCTGGTCCCTGTTTCTGAAGCATTTATTACCCACCAGGGGAGATAAGGTCAAAATAATTAATGGGTCAACACAAGATACCCCAAACACACAAGAGCAGGCAGACAGTGGAATATGGTGCCTCATCGATTATCTTCATAAGAAAGGATGCAGGTACAGGAGACCCAAAGGTAGGCGGTTGGGAGAGAAAAGAAGACAGAGAAAAGGAATTGGTAGAGGGGAGGAAGGGAGTGAGCGTTTCTGGTGTCCCTGGTTTGTGTTGGACACTCTGGGGGCAGATTCTCTTTCTAATTACAGCAACCCGGCAGCTTTGGCATCTAGCCCTGCCCCCAGCCCCATTTTATAGATGTGAAAGTAGAGGCTCAGATGAGGATTACATGACTCCTCCAGGACCATCCACTAGAAGATGTCACAGGCAGGATTCAAACCCAGCCTGTCTGATCCCAGAGCCCGGCCTCCTCCACCCTCCCATGCACTGGCACCCGATGCTAATTGGCATGTGCTTTGGAGAACATGAAAGAATTTACCAGCAACTCACAACTTGCAGACTGTCCACTATATGCCAAGCTTTCTGCTCTGGGGATGCACAGTGCTCAGGGCCATGTGGGGAGCGCATGGCTAAGGAGTTAGAACAAGGTAGTCAGAAACCTTTGAGATCATAGCAATAGTAGCTGCTGCTGTTGAGCTCTTTGTGCCAGGCTCGTTTAAAACTTTCTACGTTCATGATCTCATTTGATCGTCATAGCTGCTGCCTAGAATAGGTACCATTGTTTATTCCCATTTTATAGATGAAAAAACTGAGGAACAGAATGGTGAATGGAGAAGCAGGAGAAATGGATGTAGGTTACTGTTGTCATCCTGGGCTGGAGGAGGCTGGCAGGGACTGGAGGTGCCATGAGTGACAGGGGCTGGTCCAGCTGGGAGCCAGACAGATGGAGCCGTAGTGTCCATGACGAACTCTGGGTCCAGTGCTGCAGCTGGCCCTGAGGGCTCCATGTGGGAGGCTGAATGATGCTCTGGAGATATAGGTCCATTCCCAGTAGAACTGAGGCATGGTCAGCAGGATAAGTGAAGCCCAGACAGGAACCATTGAGCTGTGGGTCCAGCAGCAGGACAGTCAGTGGAAAAGAAAGGAGAGAACGTGGGCTTTGGAATCCAGCCAGACCTGGTTCAAATCTTGGCCCCATCACTTACTCAATGTGTGGCTTTGAACAAGACACTTCACCTCCTTAAGCCTAATTCGTCTTCTATAAAATATGGACAATAGGACTTGCCTTGCAGGGTAGTAATGAAGATTCTATAAGATGGTACCTGGAAAGAGCCCTAATCAGTGCTTAGCACAGAATGGACATGACATAAATATTTGAGGAAGGATGAAAAAGAAAGAATCCAAGTGAGGAAATCATGGGATACTTCAAGGAGGAGGTGGCGTTTGAATTGGGCTTTAAAAGATGAGTAGGGGGCTTCCCTGGTGGCGCAGTGGTTGAGAGTCCGCCTGCCGATGCAGGGGACACGGGTTCATGCCCCGGTCTGGGAAGATCCCACATGCCGCAGAGCGGCTGGGCCCGTGAGCCATGGCCGCTGAGCCTGCGCGTCCGGAGCCTGTGCTCCGCAGCGGGAGAGGCCACAACAGTGAGAGGCCTGCGTACCGAAAAAAAAAAACCAAAAACCAAAAAGATGAGTAGGGATTATCTGACTTTTATGTGAACAAAGGCTGGAGATGAGTCCAGGATGGGCCTCCTGTGGTACCTGTTGGGGCAGGCAGAGCAGCCCAGGATACTCTATGAGGCTCCAGGAGGCCTTGAGGGGATGAAGAGCAGTGTTCCTTCCCCATGAGGTCCCTATCATGGTCACTGACCTGGTCAGCACTGACTGAGAACCTGCTATGAGCCAGACTCTGTGCCTGGTGGGTACACATATTATTCCCCACCTCCCTGTAACAAGGGACTCACTTTTGGAGAGGTTGGATAGCAACTCACCCTGACTGGCAAGGCAGGTTAGGGCTCCAAGCCCTTTCGTTCCACTACCCCTTTCATCTTGCATTACGCCTTTCATCATTGTAAGGATGAGCCCCCAGGATTGTCTGTACTGCTGGAGCCACTGCCCGGCTCCAAGCATCTGGGGGCTTGCCCATTATGTGAGCTGAGCTTCCCAGGGAAGACATATGCGTCGCTTACAGAGGCAGCGCTTCCTGACACCTCTGGCAACAACATTCCGAATTCTAATCGTGGAAATAATTTAGAAGAAGGAGATGAAGGTTATCATTTATTTAGGGGGCTTTATCTACAGAGGCCCACTCCAACTTTAATAAATGAAATGTGTTGCACAGAATGGGGATCACTGAGGCATGAGATACTGTGTCTGCCCACTGAGGGCTCTGAATAATTTACATCCTGGAAAGATATTTTATGACAGTGCTTATAATCTTCTTATTGGCTCAAAATCAACATTACAGCAGACGTCTTGGAAGCGATGCAGCTGATAAGCTTATCTCTTTATTATGTGACACGAATCAAGTCTGCTCAGGAAAGGGAGGTTTTGTGGAAATTGATTTCTCTTTGGATCTAGATATTTTTCTTTTCTCCAAAAACCGCCAATAAATAATAGAGGTCAGCTATTAATATTTCATTTTAATTAATATATTAGTAGAGGGAACTCTTCTAATTTGAAGGGGCACGGGAAGGAGGCTTCGCAAAGGTGATTTATCTGGAGGCCTTATCTCTGATTAAACCCGGCTCCTGTTGAAAAAGCTGCAGCTCCAGAGAGGTGCTGCTTTCATCAGCCTTGACTTCCCAGCTGAGGCGGGGGAATCAGGGATCTGACCGGGGGTGGGGGTGGGGGCTGCAGCTTTTTCAACAGGAGCCTCTTCTGGGTAATTCGTTGAGTCTGGTCAGTCCTGAAGAGGAATCCTGGGGTACCAGGTACCTGGCAAAAGATAAAGAGAACATTTTGCTCCCCCAGTTCTGCAGTGTTTGGGGCCTACGGAGGAAAGGGCAGGGAAGGGAATGAATTATAGCCCCTAAAACTCCAAAAGGCTGTCTGTCTTTCTGTCTGCGCATACACATCTAACACTCACAGGGTGACTGCAGCCAGTGCAGTCCTAAAGGTAGCTTTAGAGTTCCGTACCAATGCTCAAATGGTAGCTCTGTGTTTCATTTGGGAAAATTAATCCCCTGCTCTGAGCCTCTGTTTTCTCCTCTGTAGACTGGGATAATGAGCTTTCATCTCACAAGGCTATAATGAGAGTTAAGTGTGGTTATGTATTTAAACAGCGCTCTATTCTGAGCAGAGCTTACTCTTTAAGATTTTAAACTGAGAGGTCCCGGTGCCCAGGGAAGGAATCCTTCCACCAGGGAATACAGCTGGATTTTAGGAATTGGAAGCTGAAACATCTCCTTGACATTTGGGTTCTTTGTGCTGCTAAACCAGCAGGCGAAGAAGGGGGTCGGCGAAGTGACCCGAGGAAAATGATCCCAGTTTCCGTGGCACATTGGGCTGTCGCTACAACGCAGAGGGGTGGTCGGGCAGGGTTATGCTTGGAACCCAGGGGGTTTGCTGGGGCACCTCCTAACGCTCCCTTTCCCAAAGTCCTGGCCAAAATAACTGCGGCAACCCAGTAAGAACAAGACCACCGAGGACTTAGACCTCAAAGAAATGAGGCTTGGTTCACCCTCACGGTAAAGAGCCCTCCCCGGGCCAAAGCTCAGGGGGAGGTGGAGTGGGCTGTGGAAAAAGAAACTGTGATTACAGACTGGAATCTGATGATCAGAGGACTCAAGTGAGGGGATGATCCAATTGACTTTACCCTGAAGTGACTCAGTAGCTGATGGGATTTCGTGTGTACCATGCATTGGGGCCGTGAACTTTTCACCCAGAGAATAGTGGAGGCCCCTTGCTTTTTGGCTTGGGAGACTGTTCTTTCTGGAACATCATTTGGTCCTGTTGCCCTCTGGCTTCCGATTGTTTTTGGCCAATGGTGAGTATCTACATGGGATCCGAGAGAAGGTGGGGGATGGGAAGAGAGTGAGCTCCCTTCCCATGGATGCCCAAGAGCTGGCTGCATCTACTGACACAAAGCCACAGAGGCCTTGCCACACAGCCCTCTCTGTCCAGTTCTAGCTCTGAGTTCTGGTAATATCCTTCCCCTCCCCTTTTCAGGCCTATGTTGGTGATGGCTCCCCAGTCACACGCCCTGAGGTCCTGCCCTGAACATCTCTTGGTGTCTCCCTACACCCTGCCCATTCCTGTGTGAATAGGTGCTTTATCAAACTAGCCCTGCATAACCTGTTCGAGTGTGTCATCATCCTTTCTCCCCCGTAGAGCCCTGAATAATGCAGATAGCAGCCGCACAGACACGGGCTGTGATCCAGATGCACAGAGTTTGGACAGGTGGGCAAGGGATTAGAGGGTGTAGTGGAAAGTCAAGAGACCGGGTGCATGCTGAGTACCGTTATCTGTGGGCCCCTGGGAAAGTTGTTTAGCCTCTCTTGGCCTCTTTAACTTCAACTATGTAATAATAACAACCAGTAATTATTATTATAATGGTTAAATATAATTATATATTATATATGTTATTATTATATAATTATATTATACTATTATAATTATATAATGTGATATTTAGTTATAATTACATAATTGTATTATAACTATAATTATAATAACTGGGAGTAATAATAATGTCTATACAACAGGATAAAATGAGATTCAAGATGCAAGGAGACTAAATAAAGACCTGGCACATGATAGGTGCTCAGTGAAGCTCTTCATTCCCTTCCCCTGGCACACAGTAGGCATTCAACAGATGTTAGATAAACCTAAATGAGAGATAAAGTATTTGCGTGTGAGTGGGTGTGGGCCCCGGGGGTGGATGAGGGTTGTGTTCGAAAAGAGACAGGTCTGCCTGCAGAGGTCCTTGAATCTATGCAGAGATTTCAGTATGGGGAACATTCAGATACACAGCTGTTTTGGCAGGGGGAGTGGGACCGGGGAAGGCCTCCAATACCAAGGTCATTCTACAGAATAAGGGCGGGGCATGGATGTGCCAGGCAAAGGCTTCTCAGTGGAAGGGAAATTGTCTGGACTGGACTGGAGGCAGGGAGGCCTGAAGAGGAGGAAGGTCTGGCTCATAGAGGGAAAGGAACAGGAACATACGCTGTGCCCTGTGTGATGATCTGGGCCTCCACCCACTAGGGCCTCCCCTGTGGGGTCAGTGGCTGTTCAGGCTTGAAGCTCCCCAGTACTTCGCTGGGGGCTCATTGGGGAGGCACGGCCCCTCCTGAACTGATCCATAATTCAGAAGCACATTGGGATTTCGAGATGAACACAGTGTACAGGTTTTTAAGAGGAATCTGGGACCAGGAGAATAAATTAGAAATTGATGCTACAGAGTCAGGCATAATCCCACTGTCGCAGGCAGGTGGACTTGTGGGTCTTTTGCTTATTCCTTGAGCCGGTATTGGCTTTTTCCTCCTCTGTGCTGAGCAGCGGGCAGGAAGGATGGCTGTGAGCAAAGACAAAAACAGGCTTCCGTGGCTCTACTTAAGGAGGTATTTGTTCCATGTGATTAACGAGAGTGGATCCTGAGAGCTCTTTCCCCACTTTCCAATCAAAAACATTACATTAGTCACGCTGCCTTTGAAATCCTTCAACAGCCTGTTGGGTAGTTGGCTCAAGAATGGGCGCTGATTGGAGCTATGGAGAAAATTCCTGCTGCAGGCCAGTGATGCTGACACTCTTTGATGGAAAGACAGCTCTGGGCCCCGTGGACCCCAAGTGGGCATTCGGGCAAAGACAGAAATGGCCAGAGGGCATGGCTCATGGGCACAGTGATCAGATAGACAGCCTGAAATATCAAAGCAAGATAAACACCGATCTGGTCTCTCACTCACTCACATTTTATTTTATTTTATTCTGGGCAAGGACCTGCTATGCCCTGGAGCTTTGGAGATGGAGAGGACACAGCTGAGGAGCTCCAGGCAAGCTGGGGAGAATAACATGGAGTCAGACCAGCGGAGTTCAGTGTGAAACCATCCTGTCGCGAGAGGGAGGGAGTTGCCGGGTTCCCTGGGAACAGTAGACCATGGGCTTGAGGATGTTCAGACAACGTCTCTTCATTCCCCACTGTGTCCTCAGAGCCTCACGCTGCTCTGAGCCAAATCCATTCACGATTATTTATGGGAGGGATGCATGAGTTCATGAATGAAAACAGGCAGGAGGGGTGTCAGGAAGCCTTCCGCAAAGGATAGATGTGTGAACTCAGTCTTGAAACTCATGCAAGTTGGCAGAGGTTGCGGGGAGGGGAATCATCATTCCGGAGAGAGGTGACGGCAGGGGGAGGGTGGCGGGTGACATATTTGATGCGGATGATGCCGGGCACCAACCTTCGGTTTTAGGTGGCCACCTTTGGAGTATAATTAGATCAGGTCTGGGACCTCTGTGGGGCTGTGTGTACTTCCTCAATGCTGCTGCTGCCTATAATTGTGATGCTGTTTGATAGCTACCAACCCCCTGGAACTTCTGATCCAAGTAACAATTATGATGCCTAACCTGTTCTCTCAAAGCTCAGCGCCCTTGGGGTGAGAAGTGGGTTGACAAGTCGGCTGAGGCGTATTTAGGTCACTCACTTGTCTCTTTTTAGTAACACTGAGAAGGGGGTTCAGATGCAAGGGTTTCTTTACTCGGCTACCTGGCTGGCAGTTTGCCTGGGTTCCATCTTCCGTTCAAACGGTAACACGTGGCAATTCACTGAACCTCTCTCCCCATCAGCTTCCTCATCTCCAAAGTGGAACAAAACAATTCACCTGATTTATGGGGCAAATCTTGTCCAGCTTGGTTTCCACGAAGTACAGATTCCCGCTGCAATCTGAAAGCCGAGCTTTCCTATGAAACCTTTTGTCAACCGAAATGGCATAAAGCGAAAGAAGAAATACCCTTTTTCCTAAAAGCAGAAATCCTCTTCGGATTTCTTTCAGTTAGCAAAACCAGGTACTAATGTAGGTCTTCTGTAAAAGTGAAGTGGTGTAAAGCAGACTTTTGAAAAACAGGGTGTATACCTGTACCCCTAAATCCAGGGAGAGTGATCTCAGACCTCCAGGAGTCTGCTCGTATTGCCCAAAGCACAAAATGGTTTTGCTGTCTGTCGACTTATCTTAAAAATCACATAGGTTTGTACTCCAGCCCTCAGTAGAACAGTGTTTGCTTTATTTTTGCATATTTTAAATGACTCACAGTGAGCAAGTCTGTGGTAAAGGGAGTGAGGCACTTGCCTTGGGCCCCAAATTTAAGGAGAGACCAGAAAACCTCAGGAATCAAGATACGTAACATTTTAATGCAATATTTAAAAAACTCAAATTGGCAAACTGGCCACCCCTTTTTGTACATAAAGCTTTATTGGAACCGGTGGCAGGATTAGGGTGAGGCGAGTGAGGCAGGCTTGTGCCAGTGCAGGAGCAGATCCCATCTTTATTTAAAACCGTGATAGTTTATCGGTCATGGATCTTTTAGCATTAAGTTTGATTTTAAGAAATATTGCATTAAGATAGTATTTATCAGGCTTCCCTGGTGGCGCAGTGGTTGAGAGTCTGCCTGCTGATGCAAGGGACATTGGGTTCGTGCCCCGGTCCGGGAGGATCCCACTTGCCGCGGAGCGGCTGGGCCCGTGGGCCATGGCCACTGAGCCTGCACGTCCGGAGCCTGTGCTCCGCAACGGGAGAGGCCACAACAGTGAGAGGCCTGCGTACCGCAAAAAAAAAAAAAGATAGTATTTATCTTGATTACTGAGTGTTTTGGCCCCTTTTAAATTTTGCACCCGAGGCTGGTGCCTCACTCGCCTCACCCTAGTCCCGGCTCTGTGTGCACTTAACTTCTTTACTCCTCGCCCTTGAAACTTGGCAGACAACAGACCCTCCAGGAAGCTGCAGCATGTTATTCTTCCGGCTTCATAAAATCCCAGAGCAATTTCTGGGCACCTTCATCAAAGAAGCACCAAGATATGTGAGGTTCTCCATACAAGACCGGGCGGCCGTTGCTCCTTGAAGGCAGTGGGCTGGTCGGTCTCCATCTACAAACTCACCTGTGGCTTTTGAGAAATCCCTTAAGCAATCTGGTCTCCACTTCCCCATCAGCAAAAACGAGGGGATGGGGACAGATGATCTTAATTGAGGCTAAATCTTCTGTGCTTCTCTGAGCATTCCCCCGAGGACCGTGGGCTGAGAGAGACCATGGCAGGCCCTTCCCCAGGCCAGACCTTCCTGTGAGTCATGGACTGAGAAAAGGTCAGTGTGAAAAATCGTTGGTATTTAAAACAGAAGTACTGAAGCGATGTCCCTGGGTGTGAGCTAGGGAGGGAATGTTTATTGGTCTCTTAAAACTCTTCCGAGAATATAAGGCTTGTGCTAGCTGTTGAGGGAAGTGCGGAGGGGGTTAGGGAGAACCTGGACCTGCCCTGGCCTGGTGGGCAGTCTTGGGGATGGATTGTGGTCTGGAAATAAGAGGGAGAGGATGACACAGGCTAAATGGTGGGTGGAAAGTCAGCCCAGAGAGTAGTTTAAGGCTGATCTGGGGAGATTTCTTGGAAAAGGTGAGCCTTGAAGGATGTGCTTCAAGTGTTGGCGAACATTTGGAACCCAAAGAGGAGCCTGGGCCATTGGCCAGGGTCCCCAAAGGAGGCAGATGGTGCTCTCAAGTGGGGGAATTGAGGAGTGGTCAGTAAGTGGACTACTTACGACAGTCGGGAGGGTTAAGGGAAAATCAGCAAGGGATGGGGAAGCACTTTGGGGTGACACTGGAGAGTCTGTACCATCCCAGATCTGAATAGGGAGGGGAGAGAGGGTTCCCCAGAAGCTAGAGGCAGCGGTTGCTGTAGATGAGGGCCAGGATTCGAGCTGAGGCTTTCAGGACCGGAGTGCAGCTGGAAGAATGAGCCGGGAGTCATATCCTTACCCTGCTCTCCTTCCACACTCCATCTCTTGTTGGCATCTCCCATGGGATGGACTCGAGTGATGTCGTTCAGACAGGCCAGCATCCCAGGGTCCAGACCGGGGTGGAGAGGGAATCTGGGAAGCAAATGCGAAGAGGTAGCTCACTGGGTAAGAAGGTACAGTAACCATGTGAAACTGTGTCTGTGCAGACGGTTGTGTGGTTAAAGGAAGGAGGAGGGTGGCGAGCCTCCATAGCCCTGCTCACTAACTCCTCACAGCAGCTGGCCAGGGAGCCGTTGTTACCTCCGTTTTTCAGGAGAGGATTGACAGTCAATCATCTCGGCCAGCTGTGAGTCCGTGGGTGTTTCTAGTGGCGGGTCGGGAGAGGAGTTTGACCCTCCCATGGGGCCCCTGAAGGGTGATTCTGCCTCTGTGCTGTGATCTCAAGGCTCCGTCGTAGGAAGAAGCTGTTTGATTCCTGATTGAGAGGAAAACATTTCCCTGAAGGCAGGGCTGCAGGAAGGGGCCAGGCAGAGGGAGGAGACACCTGCACACATGAGATGAGGGCATTAACATTGGTCCTGCCAGCGCCCGGGGTGTCAGCTGTGTTCCGCGAGGCTGGCCAGACAGCGATGGAACTCGGGGCCCCCGAGTGGGGAAGGCTGGGGCTGACTCAGGGCCCCGCAGATCTTCAGACCCACTTTCAGGTGCATGCCTTCAACCAAGCACGCTTCCTGAATGCCAGTCAGGTGCCAGATCTGGCTGGCTGTTGAGGCTTCGCAGGGGGACGGAAACATCCCACCACTTCCACGTCATCCTCATCTGCCTTCTCATCACAACCAGTGTTGATCAAGCTTTGCTAGGTTTCAGGGTTTGAGTTCAGTTCTACAAGTCAATTGATGCACTTAATCCTTGTAACAACACAGCGGGGCTGCGCCTTGCATTGGGGTGAGAGATACTGACCAGAGAACCATCCAGTGTGAGACCAGCGCCACCATCACAAAATCGTATGCAGACCTTCCTGCGTGCTGTGTGTCCTTGGTCAGGTTTCTTTTGCCTTGGTTCCCATCATAGAAACCTCCTCATGAGGCTCTTTGGAGGGTGAATGAGCAGTGCTGGACAGATGTCAGCTGTTGTGTTGTTACTGCTTTGACTACCCTTGTCATGCCATCTTTTGGTCCTTTCTCTTCCTCTCCGCTTCCTCTCTGTCTTCTCTTTACCTTTTCCCAGCCCAAGGGCTTCCATCACTGGCTTGGGAGTTCCCCCAAGCACAAGGTCTTGAAAAGACTTCCCGGTCATATGAGAAGTGTGTTAAGTGTGTATCATGCTTGCGTTCTTCCTGACTGGCCCCACTGGATTTGGAACGGGATCCCAAGAGCTGGATGGAGCAATGCGTGTGCTCTTCCATTTATGCCAGGGAGCGGCCTCCCTTCCCTGATAAACATTTTTGCACCGGCCTGGGAAAACAACAACATGCCATCAAAGGTTTTCACAGATCACTGGGTACTTCCCCAGTAGGCTGATGGTACTTTTCTCCATTTGTACAGATGAGCAAACTGCCTCTCAGATACAGAATGTGATTAGGTCATTCAGCTCATCAGAGGGGAGCCTGGACTGGCAGCAGGTCTGTCTGACACCGAAACCCCATTTCTTCCTTCTCACCAGATCGGTGAATTACTGTTCACTCCTCTCGTTGGCACTGCTTTTCCATTTGGGTTTTTGGAGGGGCCCCCAGCCCCTCACCCCTTTGTCTCTACTGCAAGTTGTTGAGCTGTCCTGGGGCTTCTGCCTGAGGCTCAGCAGGTGGGACTTTGTCCCTTTGCGGGTGGAAGGGCTGGCCTTTGGGAAGTTCCAAATACAGCTACATGAGCCTGAGACTGTGGGCAGGCGGGGGAATGGGGGGAGGAGCAAACTACGAATGAAGAGAACAAATGAAGAGGCAGGACCCTGAGGATGAAGGAGCTGCCCAGAGAGACAGTGGAAGATGATGGAGGCTGCACGGGACGTCCGGACTGGCTCAGGAGGCGGCAGAAGCTGGGATGTCCGTCCGCCTACCCTGGAGAGCACGCGATGGCACTGGCCAGAGCAAGTGGGAAGAATCAGGCACGTGACAGTGTGTAATAAAGCTCTCAACCTGTGGCAAAGACGGTTTTGTTAGCTCGTGCATGTACAGATACACCAATTTTTAGAAACGGAGAACAGTGACAGATGCACTGGAGCTGCCGTGGCTCCTGCAGTCCTGAGCGATACATTCTATATCTCAGGCTCTGAGCGGAAGGGGGGAATCTTACCCCATCTCCCCATGCTGGGGTCTGGAGTCACAGGGAACCAGCATCTGGGCTCTATTGCTACAGTGTGGAGGTTCTCACATTCTGGCGCACCAGACTCACCTGGAGGGCTTGTTGAAAAAAAGAAACCAAAGGCACACCCACAGGGTTTCTTTTTTGGTAAATCTGGAAGAAGGCCGAAGTAGTCACATGCCTAGTAAGTACCCAGGTGATGCTGAGGCCATTCTTCTGAGGAACCACACTTTAAAGAACCCCTGCTCTAGAATTTCCCTCCTCCTACCTGCATGTAAGAATCACCTGAGAAGTCTTTAGGCCATTGCCAATCCGGACCGTCTGAAGCTTGGCTCCAGGTATCAGTACATTTTCAGAGCTCCCTGGCTGATTCTGCTGTATCAATCGATAAACACCCAGACTGAGCATCCCCACTCATCATATAAGTTTCTGAATATGATTTTGATGCCAGAATTGAGAATTACTGTCTTAGACCATAGTGGAGAGGCAAAAACCCAACAAAGTAGAACCTACAAAACAGATATAAAACTTAACAATTATTTGGTCTGATTCATTGAGTCAACCAGCAAATATTTCTTGACTGTGTACCATTTGCCAGGAATTGGGGGCAGCCAGTGGAGATAGGAAAATGAATCAGCTATGGTGGTAAATAACGGACAACAGACATCCACTGTGGTAGGCTGGGGAGCCATTTTTAGTTGCAGGGGATACATTCAGATTTAAGTTAAGAGTCTAATATACATGTGTAGGTTATCACAAAATGTGAGTTCATCCCTTCTGCTGTTTGCATAATGTCCTAGGTGCCTAGGTTCTTTTTGGGTCTGGCTAAATAGATCTATGGAACTAGATCTGAAGGAAGAGAGTTGACACCCTGAGAAGGCTGATCAGGTAAATAATGTCCCTTCAAGGTGGGGGAACCTGCCCCCTTCTCCTGTACATACATGAGACTTGTCCCTCAGTGATGCTTCCAGAGCCCTCACCCTACGTGCTTTGCTGAGAACTTCCAGGAAGGAGAGGAGGACAGTTTGGGATTTGTCATACTTGGAAATTCAGTCAGGTCAGATTAACATTGTTTCTGATTTTTCCTAGAGGATGTAACATACCGATTTTGTCAACACGAGGCCAAAATCACTAGATTTTTTTATAAAACATCTTTATTGGAGTATAATTGCTTTACAATGGTGTGTTAGTTTCTGCTTTATAACAAACTGAGTCAGCTATACATATACATATACCCCCGTATCTCCTCCCTCTTGTGTGTCTCTCCCACCCTCCTTATCCCACCCCTCTAGGTGGTCACAAAGCACCGAGCTGATCTCCCTGTGCTATGCGGCTGCTTCCCACTAGCTATCTGTTTTAAATTTGGTAGTGTATATATGTCCATGCTGCTCGTTCACTTTGTCCCAGCTTCCCCTTCCCCTTCCCTGTGTCCTCAAGTTCATTCTCTAGTAGGTCTGTGACTTTATTACCATCTTGCCACTAGGTTCTTCATGACCATTTTTTTTTTAGATTCCATATATATGTGTTAGCATATGGTATTTATTTTTCTCTCTCTGACTTACTTCACTCTGTATGACAGACTCTAGGTCCATCCACCTCACTACACATGACTCAATTTCATTTCTTTTTATGGCTGAGTAATATTACATTGTATATATGTGCCACATCTTCTTTATCCATTCATCTGTCGATAGACTCGTAGGTTGCTTCCATGTCCTGGCTATTGTAAATAGAGCTGCAATGAACATTGTGGTACATGACTCTTTTTGAATTCTGGTTTTCTCAGGGTATATGCCCAGTAGTGGGATTGCTGGGTCATATGGTAGTTCTATTTTTAGTTTTTTAAGGAACGTCCATAGTGTTCTCCATAGTGGCTGTATCCATTTACATTCCCACCAACAGTGCAAGAGGGTTCCCTTTTCTCCACACCCTCTCCAGCATTTATTCTTTGTAGATTTTTTGATGATGGCCATTCTGACTGGTGTGAGATGATATCTCATTGTAATTTTCATTTACGTTTCTCTAATGATTAATGATGTTGAGCATTCTTTCATGTGTCTGTTGGCAATCTGTATATCCTCTTTGGAGAAATGTCTATTAGGTCTTCTGCCCATTTTTGGATTGGGTTGTTTGTTTTTTTTGATATTGAGCTGCATGAGCTGCTTGTAAATTTGGAGATTAATCCTTTGTCAGTTGCTTCGTTTGCAAATATTTTCTCCCACTCTGAGGGTTGTCTTTTCATCTTGTTTATGGTTTCCTTTGCTGTGCAAAAGCTTTTAGGTTTCATTAGGTCCCATTTGTTTATTTTTGTTTTTATTTCCATTTCTCTAAGAGGGAGGTCAAAAAGGATCTTGCTGTGATTTATGTCATAGAGTGTTCTGCCTATGTTTTCCTCTAAGAGTTTGATAGTGTCTGGCCTTACATTTAGGTCTTTAATCCATTTTGAGTTTATTTTTGTGTATGGTATTAGGGAGTGTTCTAATTTCATTCTTTCACATGTAGCTGTCCAGTTTTCCCAGCAGCACTTATTGAAGAGGCTATCTTTTCTCCATTGTATTTTCTTGCCTGCTTTATTAAAAATAAGGTGACCATATATGTGTGGGTTTACCTCTGGGCTTTCTATCCTGTTCCATTGATCTATATTTCTGTTTTTGTGCCGGTACCATACTGTCTTGATTACTGTAGCTTTGTAGTATAGTCTGAAGTCCAGGAGCCTGATTCCTCCAGCTCCAGTTTTCTTTCTCAAGATTGCTTTGGCTATTCGGGGTCTTTTGTGTTTCCATACAAATTGTGAAATTTTTTGTTCTAGTTCTGTGAAAAGTGCCATTGGTAGCTTGATAAGGATTGCATTGAATCTGTAGATTGCTTTGGGTAGTAGAGTCATTTTCACAATGTTGATTCTTCCAATCCAAGAACATGGTATATCTCTCCATCTGTTTGTATCATCTTTAATTTCTTTCATCAGTGTCTTATAGTTTTCTGCATACAGGTCTTTTGTCTCCTTAGGTAGGTTTATTCCTATGTATTTTACTCTTTTTGTTGCAATGGTAAATGGGAGTGCTTCCTTAATTTCTCTTTCAGATTTTTCATCATTAATGTATAGGAATGCAGGAGATTTCTGTGCAATCACTAGATTTATAAAGTCAAAATTTGAGTTTTCACATGGCTCAAATGAGATATCTAATATGCACATAAGTTGGAAGCTACAAGTTATTATTATTACTGCACAAAAGAAGATGGTTCTCTGAATCCAGTCTTAGAACAATTCTAATCCACTCAGCCTTTAGCCCCAGCATAAGTCGTAGGTAGTTCAGGTAGTAGAGCAACTCCTTCGTAGGGCTGCAGGGAGGACTGAATATGGGTAAACATCTGGCATAATTCCTGGTGTGAAATAGAGATTCAATACACGTCAGCAGTCAACATACTGATGGATGTTACCGACTATCGCTGAGAAATCAGCCATATTGATAAAAAATTTGCTTTCTTGAGGGGAAACCTTAGCAAATGGAAAAGGGATAAACTAGAGCCAGATGAGGTAGTGTGAGCCTGGAGGAAGCAGGAAAGGTTGTATCAAGGTGTGTGTATGTATATGTATACAGCCTTAGGCTCTCTCAGCATGCTCATGAGGAAGGATCTCAGCTGTCTGTCACTTGGCATATGGCTCCTGTAGATCAGTCACTCGAAACAAACATGTTGGTTTTCAGAGTTCCTTGGGTGCAGATTTCTCTACCCACACAGCACCATGAATATAGTCTAATTACAAGCAAACTCTAAAAGTGCATGATTATGTGGCGGCTGATTTACAGCATTCTTTTTTACCCCTTCCCTGTCTGTGTCTGGGGAATGAAAGAGGCGGCTTTCTCTCTTAGACTTGAGTGAACCCCGGTGAACCTCCCTTGGGGAGGGCTGAGATTCCTGTTAGCTGAGTGAAGCTTTGCAGAGGTTCCCCCAGTCCCTCCTCAAACCAGAAAGCACCCTTAGCACCCAAGCTGGGCTGGGCGGACTGGAGTATGGATGGAGGATGGTGTCCATTCTTCCTCTAGCACTTCTTTTCTTAGCAGTAAAAAAGAACTATGACAAATGACACTATTCTAGGTGTTTAGGTGTGTGTACGTCTCTGTTTAATAATGGGAAGCCTTAAGCATTAAGAAACTTAGCTTTCAAGTCTGTATTATGTCAGTTTTGCTGTGTGACCTCAGGCAATTCCCTTCCTCTTTCTGGGTCTGAAATGACAGAATTGGATTAATTGGCTTTAACATCCAAAGGGTTATAGGGACTTCCCTGGTGGCGCAGTGGATAAGACTCTGCGCTCCCAATGAAGGGGGCCTGGGTTCGATCCCTGATCAGGGAACTAGATCCCACATGTATGCCACAACTAAGGGTTCACATGCCACAGCTAAGGAGCCTGCGTGCTGCAACAAAGGAGCCCGCCTGCCACAACTAAGACCTGGTGCAACCAAAATATCAAATAAATAAATAAATATTTTTTAAAAGGGTTATGAATGTGCATACAGTTGACCCTTAAACAACTGGGGGGTTAGCGGTGCAAAACCTCCTCACAGCCAAAAATCTGCCTATAGCTCACAGTTAACCCTCTGTATCCGCGGCTCCTCTGTATCCTTGGATTCAACTGTGGATTGTGTAGTACTGTAGTATTTACTATTGGAAAAAAATGTGCATATACGTGGACCTGTGCAGTTCAAACTGTCGTTCAAGTGTCAACTGTGTATGAGCTTTGAAAGCCAGGGTTTGACCCAATTGGGGGCATAAATGGAGACAGAGGGGACCCTAGAGTTTACTTCGTCAAGTCAGTTGTTTTACTGATGGGACTCCTGAGGGTTGAAAGATGGGAAGGGACTTGTTCTTATCTGAAAAATGGGGGAAGATGGCAATGCCCACCTAATAGGGCTGTTGTGGGGATCCAGTGAGAGCAGTGGTCTCCAGCAGCCTAGTCTGTAACCCGCTTGAGGGCTGGATGGAGTAACCCCCCTCCCCCAGCTCTTCATCTTTGTTCGTCAGTTTTTAGCACAAGGCTTGGTACACAATGACCACTTACGAATGATTGAATAAAAAACGATACTGGAGTATGGGAAAGCGGCTCTCCCTGTGCCTCGTGCATGGAACACACTCCCTAAATGCCCCTTTCCCAAGGGATATGATCAGGAAACGGTGCAGCCAGGACTATATGCACATTTCACTGAAATGTGCACACACCTGCCGTGTGCACTCTTTTTCAAAGGCAGCCTGTGCCATTTCAGTTCGGAAATGAAGGCAGAGAGCTTTTGGCAGCTTCCATGTGCTTTCAAGTTAATTTCTTTAGGTGGAGTTCTTTTATTTTGTATATATATTTTAAACAGTACTCCAAAAAACATCTCCCTTGGTTGGAGTTCCTGCGGGCCACCCTGAGTTCAGCATTGTTGGATGTGGAGGCTGGGGAAACAGCGGGCTGGCAACAGCACACTGACCTTCTGACTCTCCCACCTAAGCAGGGCGGGGGCCCTGGGCCTGGTTAAAGCCACATGGACTACAGAGAGGGTGCAGTGTCCCCATCTCTCCTTGCCAGTGGCTGCCTCCTCTCAGGGTGTGGATGTGGACTCGAGAACCCAGGAGAAAGTGAGTTTTGTGGGCTAGCCTGGGAACTCAACACCCAGGTCCAGGAAGGATGCTGAGACAAAACACCCTCCACCTGTGCTTTCCCCGCTGAAAGGGCCACTTCCTCCCTTGTGAGGTAGTGAGTTCTTCACCTCTCTAGTTCCCTTTACGGTAAGGACAGTGAGTTTGGGCCATGCTTCCTCATCTGAAACACTAAATCCAGCTATCATGTTGGAGCAAGGCCCACTTTCCACGCACTGTGCTAGCTGCTTCCATACCCTATAACTTGATAGCAGCCTTGCTAAGTAGCTATTGTGCTCATCTCCAAGACAATGAACTTGGAGCCCAGAGAACTTCAGTCCTTTGCTCAAGGACTCATGTCTAGTATGCCACAAAGCCAGGATTTGGGGGGTATCTAAGTCCATATGTTCCCCAAGATCCCATGTTGGTTGCCTGCTTCACTTACCTGCGGTGTTTCACCTGCAGCACTCGTGACAGTCAAGGGAACTGCCGTGCCCTGCACACTTGGTGATGGCCTCTGCCCTCCTGTGCAATGGTTCCTGTCCCCGCCCCCTTCTCTTAGACAAACGGGTAACCCGCATCCCCATGTCTGCCTTCAGGGCCCCAGTGACTTCTCCATCCTTGTCTCCACCCCTCCCTTCACATAGCCTCTGTTCCAGTGGAGCTAGACTCCCCACCGTCCCCACATGCCCTGAACTCCTACCACAATCATTACCCACCACCGCCTTTCTGGGCAACGTGTCATTGTTCTCGAATAGACTCTAATTTTAGTTTTATGTTTCTAACTAAATTTTTCCATCCAGTTTTTAATTCCTCTCCTCTAGAAGTCCTCAGTGGTCACTTACGTCAGTAGCATCCACGATTCTGGTGGGCTTGCTAAAACACTGATTGCTGGGCCCCGCCTCCATGGTCTCTGAATCACTTCCTCTGGGATGAGAGCTGAGGGTTTTACATTTCTAACTTGTTTCCAGGTGATGTAGCAGATGCTGGTCTGGGGTTTCATGTGTTTACTAAGAATCTCCTAGGGCCTCGATACTGAAAGGGGAGGAGTGTCCATTCATATGCCTGTACATTTGAGAAGATGTGTGTGTGGAGCAGATATTCTGCCTGTGAGAATCCCACAGTCTAGGTAGCAGTTCTCAAGCTCAAGTACACGTTAAAATTACCAGGGGAGCTATAAAGACACTCCATGCCTGGGCTCCATCCCAGAGCAGCTGAATCAAAATCTCTGAAGTGGGGCCTGCCGTTGTTATAGTGTTTTAGCTCCCCGGAGGATTCTAAAGTGCAGCCAACTAGGGTTGAGAACCACTGGTCCAGGAAGGCACAGTCTGGTAAGTGGAAAATCCTCTGCTGGAATCAGCCACGTGTTTCTATTTTTTTTAAATAAATTTATTTATTTTTGGCTGTGTTGGGTCTTCCTTGCAGTGCGTGGGCTTCTCATTGCGTTGGCTTCTCTTGTTGGGGAGCAAGGCCTCTAGGTGCGCGGCCTTCAGTAGCTGTGGCTCACGGGCTCTAGAGCACAGGCTCAGTAGTTGTAGCGCATGGGCTTTGTTGCTCTGTGGCATGTCGGATCTTCTTGGACTAGGGCTCGAACCCGTGTCCCCTGCATTGGCAGGCGGATTCCCAACCACTGTGCCACCAGGGAAGCCCAGCCACGTGTTTTTAAACAGAGACCTCAGGGAAGTGGTTGGGCTGAGTTAGAGGGAAGGACTTGAGTTGGGTGTCAACAACCCTGGGTTTTAGTTCCGTCACTGCTTTGTGGCTTCAGGCAAGTGTGTCAGCCTCTCTGATCTTGGTTTCCTGTGGGCCCCAGTGCTGTGGTGAGTCTGGGGGACCTCTGAGTGCCTTTCCCCCTCCTAGGTTAGTGATTCTAAGAAGAGCAATGCCATGAGGATGAATCTCTGTCTTACTGCAGATATTAATAAACTCAAGGGCTGGTATATTACTGCAAATAACAAAGGAGAAGTAAAAAAAAATATGTAGTTGACCTTTGAACGACACAGGGGTCGGGGCACCAACCGTTCATATAGTCCAAAATCCATGTATAACTCCTAGTCGGCCCTCTGTATACGCAGTTCCTCTGTATCTGTGGTTCTGAATCTGTAGAATCAACCAACCAAGGATCATCGTGTAGTAGTGTAGTATTCGCTACTGAAAAAAATTCGCGTATAAGTGGGTCCATGCAGTTTAAACCCATGTTGCTCAAGGGTCAACTATACAGCAAAACTGTTTATTTGGAGGCCCGAAAACAAGATGAGAACATAGACTGGAGGGCTTGGTCCATCTCATCTGTCCTGCCTTGTAGAAAGTAGCATGATTTTGCCAGTGAGGCTTTGCTCAGAGCCGTGGTTCTCAAACTTAGTGCCTGGATAAGCAACATCAGCATCCCCCAGGAACTTGTTGGAAACAAGTTCTTGGGACCCACCCCAGATCTCCTGAGTCAGAAGCTCTGTGGGTGGGGCCCAGCAGTCTGCGGTTTATCAAGCTCTCCAGGTGGTTGTGATGTACGCTTCAGTTGGAGAACCACTGAGCTGGAGAAATGTCATTGTCACTTGTGGCTCCTCCCCAGCCCCAGTGCCATCTGAGCACAAGGAGATGATCTCAATTGTGGGCTCCCTGTGTCCCGTAGAACACCTCGTTTCCAGTTTTCTTAAAAAGGAAGATACAAGAGAGCTTGGCATCCTGTGTTCGTTGTATGCATTGGCAATTTTTTGCCTTACTCAAATCGTGGACATTTTCTTCTACCTTGGGTTTGGAATTGAATGTCCTTTGTTTGACATAGATGAAAGGGAGAAGCCACTGCTACCGTGTATGGCTGAGATGGTTCTTTTCCTCTAAAGGTGTCCATGTTCAAGTTCACTCTTGGGATTGCTCTACTGCTGCAGTTACAGGAATCTAATCAGATTACAATGGAGAAAAGTTATTATTTAGATGTGCGTTGTTCTGTGCAAGGGAAGTGCCAGAACATTCCAGGGGAATGCCAGTCAGCAGCTGGACCATGATTCTGGCTGGCAAAAGGGTGGGCTTGAAAGGCTTTAGAGGAGAATGGCCGCATTGTGTCAAAGCAGTTAAAAGGGAAGTTCTCCTTTACTTTCAGCACAAGAGGGCTGCCTGTAAGGATTCCAGGTCTGCTTTTATGAATATGAGACTCTAAGAAGTATTGCAATTGTGAGCCATGGGGGACCATGTCACCTTGATCCACCAATTTACTGCCGCCAGCAGTCAAAAGAGCTAAACATCTTCACACGCTTCCCAATCCACTTTCATTTAATCACCCAAAGAGGTGCCTGGGACAATAGTCGTTGGATGTTACATTGATGTGATATATATTTGCTTCAACTAAGAGGAGCAAGTGCCTTTGAAGAGCCTGAAAATGGGAAAGGATTCTGATTCCCCTCCAGCCCTCTGACACCCTCAGGAAGTAAAAATAAGGTTTGGCATTAGTCTGACTCTTGTTTGACTGAAGCTTCTCTTAATGACAGTCAAATCTGCAGCCCCCAAACTGATCTCTGCCTTTTTTTTTTTAATTTTTATTTACTTATTTGGTTGTGCTGGGTCTTAGTTGCAGCAGGCGGGCTCCTTAGTTGTGGCACGTGGGCCCCTTAGTTGCAGCCAGCAGTCTTCTTAGTTGTGGCATGTGTACTCTTAGTTGCGACATGCATGTGGGATCTAGTCCGCTGACCAGAGACCGAACCTGGGCCCCTTGCACTGGGAGCGCGGAGTCCTGTGCATTGCGCCACCAGGGAAGTCCCTGATCTCTGCCTCTTGAACTATCACAGCATCTGCCTGCTATCAGGCAGACCCCAGAAACCTTAGTATAGCATCCTGTTTCTGTGCCTATTCACTTGTAAAGGTTTTTTTGAATTTCATCTCAAGGTGATAGAAAAAAACCAGACATTGGGTAATGGCGTTTTGCTGCCTGCTCTCTTTAATTGATGTCTGGCTGGTTTCTTCCTCCCCCATCCCTCCTCCAATTTAGCTGTGGAAACATCTGTCTTTTTTATCCACCAATAGAGGCTCGAAAGGGTAACAAACCTGTTAGATAAAATATCAAAGTTATGAATTCTGATTGAATAAATGTGCATTCAAGAGATGATTCATGGCATGTGTGATGGTTTTCAATTGCTTTCTCAAAAGGTTCATGCTTCATTTCATTCAGAGCTTTAGTCAATGCCAACTGATTAATTATCACAGCACTAGTCATCTTTTGTTTAGTAAATACATACACAGGACCTGTCTGGGCTTGGCCGTATAGAAATTTGTTTTAAATGTGAATAAAAATGTTTTAAAATAGATATTTTATAGATGTTTTTAGAATTCCGCTAAATATTGGAAATCATTAGTTTCTTTGCCTAAAAAATGCCTACTAGATACCTACAAGTGCCAACTATAGGCTAAGTGCTTGGAGGATGCACAGACCTTTCCTCAATGAGCTTAAATCTAGTGGCTGCAAATCCTTCTATGTAAGTGATTTTAGGCTGAGGTATTCTGAATCCTGATTACTCAGGGTTAAGGACTTTAAGTCCCAGCTGGGCCACAAAGTGGCTGTGTGACAATGAATGAGATGCATCAACTGTACAGGACTCGGTTTCTCTTTTTGCAAATGACCTTGTCGGATTCTGTTGCCTTTCACGTCCTAGCAGCACTGACGTGATCTGATCCTAATTCTCGGGGTATTTTTGTTTGCCTCTCACCTCAATTTCAACAAAAGAGACCACAGATCAAAACACTGAGGCTTAGCTAAGAGAGTCACACTAGAATTCTTCATTTCAGAAAACTTCTTTCTTTCTAACTTTTTTTTTCATGAAAAATCTTTTTCATGTACTTTGAGTGTTCACACTATGACCCTAATTGCAAAAGTCAAAGGGAAGATCTCATTCTGGAGGAAATGAGGTAACTTTAATAGGTGGAAATGAGTGTCTTTTTCATTTCATGTGCAGTCTCTGAAGGTTTTTTTGTTTTGTTTTTTTTGTGTTTTTAATTAAAAACACATTTAAAAAAAAGTTAGAAAGCGACTTCAGTAGCGATCCCTGGGGAAACTGCATGTTGCTGGTTCTGGAAGAAGTGACTCCTCACATAGCTGGCTTCCTCAGACCCACTGGACTTCCTCCAAGTGGCCTTGTCTCAAGAGTCATCAGAGTGGGCTTCCCTGGTGGTGCAGTGGTTGAGAGTCCGCCTGCCAATGCAGGGGACGCAGGTTCATGCCCCGGTCTAGGAAGATGCCACATGCCGCGGAGCGGCTGGGCCCGTGAGCCATGGCCACCGAGCCTGCGCGTCCAGAGCCTGTGCTCCGCAACGGGAGAAGCCACAACAGTGAGAGGCCCGCGTACCGCAAAAAAAAAAAAGAGTCATCAGAGTGGAATGCCAGGCTCAGGTGTGCTCTCACTGGGGTATTTCTTCCTCCACCTCATTAGTTTTATTTGGTTAATTGTGGGTCATCGTGACTGCCAAGAGCAGCCGTGAGGTTGAGGGACATTTACTAAAGGGCACTGTTAGAGCTGGAGGGGAAAGCTGGAAGGCAGAGAGGGCAAGAAAAGAGGTGCCCAGAAGTCACCTTCTTGGTGGGGAAAAGCCTGGGGAAGCAACTGTCACTGAGACCAAAATGCTTCAGAACAGAGTCCACTTGTTCTGGCCGGAGGGCAACTCAGGATTAGGGGACCAGCCCTCCCCAGAGGGAAGACAGGCATCATCGCGGTGGTAGAGGTGAACTGGTCATGTGTTTTATGGTCAGCCCCAAGTATGAACCCTGATTCCATCATGTTTAGGGCTGACTTCAGACACATGATCCTTAGCATTTCGCATTTCTGTGCATTAGTTTCCTCATCTGTAAAATGGGTATACATGTAATGGTTTTGAGAATTGAATAAGTTAAAGATGGTAAAGGGCTTGCCCCAGTGACTGGTAGTTATTAATTAATTATAAGAGCATTGATGATTTCCTTACCTCTGTATTCATATTACCTCTCATGTGTAAGCACTTCACAGGTTAAAAAGCATGTCTGTATCCTCAGTGTCTTTTGAGTTTTAATGATGCTCTGAGGGAGAGACCATGAGCTGCATTACGCAGATGCGGGAGGCCCACCCAATGAAGAGGACCACCATGTAGCATCATTCTAGGTTCCAGTTGTAAAGCACTGGACAGTGTATGTTCATGGAAGAAATTTTGGATCGTATGGAGAAACATTAAAAATAGACAAATTTTTTCCATAATTTGACCATCCAGAGATAACCATGAGAAGCACATTTGTGTATTTCCTTTATATTCTTCACATATGTATGCATGCATGGTGGGTGGGTTGTGTATATAATATGGGTGTCATACTATATGAGAATAATTTTGTAATTTGCAAGATAGAATTACTATAGCACGTGTTCTTATATTCTTTAAAAAAATAATTTCAAACTTCATTAGAGCCCTAAATCTTTAACATTTCTACCTTATTTGTTCCATCAGTCGGCCTTTCTTTCTCTCGTTCTTACTCTCCCTCTGTATGTGTGTATGCATACGTGCATATATACATACCAGTTATCGTTATTCACTTTCTGAATCATTTGACAGCAATATCCTTGCCATGCTGCTCACTTCTCCAATCCCTCAGATGCTCCACTGCCATCTCCAGAGTCCCTATCACCTCCTCTCTTGGCCTCATGGGCACAACAGGCCCCCACCACCATTCCTCTTATAATTGCATCCTTCCAAGTTTGTTTTCCATGATAAATTTCAAATTCCATGAAGGCAGGGAGCAAGCCTGTCCCATGCATAACTGAGTCCCCAGCACCTGGCATGGTGCTGGTATGTAGTTGGTGCTCAATACTTGTATGATAAATAAGGAGAAGTATGTATGCTGGGCTTCTCCATTTTATGACAGCATGGAAACCTTACCTCTAAGCACTTGGGTCTTTGCTTTATGCCCATTTTCCGGATAGGAGGACTGAGGCTGAGCTCCAGGCCTCTCGCACCATGTGCTTATGTGAACACCTAAGTGGCTCTTGGCCTGAATCTGTGCTGTGTCATCCCGTCAGACAACATAACCTTTCTGGCCGTACCAGGCATTTGTCGCTTGGCAGGGTTTAAGAGCTAAGTTTCCAGCTGCTGGCACGTGTTTATTTGTGACTCTGTCTGACAACAGGGAGGCTCTTCTTCGCTGTCCTCTTCTGCCTGACCTCATCCTTAATAATCCCACCACCACACTGCTCCCGGCTCCCACCCCTCTTTAGCAGCCCGTGATATTTGTTCTTCTTTGCCAAGCCTGCCTTGGGTAGACTGCTGACGTGGAAAAGACTGTTTCTCTGGCACCCTGAAGGGTTTTCAAATAAAGTTCCTTTCAGTTCGAAGACACCTGACCATCCAGTACCAGTGGTGTTACTTAACCAAAAAAAGGAGCAAAGGTGCTGGCGTGCTGCTCCCTTCCAAGCCTTTATCTGAGCCTGATGAGGCAGCTTCCCTAGTGGGCTATGCAGATCTTTCTGAATAGTTCAGGGGCACAGAGACCCTCACCGCCCACCTCCCTCCCATGGTCCATGGAACATGGTGGGTTGCTGGATTCCTACAGATCTGGCTGGGTGGTGGGGTTGGGTTGGGGGCAGATAAAGTGCAGTATTCCAGGAAACGAGCAGCCCATGAAGGAAGCAACCCTGACCTGAAATTCTATCAGTCTCATTTCAAGATTTCAGCTCCTTTCCCCACTCACTTTGAGGCCTTGGGAAACACGACCTCATCTGTAAAACAAGCTGTCGAGTCTGGAGGAATTTAAAGGACACTTAGAGGTGGCTGGAAATGATTCTCTGAGGAGTGCTTCCTACTGGGGCAAACGGCAGAGGACAGAGAAGTGTCCTGCCCTTGACAGCAGGAGGTCTTGATTTTAGTCTAGGCTTTGCCCTAAGCCTGACCTTGGAGCAGCGTCTGTCTTGCTCACCCTGGTAGCTTGGTCCTTTGGAGGGTGTCTGGTGTGGATAGGCCTGCAATAAACCTAACCTTAGTGTTTGTTCTTGTTGGATGGATTGACCTCTTTTTTTTTTAATTAAAAAATATTTTTTTGTTAAAATTTTTTTAAATTAAATTAAAAAAATTTTTTTAATTTAAAAATTTTTTAAATTAAAAAATTTTTAAATTAAAAACATTGTTTTTTGGCTGTGTCAGGTCTTAGTTGTGGCACATGGGATCTTCACTGAGGCATGCGGGACCTTTCGTTGGGGTGTGCTGGTGGGCTCTTCCTTGCGGCACACAGTCCTCTCTAGTTGTGACGCGAGGGCTGCAGGGCGGGTGGGCTCTGTAGTTTGTGGCATGTGGGCTCTCTCGCTGAGGCTTGCGGGCTCAGTAGTTGTGGCGTGCGGGCTTAGTTGCCCCACAGCATGTGGTATCTTAGGTCCCTGATCAGGGATCGAACCCGAGTCCCCTGCATTGTAAGGCGGCTTCTTTACCACTGGACCACCAGGGAAGTCCCTGAATTGACCTCTTGAAACTCCTTGGGATCCAGTGTTCTTACCGGTAAAATTGGGACAAGGAAGGATGGAGATGTAAGGCAAGCACTGGCTTCAGTACCTGGCTCCAGGTCAGTGCTTAAGACTGAGTTGCCATGGTCATTGCTTGATGCCGGGCTGTCTGCTTCCGGGAGAAGGCTCTTCCTGCTTTCTCAGTTCTGGGTTCCTGGCTGATGAGCAGAGCTGAGAGCCATTGAGTGCCTGCTCTGTGCGCTGCACGTGGCACATGCTGTCACATTTCATGGTCACGGCCACTCCCTGAGGCAGAATCGTCACCATCTCCAGGTTTCACATGAAGCAGGTGGCCCCCGGGGCAGGTCAAGATTTCTGTGAGGTCACCTGGTTAGGAAGTAGCCAAACCAGGTTTCAAACTCCAGGTCGGCCTGACTCCAACGTGGGTGCTTTTTCCACGGCTCCCCACCACCTCTCCGGATGGGGGCTGTTTGACTTACCTGCCAAAGTCTATCCACTCACCTGTCATAGGAGCCATCCTTGGTGTGACCAGAGTGAGCATCCCAGGGCCCTTGGGATCCCCTAATCCCAAACAGGGGGTCTTTGCTACCCACTTTGGCATCCCCTGGCAGGCAGTATGGGTCAGACTGATGGCTTTTGGCAGAGAAATAACCACAGCATCGTCACAGACTCCAACCGTATTTGATCCAGTGGCTAATGGGGTCATTAGCAGAGAAGAGTAATTGTAGGTGTCCCTCGACCCTGATGGTTGCTGCCAGATCAATGGCCGTTTATCATCCTTCGGCTTCCCACTTAGGGTGCAGGCAGTGACATCAGAGTGGTCCTGGCATCCATTCCTGGGAAGGTGAACACGCTTCATAACCATCCCTGATGCTAGTTGATGCCCTCTGGGGTCCTCCTGTGGTAGGAGCTTACAGCTGCCTGGGCCTCTGGCCAGAAATGGGCCCCAGTAGCTCAGTATTCTCAGCATGTGATCGGCCGGGCCCTGGTGGCACACGGGAGAAGCCATGTTTGGTCCTGAAAGGCAGCCAGCAAGTCTTCTTGAAACAGCACTAGCTAGACAGGATCAATTTCCCATTGACTTCCAGCCCCATCTCAGACACAGTGTAATTCTTGTCTGAGGGTTTATAAAGGCCATTGACTGTCTTATGAAAGATTTAAACACTTGCCTTGTGGCATGTGGGAGCTCTGTCTATCACACGATGCCTTTTTGACAATTTGAGGGGGTAGCATTGATTTGGGAGGGGGTCTTTGGTACTCCCACAGCAGGTGTGGCTCAGACAGTCCGTGCCGCCTGGACCTGGCTGGACAGAAATGTGAATGGGTCAGTAGAAGGACCCTCCTCATACATCACCCGGAGGGCTCTTCTCCACAGGGGGTCAGGCTCCCTTTACTCCATTTTGCAAACACATCACATTGGACACAAGATAATCCTTCTACAGGATAAGCGTGGCCTCTGCTGGAACCAAGGGCACACAACTGGGACATGATTGGAACCAGAGGCCTATTTATCTCACACAAAGGATGTTCTAGATAACACCAGGAACGACAATGATGACCCTTTGCACTTGGTTAGTCCCACTCTGTAGGGCGTGTCCTATCCGTTCTCTTTTTGACTCACAAAATAACTCTGGAAGGTAGGTGGAGCCAAGATTGTCATATTTATCTTATAGAGAGGGGAACTGAGTTTCAAAGAGGTTAAGTGTGTATTCGACCAAGATAATCTCAGTTTTCAGGCAAAGCAGTATTTTCCAACTTATCTTTCTCCTACCCTTCTGCTGCGGACTCTCTCCGTCCATCCGCTCTGTAGCCAGCCACTTGGTGCTTCCTAGGGAAAACGAGAGGAAAGGGATGTTAGGATTCCTGTCCTGAATGAGCTCAGGCCAGGGGGTTATGTGCACAGGGAGTTGGGTAATTGCATTTCAGTGTGTTTCGTGCTATATTGGCTTTATGGTCAAGGAAAATGGGAGCAGAAGAAATGGGCTTGTCAGAGCTCTGGGAGGGCGGTCAGGAGGGATGGTGGTCAGTCAAGTATGGCATCAGAACACAGGCACAGCCCTGACGCACGAGAGCACCCAGTTTGCTTGGGGAATTGCGACAGTGACATTTCAGAGAAAAGACTCTTGAGGTGCAGGGCAGGGACTGACAGAGGAGCATAGTCTGGCCTCCTTATCCTCTCTGATGGCGTCTCCCCCTCCTCTCCCTCTTGTTCAATTTCTTTTGCCCACACCGGCCTCCGTGCTGTTTCCCCAACACATCTCAGGGCCTTTGCACTGGCTCCTCCCACCGCCTGGCCTGGTCTTCCTCTGGATGTCCTTGAGACTCACAACCTCACCTGCTTCAAGTCTTTGCTCCAATGTCCTTTTCTCAGTTAGGGTGACTCTGACCACCCAGTTGACACTTGTCACCCCTCCCGCACTCTAGACTTCCTTTCTTCATCCTCCATCTTCTTTATTCCACAGCACTTACCACCTCCTAAATTACACAGTAATTTACACATTTGTTATGATTATTACTTATGTTTTCCCCATCACCTAGAGTGTAAGCTTCATGGAGGCAGGAGTCATTGTTTCTGATTTATCCCAAGTGCCTAGAACAGTGCCCGTCATGGAACAGATACTCAATGGATGTTTGTTGAGTAGATGAATTAATGAATGATTGGCCTTTGGTGGTTAGCACACTGAAGGGTTGGGATTCAGGGTTGTAAATAATGGGGGGCCTGGGATTTACTGTGCATGATGGAACTGAAGGAGGTTAGGCAGAGGAGTTCTGTGGTTATAGTCGGTCTTAGAGAGGCCTCTCCAAGGGCCTGGAGTGGCTATGAGGAGGGGCAGATGGGGGTCGGGGAGGATCGGGGAGACGTGATCCAGGTGAGGGATGAGGAGGTCCTGGGCCCGGGTGGGGAGGGTGGGGACTGGGGACAGGGGGACAGCTCATGGGGTTTGGACAAACTTGGCTCAATGGGCTGCTTGGAAGGCAGGACTGAAGTTGATTCCTCAACTTGAGGTTGAGTGACTGGGTGGAGAATCTGGTCATTCATTGACTCTGAGACCACGACTAGGGGAAGCATATCAGACAGAGAGAGAGAGAGGGGGAGGGGGAGTGAGAGGGAGAGGGAGAGGGAGAGGGAGAGGGAGAGGGAGAGGGAGAGGGAGAGAGAGAGTGTGTGTGTGTGTGTGTGTGTGTGTGTGTGTGTGTGTGTGTGTGTGTGTGTGTGTGTGTGTGTGTGTGTGTGTGTGTGTGTGTGTTGGCAAGGTAGGATCCATGCTGGGCTACAGGCTGTGCTGACAATGTCAGGGCACTGTACATTGGCTTGGATGTTGGGAGTCATTTAGCATAGAGCTGGTTGGGCCACCAGGGACCTGGATTGATGTGGAATTATTAACTGGCTCAGTAGAAAGGTGGTGGGGTAAAAAATCAGAGTGGTTGTCTGACTGCCTTCTGCTTGGTATTCTAGGGTGGGACCAGATGCTCTGGTGAAAACACTTTCTCAGAGAGGAATTCAGTGCTTGTTAAGTCAGAGCAAGGAGTGCAGAGCCATTTCCTGTGGGGCTGAGCTCGGGGGCTGAGCACGTCCTGCTTCCTCCTTTATCCTGAGCTCCCTGTGCTGGGGGCATCCGTACCTACTCCTCTTTCTAGAGGCTCCTCCACCATCTCCTCCTCACCACACATCTGTGTGGTTGCCAGTGGTCCAGAGGTCTTCGTACCCATCACAGCCTCTGTGCTGACACACATCTCACCCAGCTCCTAAGGGGCTTCTCATATTGGACTGTGTGGACCCTGGGGTCCTATGGGCAACACCCCGCACCACAGTGGCAAGAGACCAGGTTTCGGTCCCAATTCTGCTACAGACACTGGACATGGGACCCAAGGAAAAGCACTTTCCTTGTAGAATTTCAGGGTCCTCCTCTGGAAAGGAGCATAGTAATGATTGCCCCATCTATCTAGGTCAGCATCCTGGAATCTGAGGGCTGAGGATTGGAACAAACAGTTGGGCATGCAGTGGGCAGGGAGAAGGACCCTTTGGTCCTGGACTTGCAAATATCACACGAGATGACATCCGGTTCTTAAGGAAGTTGCCTCTTACAGCGTATTCTCTGTTCAGTGGTGCGTTCTGTAGTAGGAGAGCCATCTCAAGAAACAACCACGTGAAGTTGGTTCCTGAAAAGGACGTTTCCATTGTGCTGTAAATGTATCCCAATTTGGGCCACATTGGATGAATTTCCTCTGAAAGTTTAAAAAAACTTTTCTCTCCTACTAAGAGCATTGTTTTCAAAAGAGGGAAATGAATATGTGCCCTGACAGAGGGGAGCTCATGTGCATTTAAATTCCCAGTCACCATCCTTCAGTTAGCCCTTATGAAGGCCATGTTCACTGCTGCCAGATCATCCTTGTACACCATGCATAAGAGAGTGGATTTTACCCCTAGAGGCAGTGGGAACCATTTTAGAATGGTGAGCCAGGAGAGTGACATTCCCATTTTCCCTCTTAGCTTGGAGTAGAGGCTGGATGGTGATGTGCATGAATTAAATATCTTTGGACAAATTTGGAAATTCAGAACACACCCCTGCTAGTGGGCTGGAGAGTTGGGAAAGATTTAAAAGCTATTATGCGGGTAGGGTCAGAGTTGATCGGACTTTAAATTACTAGATGGGAGAAGGGAAGAAGAGAAGGGGGTCAAGTGCAACTCCACGTTTCTTATTGACCTTCTTAGAGTAATTTCTCAGGAAGCCAGACTGCAGAGCCAGCGACGGTGAAGGAGCAGAGTGAGGAGTGTCCACAGCTCTTTGGAGAAGCTTGTCTGTAGGAAGGGGCTGGAGGGGGAGAGGGTTGAGGGAGATTTTTCTTCTCTTTTTTTTTTTTTTTTTTTTGCGGTACGCGGGCCTCTCACTGTTGTGGCCTCTCCCGTTGTGGAGCACAGGCTCCGGACGCGCAGGCTCAGCGGCCATGGCTCACGGGCCCAGCCGCTCCGCGGCATGTGGGATCTTCCCGGACCAGGGCATGAAGCCGTGTCCCCTGCATCGGCAGGTGGACTCTCAACCACTGCGCCACCAGGGAAGCCCTTTCTTCTCTTTTTAACGTTTGGGAAGCCTGGGCATATTTACATGCTGAGGGGAGGGATCTTTAGTGAGGGGAAGCCTGGAAGCACAGAATACAGAAGTGAAAACTGATGGGCAAGACTCCCGAGTGATGCTTGGTACAGAGGAAAGTGGAAGCAGGGACATCTTCCCCCAAGGAGGAGGACATGGTAAAAAGAGATGCGGGGGCTTCTAAATCTGTGGGCAGGACTTCCCTGGTGGCGCAGTGGTTAAGAATCCACCTGCCAGTGCAGGGGACACGGGTTCGAGCCCTGGTCCAGGAAGATCCCACATGCCGCGGAGCAACTAAGCCCATGTGCCACAACTACTGAGCCTGCGCTCTAGAGCCTGTGAGCCACAACTACTGAAGCCCGCGTGCCCAGAGCCCATGCTCTGCAACAAGAGAAGCCACCCCAATGAGAAGCCCACACACTGCAACAAGGAGTAGTCCCCACTCACTGCAACTAGAGAAAGCCCACGCACAGCAATGAAGACCCAACGCAGCCAAAAATAAATAAACAAAATTGACTCTAAATAAATAAATTTGTGGGCAGCGAAACAAAACGTTGAGAGAGTTTATACCTAATCTCTCTATTACCATTTGGAAGTAGGAAGCCAGGTGCTGTGCTGTGGGACTTGAGAACAGTGGAGCAGCTCTCCTTAGAGTGATGGAGGGGGTTGGCCTGGGAACCAAGGTGTGTTGATGCCACAGCTGGGATGGGGGCCAGGATAGGGCGTGGCTGGGTCATGACCTCCAGGGTGAGGAGAGGGCCCAGCGGGGCAGCACCAGGGGCAGATGTTTGGTTTGACCCATGGTTGGGTTCTTCTGGGGCATGTGACAGAGGCACTGAGGAGCAAGAACCCAGAGGATGGTTGACATGATAGATTGTAAGAATGGAATGAAGAGGGCTTCCCTGGTGATGCAGTGATTAAGAATCCGCCTGCCAATGCAGGGGACATGGGTTCAAGCCCTGGTCTGGGAAGATCCCACATGCTGTGGAGCAACTAAGCCTGTGCGCCACAACTACTGAGCCAGCGCTCTAGAGCCGGCGCTCCACAACAAGAGAAGCCATCGCAATGAGAAGCCAGTGCACCACAGCAAAGAGTAGCCCCTGCTCGCCTCAACTAGAGAAAAGCCCGGGTGCAGCAACAAAGACTCAATGCAGCCAAAAATAAAATAAATAAATTTAAAAAGAAGAATGGAATGAAGAGAAGGGTTAAGCGGGGAGGTTGAGGTGCTCAAGGTGAACCACTCGAGGGACTGGACATCGTGATAAGGGCCAGACAGAAGATGGCAGGTGATTGAGGGAGCTGTAAAGACATAGGCTGTGGTCAGATGTTAGATTTTAAGATTTCAGAGCCAGAAGCTTTGTGAGTGACCTTAAGATCCTGGGTATGGCAGCTGATGTGGAGGTAAAAATGGTCACTGGCATGTCAAACACAGCATAAATGCTTTGGGTGGATTTTCTCATGAAATCTCATAACGATCCATATTTTACAGAGGAGAAGCTGAGGCACGGAGGGAAGAAGCGTCTTGATCAAGGAGCCGCAACAAGTCATTGCTGGAGGCTGGGATGTGAAGGTAGGTGATCTTTTCCACTCTCAACCGCTATGCATAACACCCCGATGGCTGTTGGCTGAGTCAACTCTGTGCACGTGCATGATACTGTCCCCCAGGATTATGGCTGGTTGGGGTGGGGAGGAAGATGATAAAACAGGGACTGAGTCTTCTGTGAAACGTTGACCTGTTCCCAAATGACAGCTGAAGTGTCACTCGGCCCCACCAGCTCCACCACCATCCATAGTGGCCAAGTCAGCTCTGGGCTTCAAAGGGCTGATAAGCTTCCCGTTGGGTGTATTACTCAGCCTTGTGGGGGACACTCAGCTTTCTGGTGCCGAGGCTCTGCGTCTGTAACTAACTGGAGGCCAGCCCCGGCACAGGGTTCAAGTCACGGCCGTCAGTGGTTAGAACTGGAGCAGGGGAGGGAACAGCCTGGACGTGCGCTGCTGCCACCACAGAGGGGAGTGTCTCCCACAGGAAAAGCACAGCTGAGCAGGGCGTGCGTTGATCTGGGGGAGTGGGGGGCTTCTGTGCTCTTTACCACACTCCCTCATCAGGCCAAGATGTACAGTCTCCCTGGGGCCATATTTTCCAAGAGGTGTCAGTGGGTGCCCCAGATGCATTTCAGATCATGTGGTCACTCTCTTTGGAATAATCCTCCTGGTGCAGTCTGGATCCAGGCGAATGATTTGGAGAATACTCTGGTTGTTCATCACCTTTGTTCAATTATCTCAGTTGGTTCTTTTTTTCCCTCGTTCTGGTTGAAAGCCTTTTTCCCCTCTGTTTAACCCATCATTTAAGAGCACAGCATGGGGCGGTAGAAATATCTATATTCACTTGTGTATTTGGCAGCTAGTCTTTGGATCCTTCAAAAAATACATGGAACATGGGTTTTGGAAAAAGGTGGGCCTGGGTTTAATCCTAGTTGTGCTGTCCTTGTGGGCAGGGGCCACATCGTGACATACTTTGGTTGTCACGAATGAGTTGTTTTTAACCTGTAAATGATAGGGGTGCTCTGTGGCCATGGGGGAGTTGCTTATACTCTTGGACCCTCAGTTTCCTTTTCTTTGCCCTGGGCTTTTGTAACAACTTGGCACACTGTTCACAAGAATGCACGGAGAAAATATTGGTAAAATCTCGGCACATGCATCCAAACCTGTTGATTTCTCCTCTCCTAGATCCCATATATTTTTTAACTGACAGGGAAATGCCATTTTCCCAGAAGAACTGGTGTGCTGGTTGCATTGCAGTGGCCTGCAGGGTTGCCTTTTTTGTGCCTGCGTGGTGGGCGCCATGTTGACGCTGATGGCAAAGGTCATTGCAGCCATGGGTGCCTGTCAGTCCAATTAACCCAGCTGAAAGATGGCATTTTGGATGGAGCAGAAAGAGAGCTGTTAAGAGCTCATTTCAGAGCTCACTGCTTTAGTTCCTAGCAGCAAAGCTGTAGCCGCCCTCCTACCCCTAGTTCTGCTGGTCTGGAACAGGCCTGGTCAGGGGATGTGGTGGGATCTGCTTGGCCGGCGTTTGCACAATAATCCTTGATGCTGGGATTGAACTAGATGTGAAATAGTCTGTGATGCCTTACAGTTTAGGAAACTGCAGTTGCATTCTTCACACCAGATACATTTTTCAGATGATCCAAGCCTTTTCTCTGCTGGCAGCTTCCATTTCAGCATTTCTAGACCTGGAATAAGGTCATGGGCTCCAAGGGGGCCTGTGCCCGCTTTGGTTTTGCGGGAAGTCAGTATTCTGTCTCGGCCTTGCCGGCCATTTGAGCTTGGATGCTGTATCATCGGGCTGCATGTCATGTTTCTTCTCGCACATGGCGTGACATTTGTTCAAACAGAAGAGGCACTATGGTTCTGGGGAAAGAGCAAAGAGTTTGGAGTGATGCTGCCTGGGGTTGATGCCTCACTTTCAAGCTCTCTAAGTCTCTGTTAGGCCAACTCCACACAGTGCTTGTGAAGTCCAACCACACAGAAGAGTGTGAAGACGCCAGGAACGATGCAAAGAGCTCTGCAGATATTACTGTTTTATGTACGATTATCCTTCCATTTATAGACCCATACCTACATTTTGATGATGGGCTACGAGAATGTCACAGCTTATTTGTTAAAATATCATTAATCTCTCAGGCACCTAATAGAGGAGTAAAAATGGCTTAATATTTACACGCTCGTTACTTACCTTTAAATGCAGGATTTGGTTGGTCTGGTCAGGTGAGTTGCGGATGAGAGGCAAGTTTTGAGAATCTGTTTACAGGCTGTTCTTTCTTTTCTTTTTAGTTTTGTTTAAAAAGTCAATGCATCATCCTCAAAGACTTTAATGGAAATTAAGTGAATGAAGTTCCCAATCTTTTCAAGGTTAATTAAAAAAACAACACCCGAACGGTCAGATTCGATGCACTAGGAACAGTAGGAAAAGTCAGTGATGGGGCTTCAGAGTGGAAGCTGGTAGTTACCTAGGTTCCCCTCCTCCCTCGTCTCTGCCCACCCACAGCAGCACCCTCACCGCATCCTCCTCTCCTCAAGAACCTGTCATGGCTCCCTGTCGCCCCATCGGTCCTCCAGGGTCTGGATGGTGCCCTCACTCGTCGACACTTTTCCCCCGGTTTTCTCCCGCTCATGATCTGTGTTCTGGTGTTTCTGTACTGCATCCTCTTCAAGATTTACTGTCAACCTGCATGTGCATTTCTGTAAGACTAGCACCTCTGAGGCGCACCTCTGGCAGGGCACTGCCAGCATCGAGCCGTTCCACGCCATTTCTCCTACAAGAATGACCTGCCTTCTAAATAGTACTCAGTGCCAGCCCCACTTTCTGCAGAGATTGGTCCTAGCTAGTCCAGAGAGGAGGATCACGCCCCTTTAGGTAATTCATTGTACCAACTCATAGCCCGTTGGAAAATTCTCACAGTGAGTTGCTTTAGAAGACAGTGAGATTCTAGAAACTCTGTCCCAACAGATCCCTGTTAGGATCAACTGCCCCTCTTAGGAACCTTCATTTGGCTACTACATGCATACCTCTTCTATCCTATAGACTGTGAACAAGCTGGAGCATATTTGATCTTGTATAATCCCATATGTCCTGTCATAATGTCTGCACAGAACATCCCTTCAATGAAATTCACCAAATGCTTTACTATTATGGCTTCTCATGGGTCTTCAGAGGCACAGGTCCTTGAATCAGGAACCTTCCCAAATGTTGGTAATGCAAGCTATCCCTCTCTGGCACATATGAAGTAGGACTGGGGCATGAGGGCAGTGATGAGAAGAGGTCTGTTTAGAATGGTGTATAAGTTTTTGATTGCTGAAACAACTTACTACAAGCTTAGGGACTGAACACAACACAAATTTACTATCTTACCGTCCTGTCAGAAGTCTGACATGGTCTCATTGGGCTAAAATCACAGTGTCAGCAGGGCCACATTCCTCTACAGAGACTCTAGGGGAGAATCCATTTCCTTGCCTTTTCCAGCTGTTAGAGGTTGCCTGTATTCCTCGGCTCACTGTCCCCCTTTTCAATCTTCAAAGCCAGCAGTGTTGCATCTCTCTGACCATTCTTCCACCATCTCTCCACCTGACTCTCCCTTCTGCACCACTCTTTTACTTTTAAGAGCCTTTGGGATTACATTGGGCCCTTCTGGATAATCCAAGATAATATCTCTATTTTAAGGTCAGTTTATTAGCAATCTCAATTCCAACTGCAACCTTAATTCCCCTTTGCTATGTAACCTATTTACATATTCCAGGGATTAGGACTTTTTTGGAAGAGTCATTATTTTGCCTACCACAAATAGAGACTAGGAAATATGGTGCCCAAATCCACTTTGCCTTTACGCAGAGTGAAAGCATTCAAATATGTAAAAGACATCCCCACTGAGGTCAAAGCTGGTGAGACAATATGGGCCACGGCCAGGATAGAATCCCTGGCAAGTCACTCAGCTCACCAACCATGAACCACCCACGCAAACAACACACATTTACTGATGCCTGGTACATACTAGAGATTCTGAGGCAACTGTTTATCATCATGGAGTGTGAGAGGAAAGGACATAAGGAGACAAGACACTGTGGTGAAGGCTTCAGAGAGGAGTGGGCACATCAGCTGACTCTTTTTTTTTTTTTTTTTTTGCGGTACGCGGGCCTCTCACTGTTGTGGCCTCTCCCATTGCGGAGCACAGGCTCTGGATGCGCAGGCTCAGCGGCCATGGCTCACGGGCCCAGCCGCTCTGCGGCATGTGGGATCTTCCCAGACCGGGGCACGAACCCGTGTCCCCTGCATCGGCAGGCGGACTCTCAACCACTGCACCACCAGGGAAGCCCAATCAGCTGACTCTTGAAGGAGACATAGGTCAGATGAAGATGTTCTCTGGGCAAAGTGGGGAGAGCGTTTCTGGCAGAGGTCAGAGCATGGACGAAGCATAGAGGTGTAGACCAGCACAGCATCTTCCAGAACCAGCCAGTAGCTCTCTTTTTGCCATGTTGGACCCTGTGGAGGCCTGCTGGGATCATGACTTCTAAAACACCAATTAGGTCTGGAAGGCTGTGGTCCAAGGCATTTTTGCTGGCAGTAAGCAAGGTCTTCCACATCAGAGGGAGCATACAGCTCTTCTTAAAACTGAAAGTGTTTATGCCTGAAGTGAACCCAAATTTTATCTAGGGAAAACAAAATAGTGACTTCTGGAGACAAACCAAACAAAACCAGAGTCATCCAGGGAAAGATAACCCACTTCCATGGAACAGTAGCCTGGTTTGTGCCAAATTCTGAAGCAAGCTTCCTGCTAAGTCCATTGGCCATAGAATCCATATGGGGTTGCATCCCTTAGAGATTTAACTTGTTTAAAAGTAGGCAAATAAAATTCAGAGGAAAAAAAAGAATCAGTTTTTTTGATGTGATTTGACCAGAGATGTTTGGAGAACAGTTGATAGTGGAAAATGATTAGAGGTAAGCAGGTGTTAAAGGCTGAACTGTGCTTCCTCAAAATTTGTGTGTTGAAGTCCTAACTCCTGGGACCTCAGAATGTTACTGTGTTTGGAGATACAGTCTTCAAAGAGGTAGCACAGATAAGATGAGGTCATTAAGGCAGGCCCTAATTCAATGTGACGATTGTCCTCATAAAGGAAATTAGGACACAGACACGTGGAAGACCATGTGAAGACACAGGGAAAAGATGATCATCTATAAACCAAGAAGAGAGGTCAACCCTTCTCACAACTTGATCTCAGACTTCTAGCCATACAGAGCTAGAAAAAAATACATTTCCATTGTTTCAGATACCCAGTCTGTGGTGCTTTGTTATGGCAGCCCGAAAACTAATATAGTGGGTCATAAAAATCATGAGTCATTGAATGCCAAGAACTAGTTGCTGTGATGTATCACTCAGATCTTCTTTCGGGTCTGATGGCCTTCTTCCTCCAAGTGCTGGCAATACTACTGGCAGACAGCCCCCAGCTATCAGCTTCTTTCAGGAATTTGCCTTGGATCAGGCTACCTTGTCCTAGGTCATGCCCCCTTTCTCCGGGTGGTCTGTATCCAAGACTTGTTGCCATGTGCGTATTAAGGCTTAGTCCCTTTGCCCAACTTGGTTCAACTCTTGAAAGGTCATCTGGCTTCGGAGCTTCCCTTGGAGTTGACTGAGGCCTTTGTTAGGACTGCATCATACCTTCTCAGCTTCTCTTCAATTCTCCTTCATTTCCCCATTTCCCTTCCACATGGATTGATCCCAAGGGCACTCCCTAATACACTTCTATTTATTTATTTATTTTTGGCTGCATTGGGTCTTCATTGCTGCACACAGGCTTTCTCTAGTTGCGGCGAGTGGGGGCTACTCTTTGTTGTGGTGCACGGGCTTCTCTTGTTGTGGAGCACAGGCTCTAGGTGCATGGGCTTCAGTTGTTGTGGCATTTGAGCTCAGTAGTTGTGGCTCTGGGGCTCTACAGTGCAGGCTCAGTAGTTGTGGTGCACAGGCTTAGTTGCTCCCCAGCATGAGGGATCTTCCAGGACCAGGGCTCGAACCTGTGTCCCCTGCATTGGCAGGCAGATTCTTATCCACTGAGCCACCAGGGAAGTCCCCTAATACACTTCTATATATTAACTGTTGTCTCAGGGTCTACGTCTGGAAGAATGCAACCTGTGACATCATAATAAAGAAATTGGACTTTGTCCTGACAGCATTGGGGTACTACTGAAGCATTATATTCTGATGTGGTATGATTTGTAGTGTGGCTGGTTTGACAGCTAAATTAAAGAGGATCAGACAGAAGCAAGTAGACCAGTCAGACAGGGCGGAGAGTAGGCAAAACAGAAGGTAATAGAGGCCTGGTTGTAAACGGTTATTCTTCACTGAAGGCTTCTCCTGGAGCCTCTACCTGCTGGGAAGCTCAAAACCATTCCAGTATATGAAGTGCGTTGTCCTGGCTTGACTGGCGTTTACATCTCACTCAGAACATTGAAGGGAGCTCAGGTCTGGTCTGCTTTCCAAGATGTGAGAGCCAAACAAGACTATAGGTGAATACATCGTGGGTGAATAATAAGAGCTTAATGCTCCAGGTATATCCTCAGGGATTTAGATGTGAATCAGAGGATAAAATACATACTTCCTCCTTCCCCCCTGCAAGTGCAAGTGTCTCAGGAGCTTAATCTGACGGGATGCAAGCTCTCACACACCAGCCCTAACTACCTATGTCTCTTCCCTCACATCACACCATTACTGAACCCTGAACACTTGATAATGCAGTTCCCTCTGTCTGGACTCCGTGACCTTCATTTACCTTATTCATCACGTAAGTCTCTTTTCTGCATTTATTGCTTCCAAAAAACCTATACTGATGGCTCCCTCAGACTGGGTTAGGTATATTTTTACTGTATTTTTATAGTCTTTTTTGTTTTTTTGACCATTAGACTGTAAACTTCAGGACAGTAGAAACTATGTCTTCTTAGGGACATGGAGCAAAAGAAGCACGCATTCTTCTTCCCATTCAGAGTTTGACCATTAAAGAATATATACACAAAGAACTGATTGTTGAATGGGGATCCCTTTATCTACTTTGATAATGCTTGCAGAACACTCAATAACCATCAAACCTAGAGATTCTAGTAAACTGTGTAGGAGCTTGTGGCTTAGACTTGGGACCAAGTGGTATCTCCTACTTGTTACATTATATTATGTATTTAAACTTTAGGATCTGCAGACTTGAGCGAACTATGAGAAAAGTAGCATGACTTGTAGACTCCAGATTCCTAACCTTGTGAAATAGGACTGCAGGCCTGCCTGCATCAAGCATAGAAGTCAATAGGGGAGTAGAGAAGGGGGAGAGAGGGAGAGTGGTGGGTTTGTCTTCTGAGAGGGGTCCTGCCCCGCTGGTTTCAGAATAGCGAGGCAGGAAGGAGGAGGAGAATGTATGCTGCCAGAGCCTGGATGGCAGAGGGCAATGAAAGAAGGATTGTGTCTTTGGGACAGTATCCCTCACTGAATCTAAATTGACCAGTTGGTTAGACATTCCTCCTTCCACACACAGGAATTGGGGAGTAAGAAGGCAGAGAGAGGGCCAGAGTTCCCTCTAAGGCATTTCCGTGCATGGGAAAAGTGGATGGAAATGTGGCCTTTACGAGATAAAGTGGAAACACGGGGGAAAGGGCACACATGACTTGCCATCCAGGCCTCTTGATTTTCATGTCCCCAGAACCCAGTGTGAGACTGGCCCGAAGTGGGTATCAGCCTGTGCTTACTGATGGGATGGATGAGTGGATCCCCAAGTGGTTAAGGGGTGACGGTTGCTGATAGATTTGTGGTTCCGCACCTTCCCCTGTTTCTTTCCATTACTAATTAATGTCCTTGGGCCTGGGTAGTGTTATAAATGTAATTCATTCTCAACTCTGCAGGCCTGTCACTGAAAGCCCCCTCAGAATCTCTTGTAATCTCACCTTTAGCCACATCCGTCATGAGGGTGTGCTGTTATCTGAAATGAGTTCCTGCTAGGTGGGCAACGGGATGTGGTCAGAAGGGGCGACTGGGAGCCTGGCTGGGCTGCTGTCCCAGGGCTCCTTGCCAGTGTGATGATGGAGTGAGCTCTATGTGGGACCAAGCAGGCCTTGGTATCTGACAAGGGTCAACACAGTAGACAAGTTAAAGGTATGGAGCAGATGGAAATCAATGGCAGATAGGTGCAGTGGCGTGGCTGTCTGTGCTTCATCTACTTATGGCAGAATGGAAACAGGATGGATGCCCTGAGTGACTGGGAAGAGACTGACCAGGGACTGTGACCCCTTAGAAGCAGAAAAGGATTCAGGAGAGAACTAGAAAGACTGGACAGGAAAATGGAGGCCAACGCCCCATGGTGGGGTTAGGAGGGGACTGTTGGAAGGAAGGCAGGGTCCCTTCTGGGATCCACAGTATGCAGCCAGCTCCTATGTTGGTTGCTCTGAGTGAGTGACTTGAGTTTGAAGGGTGTGCTGGTTCCCTACATTTGGAGGAGATAGACTAAACTCTTCACTGCTCTGGGGTACATGCTGTGATGAGCTTCTGAGGTCCCCCTTCAGTGAGGACTTACTGTCCCAGCTGCCAGAGGACTGTTGGCAGACAGCCTTGATATCTGTCAACCTCCTTTTGCAGAAACACACACCTGAGCTCTTGCCCCTTCTTGGGGTGCCCAATCTAATATTGAATAGTCGCCATGGGAGTATAAAGTATTTGAGCTCAGCTTGGAGCAGTGCTGAAGGGTCAGTTCTAACTCCACAGCTTCCCGTGGTGTCAGGAAAATCTGCCATTGGGTTTGCTGAATGTCTCCCTCTGCTCCCTACTTCTGTTCCCTTCCCTTCCCCACGTTTTGATCTGAAGGGCATCTTAATAAACATCCAGCATGCTCAACAGCTCAGCCTTTGCTTCCTGGGCAACCTGACCTGTGACTGTCCCCTTTGTATAGTGTGTTCTCATCTGGTTTGGGAGGAGCCTGGAGTGGGTGTGGTTGAGTGTGAAGGGGCGGGTCTGGGAGTGATGGGAGAAGGGGGTCAGGCTTGCACAAGATTGGATCTAGAGTAAAAGTCCCCCAACAGAATTTGTTCAAGACCTGGTTGATGGTACTGGTGACATCTTATTGCCGTGATGCTCAAAAGGAATGCTGTACTGTGGAATAGGGTGATGGTGGTGACCCAGAAGCAGATGGCTCGTGTTATGTGGACAGAATGACTCGTTGGAGCCTGGACCCCGTCTTGGGAAACAGTCTCTCTCATGCAGTCGGGTGGTCCATCAGTGAATAGATATTTCTAGAGCTCTTCTTTGATGAAGTTTGGCAAGTTGCACAACAAATTCTTAACATTGCAAATATAATACAGTTGTCATGGTTATAGCCATTAGGGTGGCCTAGAATGTGCAAGTATGGGTTTGAGTCCAATCTCTTCTGGAGAGGAAGGAGGCAAACTGGAGAGAATATTATGCATTCTGAGTGTCAAACCCCTATTCCTCAGATTTGTCATAGACACTGAAAAAATTTCTCCTTTTGTCATGCCTCCATCCCACACAGCCTCTGGGGAGTTACACTCCTCGTATATTAATGTCTTATGAATAAGCAGTTCTTTGAGTACTTCCTATATGCCAGATTCCGTGCTGAAAACCATGGGCCACCCTTGAATAGCTCTCAGATTCCTGTGAGAGGCAGACACAGAAATAATAGAAATAATGGTGGCATTGGGGTTCTGGTAAGTGGTTTATGATTAGAGAACTGAAGAACAGGTATGCATGGCTCACAGCCATAGCCACCCACAAAGGTCCAAGTAAGGTGTATGCATGGCACAAACACAAGGAAAGGAGCAAAAGGCCACAGGGTGACAAAATTCTGTTAACTGGGCAGAGAAGACCCAGAAAGCCAGACTGAGTCCTGTTGGGCTTCCCCTTGTCCTAACACACTAAGGATTTACATGAAAGCAAGTCTTGGCGTCTGCTTTGTCTCAGATCTCTCCATGCTCCACACATAAGGTTCACACAGGGAACTGTAAACATTTAGTGCTGCTGGAAATTGAAGACAGCAAAGCATTAAGAGATGAGACTAACCACCTGGGCAGGTTCCAGGTCATCAAGGACCACCGTGTTATCATAGAGTTTCTCATTTGCCCTGAGAACAAGTGGCTTGAAATTGTATATTCATCAGAATCACCTGGAGAGCTATAAAAGCGGTGGCTCCATGGTCTAGTGCCGAGACAGTGGCTCTCAAATGGGTAGGGGGCAGTGAGAAATGGTTGGCAGGGCCATTTCTGGGAGAGTCAGGGCTCTGGGTCCCCCAACTCTTAGGTGTGGACTCAGGGGAATGATGGGGTTTGAATGTCACATCCTGGGCGGCCAAGTCCATTGGGATCAGGTAGACTAAGGTTGTCAGTGATGGAGATGCCACATAGGGATAAAAGCTTTACATGAGAGACTGGCATCATTTCCATGTCCTCACATTGCCTTGGCCCTAAGGGTATTAGGACAAACGGGGAAAACTTCCAGATGTTCCAGCCAACCCAGTAAGGAGAAATCATGTCGTCGCAAGATCACTGGTCCCATTCTGGGGTCATTTGGCTGTTAGAGACTCCTCCCCCACCCCATGCCTTCCACCCATTGGTTCCTATTCCATCCCTAAGTGTTGATGGGATAAGCCAGAATTGATGCTTGAGGCCTGTTGTAGCTGAAATTAATAATCAATGAAATCCTCAGTCAATAGGCACAGGGCAAAATAAATAGTCACTTGAAGGTGACCAACCCTAACTTAATGAGTGTGATTCATCACTTCAAGCAAAGTGCTATTGGCCCCAGATATTGGAATCAGATCTTTAGCAGGAGGATGGGGCTGCCTGGGGAGGAAGAGAGTGGGAATATACATGAGACCTCGATGCATTAGTTCTGCTGATGGCCCTGCATACAAAACATGGACCCCCTCAGCAACAAAGCTACCACTGAGCCACATTTGTAGGTCACATTTGGATGGGAAATGATTCATGAAAATATGTTTAATGTCCAAAAACAAAAGTACTGATTATCCAGTGAAGAAAGTATTAGGAAACTCATTAAGAAATATGTTTTTGTCCTTGCACTGGCCTAAGCATCACAATTACCATCCACACCCACACAAAATGCAGATACAGTTGTGAAATGAATTTTGAAAATTGAGTCCCTCAAGCTTTCTGGTTCCCATGCCAACTGTGTCCATTTGATGTCACTTGGATCACGATTGCATGAAAAGTACTTCCTGTTCTAGTACTTCCATAGCTTCCTAAAGGATGGGACTAACACTCTGTACATTTTTGGTGTGAAAAAGAAGGTTCTATTGTTGAAGCCCCTTTTGTGAGACACTTCATTACTCACAGCTGAAATCATCTGTGTTCTTCCTCCGGGCAACTCCTGCCTTTTGTGGGATCTCCCTCCCAGCAGATCTTTCCTCTTTCGCTTGTTCAGGGTCGCAGCCTGAAAGCTCATGTAAGCTCTTTCTCATCCCACCTCCTCCAGAGCCATCCCCCCCCCTTCTTTTTACCCCAGACTTACTGAGTTGAGTTGCGCACTTGCTTCCTTGGCCTTCTAATACCGTGTGCCCTCTTCCCTTTGTAAGATGACCGCCCTCCCTCTATTGGAACCTCTCTTGAAAGGCTTTGGAAAGGTCCAAGTTGCCAAACCCAATGGCTCCATTTCCGTACCCCTGATCTGGTGCTCTTCACTTTCTCTCTTTTCCCCAGAGCTTTGCCTCCGGTGGCATTCAGGAATCTCTTGGGCTGTGCCCCACATCTAAGCACTCTCTCCTCTCACCCTCCTTCGCTCGCCTAAAAGCCAGTTTCCTCTGAACATATTTGGGTCTCTTCTTCTCCTTCTCTGTAGTATATCCTTTGTTGATGTCTTCTCTGGGTTTCAAGAAAGACCTCCATGTGGGAGTTTCTCCCCACCCACCCCCATCTCCATGCCAGGTCCTCACCTTTAGACCTGGGAGGTCTCAAAGCCCACTGGACACCTCAACCTTCATGTCTGGTTGTACCTCAAATACAGCATGTCTGAAACCAAGCTGTCTGTGTTCTCTCATGAACCTGTTTTTGTGAGGGCCTGCTGGTGGTGCTCTGGCCTGGTCTGGGGGCCCAGGCTATGGCATGTGTCTCAGTTTTACTACCAGATTTTCCTTTACTGAGCCAGAGCCCTGCTACTAGTCCCTACCATGTCAGAACAAGGCAGAAGTCAGACTGCCTGGACACCAGGCCCTTTGGGTGCAGAAATAATGCTTTCTCAGGGTCTGACTGAGCCTGTGGTGATGCCCAGGGCCTTGAGTGGAGCTGAAGCATTGAGCAGCAGTTTTGTGTCTCCTGCCATGGGGCGAGGAGAGATGGAGAATTTGGGAAACAAGAGGCCCTGAATCTTGATTTATTCACTCTGTGTGTCACCTCTGTCCTCCTCTCGCTAAGATGCAGAGTCTCTGCAGGCAGGAATGTTTCCTTTGCTTCACTGCTTGATCCTCAGCATCCAGGAGAAGGCTTGGCAGGACCTCAGTAAACATTCGTTGAAGGAGTATATTGAATTGGTTAAGCACATTCTCAGCAGATTCAAATATAGAAATAGAAATAAATCCCAGCAACTTGAGGTTCTTGGGTGGTTCACTTCTGTTTAGTTGAGGTTTTCTATTTCAGCCCTCTGGCCCTGGAGCATCACTGAGGTCACTGAACCAAGGGGAGGCTCATGGCTTCTTCAGCGAAGGAGTTTCTGAATAGCCTCTGGCCAAATAGTATTGGAAAACCCTCAAAATATGCGTATCAAGTGTGAACACAGTGCAGCCGTAATCAGGGACTTTGTTTATAAATCTGAGCTTAATTTTTTTTGTATGAAGAGAAGGTTAGAAAACCTTACAGCCAGTAGAGCAACCACATCAGGGACCTGAACAGATATGTGAGTTGATTGGCACCTTGAAATCGCTCCTAACTTGTCTTGCCTTGTCAAAATTGCATTTGCATCTGTATTGGAGCAGATCTTTTTTTTGTGGCAAAAGTGTAAGTCCAGGGACACACAAGATAACTAGATGTTGCCTGCTGTTGGCGGTGGGGAGCACTGCTGAGAACCCAGGCTGGCAGCTGGAAAGGCATTAACCGGACTTTCGGGAAGTCCATGCATGATGAAGTGCTGTCCCAGATGGCAGCAAGCCCCCTTGGGTTTGGGGATCTTAAGGAGGTTTCAGGGCGTGCTATCCTATTCTCCCCAGTTAGGCCCCAGGCTTACCAGGGACCCCGCTTGGTTTGGTGCTTTATAATATTTCCTGAAGGTTTTCCTTTGCTTCATGACAATACGGGGACTGACTGAGGCTGCCTGGATCCCCACCAAGACGTGTTCTTGGTAGGGGTTTCTATGTCACTCTCAGCCCACAGTGATAGGTGACCTGCAGAGGAGTTCTGATCTTCATGGGGCAATTGTACACCTTTTAGGCCCGGTGGTTCTGGAAAATGTCTCTTTTCTGGACAGGTCAGGTCCTTTTCTTCACTGTTCCAGCCTCTTCTCATTTCCCCGATTCTCTTTTCCCCATGCCTCATGTTGGAGCATCACTTTCTTGTCCTGGGTAATCCCTAGACTTTGCAATTATACAAGAAAACAAAGCTCTCTCTTTACTGATAGTAACTGGGTCCACTAAATCACTGCAAGCTTATTAGTAGACACCCCAGACTGCAGTGGGTACCCATGTACATTTCCATTTGCCTCATCAGTGAATGAGAGGAACTGTCTCACTACAGCCTTGCCAGCTTGGAGTATTATCACTTTTTATTAGTCTTTGTCAAATTAAAAGACAACTATTACTGGTTCAGTTTTATTTCTTTAATTATTCAAGAGATTGAGCAATTTTTCATGTGTGGATTGGTCGTATGCATTTCTTCTTTTGGGTCTTACCTTTAACCTCTGTGAATTAATGTTTTTGGTTTTTCCCTGGATGAATTCATAAATCAAAGCAGCCAGCCGTCAGACCCACATTAGTATATTTGTGCTGCATTGCAACTGCATGCCATTCTCTTCTTGTTCACCATGTGCAGAAATCAGTCTGGACTCAAAACTCAACAGGAGTGTGGAGACGGAATGTCTACTATTATTTCATTCATACATACATATATATTCATATATATGTGTATATATGCACACATATGTACATATTACATATATGTATATATTTAAATATCTGTGTATATATATTCAGTATGGTTCTATATTCAACTTAAAGTGTGTGTCAGACTTTAATGGGGAAATATTAGGAGCTATAGCTTTAGTGAAGAGTGTTCTCAGGTTGAACCAATATGAGGGCCCGTGAATCAGAAAATATTTTCACAAGTTGCTCTGTAAATCCCCTAAAATTAGTCTCTGGATTCAGTATTACAGAAGATGAGCTGGTCTTTAATGGTAGCCCCCGATGCGCTTCTAATTACATGTTGGAACGCCCTTCTGGTCTCTTTGCCCTCGACCAGCCACTTGCCACGTCAGATAGAAGGACAGGAGTGTTCACGTGCCTGGTGTTTTAAGTGATGGGCTCAGGTGTTTCTTCCAAATCCATAAGGCTCTCTTTATGCCGCTTCCTGCAGAGGTGGGTTTCCCCAGCTAAAAAATGAACACGTGACCAGCACTCTTTTCTTCCGTGGATATTAGCATCTATTTCTGGGGTCCGTGTGGGGGGCGTGTTCTGGGCAGGGTGGGGTGCTTCCAGCCCCAGGGCCCCCTGGAAGTGCGACCTGGGCTTGGCGTGAAGCCAGCGGAACTCGCGGATTTACGAGACGCAGATTGCGCCGGCCACACAGTTGTGTTTATCAGGCCACAGAGCTGGGAGACTGGGGGTGGAGGGAAATGGAAATCTGTTTTATGGTAAAGATGACTTATGCAATAAACCAAGTTTATGAAAGTGCTCGCAAGGCTGGTGTTTAATGTTCGCGGACACCATCGATCTCCCTGGTCTCACCCACCCTATCTCCTGTTCTCTTCTTCCCGACCCTCACTGTTCTCTGTCTCTCCCCATCGCTCCCCCACACCTCCACCTTTCCCTCACTTGTTCTATCTCCTAGTTCCTGCTTTGCTCCAGGAAGCCCAGGTGGTGGCTGCCACAGCCCAGGCTCACGCGCCTCTGACCTTCACACCCACAGCTGGCCCCGGGGACACACGTGTCCATCAGAAGTTGATCACTTTCCCCGTTGCTGACAGCCGTTCCCTCCAACTTGCTCACTTGACTCTCCCCCTCTACTCTCTCTGTCCTTACTCTCTGACGCTGCCCCCAGCTCACTGCATGAGCACACAGCCCCCCTCCTCCACCCTAGGGTGCTGGCATCAGCCTTCCTGCCAGACCCTTCTATCTCATGCTGTCCTTCAGTGCTCAGACCCCGGTCGGTCTCCTGTCTGGCGAGCAGACTCCTGCACTCTTGTGTTCCTGGCTTTGCACACCCCTAGATTCAGCTTATTCACTGGTCCAAGTCAGAAATGCTCAAACTCTGTCCTGTGGGACCCATTCCACGTCGGCTGCTTGCTTGGCCTTTCCTGTAAGATAAGAACATTAGTGACCATATGCCTTTAGAAGGGGGAAGGTGATATCCAGGTAGGAAATATTCATTCAACATACCTTCCTGGATATTTACTACATACTGGGGCTGGGCTAGGGGTCGGATGTCTCTCTGAACTGGTCAGACTTCCTGGACTGGGGCTCAGCTCCATGGCCTGCACCTGTGGATGGGAATCCAGAGTAGGAAGCTGAGAGGGTAGCCAAGTCATGGCAGACACTTGTGAGCGGGGTCGTTCGCTCTGCACGGAGGGCCTGTCGTTTCCCATCGCTGTGTTCCTAAGTGCCAGCACAGGCCTGGCCTGTTGCACAAGTACTCAGTGCTTGCTGGGTTGGTAAGGGAATGAACCATGTCTTGAACATAACGGTGGAAGGACTGGGGTTGTCTAGCCAGTAAAAAAGGGAGGCTGAGCGAATCTAATGGGACACTTGGAACACTGTCACAACAGAGTGTTTCATGGGATTCCAAAGGCCTGACCTGAAGGGTGGCATTTATGAAGATGTAGATTTCAGCTGCACATCTGAAAACTCTAGTTGTTTCACGAGGACGTGGGCTGAATCTCAGGATGATGAACTCCTTGATGCTGGAGATATTCACTCAGAAAATACCACGTGACCTCTTAAGTGTGGTGATGTGGAAGGGAATTCTTACGAGGCCCGAATGATGGAAGAATTGTTAATTGGACACCTGTTGTGTGCAAGGGACTATATCAGGCTCTGTGAATGGAGAGACAATGGAAGCCCTTTGTCCTAAGAAGTGCTCTAGCAGGTTCCTTGATTTGGTGCTCACTTTAAATAGACTCCCACCGTGTACATGGGGAAACTGAGGTCAGGACAGTGAAAGGCCTTTTCTAGAGGCATCTGGCATAGAATGCCTGTGGTGACCAGGCCCATGGGAAGGGCTTACTTGCATCTTCTCACTTAGTCTTCCCATCAGCCCTGGGATGAAAATACGAGTTTTAGGTCTTTGACCCAGCATCAAACCCCATTCACCAGCCTCCTGATCTAGTGCTTTTCCCATCATAGCAATCACAAAGACAAATTCCAGACATGCAGTCACAAAGAGACTCAGAGGCTCAGGGCAGGGAGTAAGCAAGAGATTAGAAATAGGTGGAGGCTGATAGGGAAGGAAATGGATACTTTCTGAGCCTGCTGTGGGCCAGACAGAGCTTTACCTACAATGTAAGATTTGATACAAACAAGATCCCTGAGGGTTAGATGATTTTACTGCCATTTTACAAATGATGAGCCTGTGGTTCAGAGAAGTTAACTGACTTGGTTTACATCACACAGGTAATGAGAACTGGGCCTCGGGTACTTCTTTACCACCATTACTACCACCACTGTTAGCCTTATTGTTACTACCAGTACTACTACTATTAGTACCATTACAACTAGTAGAACTACTTGCTGCTATTGCTACTACTATAATTATTAATTTTACTACCATGAGTACTAGTCCTCCTACCATGCTTACTAGTATTATGACTATTATATCACTAGTATATGACTCCTACTCATGACAGAGTCTTGAGTTATGGAGTGCATATTCTGTGTAAGACCGAGACTCAGCCCTTTCAAATCTATTTTGTTTAATTTTCAAAACAATTCAGTGAGATTTAGGATAGTCTTTACGCCAGAGCTGATGGGTTGCCCCACACTGTGGGGTAAGCGTCGGCATCCCTGATCTACAAGAAAAGGACAGGAGGTGGAAACTGGTAAACCAGAAACTAGTTTCTGTGAGTCCTAACACATACTCATGTATTTATCTTAGGTTTGGGATTAAAACAAATTCAGCCTATTTTCGCTGGAATTTTTGCTTAGACTGGTCTCTCCAGAATTCAAGCCAGGTAAGGTCTCCAGAGAGAAGGGATAATGCTTCTATCAGGAAGAAGAGCGGTGCTGGGCTTTGCCTGCTCCTCGCTTGTCAGGTGTTATGTCAGATGCTCTGTGTGCTGTCTCTTTAATTCTCCTGCTGGGGGGCAGGTTCCGTCCACCCCATTCTACAGATCTGGAAGCTGAGGCAGAGTGAAGGCGAGGAGCATGTCCGAGGTCCCATCTCCAGCCAGACATGGTCCTTCTGGCCCCCCATGCTTCAGTATGGGGCCTCTGCAATAGAATTAACATGTAAATCAAAACGTAATTGGCTTTTTGTGCACAGTTTAGATAAGATTTACTTTTGAAGAATGACTTTGTGTTCTAACCCAGCAGGCCCAGCTCCACGAGGCCCACTTACACTTAATAACGGCCGGGGAGTGGGGCCATAAATATTGCTAACGATGCAGCTTGAATGAAACGCCCTATGAACCGTAATAAACACCCCCCCCCCCCCGTGATTAATTCCAGAACGCGCTCTGTTCCTATTAGACCTGCAGTGGCTCCCCTGATGAGATCAATACAGTGTGGCGGAGTGATCCTAATAGAAGTGTTATTATCTTTTAATCTTCGGGAAAATGCCAACTTCTCAAATCCTTCACCAGGCCGCCTGCTTTCTTTTCTTGGTGCAACCTTGAAGGCAGTTGTTTTCCCTGAAATGAAGATACATTAGAGTCTTTTCAAGGATTTATCAATAATAGGACCTGTTCCTTCTTTGCAGGGCCCACAGCTAAAAGGCACATTTGTATGCGGCGAGTCAGAACTGGTCACGGTGACCTTTGCTGTCAGCTGCGATTTTCCCAGCAGACAGATGCCTCTGGAGAGTGATTGTTAAAACAGATATTCACGGGAGGGAGACGGAGAAGCAAGAGGGGAAGAGAAATAACACCACTAACAAATAACCAAGGGAGGGTTGAGGAAGCCAGGCGTGTCCCCTGTGTAGCACTCCAGGCGGCAGAAATGGCCTTCACGGCCCCGGTCAGGAAGCTGGTGTCTTCTCCACCACTTCCACAGGTCTCCAGGGGCCAGAGCATAGTGGAACTGGCTGGGAGCCCCAGAAAATGAAATGTCACTGCCCTGTAATGAGTGTCCAGGCAAGAAGGAAGGAAGACAGGGATCACTCAGCCTCATGCCTCCAGGGGTGCTGGACCTTCAGGCCCACAGGGGGCAGGAGAAGCTGTGGATGGGGTTTGGTGTCCTTGTGGTGATACCTCTCTGGGAGGTGGAGCTACGTGGGCCATGCCTGTTGGATGTGAAGATGAACCAGCTCATCAGTGACAGTGCTGGGAAGTCTGTAAAGGGTACCAGCACCGCTCCTGCAGGTGTCCTCAATTCTGATGGAGGTGCCACACCAGGCCTGGCAGACAGCCCTAGGGAAAGGCACCGGAGCCCATGGGAAGGAGGAGGAGTCCTCAATGCCTTTCTTCTTCCTCCTTTGCTTAAAGCAGCGTGCACATACCTGAAAGGCAGCCTTCTTTGGAGGAGCCTTGGCTATCATTGGGTCCCACCCTTATCTTATGCAGAAGGGGAAACCAAGGCTACAGTGGGGAAATGATGGAGCAGCAGGGCTCACAGCAGGTTATCTGGAGGGCCATGTCTCCTGGGCTTCCGCCCAGGGCTCTATCTCTTCTTGCTCAGTGCTGTCACTCAGGGACCCAGGCTCCTTCTATCTCAGGGCTCTGCCATTCATGGGGGCTTCTGAATCTTGCATTTTATCATCTGTGTCCAGCCAGCAGACAAATGAAGAGGGGGAAGGGAATGGAGGTTCTTGTGGGCAAATATGAGGACCAAGGAGTATGTATGAGACCTCTGTACCTTGTGTCCAATTCCATCAGCCAGGACTCAGTCACGTGTCCCTGCCCCCCGCCCCGAAAAGTCACGTGCTGCGAAGTGTCATCCACCCGTGTGCCACAGAAGGAGGGGGCATAGAACTTGTGATCAACTAGCTTATCATGGCTGTAGCATCCTCATCTATAAAACTGGGGGACAGACTACCCCCTTATTGGGCCACAGCAGGGACTATAAGGAAATGAAAGGTATGAGAGCTTCTGACAAACAGTAGGTGCTACATTAATGTTAATCCTACCCCTTTGGTTTTGCCAGTCCCTTCTCTCATGGACTGGAGGCTTGAGCCCACGTCTGAGTTTCCCCTCCAACTCCGTGGGGCTAGATTCCTGGTGGCTGGGCTTGGCCCTTTGGTGGGATTAAAGACAAGGTACCTTCCACATTCTAATCTGGCATTGAAGATGGCCTTGCCTTGCTTGCTCAGCTCACTGGAGGCTGTTGGTGAGACTCTCCACCTGCCCATTGGCTCTCCCCTCCAGCCCCTGCCTCCTTCTATTTACGTCCCCCTGAGATGGTCTGTGATCTGATGCCAGCATATAATACCTGGCTCCTTAGATTCAGCTTTGCCACACCTGGTGTGCTCCAGGAGCCACACTGAGCTGCCTGGTGTCCTGTGGGGGTGGGGTTACCTTTTGGCTCCCTCACTTATGACCTCATGACCTTAGGCAAGTGGCTTTGCCTCTTTGAGCCTCTCTTGGATTATAAGAATCCCTTAAAAAGGGACAACCAACAGGTGGACTGTTAGGAGGAGGACACAAAATCATGGCTGTGAAATTGTTGGGCACAAAGCCCCACAGAGCAGCTTGGAGGGAGGGTGTGTCTCAAAAAGTGGCAGTGCACGCTGATGCCCCCTATGCTGACTACCCTCATTTTCCACAAAGGGGAGGTCAGGGTGCCCTGTGAGGGTGATCATAGTGGCAGAGTTGATAAGGAAGGGTTGGGGGACCAATATCCATAGACCACCCCTCTCCAGGGTGGTACTGAAGGATGTGAGGTCCCAGCACCTTTTCATGCCCCTTCCCCTGGAGCCCAGCTGGATCTCTCACTCCTTTGCCTCTGGTCCAGACTCAAGGGATGCCATAGAAGTTCTGGGCTGAAGAAATCTGTGTTCTTGGCTGAGCACAGAACTGAGGGGAGTTTTTAGTTTTGCAGGATGTTCCTTCCCCAAACCTACCCTCTGCACCCTACAGAGCTTTTAGCACCAGGCAGATGAGTTCTGAGTAAACTCATCAGAGATAAAGGCAAATAGGACAGGTGAGAACAGTGGTGGGGTGGAGTGGGGGAAATGTAGATTCTTGCCTTGTGATCTAGCTCCTTCCTGTTGGGCCATCTGTTCTTCCTTTTACTGAGATACTTAGATTTTTATGGCACCTTGTGTTTAGGATGGTACTCTCAAAGGAGGCCAGAGCTGTGCTGATGGGGAATTCCAGCATGTTTCCCATTCCCGGCCATTTAAGTACTTACCTATCTCTGTGCCTTGGCTCTGCTGTTCACCAAGCCAGTCATGCCCTGTTCATCTGTCCTCACTGTACCTTTTTCAAGGTTCTACAGAAATATAACACTTCTTAGGAATCCTCTGATGGTCCTTGAGTCAGGGGAGACTTCTTTCTCCAAACACACACACATATCTTCCTCTTGTCTACCTTGTGGCAGTTCTTACATTTTCTGGAAGGTATCTTAGTGCACTTCTTCTCCCTTTAGCTAACCATAGTAATAATCGTAATAAATATTAATAACAGCCAACTTTTTACTGATCTCTAGATGCCAGGAAATTTACTGACATTATCACAGTGAATCCTCATAATGGCCCTTTAGAGGAGGCACCATCAGAATCACCAAGTTACTGATGAGAAAACTGAGCCATGCAGAGGTTAAAGAACTTCCTGAAGGTCCTCCAGTCCGTGAATAGTGGTTCCAAGATTTACTGTAAACTCTTATGACATCCAAGTCCCTGTTCTTGACCACTGCAGTTTGTCTTCAGTTTGACTATAAAGTTAAGATCTCGTAGGTAACTGATTTGGCCACAACATCTCAGGCAGAGCATACAGAAGAGAGGATGGGCTTTGGAGTAGAAAAGATTCAATTGGATCACCCAATTGGCTTGAGGATCTTGGACAATCTACTTGAGCTCTTTGGTTCTCCTTTTTTCTTCTGTAAAATATAGAAAATTGTATGCACCACAGGTTTGGATGTGATGAGGCTTAACTGAGATCAGGGACATGTAAGGCCACTCCAGCAGTGTCCCATAGGTAACAGTATAGGTAATACTTACCAAACACTTGCCCTGAGCCACATGCTTTTGTGTATGATGCATATGGATTAACTCATTTAACCCCTTATAAAAATACAGTGACTGGAGTGGCTATACAAATCTCAGACAAAGTAGACTTTAACACAAAAAATATTACTAGAGTTAAAGAGGATTATTTTATAGTGATGTAATGATCAATCTATCAGAAAGTCACAACAAGTATAAACATGTATGCACCTAACAACAGTGCCCCCAAATACATGAAGCAAAGGCTGATAGAATTAAGGAGAGAAATAGAAAGTTCAAAAATAAAAGTTTGAGATGTTAATACCCCACTAAGAAAAAAATAGGAAAGACTCAATTTACTAAGATCAGAGATGAAAGAGGAGATACTACTATTGACCTTACAGAAATTTTTTAAAAATCAAGTATAAGGGAATACTATGAAGAACCGTATGTCAACGAACCAGGAAACAGAAGATTTGGACAACATTGTATACAAATTAAAGCTAACATATATTTATAGAACATTACACCCAACAGCAGAATACACTCTTCTCTAGTGCAAATGGATCTACAAAATCTACCATATTCTAAGCCATAAAAAAGCTTCAATAAATGTAAAAAAGATTGAAATTGTGTAAAGTATGGTCTTTGGTCACAATGGAATGAAATTAGAAGTTCATTACAGAAAGCTATTTGGGAAATTCACAAATATGTGGAAATTAAACAACATACTACTAAATAACCAGTAGGTCATAGAGGAAATTACAAGAAAAATTAGGAAATATTTTGAAATGAATGAAAATGAATATAAAAACATACCAAAACTTAAGTGATGCAGCTAAATCAGTGCTTAGATGGAAATTTATAGCTGTAAATCCTATATTTTTTGAAAATAAATATCTCAACATCCTAACCTTCTACCTTAAGACACTAACGTAGAAGAACAAACAAACCCAAGCAAGCAGAAGGAAGAAAATTATAAGGATCAGAGTGTAAATTAATTCAACAGAGAATAGAATCAATGAAACCAAATGTTGTTTTTTCAAAAAGACCAACAAAATTGACAAACATTTATTTAGGCTAACTAAGAAAAAATAGAGAATATTCAAAATACTAGAATAAAAAACAAAGGACATTACTACTGACCTTACAGAAACAGAAAAATAAAGTCTAAGGGAATTCTATGAGTAGCTGTATTGTTCAGTGGTGAGAGGTATTGGTGAAAGTGTTCTAGTGGCAGCTGAATTATTTGCGAGAGTCAACCTTAGCCGAACACCCAGCATGGGTCAGAGATTGGTCACACCTTGGTGTGATGCGTACAAAGTACTCCTTTCACATGCCATATGCCCTCGGATCCTTATTAAGAGAAAACGTAACCTGAAGTAAGACTTGTAGTACTTACTGTATACAGTGCTCTGAAATTACTACTGTGAAATGCAGATCCCAAGCCCCTTGAAGTTCCTCAATTCAGTAAGTTACCTAGGTTAATGGAGGTGGGATGGGATGGGAGTTAGGAACACAGGCTCTGGAGTCAGACGGGCCAGATCCAAATTTTGTCTTGAGCCTTTGAGAAGCAGCGTGACTGTGGGCAAGTTGTTTAATCCTGAGCTTCAATCACCCTGGCAAGTGGGGGGGTATCTTTGTCAGTTATTTTGAGGATTAAATGAGATAATGCTTGGTAAGTCCCCAAGCTTGGTAGATCCAGTGTTTGAAAAATATGAGCCATTGCCATGAGCATGATGACAAAGCCTTATTCAGGTCACCCTCATTGATGCCGCCAGTGTCCATCATCAAAGACAATAGGATGTAGAGGGCTTCTCTAGCTGCTTTACACACATTTATTCCCGTACAAGGGTGTCATCCTCATTTGATAGAGGAGGCAAATGGAGCCCAAAGAGATTAGTTCACCTCTGTAGGCTCCCACAGTGGAATAGTCCTTCGAAAATGGTTATTCTGACCCTTTTTGCCCTCTTCTCACCCTGCCACTTTCATACCAAAGAGGGGGAAGGTATCATGGTAAGAGCTCAGCCTGGTGCTGATGAAGGACTTGATCAGCCAGCCTTCCATCCCTATGAACCATTCTCTTTCCCAGGTGCCTCTGTTTGCTGGGTGGGACTTTTCTTGTCTGAGGGTGAGCCAGAGGCTTCTTGGCCAAGTTGCTGGGTAATAGAATTCATAATTGCTTGTGGCTTACAATGTGGGAGGATAATTCTTCATTAGTCCACGTCACCCATTCTAATGGGAGGAAGGTGAGCTGGAAATGCTACCGGCCAGCACTGCTCTGGATGTTAGTTTCTTATGTCTGCAACATGGCGGTCTTGCCTTTCCTCCGGTTTACTGTCTAAGGCTTGTGCAGGCTGACAGCTCAGGTTCTCTGCTCTCATCACCGTTCCCTCTCATGCTCATGGCTGCACTTACTGGTTTGAGTCCCAATTTTTACTCCTGGTCCTGCAAATCAAACTTAGACAGCAGGGATGTACCCTGGAAATACCATCATTACTCATTTTTGCAAATGTGATTGAACTACAGCTTCAAGAAGTAACTTGTGTGAGGTCATACCATGGGTGGAGACAGGACATTGGTGCGGCCTGGGCCCCTAACCATGATGCCACCCGACCTCAGGGATGAGGGATAACAGGGCTTGTTGGAAAAGCCTCCAGCACCTCTCTCCTTTGGACCAGCTCTATACCTCTTCTCTTGGTTTGGAGTGGGGTTGTGTGCACAGAAAAAGAAAGCAAGAGAGGTGCTTTCCCATGTACTCTGGGGGCTCAGACTTGAAGGCTGAAGTGTGGGTATTCTCCAAGGTGGGGGAGAAGAGCCCTCCAGGCAGAGTGAAGGGCCCATGGGAAGGCTGTCCTACCATGCTTTCCCCAGATAGTTGGTGATCTGGTGCATGATGGTCCTGTGGGTGGGACCTCGGAGACAAAGGGGCTCAGTCCTTGTTCAGGAAGATCTCAGAGCCCAGGGACACCTGGACTTAGCAAGTCCTGAGTCTCCTCCCCCGACAGTCCCTGACTTTGGTGTCACTTTGGGCTGTTGGCCCTGTGAACCTCAGCTCCTTGGGGCTTTCCTCTCCTAAAAGGACCAAGGAAGACTTTGCATTTAGGGCCAAAAGAATCTTTACACCAGTGGGCAGAATGCAGAGGAGAAGATGCTGATGGAGACCTGGATGGCCATCCTGGAGAAGGTGGTGAGTGAGGGCGGTCCTGCACAGCTGCAGGGAGGACGTGATTCTGACCCATGACTGCTTATGGGTCTCTGATGCGATGAGCTACAGTTTCTAGAACACGCCTGGACAGAGAAGTGCTTAATAGATACTAGGGGAATGATGGAATTGGATAAATAAAGGGAACGGCAAGGGAAGGAGAGAAGACTTTGTGAATGAATGAAAACCTCAAGTAGTGATTCATTCACCATTAGCCGTGCACTTACTCTGTGCCTGGGACTTGACTTCTGTTATTTCATTTAACCTTCCCATCAACCATGCAGGTGGATGTGTTTATACGGGTTTCATAACTGAAGAAAGTAAAGCCAGAGAGGTTGAGAGACTTCCCCAAGGTCACGCAGTCAGGATATGAGAGAACCAAGCTGTAGTCCTTTGATCTAGCTGCAAAGCCCTTATTCTCTATAGCAACATGCTTTCTTTCCCCTCCACCATGACTCAGGAGAAAAGTCAATTTTCAGTGGTTGTGGCTGTTTGCTAAAAAGAGCAATTCCCTTTCCTCCATCTCTAATTTTCCTTCAACTAATTGCAAATTAGTGGTAATTTTCAAATGAAAAGAGGGAGCCTGAATGCCATCCATTTGTGCTTACCCAGCAAAGCCCTGGATCTGTGACAGCTCCGTTGCCATGGCAACCTTGCAGCAAGGCCTTCCCTGGATCCTCGGCAGTGCTGCGTAGACTCTGGAAGTGTGGTTGCTTACCCTCTGGATTAGCCTGTTTCTTTGTTCAAGTGTCCCCAGCACAGGCCCAGAATTTCAGTGTTTAACAAGGCTCTACTCTCCACTGCTCATTTTGATACGCTTTATTTTTAGGAGTTTAGAATTAATAGTAATAATAATAAAGAAGGAAAGAAGAAAAAAGTCCTGACAAAGAAACTTAGCCATGTAAACTGCAGGCTGAAGAAAAACTGCCTTTTCCCCCTAAAACATGGGGAAAGCATCCTTTTCAATTCAACTGCTATAGGTGATGGAACAGGCTTCCCTGCCCCAGGATCCTGTGGGTGCAGAAGGTCCTGCCTTCGATAGATCTGGAAGGCCTGGTGGATGGAAGAGGTATGATTAGCAAACATCCACTTGCTCCACCTCCGGCCCAGAAGGGTATCCCTAGCAGGGGGCTCTGGACCCGGAAGGAGGAAGGTCTTTGCAGGGCACGTTTTATTATTTTTGTTGTGAGTGTGTGTGTGTGCACATTCTCAATCCGTACCAGTTACTAATGACGTCCCCTGTGCCAGGCTCTGAGGATGAAACAGCAAAGGATTCCTATCCCCTGCTATTAAGTAGCTCTTGCCTAGTGAGGGAGACAAGTGGCCAATGAGGTGCTGTGAATGATGTGATGCCAGGGGTAGGGGTGGGGCTAGCACCATTGGGTGGGTGTGTTTGCAGAACATTTGCAGACAGTGGGAGATGAGCTTCACCTTGAGAGATATTAGCAACTTGCTGGAAAGATAAAGTAGGAAGAAACATACCCTAGGCAGAGGGAATAACAAATATAGAAGCATGCAGGTGAGACAGAAGTTCATATATTTGGGTAACTCTCAGTGGCAAGTGTGGCTAGGATATAAATGACTGGGGCCAGGAGTCTGGCGGCAGAGAACAATACACATCGAGTAATTTAAAACATTACAGTGAAAATAAGAGCACTCGAGATCCTGGGCTTGGCAGTGAATGGGAGCCAGGCCTCTATAAGACCTTTAGATTCCTCAAATAATGACGGAGGGCAAGGGCTCAATGTTACCTTATCCCAATATGACCAGAAAACCCACCCAGGATGGGGGAGTCAAGACCATGAACTTCCTGGTTCCTGGGCTGCAGGGAAGATTGGTGGCACCTTGTCTAGTCTCCAGTGTGCACTTCAAGGGGGCTCCTCCCATGGAGATTGGGGCATCAGCTGACAGAGGGAGACATGGTGGATTTGCAGGAATCCATGTGCTGGGACCAAGAAAGGATTTTCATTCGTTTTGGGGGTTTCCTTTCAACTTCTACCAAGATGATGTGAATGGAGGCTGGACCATGGGGTGAAAGACGGGGGTACTGACAAGGTGGCATGGACCCCTAGAGGCTCCCAAAGCTCAGATCGTGCCAGTGTGAGGGACAGATGTCTGGGCAGAGTACATTCTGACTCTGGGTCTTGCCAACAGGCAGTCCCTCCCGTGTCACAGCCACGCATGTGCCCCGCCCCCTGCTCCATCACTGATGATCTCCTGCTACCACCTCTCCTGTTCCATTGACCCTTCTCTGTTCTGCATCTTCTACAAAATTATTATTAATTAAGGTCAACAATCACACATGATGAAATGCAATTCAATGAATTTTTGACAAATGTATCACCATGTAACCAAAACCCCAACAAGATACAGAACATCTCCATCCCCCTAGAAGGGCTCCTCCAGCCCCTTTCCAGTCAGTACCTGCTCCCCACAGGCCACCACTGTTCTGATAAGTACCTTGTTTGTGAATCTCTTATAAATGGAATCACACAAGTATGTCCTCTTTGGGAGTCTATGCCTTGGGTTTTGTTGCTGTCTCCTGTCCTCTGCCCCCGCTTTGCCCTGGAGGAATCAGGGGCGCCTCCCAGGACTCTCTTGTCTTATTCCCAGAGGTTTCTTTGGGTTTCATTGTGTCTTTGTGAGAGTCATGTCATTTCGCTAAGGTTTCCCCTTACATCAGCGTCCTGCCTGACCCAGGTCAGAGGGGACGGCAGGTCAGGGGGCCACAGCTCAGAGCGTCTGCAGAGCTGGAAGCTGAATGGCTCAGGCTCTGGACCTGCCTGGTCACCTCTGTGTGCCTCCCATATATGATATGGGAATCACGCAGTTGTGCCTCCTTCCAGGAGCTAGACTGAGATAATGCTTGTAAAATTCATAGCAGGATACCTGGCACTTAGGAAGTACTCAGCCTTCGTGTTAGTGTAACAGATCCAGAGAGTGCAGAGATTGGTGCCTGCGATTTAAGAGAATATCTTAACCTGCAGAGGAGAACACGGGAGCTCCCTCCTCCCATTCTGCAAGGACAGTGGTCATCTAGCTAAGATTTCCTGGGGGCGTAATATGTGTCAGGAACTGTTTTAAGTGCTTTGTATAAATACTTACTTTAAATCCCCACAATTATGATGATATCTGAGTGACTGGAAGGCAGAGAGTTTGGCAACTTGTCAATGATCATACACATGGCCAGTGGTCTGACTGGGGTTCTTTCCCAGAAGATCTGCTTCCGTGAACTTGACTTTTTACCACTGGCCTTTACCAGGGGATGGTTCCTTTAAAGTACTCCCAAATCTGGGTAGCTTGAAAGAGAGTAGAGGTTACCCAGGACATGGATCAACTGATCAGAGATTCTCTACCCCAAAATACTCTTAAAAATCAAGGGTATGATATATATATATCTGTCTGTCTGTCAGGGATGAGATTTGTAGCCAAGCAATCAGCTGGAACAAATCTTTCTCCACAAGTGGGGTTTATACTTAAGGAAAAGAAAAGTACACACACTGAATAGTCACATTTAGGATTAATCAGGGACACAGTGTTCCCTGAGTGTGGCATTCAGGGTACTTGTCTTGCATTTGCGTTAAAAAAAAATAGGGTCAGGTTTTGCTAAAAGCAGTCAACAATAGCAGCCCCTGAAGTGTTAGAGAGGCAGTCATTTTCCTGAATATTCCTCTTTACCATGTAGGGCGCCATCTGGATGCCCTGCTGGTGGGAGATACAGGCTGATCTCTGTCCTGTTTCAGGAACCTCCCAGAGGAGGCTGGCAGGTGCCGACCTTTCCTGCTCTCTGAACTGGATGCTCTTACCTGGGCTGGATGAGCATTTTCTCCCCAGATCTGGGGTCTGGGTCTTTCTGCACACTGGACATCTTTATTCTATCTATAGTCACACACCCCTTGGGACTTGCCTCTAGACTTTGGGAGACATTTGCCCGCACAGGTTACCCCCAAATTCATTAGTCTATAATAAAGGCCCTTTTCATTTATTTCTATTTCTTTGGGTTTAACCTCTTGGAATCTCAATTATCTCATAGTTCAGTGGGGATGACAATAGTGAACTCAATGGAATTACTGTGAGGAGTAAATGATGTGATTTAAGGGCATCTCTAGCAAAGGCCCTGGCGAGGGAGACAGCCTTGGCTCATGTCTCTTCCCCTTAAAAATTCTGTTTGTGTGGAGCAAGAGAGATGTTCTTTCCTTTTGATTCTTGCTTGATCCCCAACACCAGTCTTCTGGGGGCTTGGGAGAGGTGCTAGTAGCTTCCTTCCTCTTCTCAGCATCATTTCCCTTCTAGTCCTCTAACTTCCTAAGGAATAAACTTGCTACAGTCATAATAAAATCCCTGAGGAATAAATTTCCAACAATAATGATAATGCTAGTTGTTGTTGTTTAATGATCAATCACATATATCGGAGTTAATAACTACTTGTGAAATGAGTGAGTGCAGTGATTGTTCATATTCACAATTACCGTGCAAGGAAGCCCCAACCCCACCCACCCATTTTACAGATGAGAAAACAGAGGCTCCTAAAGGTTAAGTGATTTCCAAGTGAAGGATATCACAGAGTTAGCATTCAGAACCTGGCACATGCATGTCCAAATCCTTTAACGGGGTCAGACCATAAAACCGCCAGCGCCCTGTCCCCCAGAACAGGCCTGCTCTTGAAAGGGTTTGCCTTGACTTGTAGTTATTTGCAGATCCCAGCCTGCAGAGATTGATTCTGAATTTATGATGCGCACTCAGGTCTTTTGTGACTTGTGCTCCTGGAATTTCATTAGGCCGACCTGTAATTGTTGTGGTAAATGTTCACACATCTATAAATTATTGTTTAGGCAAGAGGGGCAAGGTCAACCTTTATCTTTTAAGGTGCTGGGAACCGACTCCAGAGATTTCCCAGCAGACAAAGGGGCTGAGATCGGATCAATTATGGGCTGTGTTGCTGTTATATTGACAACACTACTTCTTCCTGTTAATTTTGAAGCCCCAAATGGGTCATCTTTCCTGAGCATGAAAAATTATCACCCTTTTACCAATTGTTTTGCAAGTGATTCCATTTTAAATCACTAATGACTATTGATAGGGAGCAAAGCCCAAGATGCCTTTGGGGTTTCAGGCTGAACTTTATTTTACTATACTTTTGCTATCTGTTTAGGTTAATACCTCTATTTCCAACTCATTTACATTTTTGGCATCATATACTAATTGTTTAAGAGAATTGCAATCATAGCATTACAGAAACATTTATAAGTTGAAAAGAACTACTTAATACAACACTCATTATACCTCAGACACCTACATATGTTTGTCGTCTAATGCAGCAACCATGTGGGGTAGGTATTATTGTTATTTTCAAGTTGTTGAAACTCAGGTGCAGAGTTTAAGTTACTCTGTCAAGATCCCATGGCTACAGCAGTGTGAAGTAAAGTCTTTGTGGCCACAAACCAAATTCTCTCCCCTACGCGTTTAGGCTTCACACCAAGAGTCCTTTAATCAGGTTCTAGAACCAGGTCGAAAGGTGAAAGTAATAGTTGTATTTTTATTGTGTTTCAGGGTCACACTGTCAGCTTATACAATGCGCTTGGTGGCAACACAATTACCAGAAATCATACAACATCACCTTCAACAACACTTTCCTCACTTCTTGGGACATAGGAAAGGGCTGTGTGAGCCTCATGACCTCAGGAGATACTCAGGGATTTTCGAACCTCCTCACATTTCCATTTTTCCGACCCTCTTTTTATTTTCACTTCTAATCTGAAACTGCCCGTAGGTCACGTACTATTGCTATGTCTCGTTCATCTCTGAAGCTCTAGCAGATAACATGATAACTGACACATAGTAGGCACTTAAAATCTACTGAATGAATGCAGGAATGCAAGAATCTCTATCTCCACCCGAAGGAAGATTATAAATACAGCCATTGCTAGAATGTAATATCCTGTGTGTTTATATGTGTGTATATACATGTATACACACACATATATATACACACGCATTCCATGTTTCTAAATTCCCTTCATTTCCCTTTTAGATAATTCCACCATCTTACCACTGACAGGAAGAGGTAGGTAAGAGAATTGCTCTGTCCTCTGGAAAAGTAAATTGGAAGGCAATATTTTTTCAAGCCACAAAAAGCGTTAGAGAGAATCCCTGGTGACTATAGCCTTAAAGTCTGTAACTGGAAACCAAAGTGTCCCCTCTGTACTTAGAGAAAGTCTGGGATATGCTCCGCTGGTGTCCTTAGTTAGATCGGGAACATTCAGCCTCTGGAGGGTAATTATTGGCACTTAAGCTTTTCTCTCCCCAAAACACTAGGCAACCTCTTTCTCCTGCCCTGCCTGCCTCCTGGGGCCTCTGCCTTATTACTGAGAGAATTGCAAGGTTGGGCTCATTATTCTGGCCTCTTCTTTTCTCTTCTGGCCCACCCCCCTCTTTGTCCAGGTTACCCCTTAATGTGTAAATGCCCTTTATAACTCAAAATGCAAGGATTCCATCGGCAAATGAATACTCAGGTGCAACTCACAGTCACTGATTGCCCACTGTGTGCCAGGACTTTTCACATTTAATTACCCAGCAAAAACATTTTACTTAATCCAGCTTCTACTGTGTGTCTGTTCCTTTGTCATACACTGTGGGGATTGGCAAGGAATGAATGGCCTAGAATCAGCCCTCAAGATCTCGTGGTCTGACGGGGATGGCAGTAGGTAGGATCTTCTAGGAATTGTGAAGGCCATGGAGATGTTGCCAGACTGTAGAACATCTAGTGCCCTCTTATAAATTTCCAGAATGAGCTAGGATCCTCCCTTTGAGGAAGATGAAACCTCACTGTGTTTGTAAGAAGTAACGACACTAAATTGTTTATAAAGACTTTTCTTGGTCCCTCTCCTGTCTGCTGTATCTAAGAGCAGCCCACTCGAACAAGGAAAAGCCTTATTTAGGACCCTTCTGGAACAGCTTGCTTGGCTTGCAAACCCTGCTTGCTAGCATCTTGATTCAAATGTCCAAACTGGGGCTTCCCTGGTGGCACAGTGGTTGAGAGTCCGCCTGCCGATGCAGGGAACACGGGTTCGTGCCCCGGTCCGGGAGGATCCCACGTGCTGCGGAGTGGCTGGGCCCGTGAGCCATGGCCGCTGAGCCTGTGCATCCGGAGCCTGTGCTCCGCAGTGGGAGAGGCCACAACAGTGAGAGGCCCGCGTATCACACACACACACCCAAAAAAAAACCCCAAATGTCCAAGCTGTCTTCCTGTCTCAGCAATGTCTAGAGGTGTTTATTCACTAGAATCTTCTAGGGGAAACACAAATATTAGTTGAATGGATTCAATTCACCTTATGAAATTTTACCCCAAAAGTAACTTAAGCATATCTATCTGTCTGTGTGGAATGTTTACTACAAATAGCCTGTGTGTGGGTCTGGTTTCATGAGCAGTCCCTTCTTTCTAGATCCTGGGGTCACGTTTATAATGAGTAACAATGTCCAGGTCCTGAGCTGATCCACACACTTATCCAATCACATGGTTCTTCATTGTCTGTTGGCCCCTGACTGCATCCTGCAACTAATGACAAGAAATAGGGTGGAAAAGGTTAAAACAAAAGGCTAAAGGGACTTCTCTGGCAGTCCAGTGGTTAAGACTTAGCCTTCCATTGCAGGAGGTGTGGGCTCCATCCCTGGTCAGGGAGCTAAGATTCCACATGCCTTGGGGCCAAAAAAAATAAAATAAAACATGAAACAGAAGCAATACTGTAACAAATTCAATAAAGACGTTAAAAATCATCCACATCAAAAAATCTTAAAAAAAAAAAAAAAAAGACCAAAATTGGTTTTGCATTTTATCCGGGAGATGCAGATGTTCAAATTCTCCTTAATATCATGAATGATGGAAAATGCAAGTGCGCCATCACTTGTGGGGCAAGCTCTTGCTCTTGGCCTCAGTTTCCTCAACTGTTCTACATCAAGCCCCACTCCTCAACTCCCTCCTCTGGCCTAAGGACCCTCATCTCTACAGTATAGGGGTAGAAGTTCCCTAAACATCCTCTGAGTTCTTTAGTACCATGGCAATTGTGAAAGATTCACCAACTCCACCTCAGAGGTTGTTGAATCTCTTGAGAGGCACTAGAACAACCCCAGTGAAAGTATTAACACATGGATGCAAATTCTTTGACATTCCTCCTTTCCAAAGATGGGGCCTGTGTCCTTGACCCTTGAATCTGGGTGGGTTGTGACTACTTCAACCAACAGAATATGGCAGAAGTGACACTACATAACTTGCAAAACTAGATCATAATGGCCATGTAACTTCCACCTTCTTTGCTAGAATACTATATCTGGGAGCTCTGGGGCCAAAAAGTTGGAAAGGCCATCTGTTCCAATAGACCATCCTAGCTGAGCCCAGTTGTTCAATCATCCTATCAAGGTGCAGACACATGAATAAAGAAGACTTCAGATGATTCTAAGTCACTCCTGGACATTTGAATCTTTCTAGCAGAAGTCCCAATGTCGTGGATCCAAGATAAATCATTCCCTCTGTGCTCTGTCTGAATTCCATACCCCAGGATCCGTGAGCATGTGAAGGAGTTGCTGGTTACGCTAGTACATTTTGAGAAAGATGGTTTATTACACAGCAACAGATAAGCAGACACCCTCAGAGGGACACCTAGCTGGCCCTTCGAGATGAAGTTTAAAAAGTTTGTTGTGGGGGTGACCTTCTAGATGGTGGAGGAGTAAGACGTGGAGATCACTTTCCTCCCCACAGATACATCAAGAATACATCTACATGTGGACCAACTCCTACAGAATACCTACTGAATGCTGGCAGAAGACTTCAGACTTCCCAAAAGGCAAGAAATGCCCCATGTACCTGGCCGTGTGGCTGACAGGGTCGTGGTGCTCTGGCCAGGTGTCAGGCCTGAGCCTGTGAGGTGGGAGAGCTGAGTTCAGGACATTGGACCACCAGAGACCTCGCGGCCCCATGTAATATCAATCGGCGAGAGCTCTCGCAGAGACCTCCATCTCAATGCTAAGACCCAGCTCCACTCTACGACCAGCAAGCTCCAGTGCTGTACACCCCATGCCAAACAACTAGCAAGACAGGAACACAACCCCACCCATTAGTAGGGAGGCTGCCTAAAATCATAATAAGGTCACAGACACCCCAAAATGCACCACTGGATGTGGTCCTGCCCACCAGAAAGACAAGATCCAGCCTCATCCACCAGAACACAGGCACTAGTCCCCTCTTCTAGGAAGCCTACACAACCCACTGAACCAACCTTATGCACTGGCGACAGACACCAAAAACAATGGGAACTATGAACCTGCAGCCTGCAAAAAGGAGACCACAAACACAGTTAGTGAAGCAAAATGAGAAGACAGAGAAACACACAGCAGATGAAGGAGCAAAGTAAAAACCCACCAGACCAAACAAATGAAGAGGAAACAGGCAGTCCACCTAAAAAAGAATTCAGAATAATGATAGTAAATATGATGCAAAATCTTGGAAATAGAATGGAGAAAATACAAGAAACGTTTAACAAGGACTTAAAAGAACTAAAGAGCAAACAAGCAATGATGAACAACACACTAAATGAAACTAAAAATTCTCTAGAAGGAATCAATAGCAGAATAAATGAGAGAGAAGAATGGATAAGTGCTTTGGAAAATAAAATAGTGGAAATAACTACCACAGAGCAGAATAAAGAAAAAAGAATGAAGAGAATTGAGGACGATCTCAGAGACCTCTTGGACAACATTAAATGCACCAAGATTCGAATTATAGGGGTCCCAGAAGAAGAAGAGGAAAAGAAAGGGTCTGAGAAAATATTTGAAGAGATTATAGTTGAAAACTTCCCTAACATGGGAAAGGAAATAATCAATCAAGTACAGGAAGAGCAGAGAATCCCATACGGGAAAAATCCAAGGAGAAACACGCCAAGACACATATTAATCAAACTATCAAAACTTAAATGCAAACAAAAAATATTAAAAGCAGCAAGACAAAAGCAACAAATAACATACAAGGGAATCCCCATAAGGTTAACAGCTGATCTTTCAGCAGAAACTCTGCAAGCCAGAAGGGACTGGCAGGACATATTTAAAGTGATGCAAGGGAAAAACCTACAGCCAGGATTACTCTGTCCAGCAAGGATCTAATTCAGATTCGATGGAGAAATTAAAATCTTTACAGAAAAGCAAAAGCTAAGGGAATTCAGCACCACCAAACCAGCTTTATGACAAATGCTAAAGGAACTTCTCTAGGCAGGAAACACAAGAGAAGGAAAAGACCTACAATAACAAAGCCAAAACAATTAAGAAAATGGTAATAGGATCATACATATCAATAATTACCTTAAATGAAAATGGGTTAAATGCTCCAACCAAAAGACATAGACTGGCTGAATGGATACAAAAACAAGACCCGTATATATGCTGTCTACAGGAGACCCACTTCAGACCTAGGGACACATACAGACTGAAAGTGAGGGGATGGAAAAAGATATTCCATGCAAATGGAAATCAAAAGAAAGCTGGAGTAGCAATTCTCATATCAGACAAAATAGACTTTAAAATAGAGACTATTACAAGAGACAAAGAAGGACACTACATAATGATCAAGGTATCAATCCAAGAAGATATAACAATTGTAAATATTTATGCACCCAACATAGGAGCACCTCAGTACATAAGGCAAATACTAACAGCCATTAAAGGGGAAATCGACAGTAACACAATAATAGTATGGGACTTTAACACCCCACTTTTACCAATGGGCAGATCATCCAAAATGAAAATGAATAAGGAAACTTTAAATGATACATTAAACAAGATGGACTTAATTGATATTTATAGGACATTCCATCCAAAAACAACAGAAAACACTTTCTTCTCAAGTGCTTATGGAACAATCTCCAGGATAGATCATATCTTGGGTCACAGATCAAGCCTTGGTAAATTAAAGAAAATCGATACAGTATCAAGTATCTTTTCTGACCACAACACTATGAGACTAGATATCAATTACAGAAAAAAATCTGTAAAAAATACAAACACATGGAGACTAAACAATACACTACTAAATACCCAAGAGGTCACTGAAGAAATCAAAGAGGAAATCAAAAAATGCCTAGAAACAAATGACAGTGAAAACACAATGACCCAAAACCTATGGGATGCAGCAAAAGCAGTTCTAAGAGGGAAGTTTATAGCAATACAATCCTACCTCAAGAAACAAGGAGCATCTCAAATAAACAACCTAACCTTACACCTAAATCAATTAGAGAAAGAAGAACAAAAAACCCCCCAAAGTTAGCAGAAGGAAAGAAATCATAAAGATCAGATCAGAAATAAATGAAAAAGAAATGAAGGAAACAATAGCAAAGATCAATAAAACTAAAGGCTGGCTTTTTGAGAAGATAAACAAAATTGATAAACCATTAGCCAGACTCATCAAGAAAAAGAGGGAGAAGACTCAAATCGATAGAATTAGAAATGAAAAAGGAGAAGTAACAACTGACACTGCAGAAATACAAAGGATCATGAGAGATTACTACAAGCAACTATATGCCAATAAAATGGACAACCTGGAAGAAATGGACAAATTCTTAGAAAAGCACAAACTTCCAAGACTGAACCTGGAAGAAATAGAAAATATAAACAGACCAATCACAAGCACCAAAATTGAAACTGTGATTTAAAATCTTCCAACAAACAAAAGCCCAGGACCAGATGGGTTCACAGGCAAATTCAATCAAACATTTAGAGAAGAGCAAACACCTATCCTTCTCAAACTCTTCCAAAATACAGCAGAGGGAGGAACACTCCCAAACTCATTCTACGAGGCCACCATCACCCTGATACCAAAACCAGACAAAGATGTCACAAAGAAAGAAAACTACAGGCCAGTATCACTGATGAACATAGATGCAAAAATCCTCAACAAAGTACTAGCAAACAGAATCCAACAGCACATTAAAAGGATCATACAGCATGATCAAGCGGGGTTTATCCCAGGAATGCAAAGATTCTTCAATATATGCAAATCAATCAATACGATACACCATATTAACAAATTGAAGGAGAAAAACCATATGATCATCTCAATAGATGCAGAGAAAGCTTTCGACAAAATTCAACACCCATTTATGATAAAAACCCTGTAGAAGGTGGGCACAGAGGGAACCTACCTCAACAAAAGAAAGGCCATATATGACACACCCACAGCCAACATCGTTCTCAATGGTGAAAAACTGAATCCATTTCCCCTAAGATCAAGAACAAGACAAGGTTGCCCACTCTTACCACTATTATTCAACATAGTTTTGGAAGTTTTAGTCACAGAAATCGGAGAAGAAAAAGAAATAAAAGGAGTGGAAATCGGGAAAGAAGAAGTAAAGCTGTCACTGTTTGCAGATGACATGATACTGTACATAGAGAATCCTAAAGAGGCTACCAGAAAACTACTAGGACTAATCAGTGAATTTGGTAAAGTTGCAGGATACAAAATTCACAGAAATCTCTTGCACTCCTATACACTAATGATGAAAAATTTGAAAGAGAAATTAAGGAAACACTCCCATTTACCATTGCAACAAAAAAGAATAAAATACCTAGGCATAAACCTACCTAAGGAGACAAAAGACCTGTATGCAGAAAACTATAAAACCTGATGAAAGAAATTAAAGATGATACAAACAGATGGAGAGATATACCATGTTCTTGGGTTGGAAGAATCAACATTGTGAAAATTACTACCCAAAGCAATCTACAGATTCAATGCAATACCTATCAAACTACCAATGGCATTTTTCATGGGACTAGAACAAAAAATTTCACTATTTGTATGGAAACACAGAAGACCCCGGATAGCTAAAGCAATCTTGAGAAGGAAAAACGGAGCAGGAGGAATCAGGCTCCCTGACTTCAGACTATACTACAAAGCTACAGTAACCAAGACAGTATGATACTGGCACAGAAACAGAAATATAGATCAATGGAAGAGGATAGAAAGACCAGGCATAAACCCACACACATATGGTCATCTTATCTTTGATAAAGGAGTCAAGAATATGCAATGGAGAAAAGACAGCCTCTTCAATAACTGGTGCTGGGAAAACTGGACAGCTACATGTAAAAGAATGAAATTAGAACACTCCCTAACTCCATACGCAAAAATAGACTCAAAATGGATTAAAGACCTAAATGTAAGTCCAAATACTATAAAACTCTTAGAGAAAAACATAGGCAGAACACTCTGTGACATAAATCACAGCAAGATCCTTTTTGACCCACCTCCTAAAGAAATGGAAATAAAAACAAACAAATGGGACCTAGTGAAACTGAAAAGCTTTTGCACAGCAAAGGAAAACATAAGATGAAAAGGCAACCCTCAGAATGGGAGAAAGTATTTGCAAATGAAGCAACTGACAAAGGTTTAATCTCCAAAATTTACAAGCAGCTCATGCAGCTCAATATCAAAAAAACAAACAACCTAATCCAAAAATGGGCAGAAGTCCTAATAGACATTTCTCCAAAGAAGATATACAGATTGCCAACAAACACATGAAAGCATGCTCAGCATCATTAATCATTAGATAAATGCAAATGAAAATTATAATGAGATATCATCTCACACCAGTCAGAATGGCCATCATCAAAAAGTCTACAAAGAATAAATGCTGGAGAGGGTGTGGAGAAAAGGGAACCCTCTTGCACTGTTGGTGGGAATGTAAATGGATACAGCCACTATGGAGAACAGTATGGAGCTTCCTTAAAAAACTAAAAATAGAACTACCATATGACCCAGCAATCCCACTACTGGGCATATACCCTGAGAAAACCAGAATTCAAAAAGAGTCATGTACCACAATGTTCATTGCAGCTCTATTTACAATAGCCAGGACATGGAAGCCACTGAAGTGTCCATCTACAGGTGAATGGATAAAGAAGATGTAGCACATATATACAATGGAATATTACTCAGCCATAAAAGGAAACGAAATTGAGTTATTTGTAGTGAGGTGGATGGACCTAGAGGTGTTGTACAGAGTGAAGTTAGTCAGAAAGAGAAAAAGAAATACCATATCCTAACACGTATACATGGCATCTGAAAAAAAAAATGGCTCTGAAGAATGTAGGGGTAGGACAGGAATAAAGACCCAGACATAGAGAATGGACTTGAGGACACAGGGAGGGGGAAGGCTAAGCTGGGAAGAAGTGAGAGAGTGGCATGGACATATATCCACTACCAAATGTCAAATAGATAGCTAGTGGGAAGCAGCCGCATAGCACAGGGAGATCAGCTCAGTGCTTTGTGTCCACCTAGAGGGGTGAGATAAGGAGGGTGGGAGGGAGATGCAAGAGTGAGGAGATGTGGGGATATATGTACATGTATAGCCGATTCAGTTTGTTATAGAGCAGAAACTATCATACCATTATAAAGCAATATACTCCAATAAAGATGTTTAAAAAAACCCAATATTTGAAAAAAATTTAATTAATTAATTAAAAATAAAATTTTAAAAAAGTACAGTGAGGTATCACCTCACACCAGTCAGAATGGCCATCATTAAAAAAACTACAAATAATAGGGCTTCCCTGGTGGCGCAGTGGTTGAGAGTCCGCCTGCCGATGCAGGGGACACGGGTTCGTGCCCCGGTCTGGGAAGATCCCACATGCCGTGGAGCGGCTGGGCCCGTGAGCCATGGCCGCTGAGCCTGCGCGTCCGGAGCCTGTGCTCCGCAACGGGAGAGGCCACAACAGTGAGAGGCCCGCGTACTGCCAAAAAAAAAAACAAACAAACAAAAAAACTACAAATAATAGTGGAGAGGGTGTGGAGAAAAGGGAACCCTCCTACACTGTTGGTGGGAATGTAAATTGGTGCAGCCACTATGGAAAACAGTATGGACCTCAACAAACTAAAAATAGAGTTACCGTATGAACCTGCAATCCCACTCCTGGGCCTATATCCAGAGAAAAGCATAATTCGCAAAGATACTTGCAGCCCAGTGTTCATAGCAGCACTATTTACAATAGACAAGACATGGAAGCAACCTAAATGTCCATGAATGGTTAAACATGAATGGATAAAGAAGATGTGTGTTTTATATATATATATATATATATATATATATATATATATATATATATATATATATATATATATATATATATATATGTGGTGGAATACTACTCAGCCATAAAAAAGAATGAAATAATGCTGTTTGTAGCAACATGGATGGACCTAGAGATTATCATACTAAGTGAAGTAAGTCAGACAAAGACAAATATCATATGATATGACTTATGTGTGGAATCTAAAGAAATGATACAAATGAACTTATTTACAAAACAGATTGACAGACATAGAAAACAAACTTATGGTTACCAAAGGGGAAGTGGGGGAGGGATAAATTAGGAGTTTCGGATTAGCAGATACAAACTACTATATATAAAGTAGATAAACAACAAGGACCTACTGTATAGCACAGGGAACTATATTTCAGTTTCTTGGAATAAACTATAATGGAAAAAATTAAAAAAAAAAAAAAAGGTTGTTGGTAGAGCCCTGGCCTCTAAACCATCTGTGTGTCTGTATCAAAGTGTATAGGAAGCCTTTGCCTCTTTGTCCCTGAAAGGGTGTGTCTGAAGCGACCAGAAAGTCACCTTTTAAAGAGGATCGCTCGTTTCTCTTTTGCTGACACCTTCTCCTCTCTGTTGTATTACTCCTTGTGCAGAAATTCACCTGCCGCACCTCCCACCCCAGGCCACAGGGTTCACAGGCGCAGACCAGGATCATCACCCATCCTTGCCAGTCCTGTCAAAATTGCTCCTTGTGCGTGAAGGCTGGGCTTCCCATCAGAGAGACTGCAGGGGGCTGGGAATGATGAGAGGCAACATTCAGTGAGTTTTCCCTGCACAGGAGGTGCTGTAGAAAGCGCTTCGCATTCTTCATCCTGCTGACTCGTCCCAGCCCCACTGGGAGAGAGGCAGGTACTCGCAGGTTCCTGTTTAACAGGGGAGGCTTAGTGGAGCTGAGTCAGCAGCCCGCGTGGTGTCTGCTGCACAGTCGGACCTTTAATTGCGAATGAATGAGGAGCGGTTAAGTGAGGGAGTCTGTGAAGAGGAACCCATGAGGTTGGGATTACAGGAAGTGAACGAAGATTGCGTCTTCTCTTAAGGTCCCAACTGGAGGAAACAGGCTGGACACATGGCTGTCAGGGCCCAAGATGTCTGGCTTTGGACTCACGTAGGTCTCATTCCCTTGACCCCTCTTCTATCCTGCTTCATAGGAAGACCCCAACCTGGGAGTCTGTCTCCAGCAGTTAGGGGTGAAATCTTGAGCGACTCATGTCACCTGGATCTCGGTTTCCTCAGCTGTCGCTTGGGGCTCAAACTTTCTCTCCTGTGGGCATTCAAGGGCTTTCCCAGGGTCTCATCATGCCCAGTTTGTGCAAAAGTGTTTGCAACCTCTTGTTTCTGTGCATTTCCAGGAAGCACCCTGAGTTTCTCTTCCTTAGATACTGTCATAGTTTTAAGATGCATAGTTTTCATGTTTAAAGAAGAAATTGAATAGAATTCTGGTTAAACATAACTATGCCTCTTTCTTTTGTCTTTGACAAAAGTCTGAAGCATTCAGGTTGTAGGAATCTTAACCCCAGGGTGACCTCCACCTCCTCCCTGGTAACGACAATGTCTTGCATCTCAAAGGTCGACCCAGTCAGAGCAATGAACCTGGGATGTATTGAACTGCAGCTTGGTGGTAATTGTTTCTTTTACTTTTCAGTAGATTCCTATTAGCTGGTTCAAGGTTTGCATTTGCAGAGGGCTCTGTGCTCTGCATATGATTCAGTTCACCTCCAGTGCCCCAGGCTTGAGCCCGAGCAGCCACCAAGCCCATCACTACTAGCAGCTCTTTCTGTGTCTTCTCACCCCTGCCGACCAGCCACCAAGTGCTGTTCACTCTTCACACGACCTTCTTAATACTTCCTGCGTCCATTGTTTCCACTCCATCCTTGCTGTGTCTCCCTTTGTTGGGTTCCTCATCAGCTTTCTCCTGCCACAATCTCTCAGCATCCTCACTGGCCTGGCAGCCTAGCACTTCCTGTGTCCCCTCTGATCATTGATTTGTTGAGAATGCAAATGTCCCACCTTGTCCAAAGGAAGGGGCGGGGATTCCTCGAAGTGGTGGAAGCGGTGTGGGGAAGCGGGCAGAGGCCAGTGCCCTGTGATCATCTCCCCGAGTGTCTGCCTCCTCCCCTCCCCCACCGCCGTAGAATACAGGCTCACGGAGGGCAGGGAGGCAGGAATTCTGTGTTGTTTATCTTCATGTTCCCAGCAGCCCACACCGTGGCTGCTGCAGAGGTTGTATCTGAACCTTTAATTGTGAACAAATGAGGAGCACTTAAGTGTACAAGGATGTGAAGAGGAATCCACCAGACTGGGGTGATAGGAGGTGGACAAAAGGTGTCATCTGCTGTTCGGTCTGGACCTGGGGAAACAGGCTGGACAGAGGTTATCAGAGCCCGAGAGGTCAAGGATCCAGGCAGGTGAGACGAAGGCCGGGAGCAGTATGACATGTCGGCAGAGATCTGTCAGACTTGGCAGTGTGATTGGCAGACAGGGAGAAAGGCAGGTAGGAGCCATGAGCTGGGGTTTCACTGAGGACCAGCTTGAAGATCTGAGTCTATGGGAGCCTTCTGATCTGGTTCCCAATCATGTCTCTACTCCTTGTTAGCGCTGTGAGCTGGGAGGCTTGCTTAATCTTTACGAGCCTCTGTTTCTCAGTCTGTTCAAAGGGAGTTGAACCACGTTGAAGAGGAAGGACACTTCCTCCTCTGACAGTGTAGACTTCTCCAGGGAGGAGAGATCTGGGGAAAAGGGTGTGGAGTCTGGAATCAGACAGATCCACGTTTAAATCCCAGCTCTGCCCCTTGCTACCTGTGTGAACCTGGGTGAGTCCAGGAAGAGCCCACATGCCATGGAGCAACTAAGCCCGTGTGTCAAAACTACTAAGCCTGTGCTCTAGAGCCTGCGAGCCACAACTACTGAGCCCGCATGCTGCAACCACTGAAGGCTGCGCTCCTAGAGCCCATGCTCCGCAACAAGAGAAGCCACGAAAATGAGAAGCCCGCGCACCGCAATGAAGAGTAGCCCCTGCTCGACACAACTAGAGAAAGCCTGTGAGCAGCAACGAAGACCCAAAGCAGCCAAAAATAAATAAATAAATTTATAAAAAATAAAAAAAGAAGGTGGGTTTTGAAGAATAGTTGCTGACACTCTCATTGGGCAAATCCAAACTCCCCCCTTGGCAGCCCCATCCCCTCCCTCCCACCCTGGGCTCTGCTGTCATCTTACTTCTGCTCCCGCATCCCGCCCTGCTAGCTCGAGTTTTGCCTCCTGTCTCTCCCCTGGCTCCATGAACTGCCCTCACTTTTCCTTCTCCTGAAGAGCGATTTTACATCCCCGGCTTTGTGTGAGCTTTTGACATATGTTAATGTTTGGAAAATCAGCCTGGAACAGAGAGGGGAGCCTTTCAAATATGAGCCCGGAGGCAACAAATAAATTACTTTGCAGCAAGCGTTCTATCTGTTGCAAGTTAAAACTTAACAAAGAAAACAGTCCCCTTCTGTTTTGTACACCTTGGAAGCTATGGGCATCCTCGCCTCTGAGTCAGATCTCCACCTCTGCTACAGCCAGGGATGTACCATCAACAAAGGTGCCTGGTACCATGTGGCCAGCGTTGTGCAAGACCCTTAGCACACATATTCCAGATGAGAAAAGGCGGCTTATCAAGGGTAATTAACTTGTCCAAACTTACCCATAACGTAAACTGTTGAAGCCAGATTTGAAAGTAGGCCTGTTAGATTCCAAAGCATGTGTGTTAACCACTCAACCTCATGGCCTCTTCGAATATAAAAAGTAGGGAGCATCACTTTCTTTTTTGAGAGGAACGAGTGCATTTTAGATTTCCTCTGGGTACAGCATGGATTGATGATAGGAGGGAATGCGAATAGAGATGGGGATTAGGTAGAAGGTTGTGGTAATTGGTCAGGTGGACAGGGAGCCTGAACTAAGGTCAAGAAGGCAGAGAGGGCTTCCCTGGTGGCGCAGTGGTTGAGAGTCCACCTGCCGATGCAGGGGACGTGGGTTCGTGCCCCGGTCCGGGAAGATCCCACATGCCGCGGAGCGGCTGGGCCCGTGAGCCATGGCCGCTGAGCCTGCGCGTCTGAAGCCTGTGCTCCGCAACGGGAGAGGCCACAACAGTGAGGGGCCCGCGTACCGAAGAAGGAAAAAAAAAAAGGCAGAGATTTATCAGGCACACGGATGCTGATGCCTAGAGCTTTCTCCCAGGTGTACTAGGCATGAGTCTTTGACATTGGAGGACTAACCCCAGGCCCTTTCCATATCCTCTGTAGGTTTCTACCTTGATCATGCAGGATGGTCTTTGTACCTTGTTATCTTTGTCTCTAGCACAGTGTGGTAGATTGTTTGCAAAAATGGCCACAAAAATGCCCCCTGGCCCTTTATCCAGTCTCCTTTGCAATATAACTCTGTGTTACCTACCATCAAGCAGTAGAGTCTTTTTCTCCACTCCTTTGAATCCAAGTTTAGTTTGGTCAGTGGGACATTAGAAAGTGAGATGCAAACAGAGATTTGAGTCCATTGGGGCTCACCCTTTCTTGCTGCTCTTTGGAACCCTGAGACTTCCTAGTGAAGATGCCCAAGCTAGCTAGCCTGCTGGAGCATGAGACGCCGTGTGGAGCCAAGATGAGCAGATCCAGCTGAGGCCCCCTTAGATCAGCCAGCAGTGTGAGCAAGGCCATGGAGACCACACAGCACAGGCGAGCTGCCAGCTGACCATGGAGAGCAGCTGAGTTAGCCCAGACCAGGAGACCTGGACCCACAGAATTGTAAGAAACAATAATGTTTGCCTTTTTAAGCCATTAAAGTTTGGAGTGGTTTGTTTATCAGCAAAATAATAGAGACTATCAGAGTCAATGGGCAGAAGGAGCTCAGGGTCTCTCTTGTTTCTGAGCTTCCACTGCCTTTGGTACCTTTAGTGCAGCACATATATATTCTACCCACCCTGAATTAGAACCTGAAAACTCCCCAGATATCTTGGGTCAGAGTTGAAGCTGAAAGTCACCTCATCTAACCTCTTTTATTTCCCAACTGGACTCTAGGCTCTTGGAGGCAGAGGCCAGACCTCTGGCAAAGAACCCAGACTCTATCTTGAAGGTATTTAGGGGCCTTGGAAGTTTTTACTTGTTTATTTGTTTTAAAATAATAATTGAAACTTTTCTGTATCCTGATGTGTTGGTGGTTATATGACTGTATGCGTTTGCCAAAACTCACTGAGTTGTATACTTAAAATGGGTCAGTTTTACTGTATGTATATTATGCTTCAATAAAAACATTTTAAAATATATAAATAATTTTTAGTATGGGGAAGAATGAGAATTTGAATGAAAACTGTGGACTCCCAAGGCCCATCATGAAAACCATGTCACTATGATTAGTTATAGAAATTACATCATGATAGAATGACAAAAACTCAGATGAGAAACAAATGTATATTGACTGTTAAACACAGTCTAGTTAAATTCCATTCATGGAAAGGTGGAGTAGATATACCTTTTCCTGTTCCTCTTGCTAAGTACCACTAGAAAATCTGGATATTATAAATAAAACAAACATAAGAAGACTCTGAAAGGTGGAAAGAAGAAGGCAGACAAGTTAGGAACATCGGGCCTGAGGAATGACACACTTGTGGATTTTCTTTTTGCTTCATCTATCCCAGACTAGTAGCTGAAGAATCCAGCAAATCGAACCCTGATAGTTGGAGACCAAAAAAAAAAAAAAAAGCCCTAGCAAAAGCCTGTTTTCTGTAGTCAAAGGACCAGGAAAAGATAGGCTAACAAGATAGCAAATTTTAATACAATAACTACTACACTTTACAGCCAAATGCCTCAGAAAAAACAGTGGCTCCGTCCCCATCTATGCCAGCAAAGGCCAGGTGAGATATCTAGACTTCCATTATTTCCCAAGAGAAACCCTTGCCTGGTAATGCCAGAGAAGTTTAAGTGGGGACTTTTATCCCTGCTGGGTAGTGATGAGGAACCTCCTCTCCTTAGCAGTGGACACTCTGAACTTCCACCCCTAATGGGAATAATAAAATGCCTCTCCCCACCCTTTCTGGGAGGCCTGTCAGAGGAGGCCTCCAGGGGAGTCAGGACATTAATCACTGCCCATCTGTAACAAGACCACACACTCTGCAGTATAAGTCAAATGGTAGTAGTAATGAATCACTTCTACCCCTCCAGACTGAGTGATATCAGTGGAGGCATACTGGGGGGATGGAACTCCCTCCCACCCAGAAGGAGTGAGGAGACCCCTGTCGGTTGTCACCAAAGGTCAAATGGGAGACCTGGACTTCTACCCCCACCTGGCAGTAATGATACAGTTTGCTACCTTTGGTAGGAGATGATGTGTGTGTGTGTGTGTATATATATGTATATGATCATCAATGATACTGCCCCTACCAGAGCAGTGTCAGAAAAAGCCAGCTAAAACAGAAGGTTAAAATAAGCTCCAGATAAATTAGGAATTTGGGATTAACAGATAAAGTACTACTATATATAAAACATAAACAACAAGGACCTTACTGTATAGCACAGGGAACTATATTCAATATCTTGTAATAACCTATAATGGAAAATAATCTGAAAAAGAAAAAAATGTATGTATTCATATACATATGTATAACTGAATCACTTTGCTGTATACCTGAAACATTGTAAATCAACCTTACTTCAATTAAAAAAATAAAATAAGCTCCAGAGCATCATAACATAACACAGTACCCAAGATATGTCCAGATTTCAATAGAAACCAAAATCATACGAATAAGCAGAAAGATTTCAAACTGAATGTAAAAGAGACAACCCATAGATGTCAACACAGATGATAGAGATGTTAAAATTCTCTGACAAAGATTTGAAAGCAGCCATCAGAACAATGCTTCAGTGAACAATTACAGAAACACTTGAAACAAATGAAAAAGTAGAACGTCTCAGCAAAGAAAGACTCTCAGTAAAGAAGAAAAGATATGATGAAGAACCAAATGGGAATTTTAAACCTGGAAAAGAACTGAAATGAAAAGCCCAATGGGCTCAACAGCAAAGTGGAGGCAACACAGGAAAGAATCATGAACTTGAATATAGAAAAAAATGACCCAACACGAACAATAGAAAATAGGCTGAAAACAAGAGAACAGAGCCTCAGAGACCTGTGGGATTATAAGGAAGATCAAATATTTGTGTAATTGAAGTCCTGGAAGGAGAGGAGAAGGAGAGGAGAGGAGAAGAAGTGTTTTTGTTTTAAAAAACAAAAACACTCAAAGAAATAATGGCTGAAAACTTCCCAAATTTGACAAAAACACATGAACATAGAAAGTTAAGAAGCTGGATAAAACCAAAGAAATGTCCACCGAGACATCATACTCAAACTTCTGAAAAATAAAGACAAAGATAAAATCTGGAAAGCAGGGAGAGAGAAGTCGTACCTATAGGGAAAAAAACCCCCACAAATTGAATGACAGTGGTCTTCTCATCAGAAACCTAGAGAGGCCAGAAGAAGGGGCACAACATTTTTTCAAGATCTGAAAGGAAAGAATTGTCAACATGCAATTCTATATCCAGCAGAAATATCCTTTAGGGATCAAGGGGGAAATCAAGGCATTCTCACATGAAGGAAAACTAAGAGAATTTGTCACCAGCAGACCTACCCTTAAAGGATAGATAAAGGGAGTTCTATAAACAGAAAGGAAATGATAAAGGAAAGAATTCAGAAACACCAGGAAGGGTGAAAAAGACAGCAAAAATATAAGTCGACACAATAGACTTTCCTTCTCCTTTGAAGTTTTCTAAATTGTATTTGAAGCTTGAAGCAAACTTTTTTCTTTTTTATTCTATCAATATTTTTTATTGAAGTATAGTTGATTTACAGTGTTGTGTTAATTTCTGCTGTACAGCAAAGTGATTCACTGATTCAGATTCAGTGTATACACATATACACACATTCTTTTAAAAAATATTCTTTTTCCATTATGGTTTATCATAGGATATTGAATTATAGTTTTCTGTGCTATACAGCAGGACTTTGTTGTTTATCTATTCTATATATTAAAAGCTTACATCTGCTAACCTCAACCTCCCACTCCATCCCTCCCCCAATGCCCTCTCCCTTGGCAACCACCAGTCTGTTCTCTATGTCTGTGATTGTGTTTCTGTTTCATAGATAGGTTCATTTAAGTCATATTTTAGATTCCACGTATAAGTGATATAATATGGTATTTGTCTTCCCCTTTCTGATTTACTTCACTTACTATGATAATCTCTAGTTGCATCCAGATCGCTGCAAATGGCATTATTTCATTCTTTCTTATGGCTGAGTAATATTCCATTGTATATATGTACCACATCTTCTTTATCCATTCATCTGTCGATGGACATTTAGGTTGTTTCCATGTCTTGACGATTGTGAACAGTGCTGCTATGAACATAGGGTTGCATGTGTCTTTTCAAATTAGGGTTTTCTCTGGATATATGCCCAGGAGTGGAATTGCTGGATCATATGGTAATTCAATTTTTAGTTTTTTGAGGAACCTCCATATGCACTGTTTTCCATAGTGACTGCACCAACTTACATGCCCACCAACAGTGTAGGAGGGTTCCCTTTTCTCCACACCCTCTCCACCATTTGTTATTTGTAGACTTTTTAGTGTTGGCCATTCTGACCAGTGTGAGGTGGTACCTCATTGTAGTTTTGATTTGCGTTTCTCTAATGATTAGTGATGTTGAGCATCTTTTCATGTGCCTATTGGTCATCCGTAGTCGTCTTTGGAGAAATGTCTATTTAGGTCTTCTGCCCATTTTTCGATTGGGTTGTTTGTTTTTTTGTTGTTGAGTTGTATGAGCTTGAAGCAAGAATTATGACACTGTCTAATGTGGTTATAAATGTATATAGAGGAAATATTTAGGACAGTTATCAATACATTATAAATGAGGAAGGGTAAAAGAATATAAAAGGAGGTAAAATTGCTATACTTCATTCATAGACCACCAGACTGGGCCCCTTTGAGGGCTGTTCCCACTGAATTCACCCAGCCTCGGAGGCTGATCCAGAAACTCTGTGCTGGGAATCAGGAAGCCTTTTTCTTTCCATCAGAAACTTGCTGTGTGATCTTAAATAAATATATTGTCCTATCCATGTCTTAGTTCCCAAACTTGTGAAAAAAAGACAGTGATTTTATATCACCCATGAAAAGGTTTCTTCACAGGGAATTCTGTGACGTCTTGCATATAAAACAGAAAATTTAAAGTCAGAGGAACCCCACCCCTTGCCTCACACGGACCACACAGCTTGATGACTGTCCTTCCCCGTGGACTTTATGGCAGCCCTGGCATCCTCCAGGTTTACGACTCAGTGCCTTCTCTCCGTGGCACCTCCCAGGAAGATCCAGGGTCCTTCTCAGTGATTTCCTCTTCTGTTTCCGTGCCCTTCCCCACACTGGCCAAGGAACACTGGGAAACTCCAAAGAGCGACTTTCTCCTCTCTCTGTGTACTATTATTGAATGACACATAAGCTGTGATTTCTCAGGGCTGTTCCAGAATCTGCCTGCCTTCTCCCCAAGAGGTGAGGTTGGTGTTCTCATGGCACGGTCTTGTCCTGGGCTTGACAGTGGTCCTGGCCAGCCTGATGCCATCTGGGGTTGGTGTCCATGCTTGGTGATGGCTGGCAGGCTACACTCTGAGCTATAGTGGGTGGGGCTGTGGAGACCAGGCTGCAGGGAGGGAGAGCTGGCTGGGAGAACAAGTTCATTTTCACCCTGGAGCATCCCTGACCGCCCCTACCCCCAGGGTAAAGCCCTGCCTTCATCTGTACTCCCAGAGGGACCAGTGCTTCCCCAGCAGAGCACGTGGCAGGCTCTGCAGTTACCAGTCATCTCCCCGCGAGATCACGAGCCTGGTGAAGGCAGGAATAGTGTCTTGCTCCTCTTATTATACCTTCTGCCCAGCGCAGGATCTGCCGCCAAGCAGGAGACCTTCAGGGGCTTGTGAACTGAACTGCACGGGCTTGTCTGCAGCTTCCTCCCAGCTGCAATTAGCAGATGGTAAAATTCCTCTCCAGGTGGTTCTTGACCTAACAGGTGCACACATGGAAGGTCTTCTCCTTTGCAAGGCATTTGAGGGTCTGATTTATTATTAACAGGAAGTGGTGGGTCTGGAGTAGGTCCAGAAAACAGAGACATGAGTAAAGAGGCAACAGCTCCTAGGAGGCAGGTTTAAAGTAAATACAGTGCCTTAGTCTAGGGCAGAAGAAACAGGCCGTAATGTATGAGGTGTCAAACCTGTTAGGAGTCTCTTGAAAAAGGCATCCCTCCCTTCCTCCTCCTCTGCTATCCTTTCTCCCTCCCACCTGCCTGCCTGGAGCAAACATCGATTGAGGTTCTCCCCTGCCCTCGGCACTGAGTTAGGGGATGGGAAGGATAAAGAGGTTTATGATGCATATTCTGTGCCTTCAAAACGCTTGCAATATGGCAGGAGACAGAAAACGAATAGCTGTAATAAGAAAACCAAGATTAGGTTGTATGAGAGGCCAGAGGGAGCAAGCAGAGATCACGCTGAGCTTGGATATTTGGAGAAAGCTACATGAAGGAAGAGGTGAACTTGAACTTGAATTGGGGGAGGATTTGAATCAAATAGGGGAACTCATTAAGAAGGCAGGCTTTTAGGCAGGCAGACCTGCTCTGAATCCTGGTCTGCAGCCAACTAGCTGTGTGGTCTTTGTAAAATCACTTCACCTCTCTGAACTTTAGCTTCCTCCACTATAAAATTGGTTAAAATGTTCTCCTATAGTTATCCTTTCTCCGGCGAAGAGCTGGTCTTTCTCTGTTAGGTGATGCCCATGAGCACACAAGCATGTTCATACCACCAATTAAAACAGAAGCCTCTTCTTGAAACCACATTCCCCTTTCAGCTACCACCTGTTTCACTGCCTTCCTTTAGAACAGACTCCTCACACAAATTGTTTACTTGTCTCTCCGTTCTCTGCTCCCGTTCTTTCTTGTACCAGCTCCACTCAGGCCATTGTGCCTATCATCTCACTGTAATTGCTTGGGTTACGGTCGCCAGTCACCTACGTGATGCAAAAACCAAAGGTCAGTTCTTTGATCAAATCTTACTTGGCTGAGCATCACTTGACACAAGTGACCACTTTTGCCTCCTTCATGTGGCTTCCAGGATGCCACTCTCTGTTGGTTTCCTCCCAGTTCCCCACCAGGTTGTGCCTCTTTTGCCCTTCCCTCTTCATTTCTCTGACTGTCATCTGAATGCTGGACCAGGCCAGAGCCCAGTTCTAGGACCTCTTCTCTGTCTTCTGGTACAGCTCTGGTGATCTCACTCAATAACGCCCTGACATTTTCCCAACAAATATCTCTATACCAGGCTCCCCCCTGATCTCCAGACTCAGACCCTCAGTTGCCTGCTGGCCATCTTCTCTTGGAAGTCTCATTAGCATTTGTTTTTATTTTATTTTTACTTTTTTCTTTTGCAGTATGCGGGCCTCTCACTGTTGTGGTCTCTCCCGTTGTGGAGCACAGACTCCGGACGCGCAGGCTCAGCGGCCATGGCTCACGGGCCCAGCCACTCCGTGGCATGTGGGATCTTCCCGGACTGGGGCACGAATCCGTGTCCCCTCCATCGGCAGGCGGACTCTCAACCACTGCGCCACCAAGGAAGCCTCTCTCATTAGCATCTGAATCCCATTATATCCAAAACCAAACTCTCTGTCCTCTCCACCCACTCACTCCTTCAGAAGCTTCTCTCATCTCCATTTTTGGCAATTCTATCGTTTGTGTTGCTGAGGACAAAAACTTTGCAGTGGTCCTTGACTCTTCTTTCTTTCAGACTCCACATGAAATCCACAGCCAATTTCATGGGCTCTACATTCAAAATACATCCAGAATGTGAGCATTTCTCACCACTCCACTGGTCTCACCCTGGTCCAAGCCACCATCACCACTCACCTGGACTGTGAAATATAGTTTCCTAAGGGCCACCTTGCTCCCAAAATTGACTCACAGCCAGAACCATACTTTTGTAATGTGTCATATCATGTCACTCTCCTGTCCCAACCCTTCCTGTGGCTTCTCTGTGTTCTCAGAGTGAAAGCCAAAGTCTTGCCATGGCCTGTAAGGCCCCAGGATCTGCCCCCCGTCCCTCCCCCTTCTTTCTCATTCTGACTTCATCCCTTCTCAGGATGCTCAGTTCCAGACATGCAGGCTTCTTTGAAGTTACTCAGATCCACCAAGTATGCTCCCACCTCAAGGTCTTTGCATTGCAATAGCTGCAACTCTTTTCCTCCAGAAATTCCCAAGCTTTGCTCCTTCATTTCCCTCAAGTCTCTGCTCATGTATGACCTCATCAGAGAGGCCTTTCCTTTTTAAAAATTTTTTTATTGAAATATTGTTGATTTACAATATTGTGTTAGGTGTACAGCAAAGTGATTCAGATACAAACACACACGTATTCTTTTTTAGATTCTTTTTCATTATAGGTTATTATAAAATATTGAGTAGAGTTCCCTGTGCTATACAGTAGGTCCTTGTTGTTTACCTATTTTATATATAGAGGTGTGTGTATGTTAATCCCAAACTCCTAGTTTATGCCCCCCCACTTTTCCCCTTCGGTAACCATACGTTTGTTTTCTACGTCTGTGAGTCTATTTCTGTTATGTAAATAAGTTCATTTGTATCATTTTTCAGATTCCACAGATAAGTGATATCATATGATATTTGTCTTTCTCTGTCTGACTTACTACACTTAGTATAGTAATCTCCAGGTCCATCCATGTTGCTGCAAATGGCATTATTTCATTTTTTTATGGCTGAGTAATATTCCATTGTGTATATATACCACATCTTTTTTGGGGGAGCATCAGATGCTTTTTACTTTTTAATTTTTTAAATTAATTTTTATTGGAGTATAGTTACCATGTTGTGTTAGTTTCTGCTGTATAGTGAAGTGAATCAGTTATACATATACAGATATCTACTCTTTTTTAGATTCTTTCCCCATATAGGTCATTACAGAGTATAGAGTTCCCTGCGCTATGCAGTAGGTTCTCATTAGTTATCTATTTTATATACAGTCGTGTGTATATGTCAATCCCAATCTCCCAATTTATCCGACCCCCCTTTCCCCCATAACTCTAAGTTTCTTTTCTACATCTGTGACTCTATTTCTGTTTTGTAAAAATGTTCATTTGTACCACTTTTTTAGATTCCACATGTAAACGATGTCATATGATATTTGTCTTTCTCTGCCTGAATTACTTCACTCAATACGACACTCTCTAGATCCATCCATGTTGCTGCAAATGGCATTATTTTGTTCTTTTTTATGGCTGAGTAATATTCCATTGTATATATGTACCACATCTTCTTATGCATTCATCTGTCGATGGATACTTAGGTTGCTTCCATGTCTTGGCTCTTGTAAGTAGTGCTGCAGTGAACATTGGGGTGCAGGTATCTTTTCAAATCAGAGCTTTCTCTGGATATATGCCCAGGATTGGGATTGCTGGATCATATGATAACTCCATTTTTAGTTTTTTAAGGAACCTCCATACTGTTCTCCATAGTGGCTGTATCCATTTACATTCCCACCAACAGTGCAAGAGGGTTCCCTTTTCTCCACACCCTCTCCAGAATTTATTGTTTGTAGATTTTTTGATGATGGCCATTCTGACTGGTGTGAGATGATATCTCATTATAATTTTCATTTGCATTTCTCTAATGATTAATGATGTTGAGCATGCTTTCATGAGTGTGTTGGTAATCTGTATGTCTTCTTTGGAGAAATGTCTATTTAGGTCTTCTGCCCATTTTTGGATTGGATTGTTTGTTTTTTTTTTGATATTGAGCTGCATGAGCTGCTTGTAAATTTTGGAGATTAAACCTTTGTCAGCTGCTTCATTTGCAAATATTTTCTCCCATTCTGAGGGTTGTCTTTTCATCTTGTTTATGTTTTCCTTTGCTGTGCAAAAGCTTTTCAGTTTCACTAGGTCCCATTTGTTTATTTTTGTTTTTATTTCCATTTCTCTAGGAGGTGGGTCAAAAAGGATCTTGCTGTGATTTATGTCATAGAGTGTTCTGCCTATGTTTTTCTCTAAGAGTTTTATAGTGTCTGGCCTTACATTTAGGTCTTTAATCCATTTTGAGTCTATTTTTGTGTATGGTATTAGGGAGTGTTCTAATTTCATACTTTTACATGTAGCTGTCCAGTTTTCCCAGCACCAGTTATTGAAGAGGCTGTCTCTTCTCCATGGTATATTCTTGCCTCCTTTATCAAAACTAAGGTGACCATATATGTGTGGGTTTACCTCTGGGCTTTCTATCCTGTTCCATTGATCTATATTTCTCTTTTTGTGCTAGTACCATACTGTCTTGATTACTGTAGCTTTGTAGTATAGTCTGAAGTCAGGGAGCCTGATTCCTCCAGCTCTCTTTTTCCTTCTCAAGATTGCTGTGGCTACTGGGGTCTTTTGTGTTTCCATACAAATAGTGAAATTTTTTGTTCTAGTTCTGTGAAAAATGCCAGTGGTAGTTTGATAGGGATTGCATTGAATCTGTAGATTGCTTTGGGTAGTATAGTCATTTTCACAATGTTGATTGTTCCAATCTGAGAACATGGTATATCTCTCCATCTATTTGTATCATCTTTAATTTCTTTCATCGGTGTCTTATAGTTTTCTGCATACAGGCCTTTTGTCTCCTTAGGTAGGTGTATTCCTAGGTATTTTATTCTTTTTGTTGCAATGGTAAATGGGAGTGTTTCCTTAATTTCACTTTCAGATTTTTCATCATTAGTGTATAGGAATGCAAGAGATTTCTGTGCATTAGTTTTGTATCCTGCTACTTTACCAAATTCATTGATTAGCTCTGGTAGTTTTCTGGTAGCATCTTTAGGTTTCTCTATGTATAGTATCATGTCATTTGCAAACAGAGACAGCCTTACTTCTTCCTTCCTGATTTGCACTCCTTTTATTTCTTTTTCTTCTCTGATTGCTGTGGCTAAAACTTCCAAAACAATGTTGAATAATGGTGGTGAGAGTGGGCAACCTTGTCTTGCTCCTGATCTTAGTAGAAATAGTTTCAATTTTTCACCACTGAGGACAATGTGGCTGTGGGTTTGTCGTATATAGCCTTTATTATATTGAGGTAGGTTCCCTCTGTGCCCACTTTCTGGAGAGTTTTTATCATAAATGGGTGTTGAATTTTGTCAAAAGCTTTTTCTGCATCTATTGAGATGATCATATGGTTTTTATTCTTCAATTTGTTAATATGGTGTGTCACATTGACTGATTTGCATATATTGAAGAATCCTTGCATCCCTGGGATAAACCCCACTTGATCATGGTGTATGATCTTTTTAATGTGCTGTTGGATTCTGTTTGCTAGTATTTTGTTGAGGATTTTTGCATCGATGTTCATCAGGGATACTGGCCTGTAGTTTTCTGTCTTTGTGACATCTTTGTCTGGTTTTGGTATCAGGGTGATGGCGGCCTTGTAGAATGAGTTTGGGAGTGTTCCTCCCTCTGCTGTATTTTGGAAGAGTTTGAGAAGGATAGGTGTTTGCTCTTCTCTAAATGTTTGATAGAATTCACCTGTGAAGCCATCTGATCCTGGGCTTTTGTTTGTTGGACGAATTGAAATCACAGTTTCAATTTCAGTGCTTGTGATTGGTCTGTTTATATTTTCTATTTCTTCCTGGTTCAGTCTTGGAAGGTTGTGCTTTTCTAAGAATTTGTCCATTCCTTCCAGGTTGTCCATTTAATTGGCATATAGTTGCTTGTAGTAATCTCTCATGATCCTTTGTATTTCTGCAGTGTCAGTTGTTACTTCTCCTCTTTTATTTCTAATTCTATTGATTTGAGTCTTCTCCCTCTTTTTCTTGAGGAGTCTGGCTAATGGTTTATCAATTTTGTTTATATTCTCAAGGAACAAGCTTTTAGTTTTATTGATCTTGGCTATAATTTCCTTCATTTCTTTTTCATTTATTTCTGATTTGATCTTTATGATTTCTTTCCTTCTGCTTACTTTGGGATTTTTTTGTTCTTCTTTCTCTAATTGCTTTAGGTGTAAGGTTAGGTTGTTTATTTGAGGTGTTTCATCTTTCTTAAGGTAGGATTGTATTGCTATAAACTTCCCTCTTAGAACTGCTTTTGCTGCATCCCATAGGTTTTGGGTCGTCGTGTTTTCACTCTCACTTGTTTCTAGGTATTTTTTGATTTCCTCTTTGATTTCTTCAGTGTTCTCCTGATTATTAAGTAATGTATTGTTTAGCCTCCATGTATTTGTATTTTTTACAGATTTTTTCCTGTAATTGATACCTAGTCTCATAGCATTGTGGTTGGAAAAGATACTTGATATGATTTTAGTGTTCTTAAATTTACCAAGGCTTGATTTGTGACCCAAGATATGATCTATCCTGGAGAATGTTCCATGAGCATTTGCGAAGAAAGCGTATTCTGTTGTCTTTGGATGGTATGTCCTATAAATATCAATTAAGTCCATCTTGTTTAATGTATCATTTAACGCTTTTGTTTCCTTATTTATTTTCATTTTGGATGACCTGTCCATTGGTGAAAGTAGGGTGTTAAAGTCCCCTACTATGATTGTGTTACTGTCAATTTCCCCTTTTATGGCTGTTAGTATTTGCCTTATGTATTGAGGTGCTCCTATGTTGGGTGCATAAATATTTACAGTTGTTATATCTTGTTCTTGGATTGATCCCTGGATCATTATGTAGTGTCCTTCTTTGTCTCTCGTAATAGTCTTTGTTTTGAAGTCTATTTTGTCTGATATGAGAATTGCTACTCTAGCTTTCTTTTGATTTCCATTTGCATGGAGTATCTTTTTCCATCCCCTCACTTTCAGTCTGTATGTGTCCCTAGGTCTGAAGTGGGTCTCTTGTAGACAGCATATATACGGGTCTTGTTTTTGTATCCATTCAGCCAGTCTGTCTTTTGGTTGGAGCATTAAATCCATTTACATTTTTTTTTTTTTTGCTCTACGCGGGCCTCTCACTGTTGCGGCCTCTCCCGCTGCGGAGCAGAGGCTCCGGACGCGCAGGCTCAGCGACCATGGTTTACGGGCCCAGCCGCTCTGCAGCATGTGGGATCTTCCCAGACCGGGGCACAAACCTGCGTCCTCTGCATTGGCAGGTGGACTCTCAACCACTGTGCCACCAGGGAAGCCCCCATTTACATTTAAGGTAATTATCGATGTGTATGTTCCTATTATTTTTTTCTTAATTGTTTTGGGTTTCGTATTGTAGGTTTTTTCCTTCTCTTGTGTTTCCTGCCTGGAGAAGTTCCTATAGCATTTGTGGTAAAGCTGGTTTGGTGGTGCTCAATTCTCTTTGCTTTTGCTTGTCTGTAAAGGTTTTAATTTCTCCATCAAGTCTGAATGAGATCCTTGCTGGGTAGAGTAATCTTGGTTGTAGGTTTTTCCTTTTTATCACTTTAAATATGTCCTGCCACTCCCTTCTGGCTTGCAGAGTTTCTGCTGAAAGATCAGCTGTTAACCTTAAGGGGATTTCCTTGTGTGTTATTTTTTTTTTCCCTTGCTGCTTTTAATATTTTTTCTTTGTATTTAAGTTTTGATAGTTTGATTAATATGTGTCTTGGCACGTTTCTCCTTGGATTTATCCTGTATGGGACTCTCTGTGCTTCCTGGACTTGATTGACTATTTCCTTTCCCATATTAGGGAAGTTTTCAGTTATAATCTGTTCAAACATTTTCTCAGTCCCTTTCTTTCTCTCTTCTCCTGGGACCCTATAATTCGAATGTTTGTGTGTTTAATGTTGTCTAAGAGCTCTCTGAGACTGTCCTCTATAATTTGAATGTTTGTGTGTTTAATGTTGTCCAAGAGCTCTCTGAGACTGTCCTCAATTCTTTTCATTGTTTTTTCTTTATTCTGCTCTGCAATAGTTATTTCCACTCTTTTATCTTCCAGGTCACTTTTCCATTCTTTTACCTCAGTTATTCTGGTATTGATTCCTTCTAGAGAATTTTTAATTTCATTTATTGTGTTGTTCATCATTGTTTGTTTGCTCTTTAGTTCTTCTTGGTCCTTTTTAAACATTTATTGTATTTTCTCCATTCTATTTCCACGATTTTGGATCATCTTTACTATCATTACTCTGAATTCTTTTTTAGGTAGACTGCCTGTTTCCTCTTCATTTGTTAGGTCTGGTGAGTTTTTACCTTGCTCCTTCATCTGCTGTGTGGTTCTCTGTCTTCTCATTTTGCTTCACTTACTGTGTTTGGGGTCTCCTTTTCTCAGGCTGCAGGTTTGTAGTTCCCATTGTTTTTCATGTCTGCCCCCAGTGGCTAAGGTTGGTTCAGTGGGCTGTGTAGGCTTCCTGGTGGAGGGGACTAGTGCCTGTGTTCTGGTGGGTGAGGCTGGATCTTGTCTTTCTGGTGGGCAGGTCCATGTCTGGTGGTGTGTTTTGGGGTGTCTGTGACATTATTATGAATTTAGGCAGCCTCTCTGCTAATGGGTGGGGTTGTGTTCCTGTCTTGCTAGTTGTTTGGCATAGGGTGTCCAGCACTGTAGCTTGCTGGTCATTGAGTGGAGGTGGGTCTTTTTGTTGAGATGGAGATCTCTGGGAGATATTCGCCGTTTGATAGTACGTGGAGCTGGCAGGTCTCTGGTGTAGCAATGTGCTGAACTTCGCTCTCCCACCTTAGAGGCATAGCCCTGACGCCTGGCTGGAGCACCAAGACCCAGTCATCCACACGGCTTAGAATAAAAGGGAGAAAAAAAGAAAAATAAAATAAAGTTATTAAAATAAAAAATTAGTATTAAAAATTTTTTTTAATTTTAAAGTAATGAAAGAAAGAAAGAAGAGACCAACCAAATCAAAAAACAAATCCACCAATGATATCAAGCGCTAAAAACTATACTAAAAAAGAAAATGGACAGGCGGAACCCTAGGACAAATGGTAAAAGCAAAGCTATACAGACAAAATCACACACAAAAGCATATACATACACCGTCACAAAAAGAGAAAATGGGGGAAAAAAATATATATCATTGCTCCCAAAGTCCACCTCCTCAGTTTGGGGTGATTCGTTGTCTGTTCAGGTATTCCACAGATGCAGGGTACATCAGGTTGATTGTGGAGATTTCATCCGCTGCTCCTGAGGCTGCTGGGAGAGATTTCCCTTTCTCTTCTTTGTTCGCACGGCTCCTGGGGTTCAGCTTTGGATTTGGCCCCACCTCTGCGTGTAGGTCGCCTGAGGGCATCTGTTCTTCGCTCAGACAGGATGGGGTTAAAGGAGCAGCTGATTGGGGGGCTCTGGCTCACTCAGGCTGGGGGGAGGGAGGGGTACGGATGTGGGGCGAGCCTGCGGCCGCAGAGGCCAACGTAACGTTGCACCAGCGTGAGGCGCACCGTGCGTTCTCCCGGGGAAGTTGTCCCTGGACCCCGGGACCCCAGCAGTGGCGGGCTGCACAGGCTCCCCGGAAGGGAGGTGTGGAGAGTGACCTGTGCTCGCACACAGGCTTCTTGGCGGCAGCAGCAGCAGCCTTAGCGTCTCATGCCCGTCTCTGGGGTCCGCGCTGTTAGCCGCGGCTCGCGCCCGTCTCTGGAGCTCCTTTAAGCCGCGCTCTTAATCCCCTCTCCTCGTGCACCAGGAAACAAAGAGGGAAGGAAAAGTCTCTTGCCTCTTCGGCAGGTCCAGACCTTTTCCCGGACTCCCTCCCGGCTAGCCGTGGTGTACTAACCCCTGTGTTCACGCCGCCAACCACAGTCCGCTCCCTGCGCTCTGACCGAAGCCCGAACCTCAGCTGCCAGCCCCGCCCGCCCCAGCAGGTGAGCGGACAAGCCTCTCGGGCTGGTGAGTGCTGGTCGGCACCGATCCTCTGTGCGGGAGTCTCTCCGCTTTGCCCTCCGCACCCCTGTTGCTGCGCTCTCCTCCGCGGCTCTGAAGCTTCCCCCCTCCGCCACCCGCTGTCTCCGCCCGCGAAGGGGCTTCTAGTGTGTGGAAACCTTTCCTCCTTCACGGCTCCCTCCCACTGGTGCAGGTCCCGTCCCTATTCTTTTGTCTCTGTTTATTCTTTTTTCTTTTGCCCTACCCAGGTACGTGGGGGAGTTTCTTGCCTTTTGGGAGGTCTGAGGTCTTCTGCTAGCATTCAGTAGGTGTTCTGTAGGAGCTGTTCCACGTGTAGATGTATTTCTGATGTATTTGTGGGGAGGAAGGTGATCTCCGCGTCTTACTCTTCCGCCATCTTGAAGCACCCTAGAGGATTTCTTGAGTGCTCTCTCTCTCTCTGACTTTGGCTATTGTCTGTATCATTCTGTTTATATCTCACAATGATCATTATCTTATGAACTACCGAATATTCTCAGAAGTCTAGTGATTTCTCTCCTATTTCGCATTCTTGGAGAGAGGGTCCGTTTGCCTATTGTTGGGAGAAGAATGAGTTCTGGCAGAGTTTGAAAGTTTCCTTGTTCATGTACTTGGATCCAAGAAAAATGAGAATTTCTTGAGGTGGATTTTGACTTACTTGGAGACTTGCCTCCTGTACAGGTGGTGAGATCAGTAACATCTTGGCATGGAGGTGGTGGTGGCTCTCCTGGGTTCATGGAGGTGGCCTGGGGCACTGCTGTCCTCCTCTGTCCCTCCCACTTTAGCTAGAACCCTTCCCTTTGTCCCCTGAATGTTTCACGTATAGCTCCCTCTGCATCAGGGAAGCCTGAAGTCAAGCCCTTCCCAGCTGTGCTATGTCTCCGCTCTATCTATCTCCACCCATTGTCTCTCTGATTTTCAGATTCTATACGCTGGCATCACAGTTGCTTTCCTTAAATAGGCTCTGATTCCGAGACTAATTTGTTTTTCTACCTCAGTGTTTTCCAAACTGAGGTCTGAGTCAGAATTACCTGGGGGTAGACATGCAGATGCCTGGCCTCCTCCCTGACCATGAAAACCTGAAATCTATTTTTTTTTTTTTTAAATCCTGTCTGCAGGATTTCTTGTAGAATCTGCACTTAATTTTTCGCTCATCCATGGTACTCTTGCCCATATTATTTAGGTATTATTTATTCTAATGGTGTTTATATATATTCTAATTTTATATATACTCTACTTACATATTTATTGGTCATTTCAAAGGGAACATTTAAAGGGTGAGGAATTAAATCTTTCAAATCCTTGAAACACTTGCTATCCTTAGATGGGTTTTTATATTCCTTATAAGTTTTTATGAGGACAATAAAACCATATTGCAGAAAGCTTAGGAAATAGGGAGAAAAGCATAATTTCCCCCATTTTGATGCAACGACTGTTTTCACGTCGGTATGGTCCCCTTGGGTCTCTGTAGAAGAGTATTCATAAACGTGAGCAGCATCGGGCGTGATGTGCCGTCAGAGAGAAGAGAGCAGACCCTGCTCTGGGCTCCATTCTTCTCAGAAGGCGTGGCCTTGGATTCACGGAGAGACCCACTTGCAAGAGACCCAGCCCCGGGCTCCCAGAGGCCCCCCAGAGGAGGAGGCGCAGAATCGCTCCAGGTCCAGACCCCCTGCATCCCCGGAGCTGGTGTGCACAGTGTGATTTCCAATCTAGCCTGTGTTTGTTGTCACCTCCTATGTGCAGTGGATGAACAGGACCCTGCTGCTGCCCGGGGCTTCTATGCCGGGCTGGGGGTGGGGGAGACGTAAATAGCACAGAGTGAAATATCTGTCACTCTGGAGGGTGGAGCAGAGTGCGGGAGGAGGCTCAGACACTCACAGGCCAGAGGAGGGAGATGACAGGGGTGGGAAGTTAAATAGAGGCGGGCACTCCTGAACACAGCCTGGCCGGCCCTGCGTTTCAGGCACAGCCAATGGCCGTATGGGCTGGTACCGGCCCAGGCCCATCTGAGGGTCTTATGGCCTTATTCTCACCCCTGACTTGTTCCCAGGGGAGCCAAGGGACTTTCAAAAAGACAATATTGAGACTGACGTGTGCAAGATGTTGTGTTAGGCAGTGTCCCCCCTCAGTAGGGAATGGTATTTTCTCTCTTTATAATTGTATTATTTTTGTTGCAATTCTGAGATACTTAAAATATATGGAAATTGACAGAAAATGATGAAACACACACACATGTATACACTGGACAGATTTAAACAAAGACATTATATTGCCACATTTCATTCTTATTTTCTTTAAAGGAAATTTAAAAATTATACCGTTGAAGTCATCTTTGTAACCCTTATGGATTACATTTCTCTCCTGCCCTCCTTAACTAGAGGTAGACACTATTTTGAAGTTGACATGTGTTTCTCCTGCATGTGCTTTTTTGCTTTCATTACCTGGGTATGTAGTATGTGTTTTAAAGTATATTGCTATCTATCTATCTACCTACCTACCTACCTACCTATCATGTATCTATCTGTTGTATGATACATATATTTTGTAACTTCCTTTTTTTCCATCTCTCAATACTAAGTTTTTGAGAGTTACCCACATGGATCATGTGAAATCTGATTCTTTCATTTTCACAGCTATAGAGTGTATTTCATTGTTTGAAAAAATTAAGATGTACTTATCCATTCTCCTCTGAATAGACACTTGAGTTGTGGCAGAAAACATCCTTCCATGTACATATAAGAATGTCTCTTGATCATATTTCAGAGACAGATTACCTGGGTCTTTGGGAATGTGCAATTTAAGTTTCACTACATATTTCCAAATTGCTCTCCAAAAAGTTTGTACATATTTTCACTCTGTCAGCAGTGTAACAGATCCCATTTTCTAACATATTATCACACATCACAATTTTTGACAATTTTGTGAGTACAAAACAGCATCTCATTGAGGTTTTTATTTATGTCTCTGGTGATTGGAGAAGATTATTATGTTTTCATATGTTAATATGTTTAAGTTCTTTATATTTTCTGCATACTAATACTTTGTTGCTTATATGTATTGAAAATATTTTCTCCCAACCTCTGATTTATCTTTGAATGCTGTTTTCAGCAAGTTCTCTCTTACAGAGATTTATAACTCTTTCCTTTGGAAAGTTGTGCATTTTCATTTTGTTTAAGGAATTCTCCCTGTTCTGGGGCCACAACTATGCAGTTGGCCCTTGAACAGTGCAGGGGCTAGGGGTACCAACCCTCTTTGCAGTGGAAAATCCAGGCAAAATTTATATTCGACTCTTTGTATCCACTGTGCCTCTGTATCCACAGTTCTGTATCCTTGGATTCAACAAACAGTGGATTGTGTAACACTGTGATATTTACTATTGAAAAAGATCCACGTATAAGTGAACCTGCACAGTTCGAACCTGTGTTGTTCAAGGGTCAACTATAGTCTCTGAGATTTTCCTCCCAAAGATTTAAGGTTTTAGTTCTACATTTAAATCCCTAACTCGAGTGGTTTAAAAAAATCAAAACTTTCTTAATTTGGAAAAGTTCATGAAATTAAACTGTGTAGCTTATGTATGATAAAGCCAACACAGTGTAACCATGACTTAAGTCAAGAAACAAAACATCAGGGCCAGAGAAACCCTCCATATTCCTCCCTGTCAATTATAACGCCTTCACGTTGCCCCAGTTAATCACTAACCTAAGTGTGATGACAGTCATATGCAGCTCTCCCTGCCCCCTCTCCCCATCTCAGAATCCCTGCCCTGGTCCTCCCAGGATCTCCATGCCTCAGTGCTGCCTCTGGACCTTGCACTTACCAGAGGCCTGACCCTTCTGGGAGAAGGCCCTGAGCTTGGGCTTGAAGGAAGAGCAGGTTCAGGAGAAGAGAAGAGTGTTCAGAGCCAGGGAGAGAGGGAGCCAGAGGATCAGCCATTGAGAGGCTGGAGGCTTGTGTCTTTCATCCCAAGGGGCTGGAGCAGAGAGCATTTGCAGAACGTGTAGCAAGATGAAGCCAGGAAGATTTTATTCTCCCCTCCCTCCTGGACCAGCAAGAGACAGAACTCATTTTCCTTATATTGAACAGACACAGAATTTTCTCCTCATAATGCTTTAGAGAGAGAGAGAGAGAGAGAGAGAGAGAGCACAAGAAAAAATGCACAAGATACATAGAAACAGACGGGCTTGCAGAGAGCAGATGTTTTCTCCAAGATCCCTTCCATCTGACTAAAAACAGCTGGTGCTTCCAGAGCCACCCTGTCTCCTTTCTCCACCAGCTGCCATAGTTCTTTCTCTCCTTATTTTCATTTGTCCTTTCTCACCTTCATGGGCAATGGCCTGGTGACCCATTCTGCATTCAGAATCATGTCCCCCAGAGGGTATTGGGTCATTGTAGGTCCCGTCTTGATTGCTCCGGAAGATCTTGAGACTCAGGCTGTACACAGGACCTGCTGTTGGACTCTGGGCACTGGGGCTGGAGGCACAGACCCCTGGCTTGCCGGCCCACCCTGCTTCTGGTCCATGCTCACCACGACCCAAGACTTAATGGAACCCAAGTCCGTCTTCACTGTGGAAAAGGAGTGGGGAAGTTAGTCAAAGTGGGCAGAGGTTTGGGGAGGAAGGCATTCAGACTGGAATCCCAGAGGAGCTGTAGAAAACAAACAAACAAACAAAACATGTCAGGCCCTGCTCCAGGTTCTGGGGGATCCCAATGTCAGCTGGTTTTCCAAGAGAGACTAGAATTTTACGATGTCTCCTTTGCTTTAGAACTCACTGTTTTTTGGAGATTTAAAACCCATTAAGGAATGGCTTAAGAAGTTAATAACCTGTTATCATCCTGGAGAGTTGCATTTGATGTTTATAGCTTTTTGGCTTATGAAAATAAATTAAGTGAGATTGGGAGCCAATTCTTATTCACACCACTTACTGAAGACAGATCATCCAATAATAAACAAATATCATTAATCTTAAATCCATGTGGGGAGAATATCATTTTTTAAAACTGATTGTACTTATGGGAATATATATATATGAAAAGTAGAACCTAAACAAAAACTACACTAATACCATAAACTTTGCATCTCTGGTACAGAATTCGATTTGTGTGGGAAAAACCAAATCAACTGTGAAATGTAACCAGGAAGAGTAATGTTGATTACAAGGAGCACATAATCAGGGCAGCTTGGATATGCACTGGGTTCATCTTTGCTTCTACCAAGCCTGAGCACGACTGACTAGGTGTTCAATTTGGTTTTAATTATCACGTTAGTGTTAGTTGTAATTTCCATAAATGACTCTTAAGCCACAGGAATGGATACTAGAGTTGAAAGACTTTTTTTCCCCTTTTTCCTATTTGAGCGTTTATTTCCCAATTATCAGGGCAGCCTGTGCAGGGAGACAAAGTCACACAAAGATGGTCATTTCTCAGTGTGATAATTCCAGATCCTTTCTGAAGCCAGGTCATTTGCTTCATTTCACTGGTGACAGTTTATTCATTCACAATTAGGAACACTTTCTTAAGGGTGAGTGTGCTAGGAACTCAGAAATTTAGAAGTCTTTGTCTTTGCATTAAAACTGAGCAAGGGAGATATACATGAAAACTTTTAAAAAAATAATTAAACTGTTCTGAGATTGATTACACTCATACATATTAAGGTCAGTGATGATATAAGGTGATAGGAACACACAGAAGAGGGAGAGTAAAGCCTTCAGGGGTGAACACACAGAAGAGGAAGAGTAAAGCTTTTGCATACTGAAAGCCTTCAGTATGCAGAGGGGTACTTTGTGTTGGGTTTTGATGGATATATAGGAGTTCACTAGAGGAAGGAGGAAGAAATGGCTTGAGTCAAGAAAGTACATGAGGCGTTCAGAGGACAGAGTGAAGCTCAGGAGGGCGGAGGACAAGGTGAGAGGGAGAGTTAAGTCTGGAGAAGAAAATTCTTGTCAGCTCGTTCACCCATCTTGAATACGTCCTTTACTCCCACTTATCATCTCTCACCTTAACCAGAGCAGAAGCCTCTGCATGGTCCTCCCTACTTTCCCCCTTGCCCTCCTCTGATCTGTCTTCCACACTGCAGCCAAAGGGATCTTTTTGAAACCCAAATCTTAGCACGTCACTCCCCTTGGCTCTCGGGATAAAGTCCAGATCTGCTTGATCCACCGAGAAGCTCCTGGAGCTAGCCTCTGCCAACCTCTCAGCCCTCACATCTTATCAATCGCCTTCTTTCTCCCTAATTCCCACCACGCTGTCCTCCTCTTTGTTCGTAAGCCTGCCAGCCTCATTCCCTCCTCTGAGCCTTTGCATATGCTGTCCCCACTGCCTGGTAAACTCACCATTTTCTAAAATAAGCATCTCCCCTTTCTCTCTCCCATTCTCCTCCCACCTGTTCTGTGAGTCCTTTGGGTTTTTTTTTTTCTTTCTTTTTTATTCCTATAACCTGTATACAGTCTGTAATTGTTCCTTTCATTCAGTATCATGTGTTTTTTGTCTGTCTTCCTCATTAGAATTCAAATTCCATGAATGGAGGAATGATCCCTGTCTTGCTCACAGCTGTGTACCCAGTACCTGGCACTGTGACAGGTACCTCCTAGGTTCCGAAAAATTACTTCTTGAGAAAATAGATGAAAGGGCCAGATTCCAGAGGGCCTTGTGTGCCAGCCTCTAGGCTTTAGCCCTTATCCTGTGAACAGTAGGAAACCAAGAGAGAGATTTAACCAGGCCTGCAATGAGCATGATGTGTGTCTGCCTGACACAGAAAATTAAGTTTAAAATATTTTCAGTAATTTTACTCATACCATGACTTCACTGTTATCCCTTCATGGTGATGCAATGATGGGAACAAAAAGTGATTTCCATTTCTCGAGTAAAACATAAAACCTCTCCCTGCAGGGCCTTAACACTCAGAATGAAAACTGAACCCACTGCCCCGTCCAGACAGACGAGCGAGCTGGTTAGCGGGAGAGGGATGGCGGGTCGCTGACAGCAGACAGGCCTCTGGTTTGCAATTTTAAGGGGACATAAAATGCTGGCTGGCTTTCACAGAACGCCGAGCTGAGCTGCAGAAAACTATAAAATCTCCCTGTTGCAATATAAATATGGGATGAAAGTTGATTAACCAATTTTATGTTGTTATCTGAGCCTTCAATCCATTTGCACTTGAATTAAAAAGACACAAATTGAGTTTTGGCTGGACCGGCATTTTTCGACAAGCAATATAGATTAAATTCCTTTTTCACCTGAAATCTTTATCGGGCAGAGGATTTTCTACGATGTTGCGCTGCTTGATTTCTGTGGAATAACTGCCAGGGTTTAACATGTGGGCCCAGAATATATAGGCTACAACAAAAAAGGGCATCTCCTGAATTTTCTTCTAGGGCTAGGGCATTCTTGTGGCCATGGACACTTCATTTCTCAGCTAGGTTATCGTATGAGTCTCTTTGCAGGACTCCACATAGCTCTTGAAGCTACTTTCGGTCCATCTCTGCCCAACCCCTAAGACGTCTCACCAAACAGCCACAGGAATGTTCTTCCAGTGCAAATCTGGAACTGCCCTAAACCTCTCCGTTGATTGCTCGTTAAGAACACAATGTAATTCTTTGGCATGATCATCAAGGTCTTTGACAATCTGTCTACATATGCCTACCTTTCTAAACTCACCCCTTTCTTCTCCATCATCCTCCCACATTGACATGCCCACCATATTCTGTTTTCCAGGCTCACCTGTTTACTTGTCCCAGAAACCATCAGGTGCTTTCTCATCACCCTGCTTTGCTTCTGTTCTTTCCCCAGCCTTGCATGGCCCCCTTCCCAACATCACCACTTCCCATTCACATTCTCTGTCTCCTTCAAAGTCAAGTCCAGAGGCACGGCAATCCATTTTCTAGGAAGCAACATGGGAGACTGTAGCATCCCCCTGATGGCCTTGAGGTAGCATTCATTGGGGCAGGTGCCAGATCAGAAAGAGCTACATTAGCCAGATGAGAAAAGAGAAATTTCATCCAGAGAGAGGTATGCTTGTGCAGGGACATATGGTCATGGTTCTAGAGGATACCATTGCCCAGTCAAGCTGGTGTCCTATGGCCTTGAGTATCATGCCATAGAGAGATGCCAGGAAGGTCTACCCCATCTAAATATCCCCACAGAGCTGTGACCTGGTGGGGCTCAGTTCACATGGTGTTCTGATTCTGAGTTCTGCTTGGGCAGCCTGGACAGTTCATCCTGAATCTCCATCCCCACTTGTCTACACTATTCTCATATCCATAGCCCTTTGATCACTTGAATCCCCCAGAAAAGCATGTCAACAGCAGAGAAGCCATTCTTGGCTTATGTACATCCAGTCCATTCTGGGACCCTTGACCAGTTAACCTGGCTTCATAACCTGCAGCCGACAGCTAACAAAAAGCGTCTGGTAACACCCTTGCCTCATTGACAGCTGATGTCCTGACGTCCTGAGTTTCATCTGAGCTCCCTCCTGCCCCCATTTCCATGCTGTCCCTGCCCACCCAGCATCGGTTCTCTAGTCTTGTCTCCTGTCTGTGGGCTGCCGTCTGTCCCTCAGCCCCAAATCTTGATTTGAGTCTCTGGTTCTAACCTCCGGCTTTTGGCTTTGACCTCCAAGACTTTGGACTCTCCAGAATCATTCTCCCTGCCCTGGACACCATCCTCTCATCAGTGACAGCCTTAGGCTCTGAGTTCGCCTCCGCTCAGGGAGGGGACTCATCCTGTGTCACTCTGCGACTCCCTACTGCTCACTGAACCAATGCAAAACCCAGTAGTTTGGCCTTCAAGGCTCTTGCCACCCTGACCTCTCAGTAATCCAAGCCGTCCTTGGCTCTGTGCCCTACACTGTACCTTCTGCTCCAGCCCTTCTGTGTAAGTTGCATTCTTGAGCACACCATGAACTTGACATCTCTTTGCCTTACTGTGGCATTCCAGTGCTTTGCAGTGAGGACCTCCGTGGGGCTCTGAGAATCCTTCGAATTTAGATTCCACAATCAGAACCGGGTTCAAAGCCAGAGCATCTATGTGACCTTGGGCATATCACTTAACCCTACTGGACTCATTGCAGTGGACTCATTGGAAAATGAGAATAATGACCCGCACTTCATGGGGTTGTAGTATAGGATTCAGGGTGACACGATGCCTGGCACATGTCTCTCCCAGGGGCAAGATAACTTGAGCGCTCCTTCCCTGCCCCATCACTGACTTCGCCGGCAGTTAGGAAGGTTGATGGTGGTGCCTTGACTAAGGTGTGAGCGTGATTCCCTCGGACGGTCCACGGGCCTGAGGCTCAGAGGGTGGAAACCCCTCCTTAATGTGAGTCCCACTCCTTTGGAGGCCGCACAGGGGCCGCTGTGTGAGGTGCTGATGCAGAGATGACTCACTCCTGCTGGTCCTGGGTTCTCACCGTGTCCACACTTGTAATGGGTTGAGGCTCCAGTTTTAGAATTTCTTTTTTTTTACATCTTTATTGGAGTATAATTGCTTTACAACGGTGTATTAGTTTCTGCTGTATAACAAAGTGAATCAGTTATACATATACATATATCCCCATATCTCTTCCCTCTTGCATCTCCCTCCCTCCCACCCTCCCTATCCCAACCCTCTAGGTGGTCACCAAGCCCCGAGCTGATCTCCCTGTGCTATGCAGCTGCTTCCCGCTAGCCAGGGAACTGTCACTTAGCAAACCCCTGAGCTGAGACAATTCCATGGCACTGGGAAAGGGGGATGGGGAGTCTCTGGAGAGAATATCCTCCCAAGGAGAATGCTCCTGGCCGGGAGGCCATGCTGATTGCAGTGGACGGGGACCTCCACTAGCGAGCAAGGGGCCAGTTTCTAGTTCTACTGCTGATTTTTAGTGACGCTTGGGGAATCTCCTCCTCTCTTTATGCCTCAGTTTCTTTTATTTTAAATTAATTTTAATTAGAGTATAGTTGATTTACAACGTTGTATTAGTTTCTGCTGTACAGCAAAGTGAATCAGTTATACATATACATATATCCACAATTTTTTAGATTCTCTTCCCATATAATTGGTCATTACAAAGTATTGAGGAGAGTTCCCCATGCTCTACAGTAGGTTCTCATTAGTTATCTATTTTATATATTGTAGTGTGTATATGTCAATCCCAATCTCCCAATTTCTCTCTCCCTCCTTTCCCCCTTGGTAACCATAAGTCTGTTTCCTACAGCTGTGACTATGTCTGTTTTGTAAATAGGTTCATTTGTATCATATTTTTAGATTCCACATATAAGCAATATCACATGATATTTGTCTTTCTCTGTCTGACTGACTTCACTCAGTATGACAATCTCTAGGTCCATCCTTGTCACTGCAAATGACATTATTTTTTTCTTTTTTATGGCTGAGTAATATTCTATTGTATATATGTACCACATCTTCTTTATCCATTCCTCTGTCAGTGGACGTTTAGGTTGCTTCCATGTCCTGGCTATTGTAAAATAGTGCTTCAATGAACATTAGGGTAGATGTATCTTTTTGAATTATGGTTTTCCCTGGATATATGCCCAGGAGTGGGATTGCTGGATCATATGGCAACTCTATTTTTAGTTTTTTAAGGAACCTCCATACTGTTCTCCATAGTGGCTGCAGCAATTTACATTCCCACCAACAGGTAGGAGGGTTCCTTTTTCTCCCCACCCTCTCCAGCATTTATTGTTTGTAGATTTAAAAAAAAAATTATTTGTTTATTTATTTATTTTTGGCTGTGTTGAGTCTTCGTTGCTGCACGTGGGCTCTCTCTAGTTGTGGCGAGCGGGAGCTACTCTTCGCTGCGGTGCACGGGCTTCTCATTGTGGCGGCTTCTTTTGTTGCAGAGTGTGAGCTCTGCGCATGTGGGCTCAGTAGTTGTGGCTCGCGGGCTCTAGAGTACAGGCTCAGCAGTTGTGGCACATGGGCTTAGTTGCTCCGCAGTGTGTGGGATCTTCCCGGACCAGGGATTGAACCTGTGTCCCCTGCATTGGCAGGCGGATTCTTAACCACTGTGTCACAAGGGAAGGCCTGTTTGTAGATTTTTTGATGATGGCTATTCTGACTGGTGTGAGGTGATACCTCATTATAGTTTTGATTTGCATTTCTCTAATAATGATGTTGAGCATCTTTTCATGTGTTTGTTGGCAGTCTGTACGTCTTCTTTGGAGAAGTGTCTAGTCTTCTGCCCATTTTTTGATTGGGTTGTTTGTTTTTTTGATATTGAGCTGCATGAGCTGTCTGTATATTTTGGAGATTAATCCCTTGTTGGTCTCTTTGTTTGCCTTAGTTTCCTTAATTGAAAAATACGGGCCCTGGCCCAAGAGATCTCTAAGTTCCCTCTAATGATTACATTGTGTGGTTGGTATTAGTGAGCGGCCCATGACAGCCTTCCACCCGCCCACACCTTGTCATGATGCTGAAGTCAGATGCAGCTACAGAGGGCCAGCACCCCAGCTGACACCTTAATGCAGCACTCAGTAATTGTCATTCCCTGTAAGTGTTTGTTCATGGGAAAATATAAAACACATTTGATCATACTCTTTTTTGTGCCTACCCTGTACTGGGTGCTTTGCTTATATTGTAGCATGAATTCCACCTTGTATTGGTGTGTATTTCTCCCAAAGCAGACTCTGGGACAAGGATGAGGGTGCAAGTAGTTTATTTGGGGGTGGGGACTGATCACAGGACGCATGATGCATGAGTGGAGGAGTGAGACAGGGAAGGGGAAAACCAATTAAGGGTGCTTGGATGAATGGTTACTGCTGTGGGCACCGGGGGGCAGTCCCCATGGGGCTCATCTCAAAACTGTACCATTGGGGGGGATAAGCTGGGGGTTTATTCACCACTTCCTGGCCCTGGTTGTGGAGAGTCTTCTGGGCATTAACTCTCTGGCACCTTGGTGCACCTCTGGTGTGGGTCTCTCAAGCTGCCTTGGCTGGCAACACCTTTATGCAGGAGACACAGAAGGCCATTGGAATATCAGAACCACCTGCCAGCATCTCTGGGGCAGATCAGAATCAGTGATGCCCTGGAGTCAGCTCAGACCAACGCCGATTGGGCTGACTGTCAACTTTTCAAGAATTTTTGCCGGCTGGTCACGAAACACAGCCATTCTTGAAAATTACATTTTACAAACTTGCATCAAATAAATTATATGAAAGACAAAGGTAACAAGTACTAACATCTCATCCAATTAATTTACTACACATTGCTATTCTCTATGCTCTGAGGTTATCACATTCATATGGTGAAATAACAATTTGATGATGTGTATGTATGTCATCAGCAACTCAGGGAATATTTATACCATGGGGATCAGTAAATACTATCAGGGCTTTTTTTTTTTTTCTTTCCTGCAAAGAACAGGTGGTTAAACATGAACCAACACCCCTGGTTGGGTTGCTCCTGGCAGGACACTGACTGTGTCTTTTACACACCCCATAGCAGCAGCGAGGGTCTTAAATGACCTACACAACCATTAAGAGGTGAAGACCCAGGTGATACACTAGGCTTCCAGGGGTGATCCCCAAAGCATCACCACAGAATTGAGGTGCTAAGGCTGCTGCCGCCCCTGGCACAGTCGGGCAGCAAATGGTAGACATGAGAAGCTGCTTGTGGAGTCAGGGAGCCCCCCTGCGGATGGAGGCCCCACAGCCATCTTTGCCCTGATCCACACCAGCGAAACACCTGCTGCCCTGCATGTGATGAGCAGAGAAAAAAAAAAAAAAAAAAAATCTCGCATCTGGATCTCCAGCTGCAAGGGACCCTGAGAACAATTTTAGATGTCTGGCTTCAGCATGCCAGAAAGGGGTTAAGTGCGTGGTGAGAAAGTGCTTCACTGTCTGCCACGGTGGTCACCTTCCTCGACAGCCTGAGAACGGTGGCTGCTTCGTGGCCCTCCTGTATCCCCAAAGCTCAGCACAAGGCCTGGGGTGTAGTGGGAGTTCAGTAGGTGTGTATTAAAGGAATTGTGACTCTAGAAAATGAAATTTCATTTCCTTTGGCTGGTCCTCATCTTTGTCAAAAAGGAAATTCTGAAAGGGAATTTGGACTCAGAAAGAAACACGTGACCTGAAAGCCACCCTACCTTCCCTCCCCTCCCACCTCTTCTCCTCTCCCTTTTGTCTTTTTCTTCTTCTCTCCTCCTCCCTCTCTCGGCTTCCATCAGTAAGAAACCTGCTTCTGCTGCAGACACACAGGAGGACCCTTCAAATCCAGCCCATGGCCTCTTGCATTCCATGCATCGCCTCTCTTAGCTAAACGTCCCCTTCTTTAGGGCACTCCTTCAGTGCTGCAGGATGATCAGGTCTGGAGGAGCGCCGTTCATTCAGAACTGGGACCTGGAATGATTGGGAAATGTGGTCCAGGAGGTCGGCCCCCGCCTAGGGAGGGCCAGGCTCCCGGCCTCAGGGACCGCCATGTCCTCCTTGCTGGGAAGGCATATGTATGGTCCAGACAGCACTCTCTGGACCCTGCTGGCTGGAAAAGGTCATATGCCCTTGTGAAGATATGAAATACGTGCCTAAGTGGCACCATCACTGTGTCCCATTTCCCCTAATGATACATTAATTGGGGCTTTTAATGCCAGTGTTCTGTGGAAAGAGACATTGGCATTGCGATGTTGCCTCTGATTGTGGGGTTGGGGGCTGGCCGTGAGCCCTTGGAGAAATCTCTTTACCCCTCTATCCCAGCTCGTTCATGTTTAAGATGATCTGTAAGTGCTTTCAGCTCTATCCAGAAACCCCTTGGTGAGCGCCAACGCTGCTAGGTGTGGGGAGAGGCTGTGCCCTCCCTGTGGGATGGGATGGGGGTGGCAGGAGCTGGGCTGTGTTGGGGCGGAGCCCAGGGATCTGCAGTTCAACTTGGGCTCCCGTGTTGGGGAAGTGGCGTACGTGCCCCTCTTTCTACGCCAAGCCCACCTCTACCCACCCCGCCCTGACTGCTAGAACAGGCCAGGGTCACTGTGCCCAAGGGGAGAGGCAGGAAGCTGGCCCCACCTCTCCATCTCCAGGGGAGCAGAGGCAGGGTCAGCTTCCCAGAGCACCTGCCGGGTCCTTCTCTTCTCTCCATGCTGCGGGAGTAACGAGGGGCAGTGCGGGTGCTCCTCTGCGGATGCTGCCGCCTTTCTCTCTCTCTCTCTCTCAACCTGCAGACATTCCTGAGTTCTTACACCGAGATTAGGTTCAATGTCAAACCCACACCCATTTTTTTTTTAAAGCCAAATGTGCAAAAAGCCAAGAAAAACAAAAACAAAACAACCAAGAGCCAGAGTCAGGGTCATTGAGCAGCAGCTTAGATATTAGTAACATAAAAAAAGCATTCCCAGTCTACCATGGTCCCTTCTGTAAGGAGCCTCCGAAGCCCAGAGATGGCAGGGGTGATGTGCCGGGCAGCATGCACCCCTTGCAGGGTCACTCAGTCCCAGGCCATCTCCAAGGCACCCAAGGCTTCTTCTGGCAGTGTAGGCCAGCTTCACACAGACACGAGATGGATGAAGGTAAGGGCTTCCTGGCCATCTCAATGTGCAGAAAGCCTCTGAGTCACAGCAGGGGCAGGATTGGGAGCGAAACATTGATTCTAGCCTTTGAAACTGATAGAAAATGCTCCTGACAAAAGAGTTCTGGGAATATCTCTAGTGGGAACTGCATATCAGGTCATTTTGGTTGAAAGTAAAAGAGAATAAATCAAATCTATTGACTGTCTACTATGTGCCTGAAATCAATTTACATGCTGGGGGCATAGCAGTCCTCAAAACTGAGTCTAGTGGACCTTAAGTAGCCAACCATGAGAAGGAAGCTTGCTGCAGCTGGCTTTGGGGCCGTCAGAGCTAGAGACTTGAAATCCAGCAAGATTTCTGTGGTTCAGCTTCTCTTAGCATCACTCCCTCCACCCAACTTCTTCCTGTCTCTACATCCATCAGGAGGGGGACACAATAGCTACCATCCACACTCCCACTCCCATACGAGGATCCCAGGCTGATGCAGAAGGTGCCAAATGAGGAAACTGTAATTGATCAGCAGATAGGTGCCGCGTAAGTGACAGCCCCGCATCTGGTATGAGACAAACTGGACAAGGAAGTTCCAGGTCCAGTGGATGGCATCCTGAGGAGCACACAGGCAGGCAGATCACACAGTGGAATGCTTCCTTGGGCAGCCACTTGAGCCTGAAGAAGAAAGCACAGCTCAAGAAGGGGGACCAACCTGGACTGAAACCAGGAAGGTGAGGGTTGCCTTGTGTGACACCAGGCAGATGGCTTTTTGGTTCTGAGCTTGGCTGCCTGCCCATGGATGGACTGCCTGCGTGCAGGGAAAACTCCCACCTGTGGCCTCCCCAGCATGTCTCCATGCACAGCACATGTGTTGTTGGCAAGATCCAATGCCTCACCATTGTTTTCTAGTATCCTTATTTTCTTCCTTTTCCTGTGCCTGGAATGTCCCGGGCTCAGTTCTAATCCCAGATCTTTGCTTCAGCCCCAGCTCCCTGCAACCCCCATCCCTGGACTGCCTCGTGTACTCCCTTTTCCTTATTAAAATATTACACACCTTCAAGGCCATCTCAAGCCCCCTCTTTCGGGAAGCCCTTTCCTGTCTACTCGCGCCCTCTAGTCCCTGAGTACCTGGTACAATGTTAGAGCATTCTACGCTCCAGCACCTCTGGGAGGTTGGAGTCATTTCCTCCATTTTTCAGATGGGGAAACTGAGGCTCAGTGACGCCTTACATTGCTCCAGGGAGGAGCTGGAGCCTTTGCAGCTGTCTCCTCTACTCTGTGTTATGTCCTCACTTTCTGGGGAGGTCACTTGGCATTCAGAGCAGTGGTTCTCAGACTTTGGGCTGCATGAGCGTGGCACAGAGAATGTTTCACAGTGTGATAGCCGAGCTGCGGAAGCAAACTCTGGGGTGGGGACCCAGCCCTGGGTGATTATGGCTGGTCTGAGAACCACTGATTTAAGAGATGGGCATTGTGGTGTAAGTGACGATGTGGGTTACGTGGGACTCCGGATTCAAATCCCTCCCCAGACCTATTGAGTGGGCTGAGGAATCTCTAATTGACTAAGTGGCCCAGGTGGTTTTTAATCATCTGGCGAGTTGGGGAAAGCTGATTGAGAGTCAAGCCCACCCAATTAGCACTTCATTGTATCCTGCTTTATCTCCTTCTCCAATTAGTTCTTCTACATCAATTAAGCTCCTTGGAGGCCCAGACAGAGTACTCAGTTCGGAATTGTCCCAAGAGCTGGTGTGCTCCTGGCCAGGTGACTGGTGTCACCCGGCTGCTTCCACACTCAGAGGAGATGCATTTCTGGAATGGCAGGAAAGGGGGCTGGCTCTGGCAGAGCGGACACAGGGGTCCTACACCTCCCAGCTTGGCACTTGCTCGTGCCTCTCATCTCAGCAAGGCTGAGTCCTTCCTGCTGCTTAAGGACCAGCTCAGGTTTCTTTCATTCTATGAAACAGACTTTATTACCCCCAGCAAGGGATGAACCTCATGCCATTGAGCCTTTTGATCCTTGTATGAACTGACTTGGGATTGGCACTGTCCCTGGTGCGAGGCTTCAGGAACGTCCCTGGCCTGACGCTGTGTTAGGCACATACGTTGTAGACACACTTAACATCTGCTCTTTCCTTCCTACTTCCTGTTTGGGGAGGGCATCTTATCCACCTTGAGCATCGCTGGCGTGTAGAACAGTGACCCGCACAAATGCAGTTAATACTTTAGATTTCTGCACAAATCTCAGAGATATTATCAGAAATTACAGTATCGTTGCATTGAATGTGAATAATGCATGTTGTGCATGTGTGTTATTCCCACGTTTAGGTGCTGGATTCCCCCAGCACCTAGTCCAGAGCCTTACACAGGATGGCTTTCTAGAAGTAAGTTTTTTGTTTCTGACTGAAGTTATTAACTTCTCAGGGTGAAAACTTGTAAAGGGGAAAATGTGTGCTTCTCTGTTTAAAAAAAAAAAAAATCAGTATCTTCCTCTTAAACCCACTCCTGACTTGACTGGCCTCCTTCAGTACTCAAAGGCTCTGAACATCAGTTTCTTTACCATTAAAAATGGAAAAAATAATAGCTACTGTGTACATCTTTAAGTATCTCTGAAAAAATGTTTATCACAGTGCATACAGATAGCAAGCTCTCAAATTGTAGCTTCATGATACAACACAGACAACTTGAGGTTTAGACAGAAGGCAGATCATATATTTGTCCCTATCAAAAAAAGATCAAAACAAAATAAAGAAATTATAAAAACCCAGCGTTGGTGACCTTGCGATGGAACAAGCACACATATTTTGGAGGACTGTTTAGTAGTGCATATCAAGTCATGACTATTATCACATACTTTATGTTAGAATGTCAGTTCTAAGACTTACTATGAGAATGATTTTTAAAAAGGAATAATTTAAATATAGGCATCAGTGTAATTTACAAAAATTGAAAATAAGTAAATGACAAAAATAGGAGAAGGGTTATATAAATTATAGTGCATCAACATATGGAATATTTCACAGCAATTAAAAAAGCTAAAGGCGGGCTTCCCTGGTGGCGCAGTGGTTGAGAGTCCACCTGTCGATGCAGGGGACACAGGTTCGTGCCCCGGTCCGGGAAGATCCCACATGCCGTGGAGCGGCTGGGCCCGTGAGCCATGACCACTGAGCCTGCGCATCCGGAGCCTGTGCTCCACAACGGGAGAGGCCACAACAGTGAGAGGCCCGCGTACCGCAAAAAAAAAAAAAAAAAAAGCTAAAGGCAAATCCTATGTAAAAACATGGACTGGTTTAAACTAGTATAATATTAAAAACAGTTTTATGTACACTTTGATTGAAATGATACAGAATTATATATTTACACACGAGCATCATGATTAGAAAAGAACAAAAAGACAAGAATATGTTTGCTTTATTATACTGGTGATGCTAAATTTATTGTATATACTTACACCTCTCTCAATATTTAAAGTCCCCCTAACAGTTCTGCAAGACAGCTTTTATAACCTTCATTTCTCAGGTGAGGGAACAGACACAAATATTTTGCTAAATCACACATCTAAGAAAAGGTGAAGTAGGCCTTAGAATGAACTTTGTCCCTTTGACCCCCAAATCTGCACTTGTTTGAATCAGTTATTCACAAATTATACATGTGTGCATTTGGTGTTGGTTTCCTTTGAGAACTCATTTCTGAGTAGACCTTATTTCATATTTCAACAATGTAGATAGATAAAGAGATACATCATAGGATTCATTATATATACTATAAAAATGTATGATTACCATGAGGTATATTGTCACGTGGTTGGCCTGAACACTTCCCCATATTCATGGGCTCGTGTAGACTCCTTTCACACAGACACTAGACTTGGCTATGTGACATGCCTTGGCCAATGGGCCATTGGCAAGCATGGCAAGAGCAGGCCTTGATAAACACTTGTGAGTTGGGATTTGTCCTCTTGGAACCCAGCCACCATGTTATGAGGAAGCCCAAGTTAGCCACAGGATAGGCTTTTAGAGAACTAAAGCATCCCAGAAAAGAGCCCCAGGTGAACTCCCAGCCCACAGTTTGCACCAACTGCCAGCTCATGGATGATCCAGCCCCTGTCAAGCCTCTAGATGCCAGTGACCATTGTCAAAACCGTGTGGATAGAAGAAGCACCCAGTGAGCCTAGCCAACCCATAGAATCATGAGAAATAATAAATCTTTGTTGTTTTGAAGCCATTACATTTGGTGATGATTTGTCACCTAGCAGTAGATGACTGATACACTAGAAATGAAAAATTTTGAGTAGCAGGATAAACTCAGCACATAGTAGGTGCTTAATTAAAATGTGTATGGGGAGGAGGGGGTAAACTCTGTCGCTTGGCCTTCAGATTCCCTTATGATTGTCCCCTGTAGCCTTCCACTGTAAGAAGACAAGCTCTTTGCTGAATTGAATCTGTCTATAACCCAGGCCATCAGTCCTGGCTCAGGGCAGTCCTTCCTAGAGAGCAGACTGTACAGTTCCATAGCAAAGGGGCATTGTCCTTCTGGAAATGCCAGATCCTTTATAAGCTGGAGAGTCACAGTCACCGCTTGGTAATTGCCCTGCCCCCCAGCTGGTGCTTCCATTCTTGGCTCCCATAATAAAGTTCAGTCTCATGCTTATTTTTTATCTTCCTAAATGGAGCCTGCCATGGGATAGCCATTTGTATCAGGATCTTAGGCAACCATGACTGTTCCCGGCCACAGCATCCCCATGGCCACTGCCTCAGTTCAGGTCCCCATTATCCCTCCCTTGGATAATTACAGCAGCCCCTAACAAGTCTCCTAGCATCTTGGCTTACACACCTCCATTCCATTCTCTGCAGCAGGCCATAGGCCATTTCTAAAGCACAGATTGAATCATTTCACTCTGCTTTTTAAAGTCCCTCCAATAGGCTCCCCACTGCCTCAAAGCAGCATCACTCAAACTGGATTAATGAGTGTTTCATAGGGTATGGGCTAGGAATGAAATTCGTAGTTTAATACATTTGGGAAATCCTGGGTTAAACAGAGTTAACCAGGTTTGTGTGTGTGTGTGTGTTTGTGTGTGTGTTTGTTACAGGACTTCTCAGAGCCTTCGATATGCTGATGTGAATTGTGACACTTCAAAAGAGGTGATATAAAATGCAACATTTAGGGGCTTCCCTGGTGGCTCAGTGGTTGAGAGTCCGCCTGCCGATGCGGGGGACAGGGTTCGTGCCCCGGTCTGGGAGGATCCCACATGCCGCGGAGCGGCTGGGCCCGTGAGCCATGGCCGCTGAGCCTGCGCGTACGGAGCCTGTGCTCCGCAACCGGAGAGGCCACAACAGTGAGAGGCCCACGTACCACAAAAAAAAAAAAAAAAAGCACCATTTACTAAACTTACTTTCTTGGCAGGCTGTCTTTGGTTCATTGAGTGAAGGTTTAGAATTGTTGAAGTATTCCCAAGTTCCTTAGCTGCAAGGAAGCATGCAAGCTTCTTCATGGTTTGACCCCTGCTTATCTCTCCAGCTCACATCCCTATGTTTCTGCCAAGTTCTTGCTGACGACAACTTGGTGCCTTTGCATCTGCATTCCTTGTATCCCGAATCACCGGCTCTGCTCTCTCATAGCCTGGTTAATTTTTATTCATCCTTCAAGTCTCAGGTCAGTCTTCCCTCCCCTGGGAAATATCCTGTCCCCACTCACCCCACCCTCACCACCTTGGCCTGAATTATATGTTCACCCCACATCATCCCATGATTTTTTTCCTGTTACATTAACTTCTCTACAGACTTATAATTGCCTGTTAGTCTTTCTTTCTAGGTTGCATGTTTCTCTGGCTAGGGCTGGCTACTTAGCGCTTTAGTGGGCATTCGATAAGTGTTTATTGAATAAATAAGCACTGAAAAGTAGAACGAATTTTGAGACAATTGTTGTTGACTAAGAACTTCCTGGGAGCAGGAATATTTGTAGTAGCTGTCTTTTCAGGTGTCAATCCACCTGTGGTCCAAACAGGTCTCTCATATTGACCTTACTAACCCACAGATGGTCTTTGGGATGCTGTTTCCTAGGGCCGTGTAAGGTCACGTGAACAAAACTGGGCCTACTCAATTTACTCTCTGCAAATTTAGATTTGGCATTTGTTGGAAAGTTGTTCAAACGGCAGAAACATAAACTCCGTAGCTCTGCTGGCCACTCTGTGTGGGAGCAGATGGGAACAATGGGGGCAGAGAGAGAGAGGGAAGTGTGAAGGCTCAGATGTTACTTAGAAATAAGCAAAGATGGGGAGAGATGGTGGCCTGTGTTCCTACCTGGTCTTTTTTTTTTTAAATAAATTTATTTATTTATTTTTGGCTATGTTGGGTCTTTGTTGCTGCGTGCAGGCTTTCTCTAGTTGCAGCGAGCGGGGGCTATTCTTCATTGCAGTGTGCAGGCTTCTCATTGCGGTGGCTTCTCTTGTTGCAGAGCATGGGCTCTAGAGCGCAGGCTCAGTAGTTGTGGCACACGGGCTTAGTTGCTCCATGGCATGTGGGATCTTCCCAGACCAGGGCTTGAACCCGTGTCCCCTGCATTGCCACGCAGATTCTTAACCACTGTGCCACCAGAGAAGCCCCCCTAACTGGTCTTATATGCTCCTTTCAGTGGTAGCTGCGGCCTGGCTCTGTTGCCTGTGTTTGAGTTATGAGTGTATCATTCTGATGAATTTCCTTTTTCCCATTCCAGCTTGTTTGAAAGGGTTTTTTGTTATGTGTTACTAGTAGGGTCTTGACTAAGCAACATCCAATTATTTTTCCTTGAAAAACTCGAAATGTGGATGGCCCTGTCTTCATGCTTCTTTGTCACAGCCATGTTGTGAATATTAATGGCGATACTTAAGTGGGTCGATTTTGCGTTGAGAGTATGAAATATGTATGTCACTTAAAAACAAATGATTGTCAACATAGTGTCTGGGCTGAATTAGTCTCACCCAGCTTGTCACAGCTGATGCAAAAGGAAACTATGGCAATGCATTTGTGCCAGACTTTATGGATCCCAAGGTCAGGACCTAAATGTGCAGATTTAGGAAGGTGCTTTCTGACTAATGATTTGTTATCATTAACTTGATGCACTGGTGGATTTATAGAGAGAAAAATGTTAATAAAAGGTTATTTGAGCTGCATTTCTGCTTTGCTGAGTTGTCATTCCATTAAGCAAATTTGAGGCAATGTAATTGCTACAAGATTCTTCATATTTGCACATGAATTTGTGAATTTATTTGGGAAATGAATAGGTTTTAACTTGACTTGTTGGACTAATTCCATCTTCTTTTCAGGAGATATTCTGATTATGGTTTTCTAGGAGCTTGCAGGATAGTAAAGCAGTTTGCTCTTGACAAGATAGCAGACAGATAGGTCCAGATTTAGATCTTGACTCTGTCACTTACTAATGATGTGACTTATGGCCCAGTTACTTCTCTGAGGCTCAGTTCCCTCATCTGTGAAATGGGCATAATGGTAATACCTCACCTATAGGGGGTCTGGTGATTAAATTTGATGATGTCAGACATTTCTCCAGAGAAGACATATAGATAGTCAATAGGCACATGAAAAGCAGCTCAACATCACTAATTATTAGAAAAATGCAAATCAAAACTACAATGAGGTGTACCACCTTGCACTGGTCAGAATGGCCATCACTAAAAAATCTATAAATGACAAATGCTGGAGAGGGTGTGGAGAAAAGGGAACCCTCTTACACTGTTGGTCGGAATGTAAATTGGTGCAGCCACTATGGAAAACAGTATGGCGGTTCCTCATAGACCTAAAAATAGAGTTGCCATATGATCCAGCAATCCCAATCCTGGACACATACCCAGACAAAACTATAATTCGAAAATATACATGCACCCCTATGTTCACAGCAGCACTATTTACAATAACCAAGACATGGAAACAACTGAAATGTCCATTGACAGATGAATGGATAAAGATGTCATATATATATATATATATATATATATATATATATATATATATACACACACACACACACACACATACATACAGTGGAATATTACTCAGCTATAAAAAGAATGAAATAATGCCATTGCAGCTACATGGATGGACCTAGAGATTATAATACTAAGCGAAGTGTGTCAGAAAGAGAAAGACAAATACCATATGATATCATTTATTTGTGGAAGCTAAAATATGACACAAATGAACATGTCAGCGAATCAAAAACAGACTCACAGACATAGAGAACAGACTTGTGGTTGCCAAGGGGGAGGGGGCGTAGGGGAGGGAAGGAACGGGAGTTTGGGATTCGCAGAGGCAAACTATTACACATAGGATGGATAAACAACGAGGTCCGACTGTATAGCACAGGGAACTACATTCAGTATCCTGTGACACACCATAATGGAAAAGAATATTTAAAAGAATATATGTATGTATAACCAAGTCACTTTGCTGTACAGCAGAAATTAACACAACATTGTAAATCAACTACACCTAAATAAAATTTAAAAATTTTTGATGATATGTGTTAAAAAGACTGGCATCCAATAATTGGTAGTTATTATCTCATCTTAAGCTATATTTTGATTGTTCCTATTAGAGCAAAAAGGAAATTCGCCATTCACACAAATATTTACAGACTTAACCGTGTGACTACAAATGTGGGATTTAGGCTAAAGTGGTTGAGGGGAAGGGTGCTGGAAGTAGTTACCCCCCCCACACACACACCTGTGACAGGTAGCATCCAGTAGGGGCAAGAGTGAGCCCATGTAAGTTACACTCAAAGTAAAGCCATCCCAGACTTCAGCTTCATGATCGCAATGTACATGTTTGGAATGTACAAAACCCAGGGAATGGACTCGGCCCATATGTGGGTAACTTACAATCATTAATTGGCTGATTGACATGGTGTTTGAAGTGCTCATATTTTTAGAATGTTCTGTGGGATCCTAATCCTCTTCCTGAAAGTATTTGACAAGCAACAATTGTTGAAGTTAGCGTGCATGATGGGAATGACATGGAATTTAGAGTAAAACTTGCATTCTACTTATTTTGACTATTTCCTGTTTCTTTGCCTTTGGGCTCATCACTTCACCACCTGGATCCTGTTTCTGTATTTGCAAGATTAGAATAAGAATATCGCCAAGTGACATCAATGTATGTTCGTACATTCATTCAACAAGTGATATGCTCAGGGCCAGGGATCCAGCAGTAAATAAACAGACAACAATTTTAACCTCATAGAGCTTACATTCCACTGGGGGAGGAGGTGAGATAATAAATATCTCAAAAAAGTACAATCTAGAGTTTGTCAGATAGTGGTAGCTGACTGCCCGGGAGTGAAACAGTTCAGGGAAGAAGGACTTGAAGTGTCAGTAGGGGGTTGGGTCGTCAATGTGGAATAGAGTGGCTAGGCTAGAACCTAGGGGAAGATGATGGTATTTGAATAAAGACCTGAAGGAAGTGAGGGAGCAGCACATGATGATGTTGGGGGAGGGGTGGGAGCATCCCAGGCAGAGGGACCAGCAGGACAAAGAACTTGAAGTGGGAGTAGGTCTGGAGAGTCTGAGGTGGCCAGAGTGGAGTCAGTGAGGAGGAGAGAAGCAAGAGATGAGGATGGAAGAGTAGGCAGGGGCAGCCATGAAAGGCCTTGTGGACCATTGTCAGGTCTTTGACTTTTCCATTGAGTGTGATGGGAAACTGCTGGAGAATTAGGAGCACAGCAACAGTACAATGGGACTTAGGCTTAACAGTATTATCTAGACCTCCAGTGCCCCAAAGGGGAGCGACGGACCTTTGGAAATGTGGCTGATGAAATGGAGGGACTGATTTTTCATTTTATTTCATTTGAATTAAATTTAAAATCATTTCTTGATTCAGTGATTGGAAAACTTTTAAGTGTGTTGGGAACAACTTGGGTATGTGAATCTACTTTTTTTTCAACTGTACGTTTATGAATTCTAAATAGAGATCAGGTATTTCCAATAAAAATTTTACCATGTGAATTGAGATGTGCTATAATTGTAAAAGATACTCTGTATTTCTAAAACATAGGATGAAAAAATTAAGGTTAAAAAAATTCTCAATGATATTTTATATTCATTATATGTTGAAATAATTTGAATATATTGGGTTATATACAATATATTAATGTTAATTTCACATGCTTCTTTTTACATTTTTACAAATGTAACCACTGGAAAATTATGAATGACAAACATGGCTCATAATTAGAGAGTGCTGATGCAGAAAAAGTTGTGCACTGAGCTTGGCGTATATGAATGAACTCTTCCTTTTTCTTTCTTCCTTTCTTCCTTCCTTTCCTCCCTTTCCTCTCCTCTCCTTTCCTATCCTTTCCTTTCAAATGTATTGGGTGCTTTCCATGGGTAGAGCGCAGTGCTCCTAGAGAGAGATGTGGGTGCCCCCTACCCTCATGGGACTTCTATTCTAGTGGGAGACAGAGACAAGACCAAAAAATCAAATAATGCAAAATCGTGGTAAGTGCTGTGTAAGCAAAACTAATGGTCTGAGAAAGAGCATGTTGGGGAAGGGGCTTCAGGTGGACTGTCGAGGCAGTCTCTTGGGGGACCTGAGGAATTACTGCTGCCTGAGGATTATTATCAAATTGCCACACAGAAGTGCTTTTCAAACCCTCAAGTGCTGTCAAAGTGAGTTACTGTTAATATCTGTGTTCTTAGGGGCAAGGCATTTGGCTGGAATATGATCCCCTCGAGAACAGAGACTGAGTCTCAGTTAACATTTCACATGGGTGTCTGCTCTGTGTCAGACACATACAAGGTATTGGTGAGGATTGAAAGCATCAGGGACCCCTCAGGAGATAAATAGAAGCACTAAACAGGTTCTAGATTTCACCAAGTTTAGTTGGAAGGTAAATTCAGTGGTACAAATAGGAGTCAAGTGTCCTCAGGGCTGACTAAGTGATATGCATGGGGCGTGGTAGGGATCCTAGGAAGTGAAGACCAAGTGAGTGGGGAAGATCCTTAGAGGAAGAAGATGTAGCACGTGGGTCTGAATCCTGTGGGAACTTTGAGTAGGTGGAGAGGAGCAGGGAGGGCAGGAGGCAAGGGACAAGCAAAAGTTTGGAGGTGGGATCTGGTAGCTAAGACTAAGGATGCTCCCAGGAAGGAGGGGGAAGAATTGCTGTTCGACGCTGTCCTTTGCGACCAAAACTGTGCGTCTGGTCTTCGGAGTTCTGAGAAGTCACTAAATACGTGGGCTCAGAGAGAAATGAGATCTAAATATAAATCAGGTCTTTCTAATAAAAATGTACCATCTGAATTGAGTTAGTCTGTAATTGTAAAAGCATTCCAGATTTTGAAAATTTAGGATGAGAAAAAGGAATAACAAAACTCAATTATGTCTTTTATATTTATTCTACATTGAAATAATATTTGGATATATTGGGTTAAACAGGTTATAGTAACATTAATTTCACCTGTTTCTTTTTTCCTTTTTTAAAAAAGTGTAACCACCAGAAAACTGTACATTGCAAACATAGCTCACATTCTATTCCTGCTGGAGAATGCCGCTCGTGGTCCTTCCGTGGCCAGGGCACCAGCAGGGGCAGCCTGGCCCCAGCCAAGCCCAGCTCTCCTCTCTGTGAAGGTCTTCAGATGGGCTTTGAAAGTCAAGGCTTCCAGACACCCTTGTAACTTTTTACAAGGGATCATCAGGTGTTGGAGTCACAGCCTCAACATCTTAAGGAGCAGCTTAGCCCTTGCCTTGGAAAGGAGAAAAGGTTCCTTGGTTAGATGCACCCATATTTCTTTCCACCAAGAACCCTCGTTCATTGCCATGTGTCACTCTAGTGAAGTAGAAACTCTTGTCCTAACTTTGTAAATCACACGTATGGGGAGCGAGATCTTTGGCCTCGAGTCACACAGTGTAGACAGGATCCAAACCTAGATCCTGGACAAATCCTCACCCCACATGCAGTCATCAAGCCCTCGACAATAATGCTTTCAGGGACCTCCCCCATTAGCACATCAGCCCCTCCTTGTTTCTCAGGCGGGAAACTGACACCCAGAGAGAGAGACAGAGACTTTATCGCGTATCTTGCTCCGAACTAGCTTCCTCACCAGCAGTTCCCTCCTACATGGAACTCCATAGAGAGGAAGATAGTTCACCCCCTCCAGAGCCAGGGGAAAATGAGCCTCTCTCCTCCTGGATCCATTAATGTAGGACACTAAATCCAAGATCTATTAGGCAGTGACTTGAACCAGGAAAAAGGTTGCCAAGGTGATGGTGGCCTGGTTGAGAGAGAATGTCCCCTTCCAAAATCCATCACCCACTCCTCCCTCTCTCTCCCGACCAACACTGACTTCCTGGAGGCTAGAGCTGTGCATCTGGCTTTCCTGTCTCCAGGGAGACTGGCAGCTGTGGACGATGCAGGCTGGGCGGGGACAGCGCTGGCTCCAGGTGACACACAGAGGCACCGGCTGCTGCTGGTCTCGCCCAAGATTTGGGCTGGGAGCCAGGCAGGCAGAGATAAGGCTCACCCTGTCAGCAGGGTGTCACCCTCCCACATGCTGTTTATAAGCACATCTCCTGCCATCTGGGCCCTGTCCCCACACCCAGCCTCCGTCCTGGGCAGCCGAGTTGTGTCACACACACACTCTGCACTTTGATGTGTCCCAGGCCTGGGAAGCCGAGCTGTGTCACACACACACTCTGCACTTTGATGTGTCCCAGGCCTGGGAAGCCGAGCTGTGTCACACACACACTCTGCACTTTGATGTGTCCCAGGCCTGGGAAGCCGAGCTGTGTCACACACACACTCTGCACTTTGATGTGTCCCAGGCCTGGGAAGCCGAGCTGTGTCACACACACACTCTGCACTTTGATGTGTCCCAGGCCAGAGTGTTTGGGTAGAAATGTGAGATGGGGCAGAGGCTCAGCCCTGTTGTGGGACCTGAGAACTCAGACCCAGGGAGGACCATCCCCAGGTGCCGCCATATCCACAGACGCCTCGGAGCCTAATCCTGGGGGGCTTATTGGAGGTGTACCCAGGGCTTGTTGGGGAAGTGCCGGGCTCCCCAGCTCTGCCACCCCCAGCCTAAGGGATGTGACAGCAGCTTGGGAACACGAGGGACTGCTCCTTCCCTCCCCAGTGTCCTCTGTGGTCACGGCTCTCCGTTGATTGACAGCATTTCACATCCCTAAAAATTACATTCTTTATCTGAAAGGAAACACCCTGAAATGTTAGCAACAGTAAATGTCTTTGGGTGCTGAGACTATGGATGATTTTTCTATCTCTAGTTTCCTTTTCTTTACTCTGAACATTTTCTTCACAGAGCCTATGTTATTTTATAACAGTCATATTTGATCAAAGTTTTTTGGTTTTTTTCCCCCTGCCCAGAAGGCAAGATATGACTTCCATGGAGCAGATTGTCTCCTTGGAGCTAAGATGACTGCTTCTGAGTTTGCCCCAGCCCCGCCCACATCCCCACATGCTTCGTCCTCCTTCTTGCTCCATCCCTATTTCTTCTTCCTCAGGGGGGAAAAATGCTGTTCTCTTGAAGCCGGGGGCTTTATTTGTTTCATTTCATCATCAGAAATAAAGCCAGATTTAGGAAGGAAATACCATGGGGGAGGAGAGCTCTTTGATCCTGGGTCTCGAGCTCCCACCAGCAGTTCACGCATCCTTGCCCAGTGTTTGTTCCATGACCACATCACTTTCATCTCACACTATAAGCTGTCACCACCACTCCTCCATTCCCGTCACAACCTCCGAGGCTCCACTGGACATTTCCACGACTATTGTCTGTCCTCCCCTCTTACAGATTGTATTAGTCGAGATTCTCATTTATACAGCACCTGAGCTGGGAATTTGAATCTCTGAGCTTCTCTCTGAGCCTTTTCTTTCTCCATTTTGTCCGCTGACATGAGGAGCAACCAGCCAGCTTCATTACATTTGTTGGTTTCCCAAAAATGTTTGAAAGTATCATAGGCACAGTCATCCAGCCCATGCTTCTTATAAATTATTGATGAGGAGTACGCAGGGATGGTATTTTGTGTATCTCTACTATCACACTACGCTGTAGACTATCAGTGGTCTCTTTGCTACTGGAAATAGAGTCATTAGTGTCTTTACATCTAATCAGATTAGAGAGTCAATTCCATAAACCCCAGAACCAATTCAGAAAACTCATCCTTAAAACTCTGTTCCTCTGGAACCATTCTTGGTACTAAAATCTATATCAGTCATGGTTCTCCAGAGAAACAGAACCAATAGGATCAATCTATATATCTAGCTAGCTAGCTATCGATTTATTATAAGGAATTAGTTCACATGATTATGGAGGCTGAGAAGTCCCAAGATCTCAGTCGCCAGATCTCAAGCTGGAGACCCGGGAGAGCTGGCAGTTAGTTCTGGTCCACGTCTGAAGGCCTGAGAACCAGGAGAACCAATGCTGTTAGTTCCAGCCCAAGGCCAGGAGAAGACTGATGTCCCAGCTCATGTAGTCAGACAGGCAAAATTCCCTTTTATTCAGCCTTTGTGTTCTTTTCAGGTCTTCAGTGGATTGGATGAGGCCCACCCACGTTAGGCGGGACAATCTGCTTTACTCAGTCTACTGATTTCCCTTACTTTTTTTATGAGGTCATTGATTGAAAAGCATCACTGTTCTAGGTATTTGGTAATGAGAGGGTTTTTCAGAATATCTATTTGCCAGGTTGACTGGACCACAAGTCACCCATGTATTATTGGTGTTTGTGGGTACACATGCATATATGAAATTTATTGAATTTTATTAAATTAGTAAATTTTATGTACTAAAATTATATCTTTGCATAGTAATAATCATAGTCAGAATAGAGTTTACATCTGGAAGGCAGAAAGGAAATGGGATTAGCGAGGGACACACAGAGACTTCAAATTTATCTATAATGTTTTATTTCTTAGAAAAATGCTAAGATCTTATTAAGCTGGGCAGTTGTGAACCAGGTATATATTATATTATCTGAATACTTTATGGTATGTTGAAGATATTTTACAATGGAGGAAGGAAGGGAGGGAGGGAGGGAGGGAGGGAGGGGGAAAGGGACAAGAACAGAGGAGATCAGGCAATGCCCAGGGTGAGAGCCGAAATCAGGGTCCACGGCCAGCTGGGAGGACCCCCGCCACCACTGTCCCCAGAATCTCAACATTGGCCCGAACACTATTGCCACCCACTTCCAGAACAGAGTCTCTACGGTCCCCAAATCTTTGTGTCACCACCTCCCAGCTCCGTTCAGGCACATCCCAGGTTACGTACCTCACTCTAGATGCTGGGGGGTGGGGGAGGAGAAAGGAGGTGTCTTGCATTTTCACCTTCTCTATTGAGAGGCTGTCCCTGGTGCATAAAATGGAGAGTTTCTTGAGCACAGGAAGGGCATGGAGGTTCAAATAGCAGCCAGAAATGAAAAGCCCTAGGCTGGGTCCTGGACCTACAGTCCTTCCTTCCATCCTGGCCCCATCCCCCCCTTGCTCCCAGAGGGGCAAGTGTCCTCAACCCAACTTTATGGACAACAGAGAATTGGACTTGCTCCACGTCACTAGGTGAGCCAGAAGCAAAGCAAAGTCTGAAATCCACATCTCCTTAACTCCCAGTTAAGAGAGGTGCTTCCTGTATAAGCTTCCACCTCCTCTATTATTTCACCCGTATCACAGGTATGGTTACTTCCAGCGCACGCTTCATCTTTACCATGGGGAAAAGGTCAAAGAAAAGGTGACCTTTTTCTTTGTTGTCCTAGAGCATAATACTTCGGTGAGCATTTGGCTTTGCTGAAGCCAACATGGTAACAGACAGCCAGACATGGCATTGAACGGAGACCTATGTGGGAAGAGGTGTTTTCCCAAAGCCAGCGATCATGGGTGGGGGGGCGGTTTCAGGGGCTGCGACAGTGAGAGGAAATGTCTGATCTGAGACTTTGGGGGCTCTTCAAGTTATTCTGGGTAAACATCTGTATCAATAGTCCACCAATAATAAAGACTAAAGATCTTGATTGTAAATAGGAAAAAAGGGGTGGCGAGGGTACGATGTGCCTAAACAGAACGTATCTTCGTGCCAAAGACCTGGATTGTGTGCGGATCACTGAGCCTTCTTCAAACCACCCAGCTGACTGTGTGCTCAAGGCTCAGAGAGGGGTCACGTTTTCTCAAAATTAAAATTCAGTAAGAGGCATCTTTCATTTCAATCTCCTGCCTTTGTGTAGCAGACACAATACTCTAGTGACAAATGCGGATGAATTGAATTTTGGGTTTTTTTTCCCATAATAGTTGCATCCAGCAGCAAGCAAATGTGTTAGTTATCAGACATGAAAATAAGCATAATGCCTGGTCCTGAACTTGAAATTGCATAACTGCAGCCAAATGCCTTTTGACTGAATTGCATATTTCCTTGTCTTTTTTTCTTCTTCTTCTTTTTGTGAAGTCTCCATTTATCTGTGATGACTATAGTTTACTAGTGGGCTGCTTTGGAGCACAGTAAAATGAGAGCACCCTCATTTAATGCATCGTTACCTCACCCACAGGCTCTTAGACACTCACCCCAAAGCTTTTAGCATTTATCTCCTCCAAACCTAGACGCTAGGACATATCTTCTTCCAATTCTTTTTTTTTTTTTTTTTAATGCACAGATTCAGAGCCTATGTGTCTATTCAGGAGAATGGGGGCTTTTGTTCAGCGACTAGGGGCACAGTATTGAAAATGGGTATCATTTGAGTACTTCCTATGTGCTTGGCACTTTATGTATGTTATGTCTAATCCTCACATCATCTGAGGAAGGAAGATATTATCCCCACTTAAGGAAACAAGATCTTAAAGAGGATGGTGGACTGATTGGAAGGGTGAGAGAAAGAGAAGGATAAGCATTAGACCCTGGAATTTGGCCTGAGTGCGTAGTAGGTGGTGTTGCCCTTTAAAGCTGGAAGTCTGCGGGACAGGGGGGTTTATTGCGGGGTGAAGATCAAAGGGCTGGCTTAGGAGTCATTTAATTTGAGAGACCTGCTTAAAGACCAAGTGGAAATGTCAGTTACAGGGTTGATGAATTTAAGGGTTCAGAGAAAAAGAGAGAGATGAACATTTGGTCTGGCCTTGGAATCGGTGTACCTAAGTAACCCCCTCAATGCCAGCCGGCTGGCAAGTGCCGGGGCCAAGAGTCTCACGCCCATCCCCACCCCTTTCTGGCCTTTGTGACTGAAAAGCCCTGCTTCCCACTCTGTCCCTTATACCCCACTGCTGAGCCGTGGGGGTGGGGGAGGGGGTGACATTTGGAGTCAGTCACCCACGCTGGGGCCTTTAGTCTGAGAAATAACTAGAGATTTTATAATTGAGGAAGAGGCTAAATTTATCAAAGCAACATGCACAGTTCTTTGCCTCATTTTGTTCCCACCTAAACTACAAGAGAAGATTGGACGTGGGAGCTCCCCCGTGAGAGAAGGTCTCACTTCCTTGCCTTAAATCAGAATTATCATAAGAATCACCATCCCATCGCAGCCATCATCCAGAGCGCTCTGATTCTTCTCAGGGTTCTCACAGACATTCTTGCTCTAAATTCCACCGAATAGGACTCAGAACACTGTTTAATCTCCTTCCCTTTGACTTCTGTCCAGACCAGCTAAATTCAGAACAAACCTATTAAAAATGTATGTGTCTATAAGTCCATGAGCTTATATACACTACCAAATGTAAAATAGATAGCAAGTGGGAAGCAGCCACATAGCACAGATAGATCAGCTCGGTGCTTTGTGACCACCTAGCGGGGTGGGATAGGGAGGGTGGGAGGGAGATGCAAGAGGGAGGGGATATGGGGATATATGTATATGTATAGCTGATTCACTTTGTTATACAGCAGAAACTAACACACCATTGTAAAGCAATTATACTCCAAAAAAGATGTTAGAAAAAAAAAATAATGTATGTGTGTCGAACCTGATGGAGACAAACAGGGGAGTGTATGTTATTCCCTGAAAATGAAGATCATGATGCAGGATCTATCCAAGAATCTTTTTGGGGTGGGAATTTAATTACACGACCATCAAAGAGGGCTACGTTAAACCTCTTGTACCTAGACATTAAGTTAGCCACCTTTAAGGAAACCGACTACATCATGAGCCTGTCAGTCTGGCGGTAAATGTGGATTTTAGTCCTGTCGGTGGTTTCTGGTTACCACGGATGTATGGCGTGGCTCGAGAGGGACTTACTCTTAGAGCAGAGGCAGGATGTCCATCTCTAAGACATAGTAGGAGAATAGAGTTAGGAGTTAAAATGAAGTCAAAGCCTGAGCATATAGCACTCAAAGAAGACCCATTTATTAGAAATCTTTTATGCAAAAGGCTCTGTTAACAAAGCAGGAATGGTAAGTTTGGCTTATTGTCCTCTAGCTATTCACAGGCTAACAGGGAACTGATAACCTGTTCACCAGTGATTTTAAAACAATGCAGTAATTTTAAGGGCAGAGCGAGATGGGGGTGAGAGTTGGAGATCCCACCAAGGACTGGGGGAAGTGGGACAGACTTCCTGGGAGGGGTATCATTGCACCTGGGCCTCCCATGCTGGAATTTGGATGAGAAGATAGGTGTGGAGGGAGAGCCTCACAGGCAGAGAGAATAGCAATTAAAAAGGCTTGGAGTTGAGGACCCAGGATTAAGTCATGGGAAGAGTGACAAACACACTTTGACCACACAGGACAGAAGTTCTTGAACAGGGTTCATGATCACCAACACTGAAATGGAAGTATGGAAAAAAAGTCAAAGGGACTGTGGATGTTTGGCAGTGATGGAGGCTGGGATTTATTCTTTGGGTGATGGAAAAGTACAGAGGTTCCTTGAGCAGAAAGAGAGCTAATGTGGTCAGGGATACACATCAGGGAGCTTAGTCTGACAATTGTGTGTGCCATGAACTTTGGCAGGGGGGCATGGCATTTGAGGCTACCATCCAGCCCCGGGAACATTTGTTCACAGAAGGGTGCCAGGGTATCATAAGCACATGGGTGCATATAAACATGTTAAAAAATCAGGGATTTGAACTTAGTAAAATCACTGGTCCCTCCAACACCTTCTCTGGAATTCTTGTCTTGTCTCCAAACTAAATAACTCATCGGATTGTTGAGAGAATCCGATCATGTCATCTTTGGGTCTGATATCCTTCAGTGGCTATTCTTTTTTTTTGCGGTACGCGGGCCTCTCACTGTTGTGGCCTCTCCCGTTGCGGAGCACAGAATCTGGACGCGCAGGCTCAGCGGCCATGGCTCACGGGCGCAGCCGCTCTGCGGCATGTGGGATCTTCCCGGACCGGGGCACGAACCCGTGTCCCCTGCATCGGCAGGCGGACTCTCAACCACTGCACCACCAGGGAAGCCCTCAGTGGCTATTCTTTGCCTTCTGAGTGTGAGCCAGGCTTTAGTGTGGAATTTCGGGTCTTTACCCATCTGGCCTCACCTCCCCCAAATCAGGGCTCCCCCCAAACCACCATGGCTGTTGTGTCATCTCCACTTATTCTACCAAAGTCTTTTTGCTCCTGTTTCTCTGCGTTCACTTGGCACTCCCTCATCCTTCTTAGTAGCTGGCTCTGTATTGCATTTGTTCAGGGGCCTCCACAGCTCCTTGAGTCAGGAGGCTTGTCTCTCATCCGTGGACCACCAGGGATCAACACGATGACCCTGTGAGCAGATGCTATCCTCCCGTCCAGCCCCAGCAGTGCTGGCTTCTCAGCAGGAATTTACACAGGAGTCACACCTTCCTCCAGGCCATCAAAAGAGTATCTCAGACCTCTGGCTTCTCTCAGGACCCCTGTTTAACCAGGGAGGCTGGCCTCTGGGGCTTTCCAGTGGAGGCTCTAGGAGCATGGAGTCTAAAGGAAACTTACTTTAAAGGATTGAGATAACAGACAATTCTTGGCCAATTCTAGTCGAGAAGGTGCCTGTTGGCCTCTTTTTCCCAGGTCTTCCAGGGGAAGGGTTTTCCAAGCTTAAAGGATCTGGGTCCTTGGCTCCCATGACTGTGTAGGTAGAGGAAGCTGGCCAAGGGAGGTGAGTGACTCTAATGGACTACATGTCAGGCTCCAGCCTCAGTTCCAGACTCTCCACTAAAAAGTCTTGGTAAATGGAGACAGAGCTGCTCAGAGCTGTGTTTCTTCAAAAACACAGCCTCAGACTTCCCTGGTGGTGCAGTGGTTAAGAATCCGCCTGCCAATGCAGGGGACATGGGTTTGAGCCCTGGTCCGGGAAGATTTCACATGCTGTGGAGCAACTAAGCCCGTGCTCCACAACTACTGAGCGTGCGCTCTAGAGCCCATGAGCCACAACTACTGAAGCCCACACACCTAGAGCCCGTGCTCCGCAACAAGAGAAGCCACCGCAATGAGAAGCCTGCGCACCGCAACAAAGAGTAGCCCCGCTCGCCGCAACTAGAGAAAGCCCGCGCGCAGCAATGAAGACCCAACGCAGCCAAAAAATAAATAAATTTATTAAAAAAAAAAACACAGCCTCAGGTCGATCCTCAGTGTATTGTCATTTTTGTGCCATTTGTATCACATGCCTGCTCCTTGCCAGATGCTGTACATTGGTTACCTCTTTGCATCCACACCATGCACCAGTGAGTCCTTAGTCTGTACTGGATACAAGGTCCCACCTGAGGACTTGACATCTGACTATATCTCCATCCCATAGAGAAAAGGAATGGTGTCCACTGAGTGCTGCCGATGCCTGGGAAGGGGGTGGAGGTTCAGATAGCAGACCAGAAAGAATTAAGAGTCAAGTGCCCACTACGTCTATGACGAGTGAGCTCTTTCTACAAGATCCTTACTGTGGCCAGACCAGACCCTGGTCTGGATCCTTTACATACAATACCTCCTTCTTCACCCAATGCCCCCACCACCTTGCATCCTCATGACCACTTTGAAGGGGCCACTGTGCCCATTTACAGAGCAAAAGGAATGGAGAGTTCAGTAACTTTCCCCAAATCTCATGGTTAGTAAATGCTGGAGCTGGTATTCAACTCCGGATCTGCTGGGTCAGAGTTTAAGTCCAGCCACCATGATAAGAGGGGGCTTTTGGAGGCTGGGAGACTGGGTTTTCTTCCTTGTTCTGCACAACTGAGCATGTGACATAATTCTCTTAATCAATATCTATTGACATAGAAATCAACACTGTGTTTATTGCAGTTTAGATCCAAGGCTCAGGAATCCTGAGTTCAAGGCCAAACATTGACATTGACTCATGTGAGAAATAAATTGCTGTACATCTCCGGGCATGGATTCTCATGTTAAAATACGTTTTCCTTGCCTCCGTACTTCTGCACATGCTTTTCTCTGCCTGGAATGCCTTCTCCTTTCTTCTTACTTACTGTTCCTCATTCTTCAAGATGCAGCTGCAGCATCTCCTCCCTGGGTGATTTTTCTGAACACTCAGTGCAATCAGATGACCCCTCTTCTGGGCTCATGCGGAGATGCCAAGGTGAGGACCTCTGTGCTCAGCTGTGCCCAGTTACTGAGAGCCATGTGCTGGAGCCATGACAGTGTCAGCAGCTGCCACCTTCATGTATAACTTGGTTCTGCACATTGGCATCAAGCTGTGAAGTGGATTCAGCACAGAGGATTGGTTAAAGATGCTCTCACCTTGGAAACTTGACTCTGGGGAAAGATCCAGATGACTGCTTCTGTCTGTCTCCCTACCTCCAACTCCTGGGACCCTAATACTGTGGGAAATTAAATAGCAGAGTAGAGCTTCTGAGGGCACACATGCATCTGGTGGTAGAATTGAAATGTAGCTCCTTTAGTTAAGCTAATCAGGCTTCTGCTCTGGGCACCGGGTCAAGAGAAAATGGATGGCTGAGGAGACACCTGGATGGCACCAGCAGATTGGGCTTTGCAGCCTCCTAGTGAGCCCAGGCAGTCCTTGATGTAATCCAGGGATGGGGTCTTGAAAAACCTTGTACAACTTAAACTTTGTATGTCCATGGAGCCCTCTGCTGCAGGATTTCCTCAGCTGGAGAGAGCTCCCGCCCCAACATCTTCCCCTCTTTGGAGGTGGCCTACCTCCTGTGGCTGAGTCCTGTGGGGGTCTAAAGGCCTGGCCCTCTCACCCCAACTAGGGACAGCTGTGCAGGGTCCCCCGACCCTCAGAATTCCCTGTGCAGTTGGCTGGGCTTTCCATGGAGACCCTGCTGCACCTAACCTGCTCCCTCTGCCCAGTCCGGCTTCTTTCCCTTCCCTTCTGTGGCTGTTGAGCCCGAGAGGACTCCCTAATAAGCCTTCTGCTTATCGACCTCTGTCTTAGATTCTGCTTCCCAGCCAGCCAACCTGTGACAATGCCCAGAGCAACTTTGCCGTAAACCGTCATAGTAAATGAGTAGACCAGAGGGCCTCAGTCTCTCCTGAGCGGGACAAGCCCACAGCTCCCCTGGTCACGTGTAAACGAGGAGTGGTTGAGGGGAGGCGGGTGGGGAGTCACCGAGGCGCAGGGTGGGTTTGTGAATGACCACGTGCACGGATGAGTGAAGTGGCCTGTGTGCTCCCTGGGGGCTGAGCTCATGCTGGGCCATCCGTGAACTCACCACTCACTGGTTAGTGGCTCCTTCGTCTGGCCAAGAGGGGCCTCTGAGGACTCATCTTGAGTGCTCATCCTCTGCCTCTGCCTGGGTGGAAACAAGCTCCATCTGGTTCTGAGGGACCTTTAGATGGTGTCCAGTCTGTCCACGCTGGAGGAGACCCTCCTTCTGAGGCTGCCAGCCTTCTGCCAAGTCTCCCCATCCTATCCCTTTCCACTTAGGCCCTCATATTAACTTGCGAGACCTGCCACAGACTGGGTGGATTAAAGCACAGAAATCTACTGTCGCACAGTTCTAGAGGCCGCAAGTCCAAATCTAGGTGTTGGCTGGGTTGGTTCCTTCTGAGGGCTGGGAGGGAAGGGTCTATTCCAGGCCTCTCTCCTTGGCTTGCAGATGGCGATCTTTTCTCTGTGTTTCTTCATCATCTTCCCTCTATGCTTGTTTGTGTCCACAATTTCCCCGTCTTACAAGGGTGGCAGTCATATTGGATTAGAGTCCACCCTCATGACCTCACTTTAACTTGGTGACCTCTGTAAAAACCGTATCTCCAGATAAGCTCATATCCTGAAGTTCTAGGGGTTAGGACTTCAACGTATGAATTTTGGGGAGGACACAATTCAACCCATAAGACTGGCTTCTTTAAGCCACGCCTGGAGGAAGGATGTGGGGATGACATGCTGCCTCTGTCTCTGCTGCCCTGGTTTCCTAGAAACAGCAGGAGCTCTGGTGACTGGCATCTAAAAGCAAATTGTCAGGACAGCCTTCTCACCCTTTCCACGGCCTTGTCAGTCTCTGTAATTGAACCTTTAGAAACCTCTGCCTTTTCCATCGTCTTTCTCGCTTGAGTCTAACGCAGTATCACATTCCTCCTCTCCCTTAACCTCTAACTTATGATGATGCTGATCTAACCCTCACTCTGCATCAGTTGTGCTCTTGTAGGCTAGACTACTGTTTTGCATTTTTGAATTCATTGACTCTTTTCTGCAAGTTTCCTCACCTTTGAAATGAATAACGGGAAAAAGTGAATGTTCTATTTGCTCCAAATGCATTTACTCTTCTATTAAAAAGTCAATTCATTTTTATTGAACACCTACTATACGCCAGGCACTTTACTGTTTCACCTGTGGCTTTTAAAGGCATTGCAAGTGGTTTATGCTTGTCTGCTTATCTGCTTATTTTGCTTGCTGATTACCTAGCTATCATCCCCTCTTCCACAGTGTCAGACCATGGGATTTGCAGCTGGAGAAATTTGGCTCAAGTTCAAGTTGTGCCATTTGCTGTCTGTGTAAATTTGGTCAAGGTGCTTAAACTGTCTTTTTTATTAATCAGCTGTAACATGGGAATAACAATAATTAGGTATCCCTAGGAAATGAGTGAAATAATGAAATACAGTTTGTGAAATTGCTTAACAAGGTGCTGGGCACAAGGTAGACACTCAGTAAATATTTGTTTTTTAAAATATTGTTTTTGGGCCTCCCTGGTGGCGCAGTGGTTGAGAGTCCGCCTGCCGATGCAGGGGATACGGGTTCGTGCCCCGGTCTGGGAGGATCCCATATGCCGCGGAGCGGCTGGGCCCGTGAGCCATGGCTGCTGAGCCTGCGCATCCGGAGCCTGTGCTCCGCAACGGGAGAGGCCACAACAGTGAGAGGCCCGCATACCACAAAAAAAAAAAAAAAAAAAAAAAAAAAAATATTGTTTTTAGTCAATGTGCATCTAGTCAGTGTGCATCTGGGTGGGGTCTGTGACCCCAGACCCAGGGTAACAGATGAGCCAACTTCCAGGTGCTGTGGCTCCTGAGGGACTGTTGAGATCCTGGAGGGTCGCAGAGCCACATGGAAGATGTTACCACTGCCAGAGGGTCCTGAAAGCACAGCTGCTGGTTGGAAGCTCTTGCTGTATAGATATCATTTCACCAATGACACAATCACTTGACTTTTTCTAACTGGAGAGAACCTCCCCCTCATCCATGTGTGTTAGTTTTGTGTTGCTGCTGTAACAACTTACCAAAAACTTAGTGGCTTAAAACAACACAAGTTTATTATCTTACAGTTCTGTAGATATGTATCTCACTGGGCTAAAATCAAGGGCTGTGTTCCTTCTGGAGGCTCTAGGGGAGAATCTGTTGCCTTGCCTTTTCCAGCTTCTAGAGGCTGCCCATATTCCTTCACACATGGCTCCTCCTCCATCTTAAAAGTCAGCAACTCTGGGCTAAGTCCTCATGCTGCTGCCATCTGTCTGGTTCTCTTTTATGCTCTCGTGATTACATTGAGCCCCCCACCCCCAGATAATCCAGGATAATCTCCCAATCTCAAGATACTCAATTTAATCACATCTGCAAAGTCTCTTTTGATGTGTAAGGTGACATATTCGTAAGGTTAGGATGTGGGCATCTTTGGGAGACCATTATTCTGCTCACAATAACAAGTGAGGACACAGGCTCAGAGAAGGCAAGGGTTTGACCAAGACCCCACAGCAGCTGGTGGGGGGTCAGGACTTAATGATTGGCTCAGATCTGGGGTGTGAGGTGGTGGAGGCAGAAAGGAAGGAATCAGAGATAAAAACAATGTCGAACCATCCAGCATACTGTCCCCCTGCCTCTGCTTCACTCATTTCTAGAAGCTTCCAGAGTTTGGCGCATAAGTCAGAGACAAAGAAGAGGACACAATGATGACGTCAGGGGAAAATAAACACACATTTCTTCCCGCTTCTGTTGTGGGTGGAAGCTCAGCTTCCTTGGTGTTACATTTGTGGACGTAATTATCTGGTAACTCAGATTGAGCACCAGGAACCTGCTGGAGCTGGCGGGGAAGCTAGACCTCAGCGATACAGCTGGGGGAACGCAGGACCCATCGGCTTTCCAGTCTTCTCCCCCGAGCTTGCCTCATCTGCTCATATGTAGTCAGCTTGTGGGCAGCCAGACAGTGGCTGCTGTTCTGCAGAGAAACTGAGCATTTATCCCTGGGTCTTTGCCTGACATGGGGTTGAAATGCCCACCAGAATGTGGCAGATGTGGTTCAAATCCCAGCTCTTCCTTTTACAACCATGGGGTCTTGGGCGGTATTCCTACCCTCCCTGAGCTGCCTTGGTTTCCTGTATTATAACATGACATTTACGGTAACTATTTCATATGGTTGACCTGGGAATGAATACCGTGAGAATGCAATTAAATAAGGAAGCACAGGGCTAGGCACATGGGAGGCTGTTGGGAATACCTGTTCTCCGGAAGGCAGCTGGGAATAGACTGGTGGGGAGACAGGCTGGAGGAGACCCAGGCTCATTCTGCTACCTGAGCACAGGTGCACACACCTGCCCTCGTTGGCCCCTGTGCGCAAGGAAGCTACGTTCCTTTATATTGCCATCTCCATCCATCCTAAACTGCTCCCTGGATCCCAGGGCAGCAAAGCTGTTCAGAGGGCCTTTTAGGGAAGAAGGCAGGGTGGCGGCAGATGGTGCTATGAACTTGGATAGCACTGCATACCCTTCTCCTCTGCAGATTCTTCACGTGTGTCAGCATCTCAGCCGCTCTGAAGTCCCCCCACTACAAAGAAAGTGCGGCTGAACCTTTTCCAAAGACTTGATCTCAGAGATTTTTAACTGGACCATCTGGCTGGATGCTGGTGTCCTGAGGATCTCCTGGCACAGTTTGGGGACACTGGGTCAAATGTGCCTCTGGTCACAGCCTCTTCTCTGGCCACAGGTGCCTTTTCACGCAAAGGCTGAGGCAGCTCATCTTAGAAAATATTGAGCAATCCCAAACTATATAAAAACCCATTCCCCATACCCCTAGAGTTTCCATAAGTAGATGAATATAGCATATGTGGCAGAAAAATAAAATGCCTTATACGTCAGCCCAATTGGCTGGCTCTCTTTGTGGGGTGTTTTGGGGCCGGGTGTGGGTAAAGCTCCCATTTGTCAGGGCCGTGCTTATTGCCTCGGGCAGCTCCCTGGCTCTCTGAGCCTCGTTGTCCTGGACCCTTCTGCCTCTGGGCTTTGGGTTGCCCCTGCCCCCTGGCTGGTGACAGAGAGGGCAAAAATGTCAGAGCTCCTCAATCCCAAACTGACTTTGGAGATAAAACCTCCTTCAGCCCTTCCCCCCACCCCCCAGGATGCTGCCGTTTGTGCTTGTGTGGAAATGAATGCACCCTGGGTTGCAAGATCCATCTATTGTTGAAACCTTGGTGGCAGGGGGGCTGCTGTTGGTCGGTCTGGGTCACCTGCCGCCCCTGTGCGCCTCCGCCATCCCTCTACCAGGCTTGCCTTTTCCCCCCCAACCTTAAATGTTGCAATCCCACCATATCACCCAGACCAAGATCAAACACTTCCTTCCTCCTAAAGTCTTCTCTCTTCCGTTTTTTCTTCTGCTGACCCTCTGAACTATCCTCATGATTTACTGGCTTTGGTCATAATCTCTGTGCATGATTTTTCCTCACCTATCAGGAGGCAAACTTCTCATTGGCAGCCAGTCTTATTCTAAGTAAGTGTTTATTGAGGACCAGCCGTGTCCCAGGCCCCTTACTTAAGTATTTTGCCCTCTAACCACTCTGGGGAGGGAGCATCTTTATCTTTATTTTATTAATGAAAACATTAGGGTTGGGAACATGAAGAGACTTGCGCAAGCTACTGATATTTCAGAGGTGACAGGGCCTGAATTTGAACCTTGATCTGACTGCAAGCTTCAAGCATCACTTGAAGCTTCATTTCATCAGTTCCTCTTTTTTTTTTTAAATGAGACTTGACAAAAATTCCATCACCAGGTTTCCAAATTCTGTTCCTTTGCAGTAAGGAAAATGCAACTTCATCGCCCATTTAAATGTCGTTATCAGTTTTATTGAAGTTGTAGCGGCAGGAGTTAGATAATGACCTGAGTGGACTGAGATTCTGGCAAACTTCCTTGGGTTTTTGTTGTACTAATTGGTACCAATGCAACCAACCTGCTCAGCTGTGATTTTTTTGACCAGAGGAAATTTCCAATCAGAAGCCTTCGTGGCCCTTTGTGGCACATCTTTGTGTTGGAAGGAGAATACCAGCCACACTCAGGGGACCCTCCCGGTCAACCAGGGTTTGCAAAGCCGCCCTCAGCAAATGGGGATGTGGACCCGTAATGGACCAGAGCGCTCGTCCTCAGGCCAAACTGCCCTGGTGGGGCTTTAATAGACCCAAACCCCAAGTTGCCCCTGGTGAAGCAGACTCTCTGGAGAGTGGTGGGGCATCTGTGTTTGCACAGAACTCTGCAGCTTGAAGCCAACTGAAGGTGGGCATCACTGGACCCCAATGGAGAGGACCCAGGTCCTAGGAGGGGCAGTGGAAACACATGGGGATGCTCAGCCTGGGGTCCTGGGATGGGCCCAGAAGAGCCAGGACAAACTAAGTTAGGGGATGTTCTGGGGAGGACTGGGCTCCCAGAGAAAGGGTGACTTCTTAGCTCCGAAGACACTTTTGAAATTCTGAAATTCTAGGACCGTTACAGCATTGCCCCATTCTCCATCCAAGGTGGAAAAGAGACTTAAGAAGAGTGAGGACGACCTTTGTAAATAAGTTTAAGCATCTGCTATTCACCAGGCCCTGGTACAAGGCCTGCGGCATCCATAACAGCAGGTAGCAAGTTGCTCTGTGTGTTGCTGAATCTTGTTAAAAGTCCAGCAGACCTGAGCCGCTCAGCATTCAGAGAGATGGAGAAAGGAAGGAGCAAAAATCCCTTCCAGACTCAACGTCTGTGAGGCCCTGATCCCTCACACTGCCCTGGAGCTGCCGGTTAGCTCATTAATCAGTGGCCCCTAACCTGCTCCCACCTTCCCAGCCCTCCTGTTGGCCAGGGGTTCATCCGTCATTTCTGATTCACTTTCACAAGAAGTTGTGGGTAGATCATTGGAGGCCAGGACTTGCACCCTGAACTCCGGGGTTTCAAACCCTGCTTCTGTCACTTATAAGCTGTGTGTCCTTGGGCAAAGTACTTAACCTCTCTGAATCCCTGTTTCTTTTCATAGAAAGGACTTTTACAATGATCCCCAGGGCTTTGGAAAAGGGTAAGATGAGTTAATGCATGGGTCAGCAAAATTTTTCCATAAAGGGCTGGATAGGACATATTTTAGGCTTCGTGGGCCATACGGTTTCAGTCTCAGTTACTCTGCCATTGTAGCACTAAAGCAGCCATAGATGATACATAAACTGGTGTGGCTGTTCCAATAAAACATTATTTACATAGACAGGCAGTGGAGGTGGGGGTGTGTGTGTAGATTGAGGCCACTTCGTAACCCCTGAATTAATGCACATAAAACTCTTAGCACAGGGCCTGACACAAGGTAATCTATGAATAAATAGTGATGGTTATTATTATTACTAGTCATATACGGGGAGAGCTGAGCACAGTCTCCCGGTTCCAGCTGGAAAGGTGTGCATGAGGGGAGGAGGAGTCCGGGAGATCCTGGTGGGTGTTATGAAGACCACCCCACAAGCATCATGTGACGTTACAGAGTGCTCTGATGTTCTAAAATAGCTGCAATGGTAGAAGGGGTGTTAGCACAGTGCAAAGCAGGGTAAATGTGTGTGTGTGTGTGTGTGTGTGTGTGTGTGGTTGGGAGGGCAAGAGAGGAACATATTAATATTCTTTGCCAGAGGGATCTGTGTGCAGTTATAACGGAGCTCCCCATCACCATTTGTCAGTTAGATTCTTACCTGTAACTGGCAGGGAAAACCCACCATTAGAAGGGCCCTAATTGGAAGCACCGCCCTAAGATGATTACCGTCTCTTTGGTTTGAGCATGGCTGGGACCCTCCCTGCCACCTCTCGAAGACACCCAGGGCCAGGGAGAATGTGGGACCACCTCTGTGACTGTCCCATGGTGTAGCTCTCTCCCTCTGGATCCCTCTTCTCTAAGTTCTAGAACATTCTCTGGGGCCTTTTCTTACTGGCTTTTCAGATACACTGTCTGAGGTTGGTGCTAGAACCCAGGGCTGGAGGCTTCCGTGCATGGGAGCTCAGAAAATCCCAACAAGTTGCCTTCATGATGATTTCGTTAGGGGAGAATTGAGATGCTGCTGCCCCAGGTACGAGTGAGGGGGCCTTCCCTGAGGGCCACACTCAGCTTCTAAAGAGAAGATCCTGGTGGAGGAAAAATACAGACCTTTGTTGACATCCCCACATGCTGATCTGTCTAGATAAAACCTTGGGAAAGAACATTATCATCCAACAGCGATGCTGGAAAATTGCCCAGATATCAATTCCTGAATGAGTAACCACAGAGAGACAGTTTCTGTTTCTGAGAGAATGGCCGAGACAGTTTCTGAAAGATTCCAGAGCTCTTGGCTCATTTTCAACCAGGGTCTCAACATCTTCACTTTGCAGCCGAGGAGGCCGAAGGTCATGGCGGGTGCGCCTGGCTTCCCGTCCCGCAGGCAGGCAATGAACATGCCGGGCCCAGAAGCAGAAGGCCTCCATCTAGTCCTGTGCTGTGATAATGCCTTCTTCTTGCATCGGAGTCACAGCTGGTTGGATGTTTGTGCCTCTTATCCATGCAAGTGATGTCTGTCGGCGCTGCTCACAGCTGGACCCCCAGCCCCTAGACCAGGCCTTGGCGCATGGCGGCCCTAAGTATATGTTTGCTGAACAAATGAATGGCCATAAAGGCAAGTTCCCCCCAGCTGTGCTACCAGTGGGAGCAACAGGCCCATTATCCTCAGAGACGTTTAAAGCCCTGTGGCCACTATGAATTGGAATTACAAAGTAACTGAGAGAAGATGAGGCAGAACATTTGAAAACAGCTCCCCAACTCTGTCTAAGGAATGTGTCCAAGCGGGATTCTCCCAGAAGCAGGTTTTGATTGCAAGTGGTTGGTTTGCCAGGTGCTCAGGGAAGCACCAGCAGGGATCTGGGGAGGGGAGAGAGGGCAGGAAGGAAGACAGTACAGTGTGCGTGAACCAGCAGGCTCTGGGCGTTGGGGCACAGCCCCAGGGGGGCCTCTGGGAGACTTGGGAGTCATTCCACCTACAGATGAGGAGCTAGAGTGGGGACCCACCAGCTCGCACTGTTCATGGGTGGAGAGCTGCTCCCAGGGTGTCAGCCCCTCCGCGCCCCAGTCTGCCTGAGCAGCCAGGCTCATGCACGCGAGTGCTGATGCAGGCGGCCGGCGGGAGATGACTGCTGCCCCCTTCCTCCTCCTTTTGATAAGTTAGGAAACTGAGGCTCAAAGCAGTTAAGGGACTTCCTGATAAGCAGTCAAGCTGGGATGGATTTTTGCTGACAAGCAGTCAAGCTGGGCTTCAAGTCCAACTCTGTCTGGCTGTGGAGCTCTGCTCTCTCTGCTGTCCTCGTGGGTCCCCACCACTTTCCCCGAGTGGAGCGTAGGGTGAGAGGGTCCCCCTGGCAGAATCTTCTCTGCCTTCTTCTAGGATATGACTGCCCTGGTGTATTCCGTTATAACATCCTTCCTCCTTCTGTTCAGAGCAGTTAACTTTGCCTCATTATTATTTCATTGGGCTGAGCTTTAGTGAACCACAGCCTTTAATTTGTTTATTTAACATTCCTGGTCTGCACTTGCTGATAGAGTAAAACTGATTAGTTAATTAATTGTAGCCTGCCACAGCTCATGCTGGATCGTGACAATATTTCAGAAGCTGATGGGAGCTCAGGCAGAGGTGGGTGGTGACGGAGATGGGTCACAGAGCCCTGGCCTGAGTGCAAGGCAGGGAGGAGACAGGCTGGCCTCCATCAGCCCTGCCTGCCGAGTTCTGAGGCCACACAGGCCTGGTCGAGGCAAGAAGCAGGCCCATGGCCTCAGTCCCAGACATTGGGAATCCAGGTCCACCATGTTTCTTTGTGTAACACTTTTGGTTGTATTTTTGGACCCAGGATTGGCTTTGGTGACATTGTCTTTCTGCCAAATGGATCCAGAAGTTCCAGAGAAAGGGTTCCAAACATGGGGCATGTCTGAAATGGTCCTAGTTCTAACGGGCTTGGCTGGGACAGCTGTGAACTCCAGGGGGCCCCTAGACTCATCCCAGCAGCCCGTCTTGCCAAATTAGGTGCCTCATGGCTAGAAATCAGGCACTTTCTTCCTGTTTGAGATCAAGGCTTTGCCTTCCTCCAGGAACTGGGTCTGGAAGGGTGATGACCTTTCTCTCATTCTCCAGTCATGTGTTGACACGAGACCCTGGCCCCCAGGATTCAGGTTTTGCCCAGCACGTTGTCCGCCATTGACCTCTTCTTGTACCCCCATGGCACTGCCCAGTTTTCATTCATTGCTAAATTCATAAGTGTTTATTAAAAGGCCTATTATATGCCAGATGGGGCCCCTGCCTTCACAGGGCTTCCTCTCTTCCATCCAGGGAACATGGCTTTGTTTTGGCTCCCTCTGCAACCTTCCTACCTTGTCCACCAGCCTTGGTGGATCTTTTCTCTCATGTTTGTTGAAAGCACTTCCTATGTGCTGGATGTTACCTCCTTTGATTTCCACCATAAGTGGAAAGAATACTGAAAGAAGGACTCTTACAAATACTGCAAGAAGGAGTATTTAACTTGATGGGGGACGAAGGCTCCAGGAGATGACATGACCTGTGCCAAGCCAGGAGATATCAGAGTTAGCGCTTGAACCTGGGAATTGCACTTGGAAGTCCAGAGCACAGTCTATTCAACTTGGCTGACTGAGCTCCAGCCATCCCTCCTCTGTTCTGTTCTGCTGCTTTTGAAATGGCCGTGAACTAGTGTGCTGTGCTGGGACATTTCTCCCAGGCTTGGGAGAAATGGAAGCTCTTGCTGTGAAATTGTATTTAGTGATCCTTTGCCTTGGGAAGGAGGAAAATGGCAGAAGAGACAGATTTTTCCAGGGTTGGGTTCCTCCTTGGACCTGGCCCCGGCTACTCAGCATGTGCCATCTGGTTAGGACATACAGGCCAGTCTCAGATTAAAGCCCAGCCCTACAGGGACTTTGGCCTCTCCCAATGGCCTGGTTTGTCTATGGACACAGTGCCCATTAGTCTATGTTAAATACTTGTAGCTCTACAATAAATACCTGTTGAAGAGTGAATCAAAATGAATGAAGAAACTATTCAAATTTTGGTCTTGTCTCCTGCTACCTGGGGGACTTTGGGCAAGTCACTTCGTTTCCTTGAGTCTGAGATTTATCAGCTATAAAATGGAATTTATAATATAGAGGGTGGTTGTGGAGATTAAATGAAATAATGTGGAAATGTCCAGCTCAGTTCCTGGTATACAGTAGGTGCTAAGTGCAGCCTCCCAAATTCAGGTTCAGGCAGGGATGGACAACATCTTTCAGATTCGTTTTGTGCTCACCAGTCCATCTTTTTCTCTAATTCTCCCGGAAATGGAGAAATGCAGCTGCACACAGATGTTCCCACCACCCCCAGCGACTCTGGAAACATGTGCCTTGTTTATTCTCAGTCTCCTCATCCACAGGATAGGGACACAGGCCTTTCCTTCAGAGAGCTCCACAGGCAGCATGGAAGGCCTTGCCCACCTCTCAGCACCCTGAAAGAATGAGTGAGGTGTTGTTTCCATGCGCTGGGCAGAAAGATGGCGATTAGGAAGGATTAATTGTAATTACCTGTTTATCTCTGAGATTTGACCTAGGAGTGTTTCTGTTCAAACAACAGTTTAGCGGTGCTCAGCTAGGCATACAACCTCCATCTGCTCCTTGGTTTCGGTGGACAGAGCCTGGGGGTGGGCGGGGGCATCCCTCTCTCAGCCTCACCAAGGAGCTTTGCTTTGTTGTCACCTTGAGTAGATCACTTTGCAGAAACACCAGTCAGTGATGGCTCATGGACCAACTGATTTGGCTTTTGCTTTTTGATTGAGGAGTAGAGAGGCATTTCTTACAAAGCATTCCCGACAGGGACTTGAGAAGGGACACAGTAGTTTCCAAGACAGTGTGGAGGATTTTTTAAAAACTCATTGAAGTATTGGAGAAAAGGTAACTGATTTGCTCCACGGCTGCTATGTTGAGGTGAAATATTAAAAGGAAAATATCTGTTGACTTGGGTCAACTCAAAGCATCCAATTGTCTTTTTTAAAAAATAAATTTATTTATTTATTTATTTTTGTCTGCGTTGGGTCTTTGTTGCTGTGCGCGGGCTCTCTCTAGTTGCGGCGAGCAGGGGCTACTCTTCTTTGCAGTGCGTGGACTTCTCATTGCGGTGGCTTCTCTTGTTGTGGAGCACGGGCTCTAGGTGCGCGGGCTCAGTAGTTGTGGCACGTGGGCTTGGTAGTTGTGGCACATGGGCTGTAGAGTGCAGGCTCAGTAGTTGTGGTGCACAGGCTTCCTTGCTTCGCGGCATGTGGGATCTTACCGGACCAGGGCTCGAACCTGTGTCCCCTGCATTGTCAGGCAGATTCTTAACCACTGCACCAGCAGGGAAGTCCAATTGTCTTTTAAGCAACAAACATTTAGAGACAGTCAATGGTGGGAAAGATACCATGGCGGGTGCGGAGGTGGGAGTGATGGTGAACTAAAAACAATTAAAATGTAACTGTCTTTCAGGGGTCCAAGGTCAAGTGAGAGAGACCCAGCATGGACATACCAGAGATACCAGTTGCCATGGAATGGCTGACCTTCACAAAGTAAGGACAAGAAGCCAGAATGGGCTGCTTGGGTGGTGTGGTGGGAGGCTGCTTCCTGGAGGCCGCATAGTCTTGATAGAGGGAAAGATATAAGCACATAAGGTCAACAAGAGGTCGTTTGGGCGTGAAAGGCATTGGATCAAAGGCCCTGAGAATGGTCTGGCCATGGGACTGGTGGGGGAACAGTCAGACTTGCTCAGGGATAGGCTGGGTAGAAGACCTCAGATCCCAGTTTCTACTTTGTCAGCTAGTAGCTGGGTCACCTGGGCTAGGCGACCTCCCTCTCAGGGCATCACTGTCCTAGTGAATCTCATGGCTGACTAAAGACAAGAGTATGAAAATAAATGTGAGGAGATTGTGCAACTCCCCTCCCTTTCTTCTCCTTAATTTCCTGAAAATCAATTCCACGTGCCCAGTGGCCACTGGATATAAGATGAGGAAAGCCCCATGATCCGCAGATGGTCATTGGGTGTGACTGGCCAGTGTTACCCTCATCCTTCCCCTAGAGAACTGATTGGAGTCTGCATCCACAGGTGGCAGTGTGAGACTCTGTGACCACAACTGCACCCCATGACCATGCCAGGAAAATGAACCAAGTAGGTCTCATCTTCCTGTCATCCTTAAACTGAGATACGCCGTCCCGCCACAGAGTTAGGTACATGCTACAGCTGCTCCTATGACAAAGATATTCCCGTAAACAATGAGGAAAACTTCCGTACAACCTACTGTGGTAGGCTGAGTAATGGTCCCCAGAGAGGTCCTAATCCTTGGAAACTGTAAATATGTTACCTCACATGGCGAGGGGAATTCAAGTTGCACGTGGGATTAGTGTTGCTAGTCAGCTGCCCTTAAAATAGGGAGATTATCTTGAATTATCTAGGTGGACCCAACTTAATCATAAGGGTTCTTAAAAGTGGAAGGCAGAACAGAGATGGTAGTGTAGCAGCACAAGAAGAAATTAGCCCAACACTGCTGGCTTCGGAGATGGAGGAAGGAGCCTTGAGCCAAGGAATGTGGGCAGCCTCTAGAAGCTGGAGAAGGCAGGGAAACAGTCTCTCACCTAGAGCCTCCAGAAAGGAGCATAGCCCTGCCAACATATTGACTTTTAGCCCAGAGAGACCTGTGTCAGACTTCTAATCTATAGGACTGTAAGATGATAAATTTGTGTTGTTTGAAGCTACCAAATTTGTGGTAATTTAGGAAATTACCACAGTGGTAGGAACCTCCACCTACCCTCCACCTCTAATTCTCCTTCCTGAATTCCAGAAGATGCTGTCATTCATATGTATGTTCACTCATTCATTCATTCAGTTGCGCTTACATATACTCATGTATTCCTATACTTTAGGTTCCTAATTTGTAAATAGAAGTTAACAGTAGAAAAATATTTCATAGGGTCTTTTTGAAGATTAAATTAAATGAAACAAGAAAAGGGCTTAGCACGTTGACTAGCATGGTGCAAGCACTCATAAATGTTAGCTGTCTCTGCTATTTTTTTTTTTTTCTTTTTGTTCAGTCAGAAAACCTCTCTTGGGCACCAGGTTTGTCCCAGCTCTGCCTGAGCTCAGGCCGTGGCTCCTGGATGGAAGAACAGCTTGGGTGAGGGTCAAAGGGGGCTTTCTCTGAAGCCCTTCTCAGTAACTGTGTGTCATTGGCCACCTCTACCTACAAGGCAGGCTTCTAGATTCAGTCCTTCTCTTAGGCTCATGGCTGCCCTTGAACAAAACCAGGGTTCTCTTAGGGAGACAGGGAGATTGGATTTTAGTGTGAAATTACCCACAGTTGGTAAAGCTTTGGAGACAAAGGAAGGAAGTTAGTGAGAACAGGCAATAATCATTTTGGGAGTACCATTAGGTGCCATATCTTTTATAGGTGTCCTTTCGTTTCACCTCACAACCACCCTACAAGGTTAGTAGTCTCGTCCCCATTTCAGTGTGATGGGACAGAGACCCAGCCTCACACAGCTCATAGGTGGAGGCAAAATGGAACCTCTGGATTCCAAGTCTACTGGATTCCAAGTCCACACCCCATCCATCCACCACTGCCTCACCTTCAAGGTGGGGGGCTGCAGACGAACCCAGCAGATTGAAAACCCCATTTCTCCCTGCTCTTTTATTCTCTGGCTTGACTGTAAAAAGAGGTGTTTCCTCCAGCAGGACACAGGCTGGTTTTCTCTGGTCTTTCCAGCTCCTCTCCTTCAGTGCTGGGGGAGCAGTGTTGCTCTCAACACCCACGCCAGCCCTGTCCCTGGGCAAGTGCAGCCAACAGGAAGCATCCCACATAGCTCCAGTGCAAGCACAGTCATCCCCGCTGAGCAAGGCTTCCAGAAGAAAAGCTCTCTGGCTCTTGAGAAACCTCATGTCCTGCTAACCTTTCCTTTGCAGCTTCTCTGGGCTGCAGGGGGGGCTGCCCCTGGCGCTGCCTAGCACATGCCTAGTTCCTCCTCTCGCCAGAGCGTTTCTTGCATCGTTGAAGCCCTTTGAGCTTTTCTGTTCACACGTCAGGACAACGTTTTGCTTCCTGGGTGCCCACTGGATAGCTGAGCCCATCTTGTGTGAGCCAATCATCATGGAAAAACCCTTCAGGAGGCAAGACACAGGCGAGGGGTCCTCATGGAGGGTCCATCTGTCTGAGCCGAGATCTGTCATCAATTATCCTAACTGAAATTGAGGCACATTAGTAAGACAGTCAGCCGGCAAATAAAAGGGGGCCTGTAGCTATCATTTGGAAATAATTATCCAAGTAAAAATTGAATGAGTGATGAGGCTCAGTAGCTGAGGCAACATCTCTTAGACTAAAGCAGCTGTGCCTTTTAGATGCCCAAGGGTGCTTGATGGCAGAGGGAAAGCCTGCGTGTATCTCTGGGACCACGTAAGGAGGCACGGGCAGGAGTTTCATAATGTCCTTCCCTGACTCACTGCAGGCAGGCCCTCTGGGGCTGAGCTGTGAGCACTTTAACCACAGCACTGGAGACACACCGATGACTGTCCACCTACAGTACTCTTTCATCCAAACAGCAGGTTTCCCTGGCACGGGCTTGGGAAATTTTACACCTCAGTTAGGTTGGCATCCTGAGTCTTCCTCTCTCATCAGCCTTCATTCCCAACCACAGGATGGCCATGATGATTAGACAAGATGGGGTGTGTGGCCTGCAGATGTGCAAGTCACCTTCCCATACCCTAAACCTCCATCACTTGCTTTGTCAGCATCTCCTCCACGAGGACAGTTAGGTGTTCCATAGTGCTTCCTGGTTCTTCCTCTGCATGTTTATTTTTCATGCAGCTGAAATAGAATCCAAAAAAGAGAACAAAGTAAAGTTGACTAAGTACTTACTATGAGTGAGGCTTTGTGCTAAGGACTTCACAATAATTATCATATTGTTTCCCTAAGGCAATTACCATTATATTTACAGATTGAAAGTTTACAAGTTTACAGATTGAATACTAAGGCTTGTAGAGATTATCCTGCCCAGGTACAGCCAGCTAGTAAGTCTAGAGCTAGGATTCAACCCAGATTGGTTTAACTATGAAGGAAGTATAAATGAGAAACCTCCAATAATCCACATGTTTACCCTCAAGTCTTAGACAGTGGATGTTTCTTATTATTTCCTGGAGCCAAAACAAAATATTACTGCACCTTAGAAGCCCTTGGATAAATATTAAATTATATTTGATTAAAACTTTGATCAAAAAACCTGTTGCCATGTCCCAACATAGAAAACTAGAATTCCATGTATGAGAGATCTGGTGCCTTCTGTTAAATAGAACATTCAGCTCCCTAGAACATTAGGGTCCTGAACGTTCCAGATAAGAGAGTTTTCTCTATAATAAATGTAATGTATGCAATTTGGAGAAGAACTCACAGAATATGTTTTGAGAAATACTTGGAAGGTAGTGGTTACTGTATCTAATGATGAATGGTCTTCATTCTGTTCCTTCCTTTCCCTTCAATTTCCATGTCCTGTCTGGTAAGGTGGGAGAGGTATAGAGGAGGAACAGTATTCATGCTTTATTTTTGCCTTTTATATGTCTGCTCCCTTCATGGGTGGGAGGGGAGATGGCACAGGATCCACAAATCCTGGGGACCATAGAATGTGCCCTAATCCACTGATAGCCTCCTCTTCTACACTGGGCTTCCCATCTGATAAAGAAGAGACTTGGGTTAATCTGCTGTCAAGTCAAAAAGACCTTCTCTTGGTTGTGTCTATTGCATCCACTGCAGCTCCCTTTTTTCCCAGGAAGGGATGGTGAAAAGGGATCACATGTCCATGTATCATTTCATTTTCTCAACACAAATCCTCCAGGCTAGGGTTTCACCCAATTTATAGACAAGGAAACTGAGGCTCTGGACGTCTGAATGGCTCATCAAAAGCCATGTAGCCAGTGAGTGGTGGAGCTAAGCTTTAAGTCTAGGTATTTCGTACCCTGGCAGGAGTTGGGGTCTTGTAAGAGGCTACAGTTCTAAGTGGGGAACACCAGTGTAGACCACCCTTGAAGAAACTCTGCCCTGGGTGGAGGCGGGTGTCCAGTGGGACGTCTTGGCTTTGCCCACAACCTCTACCCCCTGCATCTTCAAGAGAAGAAGGCTGTTACTTGTATCACTCCAAATAAAATTTTACTTATTAAAAAAGAATACTTAACTATTAATAAGGCAAAGAGGATTGAATGATTGAATGTTAACAAAATAAACCCCTTAGAAATAAATGAACATCTCATATTGCGCTTCATTTCAGTTTCATGAGCTCCAAAATAGCACTTCAAGTGATTAATGTTTTCTTCATTAATTGTAAGTAAACCCAAGTAAAACCTTGCTCTTTCCTCTAACATGTTTTTTTTAGAAGATTGAGGGTAGTTCATTTCTAATAGTAACCTTTTGAAACCTGCTGTAGGCAATTCAAGGTGGTGGAGAGGGTATGCGCTTTGTTGAGTCAGGCAGACCTGGGCTTGGATCTCGGTGCTATGACTTTCTGACTGTGTGGATCTGAAAGAATGAGCCTTAGTGTCACATTATGATATGGAAATATTAATCTGAGCTTCACAGAATCATGGCGGTCTGTTACATTGTTGGCCCCCAATGAGCCAGGTCTCCCGGTGTCCATGTGCTTTAAATCTAGGCTGTGTTTATGGCTTGTTTTAACCAATAGAATGTGGTAGAACTTCCAAGAATACTAAAGTGTAAGTTGTTAGGTTTTCTAAAATTGTGATTCTCAACGGGAACCAATTTTACTCCCCAAGGGACATTTGGCAATGTCTAGAGACTTTTTTTATTGTCCCAACTGGAAGAGTGCTACCGGCATCTAGTGAGTGGAGACCAGGGATGTTGCTAAACATTTTGCAATGCGCAGGACAGGTGTCTGCTGTCCCCTCCCCAAAAAAGAATGATCCAACCTCAATTGTCAGTAGTGCCAAGGTTGAGAAACCCTCTTCTAAAGGCTTAGACTGGGAACTGGCCCTAAGTCTCCATGCAAGAAAACCGGTTACGTTGCTGGAAAGACCATGTAAAGAGGCTACCTGGAATTGATGAGACCACAGTGAGAGGAAGAAGCCCTCAGACTCCCTGGAGAGAGACCCACCACAGCTTCCTCAGCAGCAGAATACAGCCAATGAGTGATCATCAGCAAGACTGGCAGAAGGACTGCCCAGCTGAGCCCAGCCCGTTTTGCAGAATCATGAGCAAAATGGAAATGTTTTGTTTGTTTCAGGCTAAGTTTTGAGATGGTTGTACATCAGTAGATAACTAAAATGATAGCACATATTAAAGGAAACTATAGTTTTTCAACCAACGTCAGAGTCCTTAGGCAGGGGATACTGTGACACGTCACCCAGATTCCCTCTTCAGGACTCAGCTCGCATCCCCCCCAGCTGCTGGTAGTGTTGGTGGCTGACAGTTCACAGCCGAGTGCCTCTCTGGGATTTGCCTTCTGCTGAAGAGAGTCACCTCATCCAAGCTCAGAATGCCTTCCTTGGGGCAGCCTGCATCAGAGGACTGGTCCATGTGTGGGAAGAAAGTCGTGGAACCCTTGCCTTAAAGCAGGACAACAATAAAGTGTCATCTCAGTACTAGTGCTCCCCAGGGCCATTGCTGAAATGGCAACTGCTAAACCCCTCCCTCGGCCAGCTCCAGCTTCTGTCACCTCCTCCAGGTCTTAATCTTGAGAAAATTCCCCCAGGAATCTCCTGTATGCAGATCTCGGTCTCAGAGTCTCTTCCCCAGAAACCTGACTTGGAATACCTTCTTTTTCCCTGTCTTCATCCCATCTAGAAGTTTTTGCCTTAAGACCCTCAGGACAGAAGGTAGTTTGGCCAAGAGCATGTCCTGGGATGCTGAATCAAGCCATAGTCCCTGCTCCATCACTGGCCTTTTGGTCTCTGTTAAGTTTCAGTTGCCTTGACAACAAAGCAAGAAGCAAAAAGCCATGCCCTGAATGTGAGGAGAGATTCAAAAGTTTAACTGTAACTCTGGAAAACTTATAAATAGCAAAGAAACACAGGGAAACATATTAATCTTCACCAGAAATGCAAGAAGTGCAAGTTAAATCCACCTTGAGATACCATTTTACACTGACTAAATTAGCAGAACAAAGTAAAAATAAATTCAGATACACATTGCTGGTGACATTATGGTGAATATTGGGTCCTCTTAATCTGCCAGTTTAAATATAAATTTCTCCACACTAGGAGAAAGCAATATGGCAATACACAGTGGAAACTGTAAATATGCCCTTGCTCTCTGGCCCATTAATAAGAATGTATCTGAATAAATTTGTTTAAGAGAGGCTTGGGGATTTAAATTCTGGTCTCTTACATTTCACCAGGCTGAAAAACAAATGTAGTGTAAATAAATATGTGCTGGATAACAAGAAGCTAGAACATAACATTGGAAGATTGGGAGATATATATTACATAAGAAAAAAAAGACTAGTATTGAACACGTGGCAATGTTTCTCAAAGCGTAGCCTCCTGACTACCAGTATCCAAACTGCCTGGGGTTTTATTAAAAGGTACGATCCTGAGCCTGACTCCAAATCTCAAGTAGCAGAGTTTATTATGAATTGGGCCTGGGAACCTGCATTTTGAGTAAGTTTTCCAGGTGTCCTTGTGCCTCCCAAGTATGACAGTTCTGCATTGAAGCCATCCCTTTATGCCTTTTTGAGGGGGTAGAATTGGGAGGGACATTACCTTTTTCAAATTTGCTGTAGTTATTTTGTTTTTATAATTGTTAGGGGAAAAAAGTGTAATTTTCCTTGAGCACTCTGGAGAAAAGTCATTTTAATTATAGGTGTCATAATAGTTCCTCATTAAGGGGCATAGCTTACCCTCATCCACGGGGGTAGGTTAAGTATCAAGAGAGAAAAGTCTTGCACTGAGAAAGGGCATTCTTATCATTATTAATCTTCCTAGTAATAGATACGTATGATATATTTGAGAATCTTCCATTATTAACCATTCCCAGGTCCCCTTGGGTTCTGTGTCAAGCACACTCTTGGCTCCCAGCTTGGGAGGTTGGGACGGCTTCACAGTGGTTGGAGCTCTGTCTCTGGGTTTAGGGAGAGCTGTTCTGAAGGTTGAAGCAGAGACATTAAATCCCAAAGCTTAAAAACATTGTGCCCTTCAGTCTGGAGAGAGGAAGAACACCCGTGAGACAAGCGTGCCACAGAGTGGAATTGGGAAGATGGGCAGAAACATTAGATTTTGACCATGCCCCACCCCCCTTGCCTTGTGGTGTCATTAGCGCAAACTGAGCTAGCTGTCGTAAAACTAATGAATATTTCTGTCTCAGGAGCTTATTTTAACAACTGTATAACTAACTCTGTGCTAATCTAGCAGACTTTCAGGTCCAAAATTTAAGAAAAAAATGTCTGGCTTTATCAGAAACATCTTTTTTTTTGGTTGGTGGTTCTGCATGTGAAAGATGTTAAATTTATTTCATGTTATTCTGGTCTACAGATTGGAAGAAATATGTACTTCTATAGCAGGCTTAATTATATGAAGTGCTCATTTGAATTTCACTGTATATTTTTAAAATTAATTTTTATTAGAGTATAGTTGATTTACAGTGTTGTGTTAGTTTCTGCTGTATAACAAAGTGAATCAGTTATACATATGCCTATATCCACTGTTTTTTAGATTCTTTTCCCATATAGGCCATTACAGAGTACTGAGTAGAGTTCCCTGTGCTATACAGTAGGTCCTTATTAGTTACCTATTTTATATATAGTCGTGTGTACATGTCAGTCCCAATCTCCTAATTTCTCCCTCCCCCACTTTCCCCCCTGGTACATCTTTAAGCTCTGTATCAGAGGGATATTGGTCAGGGAGATTTTTCAAAGGTGAGCCCTCAGTGCTAGTTTATGATCTCTCATATAGAGCCCTGTTATTGATTGGAGGGATTGAAAGAGGATTAGAATGAAGGTACTACTCGTGTGCATGCGTGCGCACGCGCATATACACACACACACACACACACACACCATGAAAGAGCCTCAAAAGGACAAATAACGAATACAGTGAAAAAATGTTACAAGGTTATGGAAGGCAAACAATGATGCTGATGAAGTCAGATGAGAGAGGCAGAAACTTCCCTTTCCATCTCTGTCATGTCTCAAGAAGATGAAACAAATGTCTATCCTTGGTTATATGTGAGCTGGGACCAGGTCACTAGGGAACCAAATGGCTATAGGGACTTTGACTTCAAATGAAGTTGTGTAAACCTTGGCATCCAGAGAAGTCTCAAAGGTTTTGCTTTTTCTAACAAAAGAAATAGTGATTATAAAAGGACATTCCTCTTAAGACTGATTCTTATGACTAAGATTTCATCAAGTGGATTAGGGATAAGCATGGATAGAAACAGGCATTCAATTCAATCTCAAGCTTTATTTTCTTTAAATCTTGCCCTATTTATATTAGCATTTAAGCAGTACATCAAGAACTGCTAGTTAAGATAGCTATGGTTTGGGGCTTCCGTGGTGGCGCAGTGGTTGAGAATCTGCCTGCCAATGCAGGGGACACGGGTTCGAGCCCTGGTCTGGGAAGATCCCACATGCCGCGGAGCAACTGGGCCCATGAGCCACAACTACTGAGCCTGTGCATCTGGAGCCTGTGAGAGGCCACGACAGTGAGAGGCCTGTGCACCGTGATGAAGAGTGGCCCCCGCTCGCCACAACTAGAGAAAGCCCTCGCACAGAAACGAAGACCCAACACAGCCAAAAATAAATAAATAAATAAATTTATTTTAATAAAAAGAAAGAAAGATAGCTATGGTTAAATATCCTAACTAAAATTACCATTTTACTTTACTGGGCTATAGTTGCTTTACAATGTTGTATTAGTTTCTGCTGTACAGCAAAGTGGATCAGTTGCCAGATACCATTTTACTTTAATATTAAACTGTTTGTTTGATTGAAAAAACTCAAAAAACTCATTCCTTAATCTCTGGTAAAATGTGTGCCTTATAATTCAGACCATGGATCTCATAAGGGAGACCCTTTTACCCATCTGAAAAACCAAAAATAGAATGACAGTAATCATGTTACAACAGTGCTAAACTCTTCAGGTTATTTAGCTCGAGGTACATGTGAGTATGTCTTTTCTTCCTTCTTCTAAAAGAACGCAAGATTACTTATAAGTATAGATTACTATGATACAGTATTTTGAAAACATAAAAATCTAATTGAATATTAACATTAATTAAAACTAGGGGTGGGGACTTCCCTGGTGGCGCAGTGGTTAAGAATCTGCCTGCCAATACAGGGGACATGGGTTTGATCCCTGGTCTGGGAAGATCCCACATGCCGCGGAGCAGCTAAGCCTGTGCGCCACAACTACTGAGCCTGCGCTCTAGAGCCCACATGCTGCAACTACTGAAGCCCATGTGCCTAGAGCCCATGCTCCGCAACAAGAGAAGCCGCTGCAGTGAGAAGCCCGCGCACTGCAATGAAGAGTAGCCCCTGCTTGCCGCAACTAGAGAAAGCCCGCGCGCAGCAACAGACCCAATGCAGCCAAAAATAAATAATAAATAAATTTTTAAAAAATAGAAAAAAAACTCGGAGTGTATGATGATCATCTGCATTTGTTTTCATATTTAGCTATATGCTTGAAATATTTCCTTCTAAAAGCAAACACATAAGCAGAAAAATTATCTGGACAATATATAAATATATGGTAGATGTGTGTGTATATATGTACATGGGTATGTCACAGGTAGTAGGCAGAGCGTTTGTTTTTTAGGGATCAGCACATTTTTTTTTGTAGAGGACCAGCTAGTTAATATTTTCAGCATGGCGGGCCAGGCAGTGGTCTCTGCTGCATCTACTCAACTCTGCCATTATAGCACAAAAGCATCCATAGAGAATCCATTAATGATTGGATGTGGTTGTGGTCCAATAAAACTTTATTTACAAAAACAGATGGTGGGCCAGAATCAGTTGTAGTTTCCCAATCTGGTTTAGAGTGTAGACCAGGAATAATGGGTATCATTAGAACTGTCTTTTCACACACACCATTTTACTTAAGGAGAACCCAAGGCCCAGAGCGGTGAAGTGACTAACCCCAAGACACACAGCAAAGGCAGAGTCAAAACCAGCTTTCGATAGTGCTCTCTTGATCCCTGTAACACAGAGTGGAAACCAAAGTGGCAGCTCCCTCCTTAGGCAGAGTGGAGGGGGCTGGAGGAGGGAGTGGAGGGGCAGAAGAGAGTGACAGTGCATACAGGGGTGCCCCCCAAATCTCTTCTCCCTGATGATCACTGGGGCTTGTCTGTGTTTTGCCCATGTTTTCATTTTTTTTTTTTTTTTTTTTGCGGCACGCGGGCCTCTCACTGTTGTGGCCTCTCCCCTTGCGGAGCACAGGCTCCGGATGCGCAGGCCCAGCGGCCGTGGCTCACGGGCCCAGCCGCTCCGCGGCATATGGGATCCTCCCGGACCGGGGCACGAACCCATATCCCCTGCATCGGCAGGCGGACTCTCAACCACTGCGCCACCAGGGAGGCCCTCATGTTTGGTTTTTAATGGTGGAAGAACCACCAGGCAGGGAGGCTTGGACCTGCCATCCACTTAGCTCTGTGGCCTTGAAGCAAGTCACTGCCCCTCTCTGGTTTCATTTTCTTTAACCTGTAAAACAAGGGGCTTGTCTTGATGATCTTGAACTCCCATTCTGTTCTTGTGAGTTTTCTCATTCTTCAAGTGTATTCCTTTCAGTTCAGCATCTCCACCACCAATCCATGATGATTCCCAAGTTGGCTGAAACTTACTCGGGCCTTGGGTGCAGAGAGGCCCTAAGTTGGTAGCCCCCACCCCCGGGTGTCACCTGATTACATGTTTCTTTACTCACTTCCCTCAGAGCATCCCAGGAACCCTGATGACCTCATTGCTTCTTGGGCCCAGAGCTGATTACTATAATAAAGGTACCCACCTGCCCACAAAGCCTTTCTGTGTTTGGCTCTGAACTGCTGAGCTGGGAGTTTTACCAACTCAGTAGTCTTGCTTATAGATTTATCTATCCCTTTAGAATCTCCACTTCTCTCTGAACTTCTTCACAGTAAGCAGTTTTATAACAAACCAGGCCCTGGTTTCGGCATACACTGGGCCAGGTGAGATGAGCCCCTCCTGTGGACTTGTTCTGGGTGAGTGTGTTATTGCCAGTCCTCCGTATATTTTTGCCAAGGACTCACATTTTCCTTTCTCCACTCCAGGACTTGCATCCACTTAAGTTAATTTTAGTTAAACTCTAGTTCAATTTTCTTTCTAGAAAATGTGGTGTAGGAAATGGAGTACTGGACTGAATCTAGAGACCTGGGTTCAAATCCCAGTGGCATCACAACTTAGATGGATGATTTGGTAAGTCCTGTAACCTCTCTCAGCTGCCCAGGCATTGTGTGTTACTGAATACTCTCCAGGAGATTCTAAGGAGCAACCAGGCTTGAGAGCCACAGGTTTTAATCGTCTGAATGATCTCATTGATATAAATGCATATTTCAAAAAGGCCTTATCAATGTGTTGTGCTATTATTTTTGTTTATTTCTATTTAAAAGAGAGATACCAAAATCCTGTACAGATAAATCCCCTAGAGAAATCAAATGAATAAATGAATAAAATGAAGCAGTGTGATATTGTGATTTATAATAAGAAATATATTTTCGGTGTTTGTTCTGTTTCTGGCTCAAAGCTCCCCAAACCCTTGGAGGAACAGTGGGAGCATCTTTTGTTATAATATATAGTCTCTTGTCCTTTGTTCTTGAAATGGCTGCAGAGTCATAAAGGTGAAATGGGTATCTTGTTATTCAGAACGATTCCTTTTCAACCACACCTAGGTTTTGTTAATGAGGTGACTTCCATAAATCCCCTAAAGCTGGGGGGAGATCATTGGCAGCCCAAAGCTGGTTGCTGGGGGAGCCAACCATACGATTGGAGGGTTGGAACTTCCAGTCTTGCCCCCTGATCTCCCGGGAGGGGAAAGGGGCTGGAGATTGACGTCAATCACCTGTGGCCAGTGATGTACTCAATCATGCCTGTGTAATGAAGCTTCTATATAAAACAAAAGGATGGGTTTGGAGAGTTTCTGGGTGGTGAACAGGTGGAGATTCGGGGAGGGAGGCAGGCTGGAGAGGGCGTGGAAGCTACGTGCCCTTCCCACGTACCTTGCCCTATACATCTCTTCCATCTGCCTGTTCCTGAGTTCTGTCTTTCTATAATAAACCTGTAATCTAGTAAGTAAATGTCTCTCTGAGTTCTGTGAGCTGCTGTAGCATATTAACCAAACCCTAGGAGGGGGCGGTCATTGGAACCTCCTGTCTATAGCTGGTCAGTCAGAAGAACAGATGACAACTTGGGCTTATGACTGTCATCTGAAAGGGGTGGGGGCAGTCTTGTAGGACTGATACTGTTTCCAAGTAGATGGTGTCCGAATTAAGTTGTAGGACACCCAGTGGGTGTTGGAGGATTGGTCTCAGAATCTTAGGCAGCCCATCTTGCAACATATTTTAGTTCTTTGAGGTTTTCTTTGAGATACACAACCTGTCTAGGTTAAAGTTAGAGTCAAGTAATTTAACCACCAAACAGCCCCATGGGACTGTTGAATTGAATGTGCTGGCAATTTGTTTAATCCTGTGGAAACTCTGAGAGATGAGGTTGGTGGCCCTGTTTTTTAAAGTGAAGCAAGTAAAGCTTGGAAGGGCAAATCACTGTAAGGAAGTTCCCATCACTGGGAGAGGTAGTGATGAGATCAAACGTCAGAGTCAAGGAAGGGCTCTTTGCGTTAGATCTTAGCTGCTTCCTGATCCTACCACACAGAGCTTAAAACCCCGTCCTTTCAAATTGCAGATGACAAGGGAATAATACTAATGATGGCAGCAATATGACATTATCATCTTATGTGATGTCAAGTCTTCAAGATGCTTTCATGTCTTTTGTATTTTAGAGAATCATCGTATTGAAATCACACCCTCAGATGGCTACTATGAGTCCACCCTCAATTTAAAGGTAGGTAGAGTTTTACAAGTCTTAACGGGGAGTCTCCTAGGGAATGAATGCTATGCACACCTAGTTGGTAAGTTCTCAGGCACTCCCATTGTTACCCTGCACAATGCCAAGGAGGAGGCTGGGTCACTGGCTGCTAAAGACACCACCGGGGAAAACATAAACTTACCAAGTGACCCAGCAAATCCACTCCCAGGTACCTACCCAAGAGAGACGAAAACACTGCTCCACAAAAGCTTATACCAAAGTTCATAGCAGTACCATTCATGATTGCCAAAAAGTGGAAACAGCACAAGTGTCCTTCAACAGATGAACAGGTAAACAAAATATGGAATGCCCACACAAGAGAATATTATTTAGTCATAACAAGGAATAAAGTACTGATACATGCTACAGCATGGACGGATCTGCAAAAACATTATGCTAGTTGAAAGCTGCCAAATACAGAAGACTGCATAATAGATCATTCCCTTTATATGAAATGCCCAGAAAAGGCAAATCTGTAGAGACAGAAAGCCAATCAGTGGTTGCCTGGGGCTAGGAGGTGGAAAGGGGGATTAATTACAAATGAGCACAAGTATCTTCTTGAGCTGATAGAAAAGTTCTAAAATGGAATTGTAGTCGTGGTTGCACCCTATGTAAGTTAATTAGAAAATAAATCATTGAATTGCACACTTAAAATGGGTAAGCATTATGATATATAGATTTTACTTCACTAAAGTTGTGTTTGTTTTTTTTTTAGAAGCCCATCAGGAGTATAACAGCAAAGTTGGTGTGGTTCAGACTTTGACGTCTCCTTTTTCACCAAGACTTTTTGGCAGAACGTGGGAGGAAATCGAGCCCATGGGGAGTTGCCCCAGAAATTAGATTCAAGAGACATGTTCAAACCAATTTTCAGTCTATAATTTATATGAAGAAACGGATCTTCCCAGGAACAAGGAGGCTCATGTTGCCCCACCAGGGCTTCGACTTCCTGCGCTGAATAACCAGGAACCCGCTTTCTGGGTGTGCCTGGATAAGAACACTGGGTGACGGATGGTGTCAAGGATGTTTCACAACAGCCGCTCAGGTGGCCTGTGAACCAAACCACCCACTTACTGGCGATGCTGTTTATGGACCAGTTTGCTATTGTGTCTCAGATCCAGTGACCCTCCGCCTGGATGTTGCAGGTGAGTCATTGTCAAGTCTGTTCCTCTCTTCTCCCCTTTGCCACGTTCCATTCAGACAGTTACCGTTCTGTTCGAGCAGTCTTTCCCCAGCCAGGCCACCGTGCAGTATTTTAGGTGTCTTCATTCTTCTGTATGGTGACATTCCGTATCTGTCTTCTTGAAACTTTGGTGCGGTTATGCTGACCGCCTTCCTGAGGGTAAGATGTGCCTACAGGTGGCCAGTGCTCCCAGGACCCCTCAAAGGCCCTCTTCTAGGTTCTGGAGCTGCCTGCCACTCCTGCGGGCAAAGTAGAACACTTACTGGCTGAGTTCATTGGCTTGAACCTCATAAGCTTCCTATTCTCTTAATACGTGTGGAACAAACTGCTGCCTATTCTCAAAGCAGATTTAGTATTGGAACGTTGTAGCTTCCTCCCTTTGCGTGAAACCCAGATCCCTCCGGCTGACTCCGTCTCCTTCCTCATGGACTTGGATACAAAGACTGGTGTAGAACTGGGTCATCAGTGTGCTGCAGTTTCTATCCGTTGTGGGTGGGCCAGCCTGACCTGTGTTATGTCACATCAGCCTGACCTGTGTATGTCACATCACATACCTGTGTATGTCACCTCAGCCTGACCTGTGTATGTCCCATCATCACATACCTGTGCATGTCACATCACATACCTGTGTATATCCCATCACATACCTGTGTATGTCACATCATCACATACCTGTGTATGTCACATCACATACCTGTGTATGTCACATCAGCCTGACGTGTATGTCACATCATCACATACCTGTGTATGTCACACCACATACCTGTGTATGTCACATCATCACATACCTGTGCATGTCACACCACATACCTGTGTATGTCACACCACATACCTGTGTATGTCACATCATCACATACCTGTGTATGTCACATCATCACATACCTGTGCATGTCACATCACATACCTGTGTATGTCACATCATCACATACCTGTGTATGTCACATCACATACCTGTGTATGTCACATCATCACATACCTGTGTATGTCCCATCATCACATACCTGTGCATGTCACATCACATACCTGTGTATGTCCCATCACATACCTGTGTATGTCACATCACATACCTGTGTATGTCACATCAGCCTGACGTGTATGTCACATCATCACATACCTGTGTATGTCACACCACATACCTGTGTATGTCACATCATCACATACCTGTGCATGTCACATCACATACCTGTGTATGTCACATCATCACATACCTGTGTATGTCACATCATCACATACCTGTGCATGTCACATCACATACCTGTGTATGTCACATCATCACATACCTGTGTATGTCACATCACATACCTGTGTATGTCACATCATCACATACCTGTGTATGTCCCATCATCACATACCTGTGCATGTCACATCACATACCTGTGTATGTCCCATCACATACCTGTGTATGTCACATCACATACCTGTGTATGTCACATCAGCCTGACGTGTATGTCACATCATCACATACCTGTGTATGTCACACCACATACCTGTGTATGTCACATCATCACATACCTGTGCATGTCACATCACATACCTGTGTATGTCACACCACATACCTGTGTATGTCACATCATCACATACCTGTGCATGTCACACCACATACCTGTGTATGTCACATCATCACATACCTGTGCATGTCACATCATCACATACCTGTGTATGTCACATCATCACATACCTGTGCATGTCACATCACATACCTGTGTATGTCCCATCATCACATACCTGTGCATGTCACATCACATACCTGTGTATGTCACATCATCACATACCTGTGCATGTCACATCACATACCTGTGCATGTCACATCATCACATACCTGTGTATGTCACACCACATACCTGTGTATGTCACATCACATACCTGTGTATGTCACATCATCACATACCTGTGCATGTCACATCACATACCTGTGTATGTCACATCATCACATACCTGTGTATGTCACATCACATACCTGTGTATGTCACATCATCACATACCTGTGTATGTTCTGCCTCTCTCGTCTCCTTGAACTGCAGTTGACTCAGATTAGGATGCTTGACGCTTGCAGGGCTGTCTGCATGTTTCCAAAACAATGAGTGAGCTTTGGCTGTTCCTTGGGAAGGGTCTGCCAGTTCCTCAGCTCCAGCCCTGATCCCAACCCTTACTTGATCCATAGTTCTAACAGTAACCCTAGTCATAGAATTGGGTGAACCCCTATCTCAAATGCGATAAGAATACAAAACACTTAGCGTGATGGCTGACACAATTTCATTGCTAATATATTGTTTCACCTTTAGCCACATCCACAGTTTTATCCTAACCCTCATGGTGTTAATCCAGTCTTCAGATTTGATCAAAAGTCCCTTCCATTTGTTGAATGCTGAGCGTCTCCCATGTCAGAATATCTCTCGTCTATCTATCAATCGATTTATCTATAGATTTATGACCTATAAATCTCCAAAATCAATTTCTTCATTAGCTGTTTACCTATCTTCCATCATCTGCCTACCTATATCAAATCCAGGGTTTTTCAGTATCAGCACCATTGACATTTTGGACTGGATGATTCTTAGGGGCATGTCCTGTGCTTGTAGGGTGTGTAGCAGAATATTGAACCTCTGGTCACTAGATTTTGGTAGCTCTCCTTGCCCACGTCGTGTTGTGACCATCAAAAATGTCTCCAGGCAATACCAGATGTCCCCTTGGACGAGGGGAACAAAATCGACCTCATCTATCATCTATCCATTATTTTTTACTGTTTCTTTCAAGAAGGTACAACATAGACACTCTTCTCATTTTACAGATGAAAATATTGAGGCTGAGAATTTAGGTGACTTATACAAGATTACATAAGTATTAAGTGATGGACCTGGGTTATAAAATTAGATTTGCCTTATTTTAACACATCCATGTTAGCTTTCTCACACTGGACTATTTTAACTTAAACATAATGCTACCCATTTGATCCGCAGTGCCATTATTCTCAATTTAAAATCATCCTCAAATTTAAATCTGACTCTCAAGCCCAAACATATGTGAACGTATCTACACCCCACACCTTCATTCTAATCCTGTCCTCGACTCAAGGTGTAACCCTATTTCCGACCCCAAGTCTTAAGCATACACTTGCTTTCTAAATCCTGTTTCCCATCATCCCAGACAATGGGAGTGTTAACTAGAAGAGAGCGCTCCAGCACCAGTGAACCCACCAGAAGTGGACGAGCTCATTTGCAGCCAGGGACATATATACTGTTCCATTCTAAAGAAGAAGGATGCAAATGGTCCCTTCTCCGCTGATGCACTGAGTTAGTGTGCATATAGACCCTGGTCTGCCACAGACCCCCTGAGTTTGGGATATTTGGAAATTCCCAATAATAGAAAGCTTCTATTTGCCCTCTTCTGTGACACGCTAGAGCTTATAAATGTAACTTTTGAAAAACTGAGCAAATGAAGAAAGGGTTTTTTAACTGATCAGTTGGCTTCTCCACCCTGATATACTGGTTCAGCTTCTACCCAGTGGTTTTGATTTCTGCCCTGATACTCTGAGGCCCATTAGATGGCTGACAGCTTCTGGCCTCCATGTCCAGAATTCAAACAGGGAGAGACGTTGTTTTATAGGTTAACAGCGATGCTTGGAAGAGATGGCAACAAGCTGAAAAAAATTAATTGAAAATATAATCTTCAAATAAAAATACTTAGACCTTAGGCTTCCATTTGTAAGCAGCTTATGCTGTCTGTGCACATTCTGTTGTATTATTTAAGTATTTTCTACACCATTTCTGATTAATACAGCAGTACTATTTTCCAGTCCAGTCTCCTTAATAAATATATGTGTCAAATATCCGTTTCCTCCCCTGAATGCAAAGGCTTTTAATTCCCCTTGTTTGCATGTGCTAACTGGTTGTGTAATGAGATTAACAATTCTGTCTTTTTCTTTCTGCAGATTTTTTAAGAAAAGCCAGTGGGATCCCAGGCAAAGTTAAAAAGGTACCTTCTTTAATTTTGCATATTGTTAGCTACAATCCATTTGCTAATGTTTGTTTTATTTCCGTCTGTCAAAAGCAATGCCAAAATACGTTGTGTTTGCCTTGAGTTGGCTCAATTAATCCTCCTCTGGAAACAGTTCTGTCATTTCGTGTTTGGTTAAGGCCCCGATTCAGTAGCTACCAAATGGGGGTCATCTCTGCCAGTGGCAGCCAGTGCACATTTAATACAACTTTCTGGGAAATATCTGTTTGACAAAAGGGAAAGGTGGGGTAGCGCCCTTATAGGAATGTCAGTTTGAAGCCAACCCCATCGCTCCCTTGGGTACACATATGTGTGTCCTGGCTTGATCCTGTAAACCAGTTCCTGTGGAGCTAAATGAACCCAGCTAATGGATCACACTGAGAGAGTGGCTTTGTGGGGTCTCAGCAGGGGGCACACCGCCCCGCTCCCCCACTCCGGCCCCCAGAGTGCAGCCTCCATGTAAGTCTGATGATGGTATATTAGTCTGCTAGGGCTGCCATAACAAAATACTGCAGACTGCGTGGCTTAAACAACAGACATTTATTTTCTCAAGGTTCTGGAGGCCGGAAGTGCAAGATCATGGTGTCAGCAGGGTCAGTTTCTTCTGAGACCTCTCTCCTTGGCTTGTAGATGTGGCCTGTGTCTTCACATGGGCTTCCCTCTGTGTTAGTGACTTGTCCGTGTCAAAATTTCCGCTTTTTACAAGGACACCCGTCGTACTGGAATGGGCCCACCATAATGACCTCATTTTAATTTAATGACCTCTTTAAAGGCCCTGTGTCTGAATACAGTCACATCCTGAGATACTTGAGGTTAGGACCGCAATATATGAATTTTGGAGGGACGCAGTTCAGCCCACAACAGATGGTAACCAGAAAAAAACAATATGATGAGGTAAGAAGGGAGAGATCTTAGGCCAAAAACTATAAAAGCAGTCACTCTGTAGCGCTCTCTCTTTCTCTCCCCTCTCACGCTTCTTGCTTCTTCTTTATCGCTGAATAAAAGCTCTAGCCATCACCCCTGTGCAGTCAGCATATTTTAGAGAAGGTAGGCTTTTGAATCAGCATGTTCTGAGTTCAAATCCTGGCGTGACCTCTTATTAGCTGTATGACCAAGGGCAAGTTGTTTAAATTCAGACTCTCAGCTTCCTCTCCTTGAAATGGGGTTAATAACTAATCTAGCTGATTTTGTTTCCTAAGGATAATAAGATACTGTATTTGAAAGCCAGTGGCACACCAAGGTTGGGTAAATGGGAGTGGTCTGTCCTGAGTGCAGGTAGTAGGGGTGTGTGTTGTGGATAGAAAATTTTAAAGTAATAACATAATTGCCCTTTTAAACAGTGTCTGTAATAAAATACTCTTTCCCCTCAGGGAAGATGCCGCCCCCTGCTGACCCACCCTCCCCTGTCTGGAGTAGGGGAAACTGTCTGTATGTACTGCGTATTAGATGCATGTGTCTTACCCTCACCCTTCCCCCACACACTTGTGTCTTGAATTCAGTCATTCTCAGGGCAGCTTAGCCAAAGGTATTTCACATGACTGCACATCTTATTTTTTATTCATTTTACTCAGAAGTTGCCAAACCTCAGAGCTAAATTATATATGATGGAGGAGAGTCATCATTTCTTGTTGTTTTGAAAAGATGAGGCCTAGCAGTCTCTGGTTAGAGCCTCTCTCTTCGTTCCCAAATAGCTTCAATTCTTCCATCCAGCTTCCAGGACTGGGTCCTCTCAGAAAACGTCTTGACATGAGTCAGGAATTAAAATACACAATAACTAACCATAGGAGAAGTGTGTGTGGCTGGGGCTGTCCCTTTTATGACTTCAGAGCCCTTTCTGAGGTGGTACCCAATCCCCTGGCATCTTTATATGAGGTAGCTGCTTATGTAATCGCTATACTCTATAAGTAGCTATTTTATGTAAACAGAAGAATAGAGAGTTGGTTGGTTGTGCTAAAAAAATAGCAACATAAAACAGAATTCTGAATGGTACATTTGTTTTTTTTCAATGGATGATATCTGTCTTCATGCAATATCAAAAAGTCTAAACCCTTAACATGAATCATTAAACCTTTCCAGAGAGTATTTCACATGGGGATTATACAAAGCAACTTCTTCAGTTTAGATCTCCAAAGGTGGAGGAAATAGATGATGGTGTGTACATTGCATGGGGAATCTTGCAGTAATTAAAACGATGGCTTTGAAGCCCCTTTAATAAATGGAGCTATTTGATCATATGTTAAGTGAACAGAAAGAAGCAAAATGCCATATAATACATATTGAAAGGTTTAACAACAAAAAGTAAACACCACTAATATGTCTAAAAATATGTAGAACTTGGCACACACTCACACAGGAAGGCCTTGGAAAGAGCCCTTTTCTGTGAAGCGAGTGGCAGGTGTTGAATCTGCTCTGTCTACACTGGGTGTCAGAATCTTAAACCTGTATCCCATAGGTTTGGGCCTGACTTGGATTTCTAGAATTAATAGTACAGGTTGTATGGAATCTGAGGGTGAAGGGTGGGATCTAATTTAGGATTTAACAATGGCACTCAAAAGATGGGGTTAGCATGGTTGAACCCAATCTGAAATGAAAACTTTATAGAGATTTCTAGATGGCTGGCATGCCCATAATTCAGTTAACCTTTGAATATTGCAAAGCAGCGCCTTAATAAAAAGCTGCAACTTCTTATTAGTAACACACAGTAGAGGGTCTAGCCTGTATTTACTAGGAGAATTATCTTTTTGCTCAGATGGCTCATTTTTGCCAGCCAGGTTCTCTCCTCACACCCTTCTGGACACATAGTTTTGCCCTAAGGTAACATTTCCATGGGTCAGGCCCGTAATTGTGAGCTGCAGAATTGTCAAGTTTCTGTTACTAGAATCTGTTAAGTTGGTAGAATGTGAATAACAAAGTTGTTATAAAACCATGTTTGAAGGGCATTCTGCTTTCCTCTGTGCCCTGCCACGTGCAACCACATCTCCGATCTGTCGTACGCAGCTTCCTCTGATTTCTGCCCCCTCATCTGATTTCCCTTTGATTGCCGTGGGGTGTAGAGCTGTGGGGGGTTTTTGGTAGCAGCAATTATTTTTTAAAATGGGAAAGAATGATAAAGGCAACGTCTCACCTGCAGGGCTATAGATTCCATGCCTCTTCCTAAATACCACAGTTCGACCCTCCCACTAGAGTTAGGCTGGTGGGTCACTTCACACCCACAGGCATGAGGCGCCACATTGAACAACACCTCGATATGGAGGAAACATATCGAGATGTTACTAGTGACACCACTTCAGTCTTGGGATTATGGGAATATTTTCTTCCCTTGTTTTCCAAATGTCCTTTAATGACTCTGATGAAAAAGAAAAAGTTTTTGTTTTTTTTTTTAAACCGTAATAGTCTTGCTACTTTTTGTTTTTTTGGCCGCACCACATGGCATGTGGGATCCTATTTCCTCTGACCAGGGATCAAACCCGCGCCCCCTGCATTGGAAGCACGGAGTCTCAACCACTGGACCGCCAGCGAAGTCCCAGTCTTTCTTCTTTTTTAATGTGCATACCAAAGTTCTTGATATCATGTGAGATAATTCTGTGAATTTTAACACTTTTATCATTATACATGCAAAATGGAAATATTGCAATTTATAAAGAGGAATAACCAAAAATTTCCATTAAAATCATTACCATATGCTGGATGCTGGTAGGAATAACTTTCTAATTTAAAAATTTGAGCAACATATTTGTAAACTAAAATAAATAGAATAAGTAGAAAGAAATGGAGATTTTTGTCCATGATATTAAAAAATATGTGGGTCTGGTTCATCCCAACCTTTATTTAATCACTTGTTTATTCAGTCAACATCTTATATGGGCTTGGCCATCGGATTCACTGGTGAACCAAGTACATAGTCCCTGTCCTCAGGGAGCTAACAGTCCAGGTTAATTTTCTATCAGAATAAATATATTCTAGGATTAACAGATGCTAAATTAAAAGTGGAGAAAAAGAAAAACAATAGATTACAGTACTATATTTTGCATGCATGGAAGTATGTAGGGTAAAATTTATTTTCCATTTCATCCAATACATACAGACACATAGACACACATATGCACACACACACTCACAGTGTCACGCTGTCTCTACCTGGCTCAGAGACCCAGGATTTATACCAATCGTGAAAGTAGTTAGTCGTTTATTTAAAGCACTTGTTCTTTACAGGGACAGTTGACTCGCCTACATCTTGTTTAGTCCCACCGATATCTACTTACAGACATAATAAATAATAAATAAATGAAAGCAATCAGTGAGGACAGACAGAGTTCCCTTATATCTGAGGGGCCGTCACCCCTACAGGGAAAGGGCTGTACTGGGGCAAAGACAGGAAAGCCCTGGCAGCAATGCATACAATAAAGGTGATTCCTATGTTTTATTGAGTCATTGGTTTAAAGTGTCAGAGAACCAGACAGATGGACTAGGGGATGATCTCACCTTGGTCCCTCCATACCTGAATGGAAGAACACCTGTTACAGACTAGCAATTCCATGTGGCATCACTCAAGAACTTTTATAAAAAAATATAAGTCAAAGGGGGTGGTTGGGAAATAGTGCAGAACAAAGAAAGAGATAACATCACCTTGAAAATAAGCTGCTATGTATATACGTTGGGTGCGGAGCAAAACCTATGGAATGTTTGGTGAAATACAGGAAGTTGGGACCCCAAAACACTCTTTGGAAGCCTTTTTGGAAACAACTACAATACAGACTGATATGAGAACAATGGAGTGAGTGATATAAGAATAAGTTCCAAGGAAGCTAACACTCAGCTGTAGGGAGGTGAACCAGTAACTACCCACAGTGAAGACAGAAATGATGAGAAAGTCAGATCCAAGCTGAGTAGGATAAACTTGAAAACATGTCTCCAAACTGGATCCTCCCTTCCCTCCCTCCCTCCCTCCCTCCCCTCCTTCGTTTTCTTTCCTTCAAGACTGTCTATTGAACAGCCAATACATGTCAGAGGAATACAAAGCAAAAGATGAGAGAAGGATGGAGAGACAGAGAATGGATATAGCACACATGCGTTTTAGATATTTCTAAAGATGAAAAGCAAGCAATTGAAAGAAAACAATCATCAAGGGGATAATTAGATACAATTTTCTGAAGCCGAAAGGATCTAAATATGGAGATCAAAAATCGCCACTGTATTGTAAAAAGAGATAATGAAAAAAAGATCTATACCTAGAAGGGCAGAAAATGGAACAACTTGTACAGTGTTTTCAGAGAAAAGCGTGTGACCCAAGAGTGTTCTAACCAACTAAATGGCCATTTATGGGTGAAGGCAAAAACAGTAACAACAACAACAAAAAAACAAAAACAAAACCCAAAACTTCAAAAAGAAACCTACACTAACACAAAACAAAACAAAAAGCATATTGAAATTGAAAAACTTCCAAAATATGTTACCAATAAAATCTTATTTGAGGGAAAAAGAGCTTGAATACAATCTGTACACAACAGAGAAACTGACTTGAAATTTGTGACTCAAGAATGGGAAAACCATGGCATTAAGTGTGACTGTGAGAAAAGAAAACAATATAAAGTCAAAAGCTGGAAATATCCTTTCAACCTGAATGTAAATATCAGTATAATTCTCAAAAGTATAGTTCTCAGTTATACAGTACTAATATAATGGAAAATGAATTTATAAAGGGGACATGAAAAATAAACTGTTTCAATTGCTCATCTTACAAGAGGGTGAGGGTTGACATTAAATCTTACGGGTCAGAGAAAATTATGATCCAAATCTATAAAAGTCAACCAAAGCAAAAGTTTTAAAAGGGTGAGTTCCTTCCGAACTACTGGGGAAAAACAAGCAAAATGTAGCCATAAATAAATAAATAAAGTTAAGAGAGGTAATGGTAACAGTATGAAAGATGATATAAAACAAGATGGCCAAGTCAGTCAATAATAAGGAAGCAGACTCTTCATATGCATCTCATTACCTCATTTAATCCTCTTTTTACAGATAAGAAAACTGAGGCACAGTCCTTTTAAGTACATACAAAGTGCTTGGAGCAGATCTCTTGGTAGATAGTAATGGGGACATAATAGTAACTTGCCATGTAGGAGTCATATAGTGACTTGACTCTTGATATCTCCCATGGCCTTGTAGACGGGCAAAGCCCTTGTCTTAACCTGCCTTGGACAGAAGATGCTATCTAAAATCTGCAATATGAGCTTCTCATATTTTATCCCCATACCAACACAATGCTATTATGGCTCCACTGTCCCATTGAGAGTACGGGAGAAGATGGCAGAGGGAAAAAAAATACGTGGAGAGGTCCCCAACAGATAATAGTATTATTGTAAACTCTGAGATTTTACCTAGTAGTAACATCTTATTTACCTCTCATTTTACCTATGTTCGCAGAGTTCTGAGCTGACTCTATAGCCTAGAGGTATGCTTGCTTAACCAAGACATTCCACCCAGTAACCAGGAGTGAAATGAAGGGCTGACAGTTCACAGCTTTGCTTCCCAGAGGAAACCACACAGAGAGGGGTGCGCGGGCTGCCGATGAAAGGTGTCTGTCAGCATTTTTAGATCATTTTAAAAGATTCCGTATGATTAACAATATTTTCCAACAATTGAGAAGGCCAGATTTCTCCTATTATGTTCAACAGTAAAATCCCATTCAAGGCTACATTAAACTAAAAGCCAAAGAAGTTGAAAAATATTGGTTGCAAAATATACTACTGAGGAAATGCAAAAACAAAGAAAGCGCTGACAACCTTAGTTTCCAACAAACTTTATTCCAGGCCAAATAATATTAAAGGAGAAAAAGAATGTCATTTTACAGTCCACGGTAAAGATAAAATAGTCATGAAAATTTATTTGCCGAATGACATAGCGTCAAGATATATAAAACTAAAAACGTTAGAAATAAAATGGGAAATCTACGGAAACATGTTGCTTTAGGCAGACAGTAAAACACACCTCTCTTACTCAAGGCATATAAAACAGACTAAAATAACTAAGTACATAGACAAATTAAAATAATAAGACTGTTCATATATTAAAATGTTTCACCGAAGATTTATAAAATTATATCTTATTCCGAGCCACAACAGTAAGCACAGTAAATTCCTTAAAGCAGATGTTTTATAAGATCAACTCTCCAAATTTAACACCGGATAAATACAAATCAAAAATAAAAAGAAACAAATAATAACGAACATTAAAATTTCTCTCTAAATAATTTTGGGTTGATGAATAATAGGAAGTCAATTGCTAATTACTTAGAAAATAAAGGTAAGAATATGCCATCATAAACACATGTTATACTGCTAAAGCTTTACTCCAAGGCAAATTCATATAGTAAATCAATTCCTTATTTCATAGGAAGTAAGAAAAGTAAGCTAATCAGTCTCTTTAAAATGTTAGACTGAGAACCCAAAACTAACCTAGGGAGACTAGGTAAATGCAAATGAGGAAAATAAGAACAAAAATAAATTGAAATAGAAAATAATTATAAATAGAAGAAATAAATCATTGCAGGAAATGGTGTCCAACCCTTCTCCCCCAACCTGTGCCCCCTGTGTCATAGAATATCGAGAGTAAATAAAATAGATCAACTAGATCAACTTCTGGTAATCTTATTAAAGAAAAAAAGAAGAAAAGGAATCACCATTCACCCTTAAGGAAAATTAAAGAGATACTGGATAATTGCAAATACAGAGAATGTTTAAAAATAAGAGAATACAATTATAGTGCACAATTTGAGGTAAACACAATGATAAAATTGTTGATAAAATCAATTATTTAGGAAAGAAATAGAAATAACTGAAATAGGCTCCAGAAAAAAAAAAGTCCCACTAATTAATTGCATAGACGAGTAAGCACAGAAGAAAATGAAAGCATACTGTTTTAATGTGGCAGGCAATTTCACTGATGGGTTCTCTCAAACTATTGAAGATCAGATAATTTCTGTGACTTATAAATTCTTCCACAGCATAGACAAAATATGAATATGTATTTCTAAGCAATGCCACAGACTATATAGATTTGATATACCTTTCTACTAAAATACCTTTGACAATGCAAAAAGACAAACTAGCAAAACAACATAAATTTAAGAGAGGACTGTAGGACTATATGCTCTGAGTTTATGTAATAGATTTAATAGACTTCTAAGCACAGTCTCAAAACCAAACAGGCCCTACAGTTCAAATAATCTAGAGAAAAGTCTGAACCTATCAAGTTCTCTCTCTCACATACGTATTTCAATGCACATACATATGCATGTACTCTCTTACATGCACACACACACACAAATACAGAGCTTTGAGACTCACCCTCGCTGTCTAACCTTCACTTGAAGTCCCAGGAGTTTCACTGATGAGAATGGTAGGTGGCCATCCACAAACATTGTGGAAAATTTATTATAAACGTGGACATTCTAGAACCCTGCTCAATGCTCGGGCTTCCATTAACTTCTGTACTACTACTTGCTTTTAAAGGCATGGAAATAATAACCCAGGGAGATGCAGAAATAAAAGTGGTGGCAGGAGAAATGTTTCATTCTGGATTATTTATTTGCATGAGAAAAAGTAGCATAACTAATGGCAGGGAACCCACGTGTTAGAGTAGGACAAAATTAAACCTGACCCCAGTGAATGAATGGCTGTGGCCAGTATTCCAGGGAACCTGGGTGGTGACTATGACGCTGTTGACTCTGGCTCCTAAAAAGCATAGGTTTAGTTGTATTCCTCCCAATTTGGGATGAACAAAATAAACAAATAATTTTTAAAAATCACTACCCTGGCGGGCTTTGCTTAAGAGAAAGGAAGCTTTGCTCTGGAGACTCAAAGAAAAAGTGTATCTCTAAAAGTTCTATTTTCTAAGATAAGTTTAAAATATAAGAAGTCCAAGGCAAGTCCTAGAAACAGCCTCTGTGAAATAGAATCAAGGTGGTACATGAGAAGCAAGAGATTAAGATGAATGCAGAGGGGCAAAGAGAGTCCCTTGGGAGAAGAACAGAGCATAAGAAATCTCAAAGCGTCATGGTGGAATTTTAAATTTGCCTTGGAGGCAACAGAAAACAACTGACATCGCAGTGGAATCAGTGACATCCCTGGAATCAAAGATGTGGACTGAAAATGAGAGAAGACATGCTGTAATCTGCCATATGTTCCCACTAGGAGATTTGGAACATATTTTAATTTTACTTTTTGGTAATTCAGGATTCTCCTTTTAATTTCCAATTTTTCACTCTGCTCTAATCAAATGATTCTTTTAGAAGCTCCTGGGCCTACGTAGACTATGTAAACTTCTCCTTCTAAGCAAAAGTACCCCGGCCTGCTGCACAGTTCTTGAGCCACTCTTAACATTTCTCTTCTTCCTCACCCTCTCACTAGACCCCCCCAATGCTCATAATTTCATTCTGAGTGAGATCTGCCTCTCTTCCATCCCCTCCAAGCTTTACCCTTTAGGTGTATATGTCTTCTAATCAACTGTGCGGTAGAAAAGCAACTAACCAATTTTATTAGAAGTACGTGAAAAAATAATTGCAAATAGACAAATTTTTAAAATGGTGCTGCCTGAGGCCATGAAGAATTCTTCTTTGAGAGTCAGTTCAGAGGCATTATGATCATTATTTTAACTCCTCAGTGGGTTTTTTTTTTTCCTGGTTCTTCTGTCCTTATTCACTTTCATTCTACATAGCAGATTGATTTAGTTATTTAGGTGTTTGTATATAAAATCATCTTAATGAGTATTGATTGAAGCACACGTTTGTACAACTGCCTTGGAGGTATCTGTAGAATAAGGCCATTGGGTTTCTTCTTGAATAGTTCACAAAGATGCGGTGTCTGTTGTTTCAACAGACCTAGGAACTGTTATCTCAATTGTAGGAACAGTTGGAAGGATTAGAGATGAGGATTAACAGAGAACATTTCTTTAAGATTCCTGGGAGCTGGGATGAGCCCTCCATTCCTAGCCCCAGCTATTCTTGAACTCAGGGAAAGCCTGGGCTTGTACTTTCTTCCAAGCTTCCTTTCCTAGAGCTGAATGCAGCTTCAGAGCTGCTGAGGGACCATGCCTCTCTTCAGCCTTGAAATGTAGTTTATGTGGTCCCAGTGGAAGGAGAAGTAGGATAGCCTCTGCGTAGGAAGTGTCAGTTACTGCACTGGGACCATTCCCTCCAGCCAGGCTGCTTGACTCTTTTTATTTATATTTTTATTATTATTGGAATATAGTTGCTTTACAATGCTGCGTTAGTTTCTACTGTGCAGCAAAGTGAATCAGTTAAACATATACATATATCCACTTATCCACTGTCTTTTAGATTCCCATCCCATTTAGGTCACCACAGAGCATTGAGTAGAGTTGACTCTTTATGTGGAGGACTCCCCAACTTACGTTTCTGCCATCTTGATCTCTAAAGCTGCACGGGGTGGGCTGGGAATCTGCTTGTGGGACAATCAATTAATCACTTGCTCTCCGACACCCCAAGGACTAGAAGATCCCTCTGTGGGCATTTTTGGTAGTTCCCATTGAGATAAATGGGGATTCTAAATTTTAAATAATACAGCCTGAAATACTAGGTAGCAGGAAGGGCCGAAGTTGTTCTGGGAACTCTGTATTTTAGCTCTTTTGTTTAGTGGTTTACTAGGTGCTGTCATTGGGCTGGTATCCTTGACTTTATTTGCAAAATAAAGAAGAAGGAGAAGGAGAAGAAGGAGGGAAAAGAGGAGGCGGAAGAGGAGAAAAAGAAGAGAGGTGAGGGTCACTTTTCTCGAGAGAGAGAAGTTTGGATCTAAGCATCCACCATGAGTCGGCCTCCCCCCTAAGTAAGAGAGAAGGAACTTCTACTGTCATGCCCAAGCCAAAGACTAAAGAGAAAATAAAACAAAACAGACAGACAAACAAACACAACTAGTGAGTTTTTCTCTCTGGAGACTGTGAGGAATGGAAAGTCAACGTAACTCCCGGGCCATGAATCCTGACTCAAGGAGTATGACACCTGGAGTTAGGACTTTAAATGAGGAGGGAGTTTGGAAAACTATGAGTTCAACTCCCCATTCTGGAGAAAGACATGGAAACCCTTCAACAAATAACTCTCACTCTTTATGCACATTTTTCTCAGTCTGCTTCATATCCACTTTGGTCTTCTCCATACCGTCACCCCTCAAACTAGCAATAGTGGCTACGTTCTAGCTTCATTTTCTTCCAGTTTCCGGTTCTCCTTCTCAGTCCTGGGGGCTGGGGCAGACTTTAGATAGTGTCTCGGTCCTGAGTGCAGTTTGGGTGTGGAAGGAAAGACTCATGAAACGAAATTGCTTGCAAGGCACTGGAAGGCTAAGACAAAGCGAATGCCCCAGGGAAGATCAGGTTGAGAGGGCCATGGGCATAGCAGTCTGGCCCGAGCAGGAAATGGATGGCACACTCAAATTGCACCCTTGGAGGAGAGGGGAGAGGGGTGCTATGCCAGGAGCAGGACGTGGCCAGCTGGAGGAAGCTCTGCAGGGAGGGTGTCTAAGGCAGAAGCACCCCAATCTTACTCTCCCGCTCCTGAGTTTTTTGTGAGGGCGCCCCACTGGCCACATCCAAAGACACGCCAGAAGGCAAGTGAATCCCCTGATGCAGTCCCAACAGGTGAGCCCTCAAGGACAAGGGCAGGAGAGAGGAGTGGACTTGGAGGGGGTGCGTGGAAGTCAGGAGAAGCCCTACAACTTTGACCCAACTGCTGTCTCCCTGCATCGTGGCATGCGTCCATTGCAGGAGCATCAGTGTGCGAGGGAAGGAGTGGGAGCCGAGTCCCCTCTCCTGCTCTGCCCATTAGACAGATGACTCCAACCCCGTGCTGCCTCGCGTGGGACAAGACAGCCATTCCTAACAGAAAGCTCTCTCCAGGGCTTCTCTGGTGGCGCAGTGGTTGAGAGTCCGCCTGCCAATGCAGGGGACACGGGTTTGTGCCCCGGTCCGGGAAGATCCCACGTACCGCGGAGCGGCTGGGCCCGTGAGCCATGGCCGCTAAGCCTGCGCGTCTGGAGCCTGTACTCCGCAACGGGAGAGGCCTGCATACCGCAAAAAAAAAAAAAAAAAAGAAAAAGAAAAAAAAAGAAAGCTCTCTCCAGATAACACACCAATCCATGGGCGTACAGATGTCTCAGACTCAGGAAAACACAGAAGCACACTCTGCAGGACCACTGATAGCATGTTCCCCTCACTGGACTAAAAGAGTAACAGCAACTCATGAAACCCCATCTGGTTATGGTGCACGTACCAGAAAATGCGGTGATGTCTTCCATCATTCGATTTTAGTAGAAACTGTTTTCAAATGAAAGTAATCTGTCTTTCTCATGTCTGGGAAGAGTGGTTATTAACTATGGAGAAACTGTCTCTAATAGGAGGTCAATTAATTACTGCATTTTAGAGCTGCTTCTTGAAAAACAGCAATTAATTTCACTGCGTTTCTGGGTATTTCTTCTCCAAACCTTATCCTTTTGAAATCACTGTTATTCTGGGCAGATGTGGAGACTTGGTTATTTCTGAGGGCTTTCCAGGAGATCATATTCTGTTTGTTTTGTTCTTTTTAATGAATGAAGGGATAGAATTAGGTTTTAATTATCGCTGGCACCTTTTCACTATTGGAAATAGACTTAAGAAGACAGAAAATGGGAAGAATTCATACTGAAAGGAGAGTTGATAAATACTCAGAAAGACTATTTATCCAAACACTTCTTAAGTGACAATGCTATCTGATATGAAAGAATAGAATCCAAACACAATGTGGAGTATTTCTGTTTACTGATTAATATTCTTTGCACTTTCCTGGTCTATCTAATGGGTTAGTTTTTCTGTAAGATTTTTTTCTGGGCGAGAAAAATCAAAGACACTATTCTCACCTATTCCTTAACCTTTTAACTCAGGTTCAGCTGCATTATCTTTGACTGGGTTGGACCCTGCCACCCTCCCATTTGGTTTCTCAAAAAGCTACAGAGAACTTGACTGGCTTTTGTCCAAAGGGTGGTGAGCAATAATTTTTCATTGCCAAGTATCATCTGGCTGTGGGAAGTAGCCACATCTGGGTTTAGAGATGTAAGTTGGGCATTTCATGCTGACCTTGCCAGACCTTCCTGAGGCTGTGTGCTTTCAAACCATTCTCATAGGTAGAAACCAAGGTTTATCAGCCTCCGCACTTTTAATGTTTTGGGCTGGCGGATTCTTTGTGCATTGGAGCATGTTTTGCAGCATCCCCAGCCTCTACCCACTAGATGCCAGTAGCAACCCTCTCCCCTCAGCTGTGATGGTCAAAACTGTCCCCAGGCATTGCTAAATGTCCCCTGGGGTGGGGTGGGGGGCAAAATCATCCCTAATTGAGAACCACTGGTATAAACCCAACTATTTATAGAGATAGATGATACATAGACTGTAGATAAATATACATGAGCATATGTATTTATAGCCCAATAATATGAGGGTTGTGGTTTTTGGAAAGACTCTGTGTATTAGGTTCAAGAAACAGAACTGATAGGATATAGATAGATATAGATATGGATATAGATATGTAAGAAGAGATTTATTTTAGGGATTGGCCTATTTGATTATGGAGGCTGAGAAGTTCCACAATCTGCCGTCTGCAAGCTGGACAAACAGGGAAGCTGGTAGTATAATTCAATTTGAGTCCAAAGGCCTGAGAACCAGGAGCGCCGATGTCCAAGGGCAGGAGAAGGTGGATGTCCCAGCTCACCAAAGAGAACAAATTCTCCCTTCTTCCACCTTTTTGTTCTATTCAGGCTCTCAATGGATTGGATGATGCTCACCCACATCTGTGAAGATAATCTGCAGGTTCGAATGTTAATCTCTTTTGGAAACACCCTCACAGACACACCCAGAAGTAATGTTTTACCAGCTTCCTGGGAGTCCCTTAGCCCTGACAGGTTGACACATACCATTACCCGTCACGCCTTGTGGTGTGTGTTCAGGCACATGTGAATTTCGGTCCAGTCTTTGTCAAAAGCGAGCTCTGGGATACTTTCCTCATCTCTGGAGCCTAACAATGTTGACCCCATAGGTTTTGGTGGAAAATATATGAGCTTGCAAAGTGCTTGTTACTGAGCCCAGGATACAGTAGGGGATTCAGGAAAGCTATTTCCTGCCCACATGCAGAAGCTGTTAGTGCTAAATAGATGGATAGCTGTAGTGGAAAGAGAAAAGTCATTCCCTTCATTGACAGGTATTTCTACTCTCTTTGCTCTGTGTCAACTGGAAGAGATGTCTGTCTCTGTTTCATGTGTATCACTTCACATGAGATTGCTTTTCTTTAAAAAGTAAGTGTGTAAGCAACATACAAACATTCTCATTGCAAAACTTCAAACACCACAGATAAAGCTTGAGTCTCCCTTGACCTTTTACCCCAAGGTCACCCCCATCCCCAGAGGCAACCGTGAGCATCAGATTAAGGTGTTTCCTTCTCAGGTTTTTATATCATTATCAGTTTGCGTGTATAAACACATGTTTTAATCTTATACATAGTAATCTGTTACCTTTTTACCGCATATACTGTTAGTGTGTGGCTTATTCATTTTAATTGCTATGTGGGCAGTCCACAGTGTAGGGCCTTCAGTTGTTTCAGATTTGGGGCTATCACAAACAGTCCTGCTGTGAACAGATTAGGTCTCATTGGGCATTTATGTTACCATAATAATTGTTGAGACAGAGATGGCATGCATATTTTAAATTTTAACAGAAAAGGCCAGGTTGCCCTCCAAAGTGGCTGGAGCATTTTACATTACCAGCATTCAGTAGCGTCAAATCTTTTTTTTTTGCCAATCAGATGGAAACAAACAAACATATATTGTTTTAATTTGCATTCCACTGATTACTGTCCAGTGGAGTATATTTTCTTACGTTTGTTGCCTTTTTTTTCCTTTTGAGATTTGCTTCTTCCTTTCTTGTGCCTGCTTCTGTATTGGATTGTCACCTCTTTCTTATTGATTGTATGAATATTTTTAATTTTTTTTTTTGGCTGCACTGGGTCTCCATTGCTGTGTGTGGGCTTTCTCTAGTTGCGGCGAACAGGGGCTACTCTTTGTTGCAGCGCACGGGCTTCTCATTGCAGTGGCTTCTCGTTGTGGAGCATGGATTCTAGGCATGTGGGCTCAGTAGTTGTGGCACACGGGCTCAGTAGTTGTGGCTCAAGGGCTCTAGAGCGCAGGATCAGTAGTTGTGACTGCAGCAGTTGCTCTGCAGCATGTGGGATCTTCCTGGACCAGGGCTGGAACCCATGTCCCCTGCATTGGCAGGCAGATTATTAACTACTGCACCACCAGGGAAGTCCCTGAATGATTATTTTTTATATGTTCTGCATATTCATTCTTTGTTATACACATTGCACAAGAAGAGATTTTAAGACACTGCACAGTAAGCATTTCAAAGGGCATTGGGTTAAAAAGCTGCTATCTGGGATAATTAGTGAGCTTTCACATCTGTAATGTGTCCCCATCTCCTTGTCCCTGCTTTCCTAATTGCACCCCTGATGTTGGCTTTCCTCAGCTGCAGGTACCTCCCTGAACCTTCTCGATCTCTTGCATCATGGGCAGTCCCCCACCTCCGTGCCTCTGAGCTCGGAGGCTGTGGCCTGTGCCTCCTCCAGGCAAGTACAGCAGTGTTCCTTGCAACCTTCCCTTCCTCAGAGCTGCATTCCCAAGTGTGCGACACAAAACACCATCCATGGAATACTGATAACTGTTGTGGGCAAACAAGACTCATGACGTAAATTTGCAAAACACTTGGTTGAACCAAATTCATTACCTTTTCTCACTGCAGGCCAGTTTTTCCTCTCAGTGCCTTTACTCTGACACCCTGCATGGTGTCCCTCCAAGAGGGTATGAGTTAGCAGCATTTCCCAAATGCCTTTGACAAGACAGGACTTCTTTCCTGTGGGCTTCTCTTAAGCCCACATCACCATGGAGGATGCTTCAGGGCATTTTGTCGTGGTGCATGCAACAAGGATGTGGCTTGAAAGCTGTCACAGGCTCTTCCTGGAATTGGTTTGTGTGTGTGTGTGTGTGTGTGCCATGCTATGTCCTGTTTCCTTTGTGTTCTGTGGGTGTCTCCCACACACAGGGCATGGCATGCAGTAATAGTTCCATGATAGCAGCTAGATGATGGGTACCAGCAGGATAAATGTGGGAAGTTGGGGTAGAGCTCTCAGGATGGTGCTGTTTGCAAGTTTTCAGGCCTGGGTTTGATGAGCTGGATGCCTTTGGAGCATCTCCTTAGCCTCCATGGGTGGGAGTTTGCCTGCTCTACAGTGGGAATAATAATATCTGGTTGCCAGGCGCTTTTAGGCAAATTGAATGAGATAAAGGATGCACCAGCCTAAAGCAGATGCTCAGATGTGTTCAAACAATAATGTGTTTGTGGTTTGAGTCTTGGCACAGTGTGCAGTGTCGGGAAACCCAGAATCTCGAATGTTCTCTGATGCCCCAAATCCATTCATTTTTCAGAGACAGAGGTAGCACTTAATGTGGAAATAATTCGGAGGGAAGAAAACATAGAGGCTCTCATCCTTCCTCATGGTTCTTCCTAGGGGCATCCCATCAGTTTCCTGGTTTTTCTTCACCCTTCTGGAGCAGCAGCTTATCACACTTGGCAGTTTTTTCATCATTTCAGAATCAGCCCATCACAAGCCCTTGAGATACCTGCCCCCACCAGCGGGCATCACTTCTGCAGAGATCTGAGTCCTGACTCTGTGAGACCCCTCCCCCCAGAGCTTCCTAATACCAACCTCTTCTCTCTGTGTTCTCAGCCCTAGCAAGTGGTAGCTACTCCTACAGTTGGTTGAACTATCATGCCCTATGGTTCTCTTTTTACCCTTGCAAGTACCTAGTTATCAACTTTAACTTTTTATCAACTGAACAGTTCTTTGTACTAAGTTCTCTTGTTCAAATAACTGGGTTGGGTTCTGTCTTTAGAGTGGACCCTCACTGATAAAAGAAAAAGGATGAACAGAAGTAAAGAAGGAAGGGATGGGTTAGGAGGAAGAATGGGCATCGCTAGTCCTCTAAATCCATGTCTTGTGCTCATCCCTGGAACTCTTAGCTGCCAGCCAAGTCCTTGAGTGGCTGACTCGCACCCTCCTTGATAGAAATCTGAACACTCAGTGCGTGATGCTTCCCTCAAGCACATGAACACATCTACCATAGATTAGCTGGTTCATCATGATGTGTCTCTTGTTTTCTCGTGGGATTGGCTGCTCAAATGTGTTTTTCTTTAAGGTGATGGAAAGTCATCAGTAATTCATTAATGTGTTCTGGTGATGTTGATTGCTGTTATAATGATTATTACATGGTTGTATTAGGTTATGGGTATTAACGTTGTCTCTTTTATGGGAAACCATTAGGGAGCCACATACACTTCCCGTAGAGCCTAAGCCCATGAGTATGGTATTTGGAGTCAGTTATTTCATGAGCTCAAATGGAGACCAAGGACTTTTCCAGTGATGGCCTCAATAGTGTGTGCTCTGAAATCAGACAGCTTGGCTCTGCCTTCTAATTACTTAGACAATTCACTTAGCTTTCCTGCTGTCAGTGTCCCCAACTCTGAACTGGGGACGATGATGATGATGATGATGATGATGATAATAATAATAATAATACCTCCTCATAGATTGTTGGCAGATTAAATAAGATAATAGAGCTTAACATATTATCTTAGGGCACCCAATATCTTTTTTAAAAAATATTAATTAATTAATTTATTTATTTATTTATTTATTTGGCTGCGCTGGGTCCCAGTTGTGGCACGTGGGATATTTTTTTTTTCGTTGTGGCATGCGGGATCTAGTTCCCTGACCAGGGATCGAACCCAGGTCCCCTGCATTGGGAGTGTGGAGTCCTGACCACTGGACCACCAGGGAAGTCCCAGGATGCCCAATATCTATCACTGCTTCTGTAAACAGTTCCAGAGACAACAATTTTGAGCCCTCAAACCCTTCCTTCTGCCCCAACTCCAACTTTTAAGCTTATTTATCTCATCAGGTACCCATTAAAACAAAGAAGTGGATAGGCTATATCTTTGTGTGCCAGGGTAATCTAGAACAGTGCCTGGCCCTTAGTAGGTGCTTCATAGATGCTCATTGAATGAATGAGTCTATTGGTAAGCCCTGGGCTTTGAGATCCTAAAGATTGAGACTGAATCCACCATCTAACACTACATAAGCTGGATAAGATACTGATTCTCCGTGGTCCTCATGTTTCTCATCTATAAGCAGGGACAATATATATCTATCTTACTGTAGTGGTTCCCGAATGAGAATCCCTGGGAAGCTTGTTAAATAAGATGCATAGTCCCAGGCTTGTCCCTGGAGATGCTGAGTCAGTAAGTCTGGGATGGGCCCTGATGCTTACATTCCAACAAGCTTCCCGGGAGGAGGGGGGTGGTGCCATGTGGGTGCCCTGAGGCCCACACTCTGAGAAACACTGCATTGCAAGTTCATTGTGAGACCTTAATGTGGCTGCAGGTGAAATACTCCTGGCTGGTGTCCAGTCAATTTTAACACCCTCCCGCTTCATTGATTGAGAGATCCTTTGTGGTGGGGTACCTTCTGGATTTTATGTCAAGACATTTGGGCTTAAATGTCACACCTGCCAAAAGACAGCTGTGAGAGATTAGATAAATTACTTTTCAGGGTGTCTCTTTTTACCTCATATGTACATACAGATTTGAAGGGATCTTTTCAAGAGTATCACATGAGAAACTATGAGAAAAACACTCTGCAAACCATAAAAGGTCTTTCAAGTGTTATGCTTTTCATTTTATGGGTTTATTTTCTTTTTTATGATGAGCCCCTAAATCCATATCCTTAATCCTAAACCAGAAATGATTTCTTTTCGAATAGAGAATCATTTATAAGGTGAATTGGAGTTAAGGTAGCCCAGGGGACCCACTCGTAAGACACAAAGGCAGTGTTGAAAGGAGACACAAGTATCAGTGACCAGCCTGAGGTGACAGGTGCAGGGCCTGAGGACGGAGCAGGCTGGGACCAGTAGAGGTCTGGCCTTGTGCCGCTGCCCAGTGCCCCTCCTCCCGTCCCTGCTGAAGGCTCCAGTCTGGTCCACACCGCTCACTCCCCGAGCTCTAGTCTCCGTCTACACACCTGTCTCCTCCTTTCCTGCACTCTACAGGGTGGGGTCAGGGAGCCTCCAACACCTTTCTTGTCACCTCCATGTTTCTAATTATGATGAGAAAAGGCCACGTTTCTGGAACTCAGACCCTGGCAACTGTCTTTGATTGAACAAGAGCTGATGACAGGGAGAGTGAATGCATTTCTGAGTCAGACAGACTTAAGCTCGAATCTGTGCCCTGTAAGCTTTCTGTCTCTGATACATCCTCGCAGCCTCTGATCCTCACTCTCTTCCTTACCTAGAAGCTGCTGCTAAAGATAAGTTCCTCTCTTGATTGACATGATAAATAAATGGGAAAAAAGAGTGGAAGAAAGAGGCCTTAATCCAGCACCTACTGTGTGCCTGACCCTTTGGCTGCGTTACCCTGTGTGATCCTCACAGGCCAGTGCTATTGGGTTATCCCTGCCATCATCCTGTTAGAGCCAAGTGTCAGGAGCACAGGGATGTTGGCCCCTTCCCTTCACTAGGATCTCCCCAGCATCTAGAACGTGGCAGATGTGCAGTCATGCATTCTCCCTTTGGAAGGAAATGGATTCTACCAGAAATGAAAATATCAGCAATCTGCCAAAAGCTGCAGGCCTGGAAATGACAGAGCAGGAGCCCAACCCCAGCCTGCCTGCTTCTGAGGCCCTGACACTGTCATGCTCAGTCACGTGGGTGGCCCAGCTTTCAGGGCAGGGACAGGCTGGGTGTCCCTGCCACGCTGTGGACCCGTGGGGACCTGTGTGCTCAGGGACCCCTCCTGTCTCCCTTAGATCTTTATCTTCCCACTCACTATCTCTCAGCCTCACCATCACCTCATTAAAGTGCAATTGCACGATTCATCAACATTATAGGAGAAAGCAGTTAGATAAAATAAAGGGGAAAATAGTAGTATTTGCAAAGACGAGTAGTACTGAGCTTTCCACCTTATCTAGGGGCTAAATGCTCACATGGAGCCTCACCACCCTGACCACCTGAAATCCCCCAAGGGTGGAGTGGTTTTTTTTTCCGCTTCTGTCTCTTATATGATACACGATCTTTACGTTTTGCCCTCCGTTGTGAAATCTAACGGCATCATTTTCATGCACGGACACGGGCCTGCCAGCTGACAGTGGTTAGCAATTCTTATTACAAATATATCTTCTAATTCCTGAGCTAGAATTGTAAAGCTTTTCTATAGTGACACTGAACCAAAATATCAAAATTGCTCAAGCCTTTAAAGAAAGCGGCAGCAAAAGGTTGTGGAATGCCTTTTAAGTAATGCTGCAGCTAGGCTCTCCAGAATACAGATGGGATGGCTGCCTGAGTTTTCCTGTCACCTCAGATCACCCAGGAACTCAGACTCTAAACTTCCAGTGCCTCTGGCAGGAGTTGAGCAGAGAGAAAGAGAAGGTGAGGGGTAGGGGTGAAGAGAGAGGGAGAGGAATCTCTTTGAAAAGAAACTTGTGCAGAGTTTTTATCATGACCACTCTCTGAACATGGAGGGGCCTCTCTGGGGTTTGGAGCAGAAACACTGAAACAGGATGTGTCTGTCAGGTACCACCTGTAGGCCTGCGGTTTGAAGGAATCCTCCTCCCTCTTCTCAGGCCACGTCCACTTGGAGTTTCCTCAAGACACAATCCACTATTCATATTCCTCATGAGGGCACCTCTTCATTTCTTCCCTCCAGCCCTGGGCGGGCAAAGGTTTTAGTCTTTGGTGTCCCACACCCTCCTGGGCTTCTCTCTATCACAGAAAAGCCAGTGTAGACAATTGGGAAACATTCTGGCTTTGAAGCTGAGGCGAGCTTCTGTTTTGGGCATATGACTTAGGATATAGGGCAAGACATCTTACCTCTCAAAGCCTTCATCAATTCACCATCAAATGGACTTAATGATATTCACTGAGTGGAATTATTTCGTGGGTTAAATGAGATAATATGAGCATCAGCATGAAAGGTAGGGTTTATTTGTATTTTTACGTCTTTTACTACCTGTGATTTGGGGTGGCTCTCTTCTTTAGAAGATGGGGCTCCCTGGGGGATCAGCTAGATCCACAGCCCTGAGGATGCTGCTGGGACTCAGCCTCTCTTCTGATCTCTTGTCTCTGTTGATCTCTGTGTGCTGGCTTCTTTCTGCAGGCAGGCTTTCTCCCTGTGGTTAGGAAGAGGAAAGATGGCAACCCTCAAGTAGAATCACGTCCTCACAGCTTACCATTCTGCAGGATCAGGCTGCGGTGGAATGGAGGAATCTTTCCCCCACTGCGATCCGCATATGAATCTCAAGGAAGGCTGGTTGGCACGCCTGGGTCACATTTCCCCCGACAGATCCCATGTGGGAGATGGGATAGTACATGCCTAAGTATCGACTCCCTCTACCTCCTGTCCTAGCGTTCTGGAATGGGGGTGGGCAGTATGGGTGCCTATTCCCCCAGGACCACAGGAGCAGGGATAGTTATTCAATAGGTACAGACTGCTGGCACCAGGAAAGGGAAGGGTCCCTGGGAAGTCAAAACAAATAGATGTGCATTGCAAGACCAAACCCTGCTTAATAAATTAATCAACAAACAAATGCATGAGAGCAGGGTTTTGAGCAAAGAGCCCTGGCTTGGGAATAGGGTAAATTAAGTTCAAGTCCCAATGCCTCTGTTGACTCAGGTGACTTTGTATGTTGAGACCTGGCCTCTCTGAGGCTGGTGTCATGGACTACAGAATTTTCTGGTTGGATGAGAAGATCTCCAAGGCCCCTTCCAACTTTGCGTGTCTATTATCTCATGCTGCTGCTCTTTAAGAAAGAATTGTAGGTTAATTGGAACAGGGCTCTTTCGGCAGGCTCTGGAGAAAACCATATAGATATCTATAGGTTAAATAGGGTAATGGCAGGCTTTCCCTGACTCAGGGAAAGTATAATTTAGAAGATGAAAAATAAGTAAGACTAGCCGTCGTATTTGGGACAGTGCTGAGCTCTCTTTAGGGAAGACCACATACGCGGGCGTTCTGCCAGCTGACCGTGGAGGGTCAGGTTGCCTGGCAGGAGGGACGAGCTGGGGCTGTAAGGACAAGGACAGCACAGGGAAAGCGCACCATTGTTACCGTTCTCAGGATTAAACACAATTTGTTGGGTGATGACTTAGCCTTGCATTGAATAGGTGAGGAAACAGAGGCTCAGAAAAGGGAAGGAACTTGGCCTTGGTCTCCCAGCCAGGACTGGGGTCAGAGAGCCCCTGGGCTGCGTTCCTCAGGCCCCATGGAAAGGTCTGAGTGGTACAGGCCATGTGCTGGCTTTGGCTCAGGGATGGGGGCCCACCCTAATGTGAAGAGCCAGTATCAGGCTACTCGACGTTCAAGACCAGGCAAGAGGGAGCCAAGGGGCCCGGCCGCCCACCCTCAGCAGCCATCTGGGGGGGCGTGGGGGGCTGTTGTCTGAAGCCCAGAGCCCTGGGGTCCTTCCTGTCCTTCCCACACCCCTCCTTCTTCCTGCCTCCCAACACACATGACATGGACTCCGAAGGCCCGAGGAGGGCTCTGCCATCTAAGCACTTGAGTGGTGCTCAGTTCAGTAGACAGGCGGCTGTTCGTGGCCCGGATTGGAGCCAGAGGACCCAGAGGTCAAGGCCCCTGGAGAGGTCTGGGCCCTGTGCTGCAGGAGCTCTGGGCACTGCTTGCCTTTCTCAGACCAGCCTTGGTGACCGCTGGCCACTTTCCCCTGCTTTTGTTTCTCTCCTCATCTATGTCTGCCCCTCTCTGACGTTTTTTCCTTTGGTTCATTTGTCCCTCATGACTCCATTTGCTTTTGAGTTTCTTTGTTCGCTTTCCGCCTCTCCATTCATTTCCTTTCCCATCTGCGCCACCCTCTTTTCTCGTCTCTTCCTGTGTCTTTCTCTGCCTTGGATCTCGGTCTTCCTCTCTCTGCTGCCATCCCTGGCCCCTGCCCTCTCTGTTTCTTCCTCTGCAGAGCTCGGCTGGCTCCACACACAGCCCAGCACCCTCCCTAGCTCAGCCCCATCTCACCCTGGGTCTCTAGGTCCTGGGTGGCTTCTTCCTGAAGGCCCAGGCCTGGCCCCTGATGGAGAGCCTCCCCCTCTGGGCTTGTCCCCCAGCTCCTCCCTCTATGAGGTCCCCTCAGCCTGGAGATGTTGATGAAGTGCCCTCTTCACCCCAGTTGGGGGCCTGGCACTCTGGACAGTAGAGGGGGCTTCGGGGGCAGCGAACCAAGACGTGGGGGCTCAGCCCTGGCTCTGCCCTCCGCCTGGGCCGGCCCGGCTCCCCTCTGTCTGCAGGCTCCCCCTCCAGAGACTCCACTGCCCTTGCCCACCACTCTCCCAGTGGACTTGAGGGCTCAGGGGGAGGGCCGTCTGCATAGTGGGTCCTCAGTAGATGCCACCCCCGTGTCCCCAGCCATCTCCCTGTTGTATTCCAGGGGCAGCCCTTTACCTCTCCGGTCTAAGATCGTTCACAGACTCCACAGTCAAATAAGCATTTATTGAGCACCTACTGTGTGCCCGGTGTTGTGCTAGGTGCTGTCCTAACGCCTATACCTTGGGGAACAAGCTAGGCACGGCCCCTCTCATCACAGGGCTCATGTATGCGCAAAATCAGACAGCAAATGAGAACCGACGGTGCCAGGTGGTGAGGGCTCTGCCTGGGGAATTGCAAGACTCTGTGGGCCCTGGGGGTGGGGGTGGGGCACCCAACCAGGTCAGTGAGGTTTAGGGGGAAGCCTGCCCTGAACGATACTCTCGCAAGCTGAGACTGAAGGATGTATTAGATTTTCCTGGAAAAGGGGTGGGTATATGTGACGGGGTTTGGAAATTATCCCGGTGGAAAGAACAGCCGCTGTGAAGGCTTCAGGTCAAGGAGAATGTTTCCCCCCATCCCTTGTTCCCCAGGAGAACACACCTTCATCCTTCAAGATTCAGCCCAGCCGAGGCCCTCCCTCCTCTGAGTTCCTATAGCCCCGTCCCCGATTCCTCCAGGAGAGCCATGTGTTACTGCTTGACAGCCTGGTCCCCTCAGTGGACAGGGGCCATCTCTGACATCCCAGAGCCTGGTACCAAACCTGGGATCGTCAGTTCTTAGTCAGTGTCGTTGAGTTCTGATTTATGAACGGACGGAAGGGTGGAGGAATTTAAAAAGAAAGAAAGAAAAGATGACGGCGTTCTGGGCATGATCCAAACTCCGAGGCTGCCAAAGCTTCCCTCATCGCCCAGGCTCCCTCCAGAAACCCCATTTCTTTCCAGCGTCCTGGGGATTTTGTAAAGGCTGATACATCATTGTCTCCGGTTGCCAAGAACTCCTTTTTCTCCAAGAAGTCAAACTAACCCCCAAATATTGGATGCGTGTGTATGTGTTTCCTGCAAGCTGAGGCATGGCTTTCGAGAAGTAATCAATTCCCATTGACTGGTAAAATGTGACTTGTGTCCTCTTGGCCAGTTTTGGATGGCAAAGTTCATTAAAAGCAGGCACCTGGCAAGTGGACACCCCTCAGTGCTACGGTAATAAGGACTTATTATGCCAAGCAGCAGGGTCTGCCCTAAAGAGTCCCTGGCATGAGTTCGTGGGGACTTGCCCATCTGCAGCAGCATGTTTTGTAAATGAGTGATTTGACCACGGTAAAAATCCATGAGGAGTTTTTCCGAGCTTGGCCGGTGAAGGGTTGGGAGAGAGCTCGATGGAGAGGAGAGAGGGAGCTTTGGCCTGTGGTGGTGTGGAGACCCCTTCCATCCCTCCTTCTCCTTCCTGCTCTGACCCCCACGCTCCTGGCCAGAGATTTCTCTTGTCATCACTGGCAGCAAAGTGGTTTGGCCCCAGGCAGACAAAGGCACTGCTCTGGAGTCTTGTGGCCCCTTGGAGCGGACGGACCCACATCTCTCCCACAGTTGTTTGCTTTCAGAGGCTCCAAAGGCTAGAGCTAGGAAGGTATCCATTGCATCCTGAATTTGCACAAGGCAGCGGCTTCTGGAAGTCATCAACTCTGAAAGCAAACCGGCACAGGGCCCCCTGAGTGGGCAATCCAACCCAAAAGCAGGAGTTTGCTTTGAACTGGTGTTTATGGGGTGCCCATCATGTCAAGCTATGTGATGGGCTCATCCACATGCAGGCAGAGCTGCCTCATGGTCTTTAGAGCAAACACCAGAGCTGGAGATCATCGAAGCCCTGGTTTGAAAGCAAAGCATCATGTTTTGTTTTCCATTTTAAAATGTTTACATGGAAGTTCTAAAAGGTTATGCAAAACAAGTATTGAATTACTTTTGAGAACTGGAGCTAGAGGGTTAGGGAAGGCTTTGAATTTGTACTTAACATCCTAAATATGTTATTCATAAATTTAAGAAGTAGTTATTAATATACTTATTATAGAAAGTTTGGAAAACATAGAAAATAAGGCAAGAAGAATATGATACCTGTTAGATATGATTAACATTTCCATTTCATCCAATTAAACTAAGACTCAATGCACCCAAATTCATATAGATAAAAGATGAGCCAGGATTTGGCTCCGATTTGGCAGTGGTTTCTACCCTCCTGGGGTTTCTGAAAGTGTTTTCTGCATAACCCTTGGTCCTAGGAGAGCTTCCTCTAGAGGGAATAACAGGCTCCATGCTCAGATAAGAGTGGGATATGGTGGTTCCATGTCTTATAATTGATGATTCACAATCAGTGTGCTTACAGTATGTATTTGCTTATTAAAGGCTCTGAGAAGTCCTGTAAACCTCCCATGAAACTGCATTCCACTCATTTTGGAAAATGCATGCTCCCTCCTGCCCCTGCCCATCCAACCCTCTCCTTCCACTAGTGTCTCTGGAGTCTGTGTGGGCAGGTGGGGACCCTATGGTGGAGAGGAGGGAGAAGTGACCTCCAAAAGTCCTCACTTCTGGGAGGAACAGGGGGAATCTTACTGGCCCACACTTTTTTTTTTTTTTAACAGATGAGGAAATTGCAAAGGGGGAATGAGAGTGCCTCACCCAGTGTGATAGAGGAAGTCAGTGGCAGGGTTTTGACTTGAACCCCAGCCTCAAGAGCAGGACCTGGGCTCCTAGCAGATGTGGCTCCCCACAGAGGCCTGAGGTTCAGCTCAGGTGCTCATGTGAGGTGGGGCCTGCCTGGTCTGGCTGTGGAGTGGCGAGTGTCTCCAGCAGAATCTGATCATGAAGGCTATAAGGTTTAGCAGCAGAAATACACCAAGCTGCCTGGCTAGTTTTTTGCTTTTGCTGCATAGGAGAGGTCATTTCTGGACTTTGAGGGTGGGTGGTGCTGCTTCAGCCCACTTTTCCTAGCAGCACCCACTTTATCATGGCACGTAAGTTTGGGCCTCAGCTGAACTTGTCCTGGAGCCTTCTGGGGGCCAGGCTCTGTGCCCGGTGCTTTATCCGGCTCCCCTGCTCAGTCCGCCCAAAGGTCCTATGAGGGGGGCAATCCCACCTCTTTCACATTCTGGAGAGGACCAGGTTGCATTGTCATGGCCAAGAGCCCAGGCCCCAGAGCCCACTCCCCGCCTTCCATGAAACCATCGCTGACCAACAGCTTTGAAATCCCAACACTCTGAGTGGCCTGCAGGCATTAGAGATCCCCACACCTTACGTTCATTGATTTACATTTTCATCTTTTCCTGAGCATGAACTAGAGGCCAGGAACCATCTAGACATTGAATCCAAAGGTATTAAGACACCTAGTTGGGGACAATTGTGTAAAGAGCTCACCGAGGTAGTGGTGCTGATAAAGCTAACTTCCGGGTGCAGGCAAGCTTAGGAGGGCCTTCTATGGAAGGGACAGCTGAGGTGGATTTTGAAGGATGAGGCAGGCTTAACAGGAAGGAGCCAAGAGGCATGGCTTCCTTTTCAGTGGAAAAGCTTAGCTGAAGGGGGTGGAGGTGTGAAACAGCACATCTGGAGCCCAGCTGTAGAGCAGCCCGGGACCAGGGGGGATTTGGAGGGAAGGGAGTGAATCCAGCCTCAGTGGTGGGCAGGGGTCAAAGGCCAAATCTGGGGAATGGCACAAATAAATGCACATTCAGAAAAGAACCCCCTCTGCAGTGCAGAGGACAGATGAGAAGGCCCCCAGGGAATGGATGAGAGCCAGGCAGGAGACAATGCCCTGGTCCAGGGGATGCCTGGTCAGTGGAGCGGCACTGAGACTGTCATCGGAGGTGGGGAAGGCACCTGAGAGGTGAAAGCAAGGGAGGGTCTGCTCAGATGGGGGGCTGAGGAGGGAGGGTCCAAGTCAACTTCCGTGTCTCTGACCCGTGTGGTTGCAGAACGCAGACCGTGGTCTCAATTCCACGTGAGAATGAGCCATTAAATGCGTAACTAAACACAATTTGATAGCTAGACCTTTGGAAGTCTTTTCCCATACATTAAATCACTCATCAGTCATTTTTTAGGCATACCAAGGGCCAGGCAGTGGGGAAGGTCCATCCTAGGTGTAGATAATAAGGGAGTACTTTGTTGGCAGAGAGTTTGATAAAAATCAGTCAACTTTCTCTTATCACCTTATGCCAGAAATTCTAAACAGTGTCAGGAATAAAATACAGCTTTCTGGCAGGTAGATTTCTCCCACCACTCACCGGCCTTAACTTTTTGGTTTGAACCTTCAGCCTCCAGCCTTACTGGCTAGTTTAAGCTAATGTCATTCAGAGGGCCATGCACTTTTACTAGTGGGAGCCCTGGCAATGGGTCTGTTTGGCAGGCTACTAAGTCTGGATTGGAGGGTTTTTGAGCTTCTTCCTCAAGAATGTTTTTAAGGGCCTCACTCTCCCTTTATACATCCCCTCCGCAATCTTCAGACTCCAGAACAAATTGCCTTGCCAAGTGGGAAGACTCTCACAGCTTCTCGTCAGCAGATCTTCAGGTGTATTACTGATCAGGGTCTCTGGCCAGGAGGAGGCCCAGCCCTTCTCCTCCCCAGGGGAAGCACTCTTGGTCTCTTAAGTCATGCAGATGCCCCCCCGCGAGGGAGCCTGCAATGTTTGGCCTTTCTCTGGGGCAGCAACAGTGATTCACAAGGAACATGCAAAATATTGCTCGTGGTGGGTGTCGTGTCAGGGCCTCTTGGTATTAAGGCTCTAAATAAAGCCTCATAGTGAAGGGAGTGGGACAGGGGGAGCAACTGCAGGTGATCCTTCCAGAAAGGGTCACTGCCTGAGAGGGTAGAACCTGGCATCCGGCCCAGAGGAGGGCAGGATCAAGGCTCTTCTCAGATGGGGCTCTAAGGCCTGATTGTAAATTGCCAGCAGCGTCCTCAGCTATTCTTGCAGCTGCGAATCTCCTGCCCCTCTGCCTTACATTTTCATGAGCGGACTTGGGGGGCTCTGATTTTGGGGTGGGGATGGTAGTGGGGTGAGGGTAGGCCAGGGACACTGGGACACAGCACCTGGACATAGGGACACAGCATTCACCAGGAATCATATTTCCTATGTTCCTCCTGGACCAACCTGGCTGCCCCAGAGAAAGGTCAAGTTCCTACCTCTACTCTATGCCCTGGAGCAGTGGCTTGAGACTGCAGTTCTGGGTCTTGCCCAGCTCTCAGGTGTGTGCTTCCTAGTACATGCCACCTAGGTCCAGGTTGGAACTGCAAATGCAGCAATTGTTATCCACAGATGTGGGACGAGCATTTGCTGGCTGATGACAAAACCCTTGGGTAAGTCTGCTCTCACTGACACTCCTTCCAACGGGTCAGCTCACGTGAGGCCTGGTTCCCCTTACCGTCACCCAAGGTCCAGATTGATACACATTTACTCAACCGGTGGTAACACTTTGGGTGAAAATGGCATCTTATGTTGCTTGCATTTTTGCTTCCTGATTACCAGTGAAGGCGAATACTCTTTGATGTGTGTTGACAGTTTATACTTCTGTTTCTGGGAATTGCCAATTCAAATCCTTAGGTCATTTTCTGTTGGCTTGTTTATTTAATCTTTTACCTATTGATTTGTAGACATTTTAATATGTCCCCATCTTTAATCTTTTTTTCTCATCATGAATATTTTCTCTGTTATAAATTTTGAAAATATTTCTTGTAATCCAGTGTTTTGTTGGTTCCCTTTACAGCATTTGTGTTTAGAAAGCCTGACTTAACCTCAATATTAGAAATATATTTCTCTGTGGTTTTTTTTTCTAATTATTTGACATTTTTACTTGTTCAGTGTGTGATGCTTTAATAATTCTGGAACCTATTTTTGTGACTGATGTTAGGTAAGGAGGTGGGTAGGAATCTGCTTAGTTCCGTATGTCACATGAATAGGCACTTGTTTTCACACCATTTATTGAACTGTCCAACATTTCTCAACTGATTGAAAGGCTTCCTTTGTCATGGTGAATGTTTCTATACGTATGTGTTTTGTATACATATGTGTGGGTGTGCATTACCCATGCCTAGATCTCTATCTGTATATTTGCACTCATAATTTGGTTTTGAGGTCTTTGCACTATAACAGCAATATAACAGATCTCTCCTAAGTCTGTTTCGCTTAGCACGTTTAGCAAGTACATATCTAGTGACTGGACATAAAGAGCTACGTTTCCAGGGGTCCTTACCTTCTGAGAACTCTCATGTCCTCCTGAGTGGGCTGACATTGGACATGTTTTCAAGGCTAAAAGATTTATAAATAATTAAATTACCATCTGAAATCCTGGATTGGATCCTGGAATAGAAAGACATTAGAAAAAAACTGTTGATATCCAAATGAGGCCTGTAGTTTAGCTAATAATATTGTACCAATGTTAATTTCTTAGCATTGACAGTGATGACAGTTACGGAAGATGTCAACCTTAGGGGAAGCTGGATGAAGGGCATATTGGAAATCCCCCCATTACTGTTGCAACTTTTTAGTAAATCTAAAGTTATTGAAGGATAAAAAAGTTTACTTAAACATTTTATTTTATTTTTTTGATCAGCATGCAATGTTGATGCAACAATAGAGATGCAATCATAAGCTCCTCTGGGGCAGTCAGTGAATGTATCCCAGAAGGTGAAGCCTTTGAAGAATGTGGCTTCTGAAAGACTCTTCACCACTTCGGGATTTGGTCCTCATTTTTCTCATCCATATAATGGGAGAAAGTTGTGAAATGAAGCCCTTTCCACGTTTTGGAGATAGGGTTATTTGCTCTATTGGGAAGTCCCCAGGCTCAGAATTCTTTGAGCATCTGCAAATGGCACACTCAAAAGATGCTTAATGAGTTTTGCCTTCAAGCAGGCATAAGTCATCAAGTTGTAATACTGAAAGAGCGAGGAGCTCAGGTCAGAAGAAAATCCTTTGAATTGCAGGTCGACACACTGGCCTGCTGTGTGGCACAGCACTTAAGTTCTCAGCGCCTCGTTTGCTCAGCGGTAAAATGGGGATTAAGAAATTGCTACCTCTCAGGACTGCCATGACACTTGAACATGGTAATACATGTGGAAAGCATACCTGTCAGTACCTGGTGTGTTATCAGTATCTATGAACACAATTCCCTTCCTCACTTCCCTCACTCTTGCAGCATTTTAACTCCTGTTCAGACTAATATGGCAGCGAAGGAACTCTGGTTAACAGCTGAAATCTCATTTAGAGTTTGTCATCCTCTTCCAAACTGTCATATCACTCAGTGATTACGTTTCTTTCTGGTGCTGGGGACAATCGAGCAGGCGAGGTGCTTTCTCAATAATGCAAAATGTGATTTTTCCAGGATGATATTGCACGGGGAGGACATGTGAGTTGAAAGGAATGTTTAGTAGGCTCACTGTCACAAATTGGATAACAGGAAATAAAACAAGGCTCAGGCAGTACACCAGCAGTGTCAAATTTCTTAAAAAGCAGGCACGCAGTCTTGGCAGAGGTTTGAATATCAGCCCCATTCTGGGTGCAAAACAAAGAGGTAAAAGCAGGAGCTTTGGCAGGGCCTCCACATCACACAGACCAGGAGGGAGGGCACCATTCCCATACTCTGCCTGCAGATAGCCCTTCCCAGGGTTCTGCAGTATACCGCCTCCAGGGGGCGCTAGGCAGCCCTGGGGGCACATCTTGGCTCCCAATGGCAACTGAGACAAAATTCCTTAATCCCTCCAGGCTTGATGTCTGTCTGTAAAATGGGGACAGGATTAGATGAATCAATAGGATCTACAGCATCTGCTGCAATACAATTTTTTTTCCCACAAACTCATTAAAATTAGTTGCACAGAATCCATTGCTAGGTGAAATTCCCTATTTTTTTGGCATTGTTGAGACTATCTGAAAAATACAGCATATCGTACCAAAAAATGGGATGCACGAGGCCATGCATGGTATGATGTCATTTTTGTAAAGTACATAAACAATAAAAACTAAACTGTACACCTCCAAGGGATACATATATATATGCATATTGATGTTTGTATATCTGTGATGTATGTATATCTTGTATGTTGACAAGCAGTCTGGTGGTTTATGAATGCACGAGTCAGGATGGGACTCACTTCTGTCAGGGAGAAGGCAGAGATGGAAGGAGAGAGGAACACTCAGAAGGTCTCATAACTTTAGTAACAGTACTTCTCAGGCCCAGTGGTCGGACCATGAGGATGGGTTTTATGATTTTTTTTTTATATCTTGCATATACCTAATGTATATTCCATTACATCATTTAAAGAAACCCTAGATAACCACTCTGAAAACAAGTTTATGTTAAAAGGTTGATTGACCAAAAAAAGAAAACCAATCCAAAATACGTTATCAGTCATGAGGTGTAGGGACAGCAGCATAAAGACAGTGAAACTCCATGGGACATTAAGCTTCCGAGCCCATTCTGTTCACCCTCCTCTGGTGTGGCTTGCTTCCTTTCCTTCCCTTCCCAGGCGCCCACACCCTGGGCTGGAGCTTCTGGATTCATCTCTGACTGCTCTGCGCAGGCTCCCATTCTGCTTTCGGCTCTGTTGTCTGCTCCCTGAAACTCTTGCCCTGGGGCAGGAGGTGGAGGGTGTGGCTTTCACAGGAAGTTCCTTGTCTGCTTTTCTTTCTTCTCACTTTTTCCTTGTAAGAAGGAGGAGCCACACACCCTGTCCTCCAGGGTCTTTCTGTACATGGCACACCCTCTCTATCACCTGCACCTATTTTAATGGTCTTGTTACCTGTCCGTCATCCCCAGCACCAGGCGCTCAGCAAGTACTCATTTCCTTCTCCTTTTCCGTGATCTTCTCACTCTCAGTTTCTCCATCCCTACTTCAGATGGACACTATGACAACCCTAGGAGAAAACCAGGTGGTCACCCCCGCACGGGAGCTGGAATAGAGGAGACAGCCTGGAAACAGCTTCTTCTCCCAGGCTGCCTTGGTCTGATCGAGCAGACCACTTTGCCTCTGGGAGCCTTAATATTCCTGTCTGTCAAGTGGGACATCCTTTTCTGCCTGTTTTGGGGCCTCCTAGTCACTGATGGAAGGGAAAGTGCTTGGACAGGTTAGAAGCATCCTCCGCAGGTTCCAGTAGAGAGTAGACGTGTCTCCAGAGACTTGGAGCATCTGTCCATGCAGCTGTCTGATGGCCCCTGTGTCCCTTGTTGGTTATGGAGGCATTGGTGGTGACAGCAGTGCTTTCAAGTGCTCCCTCATGGCCTTGCCACGTTCACGTGCCTTCCCTTCTGCCCAGCTGCTAGGCTTCAGGGCGAACACCCAGTTCACAGCATGGGACCTGTCATCTGTGGGCCATGGGTCCCAGGAAGGTCAAGGCCTCTTTCTCGGGTTTCCCCTGGGAGCGGAGGGCAGCTCCTCTTGACTTCCCCTGCCTGCCCCTGGTGGGCTTCAGCCGGGAGTTCCCCTTGCACCACGGCTGCGACTCTGGACACGGTTTGCTACATATGGAAATCAGCCTCTGTCTGCCTGGGGAGCGGTTTCCAGTTTTCAGTTCCCAGAAGGTGCTGGAATGCAGACGGGTCTGTCTCCTGCCCCAGAAAGCAGACTGTGTTCACAAAACAGGTTCGGAATAACTAGTCACAGTTGGGAAAGGGGAGACAGCAAGGAGGAGCTACCCTGGGCTTGTGGCCTAAGAATTCCGGAGATCCACGCGACGTTAGCATTCAGGATGACAGGGTCACACATCCTTTCAAACTCCTACCACCACGCCTCGGACACCTCGCTAATTAGGCTGTGTTCCCCATGGGCTGTCATGTTCCTTTTATTTTTTCATTCCACCTGGGCCAGGTTTTAGCTGCAAGACCTTGGACAAGTGACCTCACCACCCTGAACCACAGTGGCATCATCTGTAAAAAGGAGAAAGGGCGCCTTGCAGAGTTATTGTGAAGATTAGAGCTCACGGGTGCAGAATTCACAGCAGCCTGCTGGAGACCCAGAACAGTCGAGTTATTCCTAAAGTCCTTGCTGTGTAGCATTGTTGTGTCACCAGCCCATAAAGCCTGACTTTTGGGGTACAATGTGGGTATTTGTTGATGGTTTGATTATTGTTTCTATAAACTCTAAAATCTTAAAATGGGAAGCTGGAAGGAGAAGATATTTTGAGCTGAAATCTCTGTTCTTTTCCAATTTATTTTTAAGATATACGGCATTAAGTAAATTTATTTCCTCCCTCTCTTATCATTGAGGTGATGCCACATCTGTCTGCTGAGTGGGCTCTTGAAGGCTGCATCTCCATACTTTGTTCATCTACTCGTCTGGGGTTCGTTGCAGACACCCACCGTCTCCTTGGGCCCCGGTCCTCTGGACAAGCGAGCTGCAGAAAGCCTACTAACCAGTCAAGTCCGTGTTCTTGCCTCTGATAGATGAGGTCAAGCCACACTTGGCATATTTCAAATGTGTTTTCCCTAACTTGCTACCTCCTAACAAAGAAAGAGACACATCACACCCTCATTAGCTTCAAAGAGAAATACTGTTTGTTTTTTTCTCCTTTTCTTGCATTGGCAAGAGATTTAGTTTTGCTTAAGGAAACACAGATGATGCTAATGAGACCACAGTGTCTTAATTTGCATATTAGATGAGATAAATATTGAGCTAATTAACACCTAGGATGAATTTTTGTTGCCTGGGACAATTGTTCTATGGTGATAGTGGTTCTCTGCTACTTACCCAGGAACAGAACAATTTGAAGAGAGAATCACTTCCCCACAAATACTTCAGGCCAACCGAAAATGCTCCCAGGAATTGTCATCCAGAAATTCTTACGTGAATTTGTCATAAATCCTGGACCTTCTTTCAAGTTAACCCTGATCCTGTTGGCAAGTAATACCAGCAGAAGGTTTGTCCCACAGACCGGAGAAGAGCTGAGTGGGGCTGGGAGGGGCTGGGGGCAGGAGAAGTTGGTTGGTCACATCTAGGGTTCTGGCAAAGAGTTTGTAAAGGGCAACCTGGGTTGGACAGTCATTTACTCTAGGAGCAGGACTGGCTACATAATTTGCTGGGCCCCGTGCAAAATGGAGATGCAGGGTCCCTTGTTCAGAGATTAAGAAGTTCAAGGTGGCCGTAGTTGAACATCAAACCAGCAGTGGTCCTTCTAAGTAGAGGGGGCTTTTGTTCTACTGCACAGCTTACACGCTTTTGAAGTTTGCCCCATCTGTTGTATATGAGCTTTGAAGCGAAGAAAGAAAGGGGGAAAATTTAAAAATAAGTAATATTTCACATCTAGCTCATTTCAATGAATTAAGTGAGTTTAGATGGATATAAATAAAATTAAATGGAAAAAGAATGCTGAGCACCAGGCCCGCCACGGTTCCCGCTGCTGCTCCCTCTCCCTTTCCTCTCCTCTATGCATCTGTTTGCATCCGCGAATCGCTGACTAGGGCACTTGATTCTCTTCCCACACCCTCCAGAACTGCTTCCCCACCTTCAACAATGCTTGCTCAACTTTCAACTTCCAAGTGTTAAGCTTTGCTCTGCCTTTTGTATTTTAATTGCTTTCTCTCCTGCTTTTAATGAGCAATCAGGGCTATTTCTTTATTGAGGACCTGCTGGCAAATTTCAAGCAGACTTGTGTGTATGAAAGGAACAGGTGAAATCCACATTCTCTGGCATGAATAGCTGTGGGGAGGCGTGGAATAACCATCTATCCAAGGGAAAATGTCCACTTAACTTGCAGTCTTAATTCAAAGGAAATGTCAAGTACTCAACCCTGTGCTTTGTGGCAATTGAAGAGAAGATTGGAAGGAGGGTTGGTGAAAATAACTGAGACCACAGCCACTGCAGGGAAAATTAGCTTAGGTAGGTGTGCGTGCCTGTATTTAATGCCCAGTATTGCCCATCAGAATTAACTCCCTAGCAACAAGTAGGCAGGAAATAAAGGCCGAAGTGTTGTAGGCTAAATTGAGAAGCCGTAAACTCATCATTACAGAGTAGTAAGGGGTTGTAGTTATGCAGGGCACACTGCATCGTAGGATTGCTCCCAAGGAATGGTCGCTCTTGCCCCACATCCTTCCTTTGTCTGAGTCATAACAATGTTGCCAGTGGGATATTAGTTTCTTCGAATTTCTATATTTTTCTACAACCACCTTAACGCCCTGCACTCAGCTGGCTGCCGATACATGCCTGTTGATTTGACAGAGATGCAGGAAGCCATCAAATGTTTCCTCCCTGAAGGAGTGGAAACCACGTGCCTTCAATTCATGCCTTTCCTCCTGGCTGGAACTCTTCAGTATGACAAAGGCATCAGGTTACAGAGGGATGTGGGGAATTGTCCTAGTAGTACCACAGATGTCATACATGTCCCAAGCTCTCAGAGACAGCTGAGCTCAATGATAGGAAACGTGACGATGCGTCTGTGTCATTTTTATGGGGCTCCCCTGTGCCCTGAAGGGCAAACTTTCTGGCTTAGACGTATAACAGCATTGCCCCAAATGGAAACAGGGCTTTCAAACCTGCCAATTTGACTACTTTGGTCAAATTGAGCAAATATTTTATGAGTTAAACTTTTTTTTAAAACCAAACCATTAAAATGACAAATTGTGACACTTTATAAAGACAAGCTCCTCACTCCCCCACCCCCCAAAGCAATTGAAAATGGTTTGCTTCCTTTAAAAGGGAGGACTGGACCTTTGGAAGGTCTGAGTATTCCATTATGTCAACCATAGATGTGGGTGAGTGACATGTCATATGTCTTTCTTTGTGTGTTGGTGTGCTGCTGCGGGCTTGGTGGTTTCCAGCTCGGTACTCGCCTTGTCCATCTGAGCGTGCCCTGGGTCACGTGCATTATCTCAGCTAGAACCGTGGACCATTGCGTTAGTCTGCTAGGGCTGCCGTCACAGACTGGGTGGCTTAAACAACAGACATTTATTTTCTCACGGTTCTGGAGACTGGAAGTACGGGATCAAGGTGCTGGCAGGTGGGTGGCTTCTGAGGCCTCTCTCTTTGGTTTGCAGGTGGCCACCTTCTTGCTGCTCCTCACATGGCCTTTTCTCTGTAGCTGTGCATCCCTGATACCTCTTCTGTGTCCTCTTCTTATGAGGATACCAGCCATATTGGATTAGGGCCCACCGGAGAGACTTTATTTTGACTTAATGACCTCTTTCAAGGCCAAGGTACTGGGGATTAGGGCTTCAATATACATGAATTTGGGGCGACACGTTTCAGCTCGTCATGATTATCAAGTCACTTCCCTTCACGTTACCAAGGGCAAATTGTTCAAGTGTGGAGATCAACCGAAAACATTTAAAGAGACTGGTGGGGCAATGATGCATTGTGGGGAGAAGTATGGAGATGTGCTTCTTTCTTTACCACAGCCTCAGGCCTTCTTCAGGTCACTGCAGCCCTCACCCCTTCTCCTGTGGGTGCCGTCTGCCCAGGGCCTGGCATCAGAGGGTATCTCACAGGCCTGGCTTTATCTGCCTCTCTCCTGCTGGACAGATGTTCACAGAGCCTCGGATGCTGAATTTTACTCTTTGGTTGATATTGTCGTCAAGGTTTTATTAGTGATGACAGAGAGAGATAAGGGGATGGAGGTAAAAAGATATAGAGACTCTGGGGGAAGGTTAGGCCTCTTCAGTGTTTTGTTTTTCAATTCTGGTCCTTAATCCATCACCCGCTTCTGCCTGTCTCCTGCCCCCTCTGTTAAAAGATGCAGCTTCTACAAGCAGAGAGGCCTCTGACAAGCAGAGAAAGAAAGACAACAGGACTTCAGCCTGGGCCCAGGTCACTTGCTTTGCTTAGCTCAACATTGCCCATTGGCTGTTGTCAGGCAGCTGGTAATTTACGGTCTCTAGTCAAGAAGGGTGGGTCAGAAACCACCACCTTCATCCCCCATGCTTGCTGGGTCCATGCCAGCGCTTTCCATAGCTTCTGTCTGCTGGGGAAGGCTTGGGGGCTGCCACCCTACCACGGAGCCTGCAACCCCGCAACTCCGGAGCAGCCTGTCTGGCACCTGCGATCTGTCCAGTAGGTAGCCACGCCCTTCTTCTGAAGGCCATGCAGCATGTCATGCCTTACATTTTGAGACCCAAAATAGCTGTTCTCAGTGGCAGTTTCCCCTTCCATATGGTTCTATTCTTCCATAGAGGTGATGGTTCGTGCTTGAAGAAGTCGTGCCCCAGAGGAAAAGTCCAGGCGAGGACAAGCAGGAAATGTGACCCCCACGACAGCATGGCTCCCTTCTCACTGTGCTCCAGTGTCACTGTCCCTTTAAGGTCCACACGCTCCTCTTCTGAAACACCCTCCCCCCTGCCCCCCAATTCCAGGCACATCCATCTCTGAGCGCCACGAGCTCCTCAGCAGCATCTCTGGGGCAGACCTGCTTACCCTGTGCAGACAGTCTTTGGGGCAGAGCTTCTGTCATTGCACCTGACCTTCAGAATCCAGCACGGAGCTGTGCACACACAGTTACTCAGCAAGTAATGTATCAAATGAGCAGGGTGACGATGGACGACAACTAACAGGGCTCTTGCCCCTCCTACACCTGCTTCGGTGCGACTGCTTCGGGGGGCCCACTGCCCCCAGCTCCACAGTTCACTCCTTCCTCTGTATAGCCTTGCACATTTGTCTTTTATGTGCATATTACATAGTAATTATATTTCTTTGTTTACCTATCACTCTCTCCACCCTAGCAGAATATGACCCATTCTCCTTGGTATTTTCCAAACCTAGAGCTAAGTGTGGCCCTGGGAAGGCACCATGACGTGACATGACATGACTGTTGAACTGAATTACACTTAACTAGAAGAGAAATCATGTTGCTTAAAGTATGCTGGATCTGGCTCTGGCTACTTTAGCAGCAGTGACTTAATTTAGTCTCATTATTTATGAAGCAAGTGCTATGCTGAGGCAGGGTCCTGGGCATTACACACGAAACAAATGCATGCTTGTCGAATTGCTTTCATGGACTAGCAATTTTCAAAGAGGTTACCTCTCTACAGCCCACTCGAATCAGATCAGGGGATGTGTCTGTTTTGTTCACTGCTCAGTTGAACAAAACAGTGCCTACCTCAGTGACTGGCAAATAAGGCACTCCGTAATATTCATAGACTAAATGAATGAAGAACCTGTGAGATAGATAGTATTGTAGCATTTTATGGAGAAGTTAAATCACTTGCTAAAGGTCATTCAGCTGTTACCTGGCAGAACCACGATTCAAATCTGGTCTGTTTGACTCCAGAGGACATGGTATCTCCACGTCCCCCATCCTCTCCCTGTCTTGCACGACGACAGTGTTTCCATTGTCATCAATTGAGAGTACAGATGCTGTCATATAAAATGGGCCATGCTTGTGATGCAGGGAAAGTTCTAGGTGGGACTGGAGGAAGTGTGGGTTATTATTGTTATAAATTATCTTGTTTTTCTGCAAAACACCAGAGGAGGACTCAAAAGAAGGTGGTCATTAGCTGGGTCTGGTAGAATTACAGGTTTGTAACCTTCACATGATGGTCAGCAGAGGAACCTGCAAGGTGAATGCCAGGCCTGTAGGAGAGGAAGAGTGGGCCTTGACCACCCCTTGTTTGCCTGAGGAGATTAATTCAGGCAACTTATATCAAGTACCTAGGCTGGGCCTGGATCCTGGAATGGACAAAGCGGGTCTTGTACCCTTGACTAACTCGTGACCTACTCAGGGAAACAGAATCATGTTCTGCTCACCGCAACTTGGCCATGGGGTGGGGCAATGGTCACTGTACAGCCCTGTTATATGGGGTCATCTAGTGGTGTGGTGGCATTGTTCATGATCTGGATATTTCTCTGGGAGAGAGTCTCAGGTTTGTGGGTGTTTATTGGCCAAGGTCTGATGAAGAGAGCCTTTGTTTTTCACCGAAGTAATCACCTCTAAAGGAGTGGGAACTCAGCTCCTGTCATCAGCCCAGAGCCGAGGAGAAATTAAAGGTTCTGATCTGCAGTTGATCAACTCTTAAAGTCACGGTGTGGGGGTGTTTCTGAGCTTTGTCTGTTTTTTTGTTTGGATTTGTTTAATATTTGCCTTATTGGTGGGAATGGTCCTTATTGGTCCTTCATTTAAGACACATGGGAAGTGCTTCCTGATGATTTATGCCGGGGAGGGTCCAATCTCTGGGATAGAAACCAGGTGCTCTTTGGGGAGCATTAAAGTGACATTATTGTGAAATACTTATGCTAATGAATAGCTCGAGTCATCACTCCTGGGCTGATGGCTCAGGAGTAGCTGTCACTGCCCGAGGAGCAGGTTACGATGGCAGCCTCCTCTGTGTCGATGCTCCCTGACCTTTAATGAAAAGGCAAGAGACAGGACAGACGCTCAGTTATTTATCCCCAGTTATGGATCTGCTGTTTTTAATATTTTAACATGTTTACTTAATCCCACTGCAATCTCTGCAAGGAGCCATGATTATCCCCATTCTAGAGATGAGGAATCGGAAGCTCAGAAAGCTCAAGTGAGTTGCCTGAGGTCACACAGCTTGTCAGAGGTCTAGCTTGCTTCATCTGGTTGGCAAATTGGTGTCTCTCTTCTCTATAATGCATTTTCCCTCCTAGACTTTAGAATTCCACTCACTGGCTTTCAAGATGGCTTGTTGTACCTTTTCTATGACAGTTGGAAAGATAAAGGACTGAGAAAGAGTTGGGTCTCATCTGACCTATGAGGTGAGGTGGGCTTCTGTAAGCCTCTCATCCCCCTGGCTAGGCAGGCCTGGTGTATAAAGACTCCTCAGGAGCCTGAATACCAGGGCCTGGTGGGGAGGATGCGTGCAGTCACTGTGCACTAACCATTATCCTATAGACCTTATATGGGCTCCTGTTTGTCACGGGCAGAGCAGCCCAATGTGGTTTATACTATTACTTGCATTTTACGGAGGATGAAATGGAGATATAACGATGACAAACGAGTTACCCAACATCATTTGACAACCAGGAGACAGGGCAGGGATTTTAAACCACTGGCTTCTAACTCCAAAATCCATACTTTTTCAATTAGGTCACCATGTCTCCTAGTCAGGGGCAAATGGGAAAGTACAGAAACACTGAGGGAAAGTGAATGAGGGTGACGGGAAACGAGCAGTTGTATTTGGGAGGGGACAGCGTGTGGGGGATGCCATCCTGTGTGAGAGCCGTCGGGGCACAGGACGTGGGCCTGCAGGGTGGGCGGAGCTGGCCTTGGCTGTGCCAGTCTGTGCTGAGCAAACCCTTGTAGTTGCCCAGCGTAGGGGCAGGGGGCAAACTTCAGGTGTGGAGAGAGGGTTAAAGAGGCCTTCTCACCCTCTGTGTGGTACATTCAAAAAGACTGAGCTAAAAATAATGGGTGGGCTCCCCCGGTGGCGCAGTGGTTGAGAGTCTGCCTGCCGATGCAGGGGACACGGGTTCGTGCCCCGGTCTGGGAAGATCCCACATGCCACGGAGCGGCTGGGCCCGTGAGCCATGGCCGCTGAGCCTGTGCGTCCGGAGCCTGTGCCCCGCAACGGGAGAGGCCACAACAGTGAGAGGCCCGCGTACCGCAAAAAAAAAAAAATAATAAAAATAAAAATAAAAATAATGGGTATCCTTTCTTTGAGATTTATATGTACCCCTTGCATGAAATTAACAAAGATGAAACCAACATTGTATTTGCCTTAAATATTCTCCTCACTTCAAACTGTTATTCTCCCTTCCAATATCTTGAGACAGATGTGGGCGGGGCCGGGGATGTGTGTGTTTTTATTTTGTTTTGTTTCACAATAGCCTGATAGCCTGCAATGAAGCCAACTCTGGTTAGAAAGAGACATTTTTGTTCCACATCAAAAAGTGTGAATGAGAAAGCAGGAGAGTCTATTTTATGTTCTTTTATGACTGATATTTGGACAAGGTGACCACAGCCAAGTTTGTAGCTAATGACGGAAAGGGGAAGTTTAATAGTGTTACACAGGCTGGGTCGTGGCTCTGTGAAGGGAAGTTTAGTGTTACCTACCCTACCTCTCCTCTGGGCTTTTGATAGCAAACACGAAGTGACTCGTGTTAGTAAATAGGGTTTAACAATGATGAGGTAAAAGTGGAAGTTTACCCCAGGGCTCGTGTTGTAGCCATAGTTGCTGCACGATCCTGAGGTTAGACTGTAAATATCGGGACCTCACAGGTTGGGCTTAGAACAAGTTCTCAACTAATAAGCAAACTTGAAGAGTTAGGAACATGATTCCTGTAGCCAGAAGTAGACAGTCTGGTGCATATAGACCATGGGGAACAAGCATCGCGGGGGCACCCGTTTACTCTTTCAAAGCATATTTATTGAGGGTCTACTAGAGAGGGGCTAAAGATGCATTTTCCTCTTGGAGCCCACATTCTAAAAGCTGGTGATCTGGGCCAAATGATCATTGCACTATTTACAATAGCCAAGATGTGAAAGAAACCTAAGTGTCCATCGACAGAGGAATGGATAAAAAAGATGTGGTATCTATACACAATGGACTATTACTCAGCCATGAAAAAGAATGAAATAATGTCATTTGCAACAACATGGATGGACCTAGAGATTATCATACTAAGTGAAGTAAGGCAGACAAAGACAAATATCATATGATATCACTTATATGTGACATCTGAAAAAATGATACAACTGAATTTATTTACAAAACAAATAGACTCATAGACATGGAAAACAAACTTATGGTTACCAAAGGGAATAACAGTGGGTTGGGGAGGGGGGAGAAATTAGGAGTTTGGGATTAACATATACACAATACTATTAAAATATATAGCACAGGGAACTGTACTCAATATCTTGTAATAACCTGTAATGGAAAGGAATCTGAAAAAGAATATATATGTATATATGTGTAACTGAATCACTTTGCAGTACAGTTGAAACTAACACAACTTCAGTTAAAAAAAAAAAAATGAACGGCAACCTCCCCTACATGGGTTGTAGATGAACAGACATGCTTTAGGGCAGCGCTTTTCAAATGGGGTTCTTGTTAAAACACAGATTCTGATTCAGTAAGTCTGGGCTGGGGCCCGAGGTTCTGCGTTTCTATCAAGTCCCAGGTACTGCTGGCACCGCTGATTCTGACCTCACCGTGAGGAGCGCAGTCCAGGCTCCCAGCCCAGCGCGCTTTCTATGTGGTCTGTTCATTTCAGTCTGTGGAGTCACGTGAATCAAGTTCTCCTTCCAGCGTGTGAACTTCAGCATATTCAAAAAATCCATTCGTCATCTTGAGGAAGGGGCTAGAGACAGGGATCCCCTCTCAGTGTAGATAGAGACCTGGTGAAAGCACCATCACCTGAGTGTAAGGGTCAAGACTCTTGCCTCGAGTAGAACAGATTGCAGGAATACACCTTATTGCAGTTTCATGTTCCACTTGGGCTGGATTTCAGGGGCTGCCCCTAACTGTATGGAACTTGAACTTGGTCCAAATTTATGACACACCGCCTTGTATTTTTCGGAGGAGCCCCCAAAACACAATTTGCTCCTTTTGTCTCAATAAAAACACTTTTTTTCAGGTCATGAGTGCCTATGTTATTGCAGACACACACACACACACAAACACAAATATTCTTCATTGTTTCTGGTTACGGTTTTCAGATCGGGCCACATTTCAGCAACACAATTAGTCCCCAAATGCCAAAACTCCCAGTTGAGATGCTGGGATTTCAGCAGTTCCCGAACATCCAGTTTCGGGAGGCTTGGTTTCGTACAGGTGCTCCGTTACTCCACTGTAACCGACACTCAAAAGCGACAAGGACGAGGACATCGGAGCGGGGAACTGAATAATGGCCTCTGAAAATTGGAAACCCATTTAAAGTGGGAGGCCATCTCGTCCGCACCCTTGGTAAATGTTATAAAGCGAAGGAGCTATAACCTCTGAATTAGTGTGGAGAGAGAGGCAGTGGAGTGCAGCAGGCTATCAGGAAGAGGGTATCGTGTTTGGAAATGAGGCTTTGATGCACCACGAGAAGCAGAAAGTGCAGGCGTTTTCCATTTGGCCAGAGAGCAGCAGCTTCTAGCAAACAGTTCCTGGAGGGATGAAATTTCATCGGGGAGAAACGGGACCTGACACACAGCCAGCAGAGGCAGACGAGTTTCCGAGACGAAGAAAAATGCAGTCTAGGGTAAATGCTGTTTACTCTAAAATATGAACTACAGAGAGAGTAATTGTTTAATCATCTGGGGCCTTTAAACAATTCACTTCTTGTGGCTCTCTCATCCGAGAGCCATTACCTCTGTGCTGCCCACCTGTTCCTCTGCCAAATGGGAATGTAACCCAGTTAATGAGGCCATTATCCAAAGCTCACTGCAGAAAGAGGGGGAATTTCACCTGGGACAAGGAACACAGAAAAGAAAGAAAAAAAAGTACCGTTCTGTGACCTTTTTTTGCTCAAAAAGTTTGGAGAAAATGGAATTGTTCTTAAGAAATGACAGGAGAGCGCAGAGTACAATGTACCCCATGAATGTAATAGCAGCCATGCACATACCTGCTGGAAACCACTGGACTCTTAATTAAAGGGCCCCAGATCTTTAGAGTTCCACATAATTAAGGATTGATAATCACCATGCATTGTGCCACTGGCACAAAGTAGTATTTAACTTACAGTACTCACATTTCTTTGAAAACTCACCCCAAAGTTCCAGCTTCAGGCTTTGCTTTTATAAATGTGGTTGCTGAAACTACATGCAAAACCAGCTCTTTTGTTTTTTTCCCTTTCCCTCTTTAAGAGCAAACCTAGTAAAGTTGCTTAACGTTTCAGGATGCCTGCACAATATTTTTAAGTCGTTTGCAGATAAGGGAAGATTCCATAGCCCCAAGAAATAGAATAAATACCAGCCACCTTCATTAACCTGCTAAATTTCAGGAGAGATAATGGTCTCTAAGAGAGGCGCACTGTTGGTTATCAAGCCTGCGGACACCTTTGTAATGACAGATCGGGAATGATTGGGGGCAGTTTGCTGCAGTTTATTTCCAACACCGTGGAGTTTGTGGTTATTCATTTGTTCAGGCGTTTGACGTCTATCAGGGCCTGCACCAGGAGGCCATGGTAAGAACGAACAGCAACAGCAAACACAGAGAGACCCGGCTCCTGCCTGCTCTGTGTTTACAATCAAGTGTGTGAGACAAACACAGACTAAAGAATCCGATGGAGAAATATGGGGTGACAGCCGCGGTAAGTGGAAGGAGGACGACCTGGTACTCTGAGAGCTAATGGCAGGAATTGACCAGGTCAGGGAGGATCAGGGAAGCTTCCAGAAGAAGCGGTACTAAAACGTTCATCCTCTAAGCATAATTCCTTAGTTCCTTCAATGCTTAAGGGTTTAGCTCACCTTTTCTGAATGCTCCTCTAACTCTGATCTTCACAATAGAAAAGCAAGGCAGAGACTGTTCTCCCCATGTCACAGACAGGGACAGTGGGGCAGGAGGGGGCGAGAGCAGACTGCCCGGTAGAGCCCAGTCTCTGGGGTCTCGTGCCATCCTTGATATCAGTCAGCCTTGTGTCTGTTTTTTGTCTGCTGCTTTCTGGATGATGTTTCACATATTAAGCCTGATGTGCCTTAGCTGTGACCAGCCTCTCAGCAGTGGTGAAACTCTTGAGTCACTGAAATAAAATATTCTTCAGCTGCTGCTGTCAGCTGGCCTCCGCAGATAGCCATTGCCGTGTCTGTGGATTAGTCTCTGCTATAGCCCTCTGCTGTCCCCTCCTAGATTCTTAGATCTCCTCTGCTTGATGTTTCCAGGGGTGGGACCCTGGCTGCCTCCGGACGTGGTCCCCTATCTTGGGACAGCTGCACATAGTAGCAAGATCTTTAGGGTAAGCTGCTCAAGTTCTCATGGTGTCTTCTGCTTGGTCACATGGCTTCTGGTGCAAGAATTAATGGAGAGACTTTAGCAGAAGTGGAGGGAAAGGACTGGGGACCTTGTGGAACCCAACAGTGTAATAGCATGGGGCACGTGAAGCCTGCTTTGCAACATGTGTTTGTGCTGGGTTTGTTCAGGGATAGAATGCCGTCCTTCCGTACCCCCCATCAAGACTAGAACTCTAGAGAAGTAGGACCCGTCTGAGACATCCTGGGTGGTCCTCCCAGCAAGTAAAATGGGTACACCCTCTACTCCTCATCCGCCAGCACATTTCCCCCTCGCTCGATGTTTCTGCACGAACTTCGTAAAACAGTGGCCTGTGAATTAGATGAAGGAGGTCCTGGGGGATCCCCGGGGGGGCTGGGATCTATGCCCCTGACCCTGACGGACTTGCCACAGTGGCTGGAGGTGAATGTTTCCTCCCCACGCTCTGAGCCGTCAGCCCCTTTGACATTCTCCTTCTGGAATCACTGGATGCCCTGGAAATTACAACTGGGAGTCCAGAGCTATGATTTCCTTTGTTTCTTTAGGAGATGACTATTGTAGACCCTCCTCGATCTCATAAACAGGCTATAAGTGGAGTGCAGAGCTGGCAATGGCAGTTTCCCCAGGTGCCTGGGGTTTGTCCCAGGTGGCAGGCTCGCACTCAGGAGGTGTGATCAGACCAGGAAAGATGGGGAATTCACACCACAAAACCTCTGCCAGGTTTTGAAAGGAGAAGCCCTTTGACTTTGTATAGGGAGAGAGATGAAAGAGTAAGATATCTCAGGAAGAAAATGACCTCTTCCAGATACACACCTTGAAGCCTGATACTGTCCTCCCCTACCTGACAAGATGCTTGGCTCTCAAGGAATTAGAAAACAAAAACCTTACTCTGCTCAAGAGAGAGGGTTGGATTTAACATTCAGCTGATCAGGCTCTACTGAGCTCTTCCTGTGAAATAGTGGCATTTTATTGCCTACTCTAAGCAACATGTCACAAACAGTGTCTCATTGTTTGGGGAGAGCCTGACACATGGATTCAGTGGTGCCCATTTTGCAGATGAGAAAAGCCAGACATTCAGGAAGAAACCGTACAATTAGGACTTTGGATTTGCTAGCCTAAGAAGCCCTCTCCTTTTTCATGAGTCAAGTTCTCTCCTTAGGAGGCAACACCTGGTGCTAAAGCCTAAGGATGGCTAGAGGGAGGAGAAAGCCTCAGTGGCGGGCAGGCTGTCATGTGTGCCGCTGAAGACATTCAGTGCAGTAGGACAAACAAGGCTAACAGCACAGAAAACAGGTGGAGGCTCCTCTGTAGTGAGATTTGAATTTAGGTGTGAAAGAAGGATCTTAATAACAGTCGGAAGATGGGTGCTGTAGACCGAATGTTTGTATCCTCCCCAAATTCAAATAGTGAAACCTAATCCCCAATATGGCAGGATTTGGAGGGGAGACCTTTGGGAGGTGATGAGGCCATGAGGGTGGAGCCCTCATGAATGGGATTAGTGTCCTTGTAAAGGAGAGCCCAGAGAGCTCCCTTGCCGTTTCCAGTGTATGAGAACATAGTGAAAAGATGGCCCTCTGTGTACCAGGGAGTGAGCTCTCACCAGACACTGAATCTGCTGGCACCTTGATCTTGGACATCCCAGCCTCCAGAACTGTGAGAAGTAAGTGTTTGTGGCTTCAGCCACCCAGTCTATGGTGTTCTGTTATAGCAGCCCAAACAGACTAAGACAACAGAGATTCCTGGTGAGACAATGGTGTGGGCAGAGGCCGGTTGGAGGCGCGGTCAGGGAGTATTCAGACAAGGCTGATCAGACCTTTGCAGTTAGTTGCCTGCAGGTGCATCTGGTCACAGAGAGGGACGGATTCGAATGCTTCCTGTGCAACTGCATTATCTCTGATGCAGTGTTCCTGGCCCTCAACACTGTTGACATTTTGGGCTGAGTAATTCTTTGTTGTGGAGGATGTCTTGTGAACTTTAGGATGTTTGACAGCATCCCTGGACTCTACCTCAGTCGTGACAACCAGAAATGTCTTCAGACTTTTGCCAAACGTTCCTTGGGGCAGTGGGGGTGAGGACACTGCTCTAACTCCATCCTCATGGCAATCTCAGCAGATGACTTCACTCTCCTTTGTGCTGATGTAGGAAAACAGAGGCTAATGGTTACAGAACTTGTACCTGGGAGCGTGGGGTTTTGAAACCACATTGGTTCCAATCCTTGACAAGACTCTGTCTGACTGCCAAGGGGGAGAAGGTTCAGGGCCACCTCTTGGACTTGGTGGTGGTGAGCTTTGATCTGTTTTCTCGTGCTTTGGAAATTGCCCCTTGCCTGGTTTGCTTATCCAAATAGTCAGAAGTGCCCTGTGTGGCACGAGAGCAAATTGTTGGATTTTCAGCCCTTTTGCTACGGCTTATTCATGTTCTTGCATAACACTCTGTGAACTGATTCATTCATTCTCAACATTTACTGAGCTCTGACCACGTCCTAAGCATGATGCTGGGTCCCGGGGAAAGAAGGGTGAACAGATCACAGCCTGATCCCTGCCCTCATGACTTCATATCACAGCTGGAGACAGACAACAAGACAGTAACAATCACCACAGCAGCAGCGAACCCAAACAGCACGCTCTGATGGGGAACACCGGGATGAGAGAACCGGCTAGATAGCCCGAGATCTGAAGGCTGAGGAGGTACTGGCTCTGGAGGTAGGTGGAGGGTATTGGAGACAGAGGGAACAGTCAGTGCAAAGACCCTCAAGCGAGAGAGTTCGCTCTGTTTTAGAAATGGGCAGAGAGGTGCGTAGGGCTGCATTTGCCAGGAGATCACCACCCTAACACTGGTGGTTGAGCACCGGAAGTCCCCAGCTAATCGCCCTGTGGACAAGATTTCTGGAATAATGATGACTTCAGCGTGGAAAAGAATAGTGGATCTGAATATGTCTGGAGATCCTCATGTACTCCCAGCTTGATAACTTCTCAGGAGACACATCACTGTCTCCACATGTGTCTGTTTCTTCCCCAGACTTTCAAAAGCTGGGGAGGAAAACATTGTCCTCTACCCGTCTGGGTTCTTCTGGCTGATCTAAGAATTAAGTTGATGTGAGACACATTAACAGGAGAACATCAAGCAAAAGCTTGATAACATACATAGGTGGGAGAGAGCCAGGAAAATTAACTCGCCAAAATGGCTGAAGCCCTCACCTTAAATACCACTTCCAGTTAAAGACAAAAGAGGATGTTGGGGGCAGTGGTTTGGGACTTCAAAGGGGAGGAAAGTAACTCACATGGAGACGGAAAAGCAAATGTTTGGTAAATAAATGTTTGCTGGGCCCTGCAGAGACACTGGGACACAGAGAGGACTCTGATCTCCAGGCCCCCTGCTGAGTTCCCCGCACAACCGGAAGCCCATATTCTCAGCAGATGTCTCTGCTGATAGCGCTATTCTGGGAACAGGCCCTCTAGCTAAATTCTTTTAGTCAGTTAGGGGGATGGACAAAGTTTCTTCCTAAGTCTTTTGGGCCCTGATTGTTTTCAGCTCAAAATAATCCACATGCCAAAGCGACATTTTGGGGAGGCGAGTTCTACCCCCCTACGCAGACCCACTTGGGTCGCCTCCATAAGGAGGAGTGGTGGGTCCTCGGGGACCTCCTGTTCCCGGGCTCCCTGAAGCCGAAAGCCCTGCTTTTCTCCCTGCAGTTTGGGCTTCGAGGCTCTGCCTCTGTCCCGGCCTGTGAGGGGGACCCACCTGTGCCTGTGCCGCCCCTCCATTCCCTGTTCTGCTCTTTGCTTTGCCCTGCTCTGCGTCCAGCCACTCAGGGCTCGGAATACTTGCTGGCCTTAGGAGACCCCTGTGTTGTGCATGCTCACGTCTTTCTCCAGCCATGAGGCCCTGGCCACTCCTGTCTCTCTTTCTTGCTTTGCTCCCCTGATTGTCCCGGGATGGATTCTTCTCCCACCTTGTGTCTCAGAGTTTGCCTGCAGCCTGGCCTTTCTGTCAGGCTGGGTGCATTTGAAGCAGGTGAGGGAGCCTGTGCTCTGACCTTGCCTAGAGCTTTGCAAGCCCTGGGGATTTTCCCTGAGCTTTGCAAGCCAAGGGAAAATTATACCCCCATGCCTGCCTCTGGGAACGCAGTGCCTCCTGGCTGAGGGGCTTGAAGGGCCTCAGCGTTTTCTGGACTAGGAAGGAGGCAGCCCAGTGGCAGGATGAGACACGCTGGGGTTTGCAGTCCACAGACTTGAGCTAGAACACAGGCACCAGAAGGTAGGAGTGGTGGAGTCTCAGAAAGTTCCTCCACCTCCTGACACATGGGTGCCCGGGTGCCTGGCAGCCAGCTCAGGGTCGAGCTCCCAGCCCTCCTTCCCCGGGATGGGGGCCTCAGTGTTTTCCTCACCCGGTGGCCGCATGTGCGCCTCTCACCCCCAGGCCTCTCAGATGCATTGCAGATGGAGGATGCTCCTCCTCGGCTTCAGTTCTCCTGGAGCTGGAGGAGACCGTAAGCTTGGGCATTTGATGTGGGTTCAAACCCAGGCCTCACCATCCATTGGTTATGTGATTTCAGACAAGCGCCTCAATCTTGCTGGGCCTTCACTTCCTCAGATGTAAGATGCAGATAATGGCTCCCTCAAGGAGGGCAGCCCGAGCCCGAGCCCTGGCGTTAAGAGTCATCTCCATACATCAGTATCCCTTTTCCTTTCCTCCTTCCCTCCCTTCCTCCCTCCTCCCTCCCTCCCTCCTCCCTCCCTCCCTCCCACCCTCCTCCCTCCCACCCTCCTGAATGCATTCAGGGCAAGATCACTTGAGGACATATATCCTTTGTCTCCCTGTGAGAGCCGCCCTCCCCGCCCCTCACCTCATGTAATTGTCAGCAACAAAGTTGGAAAATAAGGCGTCTGAAGCAGCTCTCGGCACTGCAACATCTGCACCAGACAAAACTCGCAAAGCCCTCAATCCCCAGTCATGAATGCACTATAAAAACAATGTGGCAGAAATGAAAATTGTTCCATCATAATATTTCACAGTTCTTTTTGACAAAAGCCAAGCCGTCCTCATGAATACACATTTCCCAGCATCTTATGCATTATGCATCAGCCAATAGCAGGGGACCTGGGAATTGCCAGGCCCTAGTAAAGGGCCTTTGAAAGTGCCTATTTTGTAAACAAATGGAGCTCAGACCCCGAACTCAGGCTATTTAGGTAATTTAAGACTGACTCTGGCTGCCCGAGTGGGGACCAGCTCTTCTTAGGGCCGTAAATGGCAGGTGTCTCCAACGTTCTCTGGATGGAGAGGGGTGCTTCAGCGTGCTTCAGAGGGGCAGGGACAATTCCTCCCCGAGCCAGAGCCAAATGTTGCCGGAATGCCAAACGAACCCACCAAGGCTGGCTGGGCAGTCAGGCAAATTAGTCGGGACTTCTGACTCCCAAGAGCCTCCATGGGATCAAGCCCTGTGATGGGGGGTGCTGATGGGTGGAGGGGACAAGGAGGTCTGAGCACACAGAGGCTGGCCTGTCTCAGTGGGCTTGCAGGAAGCATCTCTCTTTGCCCAAGTAGGCAAACTGGAAGTAGGAATTAAGCGTGCGTTACTGTCAGTAGGAAGTCCCTTGAAGATTATTAACTAACCCCTGCGGTTCAAGGAAGGGGAGACTGAGGCCAGGCATTTTAAGTGACACGTTCAAGGTCACACTGGTTGGTGAGCGGTAGGTCTGGGACTGCTGGAAGCCGGTTGTCTTTTCCCAGCACCTCCCACTGCTTCAATCATGAATTGGCAGCAACTGAAAGGACCAGGGGTAAAATGGTTCCTGATTGCTATGATTTAAGCAAAGGGCAGACAGGGATCCTTACAACAGCCCTGGAAAAGAGCATAATTCAGGGCTGTTTTGTGTCATTTGCAATCTGTCCTCTATGGTAGCCTTATTTGAAATGGTGAATGATGCATGATAGATATCTACTCATTACATTATATCTGTCACACTAACAAGGTGGTGATTGATTCATTGCTACATGTATTTATTTCCTAAGAATATTCAGCTCCCATTAGGGGGTGCTGCAAATGGCTTTGAATTGAGGGACAGGAATTCTGAATTCTAGTGTTGGTATGCCCTATTCTTCCCTTCTGTGGACCTCAGATTCTTTCTTGTAAAAAGTGGGGCTCAGGAGGGATGGTCTCTGGGTTGCATCCCAGCTGAGATCTCCCACCTGCTAGTGTGTGAGTACGGGCACCGTGCAGAGGCCTCGATGAAATCAGGGGGCAGAAGGGCCCACCTCATGCTGTATAAATGCATCTGCAGGGCTGGGCTCCACCATGAGGGTTGGTGGGTGGGCTGGGGGGTGGGGGCAGGATTGACCCCAGTTAGGGAAGTTCCTCATCCCTGCACCTGCTGCTCTACAGCTGTTGGACCCGCTTGCTGATTGGTGCAGTTTGACTAATGAAAGCAGGGACAGCTGAAGGCTGATTGAGACAATGAGGCGACATTACCCCTCACAGACACCTGGCAGAATCAGCTTAGGAGATGGCTGCTTCCCCTCCTCTGCTGACCCGGGGAATACAGTGATGGGGGAGGTGGCTGGAAGGGGGAAGTCAGGATCATCATGCCGCCTCCAAAACTGAGAGCCCACCTGTGACGCTCTAAGCCTAGTATAAGCAATGCTCAAACTCCTGGGCATTTTTGTTGTTGTTGTTGTGAAAACACTCCCCATCTGGAGTTTCTGATGCAGTAGAGATGTGTGCGGATGTGGTGGGGGAAGTTTTGTGTCTCAAAATTCCCAGGTAGCACTGCTGGTCCAGGAGCCATACTTTGAGCACCACTGATACAGGAAAAAAAAAAAAAAAGGATATCTACATATCCTGCATTTCCATTTCTCAGCATCTTCAAACTACTCAAAACTGCTCCCAAATCTTTGTAAAAATAAATAATTTCAGTTTCTACAACTGGCACAGCAGTAGGAAGTGTCCTCGAGTAACATAAATAGTTATTTATTTGGTTCCAGACCAAGAAATAATTTCCCCTGAACTATGAAAGGAAAATATTCAAATTCAAAGCCTTAGAAATTCAGAAGAGCATAAAAATGAAAATGAATGGAAATGCGTCACAGAAGGATAGCAGCTGTTGACATGCTACCTTCTTTTAATTTTTGGCCGGTGAATATGTGTCTGTAGGTCTTTCTACTGGTCTCGTGCAGTTTTCCTAAATTGGGATCCTTGGGATATTAAATAGTGTTACAATCAAAGTAACAAAAACAATAAAACCAGAAACAACAGTGGTAACACAGAAGATATATTTTAGAGGCAGATCTGAGATCAAAATCTTTGGAAAATGCTGTGATAACCAAAATTTAAAAGTTGAATAGGTTTTCAGCTGGAGGAGTTAAACTCTGATGGGCACTCTAGGAGGCATTTGGGGTGGGAGTATCTCCCATATAGGTTCCTTATGGAATCCCTCCTCTTCTGCCCATCTCCCCCAGCCCTACCCCAAGCTTTTTAAGGGGTGGAGGTTCTTAGCCCTCCTAGGGGAAATGCCTGGAGAGTTGTAAGGAATTCACCCTAGGTATAAAATATGGAGTTTAAAGCTCCTGTCACATATCATTCTCTACCATTGGTCATCCTGGATTTTCCAAAAGAAGCTGCCTTATTTTGTTGAAAATTTAATACGTTAAGCAAGAAATGGTCATTTCACCTCAATTATCAGTCTCTAGACAATCAAGAGTCAGGATTCAAAGTCCATACTTTCCATGGCTGTGACCTGAGCTTGTCTTAAGCTGTCTTTCTCTTCTTAAAAGGACACTAATTCCTTCATGAGGGTCCCATCCTCATGACCTTATGTAAGCCTAATTACTTCCCAAAGGCCCCATTAAAAGGAACCAACGCACGGCGTGTGGGAAGGGGGAGTTAGGGCTTCAACACACGAATCTGGAAGGGCACAAAACATTTAGCCCATAATAGCAGCTTTGCTTCTTGGCAAGCCAACTAACCTCTTGGAGACTGTTTACATTTCTTAAAGAGGGATGGTGATGCTGGCGTGATCTGCAAACCATCTCTATTCTGGCCACTGTGAAATGGGCTGGGCGTGGCCAGTGACACACCTGTTGTTGCCCATCTCCGTGTGTACCACCTCCTCTGCCTGGCTAGCCTCTCCTCCACCCACTCCCCATTCACCCGCCTAATGTCTACTGGACCTTCAAGACTGAATGTTGCTTCCTTCGGGCAACCTAACTCTCCGGAAACTCTTACCACGCTGTGTTGATCCAGGTCTCTGTCTCCCCCACTGGGCTGCGAGTTGCTCCGTGAACACAGAGACCATATGTCCCATCTCACTTTCATTCTTCAGTGCCTAGCAGTCTTCCGGGCACATCACAGGTGCTCAGTAAGTGTTTGGATCAATGAACATGGTGATGGACACTGCAGAGAAGGAAAGAGATAGAGTAGAGGTATAGCTATAACCACTGGTGAAAAAGAAACACACCAACAGAGAATATAAGGAAGCAATTAAAACAGCAATAGGATTGCCCACAAATATTTAAACAAAAATTCCTACCACAATGGTTTAACCAGGCCAAACCAATAGAAAAGCACCGTATCAGGGTGACAAATGCCAAGACCAGTGCTCAAAAAAACCCAGCCAGGTTTCCTGCGAGGGTCTTGTGTTTGCTTGACCATTCCACGCACACAGGGTGATCCCAGTGGGGCAACTGTGTCTGATAGAAGCAAACTCTCTACCTACAAATCATGAGGCTAAGAGTGAGCTCAAGCAGTTAGTGATCATCTTAATTAACCCACAAAACTTTATACACCGCCTGTATTCAGCCAGCCTTTTGATCCCAGACAGAAATCTATTAAAGCCCATTGAGAGAATGAAAAGACAAAATCTGATGAACATTTTTTACCTTGGTGGATATAAAAGCTGGCAAGTTTGATGACGCTAAGAGTGATCTATTTGTCAATAGCAATATTACATTAAACTGGGGAAACCATTCCCTTAAAGGCAAGCCGAGTGAGTACTCTGAATAATGGCTTAAAATTACACGTGTCCAGGGCCTGTTGAAGCTGGAAAGGATAGAATTAACATTCCTGCTTTAGGAATGTGGAAAAATTCCACATTTTCTCCAAAGGAGTACTTTCTAAGTTTGAGTCAGGGACTAGCTTAAGAATCTGGTGAAAATTATAGAATAATGCATGTGGTACATGCCCAGAGTACTTGGTGTTTCTCAGGGAGCTCATGGAATTCTTAAATGTCCATCTGTGCATTCCAGTCAGGAATTCCTACTCCTAGGAGACGATGTGGTCTAGTGCACAGGTTTTCAACTGCCAGTGTGAGGAATCACATTATCAGAATCATCTCTGAAACGTTTCGTAATATACATTTATCCCATGTGGTCTGATAGCGGATCACTGCAACTTTTCGAGAAGGCAGAACCGAGGTGGGGCTAAGACATGGGTGTTTTGAAAAACACCCCAGTGATTCTCTCGCCCCCTCACACCTCACCCCATCATGAGCAGGAGTGAATAGCTCAAGAGGAGAGAGCCATGGGTTATAGACCCATTGCTAGGATATATCGAATATAGTACTACACGACCCGCTGTTGATTGAATCTGTGGATGTGGAACCACGGATACAAAGGGCTGACTATAAACTTATATGCAGATTTTTGACTGTGCAGAGGGTTGGCACCCCTAACTCCCATATTGTTCAAGGGTCAACTGTATATCTAATAGAGAAATATATCTAATAGAGGTAGACCTGGGTTCAAATCCCAGCTTCTTTCCTCACTAGCCTTCTGACCTCGCTCAAGGAACATTTATTTCCTCTCTTAACTTCTGTTTCTTCATCTGTAAATGGTCATTAGAAAGACTGAGCTGGGGTCTTCCCTGGTGGCGCAGTGGTTGAGGGTCCGCCTGCCGATGCAGGGGACACGGGTTCGTGCCCTGGTCCGGGAAGATCCCACGTGCCATGGAGCGGCTGGGCCCGTGAGCCATGGCCGCTGAGCCTGCGCATCCGGAGCCTGTGCTCCACAACAGGAGAGGCCACAACAGTGAGAGGCCCGCGTACCACAAAAAAAAAAAAAAAGACTGAGCTGAAGGGCATGGAGTTTATGATGCAACCTTAATTCCCTTTCTTTATTTAAAGGAAACGTAAAGGTACAAACTAAGAGTTGCATTACGGGGTCTTCTCAAGAAGGAAAATCTCAGACATTGGATGCGCCGCGTTACATTTTATGCCTGCTACAAAGCGTAGTCGATGATGGGAATTCTGTATGTGCTCCTAAGGGTCTTAGGTGTTGGGAAAGAGTTGCATTTCTCAAAGTCTGCTGTAAGGGGATATATTACTTGTAAAGGCCTCAAGGATTTTTTCACAGTGAAGGTTAGGAGCGAGTGAATATTGCCAGTAGAGTTGGGAGTATTTCGCCACATGGTGACTTTCCCTGGTTTGGCTTCCAAGGGCATTCTGAGTCATCAGAGAAGAGTACACATGTGGGCGATGCTGTGAAAAGTCTTTGTTTTTGATTGGAGTGGAAGGATGGCCTAGTTGGGTGGGTGCTACGGGGCTCCAAGGTCTGGCATAGCAGGGGGCATCCTACTTGTGCACAGGTCTGGACATGAGTCTCTTGGGAAGTCAATTTCCAAGATTCTACCACGGAAGTCATTCTTATCTCTAGAGCCCTTATGAGGATCTTAACTATAAGCTATGTAAAGCCCCTGTCCGCAAGGTATTAGGTGTTGAACGAATGGTAGTTATCTTGGTGTAAGTGGTAGTTGTCATGCTGGCACTAGTAGACTGCTAGTAGTGGCCAAATACGACTCAGAGGTTTCATCTGGGCAATGCCATTCTCCCTAGAGGCGTGATAGAAACTTGAGGATTCTGAGCTCTGGGAATCCTGAGCCCGTTAAGAGGTGATCTTGCTCATCCTCTTTCAGGTAAAAGTAAACTCACACTGATGCTGGAACAACCTCACAGCTCATTGGTTCATGTCTAAGCTCTTAAGGACTCAATCTGTTTCACTCACTCTCCCATGGGGCCAAACTTGCATTGCCCTTTCTGTAAACTTCCTGCATTTGCTCAAAATATTCTTCTCTACCTGGAAAATCCTCTCTGCCCCTCCAAATTCAGCTCCTCCTCCAAGGTTTAGCACAGAAGCCCTCCCTCCAGGGATCCTTTTATTGTGTCCACTGTGTGCCCATCAGGTACTATTCTTTTCTCTATATTTTCTCATCTCTCTGTCCAGACTGGAAGATATTTGAGGACAGAGACTGTGTCATCCACTTTGGTTCCTCTTCATCACTGAGACTATAGTGCCGTTTGCTTCTGATCTTTGAGGCACTTCTGCTGGTTTGCTGGGCAGGAAGACCCACTCCCTGGTGTGGGTGGGTCTTGCCTTTCCACATACCTTTATCGAGATTTCCAACACCTATCAGATCCCAAGAAAAGGTACTTGTTTTAACACAGCTGCCGTGTACAGGTCATTGCTTTAGACATGGTTTCTTTTCTTTCTTTTCTAATGAACTTAATCATTTTTAGTATCTTTTCCACAGCAGAATACATTAAATGACCCTGACTTGGCTGAAAGCATTCTCTCGAGTGCTTTGGGAGGATTAGAGGAAGCTCTTTTACAGCCTCTTACCATGACTGGCTGCCTTTTCCTTTCTTTGGGTTAGCAGAGAGTGAGGTTTGATCCTAATTGACAAAGGGGGAGCCCTGAGCCTTGCACTTTGTGTTCATTGGGAGAGAAGCAGGGACTGGACTCTTTGGAGAAGGGAAGCTAGTATTTTCAATGATTTCAGCTTGTGTCTGAACATGGGGGCTGATTGGGACACTGACAAGGCAGCTTTGGGAAAGCACAGAAGACCCCAGAGAAAGAAAGAAAGCATAAGGGTCAGGAGAGAGAGCCGCTGTCATCTGAAGAGAGTTGACTCTGGCGGTGGAGACCATCTCCAGCAGTGATGGAGGGAGGATTTGGGCTTACGGTGCAAATTCAAAGTCAGTGACAACATGTTTTTTTTTTTTTTTAATTGCACAAAGAGCATAAGAAGAGGGCAAAAAATGGGACAAATGAATCAGCAGTGGAATGAGAATGGAAAATAGTACAAAATAAAGTTGTCATCTGTGTGGTATTCACTTTCCTGGCTCATTACCTTCTGGCACCAGGAGGAATTGTTTCACACTTGGGGAGGGTCAGGGTCATGCGGAAGGAAGGGGCGTTTCAGATAGTCTCCAATGGATCCTACAGAGATTCCCTTTGTCTTATATACGTCCCCTTGTTATTTCTGCTTTAGGCCTGTGAAGTACTCTCTCCCCAAAGAATGAGGAATAAGAGGAGGCATATTCTTGCTTTTCTTCTTTCTCTCTATGGCCCCTAATCGAGTGCTGGCCATGGGGTACCATTTAGAACTTTAGAGGAGGAAGCATCCATCGGAGACACCCTGCCTCGGCTTAGTGTCAGAATTAATTGATTGAGTGGCCGAGGATGATTGAGATTTGCCTGGGACTGGGCGATGGCTATCTCCTTTTAACCATGATTCGCAGACTCCAAATCAAGAAACAGACCCTGTGAGCACCTCCTCGGTCTCAGACAGGGATGGCATGCCACTGAGAGACTTCAAAGAAGCCAGCAGAGGGAGAATTTGTCCGAACAGCACAGGGAACTGTATCCTCAGTTTCTGCCAGTTGCATCACTGGTTTGAGCCTGCATCTTCCTCAGAACGTGGCATTAAAATATTCTGCTCAGCTGCTCTGTGCTCCAGAAATAAATAAATAGCAGCACTATTTTTAAAGGATCATTGGGCTTCATTAAGTAAAGAGCAGCTTCTCTTTAACATGGTTTTGAGGATTTGCTGTCTAAACAGTGGGCTGGGGTGTTGACATCCTGGCAGAAGTTTTTCAAGTGTGTATTAATAGGCCTGGCTGTTTCTGGCACTGCCAGTCCCTGGCTGGTCATTCTTCAGCCAGTCATTCCACCCGCTCTCGGCTTCACTTTCTCATCTGTATGCACAGTGCGGGTCAAAAATCTGTTTCCCCATTTATTGTGAGGATGTGATGCAATGGGTCAACTCCGTAGCCACTGCACAGTGCCTGTCGGTTCTTCCATTCATTAATTCACTGAGAAATGCTGCTGTCAGAGGATGCTCTGGATGGCTCCTGTCCTTTGAATCAGTCTTTTGGTTTCTCTACCTTGTTAGGATCTAACAAGAGGTCTCATAATTAAAACCCAGCCAGGCTGAGGTTAAAGCTCTTTGGTTCACTTTCACCCACATGCCATCATAACGGTCCAACTCTGGCCCAGGATTAGGAAGGAGGTAGAATGATCTTTGCATGAAGACGAGGAACAGGGCCTTGGTCAAAGAGCAATTCTTGCAATCGGATAGACTGATTCAGATGCCAGATTGGCTGTTTCCTGGCTCCATTTAGACAAGCAACTTATTTGCTCACAGCCTTGTTTCCACCATCTGTAAGGAGGAACAATAAAACCTATCTTAGAAGACTCCTGGGAGACCAAACAAAATGATGCCTAGATGATGCTTTGTAGCAATCAGTGCATAGTGGTTGCACGCAAGATGGTAGCTCCCTCAGCAGAAACAGACGCTATTGAGGTGGTGGTCTCAGGGCACCGGCCTGTCTTTTAGTACTTTCCTTCTCTCCCAGGCTCTCCCCACCTGCACTCCCTCCTTCCCAAGACAGGCTTCTTGCATGTCTGCCATCAGAACTCTCTCAGAAGGAGCGTGGATGAGTCCCTTGTCTTTCTTCATGGGCTGGACAGGGTGGGCTCCCTCTTCCCAGGTGGGGTGTATCTCCCGCCTCTTTTGGCTTTGTGGGACCAAAGACTGTTTTTATGAGAGGAGAACTAAACCCCTGGAGTCCTTAAAAAAGTTAAGGTTGGAGTATATAGAAAAGTACATGTATTGTCAGTATATAGCCTGTCACAGTTTTGCAGAATTAACAAATCTATGTCATTAGCACCCAGATAAACAAGTCACTGGCAGCTCCCTAGAAACCCCCCTCCTCATTGTCCCTTTTAGTCACCGACTCCCCAGGGTGACCTCCATAGGCTGCTTATGTACTTTATATAAGTGAAATCATACATATGTACTCTTCTATCTGGCTTTTTTCACTGGACCCTACATTTATGAGAACCATCAACGTTGTTGTGTGTAGTTGTAGATTGTTTATTCTCCTTGCTGTGTACCATTCCATCAGGTGAATATACCACAAATTACCTGTCCATTCCACTGGGGATGGGCACTTGGGTTATTTCCTTTACAGTCCAGTGGCCTCCACTTTTTGAGATGGTCATGGAGCCTTTGCTCTAAACACCGGCTGCCTCACCTGCCCAGAAGCTCAGGGCAGCCATTGGGTAGGACTTCAGGGCAATGGCAGAAGTGAGACTTTTTACATGAACTTTAATTTAGGACCTCAGGTCGCTCCAGTGACAACCCTGGAAGGTAGGTAAGAGTCTCCCAATTGTCCACATGATCAAACCGTGGCTGAGAAGGTTTAGACATTTGCCTGAGGCAGCAGATCTGACAAATGCTAAAACCAGGATTCTAATACAGTTTTTAGTTTCTCTAAAAATTCTACTGCTTTCACAAATCATACCACCTCTTTGCCAGATTTAATGAAAAGCTCATCTTGGCGGGGCGGGGGGTAGCGGTTAAAGGAAAACAGTTTGATTCCAAGGCGTCTACAAGAAGTTTGGCCAGGTCACTGCTTCCCTGGGCTGGCCATCCTCTCCTCACTTTTTAAGAATAAAGCAGTAGGGCTTCCCTGGTGGTGCAGTAGTTGAGAATCCGCCTGCCAATGCAGGGGACACAGGTTCGAGCCCTGGTCTGGGAAGATCCCACATGCCGTGAAGCGGTTAAGCCCGTGCGTCACAACTACTGAGGCTGCGCTCTAGAGCCTGTGAGCCACAGCTACTGAGCCCACGTGCCACAGCTACTGAAACCCGTGTGCCTAGAGCCCGTGCTCCACAACAAGAGAAGCCACTGCAATGAGAGGCCCGTGCACCGCAACGAAGAGTAGCCCCCACTCACTGCCATCTAGAGAGGGCCTGCACACAGCAGCGAAAACCCAACACAACCAAAAATAATAAATAAATAAAATTAAATTAAAAAAATAGATAACTAACGAGAACCTGCTGTATAGATCAGGCAACTCTACTCAGTGCTCTGTGGTGCCCTAAATGGGAAGGAAATCCAAAAAAGAGGGGATATATATATACGTATAGCTGATTCACTCTGCTGTACAGTAGAAACTAACACAACATTGGTAAAGCAACTATACTCCAATAAAAATTAAAAAAAAAAAAAGAATAAAGCAGTAGAATTGATTGCCCACAGGGAGAATAGGCCAGTAAGTGAGACCCAAACCAGGTTGGAATCTTGACTCCTCCACTCGTGAGCTGTGTGACCTTGGGCAAGTAACTTGCTGTCTCTGTGCCTCTGTTTACCCATCCATAAAATGAGGGTGATAAAAGTTGTTACCTCACAAAGCTACAGTGAGGATTAAATAGAAAATTAATGTATAGCACTTTGCATAGTGCCGGGCACGAAGTTGATATTTTTTTTGGCACTTACTGTTATGATAAAATGCAAGCCCTTTGTCAGGGCTGACATTCTAAGAGCCGGGTACTGTCATTTCAGCCAGCACTTTGAATCAAAGATCTTCACCAGCTCCTAAATAAACGTTACATGGCTGCTACCACCACTTCTCTTTTTGGAGATGTCTATTAAAATTATGATTCAATTGTCAGAAACAAAATATTCTTAAGATGTCTTCAACCATACCCTCAAATTATATGACAGTGTCTGGCTTTAATACCCATCTAAATAGTTATACTGCTGACAGGTTTCGGGAGCGGCGTTTGCTCTTCCATTCCTCTCATTAACTTATGTAGCAACATCATAACTCTCTGGAAGGATTTTAAAAAAAAGGATGTTGGCGTATTCCATCTGAATTCATTTCATATAGCGTCTGTGTCAGAGCATTTGCATATGAATGAGATGACTTGACGTTGGATCATTAACATGGGAGCATTGCCGTGACACATTTTAGAGTTCAGGTTAAAGAGTTTGAAGCAAGCCAGTGAAGGAAGGTTAGAGACTCAGCCCATCTGAAATTTTGCTGGAGTCGCTTGACATAGAATCTCCATCCCAACAGGGCTGTGCCTGGAACCACAGTTCTGTCTCTTGCCTTTAGGATGGCAAGTCCAGCATCCCACCGATCCTCTCCATATCCCCAGTGTTCTAGCCCCGTGGATGTGCTTGTTCATTAGTACCATTAAGTCTTTGTATACATAACCTGCTCCCTCTACTCGATAGGGCCCCTCTCTGCTTGGCAGATCTTAGCGGTTCCATAGAACCATCAGTGTTTCCGAGAACCTTCTCAGTCCCTCCAGGCCAATTTAACCACCTCTTCTCCGGGCCCAGCACCAGATCCTCATGTCCAGAACGGGCTGTGTCCCTTGTGGCACGTCTCTTTCATGCTGGACTCTGAGGTTTCAGAAGGCGTGGAGGGGAGCTACCATCTTCTTTCTTCCAACCCCAGGAATCAGTACAGTATAGAGTAGTAGATGCTCGATAAGTGTTCACTACATGGATGAATGTAGAAAACTGGAATAAGACATGGCTGGGCGTGTTCTGAGTTTCTCTCTCCAAGGAACCCACGGTATTTAAACTGCTCCTAAGTGTCAGTAACAAGCTGCCAGTAATGCTTCACCAGAAAACGTCAGCTTCGGTGGACAAGACTTAGGCTCAGAGCAGGCCCTGGGGTTCCATCTGAACTGTGTCCCCCTCACATCACAGGCATTGGAAATGGGCTGAGCATGTCCTCACAGCCACCTGGCTGCCTGCGGCTTGTTGGCTGATCTCATAATGGAACATACTGATTTGGAGGCAATTAGCCTCGGTGCTGAGCTGTGGCTCCCCATAATGTCTCCTGAATCGGGATGACACGGGTCTCAGTAGCTGAAGCCTGGGGATGACATGGCACTGGCTGGAGGCACACCAGACAGGGACAGTGATTCACACCGTCAGCTTCCAAGGAACCTATAATGACCTTGTAGTGACCCTACACACACACTCACTGCAGTGGCAAGAGGTGGTTGGGGGACAGACTCTCAAGTCAGACTGCATAGGTTCTGTCCCGGCTCAACCGTCTGTCAGCTGTGTGACCTTACACAAGGTCCTCTACCTTTCTAAAAGTCAGTTTTCTCATCTGTAAAATGGGCACAATAAGAGCTATGGCAGAGGGCTGTTATGTGCTCCCTCGTAACAGAATGACCTTTATATGTGTCATAGAGTCTATGACAGACAGAAAACTTGACTCCATAGAATCAATATAATTTTACATAATTAGTTTAATATATAAAAATTGTATATAAAATATGTAATTAATATAAATAATTCACACACAAAATTCCATTTGATTCTCACCAAAGGCCTGTGAAGTTATTGTTACCCTTATTCAGAAAATGTAAAAATCCCTGTAGTTTAAAATAGGAATGTAAATTAAAAGCTCATCAGAACTTATAGTCTGTGATTCAGTGTCATGGCCAAGGCCATAGAGCTCTTGTCTGTCATGTCTTGAATACTTCCAGGCAACCCCCTCCACCGGGTCCATGAGGGTGGGTTGCAGGCAGTTGCCCAAGGCCCTGCCCCCTTTCTGCCGTCCCCACCCCTATTCTCATCCCTCACCCACTGATTCTAGGCCTGCCTTAGCTCCCTCAACCCTGAACCTGTTTCCAGCCCTAGGGACTTTTTGTCTAAACTAGACTTACTGATTTGTTCTCTCACCTCTGACTCTTTGTCTTATGCCTTATGCATCTTCCTTAAGGAAACTCTCTCTCTTCCAACCCACAGCCTTTTGGGAAGGCAAAAGTCATGGGCTCTGAATCCAACAGGCCTGACTTTGAATTCCGAATCTTCCCTTTCCTGATGTCCCCACTAGACAGCATCTCCATCTGCCCAGATGAGAAATCTGTTCACTCTACAGGGACTTATCAAACACCTACTATGTGCCAGGTCCTCTCATCTGCCTGGGAAGAGAGCTTGAGCAAAAATGGACAAAAATCCCTACACTCTTGCAGTTTACATTTTAGTGGTGAAAGGAAAGGGATAATACACAAGGTAGGTGAGTGAATTAAGTAGTATGGTAGAAGTGGTAAACATTACAAGGAAAATGTTTCAAAGCCCACTAAAGGGAGAGATGGCGCTCTGCACTGGCCCTGGGCCCACCCATAGTAAGTGCTCAGTAAATGGCAGCCGTGATGATAAAGGGCGACGGGAAGAGGGAAGCAGCTAGTGAAAGCTCCGCTGACCTCTTCTGGAATGTGTAACCCCTGCCTTTCTCACCTGCTGCTCCATGAGGCAGAAGGACCCAGGCTGCCTCATGTGCCGGTTCCAGTCTTCTGTACTTGGACCTTCCCCTTCCTGTCCCTTTCCAGCTACTCACCGTTAACACTGAAGATTTGGAGTTCCTTGCCCATGATCTGACCTGATAATTTACACTCCCAATAGACATAGGTCATTTTTGGCTTCCCAGCATCAGAATACCCATGCTAATGTAGAGGGACCCTGAGACAGGTGGGTGGCAGGCAGAGCTTTGCTTTCTACTTTGGGAACCCCAAGGAGGCAGGTGGTTCTCTCCACGTGACAGTCCGTCGGTATCTTGACTGTTAGGAAGCGGCCTGAGCAGGGAAACCCAGAGGCTCCAGTGTGGGATGTTGCATCTGGGATGAGTGACAAAGAACAAGGTGACAGTTTAGGACCAATTGCAGGGTCCTTGGTGCCTGGTGGCCAGTGTGCCAGCATCCAGTGTTGGTGGGTCAGTAGTGTTTGTGGTAGACCAGAGACCTTCCCACCAGACTCTGGGACGTGGTTGGTCTGTGGCTTCTGTGGGCCCGCCTACCTCATCCCTGCCCACTGTTTCAGCCCTCTCTCCAGCCTTCCCAACAACTGTGAGCTGATTCACATCTTCCAGTAAATTCCTTCTTTGTTGACATTACCAAAGTTGACTCCTATCATATTCAATCACCCTGATGAGTTCATGCCCTTCTGCCCATGGCAGTTGCTTCCCACTTTGGTTGCATACTTGGGGAACTTTTCATTATCCTGGCACTCAGGCCATCTCAGAGGGTGGTACCAGGAGGCTGCATTCACTACACATTTTCAGGTGATTTCATGGTGTGACCATGTTTGAGAGCAAATTCTCTACCTAGCCACACACGTGTGTTTCATTGCTAGAACTTGCACTGCCATCTAGACCAAGCTCAGATTGGCTTCTGGGAAGCCATCTCTGCCCCTTCTCCTCTCCCTGAGTTGGGCTAAGCCAGTGGTTCTCACTCTCCACTCTACATTGGTACAACCTGAAGAGTTAAAAAAATTCTGGAGCCTGGATTTTTTAATCCTTAGAAATTCTGATTCAAACGCTCTAGGATGTAGCTTGGGATTCTTCTCTTTTTTTAACATTTTATTGGACTATACTTGCTTTACAGTGTTGTGTTAGTTTCTGCTGTATGACAAAGTGAATCAGCTATACATATACATATATCCCCATATCCCCTCCCTCTTGCACATCCCTCCCACCCTCCCTATCCCACCCCTCTAGGTGGTCACAAAGCACTAAGCTGATCTCCCGGTGCTCTGTGGCTGCTTCCCACTAGCTATCTGTTTTACATTTGGTAGTGTATATATGCCAATGCTACGCTCTCACTTAGTCCCAGCTTATCCTTCCCCCTCCCCATGTCCTCAAGTCCATTCTCTGCGTCTGCATCTTTATTCCTGTCCTGGCCCTAGGTTCATCAGAACCGTTTTTTTTTTTTAATTCCATATATATGTGTTAGCATATTGTATTTGTTTTTCTCTTTCTGACTTACTTCACTCTGTATGACAGACTCTAGGTCCATCCACCTCACTACAAATAACTCAATTCGTTTCTTTTTATGGCTGAGTAATATTCCATTGTATATATGTGCCACATCTTCTTTATCCATTCATCTGTCGTTGGACACTTAGTTTGCTTCCATGTCCTGGCTATTGTAAATAGTGCTGCAGTGAACATTGTGGTACATGACTCTTTTTGAATTATGGTTTTCTCAAGGTACATGCCCAGTAGTGGGATTGCTGGGTCATGTGGTAGTTCTATTTTTAGTTTTTTAAGGAACCTCCATACTGTTCTCTATAGTGGCTGTACCAATTTACATTCCCACCAGCAGTGCAGGAGAGTTCCCTTTTCTCCACACCCTCTCCAGCATTTATTGTTTGTTGATTTTTTGATGATGGCCATTCTGACTGGTGTGAGGTGATACCTCATTGTAGTTTTGATTTGCATTTCTCTAGTGATTAGTGATGTTGAGCAACCTTTCATGTGTTTGTTGGCAATCTGTATATCTTCTTTGGAGAAATGTCTGTTTAGGTTTTCTGCCCATTTTGGGGTTAGGTTGTTTGTTTTTTTAATATTGACCTGCATGAGCTGCTTGTATATTTTGGAGATTATTCCTTTGTCTGTTGCTTCATTTGCAAATATTTTCTCCCATTCTGAGGGTTGTCTTTTCATCTTGTTTATGGTTTCCTTTGCTTTACAAAAGCTTTTAAGTTTCATTAGGTCCCATTTGTTTATTTTTATTTCGATTTCTCTAGGAGATGGGTCAAAAAGGATCTTGCTGTGATTTATGTCATACAGGATTCTGCCTGTGTTTTCCTCTAAGAGTTTTATAGTGTCTGGCCTTACATTTAGGTCTTTAATCCATTTTGAGTTTATTTTTGTGTATGGTATTAGGGAGTGTTCTAATTTCATTATTTTACATGTAGCTGTCCAGTTTTCCCAGCAGCACTTATTGAAGAGGCTGTCTTTTCTCCATTGTATATTCTTGCCTCCTTTATCAAAAGTAAGGTGACCATATGTGTGTGGGTTTAGGTCTGGTCTTTCTATCCTGTTCCATTGATCTATATTACTGTTTTTGTGCCAGTACCATACTGTCTTGATTACTGTAGCTTTGTAGTATAGTCTGAAGTCAGGGAGCCTGATTCTTCCAGCTCCGTTTTTCGTTCTCAAGATTGCTTTGGCTATTCGGGGTCTTTTGTTTTTCCAAACAAATTTTGAAATTTTTTGTTCTAGTTCTGTGAAAAATGCCATTGGTAGTTTGATAGGGATTGCATTGAATCTGTTGCTTTGGGTAGTGTATTCATTTTCACAATGTTGATTCTTCCAATCCAAGAACATGGTGTATTTCTCCATCTGTTTGTATCGTCTTTAATTTCTTTCATCAGTGTATTAACTTTTCTGCATACAGGTCTTTTGTCTCCTTAGCTGGGTGTATTCCTAGGTAGTTTATTCTTTTTGTTGCAATGGTAAATGGGAGTGTTTCCTTAATTTCTCTTTCAGATTTTTCATCATTAGTGTATAGGAGTGCAAGAGATTTCTGTGCATTAACTTTGTATTCTGCTACTTTACCAAATTCATTGATTAGATCTAGTAGTTCTCTGGTAGCATCTTTAGGATTCTCTATGTATAGTACCATGTCATCTGCAAACAGTGACAGTTTTCTTCTTCTTTTCCTATTTGGATTCCTTTTATTGCTTTTTCTACCCTGACTTTCTTGGCTAAAACTTCCAAAACTATGTTGAATAAGAGTGGTGAGAGTGGGCAACCTTTTCTTGTTCCTGATCTTAGAGGAAATGGTTTCAGTTTTTCACCATTGAGAACGATGTTAGCTGTGGGTTTTTCATATGTGGACTTTATTATGTTGAGGTAGGTTCCCTCTATGCCTACTTTCTCTAGAGTTCTTTATCATAAGCGGGTGTTGAATTTTGTCAAAAGCTTTTTCTGCATCTATTGAGATGATCATATGGTTTTTATCTTTCAGTTTGTTAATATGGTGTATCACATTGATTGATTTGCATATATTGAAGAATCCTTGCATTCCTGGGATAAACCCCACATGATCATGGTGTATGATCCTTTTAATGTGCTGTTAGAATCTGTTTGCTAGTCTTTTGTTGAGGATTTTTGCATCTGTGTTCATCGGTGATATTGGCCTGTAGTTTTCTTTCTTTGTGACATCTTTGTCTGGTTTTGGTATCAGGGTGATGGTGGCCTCACAGAATGAGTTTGGGAGTTTTCCTTCCTCTGCTATATTTTGGAAGAGTTTGCAGAGGGTAGGTGTTAGCTCTTCTCTAAATGTTTGATAGAATTCACCTGTGAAGCTATCTGGTCCTGGGATTTTGTTTGATGGAAGATTTTTAATCACAGTTTCAACTTTAGTGCTTGTGATTGGTCTGTTCATATTTTCTGTTTCTTCCTGGTTCAGTCTTGGCTGTGCTTTTCTAAGAATTTGTGCATTTTTTCCAGGTTGTCCATTTTATTGGCATATAGCTGCTTGTAGTAATCTCTCATGATCCTTTTTTATTTCTGCAGTGTCAGTTGTTACTTCTCCTTTTTCATTTATAATTCTGTTGATTTGAGTCTTCTCCGTTTTTTTCTTGAGTCTGTCTAATGGTTTATCAGTTTCGTTTATCTCCTCAAAGAATCAGCTTTTAGTTTTATTGATCTTAACTATCATTTCCTTCATTTCTTTGTCATTTATTTCTGGTCTATCTTTATCATTTCTTTCCTTCTGCTAACTTTGGGGGGCGGTTTGTTCTTCTTTCTCTAATTCCTTTAGGTGTAAGATTAGGTTGTTTATTTGAGATGTATCTTGTTTCTTGAGGTAGGATTATATTGCTCTAAACTTCCCCTTTGGAACTGCTTTTGCTGTACCCCATAGGTTTTGGGTTGTCATGTGTTCATTGTCATTTGTTTCTAGGTATTTTTTGAGTTCCCCTTTGATTTCTTCAGTGATCTCTTGGTTGTTTAGTAGTGTATTGTTTAGCTTCCATGGGTTTGTATTTTTTACAGTTTTTCTCCTGTAATTGATATCTAGTCTCATAGTGCTGTGGTTGGAAAAGTTACTTGATATGATATCAATTTTCTTAAATTTACCAAGGCTTGATTTGTGACCCAAGATATGATCTATACTGGAGAATGTTCCATGAGCACTTGAGAAGAAAGTGTATTCTGTTGTTTTTGGATGGAATGTCCTATAAATATCAGGTTTTTTTTGGATGGAATGTCCTATAAATATCAGTTAAGTCCATCTTGTCTAATGTGTCATTTAAAGCTTGTGTTTCCTTATTCATTTTCATTTAGGATGATCTGTCCATTGGTGAAAGTGGAGTGTTAAAGTCCCCTACTATTGTTGGATTACTGTCGATTTTCCATTTTATGGCTGTTAACATTTGCCTTACGTATTGAGGTGCTCTGATGTTGGGTGCGTAAATATTTACAGTTGTTGTACATTCTTCTGATTGATCCCTTGATCATTATGTAGTGTCCTTCTTTGTCTCGTAATAGTCTTTATTTTAAAGTCTATTTTGTCTGATATGAGAATTGCTACTCCAGCTTTCTTTTGATTTCCATTCGCATGGAATAACTTTTTCTATACTCTCACTTTCAGTCTGTATGTGTCCCTAGGTCTGAAGTGGGTCTCTTCTAGATAGCATATATACGGGCCTTGTTCTGTATCCATTCAGCCAGTCTATGTCTTTTGGCTGGAGCATTTAATCCATTTACGTTTAAGGTAATTATCGATATATATATTCCTATTACCATTTTCTTAATTGTTTTGGGTTTGTTTTTGTAGGTCTTTTCCTTCTTTTGTATTTCCTGCCTGGAGAAGTTACTTTAGCATTTGTTGTAAAGCTGGTCTGGTGGTGATGAATTCTTTTAACTTTTGCTTGTCTGTAAAGATTTTAATTTCTCTATAGAATCTGAATGAGATCCTTACTGGGTAGAGTAATCTTGGTTGTAGGTTTTTCCCTTTCATCACTTTAAATATGTCCTGCCACTCACTCTGGCCTGCAGAGTTTCTGTTGAAAGATCCGCTCTTAACCTTATGGGGATTCCCTTGTGTGTTATTTGTTGCTTTTCTCTTGCTGCTTTTAATATTTTTTGTTTGTATTTAAGTTTTGATAGTTTGATTAATATGTGTCTTGGCATGTTTCTCCTTGGATTTATCCTGTATGGGATTCTCTGCTCTTCCTGGACTTGATTGACTATTTCCTTTCCCATGTTAGGGAAGTTTTCAACTGTAATCTCTTCACATATTTTCTCAGACCCTTTCTTTTCCTCTTCTTTTTATGGGACCCCTATAATTCGAATGTTGGTGCATTTAATGTTGTCCCAGAGGTCTGTGAGACTGTCCTCAGTTCTTTTCATTCTTTTTTCCTTATTCTGCTCTGCAGCAGTTATTTCCACTGTTTCATCTTCCAGGTCACTTATCCCTTCTTCTGCCTTAGTTATTCTGCAATTGATTTCTTCTAGAGAATTTTTAATTTCATTTATTGTGTTGTTCATCATTCTTTGTTTGCTCTTTAGTTCTTCTAGTTCCTTGTTAAAAGTTTCTTGTATTTTCTCCATTCTATTTCCAAGATTTTGGATCATCTTTACTATCATTACTCTGAATTATTTTTCAAGTAGACTGCCTGTTTCCTCTTCATTTGTTGGTCTGGTGGGTTTTTACCTTGCTCCTTCGACTGTTGCATATTTCTCTGTCTTCTTACTTTGTTTAACTTACTGTGTTTGGGGTCTCCTTTTCGCAGGCTGGAGGTTCATAGTTACCATTGTTTTTGGTGTTGTCTGCCCCCAGTGGGTGATGTTGGTTTAGTGGCTTGTGTAGCCTTCCTGGTGGAGGGGACTGGTGCCTGTGTTCTGGTGAGTGGAACTGGATCTTGTCTTTCTGGTGGGCAGGGCCACATCCGGTGGTGTGTTTTGGGGTGTCTGTGAAATTAGTATGATTTTAGGCAGCCTCTCTGCTAATGGGTGGGGTTGTGTTCCTGTCTTGCTAGTTGTTTGACATGGGGCATCCAGCACTGGAGCTTGCTGGCCATTGGGTAGAGCTGGGTCTTAGTGTTGAGACAGAGATCTCTGGGATAGCGCTCGCCGATTGATATTAAGTGGGGACGGGAGGCCTCTGGTGGTCCACTGTCTTGGGCTTGGTGCTCCCACATCAGAGGCTCAGGCCTGACACCTGGCCAGAGCACCAAGACCCTGTCAGCCACACGGCTCAGAAGAAAAGGAATAAAATAGAGTAGAATAGAATAGAATAGCATAGAATAGAATAGAATAGAATAGAATAAACAAATACAAAGAAGAAAGCAACCAAACCAATAAATCTACCAATGATAACAAGCACTAAAAACTAAACTAAGATAAACATAAAAATCAGAAACATATCACTTGTTGACAGCAAACCCCAAGTCTACAGTTGCTCCCAAAGTCCACCGCCTCAATTTTGGGAACATTCGTTGTCTATACAGGTATTAGAGAGATGCAGGGTGCATCAAGTTGATTGTGGGGATTTAATCTGCTGCTCCTCAGGCTGCTGGGAGAGATTTCCCTTTCTCTTCTTTGTTCGCACAGCTCCTGGGTTTCAGCTTTGGTTTTTGCCCTGCCTCTGTGTGTAGGTTACCCTCAGGCATCTGTTTCCGCCCAGAGAGGAGGGGGTTAAAGCAGCAGCTGAATAGGGCTCTCCTGCTCTCTCAGGCCGCGGTGGGGGTGGGGTGGGGGGGTGGCTACGGTAGTCACAATTGGAATGCAGGGCGAGCCTGTGCTGCAGAGGCTGGCATGACGTTGCAACAGCCTGAGGCGTGCCATCGCTTCTCCCAGTGAAGTTGTCCCTGGATCTCAGGACCCTGGTAGTGGCAGGCTGCACAGGCTCCTGGTGCAGGGGATGTGTGACTAGTGATCTGTGCTTGCACACAGGCTTCTTGGTGGCTGTAGCAGCGTTAGTGTTTCATGCCCATCTCTGGTGTCCGAGCTGATAGCCACGGCTTGCGCCGGTCTCTGGAGCTCATTTAGGCGGTGCATCTCTGAGCAGCAGGGCCCCGGTCTGCTGTGTGTGCCTGGCTCAAGGTTATGGGGACTTGAGCCCAGCTGGCAGCCCAGGAGCCACCTTGCCCCTCACAGATGCTTCAGCTCTGTGACATTGGAGGTATCTGGTCATTGAGTTGATTCTTTCGAGACCACACAGTAGGTCTTAACTTGCTCACCAAGAGGTTCAGACACTCAGCCGGTGGACAAAAAGTGCTTGCAGCAAACACAAGCTGATGTTCTTCCTTTTCGAGGCTTCCCCTGAGCAGAGTCCTGGGGGAGTCAGGCCTGATGGCTCTTTTATGGATGTTCACTAGATGACGAAAGTCACCACATTTTACTTTTAGTTCTTCTGTTTCAAATGGAAAATATTTGGGAATCCATTTGTTCTGCCGGTGTGAGCTAACTTCTCCTTCCTGAGGCTGTCTTGCAAGAATCCCTCTGAAATCCCAGCAGCCTCAGTTCTTACCTGCCCAAGTGATGAGACCGTTTCCCCAGCAAGGGTCTTTCCCCGGAAACAGGAGCTTCCCTGGCAGGACAGGCTGGACCCGGAATGTCAGAATCCTGGGCATGGCCAAGTTCAACAGAGATGCCATGTGCCCCTGCCACTGGGGGCGGGGCAGGTAATGGGATACAAATGTACTGGTGTCCATGTTTCTGTTGGGACTTCAGGCAGGAAGGCATCTATTTTGCTCTCTGGGGTTCAAAGCATCCCTTCCACCACCACGGGTTGCGGGCAAAAGCTAAGCTCACAGAAAGGACAGAGTTTAAGGTAGAGAGGCAGGTTACATAGGTTAGGTTGGCTTTTAAACTCACATTATCACAGAGCCCGATCTGAGGTGATAGATACTTGGGTTCTAGAATCTCTAACAACTCAGCAAGGAGCAGTCTGTCACATTCCTCATTCTCCAGGAAGGAGACAGAGCCTCATGGTGTTGCAGTAACTTGGCCCCAGTCACCCAGGTACTACGTGGGTTTCCAGGACCCAGAGAGTCGGCTTGAGCAATGTCCTCTCCCTGTGCCCTGCCACAGTGCTGCCCCTCCGCTTTTCACAACATTATCCTGTGTATCTCGGTGATTTACACCAAGGGTTTTAGAGCAGGATGCGAGGTTTCCACCCTGGCCCGACCGTGTGGCATGCACCGGGGAGAAGAGAGGCCCAACGTAGGCAGTGACCGCTCACTCAGCTCCATGGGGTCTCCTGCTCCTTGGGGAAAAACAACCAGAAGCTGAGATGAGAGACCATAACAGGCCCTGCATGATTTTTTTTTTTTTTTTTGCGGTACGCGGGCCTCTCACTGTCGTGGCCTCTCCCATTGCGGGGCACAGGCTCCGGACGTGCAGGCTCAGCGGCCATGGCTCACGGGCCCAGCTGCTCTGCGGCATGTGGGATCCTCCCAGACCGGGGCACGAACCCACGCCCCCTGCATCGGCAGGCGGACTCTCAAGCCCTGCGCCACCAGGGAAGCCCCCTGCATGATTTTTGTAAAGAGTAAGTTGTACAGGGCAGAGGCTCTCCAAGGATGGTCCCTGAACCAGCAGCATCTGGGACCTTGTTAAAATGCAAATTTGCAAGCTCTACCCAGACTTACTGAATCGGAAACTCTGAGCCTGGGGCCCAGCGATCTATATTTCAACAAGCCCTGGAGGTGGTTCTGATTCATGCTAAACAGGTCTCCTTCCAGAGCCCCGTGCTCTGTCATTCTGAGCAAACCCTTTGCCCACCGTCTGCACAGACTAAACAGTAACTTCTAGGTGCTGTGCAAGAGGGGACCTGGGCCGGGTGGAGCCTCCTGATTCCTAGAGGGCCGAGAGCCCTGTGAGCAACCCCGGGGGTCGGGCATTCTTCCTGGATGAGACGCACTTTTGCCTGGGAGTGCGCTGCGTTCCAAGAGGCAAATGCAGCCTGTGCTCTGAGTTCCTGGCTCTGCTGGGTCCCTCCCAACAGCGCCTCCCCCTCCCGGAAGCTTTCTGACTTGGGAACACTCGTACAGACCTGCGTGCATGTGATTCTGGTCATTAGCACCTTGTAGTTGGGATCCTCGCCGTGTAAATCTCTTTGTTCTCCCCCAGTTCAGGGGGAGGAAGGGGCAGGAAGCCTGGAGGAGCTCTCCTTTCAGCCTCTTCTTCTGCTCCAAGTAGAACAAAGCCGGCGTGTGGGGAAGGCGCTTTGATCCCAGACAATGAGAGCGGCTGGATTAAGTGTTTGGAGATACGGGACAGCTCTAGCACAAAACAGATCAGTTACTTTTCTTTTCTTTTTTCTTCTGTTTTTTTAAAGACCTAATTCATGTCCTGGAAATAAAAAAAGTAAAATCTTTTGAAGGACGCTTTTTCCATAGCTCTCTAAGTCACACAGGCTTTAACCTGAAACGTCTGTGTGCTGGGTATCCAGCACAGACATGGCGGCTCTGCCCCTGGGCTGGGGGCTGCCCTGATGTGCTGGGATAACAGGGCCTTCCCAAGGGTTCTGCCCTGCCCTCCCCTCAGGCCGTTGAGTGACAGCTGGGACTGGAAAATGCTAGAGCTGGGCGGAACCTTGGGAAAATCTGCTCCTGTATTCGACACAGTTGCGAGACATAGGAAACTCTGAGTTCAAACGTAAACATAATAAAATAAACATGCCTGTGTGGAACATCGCCTCTGTGCCAAGCGCTAAGTGTGTTATATGTATCATCAACTCACTGAACCTCCACCACAGCCTCGGGGGCCTCCGTTTTCTCAGATAGTTTATGGCAATTTTAATAACACTTGTGAGATGGGTGTTACTGTTGTCCCCATATTTCAGATGAGAAAAACTGTGGCACAGGGCGACTGGTAACTTACCCAGATTCACCCAGCTGGCTAGTGGCAGAACCAGGATGCAAACCCCGGCAGCCTGGCTTCAGGGCCCACGCTCTTCACTCTAGGATAAGGTCCTGTTGGTAATGAATTCCAGGCTATCTGAGGAAGTGATGGAATGTTGCAGGGAAAACCCAGCTGGCCCTGAGAGCTCTGAAAACGGTATCCGCAGTTACCATCGCTGTTGTTACTGACACACATAAACTCAGCGCAGTGTGGCCAGGGCTGAAGGGGTGGACAGAGTGTCATGGGAAAGCGGAAGAGGAAACCTGGAGCCCAGAGCTGCCCGGTGGCCAGGAAGAGGACAACCTGTAGACACAGAAGAGGCGATATCTGAGCTGAGTCTCTTTCTCTCCAACCACGTTGAGTAGAGAAAGCTGAGAGGACGTCAGTCAGGGGAAACACCGTGTGCAAAGGATTGGAATTAGACTAGAGAAACACAAATTAGAGGGATTTAAGGAGGCTTTTGCTTGTCAGGGTTTCAGCTCATGGCTCTCAGTGCCCCCCTCATCCTTACAAATACCCAAGGTTTCAGCTGTATCAAAATGATGGAGTTGGAATTAGGAATGATCAGAGCTGGAAGGGACCTCAGCATATGCATTGGGTTAATGAGTAAACTTATATCCAAATAGCAGAAGCCAATGACGATGGTTTGACCATTTTTGCCCTCATGCCCTCCACAGCCCTTTAACCTGGGGCAGCCTGAACTTGTAAGTATTCCCTGTAGGTCCCTTGCTCACCCACAGCCCTGGTCTCGCATCCTCTTAACTTGTGCTAATTACCCCTCCAAGTATGCCCTCTTCCATCCTTGATGCCCAGGTCTCACTCACAATCAAAGCCCAGTTTAGATGCCACTTCCTCCAGGAAGCCTTCCATGCTTCTACCAGCTGGGAATAATTCCTTCCTCCTTCCAATTCCCTTGTGGCAATGATGGCTTCCGGATGGAGAGAGAAAAGACCTCTAATACTACTCTCAAGTTGACAGTTCAACACTGTTTGGCATAATACATTCCTCAGTGTCCCATGGGGCAAGACTCAGAATAAGGTCCTAGGACCACTAACAAGGGCTCAGATTCAGCTGCGCTCTTGAATTCCAAAGGCCTGATATGCCTATGATTTTTTTCTTGCTTGGTGCCAAATCAGCTCTGCTATCAACTGCTATTTTAATGAAACCTCCTGGTACCAGCTCAGGAAGGGTATTTTTATTAGGTACAGTTGGGCGGATTCTCATGTTGAAAGCATTTGGTGTAAAACAACGCATCCAGTTCTCAGATATCCTTCCAAATATTTCCTTTGAAATCGGAAAATTACCAAAGAACTTGTGATAAGAATATGAAAAAAGGAATTAAAAAGCAAGGATGATGTACTTGTCTGCCCCACCACATTCCTGCATGGGTGAGGCTTTGGGAATTTGAAGATCAATGCAATTAGAGGATTAGATGGGGCAGGACCTGGCTCTGCCCCAGAAAGGCTCAGGAAGATGGTCAGTGTTTTGGTCTTTTGTTCTCCCCTCTCCTCTAAACTTCCCTTTAGGATCTGGAGTCATTACAGAGACAATGACAGGCCTGACTCTCGTATAGTATAGTCAAGTCTATTCATTTATGCTGCCCCTGGTATTATGGTGCCCAAGTCTCAGCCTCAAGGAGAACATTGTGATCAATGTTTATAAAAATCAACCCTCTCCTCCTCCACTGAAAATCTCTTCCCCAATCATTCACCTCCCCTAACTCTGAATACAGTATACACAGAGACTTAAAGCTAGGGCTCTGGGGCTTCCCTGGTGGCACAGTGGTTGAGAGTCCGCCTGCCGATGCAGGGGACACGGGTTCGTGCCCCAGTCCGGGAAGATCCCGCATGCCGTGGAGCGGCTGGGCCCATGAGCCATGGCCGCAGAGCCTGTGCGTCTGGAGCCTGTGCTCCGCAGCGGGAGAGGCCACAACAGTGAGAGGCCCGTGTACCGCAAAAAAAAAAAAAGCTAGGGCTCTGGAATCACCACCTGAATTCAAATACTGGCTTTACCACTTTATAGTGGGGCGACCTTGGGCAAGTTACTTTACCCACATCACTAGGTTGCCTTATCACTAAAATGAGGATAATAGGGTTCTTATAAGGAGAAGGAGACAATTCACTTAGTACATTTAACCATACCTGCCATATAGTAAACACTCAATAAACGTTAGCTGTTATTAATATTACCATAAAGACCCATCTGTCTTGACAGGTGAAGAGTGAGGAGGATGAGGATTCAAAAATTTTCCTCAGGGTCCTTCCACAATAACTGTGCCTTACAACAATCACCGTGTGTGTGTGTGTGTGTGTGTGTCTGTGTGTGTGTGTGATTTCTTTGTTTTAAAAATTTTATTGGATTATAGTTGATTTACAGTTTTGTGTTAGTTTCAGGTGTACAGCAAAGTGATTCAGATATACATATACTCATTCTTTTTCAGCTTCTTTTCTCATATACGTTATCCCAGATTACTGAGTAGAGTTCCCTGTGCTATACAGTAGGTCCTATGCTCTAACCAACAGTAGTTGGTTATATATCTTATATATAGTAGTGTGTGTATGTTCATCCGAAGCTCCTGATTTATCCCTTCCCCTCCACGTTTCCCCTTTGGTAACCATAAGTTTGTTCTTGAAATCTGTGAGTCTGTTTCTCTTTTGTAAATAAGTTCACTTATATCATTTTTAATTAGATTCTGTGTATGAGTGATATCATGATATTTGTCTCTCTGACTTAATTCACTTAGTGTGATAATCTCTAGGTCCATCCATGTTGCTGCAAAGGGCATTATTTCGTTCTTTTTTATGGCTGAGTAATATCTCATTGTATATATGTACCACTTCTTCTTTATCCATTCCTCTGTTGATGGACCTTTAGGTTGCTTCCATGTCTTGGCTATTGTAAATAGTACTGCAATAAACATTGGGGTGCATGTATCTTTTTGAATTATGGTTTTCTCCAGATGTATGCCCAGGAGTGGGATTGCTGGATCATATGGTAGCTCTATTTTTAGTTTTTTAAGGAACTTCCATACTGTTCCCCATAGTGGTTTTATCAATTTATATTCCCACCAACAGTATAGGAGGGTTCCCTTTTCTCCACACCCTCTCCTGCATTTATTGTTTGTAGACCTTTTGATGATGGCCATTCTGACCGGTGTGAGGTGATACCTCATTGTAGTTTTGATTTGCATTTCTCTGATAGTGATGTTGAGCATCTTTTCATGTGCTTTTTGGCCACCTGTATGTATTCTTTGGAGAAATGTATATTTAGATCTTACACCCATTTTTTGATTGGATTGTTTGTGGTTTTTTTTATATTGAGCTGCATGAGCTGTTTGTATATTTTGGAGATTAATCCCTTGTCTTTTGCTTCGTTTGCAAATATTTTCTCCCATTCTGAGGGTTGTCTTTTCGTCTTTTTTATGGTTTCCTTTGCTGTGAAGAAGCTTTTAAGTTTAATTAGGTCCCATTGGTTTATTTTTGTTTTTATTTTCATTACTGTAGGAGGTGGACCAAAAAACATATTGCTGTGATTTATGTCAAGAGTGTTCTGCCTATGTTTTCCTCTAAGAGTTTTATAGTGTCCAGCATTACATTTAGGTCTTTGATCCATTTTGGGTTTATTTTTGTGTATGGTGTTAGAGAATGTTCTAATTTCATTCTTTTACATGTAGCTGTACAGTTTTCACAGCACAGGTTATTGAAGAGACTGATTTTTCTTCATTGTATATTCTTGCCTAATTTGTCATAGATTAATTGACCATAGGTGTGTGGGTTTGTTTCTGGGCTTTCTATCCTGTTCCATTGGTCTATATTTCTATTTTGTGCCAGTACCATACTGTTTTGATGACTGTAGCTTTGTAGTATAGTCTGAAACCAGGGAGTCTGATTCCTCCAGCTCTGTTTTTCTTTCTCAGAATTGCTTTGGCTATTCGGGGTCTTTTGTGTTTCCATACACATTTAAAAATTTTTTGTTCTAGTTTTGTGAAAAATGCCATTGGTAATTTCATAGGGATTGCATAGTGATCACCTCTTGTGACTTAATAAGAAATATATATATTTGATCTCTGTCCCAGGTTTCTGACACAGAGCTCTCGAAACCCCTGTAATTTCCTGAGTGATAGGATTGTTAGGAGCATCTTTTATTCTAATATTTGGTCTTTGACCCTGGTTCCTAAATCTCTTGGAATTTCCTGGGTGATAGGAGCATCTTTTGTTCTAATGAGGCGAATTTTGATGGGCTTCAGGATGGGGGTTGATCACCAGGAAGACCAAGCCATGATTAGAAGCTTGAAACTTGCAGCCCCTCCCCCCATCATCCTCTGGGAAGGAGAGAGAAGCTGGAGATTGAGTTAATGATGAATCACACCAAGGCAATAAAGCTTCCATAAACACCCCTGAAATAGGGGATTTGGAGAGCTTCTAGGTTGGTGATGACATTCACGTGCTTGGAAGGTAGTGCACCCCAGCTCCATGGGGACAGAAGCTCCTGCACCCTTGACCCTTCCAGACTTCACCCTATGTATCTTTCATTCTGACTGTTCACCTGGATCTTTTATCATATCTGTTATAATAAACTGGTAAACATAAGTAAGTGTTTCCCTGAGTTCTGTGAGCTGTTATAGCAAATTCCTGAATCCGAGGAGGGGGTTATAGGAGCTGCTGAGTAGCCAAGTGGGAGAGAAGTGTGGTGAGCTGGGACCCACTACTGCTATTGGCATCTGAAGTTGGTGGGGGAGTCTTATGTGACTGAGCCCCTAACTTTTGGGGTCTGTACTGACTCTAGGTAGTTAGGGTCATATGAACTATAGGACACCCAGTCAGAGTCTGGAGAACTGGAGAATTGGTTGGTGTGGGAAAATCCCCACACATGTGGTATCAGAGTGCTGTTAGCAAAGCAAAATAAATTGTTTTTTTTTCCTTGTACTTATGAATCCTGAACAGTTTCCACATGAGTGTGGGTTTCTCTGAACTCCTAGCAGTCCCGATGCCATTTGGGTCTTTGCCCAAGTTAAGCAGTGTGCTGCCCAAATGACACATGATTGCATAAACCCTACTCCTTCACTAGTTAAAGATGGAGGCAAAGGGCTCTAACCAAGAGGGGATTCAGGTCATCCATGGGTGGCCTTGTTTTCTATTTATTTATTTATTTATCTGGTTTATTTATTTACTTTTGGCTGTGTTGGGTCTTTGTTGCTGCATGCGGGCTTTCTTTCTCTAGTTGCAGCGAGCGGGGGCTACTCTTCATTGTGGTGCATGGGCTTCTCATTGTCGCGGCTTCTCTTTTTGTGGAGCATGGGCTCTAGGCGTGTGGGCTTTGGTAGTTGGGGCACGCAGGCTCAGTAGTTGTGGCTCGTGGGCTCTCAAGCGCAGGCTCAGTAGTTGTGGCGCACGGGCTTAGTTGCTCTGCAGCATGTGGGGTCTTCCCGGACCAGGGCTCGAATCCATGTCCCCTGCATTGGCAGGTGGATTCTTAACCACTGCCCTACCAGGGAAGCCCCTTGTTTTCTAGATAGGGCTGTTTCAGAGTTGAATTTCAGAAATTATGAAATAGGAGCCAAAATAATGAGACAGACATAACTCTTGAATTCAGAGTTGCTTAGCCAGAGAGCTCGGATAGTTCCCTAGTTCCTACTGAAATTCTGTCTTAAGACTTGCCACCATCTAAATATTATTCTCGGGCTTCCCTGGTGGCGCAGTGGTTGAGAGTCCGCCTGCCGATGCAGGGGACGTGGGTTCGTGCCCCGGTCCGGGAAGATCCCACATGCCGTGGAGCGGCTGGGCCCGTGAGCCATGGCCGCTGAGCCTGCGCGTCCGGAGCCTGTGCTCTGCAACGGGAGAGGCCACAACAGTGAGAGGCCCGCGTACCGCAAAAAATATATATATAAAAAAAATAAAATAAAATAAATTTTATTCTCACCAGCTGATAGATGAGAAGACTGATGCTCGGAGAAATCAATGTCAGTGGCAGTAATTCAGAAGCATTTAAGGGAAGAGATGTTGGTGTGGTATTTTAGAGAAGAGACAGTGTAGACTTTGTGATCATGTTGGATCCATTCAGCATGGTTTGAGGGGATTTGGGGTTCATTCACACCATCAGGAAGATCAGAATGACCTCTGCTACCTTGACTTGGAAGAATGGCTTTTGCCTGCCCTTTGGCTTTTCCCAGATATTGGTACAAGATTTAAGGCATTCCTTGGAGATGAAAACTATTTGGGGTGGCAGCATTGCAGGAGTCCCATGAGTTCTCGTCCTTGGGTCAAGCTTCCAGTCCTGGCTGCCATGCCTGTGGCCCCTTAGCAGTCTTCTAGACTCACATCTTCCCCTTACTTCCGCTCTGGGTATCTTCCTCTCAACCCTGCTTCCTGATCTAAGTCCCTCAAGACATGGGAAATGCTGGGAGTCCAATGTCCTGGCCTGGTGCCCCTGCCTGGCACTCTCTAGGCTCAGTGCCCTGTTTCAGCTCTCTGTGCCCCACTGGTTCTTCTTTGACCTGACCATTATTTGGTTCTGTTGCCCCTTCGCCTCGCTCTCAGCTCTTTTCTGGGACACCAGTTCAGGTGGTCTTTGTCTCCCCTGACTACAAACTAAAACCCTGATTTCTGTGATCTGAACAAGTCCATCTGATGCCAAGCCTCGCAGCCAGTGACCCTCAGTATTTTTCTGTCCTGACTGACAGGGACATTCAGAGAGGTGATCCTGGGCAGAGACACCAAAAAGTCCCCTTTTATTGGAATACATGAATAATGGGAAATGTGTTTAATCCTTCAGGCCAACTTCAGTTCCTTAACCCTGTGGAGGTCTGGAGTCCCAGGCAGTTCTGTCATAGACCAGTGACATCTTTCCCAGCCAGAGGTTAGGGTGTGGTGATTCTGTGTGCACACACTTTATGTGCCTTTTGTATACTCTTTTTTTCTAGACCTCCGGCCACTTGTCTGGAGCCACCATCAGGTGTGTAATAAAAATTCTCTCTTTCTGCTTCTGAGCTGAAGGAATTAGATGCTCCTGTAACAAGATACGAATTTCTTCATACTCCTTCTAGAAAACTGGGGCATTATAGCACAGAAACGATGCCTTTAGATGGGAAAGAAATACATTCTTGAGTATACAAGCTCTGAGATAGCTTCTTTACTGTGTAATCTGGAGTCTTTCCTTGGATTCCTGAATTCCGGATGAGACAAGCTTAATCACCTTTTCTATGCATGCCTTGTGGAAGTCCAAAGCCTTCCTCAAGATTTTTATGATTTTCAAGGCCTCTTTCTCTTGTGGCAGAATAAAAGGATTCTTTTATTAGGAACCAACATACATAAAAGGCAGCTGGGGTTGTAAAGCTTGTTTTTGTTTTTTTCCTCCAACACAAATACATTTTTGGTTCTAATTCTCCTCAAAAGGAAAACAAACAACAACAACAAAAACCCTTAAAGATGGACATTTTAAATCCTACTTTACAGCTGAAAAAAATGAGTATGTATTAGGGCTTTTAACTATTTTTCCCTCTTACATAGCAAATAGCTGGCAGGTTCATTATTCAAATCCAGATCTGTGTGACTCCAAGTCCAAGTACTTTCCACTAATTTAAATGGAGTTGTGCCTTCAGATTCAAAGATCGGTTTAATTGTGTAACTGGCATAGGTTTTATAATGTCACCTTTATATCACTGCGGTAGATAAAGTCTGTTTTCCTGGGAGGTATTTTAATTTGTGCAAGTTAACTAGAACTTTCACCTATTCAGTCTAAATTTTGACCCTGAACTTTTTACATAGTACAAGTGATGGGACAAATAACAAATCAGCCTATTAAGGCTCTTTGCAAACCTGGAATAAATCAGGCACCAACATAAGGGTCTGCAAGAAGCTTCATCTCCTGGAAGTAGATGGTCTGGTATCTTAGTTAAAAACTGTTAGATTCCAGAACTTATTAGGAATCTGCTTGAAATTCTGTACTGTCCCAATTTCATCTTCAGAGTTGAATTAATTAGCCATAAAAACATTTGCATGTGTAATTTGTTTTTTCTTCGGATGCACCACGATAACAAGCTATTCTTTTACATTATTAAGATGGAAACATATTTTCATGCAAAGCAGAATCTGTTATTTTTAAGTGTCTAATCCCCTTGTCTTTAAAATATTCAAACAGTAAGCCTGTGTCAGACAGTGAGTGCCCTGGGCATTTGGAAGTCAGACTTTCAGCTCATGAGGCCGTGGATGTTTCATCTGTAACACAAGGGAGTTGTCCCAGATAAAGGACTCACAGGAGTTATAGCTTCATTAAGGTGCCCACAGAAGTCCAGTTCCTAATTTGAAATAGTGTTGGGCATGAGAATTGAAGGAAGAAGAGCTGGAAATGGTAACTGGCATTGGCCTTTATGGTGCCACTTCAAACAAAAATTTTATAGTTGATTTCTGTTTTGTGCCGCTGGAGGCTTGAGAGCTCATGGCCATTTTTGAAAATGTATCCAGCTTCATTAACCTCATTGTCTTTAAAGTTATAGTCCATGAAAATGTCTCTTCTGATACTTTTTCTTAGAGGGAATTATCATGAAAATACATTTTAAAGATGTTATTGATTTTAAAATAACAAGGAGAGGAAGTTTATTCCATTACCAAATATATATTACCGCTGTTGGATGAGTATAAGGAAATATGATTTTATTGACTGTTCCTGGGAAACTGGTGAATTTCTTTCCTAAATTTACAGAGACATGCACCACGGATTTTTATTTTAAACATCAGAAACAACCTAAGGAATTTTATAAGAAGATACTCTTCACTGGTCAGTTGTCTTTCTTATATAGCTCTGACTCAACCTGATTTACTTTTTCTCTTCCATGTCGATATAATGAAAAAACAAATAAAAACATTCCCACTTATTCTTTTCTACTTTTTAAAGTCCAGAATAAAGTTACCATATTGCTGAGGGAATTCAAAATCCTGGTGTCAGGAACTCTGCATGGGATTCAAAGAATGACTTATGTTGGAAATCTGGCTCTTGTCCTCCACTGCCCCTCGCCACCCCTGCATGTTGTTGTTACCATGGGGAACTTATATTCTCTGAGCCTCAGTTTTCTCTCCTGTGAAGTGGGGGTAGGAATGAAAACCTCTTAGGAATATAAGAAATAAAGTTCCTGGTGATCTGGTCATACACAGAAGGCGTCTACAAATAGTGATTTTTATGTTTAACTTGGAGAGGACGGTTGTAAAGGTCCTAAAAGTCGTAAAATACACAAAGCTGTCTTTGTGTCTTTTAAGAAATTTTTTGTGAAAGAGTAGTTATGTTTGTCCTGATTGTCTCCTGCAGGGAGAATTGGGATTAATTGGTGCCAGTCACAGGGAAATCACTTGTCTTGCTTGAGCTGCCTGGTGCTGTAGGAACTAGGCTTTCTGTCACTGGACATGATCAAGTAGGGTCTGGGCATCCCCGGTGGTGGGCATTGTAGAGAGGGGTCAGGATCAGATGAAAGATCAGACCAGATGACCCATAACTCCCATTCTTTGCCTGATGTCCTAAAATTCTCTGATTAATCAGACCCTCTGCTTCTGTGGAAATCACACTTCAGATCAAATCCCCAGGGTCAGATGTGTCACCCTTCTGATGCCTTGTAGACTTGAGCTCAGTGGACGGATGACATTTGGTCTCTCTTGGGTTTCTTATCTTTGACTGGTCCCCACAGTCTCCCAGTGCAGGGAGCCTGCACTCAAGAGTTTTTTTCTGTCCATTTCAGTTCCCCTCAAGCCCTCTCTCTTCACACCCTCTATCTGCACCACCTTCTTTTTCTCTCATCTTCAGATTCTTAACTCCCATCAGGATCAGGAATATCTGCCTTTGATTGGTATCTGTTCACTCAAGTTTACTTCACCTCTAAGAAAAGCTAACCCTGAGAAAACTTGGCCACTACTTTGGGGACCATTTCTGAAAGTTACTTCTTTATCTGCTGGCCTCATTCAAGAAGTGCTGCATGGGAAAGACGGTGGACTTTGTGTGCAGACCTGAGTTCAAATCCTGTCTCTACCACTTGCTAACTGTGAAATCTTGGGTACATCTCCTCATCTCACAAAACCATTTTCCTTTCCATTATATAACCAGTGACATGAAAAACACATCAAATTCTACCTTTGCCAGGAAGACTTTTCTACTAAAGGGAGTTATTAAGAATATTAAAATCTTTATGGAATGATATTAAGCTAATATCCATTCTGATTTCCTTTCTGCAAAACAGAAAAGGAAACCCACTGTGGGGTGAAGGGTGAGAAAGAGCCTAAATTCCTATTTTGCAAATACTTCCATGCAGATATCTCCTTGCTGCTTCCTATAATTTGCTGCAGGAAACCTTACTGGTGTGTAAGTAGGTGGGTGGGTACTTTTTTGGAGTACGTCACACAGAGAGGCCACCTGAATTGGTTCGTCCTCCATGTGGTAGATATCGTGAACAGGCATAGCAGTAACATGGAAGAAAGAGGGTTTGGACTGAGAACGGGATCTGTGCTACATGCATTGTCACAGACTACCTGTGACTAGGGCAATTTAACTAATAAACCAGTAGTTAGCAAACTTTTTCTGTAAAGGGCCAGATAGTAAATATTTTAGGCTCTGTGGGCTGGATGGTCTTCGTTGCAACCCCTCTGCTCTGCCGTTGTGGCTTGAGAGCAGCTATAGATGATACATAAGGTGATAAATGAGTATGGTTGCCGTCCAAGGAAACATTATTTACATAAACAGAAAGTGGGCTCAACTTGGGCCACAGGCAGTACTTGGCCAACCTGTGGCCTAAATCTCCAAGCCTCAATGTATTCGTCTTCACCATGGGGGCAGTAGAGTTTTATGAAGATTAAATAGGATAATGCAAAAGATGCATCTGAGCCCGCAGCCTGACCTGTGAAAGATCTCCAAGAAGTTACTCCTTTCCATCTCTTTTTTCTCCCAAGTGCTTCTGTACAGTACGGAGCTGGGAAGAAATGCACACAAAGGTCCTTCCCAGCCCTGTGATTTTATGAAATTGCCCATCAAAAAAAAAAAAAAAAAAAAGATCAAGAAACAGCATGCCAGAGAGAGAAATTGTTTGTGTTCTTTTGCTCTGCAAAGTCTGACCACAAGAAGCATTAAATCAATCAGATGACAAAGCAGAATATGAAATATTATTGAGTTGGTTTAGCCCCAAGTATGCAGGAGGCCTCTGCTATTGGGATCAGAAGCAGACAAGAAAAAACAAGGGGAAATGTTTTCTACATATTCTGTGCATTGGCTATTCTGTGACTCCCACATAATTCATCACAGGAAAACTTTAAGTGCAATAAATACTTCCCCTAGTTTAGTAGCTGCTCTGACCAAGAACAAAGCCATTAACACAAATGCAGATAAATACAAGGCAAATAATGATATTCCCAGTTGCTTCTGTGTCAACCTCCTGTGTCAACCATCAATCGTGCCTCACTGGTTGAGAAGGAACCGAGAGAGCTTCCCTGGTGGCCCAGTGGTTAAGAACCCGCCTGCCAAGGCAGGGGACGTGGGTTCGAGCCCGGGTCCGGGGAGATCCCACATGCCGTGGAGCAACTAAGCCTGTGTGCCACAACTACTGAGCTGGCGCTCTAGAGCCCGCGAGCCACAACTACTGAACCCATGTGCCACAATTACAGAAGCCTGCATGCCTAGAGCCCATTGTCCACAACAAGAGAAGCCACCGCAATGAGAAGCCCACACACCGCAGCAAAGACCCAATGCAGCCCAAAATAAATAAATTTAAAAAAAAATTTAGGAAAAAAAAAAAGAAGGAACTGAGAGAATTTATAACCCGGGAAGATTCCTTTCTAAAGCATTTCCACCTCCCAGACGAAGGGAAGGAGGAATCATCCAGAAAGTCCCAGGAAACCAAATAAACACTCTTCATCTTCAGAGCAGCCCATCTGAGGTACACTCTTGGTCACTGCTGCCCTGATACTCTGCTTTTTTGGGTGTGGGGCTCCTCCAGTGTTACATTTTTCAGGCAAATGTTATGGCTGCTCTTGTAATTTGCAAAGGCAGCTCTCTGCAGTCCTTGGAGAAGGGTACATCCCAGGGAGCTCTTGGTGTGCCCATCCTGCCTGTTATGAGTGAAGGGAGAGGACTTGGCCAGGTGTCTCCATCCTTGGTCCTGATGCCAATGCTTGTTCACAGTTCAGTTGCAGAGTTTCTTAGCCTCTGGCTCTGCCTGCCTCTTCTGTATTCACTTCGTTGACTTCACCTCCTCGTCCACTTTTTTCTTTTTTGGCTGTGTTGGGTCTTTGTTGCTGTGCGTGGGCTTTGCCTAGTTGTGGCGAGCGGGGGCTACTCTGTTGCGATGTGCGGGCTTCTCTTGTTGAGGAGCACGGGCTCTAGGCACGTGGGCTTCAGTAGTTGTGGCTCGCTGGCTCTAGAGCACAGTCTCAGTAGTTGTGGCTCACGGGCTCAGTAGTTGTGGTTCGCAGGCTCAGTAGTTGTGGCTCACGGACTCAGTAGTTGTGGCTCGCAGGCTCTAGAGCACAGTTTCAGTAGTTGTGGCGTACGGGCTTAGTTGCTCCATGGCATGTGGGCTTTTTCCAGACTGGGGCTCAAACCCATGTCCCCTGCATTGGCAGGTGGATTCTTAACCACTGCACCACCAGGGACCCCTCCTCGTCCACTTTTAAACAGCAGTGTCCCTGGTCCTTTACCCCCAGTTCCCTCCTCTCACTCTCTTACCTCTCCTCCAACCACCTCATTTCCTCTCATGGTAAGAGGTACCACCTACATCCCAATAACTCCCGCATCTTGATCTGCCCAGGCTTCTCCAATAAAGGATGCAGTCTTACATTAACTCCTTGTTGCTCTCACCACCTGCCTGCACACCAGACTCATCACACGTAACATATCTGCTGCAGCTTGTAACTCTGCTCTGCCCCTGTTGAGTCTTTATAGGTAACACTCTTCTGTACCCAGTAGCCCAGATCAGAAACTGGGCCATGCTGAGTGTTTCCCTTTGTCTCAACCCTAATGTCTCGTCAGCAGGCATGATCTTGAGATAAGAACTTCCCAGAAATCTCTCAAAAGCATTTCTTCCTGGACTACGTGATCACAGTCCCGGTAAAGGGTCTCATTTGTTGTTTTTGACCAGAGAAATGCCTTATTTTTTATTTTTTTAAATTTATTTATTTATTTTGCGGTACGCGGGCCTCTCACTGTTGTGGCCTCTCCCGTTGCGGAGCACAGGCTCCGGACGCGCGGGCTCAGCGGCCACGGCTCACGGGCCCAGCCGCTCCGCAGCATGTGGGATCTTCCCGGACGGGGGCACGAACCCATGTCCCCTGCATTAGCAGGCAGATTCTCAACCACCAGGGAAGCCCCCAGGATTCAAATCTAGGGCTGCCTATGTATAAAAACCTGACCCTCAATCCCTGCCATCCACTTCCCTGAGGAGGGAGACCACAGGACTATTTTGATAGACATGTGGAAGATAAATGTGCTGAGACCAGGCATAGACACGATACAGTACCCAAGCACACAAGCATAAGGAGATCAGAGACTTTATTATCTCTTTTGTTCACTGATTTACGCCTATAATCGTCTGTCCCACGGGAGCCGCTCAATAAATATTTATTGAATAAATGAATTAAATCACACAATCCTACAGACTTGGTCTTGGAAGCTGCATTTCCGTAGAGAGAGCATCATCTTGTGACCTTGCCCATGTCCTCCCCCGTGCCTGTCCTCCTCCTTGATTCCAGCTGCTATGTAGACAAGACTTCCTCCCCTGAGCTTTTTTAGCCATGGGGTTGAGGGCAGCAGATACAACACTCAGCAATGTTTGTTGAATGAATCCTGGACCTCTGTGTCCCTTGCCTTTTTTGCCTCACTTGGCACAATGTATCGAAGTTTTCCAGGCTCCTGTACTTCACTTACTTTACCTTCCTGGTGGTCCTTTGCAGTAATGTGAGCAATGGGGAGCCATGAGGAACGGCAGATGAAGCTTCGCTCGCTCCCCTCGTCGCGCACCTCCTGCTGTGCAGCCTGGTTGGGGACCCCCTGCTTTAGCGTCTGCCCTGACCCTAATCCTGCCAGCAACCATGACTCAACTCTGCTCCCAGCCTCCATCTTATGTACTGTGGGATTCTGGATGAATACAAAGCCCAGTGCACAAAGGACACTTTCTTCTCTGCTTGCTACCCCTGTGGAGCATCTTATTCTCCGTCTGACTCAGGAATTATTTCTCCTTCAGTTGAAGAATAGCAACAGCAGTGTTCGAAGAAACACTTTAAAAATTCCTCCCTCTCTGCCTCTTTGCCTTGGAAAATATTTCGCCTTGTATAGCTGTGCATCTCTTGGAGTCAGTGTCCAAAGTGTAGACCAGAAGGAAGAACAAGACTTCCGTGGCTCAGGAAATCCAGATTTGATCCTGGTTCTATCTCTTACCATCCATGTGAATTTTAAAAGACCACTTATTTATCTGAACCTGCATTCTTTTAAAAGAGAGCTAATAACCCTGACTTAGCGTTTTGCTGACTATTCGACAGGCTGGTGTTATGCCCTTAGTACAGAGCCTGGCCCAAAATAGGTGATCTCTACACATTGGTTTCCTTTCCCTGGCTTCCCACACCCTGGTAAGAGGCATCTATTCCAGCACAGAGATGCCTCCTGCTTAAATGAACTGGCTGCAAGCAGTGAATTTCAGACCACTACTCAGGGTGATTGTATTGGTCTGAGGGTCACCTCACCTGTCTGAGTGGCCCCAGCCAGGCTGCAAAGCACTCTGGCCTTTGGCTGGTGACATTTGGACCTGTCTGCCCAAATGTCAGTCTTCTTGAAGGTGCTGGGTTCACAGATGCCAGTCACTGCTTGCAGAGGCTGATCGGCAGGCTGTGACACGTGCCTGCGGAGTTTCTCCAGGCAGAAGGGGAAGGACCTAGTTAGCCAGCATCGTGTGGCTGGCTGGCCACTCATTTCTCTTTCCTCGCCTGCCTTCCACCTGCTCCGGGCTGACCGTGTGTCTCAGGGCGCTCTGCCTGGCGTGCTCTTTCCACTACTCTGCCTCCGCAAGGAAACTCAGGACATCAGTCCTGGCCTTACGTGGTGTCTCAGTGACACCTTCACTCATTCCGTTCACTCCATCTGTTCATCTGTCCATCCCTTGTTTTTCTTTCTCCCATGAACAGTTGTGGGGTATCTCCCATGTGCCGCGCTCCTGGGAATTTTCAGGAACAGTTCTCCATAATCAGGGTTGCCTTTCTACTCCAGAAAGAGATGATAACACAATCAGCGTTCAGAGATTTCTATTGTGTCGTTACTTGTTCCTGCACCTCTGGCTGCAGGGGTGGTTGAGGGCTTAGGGCCGGGTGGCGTAGGGGGTCAGCTCTTGCTAAGCATTTGTGCAGACCTGTCACCTAGTTCTGTTTCCAACCATCCCTACATCGTGCCCTCCTCTGCAGCAACTAAGATACATTCTCGCTTCTGTGGTTCTAGCCCCTTCTGCAGACGGGCATCAGCCAGCACTCTGCCAGCTGTTGATCCAGGCTTTATCTGCTCAGCCCTTCAAATCAGAGCAGCTTTTCTGGCTGACCTGGGAGGGTCCAGCCATTCAAGATAGCAGCAGGGGATCTCCTCCTCTTTCTCTGAGTTCCCAGCTTTCTCCAATGAGTTCTTCAATGTTGGCCTGGAGCGATGCTGTGCTAGGTAAAATTCAACAGCATTTCATTCCGGCTGTGGTTTGCCACGTGTCTTAGGCCTTCCTTCTATCTCAGAGGGACTGCTTTTCTTCCTGACTGTGCTGTAAAGAAACAGTCAGCCTTTGTCTCTGCTCTGTGCCTGGTGGTTGTGATTCCCTGTGCAGAATTCCCTGTGCAGCGGCTTTCTCAGGATTCCTCCCAGGAGAAACCAGGATCCTTTTGCAAAAGGGTCTCCTGCAGCTCTCCTTGGATCTCCCAGGATTCCAGAGATATTTGTGCAAATTAGACTCCCTCTGCGGCCTTTGCTTCTCTATATTATTGGGGGCTTCTCTTCACAGTAATCAACATCTCACCTTAATTGCTTGTGTTTATGGTTCAATAAGTGCATCATTTTTGGCAACACCAGCTCATAGCAATATCTTAAATTATGAAAGCCTGCACACTTTCCTTTATGAACTCTGTGTCTGATGAGCACTTAGATTTTTAACCATTTATTTCCTCCTCATGACAGGGAATGAAGAACGTAAAGTGGATGGGAACAGTACAGAAGGGGGAGCATTGGAGACTCGGGACCCATAAAAGTAGTATACAGCGTGCGAGGCCAATATAAAAGCAATGAGTTTTTAATATACGGCATGTGTAATACATTCATATTCCTAATAAAATCAGTTATCGTCAGATCCGTTATTTCTCAATTTTCCACCTCAGCTCAGACAAAAACAAATCTGGAGCTATTCAGAAGAAAAAAAAATATACTACAGTAATTGCAAAGGCAGCAGCTGTCAAAAAAATTGTCCAATAAGTGCCTGTTTAACACATCTACCCTCCCAGGAGCTGGGGTAATGTCAGGAATAGCACTTGCCATGAATATAACCTAAGACAAAACTGAATCTTTGCCCTTGATTTGAACAATTATCTTGCTCTTTACTACTTTTTTTTTTTTTTTTTTAATTCCAGTTGTCACTGTGCAGGCAGCAAGGAGATGGAAGATGGAGAGCCATCTCCATCTTGGGGATGTGTGTCTTGAGGGACATTTCAGTTTACAGATGATCTGTGTGAACGTGTGTGCACATTGTTTCTCCCCTCTGGACCTGTCCCTGCCACTCCACTTCTCTGTGCTTTGGTTTCCTTATGTGTTTAATAAGGGAGTTTTTCCCAAACCTGATGGATCATCAGAGTTCTTTGTTGTCTTAAATTTATTTTTAATTGTAGCAAACTATTGCTGATTGAAGAAACCTCCAAGCATCATTATGATTACTATTATTAATTAGAGGAGCATGTTAGTTACCTATCGATGCATAACCATGTTATCACAACTCTAGTGGCTGAAACTCCCGAGTCTTTATTACGTTTATCCTATCAGTCTCTCTGGGTCAGGGGTTGTGAACAACTTGGCTGAGTCCCCTGCTTCAGTGTCTCACAAGGCAACAAGCAAGGTGGTGGATGGGGCAGTGGTCTCATCTGAGGTTGGACTGGGGAGGGATATGTTTCCAAGCCCACATGGTCGGCAGAATTCAGTTCTTTTTAGCCTGTTGGGCTAGGAGCCCCAATTTCGTGCTGGCTGTGGGTTGAGACCACCCTCAGGTCCCAGATAGTTGTTGGCCATAGATGTGTCTCTGTTCCTTGCCATGTGGGCTTCCCCAAGACCACCTGCTTCATCAAAGCCAACAAGGGAGAGAGTCTAACAAGACCGTATTACTGTCTTCTATAATATAATCATGGAGGAGGCATCCTGTCACCTGGATGTGCTGTGTTCTATTGGTTAGAAACACATTATAGGTCCCGCTCATGCTCAAGAAGAGGAAAGAGGGGGTTACAGAATGGTGTGAACACCAGGAGGCAGGATAAGGGGGTCCACCTTAGAGCCTGCCTACTGCAAAGAGTAACACCTGATCGTTTTATTTTGTTTTATTTTTTAAAGCAAAAGGTACAGAAAGCTGTAAAGTATAAGGTCAAATTCTCCTTTTCTCCACTCATTTTAACTGTTTCTCTTAGAAGTTTTTGGTTAGTTGTTGCATCAATCTCCTAAGGCTGACATAACAACTTATCACGCAGCGGGTGGCATGAAACAACAGAAATTTATTCTTTCATAGTTCTGGAGGCTAGGAGTATGAAATCAAGGTGTTGGCAGGGCCACACTCCTACTAAGGCTCTAGGGAAGAGTTCTTCCTTGCCCTTTCCTAGCTTCTGGTGGCTCCCAGCAATCCCTGTTCCTTGATTTGTAGCAGTATCATTCTAGTCTCTGCCTCTCTTGTCACCTGGGCTTCTTCCCTGTTTGTGTTTTCTTTTCCTCTTCTTAGGAGGACACCAGTCCTTGGATTTAGGACCTACTATAATCCAGTGTGACCTCATCTTAACTAATTACATCTGCAAAGACCCTATTTCCAAATAAGGTCCCATTCTGAGGTTCTGGGTAGACATCAAATTTTTGTGGGACACCGTTCATCCCACTACAGTTATTAATTTTTCCTTTGGCGTTTGCCACCCTAACACTAAATCCTACCTGTAAACCACTAGGACCACTTCCCCACTGTGAAAGCTGAGCACTGTTAGAGGTTGCAGAAGGCAGTGGCTAAGAGTCACTGGTCTTTCACTAGTTGAGTGGCCTGGGGAGATACTCAGTCTCTCTCTTTGCTAAAATACCTCATCTGTAAAATGGTCATCAGCAGAAGCATAATAATATTAACTTTTCGGGTTGTTAGAGGATTAAATGAGATAATATATGCAGAACCCTTAGAACAGTGCCTGGCATGGAATAAGCACTATGCCAAGGTCACCGGTTGTTACCTCTCCCTTCTCCTTCCCTCTCCACCACCTGCTTTTTGGTATATAGAAATATCATGTTTACTGTTTGTTTTCTTATTTTAAATTACATTTAAATGAATGGGTTGATTATTTATTATAATTACATATAATGTGTAGATATATTCAATATTATTTCTCTGTATGTTTATGTATTATAAATATTATAGATAATTTGTAGGTAAAATATACTTATGTAAGTATAACTGAGAAATTAAACAATTTTAATGAAAAATTATTTACATATTTTAAGTTATCTATTTATGCTCAAAACTCTTTATTGCTTAATCTATTTATCTTGTACAGTCTCTGGTTACTTCCATCTTCGATGAAGGAATTAACAACCCCCTTCCTCTTTCTGCGGCATCTCCTTCCTTCCTCCCTGCTTTGTCAGCTGTATCTTTATTTTCCCTTCTTGATTTTTACATTTAGTTTATGATATTTAATTCTGGCTTAGTATTCTATGTTTTGGTAAGAGGCTGATTTTAATAACAGCCTTTACATCAAAAATCAACTATCCTTTCTATATTTTAATATTGTAACAATAACAGTGATGACCTCTACTGTTTGCATGCTTATTATGTCAATAACCATTCTAAATACATTATATATTAGCTCATATAATCTCTGTAATAGTCCTCTGAGTTCGGTGACATTTTAGAAAGGAGAGAACTGAGGCCTAGAGAGGTTAAGTAAATTTTCCAAGGACACAGCAAGCAGCAGATGCAGTATGAGCTCCGTCCATGATCTCAGAGCCCTTGCTCAGAGCCAGTATGTTCTGTGACCTCTCAGTGTCCACGTCACTGACCACAGTCATGTGGGCTGGCTGGACTCAGAGAAGGGAATGGAAGGCTGTGCCCTAAACTCACATCACTTGAAGGACTACGGGGAAAACATAACAACTTTCTTTCTTATGCCCAATGAATTCCTCAAAAATAGGCTGCATTTTAGTTTTTCATTGTTAGCCCATGCCTTTCATATATATGCTTTTGTTTATTTGGGGGGTTCCTTTAGTTTTTCGTGGCAGAGAAAAATCTATGCCCTCGTTTTCCCATTAAGGGGTTGCAGCTTCTTCATCATACAAATGAGATGACAGAGTCAACTCCCCTCTTGAATATGTTATTTCTGGCACCTGTCGACTTCCTGTTCCCATCTGGACTGATTGCTTTTTTTTTTTTTTTTTTTTTTGGCGGTACGCGGGCCTCTCACTGTTGTGGCCTCTCCTGTTGTGGAGCACAGGCTCCGGACGCGCAGGCTCCGTGGCCATGGCTCATGGGCCCAGCCGTTCTGCGGCATGTGGGATCTTCCCAGACCGGGGCACGAACCCGTGTCCCCTGCATCGGCAGGCGGACTCTTAACCACTGCACCACCAAGGAAGCCCTGGACTGATTGCTTTTCGCTGCACACTTCTCATCCTGAGATTTCATTTTATTCGTATCTGGGTTTAGTTTCCATTCTCCCCTGGATTTCCTGGACCCCTTTTCTATTTTCCTTGGATTTCTTTTTCATTTTGCTGAAGTATATTCTCAATTTTATTGCTGTTTTGCAGAAACCATTCTCTGCAGAAACGTTAGTGTCCTTATATGTATGTGGTCTGAGTGTATAATTGAAATGCATTTTCCCTCAAAAGGCGAGGACTGATGTGAATCTGATTACCGTCCCATTGAAGATAACACCTTTCTTATGTTTAAGCTTCCAGGATTCTCTTTGCTAGTCTGGATGCTCAGTAGGATGCTAGGGAAGGGTTTTCTGTTTGTTCATCTTCTGCAGCGCTGTCAGTGAGTCTATCATTCTGAAGACCTGAGTTCTTCTTTTATTTCTATAATTATTTCCTTAGGAAGTTTTGTTTGTTAAATAGAAGTTCCTGGTTTCCCCCCAGGTCTAAGATGGGGCTAGGATCCTTGTTAAGGATCCAGGAATTTGGATCCTTAACAAGATTCCCAAGTGGCTTTTTTAGTCAGTGATGCCTGTGTACTGCTGACAAGATAGCTCCTGAGATCCCTTGCTGGCCAGCTCTAGCCCGTTGACAGGGTAGAGTCGTCAGGGTGGTGTTCTGTGATGTGGTCATGTGATGCTTTGCTTCTCCGGTATGACAGGCGTGGAGGTGTGAAGCTATGCCACCCCTGCCTAGCTCTCAGCAGTCCTGCAAAGGTCACGTGCCATCTTGTTTATTGAACCGCTCTGGAAACTCTCCTGGTATGTCTCCATGTCGGAAGTTAATTTGTCAAGGTGTTCCAGCCTTTGGCGAGGCTCTGTGAATTTCAGCAGACCGCATCTCTTGCTGTGTCCTCGTGGAGGAAATGTTTGTCCTTGAGTTCCATTTGTGCTGAACCTGTTCTTCATATTACCTGCTTCTTGGTCCCTGAAGATAATGTCGACCCAAGACAGAGCCGTCTGTTTTAATTTCTCCCCTGGCGTCTACTCTTTATTACCTTTGCTGACTTAAGTATCAAATCAGGTTTGGTGTTCCTACTCTCTAAATAGCGGTGTCTCCTCACCCTCTCCTATAAATCATTATTATTAATAACAAGGATAGTAACGACAGTACTAAACAGCAGTCAGGTAAAATCTTCCATTACAAAAAGCTTTCAGAAATAGTACCTCTGGGCTGCAGGTTTATATAGGAGACACAAAAACTGATTTAAAAAGACAAGTGTTCTGTCCAAAATGTGTTTGCTTTTCTGGGTTGAATTCATTTGTTTGATTGAAAATTTCATAAGGAAGATGTGTGTGGGAGAGGTCTCGGATTGTGGATGGAATAAGCACATTGCAGAGTGCTAAAATAGTACATCGATAACCCAAATGTTTGGAAATACATGGGTGACAGATCCGGCTTATAGTGGAAAAGTAGGGTCGTATCGACATAGTGAAGTCAATGCCTAAAGTAGAAAAATCACAGCCAAATTTCTTGAAACACTCTTGTAGAATCATGAGGCAGCCCAGTGTAGGGCTTCTTGGGTTCCAATGCCCACTCTGTTTCTAAAGAATGTGGTGGCTTTAGGTGTTACTTAACATCTCAGAGCCTCCGTTCTTATCTGTAAAATGGGAGTTAAAATTGATCTCACAAAGGGCTGTCAGCCAGCACCTACCAGTTTCTAGCACATAGGATTAGGCTTCCCTGAGTGGAAGGCATTGTTGTTGTTGCTGTGATTATTGACATTGCTTTAATCTTGTACAGCAGGTACTGCTGCAAATAAGGATACTTTTATTTTTTGTAATTTCTGAGTATAATATATTTGCATGAAAGTACACATAGATCATGTGTATACAGCTAGATGGATTTTTCACATGGTGAACACACCTAAGTCACCAGAACTTGGAACTGGAACCCCAGAACTCACCCTACGGGTACCCATGTTCCCAGGATCATGACCTGGTATGAACCGCCACCAAAGTGTTAACTCATAATTTCTGACACCGTAAGTTCATTTTGCCTGGTTTTAAGCTTATCATAAATGGGATCATACAGTATACACTCTGTTTTGTTTTTGTTGTTGTTTAGTGGTTGGTTGGTTGAGTTTTTTGGTGGGTGTATGGAGGGTCTGGTTTGTTCATTTCACCCATGTTGACCATTCTGTTGGAGAGCTTTTCTCTCATACCTGTATGGACTTTGGGTAACTTCCATGTGGCCATTAGGGAGAGTGCTGCTGTAAGTGTTCCAGTATATTCCTTTAGGAGAACATAAGGGGTTAACCATCTTCATTCTAGTAATGTAGCAGGCAGGGTGTTTTTCCTCACCCTCTTCCTTTTCAGCTAATTGATCTCCAAGCCTCATCCATCCAGCTCCTCCGTGTATGAGCTCTGACCCTGCCATCCGTTACCTGAACTATTGCAGTAACTGTTTTCCGTTCCTGTGTTTCTCATCTCTCCCAGCTGAACTTCAGCACCACCAGAATTATCTTCCTGAAACACACATCCGATAGTATCACTTTCCTGCTCAGAACTTGTATCCTCAATGCCAACTGAAGCAAAATGAAACAACACAACTCCGAGCTCCTTGTATAATGGGGATCCATCTTGAATGAGCTGCTGCCCACACTTCCCTCTTCATCACCAACTTCCTCTCTGTATACTGGCGCCATATTGGATTAGCCCCTTGGCTGCTCCAGTGCTCGCTCAGCCTGTTATGACATTCCTCCCTTCTTTCTAATATTGAATTTCTTCTTATGGATGAAGACCAGCCCAGGACCATCCTGTTCCAACAACACTTCCTGCCCCCGTCTCTGTGAAGCCAAGTCTGACATCCTGGGACTCCTCATGTTGTCCATCTGGTCAGTCCAGCTGTGACCCATTGAGTGCTGGGCCTGAGAGCTAGGCTCACAGCTTTCTCTACTGCTCAGTTCCTCTTGAGTCCTTGTTCACATAAAGAGACTGCTTCCTTACCCCTCTAATGAACCTTCCTCATCCTCATTAAGGAAGAGGGCACCCTGGCACAGGCTGTTGTCAAACACATTCCTCATGATTGCGGTAAGGGGACCCAATTGCTTGTTTATGTTGAAAATTACTATTTCATGATAAGTTAAAAGTCACTTTTATTTGTGTGATTACCTCCCCCCGCCCCTGCAGGGCAAGCGAATAAGTAAAATTTGCATTCCTCTCATAAGAAGCCAATTCATTTTCAACAAGACCCTAGATCATCACTTGGAGTCTGACAGGTCCCCTGGCCTGGGATTTGGTTAATGCTATAGGAAATCTTCTGAAAGGGCTGGAGTGATGGAGAATCAGAGATTCCCCCCACCAGTCATTTTGTTGGGGGTAACACTCTCTCTTCTTTGAAAGCATTCCGGCTCCCTACCTTGGGGCTCCACCGCCGTGAGCCAGTGCCTGTTTCTACCTGAGATGGAGCAATGATCTGTATATACAGGAGTTTTCCTCACTCATCTTCCCTGTCCTCCAGGCCATCCTAGCCTTCTTCTTACCCCCAGCACCTGGCACACGCCCAGCGCATGGCACACGCCCAGCGCATTGTAGGCCCTCAGTAAATACTTGCTGATTGAATGAATGAATGTTTGGTTTATACATTGGCACTGGGGAGATTATGTTAATATTTATATTTTTGGTTTGTAAGTTGAAAGGAGAAATTTTAGTTGATTCCATAAATAGATATTTATTAATGTCTGATGCATATCTACAGATCCTAAGGACATGCACATTGACAGCATATTTTTTTAAGCCGACTAGGACCCGTACCCCACCCTTGCTTTGCATTCAATTTCAAGTGTGATTTATGACTGTTACCTCTGTGTCAGGGGTTACGGTAGATGCTCTGCAGTTGTTATCTGCTTTCATCCTCATTTCTTGTGTGTATAGTTCAAGGAAAATACCAATTCTCAACAAATACACATTCAAACAAACAAACCTCTCTTCCAAGGCTGGTAAGGAACTAAGTTGAATGGATTGAGAAAGACGTAAAATTTCATTATACGAACCAATGGCAACATTAGTGGGGTTTTAATCAGTGATTCCCTCATATTAAGATGACACAGAGGGGCTTCCCTGGTGGCACAGTGGTTAAGAATCCACCTGCCAATGCAGGGGACACGGGTTTGAGCCCTGGTCTGGGAAGATCCCACATGCTGTGGAGCAACTAAGCCTGTGCGCCACAACTACTGAGCCCGAGCTTTAGAAGCCTGTACGCCTAGGGGCCATGCTCCGCAACAAGAGAAGCCACCGCAATGAGAAGCCTGTGCACCGCAATGAAGAGCAGCCCCCGCTCGCTGCAACTAGAGAAAACCCGCGCGCAACAACGAAGAACCAATGCAGCCAACAAACAAACAAATAAATACATAAATTTATTAAAAAGAAAAGATGACACAGAACCATCTTATCAAACAAATATTTATTTGCCCCCTGTCCTAGGCACTGTGAGCTCAGTGATGAACAACTATCTCTTTATTCTCATGGAACTTATGTGTCCTCCTGGGGTAAGCCAGACAAAACAGGAAAAAGGCAAGTAAACAAGCCAGTGACTTAAAATGGTTCCCAAACGTGACAGTAATAAGACCATAATTCATTGATTTTTAAGACACATTTCTTTTCAGCTTTTAATATTGTTGAAATTGTGATGCCTTAAAATGGGAACATGTGTTTAATATATTGTTTCCGCCCCCCCCCCCGCCGAGAAGTTATTAAATTGATGCTTTGACTTCCGATCGATGGTGTCTCAGCATAGAGGAAATATGGTAATAATAAAAGCTCACATTTATTGAACGCTAACTATGAGTCAGGTGTCGAGTGGTGTGCATTGGAGCAGTGTCTCTTTTGTTCTGGATAACAACCAGATGAAGCACGTAGAAGCTTCTCTACTGTACAGGTGGGGGAAATGCACCTCTGGGAGGTGAGGCGCCTGGTGTACTGTTGAACACGTTGCAGGGGCCGGTATTCGAGCCCCGGCCAGTCTGACTCTGCTCTCCGTTACTCTGACTTCCCACTTCCCCAACCCCCTGCCCCGATCCTTCTTAAGATAGCTGCTGCAAAGCAATCAATGCTATTAGGATTTCCCCAGGTATTCCTAGGGTAGCTGAGTGGTTTTCATATAACTAGGTTTTCATATGCACTCTGAAAGCTAATTGACCTGAATACAGGCTGTGTGTAGAAATACCCACCCACCGAGCCTGTGTCCTCCAGTGAATCTTCAAGCAGGGGTTGGGGACCCCTCTTGGTCAGTAATCTTGGATTCCTTGACCTGCTCAGGTGAGTACTTAGAAAAGAGGTACCTCTGTGCTACCTTGGGATCCTTTTAGAAGGGTGATCTGGTAACAAAGAGTGAAAACTCTAGATCTTACGGTAGGAGGATAATTTGCCAGTAAGAAAATGCTAGAGCCAGCTTCTAAACCAAGCCAACCCCAGAGAGGCTAAGTGACTTGCTCAGGACTCCCAGGGCCAGTTAGAGAATCAGAAGTAGGTCCCTGATCTTCAGGTCGCCACAGTGTTTATCCCTCTCACCTGTGTTTCCTTCATTTCTCCTTTCTCTTAACCCCCTCCTCCTCTTCCCTCCTTTTCTTCTCCCCACTTCTTTCTCTCTCTCCCTCCCTTGCTCCACCCTTCCCTTTCTGTTCCTTTTATCTAAAGAAGGCCTAGTAGATTGAAAAAGTATTAAATAACTTTGGTAGCAAAAACAGTGAAGCGCGGGAGCTAAAATAGAAAGTTCTGGAACTTGCAGAAGTATCATGAACCACTAAGATTAGTTTAGGATTGATTTATGTGGCTACATAGTTAGTATGCTCAAAGGGGTTTTAAAATATGAGGCTTGTAATTAATATTTATAGATCTAAGTGATGAGAAATGACCAAAAAAAGAAGGCTGTTGGACTGACTTAGAGTCAAAACTCTCCTGAGATAATACAGACGAGAAGGGTGAAGGCGGGAGTGCTAGCATGTTCGAAGCGGTTGGCTTTACTGCTAATGCAAAAGGAATCCAAAACGGGAGCTCAGGGAGAGCCTGTGTCTGCGTTGGAGGCGTGAAGAACTTGGAGGCACTTTCCATGTTCATTGAATTCATCTCACACAGGCTGGACTGATTTGGGTTACACTGAGCTGGTGAGTTGACAAGAGCACAGAACTCCAGCACATGAACTAGTAACCTATTCAGAAAATTTGTGAAAGGATTGGAGATGCAAGGTCTCTGAATCCAGCAAGCTAGGCAGCAGAAAGAAACACAGGGGAAGGAAAGGACTTGTAGAAGCTTATCCACTGTGCCTGGGCAGGGCCCCCAAGGCTGTGCCACATCCAGTCAGCTCACGTGCTGCCCCAAGAGAAGACTTGTTTGTGGCTACAAATCTGTACTCTGGAGTTTACTGTTCCTGGGGACCTCACCTCTGTTGGGATATGCACCGTTTATATATATTTGGTTAAACTGAATTCTCCTAAGCAGAATATAGTGCACTGTCTTGGAACTTTCTCATCGCTAAGTGAATGTTTAAGGGCCTGTCATTAGTTTATAAACATAGATGCAGAAGGAGAAACTCATGTTAAGAAACTCTGGCTTTCTGGTTTCAAAAAAAATGAATTGCAGAGTGATTAGTCACTTCACCAAAGGGTTTTTTCATTTAAGAAAAAAAGGCTTCACCATAAGTATCTTTAAAAAAAACACAAAAAACAAAACAGCAAAAACTGATAATCAAAAAAAAAGAACTTTTAAAGTTTATATTTTTACAAATATATTTAGTGTATAAACTGAGGCTACTCTGCCCATGTATATACAATGAACCGTGCACCCCTCTTAGCTCATTCATTCATTTATTCAACAATACAAGAGACATTCAGGTGGATCCTATGAGGAAGACAGAGAAGTAAAATAGCATCTTTGTCTTCAAGTAGAAGAAATCGTCACTTCCTGTTGTTTGTAAGCTTTATTATATTTTATGAAAATAAAGTGTCTGCTGTAGAAGGTTTAGAAAATACAAAGATAAATCACAAGGAAGGAAGCAAATAAGCCTATAATCCTTCTACTCAGAAGAATTCACTGTGGAAATATTTATCCATTTCCTTCCTGTGGCTGTTGGGAGTGTGTGGGTGGGCAGGTAGGGCTAAGAACAGGATTTGAGAGAAGGAGGGCCCAGGACGGTGCTCTGAGTATAGGCAGGGCAAGAGTTTTGCAAATCATAATGAGTTTTGGACTTTTCCCTTTGGTGATGGGACCTATAGATGAATTAATGGCAAGTGAATGGTGTGATCTGAGTGCATGGAATCTCTTCTCTCCTGACTCATATGAAAGAAGAGCTCTACTTAGCTGGAAGGATATGTCAAAGAGCATACGGATAATGTTAGCTAAAAGCCTACTGATCATTTGGCATCACTAGCTAGGCACCTTGCTAAGCTCTTGACATGGATTTCATTTAATCTCCTAACAACTCTTTGGGTGGGGAATCCCACCGTGCCCCTTTTGCAGATGATCCAGCTATTGATGCTTAAGGAAGATTGACATGTAGGAGGTCACCCAGATACTAAAGAAATGGTGGGACTAGGATTTGAATCCAAACCATCTGGCTATAGAGCCCTGTGGTCGTTATCTGTTGTTGCATAACAAGCTGAAATTTAGCAGCTGAAACCAATCCCCATCAGTTACAGTCACGGAATTCGGGCAGGGCTCTGCTGGGTGTTTCTTCTGCTCCTCGTGGTATTGGCTGAGGTCACTTGGTGAGATTCAGTTGATGGCTGAGATGTTTGGGAGATGAGGGTCCAAAGTGACTTCTTCCACTTACTCGGTAACTTGTCAGGGATGGCTGGGCAGGGGGCTTTGCTGGGGCTAGTGACTGAAGCAACTTGATGTGGTCTCTCTAGGTTGGTGGTCATCTCAGGGTAGCCCCTCAGGGCTCCCAGAGACAGTTGCAGGTGGAAGCTGTCAGTCTCTTAAAGCTGAGAAAGTGGCACAGGCCACTTCTGACATTTTTCTATTAACTAAAACATTGCAGGATCCACCTAGACTCTAGAGGAGGGACATAGGCCCCCTCCCCAAGTAATTTCTGGCCATCTTTAATCTCCACACACCCCAGTGTTTAATCCCTGAGACAATAAGAGGCTATCATTGAATTCATTGATTGTCTAACTGGTTGATTGATTCACCTGTTAATCAAATACTTATTGAACAATTGTCATGTGTTGGACACCAGGCTATAACAGCAAAACAGAATACAGACAACTTCCATCCTCAGCAGCTTCTACTGCTGGAATGGGAGGGGCAATTGTAACCAAGGAACAAATGGAGGAGATGATGGAGCGGGGGCGAGGAAGGACCTGCGCTAATTTACAAGAGAGAGGGCTCCTAGGGAGGGACTCCGGACAGTTTCATCAGAGGCCAGGCTGAGGAAGTAGTGTTTTACCTACTGGCTGAGAGAGGAACTGAGGGGAAAATACCTCTTCTAGAAAGGAGAAATAACGAGTCCTCAAACTCAGAAGTGGAAAAGGACTTCATGAATCTCCAGAGTGGAGAAGATGCTAAGATGCCAGGAGGATGGTGGAAAAGGTGGGGTGTAACCCCAGCAAACAGAGCAGCAGGGGGAACCAGATCACCCAAGGCCTCATAGGCCAGAGAAATTTCACTTCATCTTAATGGCAAGCATAAGCCACCGGGTTCTGGACAGGCGTGTGGCATGATTTAAATATGTTCGCCTCTCTGGGCCTGTTTTCACACTTGCAATGAAGGGTTTGAATGATTCATCTTTTCAGCTTTCGTATTCTGACTCTACATGTCCCTCGTTTATATTTTCCCCTGGGGTTGACCCCTTCTTTATTTTGCCAAGAAATAAGCTCAGACAGCCTCTGCAGCCCTGCCTTCACGAATGTACCGTCCTGGGCCCCTGTGTCAACACCAGCCCTGCCTGAGACGTCTTGTCCACAAGGAGCATGGTGCAGACTAGAGGGGGAGACAGATTGGAAACAACGGGGCTTGTGCATTCCGATGGCTCTTAACTTGATTTCAACTTTTGACCTGTAATGCTTCCCAGCTGTTTTGAAGTCACACATCCCATCTTGATTAGCCTCCCCCCAATATGTGATCCAAGCACAGGGGGTCGCTTCAGGGAACCATGCCCCTGCTGGCTCCGGGTTTGCAGTTTCTCGCTGAAGGCAGTCACTACCCTGAATGCAGGAAGGGTCCAGGCCCGCTCCCTCTCCCTTTCCCTCTCCCTCTCTCTCTCCCTCTGTGTAGAGGGAGGCCACGAGGAGAAAGAGGTGGGTGCAGGGGACGAGCCAGAGTCCCTGCCCCCCACAAAATAACATCCCCCAGGTGGTGGGAGTTAAGTGGGAAAGCGCAGGGCTCCAATTCCAAAGTACACAGTGAAATAAATGAAAACCAACTGGACTTGAGTTAGGCGGAGGCAGGAGAAGAAATTTCAGCTCCGAGGGGTTTTTTTTTTTTGTACAAAATGCTAATTATGGGGTGAACTCAGAAGGAATGTGCTTTCTCAAGATAAATTTCCTAACATGGTAGAAAATGGACAGAATCTAGGCAACAGCTCGGCCTCTTGCCTGGGACGGATGTCTGCAGCTGGCCGCGAAGGGTAACCCTCCCTCCAGCACTGGGCCTGGGGTCCGGGCGCCTGTGGCCCGCAGGAGTCAGGGAGAGGGCTACAAATCCTCCAGTTTCCGTCATTCTTTAAGACCCGGAAATGCAGACCCCTGGGTCCCATATTTGGTTTCTCTGAAAATAAGCTTTCAGGTAATTTTTTTGTACAGCATGAGAAAATGTCCCAGGAACTCCCATTTTTGTTTTGTGTGTCGCTCAGCTAAAGCACATCAACATATTCGTGTAAGTTTGTGCAAATTAGTTGACAAAGGTTTCCTATGATTCCATGGACTCTTCATCTGACCGCCTGAGACATTTACTGAGCATCCGCTGTGCACCCAGCCCAGCGGTCATTTGCAGACAGCGTATGCAGAGCATTGTTCAAACTAAACCTCCAAGCAGAGCACACAGCCTTCTCTGCCTGGAAGCTGTGAAAGGTACCAGCTCACCTGGATTCTCCTACTGATCCTGGCTCCCAACGGCCTTCATTCACCCCCGACTTACTACCTTCCTGACCTTGTTCGCCACAAACTCTCTTCTCGCAAAGTTGATTCCAGCCACTCTGATATCGTAGCTCTTCCCCAAGTGGGCTGGGCAAGCTCTCCCTCCCTTTCTTTGCAAACTCCGTGCCCTCTGGCTGGGAGATGTTCCCATCCGCCCTCCCCCGTCCCCCTGCCAGTTCATCAGAGGGCTTGCTCCCTGGAAAGCCTTCTCTGTTGTTGCAGGTAGAAGTATCCCCACCTCTGCTCTGTTCTCACTTATAAGCCATTGTAAGAGGACTTGGCTTTTTTTTAAATTTATTTATTTGTTTATTTATTTGGCTGCATCGGGCCTTTGTTGTGGCATGCGGGATCTTTGTTGAAGCATGTGGGATCTTCGTGGCAGTGCACGGGCTTCTCTCTAGTTGTGGCACGTGGGCTCCAGGGTGCGTGGGCTCTCTCGTTGAGGCTCGCCGACTCAGTAGTTGTGCTGCGCGGGCTCAGTTCCCTGTCCAGGGATTGAACCCGAGTCCCCTGCATTGTAAGGTGAATTCTTTACCACTGGACCACCAGGGAAGTCCCAGGACTTTGCTCTTATGGTCGTGTCTTCTCCGGTAGGCTGCAAGCCTTTGGAGGGTGTGATGCAAATGACTGGTGCTTCTCTCTTTCTCACACTCCTTGCCCAATGCCTGCCAGAGTAAATGCAAAATAATTGCTTTCTGACTGAATGGGAGCACTTATTAAATAGATGCAAAACTAAACAAAGATCAAGTTTACAAAAAACAGCAATTTCTGATGAAATCTACGAGCATCTGAGTGTCTATGCGTCTAGACCTTGTGGGGCACCTTTGGGCATCAGAGCCCAGAGTGGGCTGATATCTTGTGTCACTGTAACAGGGTTATTGACGCTGCCGTGACCGGGACTCACCAGCTCCCTGATGCTTTTCTCAGCTGTTTCCTGACTCCTGATCGGGCCCAGAGAGGCAGTGAGAGAAAGATTTCACAGGGTGGATAGCTCAGCCCCAGGGGCAAGGAGACCAGCACTTATTATACAGTTAATGCAACCCGAGCCCCTGGCCTCAGTCATCTTGTTTCTTAATACCTCACACTGTTCCAGAAAGGAACAGAAAGAGGCTGATGATAATGTATCCTCATAACCACACTGAGGAGAGTGGTGTAAGTTCTGTTTCACAGATGAAGAAATTGAGGCTTAAAGAAGTTGTCTTTGGCCTAAGGTCATTCATCTACTATCTGTAAATCTAGAAATCATTAGAACCAACCGGGGACTCTGCCTTGAAGCCTAGCCTTAACCTACTGGGCCCTGACCATCTTGCCTTCATCCCTCTCTCCCCCTCCTCAAGCAGAATGCCCGATAATAAATAATTAACCAAAGAGATGTGTGACCATACACTTATTGTCATTACTGACTTGGCATCATCAGGCTCGACTTTATTTTTTATGTCTCCCTTCTTCTTGTCAACATGCCCTCTGGGACTTCCTGATCCAGCCAAAGCTGTCCCAGGTGCTCATTCATAACTCAGATTCTACCTGCAGAGGAGGGTCCAGGGGACACAGAACTGTTGGCATCAGACTTTGGTCCTGTGAGGAAAAGCTTCTGCAGCTGTGGGTGTGAGACACTAAGCCTCAGGAGGGAAGGCAGGAATTCGGTGGGCAGTACTTTCTGGCCATCACACCAGTCACCCCACTCTTCCGTCTACCGTATTCCTTTGGGGGGTGGGGGGCATTTTTTGTTTTTATTTTTTTTTACTTTTCACTTGGATGTGGCCCATCCTATCAGCCCATTCTTTCGTGCCAATGCATACAAATTAATTCTGTGGGTAATTTTGATGGAAAATTGGATGAGTTGGCCAGAGAAACTTAAGAAGGGAAATTAAAAGTAGTCACTTTAAGAGAGGAGAAAATAAAATGACAGTTTTGATTATTTCAGGGCCAGGGCATTGGCTAGAGCTGAGATTTCAGCAGGATCATTCATTTCCTCATTTTAATTCTGTATTTAAGTGGCCATTGCAACTGGAAGGAGAATTCTTAGCCCATCTTTGGAGGATGCTTCACTGCCCAGTTTGTTCACTAGATGGCATGGCTCAGACTGGCTGAGTTGCAGAGATTTAGCCACAGCTAAGGAAGTCCTCTGTGGACTTGTGTCTGTCTTTTGTCAAGTTCCTTTGGGACAAATGGCGCACCCCTAAGAGTGGAAGAAGTAGGGGGTTTCTTTGATTTGAAGCAGGAGTTATCACTGGAGATGAAGTGTCTTAGGAAACATTCACAGAACCAGACGGTGCCTTGTGAATCATCTTGTCCATCTTGTGGTTTGTAAGCTTGTTTATAGAATAGAACACTTGCCTCAGCAAAATGCTATTCAGAGCCGATGCTGTAACTCGGGAAACAGCAGAACTATGTGCTGTGGTTGCTTTTTGGAACTTTGGGGATTTGAGAAACATTGATCTTGTCCCTTTCTCTCTTCCCTCCCTCCTTCATTCCTTCTCTTTTTTCTCTCTCTTTCATTTTCCAGAGTTGGATACTGAGGACTCAAGAGGACAAGATGTTTATGGCAGATCTTGGCCCCAAACCAGTCACTGAAAGATCTTTTTGTGAAACCAGTGCCGTGTTTATTTAAATCCCACAAGTTCCCAAAGCAAATTGTTTTAAATTCCCTGGGAGTGACACTGTTGGTGGATGGATATGCACATTTGCTGAATTCACTGAATATTTCTTTTGCCTCCAGTATGTTGACACTGATCATAAATTCAAACAGGACAAGAGTGACAAAGATGAGTGTGTGAATTCTGGGCCAGACACTGGACAAATACTTCCGTTCCTTATTTCATTTTTCTTCACAAGAAAAATGTGAGGTTTGTTTTTCTATCCCTACTTTACAGATGAGGAACGTTAGATTCAGAGGTTAAACTTTTTTGTACCAACTAAATATATCAGGGTACAGGTGAAGCTCTTATAACAAAGAGACCCTAAAACACAATGTCTTAAATATGGTAGAAGTTTACTTTTTTCTCCCATAATAATCCACAGGAGGGTGACCCAGGACTGCTGGGTGTGGCTGGCTTGTTTCAACATATGGCTTCCATCCTGCATCTAATGTGGCTTTTGCAGCTTTTATCATCTCCCCACCAGCAGAGAAGCCAGATGGGCCCAGATTTGAACCGAGACTTATGTGGTTCACAAGTCTGATGTTGCTATGCACTGAATAAATTTCCCCCATTACTCTTACCCCAATCACTACAGACCAAATATAATAACAAACTACTGCCACCTCAGGCAGCATCACTAGTTGTGGTAGCCAGTTTCCAGGGTGGTTCCCGATGCTTCTTACCTCTTGGCAGTCAGACCCTCATGTAATTCCCTCCCACACTGAATAGAGCTGATTTGTGTAGTCAATGGGATATTATGGATAGGATAAAGAATGCCTTTTGAGGAGGCCGAATCCCAAAAGACATAGCAGTTTGTGCTTAGCTCTTCCTGGGATCACTAGCTCTGGGGAAGCCAGCTGCCATGTTGTGAGGACACTCAAGCAGCCTCGTGGAGAGGTCCCCATAGTAGGGAACTGAGGCTCCCACCAGCACCAACTAGCCAGCCATGCGAGTGAGCTGCCTTGGAAGCAAATCCTCCAGTCTCAGTCAGCCTTCAGAGAACTGTAGCTCTGAACCAGTCTTGAATGTAACATCATCAGAGTTCCTGAATGAATGAATCAGCAAAGAAGTACCCAAATCCCTGCCATACAGAAACTATGTGAAATAATAAATGTTTATTTTTATTATATGCCACTAAATGTTACGGTCATTTGTCATATAGCTACAGATAACTAATACATTAGCATAGATGCTAGGTTAAGAGGATGTACTTTTTCTAGACAAAACATAAGCCAGCTCCTCAGGAAAACCTTAACTGATTCCATCAGGGAAGTAGTTACTCTTTTTGCTCTGTGTTGTGGCTTCTTTATTCTACCTTGTGTCTCTCAAAGCTGAAATTAGTATTTTTACAAATCAGTTTCCTCCTCCAGAGCGTTCATTCCTCAGGGACAATGTCTTGTGTTCAGATTCACCTCCCCTGGGCCTACCAGTGCCAAATTAAAAGTGGGTTTAAGTGAATGACTGGAATTTTCTACCTGTCCTTCAACTTAGTTGTTTTATAATATCATGCACATATTTTCTTTAAATGCAGCCTCTAAAAACATGTTTGTGTTGCCTTTTACATGAAGCCTCTCAGTTATTTCTTTGTTACAGTAACAGGCTTTCAAAAATAACTCTGTATAAATAAAAGATAAATCTCCTAAGGGCCAGAGATCATGCTGTTTGAGGAGCTTGTACAAATAGTTGGCACCTCCTTTTTCTTGAAAATCAGGGCTGAAATCTCATCAAAACAAATGTTCCCTGGAGATCCCCAGAGCTGAGGAGATTTATTTTTTAATCACATCATCTCGTATCCCATTTGGAAGAGGAGAGAAGGAGCCTGTAATGCTCCTGCTCAGCTCACGTGTCTCCTGCTCCCCTGGCCTGGGTGACCCCGCTTTCTGATGGACCCAGTGTGTTTCTGAAGCCACCTCATTTCCAGACACACATCCAGCCCTGTGTGTAACCTTTTGCAAATGCACCCAAGGTGTCTCACCTACATTTCCTTCCACTGCACTGAATTTAGGACCACTCCAGAGGGGAACTGGAATGCATTCTGCATCCTTTTTAAACCTATATATATTATTCTCAATCTTCAGACTCTAGGAAGTTTGGGGAATTTGTAAGTCACATGGAATTGAGTTTGGGGTCCACAAATAAGTTGAAATGTTTTCGCATGTGATTGTGGCTTAACAGACGGAAAGACAGGATGTTTTGTGATGCTCCGTGTTGCTCCCTTGTCAAGAACGCTATCAACCCAGTTGCTCATGTGCATCCAAATTCCCATCTTGACTGAGCCACTGGTCAGAGACTGGAGCTTGAACGGATCCACACTCGTCCTCCTCCAAGAGCTGCATTTCCATGTGAAGTAACATTAAGGAGCAGATTTCCTTTTTTGCTTGTTTTTCATGGTGACATTAATTGACTCACATGGGACATTAGTTAAAATCATGTTTATGAAATGTGCATGCATCACCAGAGAGGAGGGGTGTAAGTTGTATCCCCCATTACCTCCCCCCGCCCCAAACACTCTACATTGTGCCTCCCAAATGAGAGGTAATAACCTCTCGATTATAAACATTTTCCATGCTTCCTCAGATTGAAGACGCTGTCGATCCACACCATTGATTCAATAACACTACATACATACATATGTATACTTTTTTTTAAGGAACAGATCAACTACATTCCATTCCTGTATCAATTTTAAGATGCATCCAGGTGTTTGAAAGCTAATGCAGATGGAAAAGAAATGTGTGTCATATACTTACGGATGTTTGGTAAATTTCTTGAGAGGTGACCATTCTTGGTTCCCAGAGGTGATCAGGCAGAAACGTGAATGGAGGTTAATGCACCGGAAAAGGGCTCTAAAGGCCTCTCAACGTGTCATATTCCAACACAAGACTGAAGGATCTTTGGGGAAAGGGATGATGTCACGTCCATTTGCTGGGTCCCCAGCACCTGGCTGGATGCCCGGCACCCAGAGTCACTTGATAATTCTCTTGTCGTATTAGAGGTCAGACGACCTCCCTGACCCCTTCCAGGTCCTACCCCTGCCCTCATGGTCTCCCCCTCACAAGGCTGTTGCAAGCGTCGCATGAGATCATGCACCTAAAAGTCCTGGTGAAGTCAAGTTCTCAGCAAACAGATGGCAGCTCTTTCGGTTCCTCCTCATGCTCGCCCCTCCTTCCCTATTTTTGCCTACTCAGGAGCCTTCAACAGAAATTCAGCTCTGCAGACAAACTCCCCAGGGCCTTCCCAAAGACATCCTCTTTCTGTGAGAAAATGAGTTTATTGACTCCTCTGCCTTGGAAGAACACGAGGTACAGCTCTTGGTGCAAGGGGTATGGGCCTGCATCGGGGCTGCAGAGGCCCCCCACTCCATCCACTGGGCAGGGGGCAGCAGCCAACACCACAGGAGGCTCCTCCTTCCAGCTTCCTCCCCGGCCAGGCCATGCTACACAGTGGGGTGAGAGTGGGCTTTCTGTCCCCCAGCTGGGCTTACATCACCTGCCCGCTGAGTGAAGTCTGTGCTCATTGGGAGGGCATTCAAGGGCCTAGTTCTTTGGCCTAAGTTGTACTTTCATCTTTATCCTCAAACTATTATCTTTCACATGCCTGGAATGTCTCCCACATTCTTGACCCATTCACATGGGAGATTCACATGGGGTGAAGAAGGAATTTTCTCTTACAAAGACCCAACTCATCCCTTTTCTCATTGGTGGGCTTTGGAACCAGGGGGACTTCGGTTTGAAGCCCAGCACTAGCCTTCCCTGGGCCCCCACCTTGTGTGCTCTCCCTCTCGGCTCAGGATCGTCCTCCTCCACTTGGAAGGGCCTCCGTTCACAGCCTTCATCCTCACTTGCCAGCCTGATGCAGCTCACAACAGGCCACCTCCTTCCTGAAGCCCAATGGATTTGCCGCTCCAGAGTAAAAACTTTAGTAGCTTTGGTCAGCCTTACATTCATCCAGATGGAGAGGAACCTTGTGTGTTAGGCTAGAGGTGAGGGTCATTTCCCCAAAATGCAGGAGAAGCCCAAGAAGAATGTAAAGCAGGAGATGACAGTGTCAGACCTGTATGTTAGATCACTCAGGACAGATTCTGCAAGGGAGAAATAAGAGGCAATGAAATAAATTAGGAGTTGGATCAAAATTTAGGTTGGGAGCTGTTGACAGTTAGACTCATCCCTTACCTTTCTCCTTGTCTCTGCTTTCTAGCTTCAGGAGGCAGCCAGGATACTATATCTTCTTTTCTTTCTCTCTCCCTCTTACCCTCTCCCTCACCCTATCTCTTTGCTAAACAGGCCTGCCATGGTTTCAACTTTCCCCACATGATTCCAGACCCTGGATTCCAGTAATGTCCCCTCACCCCTCTGCCCCTGAAATCTAAGAAGACAGCAGCTTCTTAGATTCTCTACTTTACCTCACCTATTTGGGTTCTCAGCTCTTCTGACACTGGTATAACCCCATTCCTGTATTCAGTTCCTCCTGTTTAAATACTTAGGGCGGTTTCTGTTTTTCTGTTTGACAGCTGTCTATTGGAGTCATACATGTAAAATATGTGAAGGTCTAAGTAAGGGTATTGCCCCAGGGCTGGAGGGGAGGAGAAGGTTTGGAGATATCCTTAATCAAAATCCTACCTAGAGTTGAAATTCCTTGTATCCTTGACCCAAAAGGTATCCCTTGCCATTATGACATTCCACCATTTGGAATACTGTCCACCAGACCTCAAATATCAGTGGTCTTTTCAGACCCCTTGTCATGTCACTCAGCCTGTAGAGAACGATGCTTAGTCAGGCATGAATGCTTTTATTTATCACCAGTTTTTATGTTTCCATGAAATGAAACACGAGACAGAAGACCAAAACAGAATTGAGAAGAGGGACGGAGTAATTAATCTGCAAGTTAACAGATCAGGAAGTTTTGTTTATTTGTTTGATTTAGGTAGGATTCTAGCTAGCTGGGTGATCTTGGGTGAGTTATTTTCCTTCTGTGGGGCTTACTTTCTCCATCTTAAAGAGTATGATCCTAATGTGTCTTCCAGGCCTGGCCAAAATTCACCATCCTCTCTACTCTTTTGAGAGCTTATCATGGGATCCATACCACTGGGTGAGTTCTTATACTCCTGGTGCCTGATCCATGATATTAAAGCCTACATAAATGTTAATAACCTTATTTCCCTTTGAAAAGCTATGAGAGTACAGATGGATTTTCCAGGCCCCATCTGAGCTTTGCACCCAGCAAATCAAATATCACACATTTAAATGTCCTTGGCACTCAGTGTAGACAGAAGCCTTAGCCAGACATTGCAGGGAAGGTTGGTTCATTCACCATCAAGCAGTTCAAAGTCAGACCCTCGTTTTTTGAAAGGAACCAACTTGCCTCTCACCGTCTGTTTTCTAGGACCTGGAATGATGCACACTCTTATTTCCATTTATAGCCTAATCTGTTCCCAGAAATATGCACTGAAAACCAGGAAAGAAATGTCATCCTTTGGCTGGTTACCCTAAAATACCATAAACCACCTTCTTTTTATTTTCTTATTTTTCCCGTATTTAAAATTATCATTCTCTTCTAAGAAATATCTTCATTTAAACATATTCCTCTCTCTGGGAGAATGGAAAAAAATGCACTTATTCCTGGACTGGCACTAAGATTCACACTGGAGATGGCGTCACCTTTTTGATTAAGCAAAATTCACTGGGGCCTTAGTGGCACCTTTACTATGTAAATTTTATTAAGGCTTATGTTTAGATGTTGAAGGCAACTTATGAACCATAAAATAAATGTGTACTCTGTGGCAGACACTGTGCTTATCTTTAGGTTTTCTGAGATTAAATATATGTGGCACCTTCCCTTGAGGATCTCTGTTTCTGATGGGAGAAACAGAGTTGTGAATAGTATTTGCTATAATATTGGTGGGTTTACAGGATTGGATACCCCTGTGACTCCTGTAAGTCTTGCCCTCATCCTTCAAAGCCAAAGAGTGGCCACTAGTGGTCAATTACTGAATTGCAAGTAGTAGAACCAATGAGGCGTGAGCTGTAATGTTTTTAGGACTAGAATTAGATCTTAACTTCCCAAATATTGGACAAAAGAGTCATTCCACTAATTTTTCCAATGTGGGGATTTATACACCTGCATGTTTGAAGGGGGTTCCTAATATTTTTCAAAAGTTTGATCTCACAGTTTGAATGTGTGCCTCAAAAGTCATAAAAATGGTACATAGACTTTGTCCCAGCAGTTTCTCTGTAAGGAATTCACCCTAGGAAGCTATAGATGCACTCAAAGGTGTATTGTAAGTATGTTCATTACAGTGTTATTTACAGCAGTAGAAGAAGAAAAATATCATCTAATTGTAAGGTATGAATTCATTGAATTAGGGTAGATTGAGATGATGGAATGCCATGCAGTGATGATGCAGAAAAGGACATAATGGCAGGGAAAGAACCATGACATATAGTTTGAGGAAACAGCAGGTGATGAAAGTTTTTAGGCAACGAGACTAAATTCAAATATTTATGTGTATTTGTGTATGCTCTGTAGGGGTAGATATAGCTGCAGGTACACACACATATTGAAAAAATGTAGAAGGATATGCGCTACTACTTAACAGTGGTCATTTCTTGCTGGGGCTATTTCAGGTGACATTTATTTTCTTTTGCATATGTATTCTGCAATGTATGTGGATTGCTTTTAAAATCAGAAAATATGTTGATTTTTTAAAGTGGGACTGGCTTCTGGATATGCTGCAGGAATGACAATGGTGAGGGCCAGTTGGCAGAGCCATCAGAGAGATTGTGAGGCTACAGGCTTTGTAAAGACCCTCCAGAATGAGCCCCACCTTTAACATCACTTTGGGCCATTTGGAAATGGACATTTCAAACACGTCTGTGTATGTGTGTAAGATGGTGGGGTAGTTGTAGTAAAAGGATCTCCTTGGATGACACGGGGTAGTTGGTTGGGTTGGACACAGTGACTATGGATGTTCTTAACCAGATGGAGATCAGGGGGCAGAGGCTCATGTCAGTGTTTCCATCTGCTTCATCTACTTCTGAAGGCACCGATGTCACAACAGCAGGGTAATTAGAATAACTTGGAAACAAGATGGCAAAGAAGTTGCTCTGACCCAGAACTTCAGACTTCAGACCTAAATCTGGATCATGGGTGTGGGCCAGCTCTCCACTTGTCTGATTCATGATGGAGGTTGTAAATCAGAGGCACTGAATGATGGTGGTACTTACTCCCTGAGACTAGCCAGTGATATACTTGGATGAATCTCAAAACAGTGTCCAAAGAACCACTTTCTAGAGGAAAAACTGCAAATAACAGTAACAACAACAAAAACAAATTACCTGCTGTTTGGGTTTCTTTGTGGCTCATAGTATGTATATGGGGAATGTAGTCTCCTCAGCTCCCTCCCTCCATGTGTTTCCTCTCTTTCCACTCCCCTTTCTAATTACCAGTAAGCAGGAAGGTGTTGTTAACCTGAATGATCCAGGACAGCCACTGAGTTGTGTCTCACTGTTGGGCCTGGTGACTGTACCTTAAAGCTCCTCATTCCCATGTTCCATTCCTTCTCTTCAGCTTCTCGCTACAAGCCTGGGCGGGGCCATCCTCAGGACCAGTCTTCTTCTTCCATCTTCCCTGACTGTGCAGCTGGGTAGATATGGGGCTGGAGCACCTAGCTTAGCCTTACTGCCAGCTCACTGGAGCAGGTCTGGATTCCTGTGTGGACAGCAGTTTTCCAACCTATAAACCTGGGGGCTGGGTCAACCTATTGACATCTTGGTCTGGATAATTCTTTGTTGTGTAGGGCTTCCTGTGCATGATAGGATGTTTAGCAGCATCCCTGGCCAGTAACACTGTCCCCTCCATTTGTGACAACCCCAAATGTCACCCAACATTGCCAAATGCGCCCAGAGGGGTAAAATCTTCCCCATTTGAGAACCACTGCCTTTCACTTATGACTTCCTAGGTGCACTTTCAGCTTTTGTTTTGCAGTGTCGGGTAGTAGCAGGTAATTTCTGGATACACGTGGGCAGGTATCTCTAGAAAATGCATATCACTGAGGGTTCAGTTTAGAACTCTCCTAATACACAGCCATGTCGAAGGCAGACTTCAAACACCTTATAAAGGTGGATTTTCCTCATAGGCACCTTTAGGCAGCCTCTGGGAATCAAAGCTGGCAGCTCACTACTGCTAGGGGAGTCAGGGCACCAGGACTTGTTCTGCTTCCTGGCCCCCAAGAGCCCGTGGGGAGTTTTGGCTTAGCTTAGAGCCCACAGAGGATAGAGGCTGCTGTGGAGGCGAGGGCAGGGCAGCAGAGAATGCAGGAGTGGGGTCAGGAATTTCCTTAGCTTCATTGGAACCAGATGCCTAGCAGAGGTAGAGGGCTGGGCTCTGCTTCAGGCCAGTGTGCTTGGCGGCTTCCGCTTCCCACTGCCAGACTATTATTTAAGACGAGGGCTCTGGTTTAAGGGAAGCTGGGGTTGTTGTGACATAGGAACAAAACCTGCTTTCTTGAGATTGAGAACACGAGCGGGTATGATGACTGTATATGCATGTGATCAAAGGTGGTGGGATTGAAGAACATCAGGGTAGTAAGGTCCTTTGTGATCTGAGTCTAAAACCTTCATCTGAGGTCTGAAACCAAGAATGGAGTCCCAGGAATCCAGGTTGGTTAGTGCCCAGGGCCTTCGCCCATAACCCACCCCTTGCCTCCAAGTCCTCTTTTAAGAAGCAAGCCCTTCGAGATCTAATTGAGCACACCTATAATCCCCAGCCTGTGCCCATGGCAGACATCACTAATTGATCACAGAGTTCTTTCCTGCTGGGTTTTGATGCTGCCTAATTATCCTTTACCCAAACAGCACTCCAGGTAGGTAGTACTAATCAATCAGATATGAAAAGTATTTTCCATACCTGCCGGTGACTTGGTCTGTCAAAAGGCTTTCTAGAGATGTATGAAAGGAAGGGCCTGGGGGAATGTGTTAATTTGAGATTGTCTTTTGAGAAAGGGTGAAAGGAAGTATGTCAGAAATGTATGCTATTCCAGAGCTTCTTAAACTTTAATGTGGACATGAATTACCTGGGTGATCTTTCTGAAATGCAGTAAGTCTGGGGAGAGGCCTGAGATTCTGCAGTTCCAACAAACCCCCAGGTGATGCTGATGCAGCTGGTCTGTAGACCACACAAGATCACCCAACCAGCTATTTTACCTTTTAGGAAACTGTGGTTCCAAGAGGATGAGGGAAGAAGTCAGGGCTGCTTCACCATCAACTTGACAAGTCACTCAGTGCAAGGATTTCATTAACAATTGCTCATCCCTCTGTGTCTCATTCTGCTCCCTTTAGCCAATCTCTTTGCCCCTGCACCTGGCTTGCATCTACCAACCTTTTTAACTGGAGGCATCTCAGAACTGATGTCCACTTTAATTCTGGTGTGTTTAGAACCTGACTACAAGAAAGAACTATTATTTGCCTTCTCATTTTTGATTCTTCTGGAATATTCTTAAAGATTCTGCTGGAGGTCACACCCTGCTGAGAACTGAACCTTAACCGAGGACAATAGAGTAGGTGGATAGTCCCTGAAAGGTCTGTTTCCTTTGAGCAAACCTTATTTATTTATGGAAATCCTGCTGTTGGAGGAAAAACTAACCAGACTCTACATAGCCTGTCATGGCTTAGGAGAGAGGAGTGGGGCTTCATTTTTTGGTAAATAACCTCTGAGTTGAGAAAAAGTTTTTTATTTATTTTAAAAATTAATTAATTTATTTTTTGGCTGCATTGGGTCTTTGTTGCTGCGTGCGGGCTTTCTCTAGTTGTGGCGAGCGGGGGCTACTCTTTGTTGCTTTGTATGGGCTTCTCACTGTGATGGCTTCTCTTGTTGCGGAGCATGGGCTCTAGGCATGTGGGCTTCAGTAGTTGCGGCACGTGGGCTCAGTAGTTGTGGCTTGCGGGCTCTAGAGCTCAAGCTTAGTAGTTGTGGTGCACGGGCTTAGTTGCTCTGCGGCATGTGGGATCTTCCCGGACCAGGGCTTGAACCCATGTCCCCTACATTGGCAGGTGGATTCTTAACCACTGCGCCACCAGGGAAGTCCGACAAAAAGTTTTTAAAATCCAGCCTAAATAACAGCAAGGGGAAGGGTCATGGGGAGGGGGCTTCTTTCCTTCCCCTCAGTAACTGAGACAACTCACTCTGGCATAATTATATTGTCAAATGGAAGATGCTTCAAGTAATTAGGAACATAATTAGTCAAGCTTTTCTGCTCTCTGTGTTCTCGACTAAGACACAATCCTTGTATCCAGTGCCCTTTGCATCACGGGACAATCTTTAACAAGAAACACTTTCTTCTTCTTTTGCTTTTAATGAACAAAAAGAGAAAAGGAAAATACAGGGTCTTTCAGGGACGAGAAAGGCTACTTATTCGGTTTCGGTTAACAGAAATCACCGTTGAGGAAAGATAACATTAGGAAATGTATAACGTGACTTTGGTCAAGGTTGCTGCTGCTGTTATTACTATTATTAATCATAGCAGTAGGATAATCTCTTAGAACTTGGTGTTCTCAGAGTTCATGAATTTGCTCTCTGACAATCTTTTCATCAAATACAGACAAGCCTTGGATGTTTCAGCTGATTTTCCAGAGCTTGTAATGAAGTCTCTTGATACCTCAAGTCCTCCCTGCCAAGAAAAACAGAGATGTGAATGAGGTCAAATAGTTTGTGGTCTCTTCCGGGGGAGGAACTTGGGTTTTGTCCATAAAACGCCCTTGACCTAGGGTGGGTATCCAGTAAGTGATAACTCCACCAGTGGAAACTGGTATGTGACCAGGCCATATGGACTTGGGATGAAATGGGGCATGGTACCCTTTACCGAGCCCTTGGACAAGAGCTTCACCAAGGCCTTTATACACATGAGCTCACTGAATTCTCAGAGCCTTCTGACCAACAGGTATTATCATCACAATTGATTGAGAAGAAAAGTGAGCTCAGTGAGGGCCCCAGTACAGCATCCGGATGAGCCTGTTTCTCAGGCCTAGCCCACACCCGCAGGATGGAGGGAGCTTCAGTCTCTCTCCAGTCTGGCCCTCGCTAGCTCCCTACCACTCCAGGGCTCACAGCTGCTCCTGCATCACAGTCTGGCTGTGGCTTCCTTCTCTCCTAGTTCTGTATTTGACTTCCTGACTCTCTGGTGTCTGGGGCCTGGCAGGGGCGGTGGGGAGGTGGGGCACTGTGATCCAATGAAAAGATAGCAGACCCTGGAACCAGACATATCTAAATTTGAACCTAAGCTCTACTTACCCTGAAGCAAATTACTTCATCTTCTTGATCCTTGGTTTTTCAGTCTGTTAAATAGGAATAAACATATGGATGGACAGATGGATAGATGGATAGATAGAAGGATTAATTAAAAACTAATAATTAATAGGAAGGTGATGGGTGAGTGTATAAGACATGTTGGCACTAACATGCCTAAATGGGTAAGAGTGATATTTCCTTTAAGAAAACTAGATGCTACATCTTTGGTTCAGGATAAAAGGGCTCAGGAGAGCAATGCATTGGAGAAACAAGGTTAGAACCCAGCCGGGGCCCTTGGCTTGGTTTTGTTTCAGGTCAACATTTACCAGGTTTGTGCTAAGGAACATGAGGCAGATGCTTCATAAAAACAGGGTTCCATGGTCCAAGGTCTTTGGGAAATTGAACTACTCTTGGAGATTCACATATACAAAAGCATATTAAGGCCTTTGAGAAGTCTTAACAAAAACTTGTTTTATTATAATAATACTTATTATTGTTGAAAATCAGTGATTCTGCAAAATGTGCTCTTGCAGCCTCTTTCAAATATTGCTTGTTAGTTCAAGAGGAACCCCATCCTGTAGGGCTTGTATTTTACATGCAATATAACTATATGGCCAAGATCACACAGCACTCTCAGTGTTGTATCCAATGTTGGTGGTCATCAAGAATCACACACATGCTTTGGGTGCATCTTCCCAAATGATCATGTGATAGAATTAGGACTGGTGTTACTATCGCCATTTCACAGATGAATGAATGGCACGCAGGCAGGTGGAGCAGGTTGTCTGAGTCCACACAGCTTACAATGGACAAGTTTAACTCCAAGCCCGGTCGCCCAATGCCAAGTTTGTTCTCTTAGGTCCACGTGCGCTCCCACCCGCAGTCACAGAGGTCTCTGGTGCCTGCTTGGTGATGTCTCAATGGCAGATCTGTTGAAATAGACCTGGGTAGCCCCATGCACTTCACTTTGCATATGTGGAAATGCCGAGTGCGCTTCATCGCCTGACAAGCAGCTCTCCAGCAAAGGGTAATGGAGCAAGAGAGAATGATCGCACTAACGAAGGCAATGTGCTTCCCAGGACTTGTAGAGCACTTTGCAGTTCTGTGAGTGCTTTCACACATGGCGCCCCTTCTGATCCTCACAGCAACCCAACACGTAAGCTGGGCTGGCAATTTTTGTCCTCATCTGACAGGGGAGAAAACCGCGGTGCAGCAAGGTGAAGGGAAAAGCAAAACCTCACACGGCACATCAGCGGCAAACTTCCTCCAATTCCACCTCCTCTTTCCTGGCTTGTTCTAATATCTGCATTGCCATCCAGTAGAGGACATCGTAGAAACGAATTTGTCTCTTGCCAGTGTCCACTCTTTCCTCCTTCCCTCTTCTGTCCTTTCCTCCTTCCTTCCTTTAAAATGAAAATTTCAAAATCCAGAAATATGCAGAGAAGAGTCATTCATAATCCCACTATCTAGAGATAACTACTGTCTATTTGCATCTAGTAATTGTTTTATGCACATTTGCCTGTTATTAAATTTTCTCAAAAGCATAATTTTAAATGTCTGCAATGAACTTCATTTTATTTTACTTAACATTACCCATCTTTTGTTGTCGGACATTTAGAATGTTTTCACATTTTCTATAATTTAAATAACATGATCAACATCATTATATATTAAGTCTTTGTGAACTTTAAAAAAAACACTGTCCTTGAGATAAATTTCTTGAATGAAATTTAAAAGCCAAAGTGTTGCCAGATATTTAAGACTTTGGATAGATATTCGAAATTGCCATCCCGAAAAGTTTTACCAACTTTACGGCTCCATGAGCAACAGTTTTCTGCACTTACTATTATTCTTTTTGAACTTTTAAAAGTTCACAGGCATTGTTTTAATTTCTATTTCTTTCATTACCAGTTTGGATGATTTTCTCTTTTTAAATAGTCATTTGGGGTTGGTCATTTTTATTTCTTCTTTTGCCAATTTCCTGCTCATGTCCTTTCTTATGATTCTCACTACAATTATGATTGTTTTGCCTTGGCTATGCTTTTCTTATTAATATCTTAGGAATCTTTATATGTTAAGGGAACTAATATTTATGTGGCAAATAATGTTTTTCCTTAGGTTGAAATCGTAGTGAGTTGAACACTCTGAGCCATGTTGGGTTTTTATCCTTTTTTTATTGACGTATAGATGGTTTACAACGTTGTGCCAATCTCTGCTGTGCACTGTGAGCCGTGAATGGATGAAGAAGACAATTCTAGTGACAAAGCAAAGTTATGCAAAGAAGGGATTGGTGATTCTGTGTTAATCTCATTTCATGGAGAGGTAAACAAAGACTCAGAGAGGTCCAGTAACTTGCCACAGGTCACACAGCACAAAGCATCAGAAATGTTATTTGAACCCAGGTCTGTCTGTCTCCAACTTCTGTGTACTTTCCACTGTGTGGCATCTTGGCATCCCAGAGGGAGGTGGTGATCAAAGTGATGTTGCAGATATAAATTGGTTGCAGCCCACGGAAAAGACCAGGCAAGGAAAGAGACAGGAGAGTGAAGAAAACAATTAGGAGATTGAGAATTGGAGTCCTCAAGGAAATACGTTCAAAGACGTGAAGGCAAAGGTCTTCATTCACAAAAGGGAGATGGAGTAACATGGCCAAGTTCCTTTCCTCACCCCCACGTTGCATCACCCCCATCAGCACCCAACCTTGGGTGCTTTTAAAGCCACTCTTGGCTTTCTTTGAGCTAAGATCTCTCTAAGATTCATTTTCTTAAGAAGACAGACATGGAGTAAACTTTGGGGCGGTACCACTTCCAGTATTTCGGATTCCTACTTTCTCTCTCTCACATTTCTATTTCTTTTTATTTATTCTTCTTAAACAGCGGAGTCTGATAAATTAGGGCTATTAAGAGACTGTTTGTTATTCTGTCCTGAGTTACTATTTTGAGGGCTAAAAACAGTCATAAATATATGGATGTTCCGACTGTAAATGGATATATTCTAGCCAGTTAAAAATTCATTTCCTCTAAAACACGTTTTTAAAGTGTCCTCCTGCAATTCTGCACGATATCTCACCATGATCTTTCACCGTCCCTCCCATTTTTATCCGATAAAAGCAGATCCATCATCACTGCAGTTCCCTTTTCTCTGCACCATGAATAACAGCTGGGGCAGGGGAACCTCTCCCACAATACAGCGGCTTCGTATTTTAGCCAGTTTTGGAATTTATGGTTAAGCCCTCTTGGGATGGGCACCAAAAGTACCTGCATGCCCATCAGTGATCTCATGGCCTTTCTCATTTTGGACAAAAAGGCACTCCAAGCAGAGTGAATTTTGCATCTGATTTCAGCCTGACTTTCTGGATGGAAGATGAGATATGGTAGGTTGTCATACACCCAGGATCTTCTGGGCCAGCCTCAGTTTTTGATTATGGGTCCAGTGAAATTGTTGAGAGCTACCTTTTTTACTCTCAGAAGTGTCCTGGCTTGGATGATAAATGATATGGTCACTGTACATGTAGGTTTAGAAACCCAGTGTCCTATATTGCCTCTCACCTTTTCCCTATTTCCCATCAGATGCTCATTCTGTGTGTTGAAACCTCCCTTCCCTTCCATCAACCACTCATCATAGTCAGGAGACCTACAATCAGAGGTAACATCTCCAGGCTGGCAAAAAAGAAAGAGAGAAAGAAAGAAACATGATGTTAGTTCCCACCGTGTGCAAGGCCCTATGTGAGAGGCTTTTCAAAAAAGTCATGCTTTCATTCTAAGGGCAGCCCCCATGAGGTACTGTAATTCATCAATATCAAGAGGCATATTTTTTCATTCATTAATGTCTGGAAATTGGGCTGTGCCTTATCACTGATGTCATCCTATAATTGCTGTTGGTCCTATAGCATCGTGATGTACTTGTCATTGGCTGTGTTTGTACAAGCATCAAAACCCACAGAGTGGGTGTCGGCAGCTTGGATGAAAATCCTCGAAGCATTCTAGGAGCATTCTTTTAGACCCCAGGAATCAAACAATTGTGGAGAAAGGGATGCAGAATTGGCCAATCAGAGCTATTTAGCAATATCTGGGGCACAGACATCAATAGTAGACCAGTGCTACGTTGCTGCAAAGCCAGATTAAACACTCAGCAAACACGACTTTTGGCTCTTTTAAGGATTCTTGTAAGAAATGCTGCGTCACCAATCATCTTGATGACCCGGAGGGCTGGGAAAAGTTACCTATCTGATGATTTTAGATGGCAAAGTGACTCTGAATATGAAGAACGTTTCGGAATACTTCAACCAATTTGATTCATTTATCAGTTTTCCTTTTTATGTGTGCCCAAGAGTGACATGGGATAAAATCTACGCCAATTAAATCTCAAAGAGATTTTAAACAAATTATGAAATGAAAATTCCAAGAGATAAAAAACATCGGGTCAAAGGTTTTTGGAAGTCTTCTTTCTTTCTTAGTGGTATATAAGAAAACAGGTGTCCTGCAATTGATGGTGTCTTCTGGTGAGTAACTAGTAATATACTAGTTACTCCTGAGCACATTTCACAGGTGAAACTAGAAAGATGTGTTTTGTTTTCCCTAAGATGAGGCAGTTAGCTAGTGGCCATGCAGGAGCAGGCTTGGAATGACTCAAAAAACTGACTTAGATAACAGTCATGGCGTTGCTACGAAATGCCAGACAACGTCTGGGAGACCCAGCAGTGAAGGAAACAGGTTCAGTCCCTGCCCTCACAGGGCTTCCAGTCCTGGGAGTAGAGGGAGGGATGGGGTGGGGGACAAAGAGGCGGGTAATTGTATACGTCCTGGAGGGTCTGATGGTAGCAAGAGAATCAGCCCTGAACCTGGGGCTCTGGGGTAGCACCCAGGAGGAAGGGGCTCCCAAGTCATGGCCTGGAGAGTAAGGAGGGATTATTAGTCAAGCGAGAGCTCCTCCTCCGGGGAGAAGGAGCACTGTTCCACGCAGCGGGAGAGCAAGTACAAACCCCTGGTGATGCCGCTGCCGGCATCCTGTGCATGAGTGCACCACTCAGCCTTCTGGAGTTGTTGATGGTGACTGGCTGGGCAGTGCCCTGTGAGAGACAGCCGCAGCTCTCCTGTGGAGATATAAGATGAACTTCCCTGCGTCCTGAGGCTTTGGACCTTGGTTTCCCTAATTCTCACAGAAGTAGGGGGTTGGCATTAAAAACTCTAATCTGAAGTTGAGAAAAAACAAAGTCCCAAGTGCTAACCTGCTGTGCCCAAGGTCATACAGGTCATAAGTGATGGAGGTAAGGCGTGAACCCCAGTGGATTTCACTCAAAGTGAGTTTGTGCCAGATATCAAAGTAGGTCACACACTCTGGGACAAGAGGAGACGCAGGATCCATTTGGCTTCATCCCTCACACCCTGGTGTTTGGGGTGGAGAGGGAAACAGAGGCGCCACCGGGGAGAGGTGACCTGCCCGGGTCGCACACGGCCAAGGTCAAGCTAGGAAGTGAGGTGTCAAGGGGCGTCTTCTCCACTCACTCGTATGCCCATGACTTTTATCAACTTGTATTTAAGGATCGTCCAAGCAGAGCAAACCACAGCTTTAAGCAATTACTTGGTGATGATCAGGAGGGGCTGAGGGGATTGTTTGCTTGTTTGTGTGAACCTAAAATGCCTGCTTTCTTAATTAAGCTTTAACTCTGGGTTTTGCCTCAAGCTTTCCTTTTTTTTTTTTTTTTCTCTTTAACAGGTCTCAGCCTTCCTCCATCACTGAAAGCCTTGGGCATTGCCTGTTTGATTTCTCTCTTCTGAGAAGCATCTGCTCCTGCCCCGCCGCTGAGGATACCTCCCTTTTGTAGCCCCGGTCCTCAGCTGCTTTTAATTTCATGATTATCAGCCACGAGGAATCGGTTTCTTGATGACTCAGGAGCGAGGCATGCAGGGAGTTCTCTACCTGGGGCTCCTTCCTCAAGAACTCATCCCAAGTCCCCTGCAAGGGAGCAGCCTTCCCTGATCAGCACTGAGTCTGTTTGAGGTGCTCCAGGTCTGGCCATCATGGCCCTGGTGACCTCGTGGTTTTTTGGCTTTAAATCTCCAGCAACTGGCAAAGCATCCGGTACGCAGGAGATGCTTGATAGATGCTTCTTGAACAAATGAATGCATGGAGGAATGAATGGACAAATAAACTAGTCCAGTGTTCAGGTGAGTGCAAGTGTCTGGAGGGGGTGTTTGCGGCGGGGGCGTTGTCACCTGTCTTATCAAGTAATATTGTTAGGAATCGCTTATCACAGATGGAAATGTTTAGAGATGTTTAATAGTCACGTGTTGGAATATCTGTATGCCCAGCCTCCTCGGCTGGACATAATTTATGCATCAGTTCCTTCCTAGCCTTATGGAGAGTCTTTTAAGCCTGCTTGCTGGCTTTAAGAATTTGGTTGTGTGCTTAGCTCACTTCTCACCCCTAATCAGGAACCCCTTAGAAATCCCGGTGTTGCGGGGGCTTCCCTGGTGGCGCAGTGGTTGAGAGTCCGCCTGCTGATGCAGGGGACGCGGGTTTGTGCCCCGGTCCGGGAAGATCCCACATGCCACGGAGCGGCTGGGCCCTTGAGCCATGGCCGCTGGGCCTGCGGGTCCGGAGCCTGTGCTCCGCAACGGGAGAGGCCACAACAGTGAGAGGCCCGTGTACCGTGCAAAAAAAAAAAAAAAGAAAAGAAATCCTGGTGTTGCATTCCTCATTCATATTTACTGGACAACGACTGTGCTCCCTGTTAGAGGCACAGGGCTGAGGCATACAGACACGGGATCCTTGCCTCTGGAGACTTTTTTTTTGTTTTCTTTAAGCATCTTTATTGGAGTATAATTGCTTTACAATGGTGTGTTGGTTTCTGCTTTACAACAAAGTGAATCAGTTATACGTATACATATATCCCCATATCTCCTCCCTCTTGCGTCTCCCTCCCACCCTCCCTATCCCACCCCTCTAGGCGGTCACAGAGCACTGAGCTGACCTCCCTGTGCTATGTGGCTGCTTCCCACTCGCTATTTTACGTTTGGTAGTGTATATATGTCCATGCCACTCTCTCGCTTCGTCCCAGCTTACCCTTCCCCCTCCCCATATCCTCAAGTCCATTCTCCAGTAGGTCTGCGTCTTTATTCCCTTCCTGCCCCTAGGTTCTTCACGACCTTTTTTTTTTTCTTAGATTCCATATACATGTGTTAGCGTACGGTATTTGTTTTTCTCTTTCTGACTGACTTCACTCTGTATGACCTTTAAGGCACTGGGAGAGAAGCTGGGCACGTTCAGATGCGCGAGGTGTGGATTCCTGTGGGAACACGGAGCAGAGGCACCTAGGACGGCCTTGTGTCATCAGAAAAGGCTCCCCGAGGAGCGGGTGCGCGCCTGTCTGTCAGCAGAGGGGAGGGAGGGTGTGGGGTTCTCTGTTACTGTGTAACTGGCTGCCCCAAAACTTAGTGGTTAAGACAGCCACCCTTTTGCTGTATCTCACGATTCTGTGAGTCAGGAGTTTGGATAGGGCTCATTTGGGGAATTCTTCTGCCCCCTGTGGCGTTAATTGAGGTCCTTTGACAGTATTCAGCTGGAGGCTAGTATGGTCTGGTGGATCCAAGAGGGCTTCCCTCTCACGCCCGGGGCCTCGGAGGGGGCAGTTGGCGGCTGGCCTCTCCAGCAGGCAGGCAGGCAGCTTTCTTGCAGGCCACACAGAGGTCCAACAGAGGGGTGGTGGCAACTGCCTGTCTCTTAAGGTTTGGGGCCACAAGCTGGCAGGGCGTTCCCTCCCCGAGCCCCGCTGCCCAAGGCAGCCACGGAGCCTGCCCAGGTTCAAGGGGAGAGGATGACGGCCTCCCCTTGTTGATGGAGACGGGCCAAGGCGTCCGTGACCGTCTGGAATCTGCCATCTTGGAGAGCTGGAAAGTGGGTTCCAGGCAGAGCAGGCAGAGTGCAGAGGTGAGAGCCTGACCCAGTGGGGGTGATTGGAAGCGAGCCCGCAGAGGCTGGGCCCGAGGCTGCAGGGGCCGCAGTCAGGGACCAGGCTTCTGAGCGGGCAGAGGTCAAGCAGAGCAGACCTCGTTGGGACGTGTCCTGGAGTGAGGGATTTACCCTGGGGACAACAGGAAGGCACTGAAGGATTCTGAGCAGGGATGTGACACGATCTGATTTGTAGTTGAGGAGGATCACTCTGGTGGCCGTGTGGGGAACGTGGGGAAAAGTTTGCAGAGGGAGCCAGGGACACGGGCGTGGAGGACGGGGTTGAAGTCATGCAGGTGAGAGAGACGGATGCCTCCGAACAGGCAGGGGTGGTGGGAACAGCTAGACAGAAGGGGGGAGGTTAGGGACATGGTGCAGAGAAGGACTTGGCACCCCACCGGCCCCTGTCTCTGGCTGCCCAGCGTCGGTCCTGCATGTCAGAGAAGACCCCATCCTATGCCACGCCCATGACAAACGTCTGGGCAGCAGTGTGTACGTTGGCCCTGCACACACAGTTGCACAAGCAGCTGAGTTGTTTTTTTTTAATTTTTAATTTTTTAACATCTTTATTAGAGTGTAATTGCTTTACAATGTTGTGTTAGTTTCTGCTGTATAACAAAGTGAAACTGCTATATGTATACATACATCCCCTCCCTCTTGTGTCTCCCTCCCACCCTCCCTATCCCACCCCTCTAGGTGGTCACAAATCACCGAGCTGATCTCCCTGTGCTATGCGGCTGCTTCCCACTAGCTATCTATTTTACATTTGTTATTGTATATATGTCATGCCACTCTCTCACTACGTCCCAGTTTACCCTTCCCCCTCCCCATGTCCTCAGGTCCATTCTCTACGTCTGCGTCTTTATTCCTGTCCTGCCCTCAGGTTCATCAGAACCATTTTTTTTTAGATGCCATATATATGTGTTAGCATACGGTATTAGTTTTTCCCTTTCTGACTTACTTCACTCTGTATGACAGACTCTAGGTCCATCCACCTCACTACAAATAACTCAATTTTGTTTCCTTTTATGGCTGAGTAATATTCCATTGTATATATGTGCCACATCTTCTTTATCCATTCATCTGTCAGTGGACACTTAGGTTGATTCCATGTCCTGGCTATTGTAAATAGAGCTGCAATGAACATTGTGGTACATGACTCTTTGAATTATGGTTTTCTCAGGGTATAAGGCAGTTGAGTTTTAATCCCAGCATTACAAGCATCAGTCAGCTTCCCGTACTTGAAAAATGGGGATGATAGTATTAAATGTGACAAACATTTAACCATCTCTGAATCTGTGATCTCGGTAGCAGCTGGGAAGAAATGATAAAGTGGTGACAAGGACGGAAGTCAGATTTCCTGTTGAAGTTGATAAAACATTGCCTTTTTCTAAACAGAGGTTTTCATTGACCTGATTCATTTCAAACCTTCATGGGCTTATTTTGGAGCCCTCAAATCTGGAATTGGTAGGCTTGAGGGTTTCCTTCTCCCCAAATTGGTCCCCTACGTTCCAGGGAGGTGAGAAGACCCACAGAGCATCAAGTCTGCATCAGGCGTGCTTGGATTTGAAACCCTCCCCAGCTGAGTCACTTACCTTTCTGAGCATCAGTTTCCTTATTCGTAGAATGAGAATAACTGATTTCCACTCCACATACTTGGTGTGAGCTTCCCATGTGATACTGTGGACAGCTGGACAAGTGCTGCTAAACTGACCCTCACACACATTCTACGTGTTCATTCAGGACCTTCCTCGTGCAAATGTGAGGGAATGGAGGCTCCAAGGGGTCAAGCAGTGTATCCACCCAAGTTCACCTCCAAGAAGAGGTTTGAAGCTCTGTGATGGTGACACGGGTGACACTTTCTCTCTGACTCTGGAACACAGCACTCAGAGAGTGGGTGGGAGTCATGTGGAAGCAAGTGTGATCTCTATTCACTGAGTATCTTCCTTGCAAGTAGTTACACAGGCACGTGCGTTTGTGGTAGTGAGCTCCCCATCACCAGAAGTGTTCAAACAGAAGCTGGAGTCACCTGGTCAGAACTCTGGTTGAGAGAATTTTGTGACTCACTTGAGGGATCAGAGCAGCCCGGCTTGGAGAGTCTACAGAACCATAAAATACATGTTTCCTGAACAAATGCTGAAATCACCCCAAAGGGTTATTTATAGCCAGCCCCTCGACAGTGGATCCTTTGCTTTGTGGCTTAGTGTCAGGATGAATTGGCTCTCTGAGGGGTGGCTGGCCGTGCCTCCGGACACAACCGGGGCCAGCTGGGTTTCCTAGAACACCTTGGACCACAATAAACAGATCACATTCCCCTGCATACAGGTCGGCTTCTGCCAATTCCATTAGGCCTCTGTGATGGAGGCCAGGATGGACTCGCCACGGCTTCCCGGGGTGTATCCGGTTTCTCCACCAACAGGGAAACCTGAGGAGACCCCATCTGCCATCATGCTGTGGAGAAGGACTGACAGTAACTAACTCTCCTCTGAAACAAGTGGGCTCGCCGGGCCCTGGGGCCAAAAACACAGTGTAATGGAGTGTGTTTGATTTTAAATTCAGCATTCCTCCCTCCTGTCTCTCTCACTCTGGCCCCTGCACCCACCCAGTGCAAGTTTGTCTCCCTTTAACGGCTTGGTCGTCTCACTCGGTGGTCAGAAAGCTTTTTCTTAAAGGACCGGAGAGTACATATTTTCAGCTTTGCAGACCTTACGGCCTCTGTCACAACTGCTCAGCCCTGCTGCCATTGTGCAGAGAGGCCTGTGGACAATATGTGAATAAATAAGCGCCACCATGTTATAAATACAGCCAGAGACAAGACATAAATACATAAATAAATACAGCCCCAGGTAATATGTAAATACATGGGAGTGGATAAAATTGCATTTACAAAAAGAGGCAGCAGGCTAGATTTGGCCTGTGGGCCTCAGTTTCCTGACCCATGGTTTCTAGCTGGTCCTCAACAAATCGAGAGGAAAATAAAGTACATCCCTCAGGCCGAGGCGTGGTGGTGCGGGAGTTAACAAATTTACTCCGCAAAGCGGAACGGCAGCATCAGCCTCACCGTAACAAGGTCTGGGGAGACGGTCAGAAGGCAGAGTCTCAGCACCTCCCTCCTCTCCTTTCTCCTCCTCCTCCTAAACCTCCTCCCCGCACTTAGAATCTGCATTTTCACACCATTTTCCAAATGATTCACATACACATCCAAGTTTGGAAAATACTACGTTATGAGATAGAGCAATCTTCGGGGTCGTGATTAACACCCGAGTTTAAATAATTTGTGTGTGTGTTTGTCATTGGTATTGCTGATTGTACAGTGAGGTAGAGAGTAAGTACTACAAATGCTTAAACTCTGCCAATAGAGGATCAGTGGAGAGAGGGTAATTGTGAGACTTCTTTTGATAACTATTGTGATGATGGCTAATCTCAGTTTTTGGCGTTTTGCAAACTGATCTAACAAATGAAATTCTCACAGTACCCCTTTGTATGAAAGATCACAGCTCTGCTCAGCTCCAGGGGTGCTCCTTACATGTGGCGCCCCCTGGATTTGTACAGTGCACAGCCTGTGCAGCTGTCTGCAGCAGCCCTGCCTGGAAGGCAGCTTCACAGCCTCAGATTTTCTGATGTATAAACGGAGGCCAGCAGCTTGTGAGAAGAGGGGGATATGGAGGTCCGTTTGGAAGAATGATTCTGTAGTTGCATAAGGGAGGGGAAGAGGCAGACAACATCTGTATAGTGTTTGCCACGTCAGAGGCATTTTTGCATTTTGATCCCCAACATCCTGTGCGGTAGACAGGTATTACTGCTGTCACTCCCATCTTCTGCTTGGGAACATTGAAGCTGAAGGGGGAGCCAGGACTCACGCGTAGGCCCGCCCTTCCCCGCATCACGTCCCCACATAGGGTGTCCTCCCCGAGCCTGCTGCCACCCCTTTCCTCCCAGGTGTGCACCCCGCTCACTTTGTCCTGGCAGGAAGGTTGGAACGTGAACGGCCTGCAGGTGACCCAGATTGGGGTCTTTTACTCTCCCTGACCTGACCTGAGCCTTGGAGAGGTGGCCCCGTGGGGCACGGATGGGGCCTTTGGAGTCAGGAGCATTGGATTCTGGGCTCGCTCATCTCACTGTGGCCACTGAGGAGCTGAGAGACCCTGGGCCCTGCACTTGTGCTTTCTGAGCCCATTCTGTCTCCTTGAAGGATGAAGGCATCGTAGATGGACGCTCTCAAGCAGGCTGCCTGTGTCCAGTGCATGAGGTCTCTCTTCCTCCCCTTGACCGTGGATGTGTTGGCTGTCTTGTGTCCCCCTCAGGAACAAGCAGGCCCCGTGGCTTTCAGAGGCAGCCCCTAAGTCCTGTTTCTGTTCACAGCCATGTTCAGAGTCTCTCTCTACCATGGGTCTAAGGCATTTCATTCCTTCTCATCTTTAGAAGCTGAGGGGTGGTCTCTCCAGATGGCACAGGAGTGACCCAAGTTTACTCAGCTCCCCCAGGGCTGGCTGGCCCTCCTGGGAGAAGTCAGCACCCAGCAGCTGGGGGAGCTGAGGGCCCGTCCTTCTACAACAAGCTGTGCGACAGTGGGTGACTCGCTGCTCTTCTCGGAGCCCCAACCCCAAGCAGCCCCAATGAGGAAGAGCTGGGAACAGGTGAGCCCTGGGAACATAAGGGTCCAGAGCTGGTCTCTGCACGTACTGCGTGCCTGGGCCCACGCAGATCCTATCACACGCCGTGTCGCTAATGTTCACCCCAAACCTAACGTCCTCCCACTTCACAGATGTCAGAACTGAATTTCAGATGTTCCATCACGTGCACAAGGGCAGGCAGGGGCTAATTTTTTGAGCAGCCCCTAACCCTGACCCTTTCCCAGTAGGATCTGAGCTGTGGTCTATGGGGTCTGTTGCTTTAGGGGATGCAGATGCAATGCGATTGTAAGGGAGCCGCTGGCTCACATACGGAAGCCGGCATCCGGCACCTTGATTATTTGCTTAGGGTTTTGCTGAAGCCCCTGCTCAGGATGAGACCATGAGAATCTGGAGTGACAGCACCATTATCAGGGTATCCGAAGCCCTTCATGTTCATTCTCGTGCTCACTGGTGTCTGTGCCATTAAAATATATTGTGGATTAATATTTGAGCAGCCACGCAGGGTGTGCATGTCACCAGGCCCCGTGTTTCTCATCCATTTCCCCTCCTGCAACTCTCACCTCGCCCTTTGGGTTTCCTTTTACTCTCCCTTAGTCCTTCCCCATCTGGTCCACACACCCCCAGTCAGGATGGACTGAGGAGCCCTGTGCAGTCAGTGTAAACAGCCCTGAAACATCTCAGCTTGTCCCTGCCCAGCCCAGCCCAAGGCTGATTCCCGTTATGCCCTAGAGCGCTCCTCCTGAGATCATCTCTCAGGCCCACTCTCTGCTTTTCCTTGGTTTGCATTCTCTCCATGCCGTGGTCTGCTGAAATGACTCCTTGCTATTTTACAAGGCAACTTGCTTGGCAGGTCCTCTGAGAGAGGCCATTGCCTGAGCTGGGGGACATCTTTCCGAAAACTCTCCTGAGTTGGAATTTCATTTTGTTCACGAGGGGCGGTAGCCTCTGTTGCAGAATTCCTCCCTGAGTAACCTCAGGCAAGTCTCTTAACCTCACTGACCCTCAGTTTTTTTGTCTCTAAAATGGGGGTGATCACAGTACCTACCTTTGGGGTATTGTCGTGAGAACTGGATAAGATGATGCCTTTTAAATACAAAGTGTCCCAAAAGCTTTAGTGCAATTTTAAGCTTTAATAACATCAGAAGCATACATGCTATAAACCTACCAAATGAATTATTTGAAAGTTGAAGCTTTTCCATTCTTTAAGTGTTTAGATTTGTGAATTTATACATTTTTAATTTAAATTTTTGTTTCCGTCAATATTCGCTGTGTTGAGCCAGAGGAGCTGGGAAGAAAAAAAAGGAAATTTAAAGACTTATTTTAAAAAATTCACCAAAGTGAATAAATGCAAAAGAAATGTAGACCAACTTTCAAATGAGTTTTTTGTATATTTATAGCGTTTCTATCTCTGAAGCTATTAAAGCTTAAGACTATGCTAAGACTTAGTAAGTGCTGCAGAAAGAGAGGCTCTTCTTTTATTATTTCTATCAGAGTCGTCACAGTCACCATCATCATTCGGTCAAAGCAGTTGTAAAGGAAATCCTTCTTTGATAGTAATTACTGGAGACCAAGCACCCGTGTTCTGTTTCTGCCGCTCCTTTCGTGCTGGTCTCGGGCCCCCAGGACTCCCATGCTGCTTCTTTCCACCTCCATCTTATAGAGCTTGGTTGCCGTTATAGGCCTGCATCCCTTGCTAAGATCTTTCTTCTCACCCTCTCACTAGCTCACCTACTGAGCTTTCGTAAGACAAGGTGGACTCACACTCTGGCAGGAAGCAGGGGGTGGGGGGCAGCACATTTGTGGCAGCGCTACAGAAAACTTGCACCCGTGTTCCATTTGGAACATAGATGTCAGCTCATCTCATCCATATCCTTTCCCCAAATCCCACTCTGCCCTTGACCCTACCCATCACCGTCTCCCTGTCAAGGACACGTCTCCATGTCAAGGACATGTCTCCTTGGACCGAGCACTCTCACCTCCTTCCTTATGGCCTCCACAGCCCCGCTCAGCCTCCACCCATCCTCTCCCACCCACTTACTTCCACCCCATGCATTCTGGAACCTCCATTCCATCCATTACAGAGCCTCCCTCAATGCATTAGCTTCTTCATGGGATCCTTAACCCTCATGATTCCCCTGATGGAATATGCCTCCCCTCAAAGGACATCTGTTGATGTCCAACAGAATATTGGGGATAAAAGAGATATGAAGTTTAGGAGGACATCTTCTGCTTGTAGCCGCCGAGTTTGTAGTGATCTCAGCTACATGAGATGGATGTGAAATGAATGAGTTTGTTCTTGAATGCTGAATGCCAGGGGTCTCCGTGGGATCCAGGAGGTAGTTGGATAGATGGGTCTGAACCTTCAAGAAGATGTCTATGTGGGCATTAACCTGGGCCCCCTCAACCTAGAGGTGCTGGAAGGGCTGGCCAGGGAGACCACGCTGTGTGAGGGGAGAAGGGAAGAGGCTGGAGCCCAGGAGAAATACGAGAGCAGCTTGTCTGGCAATGACTCTGGAAGGACTGTGTCTGGGTTCACAGACGCCAAAAGGGGATGGGGATTCAGTGAAGTGGCAAAGAGTGGCCGATGCTGGAGAGATGTCAAGATGGATGAAGGCTGATGGAGGTGGCTCCTAGGAGACCAGCGGTGACGCTGGAACAAGCAGTGTCGGTTGGAGTGGGAGGGGGCGATGGGAGTAGTGGCAGGACAGAGCGAGAAGGTAGGATGGTGACTGTAGCCAAGATGGGTCACAGCAGGAAACCGGGTGTTGGTTAGAGAGGGAGAGGTTTTTAGAGTAGCCGATGCTGAAGCAGAGGATGGAGAGGTGTGGCGGTTTGTGGTGTTTGGAGCTCTGCCACCTTCTGAAGATCTGATGGAAGCTCTGAGAGACCCACCTTCCCTGCAAACTTGACCCCCACACAGATTTTACATCCCGTGGTGCAGAGTTTACAGACTCTCTGAAGCCTACCCGGGACCCCAGGAGGAGCCGCCAGGGTCAGGGAAGAAAGAAGGTGCTGGGCTGGGGGGGTGGCGGTGCCTAACTGGGGACCCTCAGGCCTTTCCTTGGAGCCCTTGCTTCTCTCTTTGATTCAAGGCCACAGTTCCTCTCTTTCACTAGGACTGTCCCCATTTTACAGGTGGGAAAACAGGCACGGGGGCTGGAGTTACCATGCGTAACTCTCTTCAGCAGAGGCAGGAGGCAACCCAGCGCTGCTGAGTCACATGGGCTAATTAGCCTCTAATTGAGTTCCCTTGACTTCCTCTCCTGCGTCACAGTGACATTAAATTACAGGATTCAAACATATAATTTCCTAAACTTAAATGTGATTTATCTTAATAGGACTTTGTACCAGGTCAGTTTATCATGCACAATGTCAGAGACCAGATCTATTATTCACAGCGACTATACTGAATCAGAGAAGCTGGAGCTTGGGGCGACCTTGAGGGGTCAGCTTGTGTTCAACTCAGCTGCCCCCAGCCCTGGGCAGCCCGTCGCCCCATGCTGGCAGCCTGTGAGTGGCAGCTGGGTTCAAGTGTGAGCAGAAAAGGAGAGGCCCAGCCTTCATAAACCTCTCATCCTGCTTGGGGTCTAGCTTAAAGCCTTGTTGCTTTAAGTCTTCTCAAGTAAAGAGACTACGTGTATAATGCTGGTTCCATGTCTGCGTGCCTGTGTTCTGGTCTGGCTAGTAACCAAGCTGGGCTGTTCCCTAGATCAATGCGTCAGAGTCATAGTATCTCAGGGCAAGAAGATGGTGGGTATATCACATCATTCATTAATTCATCAGTTCATTCATTCAGTCATTTCATAGTTTAGAAAGGCCAGACTTGCTGTACAGATGGAGAAACAAAAACCAAGAGAGGAGAAGTGACTTGCCCAAGGTCACACTTGCCCAAGGGTAGCAGCAGAGCTTGGATTCAAACCCAGGCCTCCCCAGTCCCTGGCCAGGTCGTCTTGTCCTACCTCCAGATGATGTGTGCTCTTTGAAGGTGGCGGTAGGGGGAGTAGACGGCTGATGTTTATCTCATGATGAATGGAGTTCCGCTGGGCAACTTGATTTTCAGCCTTTGTGACTTTGGGAAGACAGAGGGTGATCAAAAGAATATATTTTTCTAATGAAACACACCTTTGGAAATCCAATAACCACTCTATCAGTCTCCCGAGTCAGGGGAGGACGGATGGGGAAGATCTGTTTTGAGCAAGCCTGCCGTTGACAAGTTGATCTAAATGTGTGCAAGCTGTTCAGTCTCTCCGAGCGCCAGCCAGACTCCAAATATGTGCTGAAGAAATCCAAATGCAGAGAGGTGGGGCTCGCATGGCAGTTCTGAGCTGCGGTTCTGGACCCAGGTCACTGGAGCTTGAACCCTGAAAGGCAGCTTGACCACTTAATATCTGTGTGACCAGCCAGGCAGATACTCTGATACTCGCTGTCTTGATTTCCTGTTCGGTAAAGCCGGGGTGGTTGAACTTAGCTCATCAGGTTGTTTTGAGGATAAAAGAGAGAAGGGATGTAAAATGTGTAGCATGGGGCTGAGTAGATACACCATGAATCCTCCACACTGCTGGCTTTTTCTGTATAACCCCAACCTGTAATGCTGGCTTTTATTAAACACACTGTTACCTTCTTTTCCCAAACCCAGAATGGACAGCGCACGGTCTTCCTGGGGCAGAATGTGCCTCCCTAGTTGGTGATCTCAGACACGTGCTCCTGAATTGAGCGGAGGAGTGGGTGTGACCCTCTGAGACCCTCAGTCTTTGCAAGCCCCTTCCTCGTGGGCCCCAGGTTACAAGCTCATAAAACGAGGGAAGGAAGCCCCTTTAGTTTCCCTGTTCCTGGTGTTGGAGTGACATAGGTTCCTGTGTGTCAGGAGCAGTGCAGAAACCGGGGATGTTAAAGGTGGCTTAGAACCAGGTGTTATGGTCTGAACTCGGCTGACTGGGACACCCATGTGGACAGACCACTGCTGGGAGGTGGAGGGGATGTAGGGGCACCGGGGGTGGAGGGGCACAAATGTGAGAGGGCAGTTTTGTGGATTCTGGTTAGGAGGGGCTTCAGGGAGGTGACGTTTGAGCTCATGATTGAAGGATGAGGAGGAGGTTCTGAGTTTTTAATTCAATTTGACAAAGATGGGAAGTTCCCTGAATTACTGCACAGATGGAGACTTAGATGTGGGAAGGACCTTGGCTCCGGGAATGGGGAACTCATAGGTTTGGCAGAGAGCGTGTGCGTGTGCGTGTGCATGTGCGCACGCGTGTGTGTGTGTGTGTGTAGCTTGGTTAATGCAGCAAGACGAGGAGGAAGCCCGGGCGCGGGTGGGGCTGGGAGAGAGATGGCACTGAGCGTATGGCAGGCTTGGCATTTACTGCCTCAAATCAACAAGTCACTGCAGAAGAGGCAGCTAATCTCCATCAGGGGGCCTTCCACGGGGTGTGATGCTTAAGCTGGAAGCTGAAGGCCTGGGGAATGGCTCAACCAGGCGGGGAGACTTGCAAGCACAGAATCCCAGGGCTTGCAGAGGATGGAGGGAGGACAGCTAGAGGGACAGACAGCCTTGTCCCCTTCAGCCCTGAGTTGAGGGTGAGAATGGAAAGGGTTGGTAGAGATAATGCACGTGCAGAAGTTGGGGCCAAATCACTCAGCACCTTACAAGCCCTGCATCCGCTAGGATCCAAGACAGGTCACAGGCAAGGGGTGGATGAGATCGGGGTTCCTTCGGTTCAAGAGCCCCTCCCCAGGAGACTCGAGCTGCCTGGGCTCTCCCCTCTGCACATCCCAGCAGACGATGCTGTTTGGTTGATTGGCCCTTGACTGTGCAGTCTGTTTACCTGGGCACAGAGGACGCCAGTCATCACTTAGATTGTTCAATGCTCATAGAGACACCCCTGCCCCTCACCCCTGCGCCTTGCTGGGCCAAATGCAGATTTGTGGCTTGTTCTGTGGAATCCATTCTGCACTACAAGAATATGCTATTACGCAATGTTTTTGGATGGCTGAGTCTAAAATATCCATTCTGGATTCCACTGAAGGATGAAATTCCTTGTTACTTTCATAGATTCTCTTGTCTTATTTTTCTCCCCCTGTGGAGGAACATAAAGCATTCGTATTTTTAGCTTAAAGCCTGGTGATTTTTCTAATCATACCTGAGGGAGGAGGAAAAGCCTTTTAGGGGGAGATGGTTTGATGAAGACAGTCACAGCCTGGAAGGAGTCCCCTAAAGCAACCTCCTTCCAACCAGGGTCTCTAATTTGTCATGTTCCAGCCACATCTGGACACTGAGAGCAGCAACTCAGACTGTCTCAGCGTTTGTCCATGGCACTGACACTCACCAGGACTCAGGACTTAACTGTTAGGCAGAGGTGCCGTGCAGCCCAGCCTAGACGCCCACCCAAGAAGGAAATAGGACCGGGGCCGAAGACTTGAGTCCCCATTCCCCTCTCTGGTTGGCATGGCAGTGCTCTTGGGGATTTTATAAAATGTCCCAACGCTCCCTCATTCTGGACTGAAATACTTTGAACCCCACTAGCTGCACCTCTGTCCCACGTCCGCCATGATTCCCCGCGGCCCAGCGGGTCCTGCCTTCTCCTTGTTTGCCAGATTCGCCTTTTCTGCTGGTCCCAGGTAGAATCATGCACTCCCTGCCTTTGACCTCCAGCACAGCACCTGCCATGCACTGTGGCATTCATGCCTTTTTACGCCCAGTGCTGCCATCCTTTATGTCTTACCAACGTTTGGGTCTTCTACGTACAGTTTCACCTGACACCAAAAGGACACATGCTGAATGAATGAACACATGAGTGAACTGATGGAGAAGCACTTCCACCACCAGCCTAGAACCTGTTTCACTGTGAAGACTGCATCTAACCCACATGGAGTGTCTCCTCTTGCCCATGTGTACATCACTGTGCTGTGTACACAGAATTTCACCTACGGCGTCTCACTCAGCAGTGATATCATTAGCAACTGTGTTAGCGTACCCCACTCTGTGTGATGGAGTTTGAACTACATGCAGTAGGGCAGTGAGACAGACACAGACCTCGTCCTCTCGGAGCATATAGTCTGGGTGGAGGTGGCCAATTGCACAGGGTACGGGGGTAGCAGAGTTCCAGGACAGGCAGAATGCAGGATGCTATGGGGGCTCAGGACAGAGTCTCTCACTCACACTGGTCGTTCCTGGATGGATCCCCAGGGAAGGGCTTTTTATACAGAGACAGGAATTCCAGCCCAAAAGCATGCAGAAGGGTTCCAAGCAGAGGGAGCCCATGCAGGAAGGGCTGGGGACCCAGCGTGACTCTGGAGGGTATCCGGGCTGGAGGCTGTGGGCTGCTTTGATCGGGGTGGTTACAGCAGACCTAGCTGTGTCTACTTCACCTCTGGATGCCTTCCCTTCCCTTGGTCTGGTGCCGAAAGGCCAGAGGAAGCGCCTTTGCTCTCGGGGTGGGGGACCAGCCATGGGCAGTGCCCTGCATGCCTGCTCCTGAGGCCTCAGGGTGTGTCCCGGAGGGATGTTGTCCTCCTCAGAGAGTCAGCCCCATTTTCTCATGCCGTCTCTCTTCCTCTGAACATTGTCCAGACAGCAGCCCAGCCCACCTGTGAATTGCTAATCTCCCCGCAGCCCCCGAGGCCTCCTGGCATCACAGGGTACCCAGGAGGAAGGCACATGTGGCTGAACATCTCTTGCTATTGATAACGATTTCAGTCTGTCACTTAACCTCTGAGGCTTTCTTCTCCCTTAGAATGGGAATAATGCACCCACTTCCTTGGCTTGTTCTGAGGATTAAATACAAAAGCACATAGTACGTGCTTTACGCCACCGCTGCTTTCCCTTCCTTTGCATTAACAGAATACCCAGAGCTCATGTACTGATCATTCAACTCCAGCTAATCACGATGGCAGCACTTACAGCACGTCAGCACCTTGCCATGCACTTTGCCACATTGCACCCTCTGGCGATGTTGTAATGCCCACTTGACAGATTTGGAAACAGGGGCTCAAAAAGGTAGAGTTACTTTCCTAGAGTCCCAAACTAGTAAGCTGGGAACCTGGCCCTGGCAGTGTGATCCCAGAGCCCTCGCTCCTCAATACCTCCCCAGACCTCGTCCCAGGCCCTCCTGAGCCAGCTTGGTGCAGAGAAGCTGGCGGGGCCCCGTTCATACGCCTTCCAGTCCTTCTTGAGAAGGATGCTGTTAGCAGCTAACACCCAGCCAGGGAGAAGCACACAGTTGTAAATAACCATCGTAGGAGAACAGGAGGGCCGTTCTATTTTTTTTTTTTTTTTTTTTTTTTTTTTTTTTTTTGTGGTATGCGGGCCTCTCATTGCCGTGGCCTCTCCCGTTGTGGAGCACAGGCTCCGGACGCGCAGGCTCAGCGGCCATGGCTCACAGACCCAGCCGCTCCGCAGCATGTGGGATCCTCCCGGACTGGGGCACGAACCCGTGTCCCCTGCATCGGCAGGCGGACTCTCAACCACTGTGCCACCAGGGAAGCCCAGGAGGGCCGTTCTTGACCCCATATCCTGACAAGTCACTCTCTCCCCAGGCTCCCCTTTAATTTGGAGGAACATAAGCAGTCTCGTCGGATGCAGGCCTGCGTGCCGGGATTCAGCCAACAGACATGGGCAGTTGTTGATTACATCAAACGCGTCCCAAGGCCCGTGGAGGAGGCGACCACATGTGCTACCAGCATCACGGTTCCCTCCAGGGCGAGGCTCCAGAGCTTTTCCAGGGGAATCCTGAGGTGGCCTGGCTCAAAGCCCGGGTGGCCTGTCTGCTTCTTCCGAAGAGAGGATGGCAGCCAGGAGTGCAGACTTCAATGCCTACGGATGCCAGGTGGGTTCCTACGTCACCTCACTTCATTATCCCATCATACCCACTAGGGAGGCTTTATAGATGAACAAGCTGAAGCTCTAGGGGGCTAATGATGTCACTGTCAGTCACACAGATTGTACTGGAGTCTAGATTCAAACTTGGGTCTGTCTGGACTAGAATCCATGCTGGTCTGCCTGTTTCCCAGCTGGGCACCTTCTTGGGGGTACATGGTGCACGCCGAGAGTGAGGTAGGAGCTGCCGGCTAGGAGCAGAGGCTGCCAGAGGTGCTCTCAAAGACCAGAGCAAGACATGGGCAGTGGTCAGGCGCGGGCGTCAGAGGCACACTCTACCTCTCCACCTCACCGAAGCCTCCCACCACCCTGTAAAGTGGGTGCTGTCATTGTGCCCATTTGACAGTGGAGGAAACTGAGGCCACTGTGGAATGAGAAAGGCTGGTCAGTGAGACAAGGGTGGCAGGGCTCAGGTGAGGGCTCAGCACTGGGAGGTCTCCTCCAGGTGCCCTGGCGGTGGCAGGGTGAATGAGGGAGGCGACTGCTGTCTGTGCTTTGGAACTGAGGCGCTGGAGCGGGGACTCATGAACGAGACTGGCGCCTGGGAGCACAGCGCATGTCCCACAGCGGGGACAGTCAAGGTGAGGGTAGCGACAGCTTTATCTCTAGGGAGGCGGTTATCCCAAGACTCAGTCTGCGACACAGGGTGGGGCTGCCTTTGGAATGAGGCAGAAGCCTAGTTCTCAGGAGGAGGCCTGGGGTCTGCACCCCCCTGCAGGGAGTGAAGCCCACCTGCAGAGAGAGGACAAGTGGGGAAGTCAGCCCCAGGTGGGGGGCCTACCCTTCTTCCGTGGGCTGGGCTGAGCCTCTCAGTTGGGTCCATCAGCCCCTGAGTGGGGCGGTGGAGAGGGCTGGGCAGGGCGGCAGCCGGCAGACAGGATGCCCCCATCCTCCGGCCCTCTGCTAAGTGTCCATTTCTCCCGTCTCCTGTGAAGCAGGTGACTGCTGGCTTCTTCAGGGGAGTGGGCCTCACTTCGTGGCACCGCATGGACTGAGGCACCATTCGTGCTTCCAGAAAAGTGCTGGTTGGGGGACAGGGGAGGGGAGGGAAGGAGGAAGGTGAGCCAGCCCTTCCCACCGCCTGGCTGAGCACTGCTCAGGTCTCCCGTGGTGAAGAAGAAAGGCTCCGGCTGCCTTTTCACAAAGGGCTCTGGATTTTCCCAGCACATTACAGAACGCCCCAGGGTCTCTGTCCTCTGGAAGAGAAATGCACAAGACATCAGAGGATGGAGGTTAAGTGGGAAGGAGGGAGGCAAAGACAGAGAATCAGAGAGCAGCAGCCATCCCTGGGCAGAGCCCCTGCTGGCCATGCCCACGCGGAGCTGGCTCCGCCCTCAGGGTTCCACACAGAGTCCATTGATGAGCCTTGTGAGACATAGCGTCTCTATCCCGTTGGCTAGAAATACTTTGCACCAGGCCTTGCCACGGTGAGGAAAGGGACTGGCATTAGGTAAGCTGGGTCTGCATGGGGGCTCTGTGGAAGAGGAGGCATTGAGCCTGGTCTGCGTTTCCTTTGTAAAAGGGATTTCCTCCCATGTAGGGCATGCCCTCTTGTCTGGTTCTGGCTCCCATCTATCACAACCTAGGATCTTCCCTCCTCTGGCCACCCATCTGCTTCTTGCATCTTGAATCTCAATCTCTCTCTCTCCCCCTCTCTCCAAATCACTCTGACCACAACCTACAAAAGTACTCAACTCCAACCCACGTTCAACAACAGATAGCACCTCCGTAACCTCCCAGCCTTGCATCCACCTACCTCCCTTTGAGACTTCTCTCCTTGCCTCATTCACTTCCCAGTCAATCATCTTAAAAGAACTATCTGCAATTATTTGCCCCATCGTATTCTGTTCTTGTGTCACTATCACATTTACCACCCAACTCTATGGAAACAGTTTTCTAAAAATACCAGGGGACCCCCTAAGTGTCACATCCTAATGACTGACCACTTCTTATCCTATGTTAGATGCTGTTGACTATGAGTTTCTCCTCCCAGCCCCTTTCTCCTGTGAATTTGGTGACCCATCCCTCTTCTGGTCCTTCTACTTCTCTGCCCGTTCCTTTGGGTGTTGATGGTCTTCAAGTTTTCATCCTCATTCCTCTGGTCTCACTGTCTTTTGCTGGAACAACCTCTGGAAGCCTACGGGCGTCTTCCACTATCTACCTACACACTTATGACACCAAAATCTCTTTCTCCTCAGCTCCACTCGGAACTTCATGTTGACGTGTGGCTGTAGGGGAGCCGGAGTGATGCTCCTGATGAGCCAGGACTGGGGACTGCCAGGGTGGGTGTTTCAGAAAGATAGACTAATATGGGAATTAAATGAGTTGCTGTGAATGTAGGCAAAACAATAGCCTTTTAATTCCATTTAAAGGAAGCAGAATTCAATTAGAAACTCATAGCCACATAGTTTTATTTGCCTACCACATAGTTTTATTTGCCCACTTTCTAGCCTGCACCTTTGTCATAAATTAGTTGACTATACATGCATGGGTTTATTTTGGGGTTCTCTGTTCTGTTCCATTGATCTATGTGTCAGTTTTCTATGCCAATACCATACTGTTCTGATTTTAATAGCTTTGTAATATAATTTGAAATAAGAGAGAGGAATGCCTCCAGCTTTGTACTTTTTTCTCAACATTGCTTTGGCTTATTTGGGGTCTTTTGTGATGCCATATAAATTTTAAGATTGTTTATTTCTATGAAAAATGCCATTGGAATTTTAATGGGACTCTGTAGATTGCTTTGGGTCATATGGACATTTTTTAAAATTAATTGATTTATTTTTTGGCTGCGTTGGGTCTTCGTTGCTGCACGCAGGCTTTCTCTAGTTGCGGCGAGCAGGAGCTACTCTTCGTTGTGGTGTGCGAGCTTCTCATCGCAGTGGCTTCTCTTGTTGTGGAGCACAGGCTGTAGGTGCACAGGCTTCAGTAGTTGTGGCGATGGGCTCGGTAGTTGTGGCTTGTGGGCTCTAGAGAGCAGGCTCAGTAGTTTTGGTGTATGGGCTTAGTGGCTCCGTGGCATGTGGGATCTTCCAAGACCAGGGCTCAAACCCGTGTCCCCTGCATTAGCAGGCAGATTCTTAACCACTGCACCACCAGGGAAGTCCTGGACATTTTTTTTTTTTTGGTTATCTATTTTATTTTATTTTCTTAATTAATTAATTTATTTATTTTAGTTTCTGCTGTATAACAAAGTGAATCAGTCATACATATACATCTGTTCCCACATCCCTTCCCTCATGCATCTCCCTCCCTCCCACCCTCCCCATCCCACCCCTCCAGGCGGTCACAAAGCACCGAGCTGATCTCCCTGTGCTCTGCGGCTGCTTCCCACTATCTATCTACCTTACATTTGGTAGTGTATATATGTCCATGCCTCTCTTTCGCTTTGTCACGGCTTACCCTTCCCCCTCCCCATATCCTCAAGTCCATTCTCAAGTAGGTCTGTGTCTTTATTCCCGTTTTACCCCTAGGTTCTTCATGACATTTTTTTAAAAATTCCATATATATGTGTTAGCATACGGTATTTGTCTTTCTCTTTCTGACTTACTTCACTCTGTAGGAAAGACTCTAGGTCTATCCACCTCATTACAAATAGCTCAGTTTCGTTTCTTTTTATGGCTGAGTAATATTCCATTGTATATATGTGCCACATCTTCTTTATCCATTCATCCGATGATGGACACTTAGGTTGTTTCCAGCTCTGGGCTATTGTGAATAGAGCTGCAATGAACATTTTGGTACATGTCTCTTTTTGAATTATGGTTTTCTCAGGGTATATGCCTAGTAGTGGGATTGCTGGGTCATATGGTAGTTCTATTTGTAGTTGTTTAAGGAACCTCCATACTGTTCTCCATAGTGGCTGTACCAATTCACATTCCCACCAGCAGTGCAAGAGTGTTCCCTTTTCTCCACACCCTCTCCAGCATTTATTGTTTCTAGATTTCTTGATGATGGCCATTCTGACTGGTGTGAGATGATATCTCATTGTAGTTTTGATTTGCATTTCTCTAATGATTAATGATGTTGAGCATTCTTTCATGTGTTTGTTGGCAGTCTGTATATCTTCTTTGGAGAAATGCCTATTTAAGTCTTCTGCCCATTTTTGGATTGGGTTGTTTGTTTTTTTGCTATTGAGCTGCATGAGCTGTTTATAAATTTTGGAGATTAATCCTTTGTCAGTTGCTTCATTTGCAAATATTTTCTCCCATTCTGAGGGTTCTCTTTTGGTCTTGTTTATGGTTTCCTTTGCTGTGCAAAAGTTTTGAAGTTTCATTAGGTCCCATTTGTTTATCTTTGTTTTTATTTCCATTTCTCTAGGAGGTGGGTCAAAAAGGATCTTGCTGTGATTTATGTCATAGAGTGTTCTGCCTATGTTTTCCTCTAAGAGTTTGATAGTTTCTGGCCTTACATTTAGGTCTTTAATCCATTTTGAGCTTATTTTTGTGTATGGTGTTAGGGAATGATCTAATCTCATACTTTTACATGTCCCTGTCCAGTTTTCCCAGCACCACTTATTGAAGAGGCTGTCCTTTCTCCACTGTACATTCCTGCCTCCTTTATCAAAGATAAGTTGACCATATGTGCGTGGGTTTATCTCTGGGCTTTCTATCCTGTTCCATTGATCTATCTTTCTGTTTTTGTGCCAGTACCACACTGTCTTGATTACTGTAGCTTTGTAGTATAGTGTGAAGTCAGGGAGCCTGATTCCTCCAGCTCCGTTTTTCGTTCTCAAGATTGCTTTGGCTATTTGGGGTCTTTTGTTTTTCCAAAAAAATTTTGAAATTTTTTGTTCTAGTTCTGTGAAAAATGCCAGTGGTAGTTTGATAGGGATTGCATTGAATCTGTAGATTGCTTTGGGTAGTAGAGTCATTTTCACAATATTGATTCTTCCAATCCAGGAGCATGGTATATCTCTCCATCTATTTGTATCATCTTTAATTTCTTTCATCAGTGTCTTATAAGTCCTGGACATTTTAACAATATTAATTTTTCCAATCCAGGGGCGTGGAATATCTTACCATTTATTTGTGTCATCTTCAATTTCTTTCATCAATGTTATATAGTTTTCATTGTACATACAGGTCTTTCACCTATTTGGTTAAATTTCTTCCTAGTTATTGTATTCTTTTTGATGCAGTTGTAAATGGGATTGTTTTCTTCATTTCTCTTTCCGATAGTTTGTTGTTAGTGAATAGAAATGCCACAGATTTTTATGTTTGTTTTATATCCTACAACTTTACTGAATTTATTAGTTCTAACACCTTTTGGTGGAGTATTTAGGGTTTTCTGTATAAAATATCATGTCATCTGCAAATAGTGATAATTTTACTTTTCTTCCAATTTGGGTGACTTTTATTTCTTTTTCTTGCCCAATTTCTCTGGCTGGGACTTCCAATATTATATTGAATAAAAGTGGCAAGAGTGGGCATCCTTGTCTTGTTCCTGACCTTAGAAGAAAAGCTTTCATCTTTTTACCTTTGAGTATGATGTTAGCTGTAACCCAGGTTTAAAAAATAAATTTACTGTAGTAAAATACATATAACATAAAATTTACTGTCTTAACCATTTTTGAGTGTAAAGTTCAGTGGTATAAGTACATTCACATTGCTGTGCAACCATCACCACCATTCTTCTCCAGAAGTCTTTTCATCTTGCAAAACTGAAACTTTCTACCCGTTAAATGACTACCCCTTTTCCCCTTTTCCCCTTTTCCCTAGACCGTGGTAACCACAATTGTACCTTCCGTGTCTGTGAATTTGATTACTCCAGGTAGCTCCTGTAAGTGGAATGGTGCAGTTTTGTCTTTTTATGAATGGCTTATTTTACTTAGCATAATGCTCTCAAGTTTCATCTGTGTTGTAGCATGTGTCAGAATTTCCTTCTCTTTTAAGGTTGAATAATACTCCATGGTATATATAAGCATGCACCCAGGTTTTCTTTTTTTTTTTTTTAACATCTTTGTTGGAGTATAATTGCTTTACAATGATGTGTTAGTTTCTACTGTATAACAAAGTGAATCAGCTATACATATGCATATATCCCCATATCTCCTCCATCTTGAGTCTCTCTCCCACCTTCCCTATCCCACCCCTCTAGGTGGACACAAAGCACGGAGCTGATCTCCCTGTGCTATGCGGCTGCTTCCCATTAGCTATCTATTTTACATTTGGTAGTGTATATATGTCCATGCCACTCTCTCACTTCATCCCAGCTTACCCTTCCCCCTCCCCATGTCCTCTGCACCCAGGTTTTAACTGATGAGCTTCAAGTTGGAAGTTGGTTTGAGGTCTTCTTTTGTGTCTAAATATGACTCTTACAGCTTAAAGGAGTTTTACAGGAAAGAAGCATGAAGATAGAAAAGTAGATTCCCCCTCCCCCCAACTACACCCATCTTTATGGCCTTTATGTTCACTGAGTTTATTTTCAATCCTTTCTCCCTTAGACTTCAGTAAAATCTTCTCCTTTAATTATGCTAAGGAAACAAAGGAAAATATGGAAGCCCAGACTCAGGTCTTAGGTGGGAAGCAGGACATCATGCCCCAGAGTGTGTTGTAATGAGGTCAGTGGGTAGCAAACTGAGTTACCCGCAGGGAAATGGCAAAATGAGGTCAGAGCTTTGGGCCACTGGGTCCTGACATCCCACCCATCCACGGGGATGACTCTTGTAGTTTTGGCCAGTTCTTCCTTGTACATACAGAGTGTTGGAGACTGTACTGTGTTTTTATATTTTCTCAGCTTGTGGCATGCAGGTGGTCAGGAAGAACTCAAACCACACCTCACCTTGGGAATTCTTCCCCTCCTTGGGTCAGAACCACACCTTTGATATATTGCTGTTTGGAAGAGAATGTGTTGTGTCCCAATTTCTATTTTATGGTGTCTCTTTATTCTTACACTGCTGCTTTTCTACAAAGAAATATTTGTAGAAGTGCTGGATGCAATAGGAAGCTTTGAAATGAGAAAAATGGAGATTCTGTAAGCCTGCTTGGAAACCAAGATTCTGCCCAAAAGTTAAATTTATTTTGAAAAAGCCTAAACTGATGATTCCCTGCTCCTGGTATAATCTCTCCTTCTATCTCCCCTTCTCTCGCCCTGTCCTCCTCCCTTTCTGTCTCATGCAGGCTCACATAAGGGCCACATGGGGAAAATGACTCTTGACTCTTTTGTTCTTATCCATTGAAAATGTGGCCTGTGCCTGCTGGCTGTCTGGAAACCTTACAGGCTTGCCTTCTGTCGCCCCTGTGAGTGGCTGAATTACCATTTCTCACCCTGACCTCAAAGAGAGTTTGTTACCAAAGCCCAAGGTACAAGGGAGGCCAAAGAAGCCAGCTCAGAGGCAAGTAGAGCCTTGAGGATCACAGCAGGAGTATAGCTGGGTTGTTGTTTTTTTTCCCCCTCTAAAGAAAGCTTTTAAAGTTTATCAGGTTGCTCCCTTTCAGACAGAGCAGCAATACCAGAGACGTTGGTTGTTGAAGGAAAGTTGACAAAGTTTAAAGTGGGTCAAGAGGTTGGAGAGAGGAAGCTATTCTCAGCATATTGAAAGGGTCTAATCTGAATTTAGCGAGAAAAACGAGGTTCTTGGTTCAAATTCCAGCCCCCTTCAGGGTCTAGTGAACTTGAGCAAATCATTTACTTTCTCTGGACTTCAGCAGAAAGATGTTCCATTTGGTTTCATGAAAACCTGGATTTACTGTGGTACTATCACTCTCTAGATGATGTTTAGCCATCTCTCTGTGTCCTTATCTCAAAGTGGAGATTATAATGTCCATTCATTTGGGGAGGCTTTTGCAAGGAAGACTCTTAGATCACTCAAGCTCGGTGAATGTCATTCCCAGATACTGCCCATGGTTATAGGATGATGATAAAGATAGCTAAACGGCCCTTGCTGAAAATCCGACTGCCCTCCCAATGCTCTTGCCCAGTGCCATGGCCATTTTTTTTCATATCTCCTTTCTTTACTTTCCAAAGAGTACATATATCCAATTATACTCAGAATAGCAAAAGCTAAGGATCAAATATTTGCTCCCTCTCAAATACCAACACAACAAAAATGTATGTTACACACCCAGACATTATTTTAGAGTTACTGACTTACTAAAAATTATTATCTTCTACTGTTTTAATTTTTCTTCTTACCAGTTTCTTCATTTTCTCCCCCTACAAAACTATGCATTCACTAAACTGTGTAAATTCCTGGACCCGTTTCATAGCAACCTGCTTAGTCATCAACTTCTTCCTGTTAATAAGAGAATCAGGGCTTCCCTGGTGGCGCAGTGGTTGAGAGTCCGCCTGCCGATGCAGGGGACATGGGTTCGTGCCCTGGTCCGGGAAGATCCCACGTGCCGCGGAGCGGCTGGGCCGGTGAGCCATGGCCGCTGAGCCTGTGCGTCCGGAGCCTGTGCTCCGCAACGGGAGAGGCCACAGCAGTGAGAGGCCCGCGTAACGCAAAAAAAATAAATAAATAAGAGAATCATTGTAATAATATTATCATCTGAGGTGTATAAAAGTCACCAGGCTAAACCTCTTAATCCTGCGCCGTTGAAGTGTTCATCAGTAATTGCTATTTTAGCTTATACACCAGCATTTTGGCCATGGCCATTTTTGAAAGGAGACGTCTAACAAATCCGAGCTCCGTCTACACATGGCTTTACATTTTGGCTTGGCTCCCTTTTTCCAGAGATGTACAGGGCGGCGCCATTTTGAAACTGAATGAAACCCAGTCTGTTCGATTTCTTTGCGAGTGTGTTTATTCACCCAACACGTGTTGTTATATTTTCTCTCAGTGTGTGTCCTTCTCCTGCACTGCAAGGTAGAAGAGCCATTACAACTAATGAGAGCTCCTTTCTAGCTCGTGTGCCACTTAGAATGTTCAAGAGTGTGCTCGAATTTTCACCTTTCAGTGCATCTCTGTAATGGCATGTCACCCTTAAAAACGGAGATATCAGCTTCCCTCTAAAAGGAATAGACACTGATTTTCAACCTGAAAGCCACCACTTATCCTTCCAGGCGCCTCATTTATGTTGAGGACGTGATAAAACACCACGAGATGGAAAGGCAGGAACTCCTTGTGGAACATGTCCACTCTGCTGGGATCCATGTTACAAATGAGGCAGATGCCACATTCTCATTGCATTTAAGCACTGCTCCAGGATCTTGCATCACATCACTAGGAGATGCATGGCTGGCAGCCCTATTTTTCTCAGAGGCTTCAATATCACCTAAAGTGAATTAATGGTGCCAGGAAAGGCATTTTAAGAATTGATGCATTAGGAATAATTGTCTTCTAGATGCTCGCCTCTGCTGATGGATTTGTTCTGCTCTTTTATCCCCATTGCTGTGGAAGCAGTCCCTCCCCCTCTTTTCATCATCAGCCATTATCATGGAAACTTCTCTCATCCAAATGAAGCTCTAACTGCTCCCTGAGCACACCAGGCGCCTCACCTGAGTGGTAAAGCCCTACTTACCTTTCCAGACCCAGTTCATCTCTAAACTCTTCCCAGATTCCCTTACACAGGGGTGCTTGCTCCTTCCGTCCTCTGGCATCCTCTAATACTTTCTTTATAACTGCAGTGGCGCTCCCACCTTGAACGGCACTTAGCTGTGTGCATGTCTATCTCTTCTCTTGCACTGTGAGCTCAGGGATGGCTGTGGGGAACACATTTTATTTATCTTTTATCAGCAGCACCTGGCGAATAGTGCCCAGGATATAGCTGACACTTCTTAGAACTCTGAAGAAGGAGAAGAAAGAAAAGAATGAAAGAAAGAGTGACTATTAAGAGACGCCAAAGCTGGTGTAGGCAGGAGGGGCCAGAAGGCGACTACGCTAAAAGACAGAGGGAGGAGGGACTTTCCTCCTTTAGAGTAACACTCCCCTCTCACAAGGGAGAAGACGGAGGCCTGGGAAGAGGAGGCTTCTTGCCCAAAGGTACACGTGATGCAGAGCTGGAGCCATCACTTAGCAAGGCAGGGCAGCTCACTTTCTACAGCATGACCTCTGAGGCATTGTCTTTTTTTTTTTTGCGGTACGCGGGCCTCTCACTGTTGTGGCCTCTCCTGTTGCAGAGCACAGGCTCCGGACGCGCAGGCTCAGCGGCCATGGCTCACGGGCCCAGCCGCTCCGTGGCATGTGGGATCTTCCCAGACCGGGGCACGAACCCGTGTCCCCTGCATCGGCAGGCGGACTCTCAACCGCTGCGCCACCAGGGAAGCCCCTGAGGCATTGTCTCAAAGGAAGTTAGGGACAGGAAGTGGCTACTGAAGGACGTGCCGAAGATAAGTAAAGAATAAAGCAGACTAGATGTTTCCTCGCTTCATGTATCCAAGTCCTTCTATCGGTGCTTCAGCCTAAATCCTAAGAACTTGTGTGCTTGGCTGGGACTGGAAAAGAGGGTGTGAGCCATGGAACCATGGAACCATGATGGTCATGGGCTGACCCTGATGGTTGCCTTTCTAGATCCCACCTCCCGTCCCTCTGGCTCACAAGCCCTACTTTATACCCATGACCCTGTGCTTCAGGAGGCTCAGAGAGATTATCCACAGTGATTCAAGTCATACATGGAAGTTCTGCCCCCTTTGCTAAGGGTGGATACATGGGTCACAGTTCTGGTCAATGACACTGGAGGACCAGTTCCTCACTGTCAAAATGAGACCTTTGTAAGGTTGCCAGATATAGTAAAAAACAAAAACAAGACACCCAGTTAAATTTGAATTTCAGATAAAGGACATTTTTTAGTTTAAGTGTGTTCCGTGCGCTATTTGGGTGCCCCATGCAACACCTCTGAGGTATCCTGCTCCAAAATCCTCCAAGCTCTCAGAATGCCTATGAAACGCGTGGGCTGGGAGATTCACACACACATATTTAAACTTTCCAGGGCTCAGACACTTTGGATAAGGACAGTTTCATATTCACAAAGCACGCTTGCTTAAGTCCTCCTTCCGACCTAAAGGGCCGTTCGGTCCTCAAGAGGTGTAATTTTCTGTTTGTTTGTTTTTCCTAACATCATTCTCCTCTTTACCCAGCCTCCAGTTAAGTTGACCATGTTAATGGTGGTCATAGATCTTCTATTTCACCTGGAGATAGGGCTGTGGGCAACGTTTTAAAGCTATGTAGGAACATCGGTAGAACATCTAGGATGGCAAGTTGGTTTGAAGGGTGGTGAGTGGTGAGTCACATCTTCACTGCCTTGCCTAGAAAATTCACTGCAGCTCCATTTTCTCATCTGTAAAACTATTCCTGATCTCATAGTGTTGTTGTAAGAATTAAAAAGAGGTGAAATGTAAGAATTAAAAAGAGGTGAAACGTGCAAATCGGTACAGCCACATTGGAAGACAGTTTGGCAGTTTCTTACAAAGCTACACATACTCTTATATGATCCAGCAGTTACACTCCTTGATATTTATCCAAAGGAGTAAAGAAATTTTATTTACACAGAGCCCTGCACACGGATGTTTATAGCAGCTTTATTCATAATTGCCAAAACTTGGAAGCAACCAAGATGTCCTTCAGTATGTATAGATAACTAATCTGTGGTAGATCCAGTCGATGGCATATTATCCAGTACTAAAAAGAAATGAGCTATTAAGCCATGAATAGGAATGGAGGAAACTTAAATGCATGTTATTAAATGAAAGAAGCAAATCTGAAAAGGCTACATACTGTATGATTTCAACTATATGACATTCTGGAAAAGGCAAAACTATGGAGACAGGAAGAAGATGAGCGGTTGCCAGGGGCTGGGGAGGGAGATGAATAGGCGAAGTGCAGAGCAGTTTTAGGGCAGCGAAACTACTCTCTCTGATTCTACAGTGATGAATACATGTCATTCAACATAGTTTAAACCCATAGAATGTACAACACCAAGAGTAAACCCTGATGTGAATTATGGACTTTGGGTGATAATGACGTGTCAATGTAGGTTCATCAGTTGTAACAAATGTACCACTCTGGTGGGGATGTTGATAATGGGGGGAGGCTAGGTGTGTGTGGGGCCAGGAGATATGTGGAAATCTCTTGTACCTTCCTCTAATTTTGCCATGAACTTAAAACTGCTTGAAAAACTAAAGTCCGGGGGGGGGGCAGTTTTTTTTTTTTTTAAAGAGGTGAAACAGAGCGACGAGCACAAGGATAGGACAGAGTTATTGTTTTCTGGATGGTAGCGATCTTCCCGCTCATTCGTGGGGGCAGTGGCTCTGATGTGCTATTCTAGACTTCTCTCTGCCACTTTTGCTTTGATGACCTCTCTGGGTTTCCATCAGACTAACAGTAATAATGTTTGTGAAGAAGGATTAACTGACTCTGAGCCAGGAGGCCTGGATTTCTGCCCAGCCTCCTACTGCTTCCGAGATAATAAAGATTGGGGAAACAAATGAAATCCAGGAGGCACAGCTATCGAAATGAAGTGAGTGATCATGATGATGATGATGATGATGATGATGATGATGATGATGGTGGTGATGGTAACAAACACTTGTACAGTTGTCATCAGTCCTGAAGCTTCTTGGGGGAGATTTATACTTGATAAGGAGACATGAGGCTATTTATTTCATTCGATCAACGGCCCTATTTGGAGCACCAGCATTATGTCAAATCCTGTGCTGGGTATAAGACATGCAGATATAAATAAGACTTAGTGCTTGACCTCAAGGAATATCAGTCTAATAGGGCAGAAGGCTGATAAACTCATAAGGGCGATGCCATACATTACGAGCTAACCAGATGTCAGAAAATGAGGTGTGAGGGCACAGATGGGAATCGTGTAAATGAGGCTAGGTGGGAGGGGTTCAGGCAGGGGGTCTATGGGCCTAGATCCCTACATGTGATCGAATATAGAAGGGAGCCAAGCAAATGAGAAGAAGAAAAGGTGTGGAAGTAGTTATCTTTAGGGTTTAGTAGGCCCTTCAGTATCTTTATTTTCCTCCAGCAATCCACTCAGGCTGCTGATTCATTAGCAATATTTTGTTAAGTCAAATGTAGCTGCTCTGGGTCAGATTTGGGGCCTATGTGGTTGTGAAGTCCTTGGACCACTCTAACAGATCAAGGGCAAAACTGGTACATCCCAATGGCTTCCTAATAAAATTTAAGGAAAAATTTTAGAAATATAGTTAATTTTGAAAACAGATTGGCATTCAGTCCAGAGTCAAAAATTAATTTTTTAATAATTCAGCATGTTTCGATTCGATCTCAAAAGTTAATCAATACAAAATGGAGGAGTGTTTGCCATGTAGACCATACTAATCAGCTTTAAAATCCAGGGACTATCACGTGGCATTAAACTAAAAAACAGAGGACACTTCTGTATAGACCTGTCGGCAGTTTCACTGAGAAGGTAGTGTATCAACTCAGGTGTCTTCACATCCTAGAGGAAGCATGCATAAGGCTCCACCCAAGAATCTCAAAGATACTTGAAAGAAGCTGTCCTACCATGAAAACTTTCCAAGGTGAGAAAATTGGGGCAGTTTAAGGGACCCTATTCAAGAAAATAAGGGCAGAAGACAAGACCAGCTCCCAATTCATGCATTTAAAGAATTAGGTAATTTTCTTCAAGAGTGACTCTTTCTGCTTAAAATTACACGTACTTTCTAGAATAATTTAGGTATTCTGGAATTTTGCATCAAGAACAAACCATCCCAACTCTTAATGGCTTAAAAAAACAGCCTTTTATTGGTCTCATAATTCTGTGAGTTGGCTTGGCTGACCCAGCTCATCTCTCCTGAGACCAGACATACATCTACCATGGCTGGTTTCTTGGCTGGTGACTTGCTGATCTGGGATGGCCTCACTCAGATGTCTGGCAGTTGACAGAATGCCTTGGTTCTACATGGCCTCTCGTCCTCCAGGTGGCTAAGTTGGGCTTGTTCACAGGGTGATAAGCAGATTTGGGTGAGACTGGGAGTGCTCGTCTAAAACCAGGAGTTTGACTTTGGACGTTTTAAGATTGGGATGATACAGATATAGAATAGGCAGATATAGAATAGGCAGCTGGACATAGGAGTTCAGGAGCAAGGTCTGGGTTAAAGACATATATTTGGAAGTCATCTACAAAGATATCACTTAGAGCCATGAGACTGGGTGAACTCAGCATAGGAGTATGAATAGAAGTCTAAGGAATAAGTCCTAAGGCTCACTACTGTTGAGCTGTTGGGAAGGTGAGGGAAAAAAACAGCTAAAGAGACTAAGAAGGAGAAGCCAATGACCTATAAGGAAAATAGTGACATCCTGAAAACTGAGTGGGGGTGGGGAGAAAGTGGTAGAAGAAGGAGAGAGTCAAACACTGCCAGCAGGTCAAGTAAGAGGGTTGGGGAGTGACCACTGCATTCAGCAATGTGAAGGTCATGGGTGACTTTGGTAGGAATTGGTGGATAGTGGTGGTGAAAGTCTTACTGGGGTGGTTTCAGAAGATAATAGGAGGAAAGGAGTTGAAAGAAAATAGAGACAGTTTCCCCCTCCCCCATATTTTACTTTGAAAATTTTCAAATATGCAGAAAGGTTGAAAGAAGAGTACAGTAAATACCCATATGCTCCCCCACCTAGATTCTATCCTTAACCTTTTAATAGATTTGCCTTCTCATGTCTGTTTATCCAATTGTATATCCACTTAGCAATCCATCCTTTTTTATGTTAAAGGAATAGAGAAATGGGGCAGCACTGGAGTGAGATGGGGAGAGAGAAGACCTCTCTGTTCATGTGTGTATGTGCATGTATGGTTGTACATAGGCAGCATGTGGATGAGGATGATCAAGGAGCAAAGGCACGATTGGAGGACTTAATATTTGGAATGATGTCTTTGGGTGGGAAAAGGAGCATGGGCTTTTGTGCACGTGGGGAAATTGGCCTCAGATAGGTTCATCTCTAGCAATGAAAGAGAAGGTAGAAAACATGGACAGTCAGATGGATGAGACGCCTTTAATAGCATGAGATCCAGCACCTCTGGTGCGCACTCTGGACCCGCCTTCTGTTTCCAGCTCCCCTGCGGTGTGCTCTGAAACTGGGAGAATAGCTTAACCAACCTCTCAGGTCTTCTGGGACCTCAGCTGCAAAATGAGCATTAATTATGACTATCATACTTACACTACAGGGAGCTCTGGAAATTATACACTGGGGATGTCAGTTTTGTTGTTATTTTTTATTACTCACACTTACCCAGAAGAAGAGCTTTGCAGGCTGTTGCGACTCTGTCCCTCACTCTGTGCAACACCTTCTCCCTGTCTGGGGACTTTTGGTTACTGGATGAACAACCCAGGACTTCACAGGCTTTGTCACCCTTCATGTTTAGCTGATGGACCAACATTATACTGGAGGGCAAGGAGCTTACGGAGTGTCCCAGACAACTTGAGTCCCTTTCCACCTTGCAGTGGTACCTACTCACTACACCTAAGGGCAGCGGTATTGGGTTCATGCCCTCCGTCCCATCCCCTCTTTGTCTTGGGTCAATAGGGCGGAGTCTAAGGCCTGCAATCCATTGCTGTTTCTGGCTCCTGTTTATTCTAGCAAATGTGGCATTTCTATACCAAAGTTCCTTTGCTCTTTCTGCAGCTTTCCATACCTCCTTGCAAATGCTTGGAGTTATTTATGCCTGCAAAGAAGATAGGTGGGTGACCTGTCACAAGTAACCACATACAGCAAAGAGAATCTTACTGCAAAAATACGCTAGATATATTTAGCACTGCTTAATTAGAATTATCTCTCTTGAATTCATTTTCCTTTCCTTTATGGTAAGGTTTTCAATTAAAACCCAAACACCCCGTGCTTGCACTTATTATGATGGAGAAGCCACAGGACTTGGAATGAGGGGTGAATTAGGTTAAAACACAGATTCTCTCACCACTCAGCCTCAGTTTCCTCATCTGTAAACTCAGGATGATAATATTTTTCTCATAAGGGTGCTGGAAGGATTGAGAGAGATCGTGTACATACAGTGCCTGGAAAATAATAAGGTTCATTTGATTTTAGCATAATGGATTAATGAGCACACCCCCAGCAATAATGAAAATAAGCAACCACAGTTGATATGGAGTGTTTGTTGTGTACAAGGCTTGGTGCCCTGTTGTCTTCATTGGCTGCATTAATCCTGACAGATAAAGAGTTTATGCAGACATTGCTTTCTTCTTTGAAAGTTAACTCTTCTCAGTAATTAAAATATGTAATTAACACCCAATCAAATTTAGGCCTCCAACCTCTATTTCTACATTTTATTCCATTTACCTTTAAAATGATTGAATGATTCTCTAGTAAGTTTGAGAGAGAAAGTATAAGACACCTAGTTAATTCTGAATTTCAGATAAACAAAAATATTTTAGTGTAAGTATATCCCATGTAATATTTGAGACATACTTATAGTAAAAGTCATTGCTTATCTGAAAATCAAACTTAACTGGAAATCCCGTGTTTTAATTTGCTAAATCTGGCAATGCCAGATTCTAGGAAATGCAGTATTTGGTGTGTGTGTGCTCCAAAGGCAACAAATCTTGACCATGTGGTTTGAGGTGTGTGGATATGACAAAAGGTCATGATGACCTCCTGAGAGATAGGATTTCCCTAGCCCTGATGTCTAATGTAAGGTGGGATATCACCCACCCACTCCTCTCCCACTTCTGAAGGTCATCTCCTTTGCAGGAACCTTTTCCATTTTTTTTTTTTTTTTTTAGCGCTCAACTAATAATGAATTCTTGTTATTTATCCCATTAGATGGTCAGAGACTATTTCTGTTTCATTCATTCCTGTATCACTCTGCCTAACAGAGGGTCTGGCACATAGGAGGTAGTCAGTGAAGTTTCACTGAGTAAATGAGCTGGTGTTGATGTGGCAGTAATACAAATTATAATGAAGAATGACAGGCTTTAGAGACAGCGGTTCAAATTTCACTGACCACCCACTATGTTCCAAACTCTCTGCTAGGCAGAAGGATCCTGGGATGAATGAAACAGATTTAGTTCCTGAGTAGCAACTGGGAAAAATAACAACTGAGAATACATTATCACTTACCTGAGGGGGTTTTATTTCTCTGTGCCTCAGTTTGCACATCCAATAATGAGACAGTCCATCTACCTCAAAGGATTATATTTAGGGGAAAATGAACATCCATGTCTGTGACTATCTCTATGTGTATAATTGTGTGTGTGTGTGTGTGAGAGAGAGAGAGAGAGAGAAGCCAAGTGGTAAACATTAGATTTACTAAATTAATCAGTTCCCTTCTCTTTCTTTTATGTTAGAAAACTAGCATGGGGCTTTGTTTATACCTTTTCCTGTTTCATCAGGGTAAGGGTAATGCCTTGACCAGAAAGGGTTATGAAGGCCAGGACTATAACAGGTGGATTTTTTTTTAAATATGTAATAAACTTTTCAGATGCATGTCTTTGATAGCTGAGGGACTTGATCACAGACTCAGGTAAGCATTTCCACTTCCGCCTTGCAGAGGACCTCTGAAAATAGGGTGCTGATGATCTGACAGAATCTCTCCATCTTTCCCTTGGAGTCCCCAGAGTTTCAGACAGTTTGGGGGGAGGGTGGTGATGAGATCTTGCAGCTGACTATTGTCTTTCATGGGACACAGGATGTGTGAGTCTGGAGTAAATTAAAACCCTGAAATTGAATGTCAAGATCTGGGGAATCTGTACCCATATTAGACTCCCTGCTCCTTGGGAAGCTGCTTTTGACACTCTGAAGGATGTCTGGGGAGTTAATAACAACATCTTCTAACACACGGCCTTTGTGATTTGGAGCTCATGGCTTTTTCAAGGAGTCATTCACCGTCTACATGTTTTCAGTATGAAACTAGGTATTAAATGCATACACTAGGCCAATAAAACAGTTTAGTTGAGAATATAAATCCCCAGGGTCACAGAATACCAAAAGCGAAGACGGATTTGTGCTCTCCCTGGCTCATATGCATCACGTGGCACTGGGAAGCACTAATCCAACTTAAGTGGATGTGGTGTGGATGCATTAAAGATGCCATGGGGACACTGTCGTTTTTGTTTTGTTAGGGTGTGTTTAAGTCATTTACTTTTGTACACCTACTGATGCTCAAACTGCCTCTGTGCGCCAGTACCAAATCAAATCTTGGAGACAGAGTTCTGGGTGAAGTAGAAAAGAATAGTTTTATTGCTTTGCCAGGCAAAGGGGGACACAGAGGGCTTGTGCCCCTCAAAACTGTGTGTCCCACCCTGGGGAGATTTGGTGAGGGGTTTTATAGCAATGGTTCAAGGGTGGAGTTGCTAATAAGGATCGGGGTGTGTGCAGGGCCTGCATTCCCTTAATCTGGCCTCAGGTGGCCTCCTGATGAGCTTCTGAGGTTCTCAAGGTTATCAAACTGTGACTTTTTCTCTGGAAAGAAGAATGCTTCATCAAGTAGTTAACGTCTTCCATTTCTTGCGGGTGTTAGTTTTGCAGAAGAGCGCAAAGATATTATGTGTATCCCTTGAGGTGGAACCAGGATCCTGCCCCAAGCCTGCACTGTTGTTTTTTGACTGCTCCTCCCTTGTCATGGAGTCCCTTCCTTCCCTGATTAGCAACTGTTTGAACCTGCCCTTTGGAACTCAGGGAAGGTCATGGAGGCTGGAGCCTATTCCCTACAAATAAGAAATGGGGGGACATAGAAAGGCTTTTGTGCCCAGGAGCCCCACAGGGTCCTGCAGTTTCACTACCACCAGAGGTACCTTGATTTCAAGGGTGTGATTGGTCTTTGGAAGACCACCACGGAAGTATGTGGCCAGTTATTTGTCCAGAGCTATGCTTTCCTTGCCTTCTCTTGCTCCATCTGAGGATTTAAAATCCTGAATTTCTCAGGTCAGTCACAAACTTCTAGAGTGAAAACTAGATTTATGAAATTGGGCACATATGTTTCCAAGCTATTCAATCCAGATAACAACTCATTTTAGCATGATTTTTCCACTTAATAAGAACACTTTTTAGAACTCAATTTGGCAGCTCTTAATAATCCCAGACAGAATAACTAGAGATGCAAGATATTAAAAAGTACATTGTTGAAAGAAGAAACAGCAGCACACGAGTTGAAGAGCAGAATGTACCCAGCAGTATGTCAAACACATAATAGAAGGTGATTTCATAGGATTTAAGAATCTAATAAGTTCTTAGACAGAAAGGCAAATCTTAGATGTCAAGCAGAACAAATAAATGAAAAATTAAATCCATATAAGACACTATATGGTGAAATTTATGTCACTAAAGAAAATTCCAAAAGCTTCTGGAGTGAGGTACAGTGGGCTGGGTGGGCTGATTACCTAAAAAGGGATGTGAGTCAGGTTGACACCAGACTTCTCAGCAGCAGCTATTGATACAGCAGATAATGGAGCAATATTTTCAAACGTCAGGGAGACAATTAACTTTGAATCTGGATTGCTATATCCAATCAAGTTTATTCAAGCTTAAGGGTAAAATCCACAGATTTTCTGATATGCAAAGATTTAGAAAATTTGCCATGTGCAGATCCCTTGAAAAGAATTATGAGCCGGGTGGGGGGGGAATCCATGAAGAAGAAGTAGGATAAAAGAAACAATTGTGAACAAATAAACCAGGAAAAACCTTATTTTGATGTTAAAAAAAAATTAATTTTCTAACTAAAATACTTTAGCTGATTCCAAATGCAACATGCTTGTGCTGCAAAAAGGGGCAGATGGAATTTAAAGCATGCTGAGACGCTTGTTATAGGGAGAATATACATGCTGATTGTCCCTAAAATTGTCCTGAATAATCCATGTTCAAGTATGTTTATCAAAAGTGTAAAGTAACAATTATAAAAATAGACCTAGAGTACAATCCCTAAGCCACTAACTATTCAGGTCAGGGGAAGCAGGGCAGAAGAACCTCAGTCAATTCAAGAGAAGTCAGAGAAGAAACAAAGAATAAGGAAATAACCAGAAAGAGCAGCAAACAGAGAATGAATTAACTCATTCACAGTATTGTAATTACTAATATATACTGGGACACTTATGTCCAATTCTATGAATGAGTTAATGTCACTTGCTAAAAGACAGTGACTCTCAGATTGAGAGATAAAACCCCATCATTCTCTATGCCATTTGCCACAGGGACACTAAATCACAGTAATAAAAGAATGTTCATGATGAAGGGATGTAAATATTTCCACAGATTATAGACTGCATTTAGGGCAGGGGCCAGGAGGAGGACCAGATACAGATGATGGAGGCTCTTCAGGAAGTATAAGAAACTTGAAATCGATCCTGAAGGGAAATGAGCAATAAAGTAAAGAATGTAGTGACTTAATGAGATTTACATTGGAGAAAGATTCCTAGGGCAGTAGGGAAAGTTTAGGAGGCAGGTCAAGCTTGGGGGTGGGGCACATGCAGGAGATATTCAAGGAATTCATGCATGAAGTGATAAGGAGCTGAACCGTGTCATAAAGGTTGGGGTGGAGAAAAGGTGGTATTACTGATTATAAGAAGATAGACTCAGTAAGACTTGGAGATGAGGGGGAGGAGAATTGCAAGATGGTGCACAGGTTTCTGAAGTGCAAGGCTGGGTGGCCTCTTCACCAGTATGGGAACACAGAGGGAAGAAGATATGGGGAGGGAGATGATGAACTTACGCCTTGGTGCACTGGGGTGTTCAGTGATAACTGGTTCTCAGGATACAGATTTTGGTTGGAAATGCAAATCTTGGAGTCACTGTCTTACTGGGGGAAGGGGTCACCATTCATTCATAACCAGAGCTTGTACTACAGAACCAGACTTGCCCATAAGAGGCAATAGTGTTTAGATCCATCGTGTGAAAAGCTGGAACTCTGACATGAGTCCAGGCTCTCTCCTTTTACATTCGGTAGAGAGAACAATGAATGAAAATAATAACGTCTTCCTAAATGCAATTAGGAAAGTTGAAGGTTTGACTAAGCAAAGATCAGTGCCTTCCCCCATCTCTGTCACTGAATTCTCGTGCCTGTGCAGTCATGGGAACGTTGTAGGTGAGAAGGGGAATGGGATTGTTCTTGAGGCCTTCTGGCATTAAATGAAGCACTAATAGCAAAACGTTTAGGAAAATTAAGAAGCCCCTTGTTGCTCTCTGAAGAAAAGCAGCCCCTTGGGTGAAATGGTTGCTAATTATTCTTGTATCTAATCATTAGTTGAATGTGATAATTGGCTTAACAGATTACAATTGACAAGCCTTTTTTAGAGCTTTCCCCAGAAAAAAAAAAACCAGTCCCCACCCTCCACATACAAAATGAAAAGACCTACAGTGGAAGGAGGGGTGCATCACAGTGTGGTCTGCTTGGAAATTCCCAAGACCATTGATTGGGGTAAGAACCTCCCAAATGTTGAGAAGCTTCAGCCAAAAAGGTGGAAGAGTTTCCTAGATTCCTCCTCTTCCTCATGCCCAAGAGAACTTCTGGGAAACACCTATTTTTGTGTGGCTCAGCAGATTCCAAATCTAGTTACTTCCCAGATCAAACTGTACTCCCCAACCTGTCAGGAGGAAGTTTAGATGGAACCCAGTAACCCTGTTTTCAGTCCTTGGAATTTGCTGTATTTTCCTGAAATTTTAAATTGTTCATTGGAATGGCTTCCCGAAGGAGCTGAAGTTTGAGCCACAACTTGAAGGAGGGAGGCATGTTCCAAGAGTAGAATGGCATCAGGTTAGTCTTCTTTCAGAGAGAACGGCGCTCACCCTCCCCTGTGCTTCCGCGGCACTATGCAAATACTTCCATTGTAATTCTGGGATCTGCTTTGGATTTATTTGTAATACTTATAATACTATTCTTTATTATTAAGTTTATGCTTTGAAAATTAAAATATGCTCCTGAAAGAAGTCAGGATTTGGAATCTCCTGGGTAGAGTTAAACAATCTATTCAAATAACCAGTTAATGAGTATGGATGTTAAGGATGGATGCAGTTGCCCATGGTTCTAACTAACTGCAGCTGAGGAAGCAGGAAGGGAGGAACCCGGTCAGTAGAGTGGTGGCCCTAATTCTGTCCTTACGTTATTTGAGGAAAAAAAAAAAAAGTTTTCCCAACCCAATGGATTCCAGTGTTTGGAGAGCTAGCGGGATGGGTTGCCATGAGAGCCTTTGCATGAGGAATATAGACTCCCTAGAAAGATCTGAACCCAGTGGCAGAGTGGCTGATGAGGAGGAGGATGGGGCTAACGTCTACTGAGCTTTCATTCTGTGCTAGTTACTACTCTGAGCACTTTATATGCATAGGACAGGACTGACATTTTATGTCCAAGGAAAGAGGAACAATTACTATCCCTTTGACAGGTGAGGAAACTGAGACTTACAGAGGTTCACTAGCGTGCTTAAGTAGAAGGAAAAAGTGTCCCTTACCTACGGTCTATGAGTCCCATTTCAAAATTCTATTTGGGCAAAACAGTTGCAGTTCAGAGGATAAAGCTTTTTTCCTAATAGCCCATCAGACCAAGGGGTCTGAATTGAGAACTGGGAGCCACGTTTAAGAGCTGAGGTGGGTAGGGGGTAGGCATCAGCATAGCAGTGAGTCTAAGAGCAAGAACTATCTGGGTCAAATGGGCAGGTGCCCTGGAGAAATACTAAGGCCAGAGACCAGCAGCATAGCTTTGTTCACAAAACTCTTAGCAGGGTGTTTCTAGAAAGTTGTAAAGTCCATTGAAAGGTCCTAGAATGGAACAGAAACTTAAGAACAAGTAAAGCACACTTTTTAGAGGGAGGTTGCTGCTTTTTCTATTTCAGGAAGGCAGTTGTGGACTAGAGGAGGGGCTTTGGAGGAAGCAAGAAAAGTGTGTTGTGTGATGGACTAAAAGTTATCTTTAATCAGGAAGATTCAACCTTGTATCCAGCTTAACTTTTTACTAGCTGCTTGACCTGCTTGACCTTGGATAAGTAACTACCCTCGCTGGGCCTCTCTTTGTTCATTTTTACAATGGGGGCCATAATACCGGCATTACGTGGTTGTAGGGAGAATTCTGGGGGATAATATAGATAAAATGTACGCACTATTTTCCTCCCCCCTTAACCTCCCCCCTCCTGGACACAGTCACCTTGGTGGCTGACAGCATAGAAAAGGAGTGTATACTCCAGCGGAGCCACGAGAACCCAGGGACATGTGACTGACACCCTCAGCTCCTCCCAGGACTATCTGGGAGGGAAAGGGCAGGATGGTGGGACTTGTGCAATTGTAACTAGGTGCACAACCAGCAGAAATCCTTTTTTAAGGAGTTACTGTGGACTTACTATCCAGTAGGCTGACCTGACCTGGTACACCCAGGTTCTATTTGAATAAAATACAAGGAACCGTACTAAACACTTACTCATCAAACACTTAAGCCCCCTCGACTGGGAAAGGATGTTGCACCTTGAGACCAGGCTCTGGGAAGAAGGAGTGACCATCTGTTGGCCCTTTCCTGGGTCAGAGCCCAGCCTTGCTGAGTGTCTCACAGCTGCTGCCTCTGGGAGAAGCAATCTGTCAACTTCATACCTTTCTGCTTTATGGTCTGGTGACTTAATAGGATTCGACCTTCCCTGTATTCCATTTCAGTTGGGTCAGACACTGCACTTCAAAGTAAAATTTGGGCCCTGGCACAGGTGATGACGAATGGGTGAGGTGTGTGGACACGTGCCCATAGGAGGGCTCTAGCGTCAGATGCCCCCTGAGCCCTCGTGATCAGTCCCTGCCTCCACGCTGTTACCCAGCCAGAGCCCCACACGTCTCATGACGCTGTGGCGATCCTGCCTTCCCCAAGGCCCTGCAGTGGACCCCGGTGTGCAGTGGGCCTACCCGTCCTTCTCTACCCATTTAGAGGACACCTCCATTTTTATGCAACAATGGGATGGAGTTCAAAGATGGGCAGAGACATTGTCACTGCAAAGGGTTTCTAAGCTGACAACATTCACTTGGCCAGTATGTGTTTAGCATCACTGTGCGTCCGTCACTGTGGCAGACGGCAAAGGGAAGGGAAGGATCTCAACCATGCTGTCAAGGAACTTGCCATCCACGTGAGAGAAGGTCAAGGGCGTGGGTGACTGTAATGCAAGGCAGAAAATGACTGGACCAGGGAGGAGAGCTGTTATAAAACAAGATGGGAGAGTGGAAGCTTTGGGCGTGTTGGAGAATAGATGAGAATCCTGGAAGGCTCTATAATGGGGGCACCATGTGAAGTGAGCTTTTGAAGAGGAGAAGGACTTGGGCAAGCAGGCATTGGACTGGGGGCGGGTCAGTCTGAGGGGAGGCAGGGACGTGGGCAAAGGTGCAGGGGTAGGGAACAAAGAGTGGTCCACGGCGTCTCGGGCTGGAGCATTCCAGGGAGACCTGGCCTGGTGATGAGCATGTAGCCAATAATAGTAAGAGCTAAGGCTTCCTGGGAGATTGCTATGGGCCACTGTTTTAAGCACTTTATATGTATAATATCTATATCTATATTTATATCTATATCTGTCTACATCTGGGCACTGATTTGAAAGGAAATAAATTATACTTATTAAATCTTCACATCCTTATGAGATGTTACTATGGTTCCCATTTTATGGTTGATGAAACTGAGGCCAAGAGAACAAAATGTGTGAGAAACTTGTAGGATCACTCGCAGCTTGGTCAGCAGGATGGGTTTCAAAGGGGAGAGACGGTGAGGAGGAGAGGAAGGAAGGTTGATGTCTCTCAGAACTGACTCCCCCGAACGGGGTCCACTGGAATTCAGTTTCTGGGCAGAGTCCACGTGTGCCACGCACAGCCTCTCTAGAGGTTGGGAGCAACCCCCGTCCCCATGTGGCAGCTCTGCTCCCTCCTGAGTCCTTCTCGTGGACTCTGTGGGCACAGCAGACTCTGAGTCATGTGCTCCTGTGCATCATCTCCGGCTGTGGTCATGTGGTCGATGCCTTTCGGTTCTTCTCTAAATGAAGGCGTCACTGAGACCCAGCCCAGGAGGGATCATCGTGGAGCGTGAGTAAAGGCAGGAAGGAGGTGGTTGGGGACCAGTGTCCTGTGATGAACCAGGAGGCTGACCATCTGCCCACTGTGTCCAGAAAGGCATCCTAAGAGTTGACTTCAAAAGGGCAGAAGGTCATTTTATCAGGCATTTAGAATAATGGGCACCAGCCAGGGGTTTAGAATCTCCCCTTGACCATTTCAGTAGGTTTTCATCACACCCAAGAGCTACTAAAAGTGAATACTATGAGTTTTTGGTTAAAAAAATAATGAGTTTGGTCAACTTTTGCGACAATAATCCTTCAGAAATAAAATGAAAGTATTTAATTATGAATTTTTATTGTAGTAGCATTACATGTGTTAAACAAACAAAAAATAAAAATAAATACCCTGGAAACAACTAGAATGCTAGCAATCCATTAATAGGGGAATGATCGAAGAAACTGTGGTGTTTTGGTGCATTTGTACTGTAGTGGATCACGAAGCTACTTCAGTGAATGATAAAGATCAATGTGCATTAATCTGGAAAGATGTCCAGGAAAACACTGTCAATGACATAGAAAGAAGCTGCAGAATAATGTATGAAATATTACGATTATTTTAGTGAAAAGAAAAAAGAAGGAAGAAGAAAAAGAATAAGGAAGCCTGTATATATTTGTCTCTGTGTCTATAAGCATAGCAAAAGAGAGAAACAGAATGATAAAAATGGTATCGTTTTGTTATCTTAAGGCACTAGTTTGAAGAAAAATAAAATTTAAATTCTTTAAAAAGTTTCTTATTTAACTTCATTAAAAAAACATGCATTTATTTTATAATTAAACCCCCCGCCCCCAAAAAAGGTCATGAAGAACCTAGGGGTAAGATGGGAATAAAGAGACACAGACCTGCTAGAGAATGGACTTGAGGATATGGGGAGGGGGAAGGGTAAGCTGGGACAAAGTGAGAGAGAGGCATGGACATACATACACTACCAAACGTAAAATAGATAGCTAGTGGGAAGCAGCCGCATAGCACAGGGAGATCAGCTAGGTGCTTTGTGACCACCTAGAGGAGTGGGATAGGGAGGGTGGGAGGGAGGGAGACGCAAGAGGGAAGAGGTATGGGAACATATGTATAACTGATTCACTTTGTTATAAAGCAGAAACTAACACACCATTGTAAAGCAATTATACTCCAATAAAGATGTTAAAAAAAAAAAGAAAGAAAGAACAAAACAACCCAATAAGCTAAGCATTGTTCATGGATGAAATTGAAGAAACAAAAATGGAGTTAAATTACACAGTACATTAAATGCCAGAATATAGGCTTTGTGCTTCATATTACACACAAGAATTTTAAAATACAGTACCAGAGAATACTGCTAAAATACTTGTTGATAAAATAATTTTTGGAATTTGCCCAATATATTACACCCATGGACCTTCAATACACTTATCAATTTACTTATCAATGTCTTATCAAAAGCACTGAGAAGTCCTGCATTTAAACACATTTTTCAAGTGTATTAATCTAGTTTCCCAGATGTATTTTTCAGAAAATCTCTTTTTGTATTATACTTAGCCTGTGGAACACTCGGTAAAACCCTTGAGAATAAAATCCTTGTTTTTATGGCAATGGGAAGCTTCTGGAGGTTTTGAGGCAGAGGAATAATAAGACTTGAGCTGTTTTCAGGGAACTGTATCCCAAGAGCCATGTGCGTGGTAAAGGAGGGATCCAGGGTAAAGAGGACCAGTTAGGAGTATGTTCCAGCAATTCGGGGAAGAGGAGACAGTGGTCTGAAAGAGGACAAAACTGTGGAGGTGGACAGTAAGGACAGCTGGGACTTGTCAGGATAATGTCACCAGGGCTTGGTGAAGAGGGGCCGTGGAAAGGTTGAGGGAAAGAATGCAGAGAGCTTATATGTTTGCCTACGGGGTGTCTGGTGCTGGTCTGAAATGGGGGATGTGAGAGGAGGGGCAGTCTGGGGGTCCAGGAGGAAGGAGATCCTGAGTTGCCTTTGAGGAGCTGGAAGAAACGTCCAACAAGCAGTTGGATGTACAAACAGCAAACTCCAACTCTTCTGAAACCACACGAATCTATCACTTGTCAGGAAGGAGGATGTTGGCCTTATTGGGCTAAATTTTCACCCGATTAACCGTGAGGCCATAAAGTAGGACTGAGGTCCCTTTTACAGGAGGCAGGCCCCCAGCAGGAGATTCTGTTCCTTAGAAAACTGGATCTTGCTAAGCAAGACTTTGACAGCACAGGGGAACACTTTCTTGCCTTTTTTTCTGAGGCTCATTCTCTTGTGCCTGGAATGCTGAGAGGACAAACCTCAGGCTGTGGGCTCCTGGGTGGTGTGATTTCATGGAGTCCAACCCACTGCTAGAATGGAGATGCCCCAGAGTCCAGAGATCAAGTCAAACCTGCTAGGTCAAGTGATCTGATTTTCAACTTTTACACGATCCTCTGAGTTGATTTCCCTTTTGTTTTTCCTAGGTCTTTAATCAACCTGAGTTGGAGGTTCCAGCTCTTGTTTCAGTTGTGGCACAAAGAATTAAGGGCAGGGTCCTGTGCCCATGCTGGGGCTAGCAAGTGTACAGGGGAAACAGCGCCCCCAGAGGCCAGTGTAGACTTGGCAGCAGGAGGTGGTGAGAAGTCTCTTGAGGGTGATTATCAGGGGATGGGTTTCACGCTGGGAGGTCCAATCACTCCTCCCCACTTGGACATTCTTCCTCTTTTCAACCTTGAAAGGAGGCTTTCCATACAAAGACCTAAGACATAGTGATGAAATGGTTCTATTCCTCTGGTCATTAACCATCTTTAGGTCCCAATGACTGACATTTCTAGGTGATGAAAAAAGAACCTAAGGGGTTTTCCCCATTCTGTTCATAAAATCCACCAAAATGCCTTTGTCTCCCCTATTTTGTGAGAGAAACTGTCTGCATCTGGAGGATGGATTGGTGAGGTTTCAAGTTCTCCTTCACACCACGTGTAGAACTATTTTGTGTCAGGAAGAAAGGTCGCTGTCACACTATTAACACAGAAAGGGTCAAACCTTCTGGACATGCCTCATACACCCTCTGTCTCTGCACAGAGATACAGACCTGTGTCTGTATCTGCCACACAGGATGGCAGGAAACACCAAAAAGCACCTCTGAGCTGTGGTCTGTTGGGAAGTGGCTTTGTTTCAGAGCAACATCAATGGGATTGATTTGAAGATGGGCTGTCAGGTTGCCAGCAGGCCCTGGGCTTAGGATCAGAAGGAACTGACTAAGATCTTGAGACTTCCTGGTAATTCTGACTCCAAATCCAGTTAGGATCTGCCCAGAGCTTTTTATTTTATTTTTCTCTCCTATGAAAAACACACTGTGGATTATGTAGTTCATTTGAAGCGTATTGCCCTGAGTAACCCCTGAGAGCATCTCCTCCCTGGCTCTCAATTTCAGCAAGGGAATTATTTCTGAGAATGGGAACTGGTTTTGGTCTCAGATCATGCAGGTTGTTTGGGGGCAGAGCCAGGCATCCGGACTTCCTGGTGAGCATTAGTCATGACATGTGTCTTCCCCAGTTGAACATAAAGACAATGGTTGAATGTTTACCAAGTGCTGGGCACCATGCTTTGTCCTGGAGAAATAAAGATGGGAATTAAGTGCTCTTTGCTGGAGACACAGACAGTGCACTGGAGGAGCCTCATATGGTGAGGCAATCGTAAATCCCATGAAGAAAGGGGTTTAATTTCTTTGATCCATTGCTGTATCCCCAGGGCTGGGCACAGCGCCTGGTACAAAGCAGGTGATGCATATATAGCTGTTGTATGAATGACGGTTAGAGGCTTGTACAAGGTGATGTGTTCTCATCACTTTTGAAAGTGATTCATTCTGCTAACAAAGTCACAGGGATTCAGAGAAGGTGCAGGAGAGGGTTGTTGGTGAGATACATTTTAGAGGTTGAGAAGAAGCTCACAAGGAAACATAGACAGGAATAGATTCTAGGTAGAGCAAAGACAACACCAGGAGTGTAGCCTTAATTTCACGTTAAGGTCCTGGGATGGGGGCAATCTCAGCCCTCTGTGTGGTCAGAGCCCAGCTGTGGGTGGACTAGAACAGCAGGGAGAAGAGACCAGGGGCCTGATCACAAAAGGTCTCTCAGCCTTTGCAAAGGAGACTTTAATTTTTGGCAGTAGTCAACTAGAAGGAGACTTCTTGCTCTCGGTAACCACTTCTGACCAGCAGAGCGGGGTAAAATGATTTTTTTTTTTTTTTTTTTTTTTTTTTTTTTGCTGGTGACTATAACATTTGCTTTCTCTGAGAAATGTTCCAGATGAGATCTGCAAACAAGTGAAGACCAAAATGTCTCATCGCTCTTGTGGCAGATGTACGACACTCTGGTGCTTCTGGTCCAAGCTGGTCCCTTGGAAACCAAACAGTCCCTACAGTCCTGCAGTGTTTGCAGGAGGCTTAGCTAGCTCACTCCCATTAAACGCCAGATTTCAGGGAAGGGCTGGGGGAGAGCTGTGAGATGTGGCACAAATGATCTTTGCAGTAAGTGCAGGAGAAGAGTGTGTAACAGATGGGAAAGGGAGGCAGATAGTCTTAAAAAGCAAAGTAGCTTTGTTTGGGTGGCCTTGAATGGGGGCTGGGGAGACACCAGTATTAGAATTAGATGGGCTTGGATGCTTAGGACTTAGGGGATTGGGGTTTTTGCTTAACCTCTGTGAGCCTCAGTTTTCTCATCTGAAAATTGTGGATAGTAGAATTATCACGCAGGGTTGTTGTAAAAATGAGATGAGGGACTTCCCTGGTGGCGCAGTGGTTAAGAATCCACGAGCCAATGCAGGGGACACGGGTTCGAGCCCTGGTCCGGGAAGATCCCACATGCCATGGAGCAACTAAGCCTGTGAGCCACAACTACTGAGCCTGCGCTCTAGAGCCCACGTGCCTAGAGCCGGTGCTCCGCAACAAGAGAAGCCACCACAATGAGAAGCCCGTGCACCGCAATGAAGAGTAGCCCCCGCTCACAACTAGAGAAAGCCTGTGTGCGGCAATGAAGACACAATGCAGCCAATAAATAATTTTTTTTTTTTTTTTTGTGGTACGCGGGCCTCTCACTGCTGTGGCCTCTCACCATGGAGCACAGGCTCCGGACGCGCAGGCTCAGTGGCCATGGCTCACGGGCCCAGCTGCTCCGCAGCACGCGGGATCCTCCCGGACTGGGGCACGAACCCGCATCCCCTGCATTGGCAGGCGGACCCCCAACCACTGTGCCACCAGGGAAGCCCAATAAATAAATTTATATAAACAAATAAATAAAAATAAAAATGAGATGAGATGCTAGTTAGTATTGCTCTCTGCCTCTTTTCTCTCCTTCTTCCAATATGGAGGTTGACCCTGCGGGGCATTCAAAGAGGGAGAACTGGTATTCCTGGCTCTTAAAGGAGCTGATGGCTATGGTGGGGTGTAATTGACCTTAGCATGTGGTGGACAACAGCCAGGATGTGAGAAAGGTCCAGATGCAGGGCAGCGGGTGCTCAGGGCAGGGTATGGACCTTCCCACTAGTGCAGAGGAAGAGTAGGGTGGGCCAGAAGACCTTGAGGCCTAGGATGGGTGCTAAGAATTTTGACATTTGGGAGCTGAAAATAAAAATGGGGAGAGAGTTTTTGAGCAAAGGGTATTTAGGTTTGATTGCAGTGTAAGGTATGTTGGGGGTGGGGTGGGCTGGGAAAGTGAAGAGGAGCAATAGGCTTTCAAACTTTAAATATATTAGGGGAAATTTTGGAGACCCTACGTCCTGAGATAAGGCATATGGACTTTATTTGAGGTTCAAAAAATCCCAGCCAAGAAGCAAAAGGCAGGAAAGGAGATTCCATCAACCCCTTCCTTCTTTTCCTCCCCCAGCTTTGGGAGTTAATATCTTGGTGCCTGTGGGTTAGGTCCTCAACAGAAGATGCCTGTAAGATCCTCAGTGCTGGGTCTTCCCTGGATGAAGAGGGTAGACTGTGGGGAAGGGAGTGTGGACAGCATCATTCTTTCCTCCATCACTTTCTCCTTTATGATGATGCAAAGCCATCCCCCCATGTCCTGAAGGTAGTTTCTCTTGTGCCCCATTCTGGGGGTCTGACCTGTGTTGTTGATCAGATCTTGCTTTCCAGAAGCCTGGGCCAGATTCCCAGTGGAAATCCAGTGCTGATATTTAATTTAAAAGCCAAAATACTACTTGGTAAAGTTTTCTAAGTTATATTTCAACTCTTCTTTAGAGCAAAGCCCCTTCCAGTGAGGATGGGGGTTCTGAGAATTTAAAATACCTCTCTGATAACTTTCTTTACAGTGGAGGCGTGTAAACAGTGGGACACCATTCTTCCTGGATGGGAAAGTGTCAGATGGAAGTCCAAAGGTCCTGTTACAGATAGGGAAAGCAAGGGTCAAATAAGTCCCATTTGTTTATTTTTGCTTTTATTTCTATTGCCTTTGGAGTCAGACCTAAGAAAACATTGGTATGATTTATGTCAGAGAATGTTTTGCCTATGTTCTCTTCTAGGAGTTTTATGGTGTCTTGTCTTATATTTAAGTCTTTAAGCCATTTTGACTTTATTTTTGGCATGGTGTGAGTGTGTGTTCTAACTGCATTGATTTACATGCAGTTGTCCAATACCACTTGCTTAAGAGATTGTCTTTTCCCCATTGTATATTCTTGCCCCTTTTGTTGAAGATTAATGGTCCATAGGTGTGTAGGTTTATTTCTGGGCACTGTATTCTGTTCCATTGATCTGTTTGTCTGTTTTTGTGCCAATACCATGCTGTTTTGATTACTGGAGCTTTGTAGTATTGTCTGAAGTCTGGGAGGGTTATGTGCCCTGCCTTGGGCTTTTTTTTCCCCTCAGGATTGCTTTGGCAATTCTGGGTCTTTTATGGTTCCATATAAATTTTAGGATTATTTGCTTTAGTTCTATAAAAAATGTCATGGGTAATTTGATAGGGATTGCATTAAATCTGTAGATTGCTTTGGGTAGTATGGCCATTTCAACACTATTAATTCTTCCAATCCAAGAGCATGGGATATCTTTACATTTCTTTGAATCATCTTCAGTTTCCCTTATTAATGTTTTGTAGTTCTCTGCATGTAAGTCTTTCACCTCCTTGGTGAGGTTTATTCCTAAATTTTTTCGATGAGAACACCCATCCCTCTCCAGAAAATGGGCATAGAGGGAACCTACCTCAACATAATAAAGGCCATATATGACAAGCCCACAGCAAGCATCATACTCAATGGTGAAAAACTGAAAGCATTTCCAGTAAGATCAGGAAAAAGACAAGAATGCCACTCTTGCTACTCTTATTCAACATAGTTTTGGAAGTCCTAGCCACAGCAATCACAGAAGAAAAAGAAATAAAAGGAATACAAATTGGAAAAGAAGAAGTAAAACTGTCACCGTTTGCAGATGACATGATACTATACGTAGAAAATCCTAAAGATGCCACCAGAAAACTACTAGAACTAATCAATGAATTTGGTAAGGTTGCAGGATACAAAATTAATGCACAGAAGTCTCTGGCATTCCTATACACCAACAATGAAAAATAAGAAAGACAAATTAAGGAAACACTCCCATTTACCATTGCAACAAAAAGAATAAAATACCTAGGAATAAACCTCCCTAAGGAGGCGAAAGACTTGTACTCAAAAAACCATAAAACACTGATGAAGGAAATCAAAGATGACATAAACAGATGGAGAAATATACTATGTTTTTGGATTGGAAGAACCAATATTTTGAAAATGACTATACTACTCAAAGCAATTTACAGATTCAGTGCAACCCCTATTAAACTACCAATGGCATTCTTCACAGAATTAGAACAAAAAATTTTACAGTTTGTATGGAAACACAAAAGACCCCGAATAGCCAAGCAATCCTGAGAAAGAACAACAGAGTTGGAGGAATCAGGCTCCCTGACTTCAAACTATACTACAAAGCTACAGTAATCAAGACAGTATGGTACTGGCACAAGAACAGAAATATAGATCAATGGTACAGGATAGGATGCCCAGAGATAAACCTATGCACATATGGTCACCTCATTTACGACAAAGGAGGCAAGAACATACAATGGAGAAAAGACAGCCTCTTTAATAAGTGGTGCTGGGAAAACTGGACAGCTACATGTAAAAGAACAAAATTAGAACACTACCTAACACCATATACAAAAATAAACTCCAAATGGATTAAAGACCTAAATGTAAGACCAGACACTATAAAACTCTTAGAGGAAAACATAGGAAAAACACTCTTTGACATAAACCACAGCAAGACCTTTTTTGACCCACCTCCTAAAGTAATGAAAATAAAAACAAAATAAATAAATGGGGCTTAATTAAACTTAAAAGCTTTTGCACAGCAAAGGAATCCATAAACAAGACAAAAAGACAACCCTCAGAATGGGAGAAAATATTTGCAAATGAAGCAACAAAGGATTAATCTCCAAAATATACAGACAGCTCATGGAGTTCAATATCAAAAAAACAAACAATCCAATTTAAAAATGGGCAGAAGACCTAAATAGACTTTTCACCAAAGAAGACATACAGATGGCCAAGAGGCACATGAAAAGATGCTCAACAGAGAAATGCAGATCAAAACTACAATGAGGTATCACCTCACACCAGTCAGAATGGCCATTAACAAAAAATCTAGAAACAATAAATGCTGGAAAGCGGGTGGTGAAAAGGGAACCCTCCTGCGCTGTTGGTGGGAATGTAAATTGATACAACCACTATGGAAAACAGTATGGAGGTTCCTCAAAAAACTAAAAATAGAACTACTATATGACCTGGCAATCCCACTACTGGGCATATACCCTGAGAAAACCATAATTCAAAAAGAGACATGTACCACAATGTTCATTGCAGCAGTATTTACAATAGCCAGGACATGGAACCAACCTAAATGTCCATCGACAGATGAATGGACAAAGAAGATGTGGCACATGTATGCAATGGAATATTACTCAGCCATAAGAAGAAATGAAATTGAGTTGTTTGCAGTGAGGTGGATGGACCTAGAGCCTGTCATACAGAGTGAAGTAAGTCAGAAAGAGAAAAACAAATACTGTATGCTAACACATATGTATGGAACCTAAAAAAAAAAAAAAGGTACTGATGAACCTACTTGCAAGGCAGGAATAAAGATGTAGACATAGAGAATGGACTTGAGGACACGGGGTGGGAGGGGGAAGCTGGCGTGAAGTGAGAGTAGCATCAACATTTATACACTACTGAATGTAAAATAGTTGGCTAGTGGGAAGCAGCAGCATAGCACAGGGAGATCAGCTCAGTGCTTTGTGATGACCTAGAGGGGTGGGATAGGGAGGCTGGCAGGGAGGCTCAAGAGGGAGGGGATATGGGGACATATGTATGCCTATGGCTGATTCACTTTGGTATACAATAGAAACTAACACAGTATTGTGAAGCAGTTATACTCCAGTAAAGGTGTTTAAAAAAGGGATTGTTTGTTTACATTCCTTTTCTGATATGTCTTTGTTAGTGTAAAGAAATGCAACTGATTTCTGTATGTTAATCTTGTATCCTGCTACCTTGCTGAATTCATTTATCAGTTCTGGTAGTTTTTGTGTGGAGTCCTTAGGGTTTTCTATATAATCTGCATATAGTAACAATTTTACCTCTTTCCTTCCAATTTGGGTACCTTTTCTTTTTCTTGTCTGATTGCTGTGGCTAGGACTTCCAATACTATGTTGAGGAGAAGTGGTGAGAGTGGGCATCCTTGTCTTGTTCCAGATTTTATTTTATTTTATTTTTTTTTTTTATTTTTTTGTGGTACGCGGGCCTCTCACTGTTGTGGCCTCTCCCGTTGCGGAGCACAGGCTCCGGATGCGCAAGGCTCAGCGGCCATGGCTCACGGACCCAGCCACTCCGCGGCATGTGGGATCTTCCCAGACCGGGACACGAACCCGTGTCCCCTGCATCGGCAGGCGGACTCTCAACCACTGCGCCACCAGGGAAGCCCTTGTTCCAGATTTTAGTGGGAAGGCTTTCATCTTTACACTGTTGAGTATTACATTGGCTATGGGTTTGTCATAAATAGCTTTTATTATGTTGAGATATGTTCCCTCTACCCAGTTTTGTGTTTTTATCATAAATGGATGTTGAATTTTATCAAATGCTTTTTCTACATCTATTGAGATGATCATGTCATTTTTATCTTTTGTTGATGTGGTATATCACATTGATTGATTTGCATATGTTGAACCATCCTTGTGACCCTGGGATGAATGCCCGTGTCCTTATTGAAGTGCCTAGTTTGTTCCTCTGTAGGACTGATCATAACTTAAAATAAATTATTCATTTATTTTCCAATACCTTCCTGATCCATGGGGCTGTAAGCCCTACTATGCCAGACAATATAACTGTCTTATTTACTGATGTGTGAACCCTGCACCCAACATGTGCTGGACATGGAGAAGGTGCTGAGTACATGTTATGGAATGAATGAACGTGTGCATGAATAAATGTGTGAAGGAAAGTACAGACCCCTCCTTTCCATGTGGTTCCTGGTGATCCCAGCATTGCAGCCATTCCTGATAACATATTATACCACTAACAGTGGTACTCTAACTGAGCAGAACTCAGAGAGAGTGACTATTTCCGAAATTAGAGAAAACTGTCCATAAAAAGTTCATTTTGATCTGGTTTTGGAGGATGAGGAGGTTCCCCCCCTCCCAAGACTCTGTAGGGCAGAGGATTTCAGGCAAAAGGAGTAAACAATATGCCAGATTAGATAGATACATTTTTTGTGTAAGTATGTCCCATGCAGTATCTGGGATATACTTATCCCAGAACATATTTGTTGTTTAACTGAAATTCATATTTTACTGGGCATTTGTATTTTATCTTGTAATTCTACATATATTCTAGTATGGACCAGCAATAGCACAACATGCTTGGGCTTAGGGAAAGATGAGGGGCACATGTAACTCAGAGTGTCTTGGGGAGCATGGGATGTCAAGCACAAAGGCTCAAGGGCATTGCTGTGTGAAAGTACAGTAAGTCACCTACATACAAACCTTCAAGTTGCAAACTTTCAAAGATGCAGACGTGCATTTGCATGTCCAATCATGTAAGTTAGTTCATGTGTCTGATGTACATTGTCATGTGTGTGCATCCTCTACAAGTGGTTGTGCTTTTGTGTTCTTTATGGTACAGAACTGCATAGAGTACAGTAGTACAGTATCTTTATTTCAAGCCCAGGATGTCCAGAAGCAAGCGTAAAAGCAGCGGTGATGTAGGTGGTACTACTGTACTTTTCAAGGTACAGTACTGTAAGGTTAAAAATGTTTTCTTCATTTTTTTGCATTTATTTTTTATGTATTATTTGTGTGAAAAGTATTATAAACCTATTACAGTACAGTACTATATAGCTGATTGTGTTAGTTGGGTACCTAGGCTAACTTTGTTGGACTTAGGAACAAATTGGACTTACAGTTGCACTCTTGTAACAGAACTTGTTCGTACTTAGGGGACTTACTGTACCTAAATGATGGGCCAAGGAGCATGGCTTTCATTCTATGAACGATGGTTTATAGACAAGAGAATAGCCAGGGATTTCCCTGGTGGTGCAGTGGTTAAGAATCCGCCTGCCAATGCAGGGGACGTGGGTTCGATCCCTGGTTCAGGAGGCTCCCACGTGCCGCGGAGCAACTAAGCCCGTGTGCCACAACTACTGAGCCTGTGCTCTAGAGTCCATGAGCCACAGCTACTGAGCCCACGTGCCGCAACTACTAAAGCCCACATGCCTAGAGCCCGTGCCACAACTACTGAGCCCACGTACCTAGAGCCTGTGCTCCTCACCATGAGAAGCCACCACAGTGAGAAGCCTGGGCACCACAACAAAGAGTAGCCCCCACTCGCCACAACTAGAGAAAGCCCACATGCAGCAATGGAGACCCATTGCAGCCAAATAAATAAAATTTATTTTTTTAAAAAAGAGAGAGAATAGCCAGATCAGATCTCATCAAACCTCTGAGCACCAACCCCACCTTCTTCCACCACAGAGAAGTTCTCCCAGCTCCACTGGAGCTGGTGAGATACATTCCATTGTAAAATAGGAATGTGGCTTGCCTTTGGTCTGACTGTACTATTATTTGTGGGAATTGATCTGAGTTCCAAGTCTGTGTGAGCTGGGTCAGTTGCTTCTCCTCGCTGGGTATTGGCCATCCCATCTCTGAAATGAAAGGCTTGACCAGATGTCTTTAAGGCCCCTCTGAGTTTAAACAACATGGAGGTCTTATTTTGAGACCCTATAACACATTGTAGTACAATATCCAGAGCACAATTTCGAGGCAAAGACTTTAGTGTCCACTCTCAATGACTTGCCTGTGCGATGTCCCCCCTTGTTCCTTAGACAGTGTCTTAGGATGGGTTCCCTAGCAGCAGAGCCTGAGGCAGGGATGCTTCTTGTGCAAGTGACTTATTGAAGGAGTGTATTAAGGAAAAGGAAACTGAGAGAGGTAAAAATAGGGCAAAGGAAAATAAGCTAAGAAAGGATGTTTTGTTTTTAGCTGGAGACGTGTTTTTAGCCGGAGACCTGTTTTTAGCCTGATCTCACGAGGAGCTCCACAGAGTTATGGTCCCATCAGAAAGTAAGGGGCCTGGGCTTATATACTCTCACATCAGTCATTCATTGGCTGTGCAATGCCCCTGTGGGAGGCACAGCCTGGGAATCACCTCTCAGTCCACTGTGGTCATGTGGCTCCCATCAGTCAAGGGCAATTCACCTGAGAGGGTTGCAGCTGTGAGCCATTAGCAACCAGCATTCACAGCACTTGGGAGATGGGTGCCCCCACCTGGAAAAGAGGATCTAGGCAGAATAACTAAAGGTGTTCACTTCAGGTAGTTAGTTCTCAGAGCACTTAAGAAAAGATGTGTCATTGGAAGTGTGAGTAAATAAGAGTCTAAGCAGACAAGAGCAAAGACTCTAACGTATTATGTAAACACTTTCAAGGCACGTCTTTTTGTCTGGGACTCACATTCTATATCTATGAAATGGGAACAGTGGATCACATTTTCTCTAAGGAGTCTATCATTGCTCCAATATTTGCAGGCTCTGGAGTTCAACTGCCTTAGTTCAAACTCTAGCTCTTTCACGAATGTGTCTGTGTTTGCCCAGATGAACGTTCTTTGGATTTTAGTAGTCACTGATTACAAAAACATATTCCATCAGGTTGAGCCTCGTCTGTAAGATGGGAGCAATGATAACAGCACAGACCCTGCATGGTTAGTATAAAGATGAATGGGAAAATGTATATAAAGTGCTGAACCTGCATCTTCTTCCTCTCCCTAATATCAGTCATGCACACCTTAGTAAGAAATTTAGAACATGTTGTCCTGGGAAATTTTTTTTTTGTGTGTGTGTGGTACATGGGCCTCTCACTGTTGTGGCCTCTCCCACTGTGGAGCACAGGCTCTGGACGCGCAGGCTCAGTGGCCATGGCTCATGGGCCCAGCCGCTCCGCGGCATGTGGTTTCTTCCCGGACCGGGGCACGAACCCGTGTCCCCTGCATCGGCAGGCAGACTGTCAACTGCTGCGCCACCAGGGAAGCCCATGGGGAATTTCTTAACAAGCTCCATTTTTCTGATTGAGGAATGAAGGCATGTTTTCTTATCATTTAACAATTAATAAGAAAAGAAATTTAAGGAGAGCTATCTGCAGCCAGGCTGGGTATTTAGGAATAGGGTTCAAGGTCTTGCCTGGGCTTATATGAAATCTACTACAAGGCAGTCACCATTTTTCTAACCCTTGTGCTTTCTGTGCATATTCAGATAGTGTCATGGGAGGCTTAAGGAAGTGGGACAGACCTGGATGAACCTTGTTCTCAGCATATTGCCTTAGGAAAACCACACGCAGATGGGCTTGTTCTGATTTGAGGAAACAGAAGGAAAATAATTCATGGTTTCAAAACTTGACATTTTTTATCTTCCCACCAGATCTGTCATGTGTACTATATTTGCTGCACTTCTTGGCCTCACTTTCTCAAGCTTTCTCAAGCTCAAGATTCAGGAATTATTCTTGACGTTTCCTCCTAATATGGTCACGAGAGACAAAGAGGAAGGCTGTGTGTGGTGGGGAAAGAAACGTAGGCTTTGGAGCTGTCCAGACCAAGGTCTGAATGCTGGCTTCAGTATTGAGTCATCATGGGATCTTGTTCACATCTCCTCTCTCTGAGCCCAACTCCCCCATCTGTAAAATGGGAATAATCCCTAGTTCCCAGGGATGACTCAAGGACCAAGGGGTAGTCAACTCTACACAGTGCTCAGTCAGGCTGTGTGCATGGTAGGTCACCCTGCCTCCTGATAAGAACTTAAAATAGCTCTCAATAAGTTGTTCTCACCCCTAAGAGAACTGTTCAAGAGTCTTACAGCTGTCCATGTTAGAGGCAGAATTCCAGCAAACATGCCTCACTCTGAAGGGGGGTACTTACCACTGTCCTATTTGGCCTCCCTCCTGTTAGCTCCCTGTCTCCTCACCAAGCTTGGCAGCTGCAAAGCCATGGTCCCTGTGTCTCATGAACTGACCTATGGGGAGAATTCCCAATGTACAAGGTGGAGGTGATCTCAAAAATTGCTCACATAAAGTGAATCTGACCTCTCTTAGCACTGTCAGATCAACAGTTCTAACAGTGATGAGGATGAGGACCCAGAAGGTCTATGAGTAACACAACCTGGAAGGGAGGATGACATGCCACGTGATAGAAGTGGGAGCCAAAGCAGGGAGGTGGAACCGATTTGGACCCACACCTGTGCATCATTAGGAGGCCTGCGGGAGCCTCCACAGAGGCTGGCAGGTGAGGGAGGCTGAGTTGGGATCAGGACCTGGGGAGCCCATCTAATGGTACAACTGGGTGTCAGGTTGGGGTCCCAGGTAGGAATAAATCCCGCTGTCCCAGGGGGAGATTGGCTACCTCTAAACCAGCATCCACACACAGGGTAGGCTCAGCATCACGGGGGTTGGGTCGGCCTCAGCATGGCTTCAGGCACACATTGGCATTATTGCCCCATCATGGTCCCTTTACCCTCTGAGCCTGGACCAGCACAGAACCTAGAGTATCAGGGTGCAGGGTATCGTCCTGCCCTCCTGGGGGAGCTGGGGTTGGCAAAGTTCTGTATTGTCAGAGCCTACTTCTGGGCTCCAGGTTGCCCAGTGGTGCTGGAGGGTTCAACAGAGAAGGCATGAGTGTGGGGGGCCCCCAGTAGTAGTAGGAGGAAGCTCACTCCAGGTGCTCTGGGCTCTGGCCTTGAGGAAATGACCCACTAAGTGACTCATGGCAGGTGGACTCTGTAGGCTCCACATCCCCACTTCCTGGACCATCTGTATTTCCATCAGAAAGGCTCAGGGTGACTCAGCTACCGCTATGCCTCTGATCCCAGTCCTCATTCTCCTCTTTTCTGTGTCTCAATTTGTAATTTTATGTCATTTCCTTCGGAACCCTGGCAGGTCCACCCTCAGCTGTACATCAGCATCCTCTTTCACTTTCCCAAAGCCTTCCTGGTGGAGAAGAGGAGGCTGGGGTCCCTTCTGTCCTATCGTTGTCCCACTCTCCTGTCGCCATCTTCCCCGCATCCGGAAGGGAACGATCTGGCCTTCGTCCTGGTGGCATGAAACACACACACACACACACACACACACACCCCGCGCCCCATTCTCTCACCTCCTCTTAAGCCTTCCCATGTCACACTGCCTGCACCTACCCCCGGGGATGGCGACTGTGACCCAAAACTGTCAGCTCACTCTTTCACGCTCACTTAGAGCGCATCACAGACATATTGTGCAAAAAGCTTCCATTTACAGAAGCATCAGTGTGCAGTTTTTGGGCTGTGAAGGACAAGGGCACTCCTGTCTTTTACTGACCGGAAAAGGAGGGCTACACATCTCCCCCAGCCTGAGAGTGGGCTGGGGGCTGAGGCCCAAGAGGTGCAGGCCCCTCCCATGACTGCAGGGGCAGGTGGTAGGGTCCTCCTGCTCAGCACCTTCTGCTGGTCATCCACGCCCCCATGCCCACCCAGCCACAGGGCAGTCTGATGCTGCAGAGAAGTCTCTACCTCTTGGTCCACGTGCCCCCACGATTGTTCTTTCTGAGCCCTTATAGCTCCTTTAAAATTGGAACAAAAGATATCCTCCCACCCTGGGTAGTTCCCCTTGAAACTATGCCCTGCACCCCAACCATGCCATCTGGTTGTCTTTCCTGGGCCCGTGTGGCTCTGCTTGGGTCTCCAGCCCTCCAGGGCTGCCTACTCAGGGTGTGTGCTGTGAGCATGGCAGGGAGGTAGGGTCAGATTACATCAGGATACCAGAAGTGGCCCCATGATTCTCTCCTGTAGGACTCTGCCCCCACCCCCAGCACAGCACTGCTGTCTGTGGCTGAGCACATCCTGTCCCGAGACTGTTCTGCCGTTTCTCACTCCCCTTCCCTCTGCATCCACTCTCCTCCAGCCACGGTGAGCATCCTGAACACATCGCTGCTCTATGGTGCCATGTCTGTGCCCATGCTGTGCTACTCTCCCTGCTGGGGTGCTGTTTCCACCATCTGTTCCTTGAATAATTCCTGCTCATTTTCAGCACTGACCTCAGGGGTCACCTTTTAGGGAGAGCCTACCCAGGCTCTGCTTCACCTCTGTCCATCTCAGTTTGGGGCCCTCTTCTGTGTCCTATAAAACTCCATCTAAAAATCTGTATATCTCTATAGTGGGATGTTGGGATGGCCAGAGCATGGGCCACTGTCTTAGTCTGTCCTGACTACTGTAACAAAATACCACTGACTGGGTGGCTTATAAACAACAGAAATTTCTTGCTTACAGTTCTGGAGGCTGAGAAGTCCAAGATCAAGGTGCCAGCATGGTTGCCTTCTGATGAGGGCCCTCTTCCTGGTTTATAACTCATGGCTTCTGCTGTGTATTCATATGGTAGATGGGACTAGGATTCTCTTTGGAGCTGCTTTTATAAGGGCACTAATCCCATTCATGTGGGCTCCACCCTCATGACCTAAGCACCTCCCAAAGGCCTCACCTTCTAATACCATCACATTGGGCATTAGGATTTCAACACAGGAATTTTACAGGGACACAAACATTCAGACCATAGCAGCCACTCTAGCTATGCCTGAGCAAAGTCCATAAGCATCACCAGGCCTCAGTTTCCTCATCTGTGAAACAAACAGAATGACAGCAGATCCTCTGTCATAGGTTAGGGCATGGCCTCGATTAGATGATGCATGTGAATGATGGATGGGCTTGGCATGGTGCCCAGCCTACAGAAATCTGGACCACCCCCAGCTACTCTTTGTAGTGTCTCATATAGTGTTGGTGTGGTTTGTCTTTCAGTGAAGGGGCTGGTGATGCTTGTCCCTAACACTCCAGTACAGGGCTTAGCAGAAACTAAGTGCTCAGAACAAAGGGAATGGATAAAGAAGGATATAGTAAGGAGATGCATAGGGTATCTAACCAACACTATGAAAATTACAGTAATTGGTTGAAAGCAATGGGGCAAACAGGTTTGCCTTAAAAGACAAAAATAATAGTAGTATGAATGGTAGCTTACGGATCTTTCATTCTTAGTCTGCTTCTTAGATTGATTTACATTATGAGCATGAGTGTGTGAATGTGATTGTGTATGTATTGGGGGAGGGTGGTTTGCTGGCCTCATAGCACCGATTGAAAACCCTTGTTGTCCTGGCAGGCAACAGCCAGGGGACAGATCCCCAAGGGGTGGGTTTATCCCTGGGTCAGTTGCTGAGGAAGCCTGAGCATCTGCTATTATTCTTGTCCAAGTGGCTGTGGACAGGCAGTTCAGAATGCCTGAACTGCTGCTGGGATCCCAGGGTGACTTAGACCTGGGGACTGATGATACGTGTTGTCATATTTCTGAATAATTAAAGAGCCGCTTCTATTTGTGGGGACTTACTTTGAAGCCCTCACAATGTATTAGTGGTCAAGCAGGCTTCATGTGTGAGAGTTTAAAAGGTGAGAGAGGGATTGCTGGGTCATATGGTAGTTCTATTTTTAGTTTTTTAAGGAACCTCCATACTGTTCTCCATAGTGGCTGTATCAATTTACATTCCCACCAACAGTGCAAGAGGGTTCCCTTTTCTCCACACCCTCTCCAACATTTGTTGTTTGTAGATCTTCTGATGATGCCCATTCTGACCGGTGTGAGGTGATACCTCATTGTAGTTTTTTTTTTTTTTTTTTTTTTTGTGGTACGCGGGCCTCTCACTGTTGTGGCCTCTCCCGTTGCGGAGCACAGGCTCTGGATGCGCAGGCTCAGCAGCCATGGCTCACGGGCCCAGCCGCTCCGCGGCATATGGGATCCTCCCAGACCGGGGCACGAACCCGTATCCCCTGCATCGGCAGGCGGACTCTCAACCACTGTGCCACCAGGGAGGCCCTCATTGTAGTTTTGATTTGCATTTCTCTAATGATTAGTGATGTTGAGCATCTTTTCATGTGTTTGTTGGCCATCTGTATATCTTCTTTGGAGAAATGTCTATTTAGGTCTTCTGCCAATTTTTGGATTGGGTTGTTTGGTTTTTTTCATATGTATATGTATAGCTCATTCACTTTGTTATAAAGCAGAAACTAACACACCATTGTAAAGCAATTATACTCCAATAAAGATGTTAAAAAAAAAAAAAAGGTGAGAGAGGAAACCCACGGCCAAGAAGATAAAGTTTAGCACTATAAGTAAGCGTGAGCCGTACATGGTGTCTACATCCCAAGAAACACCGTTTCCTGAAGGCATGCCTTCCAGGCCCCTTTGCATTTGTACACCATTCAATTTCTTTAGCAAAGCTGGCCCAGAATAATGTGTAATGAGGGGTGAGAGAGGTTTGATGTGCCTCTTGAGGCCAGGCATTTTCCTAGCCATGGGAACATTCAGACCAGGGCTTCTTAGAACCGAGGAGGTGACCTCATGAGCAACAAGTCTTTCTCTCTGAGCCTCAAGCTTTTGTTTTTCTGTAAAATGGAACTAAAGGTGTAGGACCTGCCCATCTTATAGGGTTGTGATGATGATGGTCAAATTGGGTGATGCATGTGATGTAAGAAAAAATGAGCATTTGGGCTGATATAAGGAAGTGTCACTTGTATGAAAAGATGTGACTTCATTCCTTTAATTTGTGGGGTCTGCCTGTGTGTGATTCTAGGCATTCCTTTTCCCCTTGTAGCTTGGTGAACAGCAAGAGGTAGGTTTCTGTCTCAGAAAAAAAACAACAAAAAACCCCGATTATTTACAGGAGCTGGAGTATGCCAACTCCAGAAGCAGACAGGGTGCTTCCTGGGGCCTCTGAAGACTGAACTAGAAATTCTCCCCTTGCTGAACCCAAAGGAAATATGGGCAGGAACCAGAAGTCACTCAGGATTCAGAAATAGTGGCCATTTACAGAGTAAAGCTACTAAATTATGCCCAGCCAGCTGTCTTTAGAATATGATTATAGGTGACCCAAAGGAGCAAAACTAGCCCAACCTCAAAGGAATGAATGCTTCTTAATGCCATGATGTGCAGAGCCCAACATCAGCTACCACTGACAGAATTTACATGAAAAAGTATAGGGATAGATGTGTTCCATGCTGGGTGTCTCTGAGTTTGCTCAAATTAATGTTATTTAGTTTTAAACAGTTGCTGATAAGGTCAGTAGGTAGGTAGATGAAAGAAAAGGAGGTGAGGGAGGGAGGGAATAGGGGATAGGTAGGTAAATATAGATACAGCTAGAATGAACTATTTTTTCTCAACTTCCAATCTTTCTGTTGATGAAAAAAATGCTCATACATTGAAAAGACATAGGGAGAGCCTTGTGTTCAGAGTTGAGGGGTCTATAATAGAATTCCAGCTATGACAATTCCTCAAAGCCCCCATGTGTGAGCTCACGCCTACTTGTGCACATGGTGTGTCCTATAAAATAAGGGAGTTGGTCCAGATTCATGCATAAAGCCTATCCCAGCTTCAACAGCCTAAGCTCTACTCATAACAGGGAGGTTTAGCTGAGAAATTCTCAATACCTGGGCCAGTGTCATGACATGGCTAGTGGAGCAGCCATCGTATATTTTAATTATGGCAAGAAAGCAACTTTTTGATAGAATGGGTGAGTGCAAACATTTGGCAACTTCCTGCATGAGTGCAAATGAAAAGCGATTATATTAGGGCTGTTATTTTTTTCAAGAATGACTTCCTTTGTGTGGCAATAGAAGGCTTTCAGGAAATTATTCTTTCTGGCACTGCTGGTGTTTAAGCACCAGAATTAACCTGCATTCAGTAATCTAAAGGAACTGTTTTCCAGGTTAATTAAGTGAATGATTCTTGATGTTTGACAATGAAATATAACATGGGAACAGCATGAGGCAGTTTTCCCCTTTAATTTAAAAAAAAGGGTCTTGTCTACTCCATTTCATATTAGAGCCGCCATCATTATCTGTAAGCAGACACAGAGCTGATGAGCTTCTTTGGGTCAGACATTTTTTTTTCCTATGCACAAAACAATCCAGACTAGCACTTCTCAAATTTTAGTGTTCATTAGAATAATATGAAGATCTTTTTTAAATGCAGAGTAGGGTACAGTAGTTTGCGATGGGACCTACCAGAGATCCTGCATTTCTATCAGTCTCTCAGGTAAAGCTTATGATGGTGCTCACCCATGAACCCCACTTTCAGATCTCTGTATCTATGACATATCTTCTTATCTATATATGAGGGGAGGGAAAAGAGCGAAGGAGGGAGAGAATGAACCAAGTTGTTCTAAGATGCTGGGGCTGTGATGGGCTATTCTTACCCATCTGCCAGGACCCCTTGCCCTGTGCATTAACTAAGCTGGGGAGCTCTCAGGGTGAATTGAGCTGTAAACCACAGCTGTGGCTGAAATCAGATGCGGGTCAAAGGGACATTACTCTGGGCGCCAAAAGCATCCGCTGTATTAGGACACAGAGGAGAGTGAGGAGAAGGTTATGTCTGGCACCCAGAGCAGCCAGACATGAATGTTAACTACCGGGTGCACCAGGAATCCGTAGACATGTCCCTGAAATAGACCCATGAACAGATGCTCAGAAGTAGACACCACGATAGCCAGATACAGATGCTTCAAAGTCTTCAGACTTAATGAAGAACAGCACCTGGGTGTCAATTTGGTGTCTGTGCCCTTGTTTTCACGGAGTCACCTGAATGTGCACTGGCTTCTACCTGTGAGGTCAACTTGGTCAGCTTGGGAGCTGGAGATGGAGCTTGGGCATGGGTGGTGGTGGACTCCACATACTCAGAAATCCTCATAGAATTGGACTGAAATAACCCTCATTCCTATGCACTGAGCTAACTGGCCAGGGTTCCAAACAATCCCAGCTTCAAGGCTACCTTGCTTTTTGCTTAGGCTGTTAAAGGAACATTCTAAATGCATCTTTTTTCATTCGTCCCTTATGAACAGCTGTTGACCAGAGAGGTCTCTCTTGGCATCAGAGAGGGTTAAAGGAGGAGAAGTACAGTTGTGAAATATTCTTTGACATTTCAAATATAATAAGTAACAGAACATCCAAATCAGGAAGGGGAATTCCCCTGACATTAGGCTGTGGGACTCAGGGGCACCACCAACTCCCTCATCAATTTTAGGACTCACAAAAGTGAAGCTCTGGCATCCCCCACACCCTGGTAAGGCTATCTCCTTTATGGCTGTGTGACCATAGAGGCTCGGATGATTAAACATCTCTAATGAGCCTAACAGAAGACAATGGCATCTGTTATTTACCTAGGGGGAAGTCAGGGGGGAAAATGTGTGTGAGCTGGGGATCATTTATGCAGCATTTAACTAGGGTTGGGATGGAAGGGAGCTGGAGGTGGAACATCAGTTAGGCCTAAGCATATGGGAATATTTTCTGATCAAACATAGGACAACTCTGTGTTGTTCAGACCAGGGCAGAAAAGAGAGATGGCAACTCGCATAATGCAGGAGTAAAGGGAAATGGCACCTACAGAGCACCTACCACATACCAGGAACTAACCCTTTTACTTCTGCATACTGCTTTTTCTAGAACGATACAACAACCTCAGTAAATAGTGACTTAAAAATTTTCCATTTTATATGAAGAAATAGATGTTCAGTGACCTTAAGACTTACTTATTCCTTCAAAGCTAAAAATTGCTGGAACTTTCAAATCTAGATCTGCTTGAACCCAAGGTCAAGAAATTCCCACTTTGGGTACTTTTTAAATGTTATTATTATATAATATTAAGGCTGTGGATGAAAGAGGCAAATCATTACATATACAACGTATGCAAATATGTTTTCTCTACGTGGGTATTAATTTTGGCTCTGTGCTTCCCAGAAGGGAAGTCAGGGAGGGAAATAGGGAATGAAGGTATTTTGCAGAACTGATGAGGCCTGTAAACTGAAGACAAGGTGTTTAAAGTTTGTTTGGTAGTATCATCTTCAGACTTTATGCATGTAGCTCTTCAATAAAACAAATAGATAAAATTATATGGTTCATTCATATATATTTATATAGGGCCTCTTATTCCAGCCCTACTTCCCCTATAATGCCTCCTGGAAACCCCACCTCTAACGGTATCCTTCCTGGACTGCTTTAGTCTTTGTGCTAGCTCCCAGTTGTGCATTCCACAATTTTTCCAGTTATTGAGATATAATTGACATACAGCACTGTGTAAGTTGAAGGTGTGCAGCATACGGACCTGACTTAGATATACTGTGAAGCGATTACCACAATAAGTTAACATCCATCATCTCATATAGACATGCACACACACAAAAAGAATGTTTTTTCCCTTGTGATGAGAACTCTTAGGATGTACTCTCTTAGCAACTTCCAAATATACCATCCAGCAGTGTTCATTAGAGTAAACACATTGTACGTTACGTCCCCCGTACTTACGTGTCTCATAACTGGAAGTTTGTAGCTTTGACCACCTTCATCCAATGCCCCCCACCGCCCGCCCCATCTCTGGCAACCACAAATCTGATCTCTTTTTCTATGAATTTTTCTTTTCTTTTTAAAATTTTATGGAATATAGTTGATTTACAATGTTGTGTTAGTTTCAGGTGTACAGCAAAGTGAATCAGTTATACATATACGTACATCCACTCTTTTTTAGATGCTTTTCCAATATAGGCCATTACAGAGTACTGAGTAGAGTTCCCTTGCTATACAGTAGGTCCTTATTAGTTATCTATTTTCCATATAGTAGTGTGTATATGTCAATCCCAATTTATCCCCCACCCCCTACCCCCGGTAACCATAAGTTTGTTTTCTACATCTTTATTTCTGTTTTGTAGATATCTATGAATTTTTCTTTAAGATTCCAAATGTGAGATCATACAGTATTGTCTTCCTAATTCTCCTTAGCATAATGCTCTCAAGGTCCATTCATGTCGCAAATGGCAGGATTTCCTTTTTTAATGGTTGAATAATATTTCGTTGTATATCTATATTTTATATGTATATATAGTACTTATCTAAAGATATTATATCACAATTTCTTTATCCATTCATCCATCGATGAACACTTAGGTTGTTTCCATGTCTTGGTGCTTATAAATAATGCTATAGTAAACATGGGGGTGGAGATATCTCTTCAACATGTGTTTTCATTTCCTTTGGAAATACACCAAGAACTGAGATTGCTGGGTCTTTTGGTAGTTCTGTTTTTAAATTTTGGTGGAACCGCCATACTGTTTTCCATAGTGGCTTTACCAGTTTACATTCCCACCAACGGTGTACTAGGATTCCCTTTTCTCCATATCCTTGCCAGCATTTGTTCTCGTCTTTTTCATAAGAGCCATTCTAACAGATGTGAGAAGATATCTAATGTGGCTTCGATTTGCATTTCCCCAGTGACTAGTGATGCAAAGCACCATTTCATGTACCTGTTAGCCATCTGAATCAACTATCTTCTTTGGAAAAATGTCTCTTCAGGTCCTTTGCCCATTAAAAAAAATAATTTATTACTTTTGGCTGCATTGGGTCTTCATTGCTGCACATGGGCTTTTTCTAGTTGCGGCGAGTGGAGGCTACTCTTCATTGTGGTGTGCGGGCTTCTCATTGTGGTGGCTTCTCTTGTTGTGGAGCATGGGCTCTAGGCACGTGGGCTTCAGTGGTTGTGGCTTGTGGGCTGTAGAGCACAGGCTCAGTAGTTGTGGCACATGGGCTCAGTTGATCCACGGCATGTGGGATCTTCCCGGAGCAGGGCTCGAACCCATGTCTCCTGCATTGGTAGGCAGATTCTTAACCACTGCGCCACCAGGGAACTACCTGCCCATTTTTTAACTGAATTATTTTTTGCTACAGAGTTGTATGAGTTTTTAAATATACTTTGGATATTAACTCCTTATCAGATATATGATTTGCAAATATTTCTTCCTATTCTGTAGTTGTTTTTCATTTTGTTGATTCTTTTGTTGTGTGGAAGCTTTGTAGTTTGATGTAATCCCACTTGTTTATTTTTAAATATCTAAAAAAAATCATTGCTAAGACCCATCTCAAGGAGCTTTTTTCCTATCTTTTCTTCTAGTTTTATGGTTTCAGGTCTTCATTTAAGTCTTTAATTCATTTTGAGTTGATTTTTTGTGAAGGGTAGAAGATAGGAGTATAGCTTCATTTTTTTTTATAGGTGCTTTTTTCCCAGCACCATTTATTCAAGCATTCTTCAATTTCTCCATTGAGTGTTCTTGGGTCCCTGGTCAATTTTAGTTGACCATATATGCTTGGGTTTATTTCTGGGTTCTCAATTCTGTTCCAATGTTCTGTGTGTTTGTTTTAATGCCTGTACTGTACTGTTTCAATTACTATAGCTTTATAATGCAGTTTAAAATCAGAAAGTGTGATGCCTCCTACTTTCTTCTTCTTTCTCAGACTTGCTTTGGCTACTTGGGGTCTTTGGTGGTTCCATATATTTTAGGATTGTTTTTTCTACTTCTGTAAAAAATGCCATTGGAATCTTGATAGGGATTGTGTTGCTTCTACAGATGCCTGTGGGTAGTTTGAACATTTTAACAATATTAATCCTTCTAATCCATGAACACAGGACACCTTTCCATTTATTTGTGTTTTCTTCAATTTCTTTCATCAATGTTTTGTACTTAATTTTGAAATTAATTTGAAATTATTTGAAATTAATTTTTCAGATAATTTTTTGTCAATGAATAGAAACAGTAATAATTTTTGCATGTTAATTTTGTATCCTGCAACTTTACTGATGTTGATTAGATCTAGTAATTTTTTGGTGGCATGTTTAGGGTTTTCTATATATAAAGTCATGTCATCTGCAAACAGAGACAATTTTACTTCTTTCTTTCCAATTCTGATGCCTTTACTTTTTGTTTGTTTTGCTTTCTTAATTGCTCTGGCTAGGACCTCCAGTACTATGGTGAATAGGAGTGGTGAGAGTGGGCACCCTTGTCTTGTTCCTGATGCTAGAGGAAAAATTTTCAACCTTTCACCATTGAGTATGATGTTAACTGTGGACCTGTCATATATGGCTTTTATTATGTTGAGGTGTATTCCTTCTATGCCCAATTTATTAAGAGTTTTATCATGAATGGATGTTGAATTTTGTCAAATCCAAATTTTTCTATATCTATTGAGATGATCACATAATTTTTTGCTTTCATTCTATTTGTGTGATGTAACTAATTTACATATGCTGAATCAGCCTTGCATTCTAGGGGTAAATCTCACTTGATGATGGTGAGTGATCCTTTAAATGTGCTGTTGAATTTGGTTTGCTAGTATTTTATTGAGCATTTTTATATCTATATTCATGAAGGATATCAACCTACAGTTTTCTTGTATCTTTTCTGGCTTTAGTATCAAGGTAATGTTGGCCTTGTAAAATGAGTTTGGGACTACTCCCTCTTATTTGATTTTTTTGAAGAGTAGAAGGTTTGGAATTAACTCTTTTTTAAATGTTTGATAAAATTCACCAGTGAAGCCATCTGGTCCTAGGCTTTTCTTTGTTGGAAAATTTTTTTAAATTACTAATTCAATATCCTTACTAGTTTATTTTTTTCAGTTATACATACATATAAATGTATGTGTATGTGTGAGTATATATATTCTTCATATTCTTTTCCATTATGGTTTATTACAGGATATTGAATATAGTTCCCAGTGCTATACAGTAGGACCTTGTTGTTTATCCACTCTATACACAATAGTTTGCAGCTGCTAGTCCCAAACTCCCAATCCAGCCCTCCTCTACCCCTTCTCCACCTTGGAACCACAAGTCTGTTCTCTATGTCTGTGAGTCTGTTTCTGTTTCATAGATACATTCATTTGTGCCATATTTTAGATTCCACATATAAGTGATATCATATGGTATTTGTCTTTCTCTCTCTTTCAGACTTACTTCACTTAGTATGATAATCTCTAGGTCCATCCGTGTAGCTGCAAAGGACGTTATTTCATTCTTTTTTATGACTGAGTAGTATTCCATTGTATGTATGTATATACCACATCTTCTTTATCCATTCATCTGTCGATGGACATTTAGGTTGTTTCCATGTCTTGGCTATTGTAAATAGGGCTGCTGTGAACACAGAGGTGCATGTATCTTTTCAAATTATAGTTTTGTCCCAGGAGGCGGATTGCTGGATCATATGGCAACTCTTTTTAGTTTTTTGAGGAACTTCCATACTGTTCTCTATAGTGGCTGCACCAATCCACCAACAGTGTAGGTGGAACCTACACTGTTTAACTGTTCTTAATATTATAGAGCAATTTTAATATTTTTCATAATTCATCAATTCATATACTAAGTACTCACAGGGCACAGGCCACTGTCCCAACCTTGTAAGAATCTAACAGCATTATTAAAGCACTGTGGTCTCAGGCCCAAATTATCATCTCAGCAGATCCAAGTCTGTACTAAGCAGTCAGATCCATGTATTTGGCCAAAGGTTAGTTCAGCTTGAGGGTATACATCCCTGCCACCATCCCAACCCACACTGCTCAAACTGCTTTCTCCTGGTCATGTGTGTGACACCCTTTTCTCCACACCCTCTCCAGCATTTCTTATTTGTAGACTTTTTAATGAAGGCCATTCTGACTGGTGTGAGGTGGTACCTCATTGTAGTTTTGATTTGAATTTCTCTAATAATTAACAATGTTGAGCATCTTTTCATGTGCCTTTTGGCCAACTGTATGTCTTCTTTGGAGAAATGTCTATTCAGGTCTTGTGCCCATTTTTTGATTGGGTTGTTCTGGGTTTTTTTTTGTTTTGTATGAGCTGTTTGTATATTTTGGAAATAAAACTCTTGTTGGTCACATCATTTGCAAATAATTTCTCCCAGTCCATAGGTTGTCTTTTCATTTTGTTTATGGTTGTGTTTTCTGTGCACAAGCTTATAAGTTTGATTAGGTCCCATTTGTTTATTTTTGTGTTTATTTCTATTTCCTGGGTAGATTGACCTAAGAAGATGTCAGTGTCAAAGAATGTTTCGCCTGTGTTCTCTTCTAGGAGTTTTATGGTATTGTGTCTTATATTTAAGTTTTTAAGTCATTTTGAGTTTTTGTGTATGGTGGGAGGGTGTGTTCTAACATCACTGATTTACATGCAACTGTTCAACTTTCCCAGCACCACCTGCTGAAGAGACTGTCTTTTTCTCATTTTATATTCTTGCCTCCTTTGTCCAAGATTAGTTGTCCATAGGTGTGTGGATTTATTTCTGTGCTCTCTCTTCTATTCCATTGATCCGTATGTCTGTTTTTGTGCCAATACCATGATATTTTGATTACTGTAGCTTGGTAGTATTGTCTGAAGTCTGGGAGGTTATGTGTCCTGCTTTATTCTTTTTCCTCAGGATTGCATTGGCAATTCTGGGTCTTTTATGGTTCCATATAAATTTTAGGATTATTCTAGTTCTGTGAAAAATGTCATGGGCAATTTGACGGGGATTGCATTAAATCTGTAGATTGTTTTGGGTAGTATGGCCATTTTAATAACATTAATTCTTCCAATCCAAGAGCATGGGATTCAATATCCTTACTAGTAATTGATCTGTTCAGATATTCTGTTTCCTCCTAATTTGGTGTTGGTAGGTAATATATTTCTAAGAATTTTTCCATTTGTTCTAGGATGTCCAGTTTGTTGGTATATAGTTGTTCATAGTAGCCTCTTAGGATGCTTTGTATTTCTGTAGTACCAGATGTAATGTCTCCTTTTTTCCTTTATTAGTCTAGTTAAAGGCTTGTCTATTTATCTTTTCAAAGAACTACCTTATTTTTTAAAATCTTTTGTATTGTTTTCCTGTCCTCTATTTCTGCTCTAATATTATTTCCTTCTTTCTGCTAACTTGGGTTTATTTTACTTTTTCTAGTTCCTTGAAGCATAGTTAGCTTGCTTATTTGATATCTTTCTGTTTCTTAATGTAGGCCTCTATTATTATGAACTTCCCTCTTAGAACTGGATTTGCTGTATCCCATAAGTTTTGGTATGTTGTGTTTCCAGTTTCATTTGTCTCAAGGTACTTTTCTATTTAATTTTTTCTTTGATCCATTTTGGTGGTTCAGGAGAGAGTTGTTTGATTTCTGTGTTCAAGAGTTATCCAGTTCTCTACTGTTATTGATTTTTAGGTTCATGCCATTTTGGTCAGAGATACTCAGCATGATTTCTATCTTCTTAAAGTTTCAAAGGCTTTTGTTGCCTAATATACCATCTATCCTAGAAAACACTCCATATGCACTTGAATGCGTATTCTGCTGTTGAATAAAATGTTTTGTGTAAGTCCATCTAGTCTATAATGTTGTTCAAATCCACTGTTTCCTTACTGATTCTCTGGATAATCTATCCACTATTGAGCGTGGGATATTAAAGTCCCCAACTATTATTATATTGCTGTTTATTTCTCCTTTTAGTTCTGTTTTCGGTTTATATATTGAGGTGCTCTGATATAGGGTAATTGTAAATATTATAATTGTTAGATCTTCTTGAAGGACTGATGCCTCTTATCATTATATAATGTCTTTGTCTCTTTTAATATTTTTAAAGTTTATTTTACCTATTATAAGTAGAGCTACTCCTTGCTTTTTATTACCATTTGCTTGAAATATCTTTTTTTTTCATTCCTTTACTCTCTATGCATATCTATCTTTAGAGCTAAAGTGAGTCTTGTAGGCAGCATATTGTTGGATCTTGATTTTTTTTAATGCATTCAGCCATGCTGTATCTTTTGATTAGACAATTTAATTCATTTACTTTTAAAGTAATTATTGATAGGTAAGGACTTACTATTGCCATAATTGTTTTCTGACTGGCTTGTAGATACACTGTTCCTTGCTGCTTATCCTGTTCTTTTGCATGTGTGTTTTGAATCCTTTTGGTATTAGTATGCTTTAACCTGATTATTATGTTCTTTTGGGTAATTACTACAGTTTTTATCCTTGTGGTTACCATGAGGCTTACATAAAGTATCTTAAAATTAGAACATCCTATTTTAATGTTACAATTTACACATTTTTAATATTTCACAGCCATAACAGGTTATTATAGGTATGGTTATTTTTACTACATTTGTTTTTAGTTTTTAAACTAGAGTTGTAAATGAAACATCCCCCCATTACCATATTGAAAAATCTGTGATTATAAATTTACCATTACCAGTAAGTTTTATGACATACCTTATGTTTATATGATGTTAATTAGTGTTCTTTTACTTCCACTAGAACTCCCCTTAGCATTTCTTGTAAGGCAGGTCCAGAGGTGATGAACTCACTCACCTTTTGTTCAGGAAAGTTATTATCTTTCATTTTTGAATAATTCTTGGTTAACAGTGTTTTCCTTTCAGTGTTTTTAATGTATTGTCCCACCCTCTCCTGGCCTGAACACTGCTATTGAAAAATGCACCTATAGTCTTATGGAGGTTCCCATTTATGTAACTTCCCTCTCTTCCCTTGCTGCTTTCAAAATTCTTTGTATTTGACAATTTAATTATGTGTCCCAGTGTAGTCCTATTGGGGTTCAACCTATTTTGGATCCTTTAGGTCTCATGGATCTGGATGTCCATTTCTCTCTCCAGGTTTGAGAAATTTCCAACCATTATTGCTTTAAATATACTTTCCTTTTTTCTTCTCCTTCTGGGATTCCCATAACATGGATGTTTTTTCTTTTAATTTTGTCCCATTTATCCTGTAGGCTTTCTTCACCCTTTTTCATTCTTTTTTCTTGCTCCTCTGACTGGGTAATTCCAAATGCCCCATCTTCTAGATCACTGAATCTTCTGCATGGATGAATCTACTGTTCAAGCTCTCTATTGAATTCTACTGTAGTTTACTCAATGTATTTTTCCTTTGGGATTTGTTGGTTGAACTTTTGTTCATGAATTGTTTTCCTAATTTCATTTAGTTGTCTTTGTGTGCTTGTAGTTCACTAAATTTTTTAAAGAGGATTATTCCAAATTCTTTGTCTGACAGTTTATAGGTCTCCATTTCTTACAGTCAGTTATAAGAGCTTTATTAGTTTCTTTTGGTGGTGTCATATTTACCATTTTTTGTGATCCTTGATTTCTTATGCTGGTATCTACATGCTTGAGTAAGTAGTCTCCTCTTCCAGACTTTACCAGACCACTTAATTGGTTTTCTGCATGTGTCAGTCTGTAACGTCCTTGGCAGGTGGGGCTTGCTGTCAGGGTCTATTTAGGCAAGGCTTTTGCCCAAGCTCTGAGGTGTTGCCACTCTTGATTTTGCTCCCTGCCCAAATGAGACTGTACGATGGGCTCAGCTATTTCCTGGGTTCTCTGGTCAGGCTTTCTAATTGGGACTGGACATATATTATACTCAGCAGTAGAGAGGGCTATGAATTAGCATCCCTGTCCTGATGGGGCAGCAGAAAAAGGCATCAAGGTCTGGATGACTCATTGTTTGGGGAATTGAACTAGGTAAGACTATGTGCTGAATTTCCTTGCCTGACAGGGCCACCATTTTGTGCTGCAGAGGGGGATAACCCTGGGATTTGCTTTCTGTTCACTGTCACTGTAAGCAAGACTGTAAAATGGGCTCCACAGCTTCCTATGTGCTCTGTTTAGGTCCCCTGGTTGGCAGGCTTTAGTCAGAAGTGAGTTCCTGCAAATTAGTTTTTCTGCCCAGACAGGGCCCTTTGTAGGCTCTAAGGCTGGCAAGGCTCTTATTTGGAGGTCAAATTAGGCAGAACTTGGTACCAAGTTCCCTAGCCTCAGTAGTCACTGTCCCAGTTCTGCAGATGGGTAGGACCACTGACCAGGTTCTTGGTGGCAGTGTAACTGGAGGTGCAAGATGGGCTACACAGATTCCTGGGAACTCTGGTTAGGGTTCCTTGCTGGGTGGGGCTGTACATTAGCTTCCCTGCCCAGTCAAGCTGCAGAATAGGCCCCTGGCCCAGCAAGGGCTTTGTTTGGGAATCAAATAAGATAGACCTGTATGCTAAGCTCCCTGGAGAAGATGGGTCACCATCTTGACTCTGCAGACACAAAGCCGCTGGTCATGTTCTCTGTTCAAATACCACTGTAATCAGGGCTACAGGGTATGCTACCAAGATTCCCAGGAACACTGGTTAGAGTTTTGGTTAGAGGCTGTATGCAGCAGTGGGCAGCTTAGTTTCTCTGCACAGGGCGGCAGGGGAGCCACAGAAAAGGCCCCAAGGCTGATAAGACTCATTTGGGGACTAAGGAGGCAGTCCTGTCTATCAAACTGTTTGCAGAGACCAGCCAGTGACCCCAGATGGGCAGAACCACTGGCCAGGCTCCCTGCTCAGGTGCTGCTATGCTAAGTCATTTTCCAGGTGCTGAGGCTTCCTGGTTGAGCAGGGTCATGAGTTCGCACCCCTGCTTAGGGGTATAGGGGCCAGGCTCAGCTTGAGCTTTTCATCTGAGGCCCCAAATCAGGCAGACCTGTACCCCATAGAGTTCCCACCACCTCAGCTCAGCAGATGAGTGAAGCTAGTGGTTAAGACTTCTACTTGGGCACTGCAGGTAAGAACTCAGTTGGCCAAGATCCAAGTGTTTGTTGGTTGTTCAGACCCCTCCCCTCTTCTCCATCACAATCTGATTCTGATTGGGGACTCCCAAGAAGTTACCCACATTGCTGGGGTAGCTGGATGTCCACCCTGGGCCTTCTTTTCTCACTGGAGGAGCCCTCCTGGGGTGGTAATGCACCAGCCTGGGGAGGGGCAATGTGGTCAGTGTGTAGCTGCTTGTCTTACCCTTCTTGTGTGGTCTGTCTCAGCCCTGTATTCTAGGATTTTCTCAGTGGTGTCTTGTCCAGGAATAGTTGTTCTGTGAGGGGGAATGAAATCAGTAACTCCCCATGGCACCATCTTGATGGCATCACTCCCAGCCCGTAATTCATACCTGTGCAGCCTTCTCTATTTCCTCCTGCCTCTCAGGGTTTCCTGATGGCAGTGAAATCACTGCATCCTTCATATGTCTCTATTACAAGGTACAGTAGAGATGGATGGCTCACCCACTGCTGTTGGAAAGTTCTGTTTTCTTTCCCCCTTGGAGACCTGATGCCAGCAGGCAAGTGTAAATTCTGTGTGAATAGAGCGTGAATTAAATTCTTGATAAAATTTTAATCTTCTAAAGAATGCTAGAGGGAAGCTTGATGAGTAAACAGGCCACAAAAGGAAAGGTAGGATTCCCCAAATCATTCAGCCAGTAGGTTGTGGCTCTGGAGATGGAGGAGGAACCTCTTTCCCTGGGCCCTCCCATCCTACTTGGAGTTTATGAAGCCTACCTTCGGTCAGGGCATTTATATTTCCTTCTGCCTAGAACCCAGTTTCTCCTGTTCTTTTCTTGGTTGTGCTTTTCAGACCTTCATCCATCAGGTCTTTGCTCAAATGGCAGTCCTTCAGAGAGGCCTTACCTGACCACTTTATTTTTTTCGTAAAGACTTAACATGAGCTGCAATTTTTCAGTAATTTAGTTGTCTGCTTATTTATTGTCTGGACTTCCTCTAGAATTTAACTCCTTATTCACTACAGTAGCCCCTGTGCCTCAGAATCTTAATGTGCTCCTCCCAAATATTGGGAGAATAAATGAACTGGGGGTAAAGTATGCCTTAGATGGTTCCTGCGTGGTAGGAGCATCACCTGTATTACATCATTGTCAGACATGCACAGCCTCACCCTAGACCTAGGATCAGAGTGGGGACCCAGCACTCTACATTGTAACAGGGGCTTCTGATGCATGCTCCAGCTTGAGAGCTACTAGTGGGGCAGTGCTTCTTTATTGATCTTGAATATGAATCTGAACAGACCTAGGATACCTTAGTAGAATGCAGGTTCTTGTTCAGTAGGTCTGGGTTGGGGGAGGTGTCAGAGAACCTGCATTTCTAACAAACCCAGGTGGCACTCACACTGCTGACCACCTACCTGCCACTCAAGTAAGTGGTCAGCAGCGTCTCTGCAGTAACCTGGGAAGCTGTAAAAATCACTGATGCTGGTCCCTCCCTTAGATGTTCTGATTTAATTTGTCTGGAGTACAGCTATACTGGGTCTTTTTAAAAGCTCCTCAGGCAATTCTAATGTGCAGTCAAGGCTGAGAACTGCCACCTTGGACAGTTTTCAGGTGTGTGCATCCTCAGAACACCACTGGGTGTGCGGACAGGTGACACACTGCAGCTCAGAGCCAGGGTATGCATAGAGTTCAGACACCATAAGACACAAGACCTGAGGGTTCTGTGGGAGACCTAAAAAAGGAAGTCGATGGGGAGACAAACTCAAGGAGAAACTGTAAGCAGTGGGGGAAGCTAAATCCCTCAGCCCACTTACCGACCTAGATCTGCAAACACATCCGCTCAATACAAGGATTTGATGATGCTCAATCCATACAGATCCAATGAGTACAAAAACCAGTGATGATTTCATCTTGAAGATAAAACTCCTATGGATAAACAAATGTTCCAGGGATTACATTAGCTGGCCAGGTTAATTGAAAATGACTCCAATAATTAGTTTTGTGCATTCAGTTTGTTATTAGTGCAGATGCTTTTCATAGAAAAATGAAACATCTCTGGCTTTTCTGTTGTTCCTCTGAACTTGTGTTCTAAAAAATGCATCATGCATTCAGAGGGTTCGCTAGATTTAAAATAAATCATCCCTTTGGTGTACACAGCCCCATCATATACATTGGGTTATATACCTTGAGATGAAGAGACAAACAGGTGGTGTCTTGTTTTGTCTTTTGTTCCTATTAACATGCCCAGTGGGACTTCTTAAAGGTTGATGTTTATTAGGATGTTTTCAAGAATGCTCTTTAAAGTGAACAAGAACATGAATATAAATACTGTTCCTAATAAATTAGATTTTTAAAAGAGGAATGTGAACGAAGGCATTATGAATGTAACAAACAAGATGCAGGAAGTGGGTTGTTAGGCTGAATCTAACTCCCAGATTCTCCATTTCATCATCTCAAGATGCTATAGGGATGAACAGGAAGTTCTGGGAGGCATTATGCAGAATAGTGTTAAGATACCATGTTTGACTAAAAACAGAATTACCATATGATCCAGCAATTCCACTCCTGGGCATATATCCAGACAAAATGCTAATTCAAAAAGATACATGTTCCTCTGTGTTCACAGCAGCACTATTGACAATAGCCAAGACATGGAAACAACCTAAATGTCCATCAACAGATAGATGGATGGATAAAGAAGATGTGGTGAGGGTGTTGGCCCCGCCCACTTGAGCCTGGGAACCCTACTGAGCTCTCAGGCCAGTCCCCTGCCCTACAAAGCCCTCTCCAGGCCTCATGGGTCCTGGGGGCATAGGAGGGAGGCTGGGGGAGAACAGTAGAGGCAGGTGGGAGGGGCACTCCAGGATCTGAAGAGCAGGGGCATTGGCCCCACCCACTCAGGCCTGCTGGGCTCCCAGGTGGGGACCCCCACCGTCTGAGACCAGAGTCACACCTGGGACCCTTCTGTTCTATAAGCCACACCCCCAGGGCATTTTCCAGCCCTCTGGGTCCTAAGCATAGGCCCTGCCCTCCACAGCCAAGGCCTTTTCCACTTTCTCCCCCACACACACACCCCCTGCACAGCTTGCAGGATCTTGGTTCACAAGCTGGGGGTCAGGCAGAAGCTCCTGCAGTGAGAGCTCTGAGTCCAAACCACTGGACTAACAGAGACCCTCAGACCCCAGGGAATATTCATCTGAGTGAGGTCTCCTACAGGTCCTCATCTCAGCACGAAGACCCAGCTCTACCCAACAGCCTACAAACTCCACTGTTGGAAGCCTCAGGCCAAACAACCAGTAAGACAGGAACACAATCCCACTCATCCAAAAAAAATATGTCACAGATGAAGGAACAAGGTAAAATCCTACAAGACCCAATAAATGAAGAGGAAATAGGCAATCTACCTGAAAAAAGAATTCAGAGTAATGACAGTAAAGATGATCCAGACTCTCAGAAGTAGAATGGAGGCCTGGATTGAGGAAATACAAGAAATGTTTAACAGAGATCTAGAAGAACTAAAGAACAAACAAAGATGAACAACACAATAACTGAAATGAAAAATACACCAGAAGGAATCAATAACAGAATAACTGAGGCAGAAGAATGAATGAGCTGGAAGACAAAATGGGGGAAATAACTGCCAAGGAGCAGAAAAAAGAATTGAGGACAATCTCAGACACCTCTGGGACAACACTAAATGCACCAACATTCAAATTACAGGGGTCCCAGAAGGAGAAGAGAGAAAGGACCCGAGAAAATATTTGAAGAGATTATAGTGGAAAACTTCCCTGACATGGGAAAGGAAATAGTCACTCAAGTCCAGGAAGCACAAAGAGTCCCATACAGGATAAACGCTAGGAGAAACACACCAAGGCACATATTAATCAAACTAACAAAAATTAAATTCAAAGAAAAAATATTAAAAGCAGCAAGGGAAAAACAAAATATAACATATAAAGGAATCCCCATAAGGTTATCAGCTGATTTTTCAGCAGAAACTCTGCAGGCCAGAAGGGAGTGGCAGGATATACTTAAAATGAAAGAGAAAAACCTACAGCCAAGATTACTCTACCCAGTGAGAATCTCATTCAGACTTGATGGAGGAATCAAAAGCTTTTCAGACAAGCAAAAGCTAAGAGAATTCAGCACCATCAAACCAGCTTTACAATAAATGCTAAAGAAACTTTGCTAGGCAGGAAACACAAGAGAAGAAAAAGACCCACAAAAACAAACCCAAAACAATTAAGAAAATGGTAACAGGAACATACATATTAATAATAACCTTGAATATAAATGGATTAAATGCCCCAACCAAAAGACACAGACTGGCTGAATGGATACAAAAACAAGACTCATATGTATGCTGTCTCCAAGAGACCCACTTCAGACTGAGGGACACATACAGACTGAAGGTGAAGGAAAGGAAAAAGATATTCCATGCAAATGGAAATCAAAAGAATAGCAATATTCTGGAATAGCAATACTCATATCAGATAAAATAGACTTTAAAATAAAGACTATTACAAGAGACAAAGAAGGACACTACATGATGATCAAGGGATCATCCAAGAAGAAGATATAACAATTATAAATGTTTATGCACCCAACATAGGACCACCTCAATACATGAGGCAAATGCTAACAACCATGAAAGGAGAAATCAACAGTAACACAATAATAGTAGGGGACTTTAACACCCCACTCACAGCAATGGACAGATCATCCAAAGAGAAAATAAATAAGGAAACACAAGCTTTAAATGCCACAGTAGACCAGATAGATTTCATTGATATTAATTGACCATTCCACCCTAAAGTGGCAGAGTACACTTTCTTCTCAAGTGCACACAAAACATTCTCCAGGATAGATCACATCTTGGGTCACAAATCAAGCCAAGGAAAATTTACGAAAATTGAAATTGTATCAAGCATCTTTTCTGACCACAACACTATGACACTGGAAATCAATTACAGGGAAAAAAAAAACTGTAAAAAGCACAAATACATGGAGGCTAAACAGTGCACTACTAAATAACCAAGAGATCATTGAAAAAATCAAAGAAGACATAAAAACAAATGACAATGAAAACCCAATGGCCCAAAACCTATGGGACACAGCAAAAGCAGTTCTAAGAGGAAAGTTCATAACAATACAATCTCACCTCAAGAAACAAGAAAAATCTCAAAAAAACAATCTATCCCTATGCCTAAAGCAACTAGGGAAAGAAGAACAAAGAAAACCCAAAGTCAGCAGAAGGAAAGAAATCATAAAGATCAGAGCAGAAATAAATGAAATAGAAACAAAGAAAACAATAGCAAAGATCAATAAAACTAAAAGCTGGTTCTTTGAGAAGATAAACAAAATTGATAAACCATTAGCCAGACTCATCAAGAAAAAAACAGAGAAGATTCAAATCAATAGAATTAGAAATGAAAAAGGAGAAATCACAACTGACACTGCAGAAATACAAAGTTATAAGAGACTACTTCAAACAACTCTATGCCAATAAAACGGACAACCACAAAGAAATGGACAAATTCTTGGAAAGGTACAATTTTACAAGACTGAACCAGGAAGATTTAGAAAATATAAACAGACCTATCACAAGTAATGAAATTGAAACTGTAATTAAAAATCTTCCAACAAACAAAAGTCCAGGACCAGATGGCTTCACAGGCGAATTCTATCAAACATTTTGAGGAGAGCTAACACCCATCTCAAACTCTTCCAAAAACTGCAGAGGGAGAAACACTCCCAAATCCATTCTACAAAGCCACCATCAACCTAACACCCAAACCAGAAAAAGATAACACAAAAAAAGAAAATTATAGGCCAATATCACTGATGAATATAGATGCAAAGATGCTGAACCAAATACTAGCAAACAGAATCCAACGACATATTAAAAGGATCATACACCATGAAGTGGGGTTTATCTCAGGGATGCAGGGATTCTTCAATATACGCAAATCAATGTGATACACCATATTAACAAAGTAAGAAATAAAAACCATATGATCATCTCAATAGATGCAGAAAAAGCTTTCGACAAAATTCAACACCCATTTATGATAAAAACTGTCCAGGGCTTCCCAGGTGGCGCAGTGGTTGAGAGTCTGCCTGCCAACGCAGGGGACACGGGTTTGTGCCCCAGTCCAGGAAGATCCCACATGCCGCGGAGCAGCTGGGCCCGTGAGCCATGGCTTCTGAGCCTGCGCGTCTGGAGCCTGTGCTCTGCAACGGCAGAGGCCACAACAGTGAGAGGTCCATGTACCACAAAAAAAAAAAAAAAAAAAACTGTCCAGAAAATGGGTAGAGGGAACCTACCTCAACATGATAAAGGCCATATATAACAAACCCACAGCAAACATCATACTCAGTGGTGAAAAACTGATATCTTTTTCCTGATCTTAGTGGAAATGCTAAGAATGTCTACTCTCGCTACCCTTATTCAACATAGTTTTGGAAGTCCTAGCCATGACAATCAGAGAAGGAATAAAAAGGAATCCAAATTGGAAAAGAAGAAGTAAAACTGTCACTGTTTACATATGACATGATACTATACATAGAGAATCCTAAAGATGCCACCAGAAAACTACAAGAACTAATCAATGAATTTGGTAAGGCTGCAGGATACAAAATTAATGCACAGAAATCTCTGGCATTCCTATACAGTAACAGTGAAAAATCAGAAAGAGAAATTAAAGAAACAATCCCATTTACCATTGCAACAAAAAGAATGAAATACCTAGGAATAAACCTCCCTAAGGAGGCAAAAGACTTGTACTCAGAAAACTATAAAACACTGATGAAAGAGATAAAAGATGACATAAACAGATGGATAAAAATACCATGTTCTTGGAAGAATCAATATTGTGAAAATGACTATACTACCCAAAGCAATCTACAGATTCAATGCAATCCCTATCAAACTACCAATGGCATTCTTCACAGAATTAGAACAAAAGAATTTTACAATTTGTATGGAAACACAAAAGACCCCGAATAGCCAAAGGAGTCTTGACAAAGAAAAACGGAGCTGGAGGAATCAGGCTCCCCAGCTTCAAACTGTACCAAAAAGCTACAGTAATCAAGACAGTATGGTACTGGCACAAAAACAGCAATATAGATCAGTGGAACAGGATAGAATACCCAGAGATAAACCCACACACATATGGTCACCTAATTTATGACAAAGGAGGCAAGAATATACAATGGGGAAAAGACAGCCTCTTCAATAAGTGGTGCTGGGAAAACTGGATAGGGACATGTAAAAGAATGAAATTAGAACACTCCCTACCACTATACCCAAAAATAAACTCCAGATGGATTAAAGACCTAAATCTAAGGCCAAACACTATAAAACTCTTAGAAGAAATCATAGGAAAAACACTCTTTGACGTAAACCACAGCAAGATCTTTTTTGACCCACCTCCTGAAGTAATGAAAATAAAAACAAAAATAATCAAATGGGACCTAGTTAAACTTAAAAGCTTTTGCACAGCAAAGGAAACCATAAACAAGACAAAAAGACAACCCTCAGAATGGGAGAAAATATTTGCAAATGAAACAATGGACAAAAGGATTAATCTCCAAAATACACAGACAGCTCATGAAGCTCAATATCAAAAAATCAAATCCAATTAAAAAATGGGCAGAAGACCTAAATAAACATTTTACCAATGAAGACATACAGATGGCCAAGAGGCACATGAAAAGATGCTCAACATCACTAATTATTAGAGAAATACAAGTCAAAACTACAATGCTGTATCACCTCACACCAGTCAGAATGGCCATCATCAAAAAATCTACAAACAATAAATGCTGGAAAGGGTGTGGTGAAAAGGGAACCCTCCTGCACTGTTGGTGGGAATGTAAATTGACACAGCCACTATGGAGAACAGTATGGAGGTTCCTCAAAAAACTAAAAATAGAAGTACCATACAACCCAGCAATCCCACTACTGGGTATATACCCTGAGAAAACCATAATTCGAAAAGAGACACGTACCCAAATGTTCACTGCAGCACTATTACAATAGCCAGGACATGGAAGCAACCTAAATGTCCACTGACAGATGAATGGATAAAGAAGATGTGGCACATATATACAATGGAATATTAGCCATAAGAAGAAACGAAATTATTTGTAGTGAGGTGGATGGACCTAGAGTCTGTCAGACAGAGTGAAGTAAGTCAGAAGGAAAAACAAATACCATTTGCTAATGCATATATACGGAATTTAAAAAAAATGGTACTGATTAACCTAGTGGCAGGGCAGGATAAAGACGTAGACTTAGAGAATGGACTTGAGGACACAGTGGCGGGGAGGAGGAAGCTGGGGCGAAGTGAGACTAGCATCGACATATATACGCTACCAAATGTAAAATAGTTAGCTAGTGGGAAGCAGCAGTATAGCACAGGGAGATCAGCTCAGTGTTTTGCAATGACCTAGAGGGGTGGGATAGGGAGGGTGTGAGGGCAGCTCAAGAGGGAGGGGATGTGGGGATATATGTATACATATAGCTGATTCACTTTGCTGTACAACAGAAACTAACATAGTATTGTGAAGCAGTTATACTCCAGTAAAGATCTATTAAAAAAAAAAACCCTCACTACTATATATAAAATAGATAACCAACAGGGACCTACTGTATAGCACCGGGAACTATGCTCAATATTTTGTAATAATCTGTAAGGGAAAAGAATCTGAAATATATGTGTGTGTGTGTGTGTGTGTGTGTGTGTGTGTGTGAGTATATATATATATATATATATATATATATATATATGTGTGTGTGTATATATATATATATATATAAACTGAATCACTGTTGAACACCTGAAACGAACACAACATTGTAAATCAACTATACTCCAATTTTTTTTAATGATGAAAAGTCATAAAGAAAAAAGATGGCATATATATATACAATGAAATACTTCTCAGCCATAGAAAAGAATGAAATAATGCCATTTGCAACAACATGGATGGACCTAGAGATTATCATACTAAGTGAAGTCAGAAAGAGAAAGACAAATACCATATGATATCACTTATATGTGGAATCTAAAATATGACACAAATGAGCCTATCTATGAAACAGAATCACAGACATAGAAAACAGACTAGTGGTTGCCAAGGGGAAGGGGGTTGGGGGAGGGATGGAGTGGGATGCCAGGGTTAGCAGATGTAAGCTATTATATATAGGATGGATAAACAACAAGGTCCTACTGTATATAGCACAGGGAACTATATTCAATATCTTATGATAAGCCATAATGGAAAAGAATATGATAAAAGAACATATATATGTATAACTGAATCACTTTGCAGTACAGCAGTAAGTAACACAACATGGTAAATCAACTACACTTCCTTTAAAAAAAAAAAAAAAGACCAGGTTTGGAGAGTCTAGGAGATGACATGACCATACCCTTTTTTGGGAAGGATCTCTTACAGGCCCCACCCCAGTGGAGGCAGCCAGCCAGAGCCAGGCAAGGTCTGTATTAAATGACCCTGTCCTCCCCGGTCATAGTTCATTGGTAGACACGGTGTAAACCTGGCTAAGTTCTCTCTCCAGAAAATCAGAAAATTGAAATAAGGTGATACCGAGTCTGGGAGTCTTGGGAATGAGCCACTTGAGTGCATCAGTCTAGAGCAGTGCTCTGCTGTAGAACTTTCTCAGTGATGGAAATGCCCTATAGCTTGCACTGTCCAATACAGTAACCACATGTGGATATCAAGCAACTGAAATTGTGGCTACTGTGACTGAGGAACTTAGTCTTTAATTTTACTTAAATTTACATTTAATAGCTAGTGTCTATTGTATTGGACAGCACACCTCTAGAGGCCACTTTTATGGCCTTCAGCTTCTACTAAGGAATCCCCAGAGCCTCTTTGGTTATCTCCTTTGTCAAGTTCAGCTGTTGCATCAGTTTCACAAGACACCCTAGGAGCTTTCAGTAAATCCCCCAATTTACTTCAGCTAGCCAAAGATGCCTTAATTAAGATAGGGTGTTAATTAAGTTAAAAGCTTAAATACCATCCTTTTGCAGAGGGATGTCTGTCCATCACATTAAAACCATCCAGATGTGAAGATGCTGGACCTCTTGCCCATGGGTATTCTACCAAAGTAGGAATGAAGGTGGATTTATTCTTTAATGCCTAATACCCTAAGCAAACTATCTTATGAAGTCACAGGGCAATCCTATTTGAAATAGAAAAGAATTAGTGGCATGACTTATTTATGTCAGAGTTACATGAGACTCAGCATTAGCCTGGGGATCTGGAAAATCTGAGCTCACATTCTACCTTTCCCTGGATGAGATGTGACAAGCTATGTAGTCACTGTAAGTCTCAGCAGCCTCGTGATTTTAAGGAAGCCTTAAAACTAGACTATCATTAAGGTCATTCTACTTCTCTTAAGGTCATTCTACTTCTATTAGACTGTAATAAGCTATAAGCCGTGAGGGCCCTGCCACTGTCTTACTCACTGTTGTATCCTCACAGAGCCAGTGTGGAGTAACACTGTAGTTGATGGCATCTCGGACTGGGTCCAGGGGGCAAATGGAAACTTCATCTTGAAGGTGAACCAGATTTGGGCCAAAGGTTAACAAACTCCAGAGGTTGTACAGGCAGTCATTCCATTGGGAGTGTCCCAATTTGACACTCATGGGCACAGTCTGACTACGGGTGACCTTGAGCCTCTTACTCTATGCCATGAGCTTTGGTCCCCCTGATCATAAATAATAAGACAAATGGGGACTTTACAATTTAAACATTGCAACCATTATCACACAATAGTTTATCTAACTAACAAGTTTGTGAGGCATCCTTGTCTTACCATCACTGCCACCATCATCACATCATTGTTACTCCTTTGCAGATAGGGACACCAAGGCTCAGAGAGAGGAAGCCAGCTGATTCAGATCCCACTGTTAATAAGTGGATGAGGCAGAATTCACAACCGGGTCTTCTGACTCTAAATTCAACACTTAGTAGAGAAGAACATCTGTATCTGCTTTAAAATTTTATGGAGACAGATGAAGTACCATATGTTTAATACTTTGGAGAGAAAATGTGAAGCAAATAAAGTTTGCATTTTAAGAGATGAGAAGGGCAAGGGTGTCATTCTTTTTTGGGTCTGGATTTTGAGGTATGTTCTTGAAAGTTTGGTGCTTGGTTGTTACCTACAGTATAAAAGTAGACTAACAATTATGGGGAAATCTGGAGAGCAGACCTTCCATGTAAGCCAGATTACTGCTGTCCTGTTTTTAATTGTAGCCAATTCTTTTGGTACCTGGCATCTTCTATTGCTCTCAGGAAACCCTTACAACAGCCCAGTGTGGTCAATACTACAATCCTTAATTTTAATATGAAGATGGTTTGATACAGAAAAGCTAAAATGATGTGTCTAAGATCACAGAAATAAAAGCTGACCAAGCCAAAATTCACATCTCAGATCTGACTGCAGAGCTCAAGTTCTAATGCAACGACTTCCTTCTTGTTAATTACGAACCTTTAATAAAACTTCACCTTAATGATTCATCTGTGTTTTATTGGTACCACATGAAAAGAAGCCAGTATCCACACTGGTGATATCATAGGACTTCTAGGGGTCAATATGATGGTGACAAAAGCATCTTCATGAGAAACCCCAAGGTGAGGTCCCTGATATTCCTAGATATTTCCTCACTGGTGCCAACATCAAAATAAAATACCATGGATTTTCTTAAACATGGGGGTGGGGGATGAAACAGAAAACTACCTTAACACTCTTACTAGATCATATCTGACAGAATGCACCTTATTCATCTTGGTACTACATAACCAAGCTCAGAGCCAGATACGGTAGAATCTGTTGGATATATGAATCATTCTGACTCCTAATACTGATAATAGGTAAGCTCACACACACTTTGCTCCAGGCTTTGTCTTATTTTAATCTCCTGTAAAGCACCATTTATGTATTACATGTGCAGAAGGCAGGAAGATGAATGTGAGGTTAACACGTATTATATTTTCTCATTAAAAGTTATAGTCGGGCTTCCCTCGTGGTGCAGTGGTTGAGAGTCCGCCTGCCGATGCAGGGGACACGGGTTTGTACCCCGGTCAGGGAAGATACCACATGCCGCGGAGCGGCTGAGCCCGTGAGCCATGGCTGCTGAGCCTGTGCGTCTGGAGCCTGTGCTCCGCAACGGGAGAGGCCACAACAGTGAGAGGAAAAGTTATAGTCACCTATTACAGGAACACCATCACTTGAGGTATGTGGTTAAGGAAGAACCTGTATTTGGACCAAAATGAGATCCCCTCCAGAAGGTTCTACTATATCTGGGACATCATCGGGCATGGTTGGAATTTTTTGAACAGGCCAGGCCAGGTGAGCATCCGTGAAACCCATGCTGAGGATGCATTTGGGGGACCTTAGATATTTAGGTCATTAACACCTGAAGTTAGTCCTCTCGCAACAGGCTATCTTGGAGATGGATAGCCACCTACTATGAAAGTGAGATTTCATGGTTTCTAGGTTAGTGATGACTTTGATGTTCCAGTGCTGGGGATTATTGATCTGTCTTTGGTCTGAATTCACCTAACCTACTTTATGGTCTATAATAAGGGACTGTTGGGCTAGAGAGTTTCTATCAGTATCAAGGGCTGAAATCACATACATGGCTCTTTTGTTTGTAACTCTCATGCTCCCAAGAGTGAGAGGCGGTCAAAGACGGTGTGACCAGGAATGTAGAGAAAATCAGGTGATGGCATATTATCAAGAACTGGAGGCCACTGAGATGGTGAATTAGGAGGAGAGATGCTCGTAAGGAAGGAAAGATTTGTTTTTCACATTCCTCTAGGGCTGGTTATTCAATGATAATCAAAATGTTCTGTTTGATCCAAGAATTAATGGGAGGGGGGGATTACAGAGAAAGAGATTTTACCTAGACCGAACGTGCCTTAAGACAAGGGGCCATGTCTGTGCCATAATCTCCATGTGTCACATTGTGTCAACCACGCCATCCAATATTAACAACTGTTTGTTGACAAGCTGAACAAAGTGATTAAACTTATTCAACAAGGGACTTTATAGGAGTCAGAATTGTCTGAAAAGTATAAGGACTTCCTGGGCTGGTTATCAATTCTGTCACTAGATGCTTATTATCAGAGTCTGGATAGTCGCCTGTCAGGTGATCTGTCCATGTGAGAGATGCCCTGATAGGCAATTTTCTAAGATGTCACAGTGGTATAAACATAGTCCACTATGGTGGACACATTATAATATAAAGCACTAATCATATATCAGTCCTTGGAGTCAGTTGCCTTAGTGAAGTGGGTTTGGGATTTGAATGACAAAGACCCTGAAGTGCGAGGGAGAGCTCTGACTGGGGAGGAGGACACAGTAGGGGAGGCCAGGTCTTTGATTAAAAATGTACCGTTAGAACAACCAGTTTTAATGTTGCCCAGAAACCTAATGTCTTTCCCCCCAGGACCTGTTGGCTGCTCTGCCAAGGTCTCGGGGGGTTACCTTTTGTGAGTCTGGTGGAACTAGAGAGGAACTTCCATCTCTATCAACTAGACACATTAGTTGTCATTTCTCTATTATCAGGTTTTCCCCACACCCTTGAATCAAGAGTTCGACAGATACCTACTTACAATGCATACATGCATCTATCCATCTATCCATCCCTCTCTTCCCCATTCCTGAAAAGTACACCGTAGTGGGCTTCAAGTGATCTCCTATAAACTTCCATGTGACCAGGGCCAAGTCACTTAATCTCTGTAAAAGGAGGCATCTGCTGAGTTTCCTCCTAGAGTCTTTCCCTTTTCTAATGTATCATTACACAATGTGCAGTACAGGCATAGTGCGGGCTAAAGATGTAACACCTGTTTCCTAATCTAAGGGAACTTTGGATCTCGATTTGGAGAATCACACAAGTGATAACACAAGGCAACAACCAAAGCCACATGACTGGGCAGAATATGATTGTGTTGAAAGAAAAGAGGGAACGGTAAGTTCTGCTTAGGAGAGGGAGAAATCCCAGGGAGGAATTCATGGAAAAGCTGGATAGAGAGCTAGGTTTTTATTGATAAGAATTCAACTGATGGAGAGAAGCAAGGAGGGATCGGATCAAGATGGCAGAAGAGTAGGATGTGGAGCTTACCTTCTCCCACAAAAACATCAAAAATACATCTACATGTGAAATGAGATTCTCACAGAACATCTACTGAACGCTGGCAGAAGACCTCAGACTTCCAAAAGGGCAAGAAAATCTCCACATAGCTGGGTAGGACAAAAGAAAAAAGGCAAAAAAAAAAAAAAAAAAAAAAAAGAAGGAATCAGGACAGGCCCTGCGCCCTTGGGAGGGAGCTATGAAAGAGGATAGGCTTCCGCACCCTGGGAAGTCCCCTCACTGGTGGGGAGATCAGCCAGGACAGAGGAGGAGCTTCAAAGACTTGGAGGAGAGGGCAGCAACCAGTTTGCAGAGGGCAAAGCAGAGAGAAACCTGCACAGACAGTCCGTGCCACTGCCTGGCACTCCCCAGCCTGAGGTGCTCCCCTGCTGGGGCAGGCAGGGGCTGGGTGCTGAGGCTCAGGCTTCAGAGGTCAGACCCAGGGAGAGGACTGGGGTTGGCTGCATGGAGACAGCTTGAGGGGGCTAGGGTGTGGCGCACCACAACCAAGGGAGTCTGGAAGAAGCCAGGGCCCACCAGAGAGGCAAGGTGCCATTGTTTGGGGATATGCGAGGAGAGGGGCAGGACCACCATAGGAGCTTCTTTATCCAGGCATGCAGTCTCAGGTGACAGGGTACTGCCTACTTGCACTCCAAGGGCAGGTGTGAGCCACTGCTGCCATCTAAGACTCCAGAGGCAGGCAAGGACTCCTGCTGCCTCCAAGGGTCCCACAACTGGGCACCAACCACTGTCCCCATCTCCGCGGGAGCATGCACAGCCCACCACCTACAAGGGTCCCATGCCTGGGCACCAACCACTGCCCCTGCCTTCCCGGGAATGCACCTGGGCCGCATACCTGCACACCCCCTATCAAGGGGATAATGGTAAGCACACACTGAGTAAAGAGATGGCAAGCATCCAAACCAAAAATATTAAATCCACACAAGTTATGCAGGGATGCTCCCACATATAAATAGTCCTCCAAGACTACAATAGATAATTGCTTCTCCTAAATTCACAGTGTAAGAGAAATATATAAGCAAAATGAAGAAGCAGAGGAACCACCCCCAGCTGAAAGACCAAGAGAATTCCCCTGAAGGAACAAACAATAAGACAGGACCTCTTCAGTCTAACAGACACCGGTTCGAAAAGGAGGTAATGAAAATACTGAAGGAGTTAATAAAGGCTATTGCCAGGAATGCAGATTAGTGTAAAAAGGAACTAGAAACTATAAGGAGGAGCCAAGAAAAATTAGGCAATTCATTTGCCTAGATGAAAGCTGAGCTAAAGGCAATGAATAGCAGAAGGAATAATGCAGAAGAAAGAATAAGTGATCTGGAAGATAGAATACTGGAAATTACCCAAGCAAAACAGTGGACAGAAAACCAAATGAAAAAAATGAAAGCAATATAACAGACCTATGGGATAATATAAAGCATGCCAATCTACGGGGATTCCAGAAGGAGAAGAAAGAAAAGGGGATTGTAAATGTATTTGAAGAAATTATGGCTGAAAACTTCCCAAACCTAAAGAAGGAAACAGATATCCAGATACAGGAAGCACAGAAGGTCCCAAACGAGATGAACCCAAACAGACCTACACCAAGACATATTATAATAAAAATGGCAGAAGTTAAAGAGAGGATTCTAAGGGCAGCAAGAGAGAAAAAAAAGAGTTAATTACTCTTTTAACTTTCCCTTAAAGGAACTGCCATAAGGCTATTAGCTGATTTCTCTACAGAAATGCCACAGGCCAGAGGGAGTGGCAAAAATATATTCAAAATCTTGAAAGGGAAAAATCTGTGACGTAGAATGCTCTACCCAGCAAAATTCTTTCTCCTCCTATTCTAAATGATAAAGAATTTCAGACAAGCAAAAACTAAAAGAATACAACAATACTAAACCCACCCTAAAAGAAACACTGAAAGGTCTTCTCTAAATAGAAAAGAAGAAGATATAGGAAGGAGGAAATCACAATTGGAAAGTAAATCACTTAAATTAGCCAGTATACAGATCAAAAAGAAAACTGTTTGTGAAAGCAATGATGTACACAAGGAATAGCAAAAGGATAAACTGAAGATGTAAAAAAGGACATCAAAATCATAAAATATAGGGAAGGAGGGTAAAAAATGTAGATTCTTTTTTTTAGAATGTATTTGAGCCTATATGCCTATTAGCCTAAAGCAAGCAGATACAGGAAAGGGTTAACATACTTGAAAAACCGGGCAACCACAAATCAAAAACATACAATAGATTCACAAAAACCAAAAAGAGAACACAAGCATAAAATAAAATCATCAAACCACAAAAGGAAAAAGAAAGGAAGAAGAAACAGAATCAACTGGAAAACAAGGTTTAAAATGATAATAAATACAATGTATCAATAATTACCTTAAATGTCAATGGATTGAGCGCTCCGATCAAAAGACAAGAGTGGCAGACTGGAAAAAAAACAAGAGCCTACAGTATATTGCCTACAAGCGACTGACCTTAAGGCAAAGGACACACATAGATTGAAAGTGAGGGGATGGAAAAAGATATTTCATGCAAATGGAAATGACAAGAAAGCAGGAGTTGCAATACTCATAACAGACAAAATAGACTTTAAAACAAAGGCCATAAAGAAAGATAAAGAAGGACACTACATAATGGTAAAGGATCAGTGCAAGAAGAGGATTTTACACTCCAATACATATGCATCTAATATAGGAGCACCTGCATACATAAAACAAATACTAACAGACATAAAGGGACAAATTGATGGGAATACAATAATAGTAGGAGACTTTAACACCCCACTCCCATCAATGGACAGATCTTCTAGACAGAAAATCAGTAAGGCAACAGAGATCCTAAATGATACGATAGAACAGTTAGACTAAATTGATATTTTCAGGACATTACATGCAACCACCCCACCCCCCCACCAAAAACAGAATACACATTCTTTTCCAGTGCACATGGAACATTCTCTAGGATTGACCATATACTAGGGCACAAAACTAACTGCAACAAATTTAAGAGTAGAAATTATTTCAAGCATCTTCTCTGACTACAACAGCATGAAACTAGAAATCAACCACAGGAAAAGAAATGAGAAAAAATCACAGGGAGACTAAACAACCTGCTATATAAAAAAACAATGGGTCAACAAGGAAATCAAAAAGGAAATTAAATAAATACCTTGAGACAAATGACAATGAGAACACAATCATACAAAATCTATGGGATGCAGCAAAAGCAGTTCTTAACAGAAAGTTCATAGTGATACAGGACTTCCACAAAAAACAAGAAAAATCTCAAATAAATAACCTAACATACCACCTAGAATTATAAAAATAAGAACAAAAAAACCCTAAAGTCAGCAGAAGGAAGGAGATAATAAAGGTCAGGGAGGAGATAAGTAGAGATTTTAAAAACAATAGTAAAAATCAATAAAACCAATAGCTGGTTCCTTGAAGGGGTAAACAAAATCGATAAACCTCTGGCCAGGCTCACCGAGAAGAAAAGAGAGAGAACCCAAATAAACAAAATAAGAAACGAAAAAGGAGAAATCTCAACCAATACCACAGAAATACAAAAAAATCATAAGAGAAAACTATGAATAATTATATGCCAACAAATTTGACAACCTAGAAGAAATGGACAACTTTCTAGAAACATACAGCCCACCAAGACTGAATCAAGAAGAAAATAGATAACTTGAACAGACTGATCACTAGAAGTGCAATAGAATCTGTAATTTAAAAACTCCCTACAAACAAAAGTCAAAAACCAGATGGCTTCACAGGCGACTTAAACATAAGACATGACACCATAAAACTCCTAGAAGAGATCATAGGCAAAACATTTTGACATAAATTGTACCAGTGTTTTCTTTGGTCAGTCTCCCAAGGCAATAGAAATAAAAATAAACAAAGGGGACCTAGTCAAACTTACAAGCTTTGCACAGCAAAGGAAACCATAAACAAAGTGAAAAGACAACCTACAGAACGGGAGAAAATATTTGCAAATAATGTGACCGACAGTGCTTAATCTACAAAATATACAAATAGCTCATACAACTTAACAACGAATAAACAACCCAATCGAAAACTGGGCAGAAGACCTTAATAGACATTTCTCCAAAAAGACATACAGATGGGCAATACACACACGAAAAGATGCTCATCATTGCTGATTATTAGAGAAATGCAAATCAAAACCACAATGAGGTATCACCTCACACCAATCAAAATGGCCATCATTAAAAAGTCTACAAATAACAAATGCTGGAGAGGGTGTGGAGAAAAGGGAACCCTCCTACACTGTTGGTGGGAATGTAAATTGATACAGCCACTATGGAGAACAGTATGGAGCTTCCTCAGAAAACTAAAAACAGAACTGCCATATGATCCAGCAATCCCACTCTTGGACATATACTCGAACAAAAGTATAATTCAAAATGATATATACTCCTATATTCATATTCACAATAACCAAGACATGGAAACAACCTAAATATCCATCAACAGATGAATGGATAAAGAAGATGTGGTACATATATACAATGGAATATTACTCAGCCATAAAAATAATGAAATAATGCCATTTGCAGTGACACAGATGCAACTAGAGATTATCATACTAAGTGAAGTTAAGTCAGAAAGAGAATGACCAATACCATATGAGATCACTTATACGTGGAATCTAAAGTATGGCACAAATGAACCTATCTACAAAACAGAAACAGACTCACAGACATAGAGGACAGACCTGTGGTTGCCATGGTTGGGGGTGGGGGAGTGATGGGTTGGGAGTTTGGGGTTAGTAGATGCAAACTATTACATTTATAATGGATAAACAACAAGGTCCTACTGTATAGCACAGGCAACTATGTCCAATCTCCTGGCATAAACCATAATGGAAAAGAATATTAAAAAAATAATTTATATATATGTGTATAACTAATTCACTTTGCTGTACAACAGAAATTAAACACAACATTGTAAATCAACTATACTTCAATTTTTTAAAAATAGAAAAAAAAAAAAAAAGCAAGGCAGAAGGGCTTCCCAGAAATGGTGGAGAAGGCACATTATGTATGAAATCATGAGTACTGAAAAAGGCAAAGAGCAATCTAGGTGTTTTGTTTTACGTGGGTGAGTTATGAGGCCAGACAATAGACATCTTTAAAAGCCACGCTAAGGACACAGGGCCTTCCAATCAATGTAATGGGGAGCCTTTAAAGGCTGAGCAGGGTAATGCCTTATAAATAGCTTTTTGGGGAGAATAATCTGGCAGCCTGGAGGAACGTGGACTTATTACATGGCACAGAGGTAGAAGGCAGAGAAACTAGACAGAAATGTCTTACTCCAAGTTGGCTATTCTTCTGCTGGAAAAAAAAAAAAACCCTCAGCTTCCAACAAACTGCCTTTCATTATGACACAAAAGCCGTAAAAGTAGTGATGTATATATAAAAGCAGTACAGGATGTTTTAAGTGGCTTTATGAAATAAAAACAGCAGTAGATAGTTAAAATTGGAATGTCCTGCATCAGGTTGTAACCATCTGAGTCTGGGAAGTTGCAACAGCAATGCAATCATATTTTTATAGCTTATCTTCGTCTTTTCACTCAGGTAACTGAACTATGAGTGGGTGAGAAGGGAAAATCCAGCCAATCAATGCCATTACATAGCAAAGGATGAGAGTCTTTGAATTTCAATGGCCACAGAAATTACCAGATTGATAAAAGAATCCTTACTTCCCCAAATCAGAAAGATGTGTGCTGTGAAGGGGTAAGATTGATACTTGGGAAAATGGGTTCCCTAACAAAATAACATGATTGGTAGAAAGCAGTCGTATCTGGCACTTTGATATCTGTGACTTCATTTTGTACCTATCTCAATTCTGACCAGGATGATTTTCACAAATTCATAGATGTAGAAGCTGGGGTTCAGAGAATTTGAGAAACTTGCCCATGGCCAAACAGTGAAGACATGGTACCCCTGGATATTTCCCAAGATGGATGCTATCTCTCATGTGGTGTCTTTTAATGCCACATGAAATTTTTCATAAACTTTGATCTCTTTGCTGGTCTGTGAAGATTAGGTATCTTTCTGAAGCTACCAATGTGGGTCTCAGACTGGAGGGTTTCATTTCATTTGTTCACCTACGACTGAGACAAATCCTGCTCGGGGCTTTTAGAAAAGACTCCTTTCTATTGGCAAAGTTGACTGTCTAGGGTCTTTTGTAGGCTAGGGATGGAGGTAGACGGCTCTGATGATTACACAATCAGGTGAAGAATGGTTTGCTCAAGATAAATGATTTGCTTGGTACAATGTGTTCTGAGAGACTTGGGTATTAATGGGTATTATTTTGCATGATCCACACTGTGAAGACTTTCTTTGATTTTGCCCCCTATTCCATCCCAGCTTGAGATTAGCAAAGTGCTAACTTAAAAATTATTGTATCAAGGAATAAAGGGCAGATAAGGTATTTGAATATATACGATGCTCCCAAAACTAATTAATTTATACTGATACCCTCATGACCCAAGGAGAAATATGAGGCCTGGAGCGGTCCTGTCATTGTACATGAAAGGCAGCTCACAGATTGAAAGCTAGATCGGCCTAACTCTTACACCCACACTTAAATGGCCTCATCTAACCCCTGCCACACACATTCTTCTACTTGCACATACACACAAAGATGGTTTTGATTTGGTAGCATTCAATTCTGTGAAGGTGGACAATGTTTATATCTCTTCATGGGTTAGTTAATAGAGAGAATAATGTAGTTTAAGTCAACTATCATGCTGAAGTACCTCCAAGAAGCTATAAGAAAGAGAAAACATATGAGAGTAAAAGGATTGGAAATGAAAGTATAGGCTCCATGGTCAGCCAGGGTTTGCCTCCTCACTCCGTGATTTACTAGCCGAATGAGAATTGTACCTGCCTGTAAGGTGGTTGTGAGAATAAAATGACATGATGCACATGTGCTGCTCCACTCTGGGCCTGGCACCTACTAAAAGTTCCAGTCATGATAGATATCACAGTAGTAACAGTAATAACATAATATCTATTGAACACTTACTATGTGCCAGGCATTGTTCTAAGTGATTTATGCACATCAACTCATTTGGTCCTCATGACAACCCCTTGAGGTAGGTATTTTTATTATCATCTTCTATTGTAAAGTTGAGGTGACTGAGGCATGGAGACGTTATGCAATTTGTCCAAGGCCTGACAGCTGATAAGTGGTTCCCAGTAGTGGAACTCCATACTCTGTATTCTTAACCACTATGCTATGTGTCTTCTCTAGTAGTTGCAGAAGACCACTTGTAGAGTACAAGGAAGTGTCCAGTTCCTACAGTTAGAGGCCAAATCTGTAGGCCATTGGAAACCAAGCCAGGGAAACCTTTGGGGTGCAAAGGAGCGGCCACATCCCATTGAAAACATCAGCATGGCTCATGAAAGACACAGGATTTGAGATAGGCCTTGAAGGATGAGTCAAGATAGATACAGATGAACTGATAGGAGAACATTCAGGTAGCATGACTATAAAAAGAACAGTTTGAACTCTGTTACATGGGACTACTCAACAAATATCTCAGTCACTGGGTTGTAGCCCACCTGCCTTCCCATGAACTATACAGCATGATGCTGGTGTAGGGTTCAGACAGATCTACATTAAATTCAGCTCTACCACTCATGAGCTGTGGCTTTGACTCCTTTCTCAGTATATCAGTCAGTAAATGGGGTTATCACACCTCAAAGCACTGCCATGATTCTAAATGAGATGCTGTAGATAAAGGGCCAATGGTGGGTTTCAGTAAGTATTGGCTTCCAGGTCAGGTCCTTGCCATGGCTTCCAAGTGAGACCTACAGAAGTTCAGAGTGAGAGCTGCTGGGTGATCCTGAGCTTACCCAGCCAAGTGTTCTGCCCATTGTATATGTCAATTGTGATTTGGAATTCTTGCTCTGCACACCTTTGGAGTATCTAGACCCATATCACATTTATCTAGAAAACACATCCTAAATCACCTCTGGAGATTTTCTTCCCCTATATTTTTATAAAATTCTTAGAACTTCTGTTATGGGAGACAGTGTTTACTATTTCTGAAGGGTACCCTTCAGAACAACCTTACAAGCCTAGGGAAAGGCTCTGATACACCACTTCTCACCTGCTCATGTGACATGAGCCTCTTAAGGAGGGTTGCCAAATAAGATACAAGATGCCCAGCTATTGCATTTAACATAAATAACAAATATTTTTAAGTATAAGTAATACTGGGATACACTTATACTAAAATATTTTGGATATGCTTATACTAAAAAAATTGGTGGTTTATATGGAATGCAAATTTAACTGGGTATCATATATTTTTGTTATATCTGATAACTCCATTCCTAAGGTCCAGGGAACTCTACCCAGTGGTACAGATTTGGAATCAGACAGATCTGGGGGTTCAAATCCTCATTCAGTCACTTATTGGCTGTAACTTTTCACTTCACCTCTGTGAAGTGAAAACCCCTTGTATCAATCACGATAATTATAGGTGAAGATACTCCTTTAAGAGACACTGAAAAGATAAAGTGAAGTAGCATAGGCCAATACAACTGGTATACCTCCCAGTGCATAAAAGAAGTGCCACATCTGTGAAAGTAACTTTGTGTGTTTGCAAAGCACTTTGTCAGTGTTATTCCCAGAAACCGTACAGACTCATTGTGGCTACTTCTTCCCCAAGGCATTAGCTCAGATGTCCAAACTCCCATTTCAGAGCTTTCTCCAATGTCTCTGGGAGACTCTCTCACATGAGTCATTGTTGTCTTCAGTCAACTGGAGGAAGACTCAGAATGAAATCAAATCCCAACATTTGCAGCATGGTTCATTGCCATGGCTTGCTTTAAAGTAGAGTCCTTGAAAGCAGGATTCCTCAGGAAAGCCTTTTTCTCTTTTATGATTTTGTTCCTAAATATGAAAAATCCATTTTAAGTGAAGGAATGAGGGGTATGGTGGTGGAGCCGGGATCAGTCTTACCCAGCACGTAAAATCTACAACAGCACCATCACTGAACACGAACCATGAAGACATAAACTCCAGAACTCACACCAAATACTCAAAGGTATGTGTTATGCCCAGTTCACAAAGGAAGAAATCAAGGCTTCTTGGAGTTATATAATCTTCCCCCAATCACATAGACTGTAAGTGGCAGAGCTGGGATTCAAACCCAAGCCCAATTCATACCAAAAGCCACTTCTTTTCTAAGCACCCAAGGGTACTTCTTGTTTTTCCCAGTTTTTCTCAGCAATGATTAAAAAACAAAACAAAACAAAAACACAAACAAAACACAAAGCATCTGTTTCATGAACCAAGACCGTGGCTCTTCTGACTCCCTTCCCTCCCATCCCAACCCCTGAAAGGGGAAAAAGAAACAGTGTCTTGTGACATTTCTACCATATCCTTAGGGACTGCAGCCACAATGCCTGGATTGCTCAGAATTTCACCTTCCACATTTCCTCAGCCACAAAAGCCATTCATTGCCACCACAGCCCCAGCGTAGCTGGTCCCTTGTTCAAAGCCTGAGAAATCCCCTCAGGATCTTACTTCAAGCAGAGGGGCCATGTCAGGTCCTGGAGGTACTAGTGATCTAGAGGAACAGGATCTGAGACAGGCCTGTTTCATTTATTACCACGTCGTCTGGAGAGAGAAACCCTGTCATACTGATGAGGATGATCAACCTGTCCAGCTAATGGCTACCGGTTGTGACGTGACCCATACTCAGAGCATAGGGTGTCCTGATGTGTCCACAGAGACAGAAGAAAGAGCAGAACTCAGGGTTCTGGGTCTACCAGTTGAGTGCGCCTAGATAACTATCATTGTTGTCATTACTGTCATGGTACAGTAAGTTCCAGGCACTAGGGGACTGCTTAAACATGAACAAAATACATGAAACCCCCCTCTTCCTCATTAACCCCGCTCCACCCTACAGTCTGGTGAGAGACACAGACTCACAGAGAATATGAGAAGTTCTGAGAGAGAACACGGGGAGCCCCAAGGGAAAGCTGGCTGTGAGAGACCTCAGGGTAGCTTCCCAGGTGAGACACCATCTAAGTTGAGCCTTGAAGAAAAAGAAACAACGTTCCAAATAGACTAGAGAGCAGGTTCTGAAGAACAGATGCAGAGTGACATCATTAAGATGGTGACATAGGTTGTTCTGAACTTTAGAAAATCTATGAGAAGACCAACTGACCACTATCTATGGACAAGAGAGTACTGTAAAAATCCTAGAACATGGAGGTGAGGCTGAAGTGTGCTCTGTAACACAGAGAATGAGATGGGCCACGTTAGAAGGGTGAGAAGCACAGCTACACTTTGAGGGCCTTGCCCCTCCTCCAGACTGGTGTAGCACCACACCAAGAGGGCACCCCACCCCAAACCTACAGTTCCTCTAGTGGTGAAAGAGCCCAAGGTGGACATCCAGCTCCCCCAGCATTGTGGGATGCTTCTCAGGAGGCCCACTTGCATCTCACTTCATATGGATTGTGAGGGAATGTGTGAAACTTGAACACTGGGGATCAGGTAGTGATGGAGGAAAATGAGGCTTACAGCAACCTGTGCTTGATCTTGGCAGACCAAGTGCCTACTGAGACAGTAGCCGTGTATATCCCAGAGGCACTGCTCATCTGCAGAGCCAATGGTGGCCCAGTTTGAGCAGGGAATTCATCCGGGAGTTGGTCTGCCTGATTCAAGAACCCAAATAAGAAGCTATGTTGGCCTTGAAGCCAGTTCAGCCACTCCCCTTGAGCAGGGAAGCTGATTCATAGCCTCTCCTACTGCTAAGTGTAGCTCCCATTCCAACCTGACCAAGAAGCCTGAGCAGAGCACATGGAAAGCTGCTTAGCCCAGCAGCACTTTAGTGGAGAGTATGGCCAGTGGCTCTGCCCATCTATAGAGCCAGGGCAGTGGCCCCATCTGGACTTGGTACACAGTCCTGCCTGATTTGGTCTCCAAACAAAGAGCCTTGCCAGCCTTGGGGTCTATTCTATGGCCCCACCTGGGCAGGGAATCTAATTTACAGCCTTACCCACTGTTGAATACATCCTCCAGCCTGCATAACCAGGAAGCTTAACCAGAGTTACTGGGAATCTGTAGCTCATCCTGTAACCCTGATTACAGTGGAATCCAACTAGTGGTCTTGCCTATCTGCATAGTCAGGGCAGGAGCCTGTCAGGCCAGGAAACATGAATAGGGTAGCACTGCACATTAGAGTTAAACTGTCAAAAGTCAAAGTAAAAAAAAATAATTTTGAAAGCAGCAAGTGAAATGAAACAAGTTACATACAAGGAAACCCTGTAAGATTATCAGCAGATTTCTCAACAGGAACTTTTCAGGCTAGGAGAGAATGGGATGATATAATCAAAATATTGAAAGAAAAAACGTCAACCAAGAATTATATACCCATCAAAGCTGTCCTTCAGAAATAAGACAGATAACAATTTTCTCTAACAAACAAAACCTGAAGGAGTTCATCATAGTCATACTGGCCATAAAAGACATGCTAAAGGGAGTTCTTTGAGTGCAAGTAAAAAGATGCTCATTAACATTATAAAAAAATATATCTGAAGGTAGTGTCAAACTCACTGGTAATGGTAAATATATAGTCAAATCAGATTCTCTAATATGGAAATAGTGGTATGTAATTCACTTACAGCTCCACTTTAAAAGTGAAAAAACAAATATATTAAATATAGCCAGGAGTACAATAATTATTGGATATACAATATAAAGTATGTAAATTGTAATATCAATCAACTAAAATGGGATGGGGGAAGTAAAAATGTAAAGTTTAGAAGTGCTATTGAAGTTAAGTTGTTATCAGTTTAAAATAAGGTGTTAAAATTTAAGATATTATATGTAAGCCTCATGGTAACCACAAAGTAAAAGCCTGTAGTAGTTGCACAAAAGATCATGATAAAGAAATCAAAGCATACCAAATAAAAAAAAAGTCATCAAATTACAAAAGACAACAGCAGGGTAAAAGGGAATAAAGGAACTAAAAACAGAAAATATTTAACAAAATGGCAGTAGTAAGTCCTTATGTATCAATAATTACTTTAAATATAAATGGATTAAAATCTCCAATCAAAAGACATAGAATGACTGAATGAATTAAAAACAAGATGCAAAAATATGTTGTCTACAAGAGACTTTCTCTAGCTTCAAACACATACCTAGACTGAAAGTGAAGGAGTCAAAAAAGGTATGTCAAGCAAATGGTAACAACAACCAAAAAAGCAGGAGTAGCTATGCTTATATCAGACAAAATAGACTTTAAGTTAATAATGTTTAAAAAAATGCAAAGCAGGTCATTATATAATGATAAAAGGGTCAAACCATCAAGAAGATATAGTAATTATAAATATTTATGGACCCAACATTGGAGCACCAAAATATATCAAGCTATACTAACAAAACTAAAAGAACAAACAATAATAGTTGTGGATGTTAATACTCAACTCTCAACAATGGATACATCATCCAGACAGAATCAATAAGGAAACAGATTTGAACAATACGAGAGACAAAATGGTTCTAATAGACACATAAAAAACATTCTATCTAACATCAGAAGAATACACATTTTTCTCAAACCTACAGAAAACATTTTCTAGGATAGATCATATGTTAGACAACAAGACAAGTCTTAGCAAATTGAATAATACAGAAATCATGCTGAGTGTCTTCTCTGACCATAATGATATGAAACTAGAAATCAGTAACAGGAGGATTGTTAACAGGAGTAACAGGAGGAAAATTGGAAAATTTACAAATACATGTAAATTAAACATCACTCTTCCTGAACAACCTATGGATCAAACATTAAAATAAAAGGGAAATTAAAAAGTATCTTAAGAGAAGCAAAAATGGAAAAAAATCAAAACCCATGGGATGCATAAATAATTGTTCTAAGAGACATTTATAAAGAGACATTTATATGCATTTATAAATGCATATATGAACTAAATAGAAAGATATCAAATAAACAACCTAACTTTATACCTCAAAGAACTAGAAAAAGAACAAAGTGAGCCCAAAGTTAGCAGAAGGAAGGGAATAATAAAGATTAGAACAGAAATAAACTAGAGAACAGGAAAGGAATAGAAAAGATTTAAAAAACTAAGAGTTGGTTCCTTGAAAAGATACACAAAATTGGCAAACCTTTAGAAAGACTTATGAGGAAAAGGGAGAGAACCAAAATTTAGTAAATGAAAGAGGAGACATTACAACTGATACCTCAGAAATAGAAAGGATCATAAGAGGCTACTATGAACATATGTATGTCAACCTACTGGACAACCTAGAAAAGCTAGATACATTTCTAGAAATTAGAGCCTACCAAGACTGAATCAGAAATAACAGCAAGTCTAAACAGACCAATTACTAGTAAGGAGATTGGATCCGTAACAAAAAACAAAACAAAGCAAACAAAAACTACTGTTAACAAATAAAAGCCCAGGGCTAGGTGGCTTCGCTGATGAATTTTACTAAACATTTAAAGAAGAATTAATACCAGTCCTTCTCAAAATCTTCCAAAAAGTTAAAGAGAAAGGAACACTCCCCAACTCAGTTTACAAGGCCAGTATTACCCTGATACTAAAGCTAGATGAGGACACTACAAGAAAACTACAGACCAATATCTCTGATGAACATAGATGCAAAAATTCAACAAAATACTAGCAAACCAAATTCAGCAGCACATTTAAAAGGATCATATACCATGATCAAGTGGGATTCAAACCTGAGATACGAGGGTAGTTCGACATACTCAAATGAATATGTGTTAATGAATATGTGTTACATCACATTAATAGAATGAAAGATAAAAATCACATGATCACCTAAATAGACTCATAAAAAGCATTTGACAAAACACAACAACCTTTTATGATGAAAACTTTCAACAAATTAGGTATAGAAGGAATGTTCTTCAATGTAGTAAAGGTCATATATGACAAGCCCATAGCTAACATCATACTCAGTGGTGAAAGGCGGAAAACTTTTCCTCTAAGATCAGAAACAAGACAAAGGTGCCTACTATCACCACTCCTATTCACCATAGTAGTGGATGTCCTAGCCAGAGCAATCAGTCAAAGGAAGGAAGGAAAGGAAGGGAAGAAAGGGAAGGAAGGGAAGAAAGGGAGGGAAGGAAGGAAGAAAGGCATAGAATTGAGAAGGAAGAAGTAAATTGTCTCTATTTGCAGATACTTGATTTTATATATAGAAAATCCTACCATACAGAAAAGACTACCAAAACGCCATTAGATCTAATCAACAAAATCAGTAAAGTTGCAGGATTCACAATCAACTTACAGAAGTCAGTAGCATTTCTATACATTAACAACGAATTACCCAAAAGAGAAATAAAGAAAACAATCCCATTCACAATAGCATCTAAAACAATAAAATACTTAGGGATACATTTAAGGAGGTGAAATATCTCTACAATGAAAACTACAAGACACTGATGAAAGAAATTGAAGTTAACACAAATAAGTGATATTGTGTGTTTATAGACTGGAAAAATTAATATTGTTTAGATATCCACACTATTCAAAGCCCTCTTTTGATTCAGTGCAAATCCTATCAATGTTCTGATGGCAATTTTTACAGAAGTAGAAAAAATATGGATCCATAAAAGACCCCACATAGCCACATCAATCATTAGAAGAAGTCAATGCTAGAGGCATCACACTTTCTGATTTCATGCTACCTTATAAAGCTATCAAAACGGAATGGTACTGGCATAAAAAATAGACACTTAGACCAGTGGAACAGAATCAAGAACCTAGAAATAAACCCATGCACATACAGTTAATTACTATTTGACTACTAATTACTCAATGGAGAAAAGGCAGTCTCTTCAATAAACAGTACTGGGAAAAAATTGGATATTCTCATGTAGAAGAATGAAACTAGACCCCTATCTTCCACTGCTCACAAAAATTAACTCAGAATGGATTAAAGACTTAAATGTAAGACATAAAACCATAAAACTGCTAGAAGAAAATATAGGGGAAAAGCTTATTGACATGGATCCTGCCAGTGATTTTAGCATATGATACCTAAAGTGCAAGCAGCAAAATAAAAAACAAGTTGGGTTACATGGAAATAAAAAGCTCCCGCACAGCAAAAGAAATGATCAACAAGATGAAAAGGCAACCTAAAGAAAAGGAGAAAATATTTGGAAATAATATACCTGATAACAGGTTAGTGTCCAAAATAGATATGAAACTCAAAAAACTCAACAGCAAAAAAAAAAAAAACATACCCAAACAATCCAATTTAACAATGGAAACATTTTTCCAACGAAAATATTCAAATGGCTAACAGATACATTAAAAGGTGCTCAACATCACTAATCATTAGGGAAATGTGAATCAGAACCACAATGAGACATCACTTCATGCCTGTTAGAATGGCTTCCATCAAAAATACAAGAGATAACAAATGCTGGTAAGGTTGTGGAGAAACAAATGCTGGTAAGGTTGTGGAGAAAAGGGAACCCTTGTGCACTGTAGGTGGGGATGTGAATTGGCGATGCCTCCATGGAAAACTGTATGAGGGTTCTTCAAAATATTAAAAATAGAAATGCTGTATGACCTAGCAATCCCACTTCTGGGATATGTCCAAAGAAAATGAAATAACTATGTCAAAGATATCTGCACTTCTATGTTCATTGCAGCATTATTTACAATAGCCAAGGCTTGGAAACATCCTAAGTGTCAACCCACAGATGAGTGGGATAAAGTATATGAGATGTGTGAGCATATGTAGATATACATACATACACACATATGTACGTACAACAAAATACTATTTCTTTCCATAAATAGTACGTACATAAAAATACATATTTATTTCCAGAAAAGAAGGAAATCTTGCCATTTGTGACAACATGGTTGGACCTTCAGGGCATTATGCTGAGTGATATAAGTCAGAGAAAGACAAATACTGTATCATCTCATGTGTAGAATCTAAAAAAAATCTCAAATTAATAGAATGAGATCAGATTTGTAGTTTCCAGAGGCAGGGGGAATTGGGTGAAGGTATTCAGAACATGCAAGCTTCCATTTATAAATGCTGGTGATGTAATGTACAATATGATGAATATAGTTAACAATGCTGTATGGTATATTTGAAAGTTATTAAGAGTAAATCCTAAAAGTTCTCATCACAAGGAGAAAAATTTGTAACTATATAAAGTGATGAACGTTAACTAAACTTACTCTGGTAATCATTTCACAATATGTACATGTCAAGTCATTTTGCTGTACACCTTCAACTTATACCACCTTGCTTGTCAGTTATATCTCAATAATCCCGGGGAAAAAAGAGAATACATGCAAAGATCTAGGGTTCAAAGAGACATTTTTACACCTTTTCACATTCATGTCTCTTCTGATGATGGGAGCCCCACCTCATTTTTATCAAACATAAATACACCCACACAGCTCACAATGTACTTTCAATTTTCACTTTTGGCAAAAGATTATTTATGTAATTTCATCTGTTATATTTATACAGAATTGTGTAAGTTGAGTTATATTTGACTAGTTACAATGTATTGTTTTGTGGATGTTTATTTTAATTTAATGTTTATTCATTTTGATTTGTTTTCTTTTCATATATATAATCTAATACAACTATATTTTCCAGACCTCAAACACTTTTGCAGCTCTTGACATCACTGGCCCTAAGCATCCTGTATATAGGGCTGAGAGGATGAACCAGTTCTGAAAAGGAGTAGGACATTTTCAGGGACTCGCATGGCGTTGTTTGCCCAGGGAGCAGACGGTGAGTGGGGATGGCGAGGGTGGATACTTCTTGAAAGATGAGGGGAGGTGGGCAAGGACGTTATAGTTCAAGCTGAGGACTTCAGTCCAAAGTAAATGCAGAGCCATGGAAGATTTTTGAGGATGGGGTGACGATCATAGTTGCATACTGGTTGGTGGTTTGGAGGATGCCCTGGAGGTGGGGGATGGTGAGGAGGCTGCTGCAAATCTCCAATCTCGGAAGCAGCAGAGAGACTTCCTAGAACACAAGGTGAGGATGGTGAGAAGCCCATAGAAAGGAGACAGAGCAGCTGAGGACTGGAGAGGAGGCGGGTCTGGGGAGCAGACTTTGGGCCATGCTGAGGATGGGGCTGTTGGTGGGAGCATCTGTGTGATGTGTGGGGATCTTTGTAGCAACCAGGCTGCTGGGACACCTCATCCTTCTCAGGCTGTAACCAGAGGCTGAAGGTATCCCGTTAGCGCCATGGGGCTTTTCCTTTTAGAGGAAGGAAACTGTGAGAACCAGGAATCTGACCTATGACCCTGGCTGGTCCGAAGCCCTGCCACGTGTGCTTGTTAAAATGTCAGCAGCCATCTCTTCTGTGGGAAATATCTTTCTTTCTCAGCCCCTGGCTTATGCAGACCCCAGGAGGGCAGCCAAGGGGTCATGGGTGATACCAGAGTCCTCACTCCCTGCTGTTCCTAAGTCTGAAACAGGAAGGCGGGAAACTCCAGAATTGACGGTTGACATGAACAGCTCTAAATGAGCCCAGCAGATGCAGCAATAGAGCATCGTACTCTCGGGCAAAGAGGTCTGTCATCCTGTGAATGGCAGAAATAATCAAGAGGATGATATTGACACCAGTCCATATTTATTGTGTGTTCACTATGTACCTGACGTTGTGCTAAGCACCTTATGTGTAGTTTCTCATTTAATCCTCATGACTTTATAAGGTAGGCTCAGGGAGGACGCGCAAGAGTTAGGAATCGACAAAGCTGGGATTCTTACCCACCTGCCAACTCTAGAGCCCACTCTCATTTGACGTTTCTGCAACTCTTATCCTTTTGATTCGTCTCATTCAGTGATTTTTCAACCGGGGATGATTTCTGTGCTCCTCAGCCCTTCCACCCAGTGGACATTTGACAAGATCTGAGACATATTGGATTGTCACAACTGGGGGTGTGGGGTTCCTACTGGCATCTCGTAGGTAGAGGCAGAGATGCACAGAACAGCACGTAGCACAAATTACCCAGCCTCAAATGTCAGTAGCTGAGATACCCTGACCCAGTGACAGGGGCCAGATAAACATCCAGGCATATCAGCACAGTTCTGGGATGAACACTTTCCTCCACCCTCTCCCCTTCCTTTCTTCTACATTCAGTTGTTGTTACTCATTTGTTCCTTCATTCAAGAAATCCCACTGCTGGGCATATACCCTGAGAAAACCATAATTCAAAAAGAGTCATGTACCAAAATGTTCATTGCAGCTCTATTTACAATAGCCAGGAGATGGAAACAACCTAAGTGTCCATCATTGGATGAATGGATAAAGAAGATGTGGCACATATATACAGTGGAATATTAGTCAGCCATAAAAAGAAACGAAACTGAGCTATTTGTAATGAGGTGGATGGACCTAGAGTCTGTCATACAGAGTGAAGTAAGTCAGAAGGAGAAAGACAAATACCGTATGCTAACATATATATATGGAATTTAAGAAAAAAAAATGTCATGAAGAACCTAGGGGCAAGATGGGAATAAAGACACAGACCTTCTAGAGAATGGACTTGAGGATACGGGGAGGGGGAAGCGTAAGCTGTGACAAAGCGAGAGAGTGACATGGACATATATCTATACACTACCAAACGTAAAATAGATAGCTAGTGGGAAGCAGCCGCATAGCACAGGGAGATCAGCTCGGTGCTTTGTGACCACCTAGAGGGGTGGGATAGGGAGGGTGGGAGGGAGGGAGACGCAAGAGGGAAGAGATATGGGGAACATATGTATAACTGATTCACTTTGTTATAAAGCAGAAACTAACATACCATTGTAAAGCAATTATACCCCAATAAAGATGTAAAAAAAAAAAAAAGAAATGGCAACCCTCTTCTGAAGGTTTTGGTAGCTTCCTTGATATAAACAGGTGGCTTGTCTTGGCTCAGTGTACCTTTTAATTGGAAGGGAAATCACACCGTGTTGTTTTCACCTGGCTGATAACTAAACTTGGGTAGAGAAGGTATCCTCCCTGAAAAAAAATTGTGTGTATGTCGGTACTTCTCTAAAAAAAATTCACAGTTCGGAGTATTAGCTGGAAGTCTAAGGACAGTGTTGATCCCAAAGCAGTCGGGGAGGGAGGGAGGGAGGGAGGGAGGGAGGGGGAGAGAGAGAGAGAGAGAGAGAGAGAGAGAGAGAGAGAGAGAGAGAGAGAGAGAGTGTGTGTGTGTGTGTGTGTGTATGTGTGGTGGCAGTCAATGCCCTAAGAAAATCGGTCTGATCCCACAGAAAACAATTAGAACCATGTGGTTTCTCATTCACCACTGTTTTCAGAAGCACTGCCAAAACATTTGAGATGAAGACAAAGGGATCATTCATGCTCAGGAGCCCACACTGAGGGACAGCAGAGTCCCCTGGATGGAGAAAGGCAGGCGGTCTGCCGGCCCCCACCGTTAGGGCTTTATTCATGGGGCAAACACAATTTAGAGAGTCAGTGAGGGGTCCGAACACTACTGCTGGTCAGAGAAGAATCCCCCCCAAGCAGCCCTGCTCTGTGCCTGGGGAGCTCGCATACAAGGGCTCCCCACCTAATTAGTGTCCTTCTGAATGTGCAAAGGCAGAAACCCACAAGGAATTTCTGTGACTATTTAATTACAGTTGGGTCTCTTTTGTCTTAAAACAGGCTGGAGTCTGCTAGTCCAGTGCAATATCATAGGGAAGCTGTACAAAGTCTCCTAATGAGTTGGCTTCTCTGTGTTTCTGTCCTTCCCTGAGGGTGAGAGAATTGTCTACTTCGAAAACTGACCAAGTGGAAGTAGCAACCTATTGAACTTAAGGAAGCTCTAGAAGTAATGAGATTCTCATCAGCAGAGCAATTCTAACCTGGGCAGAAGAGTCTCCTGGCATGGAAATGTAGAGAAAATTCGAGAATGAAATTCACAAAGAAGAGGGAAGAGAGATTCCACTAGATTTAAGATGCTCCCCAGATCTGGGATTTTAAGCTTAGAAATAACAAAAAAGTCCTTAAGTACAAAAAGTGCCTGGTGCAGTGGGGGGAGCTTAATGTTCACTAAATGACTGACTGAACAAATGAAAGAAAAAAGGGCCAGGGGACGCCTAAAGAAATAAATATTTTAGCATAAATTCCCCATACTAATGCAAAAATTCCTCCATAAATTTAAGTTAGGGATCAAATCTTCATTTGAAATTGGTTTTCGGTTATAAAGAGTCCTTGGCTTCATAGGACCAATGGCTTTTTTTTTTTTTCTCTTTTATACATTCTTGTTTTATACCCTCTAAACTTCAGGGAAAATCTTTGGGAAATAGTAATTTTGAGATCTTAGGAAAAAGAGTATAAGCCCAAGGAAACGATTGTTATTCTTTCCCTTGGAGAAAATTAGTGGGTAAGTGCTGAGTTGTAACAACTTGCATAGAAAGCTGAATATAAAACCCCAAACAAAGGGCAGTCAAACCCAGGGCAGCAGTTAAAGCAAGGAAATATCCTTGCCTTTTTATTTAAAGCAAAGTGACTCAGCAGGGTGTGTGGAAAGTGGAGTTTAATGATGTGAAGTTCAGAGGTTTGCATACAGTCTCCTGCTCTGCCAATGACTTGCAAGGTGACCTTGAAGAATCACGTCGTCTCTCCCACTTCCTCTTCTGTAGGATGGAAACAGTAATATCTGCCTAGCAAGCATTCTGAGTATTTCTGAATACCAGGTAAGATAGTACCCATGGATGCCATTTAAAGATTGTATAACTCTATAACAAACTATCTTACGGTCATCTTTTTATGGTTATCTTGTTTCAGTGCCCAACCTCAAACACCAGGTTTTGAAACTGCCATACTTCTGCAAGAACTCCTCACTGTAGAAATTCTATTACTTCTGTATTAACTATTCTTCTTGAACTAGAAGAAAATGATATAGGAATATAATTTTTACTAACTATCAAAATATCTACATGGTCACATTTTATTTATAGATATTGCCAAAACAGCCATAAAATGGGAGAAAAGACTGGACCAAGAGAAAGGGAACATGGGAGTTGGTGCATTTTTTTCTTTTTTCTTCCCTTTTTTTGTTCTTTCCTTCCTCCCTTTTTTCCTCCCTCCCTCCCTTCCTATATTGACATGATTGGCATATAGTATGTCTCATGATAAAAAATGAATGAGACTGATTCCCTGATCTCAGTGACTTCGAAATTTATTGGTGGTGAAGGTCAAATCAAGAAAGGATTGAAACAAAGTATCAAATGCACCTCAAAAAAGCTAAGGGGGGGCGTATATCTAGGGAGACTTCTTGGAGAAAGAAATGGCTAGTTTGGATTTTGAAGCATAAATGGGAGTTTGGAAGGAAACAAAGGGTGAGTGAGAATACAGAACAAGGAAACTCCACGTGGGTCCACAGAGCTGGAGGGAAGGGTGTTTATGAGCACATTCTAGGGAATAAGACAAAAATAGGTAGAGAGATGCCTGATTGGGAAGGGCCTTCTCAGCTAAGAGGTGTTTTGACTTCACTTGAGGGTTATAGGAACCATGGAAGACCTTAAAAGCAGGGCACTACGGATGGGATCTAATTATTATTTTGAAAAGTCATTCAGTCATCTATTGGAGGTGGGATTGCAAGGGGGAGACTAGAGGCAGGAAGACCAGTTTGGGGGCTGTTGCAGTGAAGTAAAAGACAATGGTCAGCATGCAGATCAAGGAAGTTAAGGAAAGAGAAAAAGAGGGCATCTGAGTACCTGAATGTTGCACATCAGACAAGACCATTGCAGTGAGTATCTGCAGGTCAAGGGGGAGCAGAGGGCTTCCCTGTGCTGCCCCACCTCAAGCTTTGAGCCCCAGCACGTCATTTGCCTCCTTTAAAATGTTAATGTTTTTCGAATGCATCAAACAACAAGTTTATATAGTTCACTTTTAGACGGTGATTGTGTTTAGGGACCATACGTCTCCATCATCTGTTGGGGAACATTCCAGGTAAAGTGATAACTGGTTTGTTGGTTTGCTTTTAGAGATGGGACATTTTAAGAAGATGAACTTGGACATCTTCCCTTTCTTGCTTTCTATGTATAGAAGCAAGCACTGCCATCATCTTGGGTCGATCACAGCAGGTCAAGTAAGGAAACGGTTTTAATAGGCCAGTCATTTTGAAAGCTTATAAACTTACTACAATAAAAAAATTTGTCATTCCTCCATGGGTTTTGCATTGGACGATTTAGATGATGTGCAGGAACACCTTGGTTGTAAGCTACAATAGTGTGATGTGGCTTTTCCACACCTAATTCACCAGAATTGATACCTTGAATTCCTTCTTTTTCCTTTGTCTTTTATTTTCTCCTGTTGCACACTTATCCACATGACCTCATCCACTACTATGATGCTGTTTTATCACCTACAATTCAAACAGCTATTGTTTCAGACAGCTGCAGTCCACTGGGGTATATGTGCAGCCTTCTGTGGGCCTCGCTTTCCAGAGAAAACCTTTCTTTTGTATGTAGAGTTTCTTATTTTTAAAGACAATTCCTTCACGGCCCTCTGACTCCACCGTCCTCATTCTCCTTTGACCTCAGCTGAGAACTCAATCTTGGAGATGTCCTATCTTTCTAAAGATTAAGGCTGTTAAGGAAAGGGACCAAAGCCTATGAAAAGGTTTTCCTTTGGAGAAACCATGACTCCGTCCAGTGTCAAACCCAAAGCCTTATCTTCCTCAGAAACACGCATCACTGTCTCTTTCAACCCCTTCAACTCTAAGTCACTGTGTGATTTAGGGCATGTCAGTGACTGAACCTCAGTTTTCTCACTTATGAAATGGAAGTAATCATGTCTATCTCACAGAGATTTTTGCAGATTCAATCTCTAATATAGGGCTTGGCAGGCGTGTGTATCCTTAAGGATAGATTCGGTTCTGCTGCGTTAACATGCAAATCCTGCTTCTCAGTGGCTTAACACAACAAAGGATTGTTTCTTGTGCAAGCTGCACGTCCAGTTGAGTTTGAGAGGGGGGCTCTGTTCTCTGCAGTCCCACAAGGATCCAACCTGATGGAGATGCTACCATCTTATGACATCAACATCTCAGTATACCAGGCTTCAGGGTGACTCAGATAATTCATAGTCACATTTCATTAGATAAAGCGAGTCCCGTGGCTATGGTGAACTTCAGAGGTACAGGGCAGTATAATCCTTCCATGTCTTTGGATAGATAAGAGAACTAGAAACATTGGTGTGGGAGGAGTGATGTAACCAAGGTGGCGACACAGGTCATTCCTGACTTTGCTCCCCCTCACAAGAACAACAACTAACAACTATTTATGAAAAAGACACCACTGTGAAAACCCTAGAACACAGGGGTGAGGCAGAAGTATATCCCCTGCACCACAGACACCGAGCCAGATTGCATTAGAAGGGTAAGAGAACTTCCCTGATCCCATCGTTTCTCCAGGGGGGAAATGAGGGCCCTGGTAGACATCCTGCTCCCCCAACATTGTGAGTTGCTTCTGGGGAGGCCCACTAGGGTCCTGCCCCATGGGGATGGTGGGGGAATCTGCAGGACTTGACCACTGGATTGTGATGGAGAAGAGGGGAGAGTCTTGCAGGAACCAGCATTTGGATCTTGACAGACTGAATTCCTATTGCTGGTGCCCAAGGAGAAGTCCCAACCAGTGGCTGTGCTCATCTGCGGAGCCAAGACGGTGGTACAGTCTGATCAGGGAATTTGGTGGGGGCACTTGTCTGCCTGACTTGGCACTTCAGAAAAAGAGTCTTGCCATCTCTGGAGGCTGGTCTGCCTCTCTGCCTGGGCAGGGAAGCTAAGTCATAGCCTTGCCCACTGCTGTGTATAGCTCCTAGCCGGTCCCAACCAGGAAACCTGGCTGGAGCAACCAAGAAGCTACTTAGCCCAGCAACACTGGAGGTAAGAGCTTGGCCAGCAGCACTGACCATCTGTAGATCAAAGCCAGTGGCCTTATTTGGCCAGGGAACTTGGGGTGCAGCTTGGCTTGAGTCAAGGCCCCAAACACAAAGCATTGCCAGCCTTGGAGCAGGTTCTGCTGCTCTACTGCAGACTGCGGAGTTAATTCCTAGTCCTGCCCACTGCTGAGTGTAGCTCCTGAGCCCACCTGACCAGGAAGTCTGACCTGGGGAACTGTTAGGCTCAGCAACACTTCAGCTGTGAGCTCAGCCAGCAGGTCCGCCCACGTGCAGAACCAGCTAGTAACCCAATCTGGCCTGAGATCTTGGTATGTAGTTCTGCCTGATTCACTCCCCAAACTAGAGTCTTACCAACCTTGGGGTCAGCTCTGCAGCTCCCGACCTGCAACAGTGTAGGTAATCCATATCCCCACCCACTGCTGAACACAGCCTCCAACTCTACCAACCAGAAAACCTCATCAGAGCTCCTAGGGATCTTGGTAGCCTACCCTGCAGCCTCAACTACAGCAGCACTTGAATAGACAGCCTGGCCAGTGACTCAGTGTCTGCAGAACCAAGACAGTGGCCCTGTCTGTCCAGAGGGCTTAGCACACATTTCTGTCTGATTTGACCCCCCAAACAAAGAGTCTTGCCAGCCTTGGGGGCCTGTTCAGCAGCCCTAGCCAGGCACAGAAGCTAATTCATAGCTACTCCCACTATTTAATATAGCTTTCACCCTGGCCAAAAGAGGAATCTAACCAGAGCCCCTGGGGATCTTTATAGCTTATCCTGAAACTCAGATTACAATGGCACTTGAGTAGAGCCAGGTGGGTGGCCCTACCTATCTGCAGAGCTAAGATGGTGGCCAATCAGGCTAGGGAACTGGTACGTAGTTCTACCTAATTTGACACCCAAACAGAAGCCTTGTCAGCCTTGGAGCCTGGCCTGGGCAGGGACACTGATTCATAGCCCTGCTTATGGCTGAATACAGCCTTTGGCCCACCCAAACAGGGAACATAACTAGAACGCATGGGAAGCTTTAGGGCCCATTATATAGCGTTGCTTGCAGTGTGCTTGAACACAGAGCATAGCCAATGGCCTTCTCCACCTGCACAGCAAAACCAGTGGCCCCATCTAACCAGGTTATTCAGTGCACAGTCTGGCTTGGTTTTGGGTCCCTAAACCTATGAGCTCTGTAGGGCTTGGGACCTTTCTGCTGTCCCAACAGGGCATGGAAGCTAATTCATAGCCCCACCTACTGCTGAGTATAGTACCCAATCCTGACCATCTCAGAGCCTGACCAGAGAACCCAGGCAACCATGGAGTCCACCCTATAGCCTTGCTTTTGCAGGGAACAAAGCCAGCAGTCCTATCCAACTGATCCAACCATTCTCAGCCAGTGACAATACCCTACCACCTCAGAACTTGGGTAGTGGCCTTGCACTGAAACAGACCCTGATAGCAAGCTCCACCTGCCCAAGGATGTTATCACCCGACACGTCTAGAAATCCAAGTGAGTTTACTGGTGAAGGACTGTCTCTGCTAAAGTGAATCTGTAAAGTCTGGAAGAGGAGACCACTTACTCAAATGCAGAGATGCCAATGTAAGGAATCAAGGATCATAAAAAATCAGGTTAACAAGACACCACCAGAGGAAACTAATAGCTGCAATAACCCTAAAGAAATGGAGATTTATGAACTGTCAGACAAAGACTTCAGAATAATCCTCTTAAAGAAATTTAGTTAACTTCAAGAACACAAAGACAATTCAACAAAACTAGGAAAACAATGCATGAAAAAAAGAGGAGTTGAAAGAAATAGAACCCACCTTCCCCCAAAATGAAAATCCTAGAGCTGAAGAACACAAATGGTTGAACTGAATAGTCAATACAGTTTGAACAGGAGTTTTTTTTTTTTTTTTAACATCTTTATTGGAGTATAATTGCTCTACAATGGTGTGTTAGTCTCTGATGTATAACAAAGTGAATCAGCTATACATATACATATATCTGCATATCTCCTCCCTCTTGTGTCTCCCTCCCACCCTCCCTATCCCACCCATCTAGGTGGACACAAAGCACTGAGCTGATCTCCCTGTGCTATGTATCTGCTTCCCACTAGCTATCTATTTTACTTTTGGCAGTGTATATATGTCCATGCCACTCTGTCACTTCTGAACAGGAGTCTTGACCCTATCATTCAAGTAGAAGACAGGACATTTGAAGTTATCCAGTCAGAGAAACAAAAAGCAAAAATAATTTTAAAAAGAATTTAAAAAAAGCCTACTGAACATATGTGACAACATCAACAGAAAAAATATCCGTATTACAGAAATCCCAAAAGGGGAAGAGAAAGAAAAAGGGACAGAAAGTATATTTAAAGCAATAATGGCTAAAAACTTCCCAAACCCAGAGAGAGAAATGGACATCCACATCCATGAGGCCCAAAGGATTCTACATAGGTTAAACCTGAACAGAGCTACACTGAGACACATTTTAATTAAAATTTTAAAGGTCAAAGACAAAAAAAAAATTTTTTAAAGCAGCAGGCAAAAAGGGATAGGTTACATACAAGGAAACCCGGTAAGACATTAGGCAGAGTTCTCAACAGAAACTAGGCATGCCAGGAGAGAATAGGATGATATATTTAAAACATTGAAAGCGGAAAAACTGTCAACCAAGTATTCTATACCCAGCAAAGCTGTACTTCTGAAATGAAGGTGAGGTAATGACTTTCCTGAACAAACAAAACTACGGAAGTTTATTACCACTAGGCCTCCCTTCTTTCAGTGGAAGAAAGCTAATTTTCAGGATGCTAATTAACATCATAAAAACATATGATGGTTACATCAAACTCACTGATAATGATAAATATGTAATCAAAGTTAGATTCTGTAATATGGTAATGTTGCTGTGTAATTAAATTACAGCTCTAGTTAAAAAGTTAAAAAAGTTAAAAAAGCATTAATATAATAATCTGCTACTGGATACATAAGATAAAAATATGTAAACTAATATCAATAACCTAATACGTGAGGGGGAAAAAAGTAAAAGTATAAAGTTTAGAAATTATATCAAGTTGTTATCAGTTTTAAAAAGGGTGTTAAAAATAGGATGTTCTAATTATAAGATATTTTATATAAGCCTCATGGTAACCACAAGAGATAACTCAGTAGTAACTATGCACAAGAACATGATAAAGAACATAATAAAGATGTCAAATCATACTGATACCATAAGACATTAAATCACACAAAGAAGACAGAGGGTCAGAATAAACAGTGGGCCTACAAAACAGTCAGAAAACAGTTAACAAAATGCAGTAGTAAGTCCTTATTGATAAATAATTACTTGAAATGTAAATGGACAATTCTTCAATCAAAAGACACAGAATGGCTGAATGGATTAAAAAATCCAGATTCAGCAATACATCTGCAAGAGACTCACTTTAGCTTTAAAGACACACATAGACTGAGAGCGATAAGATAAAACAAAATATTTCAAGTAAGTATAGTAACCAATAAAAAGCAGGGGTAGTTATAACTATATAAGACAAAATAGAATTTAAGTTAAAAATGGTAAAAAGAGAGAAAGAAGATCATTAAATAATGATAAAGAGGGCAATTCAACCAGAATATAAATCAGTTGTAAATATCTATGCACCCCACATCGGAGCACCAAAATATATAAACAAAACCAGAAAAGGTGACATATACAGCAAAACAACAATAATTGGAGACCTTAATACTCCATTCTCAACAATGGGTACATTATCTGGACAGAGAATCAATAAGGAAACAGATCTGAACAACACTATAGATCAAGTGGACCTAACAGACACATACAGACTGTTCTACCCAACAACAGCAGAATATAGTCTTCTCAAGCACAAATGGAACATTTTCTATGATGGAGCATATGTTAGAAAACAAAACAAGTCTTAGCAAATTAAAGTATTAAAATCATACCAAGTATCTTCTCTGACCACATGGTATGAAACTAGAAATCAATAACAGGAGAAAAACTAGAAATTCATGAATACACAGAAATTAAACACCACACATGAGCAGTGAATGGATCAAAGAAGAAATTAAAGGGGGGATAAAAAAGCATCTTGAGACAAATGAAACTGAAACACAACAAAACTTAGAAGATGCAGAAAAACAGTTCTAAGAGAGATGTTTATAGCTATAAACACATATGCCAAGTAATTAGATATCATACAAACATCCTAACTTTACACCTCAAGGAACTAGAAAAAGAAGAACAAAGTAAGCTCAAAGTTAGCAGAAAGAAAAATAATAAAGATTAGAGACGAAATAAATGAAATAAAGAACAGGAAAACAATAGAGAAGATTAAATAAAACTAAGAGTTCATTTTTAGGAAAAATAAACAAAATTGACAAACCTTCAGCTAGACTTACAAGGAAAAGAGAGGCCCCAAGTCAACAAAATTGTAAATGAAAGAGGAAGATACAACTGATACCACAGAAATACAAAGGATCATAAGAGGCTCCTATGAACAGCTATATGCTATCAAAATGGACAACTTATGAGACACAGATTCTTAGAAACATGCAGCCTACCAAGACTGAGTCAGGGAGAAATAGAAAATCTGAACAGATCAATTGCTAATAAGGATACTGAATCAGTAATAAAAAATCTCCCAAGGAAGAAAAGCCCAGAACAGAGATGGCATCACTGGTAAATTTTACCAAACATTTAAAGAAAAATTAATGCTAATCCTCCCAAGCTCCTCCAAAAAAAATCAAAGAGGAAGAACACTCCCAAATTCACATTCTGAGGTGAACATTACCCTCAACCAAAAGCCAGAAAAGGACACTACTAGAGAAGAAAACTACAGGCCAATATCCCTGATATATATATACATGCAAAAATTATCAACAAAATACTAGCACCGAAATTTAGCAGCACATTAAAAGGATTGTATACTATGATGAAGCAAGATTTATCCCTGGAATGCAAGGATGGTTCAAAACAATTATGTGACACATCATATTAACAGAATAAAAGATGAAAATCATATTATCACTTAATAGATACAGAAAAAGCATTTGACAAAATTCAACATCCATTTATGATAAAAACTCTTAAATTAGGTATAGAAGGAACATACCTCAATATAACAAAGGCAATGTACAACAAGCCCACAGATAATGTACTCAGTGGTGAAAGGCTGAAAATTTTCCAATAAGGTCATGACAAAGAAAAGGGTGCCCATCTCACCAATCCTACTTAACATAATACTGGAAGTCACAGCCAGAGCAATCAGGCAAAAAGAGAAAGAAAAGGCAACAGAATTGGAAAGAAGAGTAAAATTGTCTCTATTTGCAGATGACTTGATTTTATATAAAGAAAATCCTCAAGATTTCATCATAAAAATCTGTTATATCTAATCTGTTAGATCAAATTCATTTATTTTTCAGGATAAAAAGTAGCTTTTCTCTACACAAACAATTAATGTTCTGAAAGATGAGTAAAGAAAATGATCCCATTTACAGTAGTATCAAAAGCAATATAATACTTAGGAATAAATTTTTAGCAAGGAGGTGAAAGATTTCCTTACTGAAAACTACAAGACTCTGATGAAAGCAACTGAAGATGACACACAAAAAAGGAAAGACATCCTGTATTCAGGATTGAAATAATATATTGTTAAAATACTCATTTTACCCAAAGATATCTATGGATTCAATGCAATCCCTATCAAGTTTCCAATGGCACTTTTTTTTTTTAACCAAAGTAGAAAAGGATTCTAAAATATATATGGAATCACAAAAGACCCTGAATAGCCAGAGCAATCTTGAGAAAGATGAACAAAGCTGGAGGAATCACATTTCCTGATTTCAAGCTATATTATAAAGATATAGTACTCTAAACAGTAATCTAAATAGTAATTTAATAAAATATAACAGTATTATATCTAAAACCATAAGATAGTATTTTATGATACTGGCATAAAAACAGACACATAGACTAATGGAACAGAACTGAGAGGCCAGAAAAAAACTCCACATATATGTATGGTCAACTAATATTGACCAGGGAGCCAAGAACATTCAATGGATAAAAGACAGTCTCTTCAATAAATGGTGCTGGGAAATGGACATTGACATGTAAAAGAATGAAACTAGACCCATCTTACATTACTCACAAAAATCAACTTGAAATGGATTTAAAGACTTAAATGTAAGACCTGGAACCATAAAACTCCTAGAAGAAACATAGAAAAAAAGGTCTTTGGGATGGATCTTGGCAATGAATTTTTGTATATGATAGCTAAAGCATAAGCAGCAAAATAAAAAATAAGTGGAACTACATCAAACTAAATAGCTTCTATACAGCAAAATAAATGATCAACAAAATAAGACAACTTGTGGAATGGGAAAAAGCATCTGCAAATCACACATTTGATAAAGGATTAATAACCAAAATATATTAACAAGTCACAGAACTCAATAGCAAAAATTAAATAATCGAATTAAAAATAGGCAACCGACTTGAATAGACGTTTTTCCAAAGAAGATATTCAAATGGCTAAGAGGTCCCTGAAAAGGTGCTCTGCGTCACTAAGTATGAGGGAAATGCATATAAAAACTACAAGGAGACATCACCTCATACCTGTTAGAATGGCTGTCATCAGAAAAACAAGAGCTAACATGCTGGCAAGGATGTGAAGAAAAGAAAATCCTTGTGCACTACTGGTGGGAACATAAACTGCTACCGTCACTGTGGAAACTAATATGGAGGTTTCTCCAAAATTAAAAAGCAAACTACCATGTGATCTAGCAATGTCACTTCTGGGTATATATCGACAGGAAATGAAATCACTGTGTTGAAGAGTTATCTGCACCCCATGTTCACTGCAGCATTTTTACAATAATCAAGACAGGAAACAACCTGAGTGCTCACTGATGGACAAATGGATAAAATGAAGTGTGTATACATACGTGTACTATACACATATGTGTTTGTGTATACGTATGTATACACACACATACACATATATACGCCCACAATAAAATACTATTTGAAAAAATAAATAAAATAAAATAAAACACTATTTGGCAATAAAAAAAAGGAAATTCTGTCATTTGCAACAACACAGATGAACACTGAGGGCATCATGCTAAGTTAATTAAGTCAGAGAGAGAGAGAAAAATACTAATCTCACTTATATGTGGAATTTAAACCCAAACAAACAAAAAGCCCACCCAAAAACAAACTCACTGAAAAAGAGATCAGACTTGTTGTTACTAGGGGCAAGGGGTAGGGGTAGGGGAATTGGATGAAGTTACTCAAAAGGCACAAACTTCAACAAAATTCATTATTCTTATGAATAATAAGTACTGGAGATACAGTGTGCTACTTTGTGACTTTGGTTTACACTGCTGGTGGTATACTTGAAGTTTGCCAAGAGGGTAGATCCTTCAAGTTCTTATCACAAGGGTAAAATTGCTTTTTTTATGTCTATATGAGATGAGGATATTAACTAAACTTATTGTTTGAATCATAATGCATTATATATAAATCAGGTCATTATGCTATACATCTTGAACTTACACAGTGCTGTACGTCAATTATATCTCAATAAAAGTGGAAGAAAAAAACACTGGTTTGTACAAAAACACCTTAGTATCTAAACAATGTAGCCAGCTCCCACTTTAAAAATTATATCAGTAGGCACAATGAGACACTTCTAAAGATCAAACACACATACTTATGAAAAATAGCTGGAGTGTGAGCGAGTGGGTGAGTGTGAGATGCTGTGTGGGGCTGACAGTGGTAAGTTAACGGGAGCATCACAAATATACTGACAGTAATTGACTTTGGGTTGTGTTAATGATATGCCAGTTTGCTATAAATTTTTAGAGATTAAGGGGGTAAATAATTAATTGGTTTAACTATTCAGTTAATAATGCATTTTGAATACATATTAAAGTAAGGCCCACATAAGCTGCCTGATATCCAGAAAGATCTCTTTGGCTCCCAAGAAGAGCCAAAACTCTCAGAGAGAAGGAGAAAAAAAATCTAATAACTTTCTTCATGATCCTGTTGGGTTACCAGCAAAATGGTATTAGACGGACTGTTAGCTGTGTGATGATAGGCAAGGTGCATCAACTCTCCCACAATTATTTTTCTTAAATGTAAAACAACAACAATAGTACACTATTTGGTTTCACAATCTTGCATTTAATGCACCGTCAAGTATCATTTAGGCTCCCAGTGACAGGGAACTTATTACATTGACAACGGGGCCATTTCCTTCCCATGTAGTGCTATTAACAACTTCTTTCTTATGTTAATCTGAAATCATAGGTCATTAAGGACAAGCGTCTCCTTCTGTCTATGCCAGTCCTTCAAGGATGCAGTGTATCTCCTTAGGTTCTGCCCACAGACTACCTAAAATTTTCCATTTCGTTCATTTTGCCCTGGTACACATGATGAAACCATTTAAGAACATTTAAAAATATATATAACAACCGTACTGGATACCACTTATGCTCTCGACCACTGCCAATTTGTTTTATATAAAATAAGCAGAAAGGAGGAGGATAAATGAAACAGAATAAAAGGGAGTATGTCCAGTCAGAATGGCCATCATTAAAAAATCTACAAATAACAAATGCTGGAGAGGGTTTGGAGAAAAGGGAACCCTCCTACACTGCTGGTGGGAATGTAAATTGGTGCAGCCACTATGGAGAACAGTATGGATGTTCCTACAAAACTAAAAATAGAGTTGCCATATGATCCTGCAATCCCATTCCTGGGTATATATCCGGACAAAACTATAATTCAAAAAGATACACGCACCTCTATGTTCATAGCATCACTATTTACAATAGCCAAGACATGGAAACAACCTAAATGTCCACTGACAGATGAATGGATAAAGAAGATGTGGTACACATATACAATGGAATAGTACTCATTCATAGAAAGTGAAATAATGCCATTTGAGTGGACATAGAGATTATCATACTAAGTGAAGTCAGAAAGAGAAAGACAAATACCATATGATATCACTTATACATGGAATCTAAAATATGACACAAATAAACCTATCCACAAAACAGAATCATGGACACAGAGAATAGACCTGTGGTTGCCCAGGGAGCAGGGGCGGGGGGGCGTGAGAATTTGGGATTAGCAGATGCAAATTTTTATATATGGAATGGATAAAGAACAGAGTCCTACTGTATAGCACAGGGAACTATATTCAATATCCTGTGATAAACCATAATGGAAAAGAATATGAAAAAGAATGTATATACATGTATAACTGAATCACTTTGCTATACAGTAGAAATTAACAGAACATTGTAAATCAACTATACTTCAATAAATTTTTTTCTTTCTTTTTTTTTTTTTTTTGCGGTACGCGGGCCTCTCACTGTTGTGGCCTCTCCCGTTGCGGAGCACAGGCTCCGGATGCGCAGGCTCAGCAGCCATGGCTCAAGGGCCCAGCCACTCCACGGCATGTGGGATCTTCCCGGACCGGGGCACGAACCCATGTCGCCTGCATCGGCAGGCAGACTCTCAACCGCTGCACCACCAGGGAAGCCCCAATAAAATTTTTTAAAAAGCTGTGTGTGTGTGTGTGTGTGTGTGTGTGTGTGTGTGTGTGTGTATGCACACTCATCTTTATTTCTGTAGCTGGTCATCAGGCCATGGTTGCTGTTGACAACTTTCCCCTTATCGGTTATCTACACTAATCATCATTCTTTAGCACCAATCTTCATTCCTGTATGGTCTAAATCCTTAGTTGTTTCGCCTTTTTTGGTTGCTGCAGTTTTCTATTAGCTTCTAGTATTGCACACGGGGATACTAAAACTTGCCCAAGAGAATCCTCAAGGTTCTAGACATAGTGCTTTCTGACCCATTATGTAGCAGCAACTCACATTTCCTCTTGACGATCAGGAACTAACATGTAGTTAGGACAGTACAGTAACTTTTCCCTCTGTTGGTTTAGTGGTGGAACAAGCCTGAAATGGGCAGATGGCCATCGAGGCTGCTGATTCAGTGGAACGCTGTGTCCCCTCACAAAAATATTTCTCCACTGGGGACTAAAACTTTCAAATCAGAAGAGTTCAAAGGGTACAGGGAGCAAATATTCTGTGAATGGGTATAATAATGAGAGGAGTTGTTCCCACTTTTGATTCTCAGACACATATATTCTGGCTGTGGGAGAAACAATTGTATAGCAGTTGCTTATTGAAGGCATATACCACATATTTTAAGATATAACCCCAAGCTTTCAGGGTGTTGTTTCCTATTAGGCAACTATAACTGACTCTTCAGTACACCATTCCACCATTCTAGAATACTGGATGCTTTGGGGAGAAAGGGACACATAAGACCACTGAATTCCATGAGTGTAAGCTCTTTTGCTATAAAATGAGTTCTGTGTTCATAAGCAATGTTGTGTACTCTTCCATGACAGCAAATAAAATGTTCTGTTAGTCCATGGATGGTGCTTCTGACAGTACATTGTGGGCAAGAAAGACAAATCTATATCCAGAAACTGTATCTACTGCAGAGAAGACAAACCACTATCCATTCCATGATGAAAGGATCTTCAATGTAATCAACCTGACATGAGAGGGTTTCCCCAAAGAAATGATGTAATTATGGCCATACGAATCGTAATATGATCATATATCTTAGCCCGATGAATCCTTTGGTGTGAATTAAATCTTAATAAATAATCATATATAAAGAAAGTCCTTTATGCCCAAAGATATCAACCACAGAATTACATGCATTAGCGAAACCCAGAGAACAACCTCAGCGTACACAGTGGGGAGCAGGGGGTTAAGTGATGGTGCATAAGCTCAATGAATTACCACACGGCATTCAGTAACAGCATATAATAATAAGGTAAAGTAAAAATAATCAGGGTATAGTATTTGTGTAGAAAAGATAATACTATTAACTTAAGGAGAAACCTATATGTAAGAAAGAAAAGCCTGGAACAAATCCCGTGTCCAATCAATCACCACGCACATTCAGTTGCTCTTCCTAAATATCTCCTGAGCCTGTGAACTTCTCTCCTTGTCTGTAACTACCATCTTCCTCCTAGCCATTGCTGACTATCATCAGGATGGCATCAGTGGCCTCCTGACAGCCTCTCCCCATGCACCCTTACCACATTCAGATGCATTCTCTACAGTGCAGTCAGAGCAATTTTTAAGATGTGAATATGATTATAGAATATTCCTTGTTTAAAAATCTTCAATGGCTTTTCATTTAAGAACAAGTTCTAAAATCTTTCATGTGCCTTAAAAGGCTATATGTGATCTGACCACAACAAACTTCTCCACCTCATCTTTTCTTGCCTTATCTACCCAGCCACGCTGGGACTCACAGTCAGTCCTGATATCGTCCAGATCCTTCTGTTAACAGGTACTAAGCACTTAACCTTGGATGTTAGCAGCAGTGAGCTTTAGGTAATAGGCTATGCATATTTTATGTTTTACCCCCTACTATTCTGTTTTCTTAAATATTCTTCATGGAATAAGAACCTCTGTTAACTAAAATATAATTGATACTAAAAGAATGAATGCCTTCTTAGAGATATTTTTCATGTTCCCACTAGACTAGGAAGATTTACAAAAGGCAAGTTACTTCCAGGGTTGGCTAATCAGACCAGGAATTTCAAGCAGAATATCTACCACTGCACAGAAAGAAAAAGAGGGACTAAGTATCTGTGTCACCCATGTATAATTATGCAATAATTATAAAGTAAGTTGAGAAAACGTTACCATAAGGCTGACAGGACTCAGAATAAATCTTCATAAAAGAGCATTAAGCAGTTGCCATGACAAGACTGAAGGAGTGAACAAGTGCCCTCACCTTTCCAAGGTTTACGGGGGGAGTGCTCACTTCCTGCTCCCCAAGCCTCACCCCATGGCCTCCTGTCTCCCACTCCCCAGGTGATCTCAACATGAACCCCTGCTGGTGGACTCACAGGGTTCCACTGCGGAAACAAAATCCTGCATGTCTCACAGTTCTGCTGTTGCCAACAGAATTTTTAATCTATAAAGGAAAATTTTTTTCTTCTTCTCCTGTTTCTTTTTATAATTCAGCAGAAAAAGCAGTTCTCAGATTCTATCCCATCTATATCATTTAAATCTATTCACAATTATTTAAAAGTGCTAGAAGTGGCCATTTACTTTCACACATGTCCCTGCATGGAGTGATGTGTTTGGTGGTACCCCCTTTCTCCCTCCCAACTCCAATCACAGCTCTCCTGGTCCAGGTTCTATCATAGAGGATGCTTTCCCAAACAGCTTATGTCCAGGATACAGCCTTGCACCATGGTATCCAACATATCACTGGATTCCTTTGCTGGGTCTGACACAGCAGTGCATGGTTTACTGCTCAACTGATTTCAAGGTGGTGGCCATGGTCTCAGCAAGTAAAGGGGACTCAGCTTCTGTAACCGCATGACTACTTCCCAGGTGCCAGCAGCAGATTTAGATGGCAGCTTCATTATTACTTCCCCAGGGACATATTCCTGGATTCTCCTTGATCAGTTCAAATTGCTCTATTATAGGCCTTCATAACCACATGCTCTCATTTTACATTTACTTGGTTATTTCCTTGTGTCTCTTTTAGTAGACTGTAGGTTTCACAAAGATGGAAATTATAACCTTTTTTTTAATCCTTTCACTCCCTTTATGTTTTTAATTTTACCATTTTATCTCCAATGTCTAACCCAGTACAAGGCACATGTAGGGGTTCAACAAACACTTGTCAAATAAATGAATAAAGACTACTCAAGACATTCCAATGTAGATATCAGTGAAGCTTGCATTGAACTAATCATTCCAGAAAAAAAACAAAAAATATGGATACAACATAAGAAAAGGAAAAAAAAAAATAGAGGAATCAAAGTGTCCCAAAGTAGACATAAGCCAGTAAAGATTTGATCCTTGAAAAAAAAGAGACCCTAGGATTTCTTTCCAGAGATCCTGGGACATTGAGGAGGAAAATTCTGAGAACAAAATCACAGAAGAGAAGCCCCAAAAACCCACATATGAATCCCTCTCTAATCTTAGCCTAAATACTTAACTATATGAATGCTGGAATGAGGCTCTGTGGAGCCCAGAGGCAATATTAACTTCTGAAGGATAAGAGAGCTAGGCAGAGATTTAATCTACTGCCCACCAAAGAGGTATAAGAGCATGGAGTTAGAATACCTCTACATGAGAGGGGCTTGGTAAATATCTTTTGCTTTGCATAGAAGTTGAAGAGAGGCTGTAACTTAGAAGTAAAGACTCTGAGAACGAAGAGACTTTAGGACTAAGGGCAAAGCCAACATAGCACCACCCTGACAAAGTCTAAAACTGAGCTGCTGCAGGATCAAGGTGATCTGTGAATAACTACTCAACTGCTAGAACAGAAAAGCAACATTGCTCCAAATGAGCTAACACAATTCAGAGTCTGTACAACCTAATAATGATGCCCAACATACAATTTTAAAAAATTACTAGATGTGTGAAAAAACAGGACAATGTAACTCTTAGTCATGGAGAAAACAGTCAATAAAAGTAGATCTGAAATGTTCAGAAGCTGGAATTAGCAGGCAATCACTTTAAAATAACCAAGGCATTCAGGGAAATGGCAATGTAAGAAATCCCAGCTTCCCTGTCCTCCCACAAAATTCAATGACAAGACAGCTACCCACAAACAAACACAGCTCCAGGAGACCTTTAGATTCCACTTAGGACATTGTAGGAACACCATGGGACAAAATATCTGAGGATAAATGCACAAAAAGAAAAAGAAGGCAGCTTCATTTTGCCTGCCTCATCTCATGACCCAAGCTGGCATTGTTCAGCTCCAAGAAAGAACTTCCCAGCTAGTAAAAGTTCCTCTCACCAGGAAAGGAAGAGAGGGGTAAGTGACTAGCTTCTTTAGCCTTTTCCAGCACAGTGTGAAGGTCTAGCTCAGTTTTATCCTGCCTAGATAAGCAAAGAGAGCTGGATAGGGAAAAAGAAAGAAGAGCAGAGGCTATTATTAGCAAACACACAGTGGGAGTGATTGTGGTTCAGGGAGACCTTCCCTGCAGACAAATTTGGCAGCTCCCACCATAGACCAGGCCATGGGCTGGCTGTGCACATCTTGCCAGCTGCCCTACAGGTATTTATGTTCACTAACATCAATTATGCCTCAGTCCTTCCCTGCTCCCTTCATACCCCCACAACCTGCTAGGGCTTGCACCCACACTGGTAGCCATCCAAGGTCTTTGTGGCAGTGCAAATGTAAAGCATCAGCCACTTGGGTCCTCCCTCTCCACCAGAGCCCAGAAGCTATGCTCACAGCCAGCCCAGACTTTTGCAGCTGTGTGATTGATGGTTTTTGAAAAAGATAAACAAAATTGACAAACTTTTAGCTAGACTAACTTAGGAAAAAAAGAGAGAGGACTGAAAAAATAAAATGAGAAAGGAGACATTACAACTGTTACTACAGAAATACAAAAGATCATGAGAGACTACTATGAACAATTATATGCCAATAAACTAGACAACCTAGAATAGATACATTCCTAGAAACATACAACCTACCAAGAATGAATCATGAAGTAATAGGAAATCTGAACAGGCAAATATTAAGGAAGAAGATAGTATCAGCAATCAAAAACCTCCCCAAACAGAAAAGCCCAGGATCAGATTGATTCACTGGTAAATTCTATAAAACATTTAAAGAAAAATTAATGTCATCCACTAACCCCTACAAAAATTCAAGAGGAGAGTACACTCCTAAACTCACTTTTTGAAGCTAGCCTCACCCTGATACCAAAGCCAGATAAGGATACAAGAAAAGAAAACTACAGACAAGTATTCCTGATGAATATTGATGCAAAAATGTCTCAACAGAATATTAGCAAACTGAATTCAACAGCACGTTAAAAAGCATTATTCACTATGATCAAGTGGGATTTATCTCTAGGATGCAAGGATGGTTCAATTTATGCAAATCAGTAAATATGATACAGCACATTAATAGAATGAAAGACAAAAAGCATGATCATCTCGATAGATGCAGAAAAAGCATTTGACAAGGTACAACATCCTTTCATGATAAAAATGCTCAACATATTGGGTATAGAAGGAACATACCTCAACACAATAAAGGCCATATATGACAACCCAAAGCCAACATCATTCTCAATGGTGAAAGTTTGAAAAATTTTTTCTAAGAGCAGGAACAAGACAAGGGTGCCCACTTTCACCATTCCTATTCAACATAGTACTGGAAATCCTAGCCAGAGCAATTAGGCAAGGAAAAGAAATAAAAGGCATCAGAATAGGAAAGGAAGAGGTAGAATTGTCTTTGTTTGCAGATGATATTACATATACATATATATATATATATACATATATTTTTGACCAAAAAACATAACTAATCAATGAATTCAGTAAGAATGCAGGATACAAAATCAACATACAGAAAACTTTCAGTTTTGTATGCTAACGGCAAAACATATGAAAAAGAACAAAAACAATCTTGTTCACAATAGCATTAAAAGCAATAAAATACTTTGAAATAAACTTAACCAAGGAGGTGAAAGATCTGTTCACTAAAAACTACAAGACTTTGATAAAAGAAATTGAAGACAAACAAATGGAAAGATACCCCATGTTCATGGATTGGAAGGATATTGTTAAAAATGTCCATATTACCCAAAGTCATTTTATAGATTCAGTGTAATTCCTATCAAAATTCCAATGGCATTTGTCACAGAAATAGAAAAAAATCCATGCTGACATTCTTATGGAGAAACAAAGGACCTCAAATAGCCAAAGCAATCTTGAGAAAGAACAAAGCTAGAAGCATCACATTTCCTTATTTCAAGCTATACTATAAAGATACAGTATTCAAAAGAGTATGGTACTGACATAAAAATAGAAAAATAGACCCATGAAACAGAATTTAGAGCCTAGAAATAAACTCCCACATATATGGGCAACTAATATTTGACAAGGGTGCCAAGAATACTCAATGAGGAAAGGATAATATCTTCAATAAATGGTGACTGGAAAAGTGTGTAACATGCAGAATAATGAAACCAGACCTCTATCTTACACACTGACAAAACTGAAATTGAAATGAATTAAAGACTTAAATTTAAGATCTGAATCCATAAAACAATTATAAATAAAATAGGAAAAAAGCTCCTTGACATTGGTCTCAGCAGTGATTTTCTGGATGTAATAACAAAAGCACAAGCAACAAAAGCAAAAATAAATAAGTGGGACTACATCAAACTAAAAAGCTTCTGCACAGCAAGAGAAAAACAAAATGTAAAGGGAACCTAAGGAATGAGAGAAAATATTTGCAAATCATATATCTGATAAGAGGTTAATATCAAAAATATATAAATATCTCAATACAACTCAATAGCAAAAAAAAAACCTAATAGATGATTAAAAAATGGAAGGAACTTAACAGACAGTCTTCAAAAGAAGTCATACATATGGCCCACAGGAACATGAAATGGTGCTGAACATCATAAATTATCAGGGAAATGCAAATCAAAACCACAATGAGATATCACCTCACACCAGTTAGAATGGCTATCATCAAAAAGACAAGAGGGAGACTTCCCTGGTGGTGCAGTGGTTAATGCAGGGGACACAGGTTTGAGCCCTGGTCTGGGAAGATCCCACATGCCACAGAGCAACTAAGCCCGTGTGCCACAACTACTGAGCCTGTGCTCTAGAGCCCACGAGCCACAACTCCTGAAGCCTGCGGGCCTAGAGCCCGTGCTCCACAAGAGATGCCACCTCAGTGAGAAGCCCGCACACCGGAATGAAGAGAAGTCCCCCTCTCCAGAACTAGAGAAAGCCCGTGCGCAGCAACAAAGACCCAACAGAGCCAAAAAAAAAAAAAAAAAAAGAATCCGCCTGCCAATTCAGGGGACATGGATTTGAGCCCTGGTCCGGGAAGATCCCACAAGCCACGGAGCAACTAAGCCCGTGCGCCACAACTACTGAGCCTGCGCTCTAGAGCCCATGAGCCACAACTACTGAAACCCGTGCACCTAGAGCCCGTGCTCTGCAACAAGAGAAGCCACCAAAATGAGAAGCCCGCATACCACAACAAAGAGTAGCCCCCACTCACTGCAACTAGAGAAAGCCCATGCTCAGCAACAAAGACCTAACACAGCAATAAATAAATAAACAAACAAACAAACAGGTAAGAGGTAACTGTTGGTGCCGGTGTGGGGAAAAGGGAACTCCTGTGCACTGTTGGTAGGAATGCAATTGGTACAGCCAGTGTGGAAAACAGCATGGAAGTTCCTCAAAAAAAAAAAAAAAAAAAAAAAAATTAACATTACTACCATATAATCCAGCTATCCCATTTCTGAGTATATGCCCAAAGAAATTAAATCAGCATCTTCTAGAGATATCTGCACTTCCATTTTCACTGCAGCATTACTCACAATAGCCAAGACATGGAAACAACCTGTGTTCACAACTGATGGATGGATAAAAAATTATGTGATTATTTAAACATATACAGAGAGGAATATTATTCAGCCACAAGAAAGAAATAAATCTTGGAGTTTGCAACCACTTGGGTGATCTTGAGAGCATTCTCCTAAGTGGATAAGTCAGAGAGAGAAAGACAAAAATACTGAATGATATCACTTATATGTGGTATCTAAAAAAGACAAACTCAGAGAAACAGAGAGTAGAGTGGTGGTTCTCAGATGTTGGGCATTGGGTATAATGGGCAGATACTGCTCAAAGGATACAAACTTCAAGTTCTAAGATTAACAAGTTTGGGGATCTAATGTAGAGCATGGTGAGTATAGCTAATAATACTGTATCATATACTTGAATTTTGCCAAGAAAGTAGATCTTAAATTTTCGCAGTATAAAAAAGAAACAGTAACTATGTGACCGATAGAGGTGGGTAGCTAATACTATGGTGGTAATCATTTTACAATTAGTAAATGTATCAAATCAAGGTATTATACACCTTAAACTGACATAAGGTTACCTTGTCAATTATATCTCAATAAAACTGGGGGGGGGGAAGCATTTGCACTTCATTAAAAAATAACCAATATGAAAATGTTAAAAAAAAGAAAATGTTAGAGATAATGATAATAAAGAAATGGATAATTTCAGAAGAGATATAAAAACTTAAAAAAGAAAGGAATCAAATAGAGATCTTAAATAGACAAATACAATAGCTAAAATTTAAAAGAAGAATCATTGGATGGGATCAACAGAAGATTGGATCCAACAAAAGAAAGTATTTATAAATTTAAAGATACATTAATAGTAATTATCCAGACTAAGAACAGAGGAAAGAAAAAGAAAAATTGGAAAAAAACCCCAAAAAACAAACCAAAAAAACAACCTGTAACTGTGTCCAAGAAGAGAGGAAAGTGAGAATTAGGGGGAAAAAAGTGTATATTGGAAGAAATGTTGTCCAAACTTTTTCAAAGTTTGAGCAAAATCATCAACCCACAGATCCAATAAAGCCAGAAAACCTCAGGCAGAACAAATACAAAGGAAATCACGCCTGGGCCCATTACAGTTAAACTGCTGTCAAACATGGTAAGCAAAAAACCTTACAAGCTTGGGGGAATGGAAGGTGGGGAGACGTATACAGGAGAACCCAGAGAAGAATGACAGCAGATTTATTATTTAAAAAGACAGACAGAAAAAGCATGGAGACCAGAAGATAAAGGAATGACATCTTAAAGTGTCAGGGGGTGATGTGTAGCAAGGGACTATTACATAGATTGCTCTACGAAGTGTGAAAATATCTTTTTAAAAATGAAGGAATGGACTTCCGGGTAAGATGGCGGAAGAGTAAGACGCGGAGATCACCTTCCTCCTCACGGATACACCAGAAATACAGCTACACGTGGAACAACTCCTACAGAACACCTACTGAACGCTGGCAGAAGACCCCAGACCTCCCAAAAGGCAAGAAACTCCCCACATACCTGGGTAGGGCAAAGCGGAGAGATTCCCGCACAGAGGATCGGTGCCGAGCGGCACTCACCAGCCCGAGAGGCTTGTCTGCTCGCCCGCCGGGGCGGGCGGCGCTGGAAGCTGAGGCTCGGGCTTCGGTCAGAGCGCAGGGAGAGGACTGGGGCTGGCGGCGAGAACTCAGCCTGAAGGGGGCTAATGTGCCACAGCTAGCCGGGAGGGAGTCCGGGAAAACTCTGGAGCTGCCGAAGAGGCAAGAGACTTGTTCTTCCCTCTTGGTTTCCTGCTGCGCGAGGAGAGGGGATTAAGAGCGCTGCTTAAAGGGGCTCCACAGACGGGCGCGAGTCGCGACTGAAAGCGCGGAGCCCAGTGACGGGCGTGGGACGCTGGGGCTGCTGCTGCCGCCGCCAAGAAGCCCGTGTGCGAGCGCAGGTCACTGTCCACACCGCCCTTCCGGGAGCCTGAGCAGCCCGCCACTGCCGGGGTCCCGAGATCCAGGGGCGGCTTCCCTGGGAGAACGCACGGCGCGCCTCAGGCTGGTGCAACGTCACGCCGACCTCTGCCGCTGCAGGCTCGCCCCGCACTCCGTGCCCCTCCCTCCCGCCCGGCCTGAGTGAGCCAGAGTTCCCGAAGAGGCTGCTCCTTTAACCCTTTCCTGTCTGAGCGAAGAACAGACGCCCTCCGGCGACCTACACGCAGAGGCGGGGCCAAATCCAAAGCTGAGACCCGGGAGCTGTGAGAACAAAGAAGAGAAAGGGAAACCTCTCCCAGCAGCCTCAGAAGCAGCGGATTAAAGCTCCACAATCAACTTGATGTACCCTGCATCTGTGGAATACATGAATAGACAACAAATCATCCCAAATTGAGGAGCCAGGAGTCAGTACTGTGCCTCTGAGGTGAGAGAGCCAACTTCAGGACACTGGTCCACAAGAGACCTCCCAGCTCCACATAATATCAAACGGCGAAAATCTTCCAGAGATCTCCATCTCAACACCAGCACCCAGCTTCACTCAACGACCAGCAAGCTACAGTGCTGGACACCCTATGCCAAACAACTAGCAAGACAGGAACACAACGCCACCCATTAGCAGAGAGGTGGCCTAAAATCATAAAAAGTCTGCAGACACCCCAAAACACACCACCAGACGTGGACCTGCCCACCAGAAAGACAAGATCCAGCCTCATCCACCAGAACACAGGCACTAGTCCCCTCGACCAGGAAGCCTACACAACCCACTAAACCAACCTTAGCCACTGGGGACAGACACCAAAAACAACAGGAACTACGAACCTGCAGCCGGCAAAAAGGAGACCCCAAACACAGTAACATAAGCAAAATGAGAAGACAGAAAAACACACAGCAGGAGAAGGAGCAAGATAAAAACCCACCAGACCTAACAAATGAAGAGGTAATAGGCAGTCTATCTGAAAAAGAATTCAGAATAATGATAGTAAAGATGATCCAAAATCTTGGAAATAGAATAGACAAAATGCAAGAAACAGTTAACAAGGACCTAGTAGAACTAAAGATGAATCAAGCATCGATTAAAAACACAATAAATGAAATGAAAAATACTCTAGATGGGATCAATAGCAGAATAACTGAGGCAGAAGAACGGATAAGTGAGGTGGAAGATAAAATAGTGGAAATAACTAATGCAGAGCAAAATAAAGAAAAAAGAATGAAAAGAACAGAGGACAATATCAGAGACCTCTGGGACAACATTAAACGCACCAACATTCGAATTATAGGGGTTCCAGAAGAAGAAGAGAAAAAGAAAGGGACTGAGAAAATATTTGAAGAGATTATAGTTGAAAACTTCCCTAATATGGGAAAGGAAATAGTTAATCAAGTCCAAGAAGCACAGAGAGTCCCATACAGAATAAATCCAAGGAGAAATACACCAAGACACATATTAATCAAACTGTCAAAAATTAAACACAAAGAAATCATATTAAAAGCAGCAAGGCAAAAACAACAAATAACACACAAGGGAATCCCCATCAGGATAACAGCTGATCTCTCAGCAGAAACTCTACAAGCCAGAAGGGAGTGGCAGGACATAATTAAAGTGATGAAGGAGAGAAACCTGCAACCAAGATTACTCTACCCAGCAAGGATCTCATTCAGATTTGATGGAGAAATTAAAACGTTTACAGACAAGCAAAAGCTGAGAGAGTTCAGCACCACCAAACCAGCTTTACAACAAATGCTAAAGGAACTTCTCTAGGCAAGAAACACAACAGAAGGAAAAGACCTACAATAACGAACCCAAAACAATTAAGAAAATGGGAATAGGAACATACATATCGATAATTACCTTAAATGTAAATGGACTAAACGCTCCCACCAAAAGACACAGATTGGCTGAATGGATACAAAAACAAGACCCATATATATGCTGTCTACAAGAGACCCACTTCAGACCTAGAGACACATACAGACTGAAAGTAAGGGGATGGAAAAAGATATTCCATGCAAATGGAAACCAAAAGAAAGCTGGAGTAGCAATTCTCATATCAGACAAAATAGACTTTAAAATAAAGACTACTAGAAGAGACAAAGAAGGACACTACATAATGATCAAGGGATCGATCCAAGAAGAAGATATAACAATTGTAAATATTTATGCACCCAACATAGGAGCACCTCAATACATAAGGCAAACACTAACAGCCATAAAAGGAGAAATCGACAGTAACACAATCATAGTAGGGGACTTTAACACCCCACTTTCACCAATGGACAGATCATCCAAAATGAAAATAAATAAGGAAACACAAGCTTTAAATGATACATTAAACAAGATGGACTTAATTGATATTTATAGGACATTCCATCCAAAAACAACAGAATACACATTTTTCTCAAGTGCTCATGGAACATTCTCCAGGATAGATCATATCTTGGGTCACAAATCAAGCCTTGGTAAATTTAAGAAAATTGAAATTGTATCAAGTATCTTTTCCGACCACAATGCTATGAGACTAGATATCAATTACAGGAAAAGAGCTATAAAAAATACAAACACATGGAGGCTAAACAATACATTACTTAATAACGAAGTGATCACTGAAGAAATCAAAGAGGAAATAAAAAAATACCTAGAAACAAATGACAATGGAGACACGACGACCCAAAACCTATGGGATGCAGCAAAAGCAGTTCTAAGAGGGAAGTTTATAGCAATACAATCCCACCTTAAGAAACAGGAAATATCTCGACTAAACAACCTAACCTTGCACCTAAAGCAATTAGAGAAAGAAGAACAAAAACATCCCAAAGTTAGCAGAAGGAAAGAAATCATAAAAATCAGATCAGAAATAAATGAAAAAGAAATGAAGGAAACAATAGCAAAGATCAATAAAACTAAAAGCTGGTTCTTTGAGAAGATAAACAAAATTGATAAACCATTAGCCAGACTCATCAAGAAAAAAAGGGAGAAGACTCAAATCAATAGAATTAGAAATGAAAAAGGAGAAGTAACAACTGACACTGCAGAAATACAAAAGATCGTGAGAGATTACTATAAGCAACTCTATGCCAATAAAATGGACAACCTGGAAGAAATGGACAAATTCTTAGAAATGCACAACCTGCCAAGACTGAATCAGGAAGAAATAGAACATATGAACAGACCAATCACAAGCACTGAAATTGAAACTGTGATAAAAAATCTTCCAACAAACAAAAGCCCAGGACCAGATGGCTTCACAGGCGAATTCTATCAAGCATTTAGAGAAGAGCTAACGCCTATCCTTCTCAAACTCTTCCAAAATATAGCAGAGGGAGGAACACTCCCAAACTCATTCTACGAGGCCACCATCACCTTGATACCAAAACCAGACAAGGATGTCACAAAGAAAGAAAACTACAGGCCAATATCACTGATGAACATAGATGCAAAAATCCTCAACAAAATACTAGCAAACAGAATCCAACAGCACATTAAAAGGATCATACACCATGATCAAGTGGGGTTTATCCCAGGAATGCAAGGATTCTTCAATATACGCAAATCAATCAACGTGATACACCATATTAACAAATTGAAGGAGAAAAACCATATGATCATCTCAATAGATGCAGAGAAAGCTTTCGACAAAATTCAACACCCATTCATGATAAAAACCCTGCAGAAAGTAGGCATAGAGGGAACTTTCCTCAACATAATAAAGGCCATATATGACAAACCCACAGCCAGCATCGTCCTCAATGGTGAAAAACTGAAACCATTTCCACTAAGATCAGGAACAAGACAAGGTTGCCCACTCTCACCACTCTTATTCAACATAGTTTTGGAAGTTTTAGCCACAGCAATCAGAGAAGAAAAGCAAATAAAAGGAATCCAAATTGGAAAAGAAGAAGTAAAGCTGTCACTGTTTGCAGATGACATGATACTATACATAGAGAATCCTAAAGATGCTACCAGAAAACTACTAGAGCTAATCAATGAATTTGGTAAAGTTGCAGGATACAAAATTAATGCACAGAAATCTCTGGCATTCCTATATACTAATGATGAAAAATCTGAAAGTGAAATCAAGGAAACACTCCCATTTACCATTGCAACAAAAAGAATAAAATATCTAGGAATAAACCTACCTAAGGAGACAAAAGACCTGTATGCAGAAAATTATAAGACACTGATGAAAGAAATTAAAGATGATACAAATAGATGGAGAGATGTACCATGTTCTTGGATTGGAAGAATCAACATTGTGAAAATGACTCTACTACCCAAAGCAATCTACAGATTCAATGCAATCCCTATCAAAATACCACTGGCATTTTTCACAGAACTAGAACAAAAAATTTCACAATTTGTATGGAAACACAAAAGACCCCGAATAGCCAAAGCAATCTTGAGAACGAAAAATGGAGCTGGAGGAATCAGGCTCCCTGACTTCAGACTATACTACAAAGCTGCAGTAATCAAGACAGTATGGTACTGGCACAGAAACAGAAAGATAGATCAATGGAACAGGATAGAAAGCCCAGAGATAAACCCACGGACATATGGTCACCTTATCTTTGATAAAGGAGGCAGGAATGTACAGTGGAGAAAGGACAGTCTCTTCAATAAGTGGTGTTGGGAAAACTGGACAGGGACATGTAAAAGTATGAGATTCGATCACTCCCTAACACCATACACAAAAATAAGCTCAAAATGGATTAAAGACCTAAATGTAAGGCCAGACACTATCAAACTCTTAGAGGACAACATAGGCAGAACACTCTATGACATAAATCACAGCAAGATCCTTTTTGACCCACCTCCTAGAGAAATGGAAATAAAGACAAAAATAAACACATGGGACCTAATGAAACTTCAAAGCTTTTGCACAGCAAAGGAAACCATAAACAAGACCAAAAGACAACCCTCAGAATGGGAGAAAATATTTGCAAATGAAGCAACTGACAAAGGATTAATCTCCAAAATTTATAAGCAGCTCATGCAGCTCAATAACAAAAAAACAAACAACCCAATCCAAAAATGGGCAGAAGACCTAAATAGACATTTCTCCACAGAAGATATACAGACTGCCAACAAACACATGAAAGGATGCTCAACATCTTTACTAATTAGAGAAATGCAAATCAAAACTACAATGAGATATCATCTCACACCAGTCAGAATGGCCATCATCAAAAAATCTAGAAACAATAAATGCTGGAGAGGGTGTGGAAAAAAGGGAACACTCTTGCACTGCTGGTGGGAATGTGAATTGGTACAGCCACTATGGAGAACGGTATGGAGGTTCCTTAAAAAACTACAAATAGAACTACCATATGACCCTGCAATCCCACTACTGGGCATATACCCTGAGAAAACCATAATTCAAAAAGAGACATGTACCAAAATGTTCATAGCAGCCCTATTTACAATAGCCCGGAGATGGAAACAACCTAAGTGTCCATCATCGGATGAATGGGTAAAGAAGATGTGGCACATACATACAATGGAATATTACTCAGCCATAAAAAGAAATGAAATTGAACTATTTGTAATGAGGTGGATGGACCTAGAGTCTGTCATACAGAGTGAAGTAAGTCAGAAAGAGAAAGACAAATACTGTATGCTGACACATATATATGGAATTTAAGAAAAAAAAAGGTCATGAAGAACATAGGGGTAAGACAGGAATAAAGACACAGACCTACTAGAGAATGGACTTGAGGATATGGGGAGGGGGAAGGGTAAGCTGTGACAAAGTGAAAGAGCGGCATGGACATATATACACTACCAAACGTAAGGTAGATAGCTAGTGGGAAGCAGCCGCATAGCACAGGGAGATCAGCTCGGTGCTTTGTGACCGCCTGGAGGGGTGGGATAGGGAGGGTGGGAGGGAGACGCAAAAGGGAGGGGATATGGGAACATATGTATACATATAACTGATTAAATTTGTGATAAAGCAAAAAAAAAAAAAAAATGAAGGAAAAAATAAAGACATTTTTTCAGGTAAATGAAAGCTGAGAAAATATACTGACTCACACTACAAGAAATGCTATAGGAAGTTATTCAGGTTGAATGTGAATAATATCAAATGAACCATAAATCAGAAGGAAGGAAGGAAGGAAGGAAGAGCACTACAAAGAGTAAATATGAAAAGCGATATTTTCTTTTCTCAAATTTTCTACTATGTAATGAACTCTTTAGAGCAAAATTAATAACAAAGTTCAGGCTGATAACAAAGTAGTGGTAAAATATGTGATGACAGCACTAAGGGTGGGAACATACTATTTTAGACTCTTACATTATATGTGAAATGATATAAAGTTAATTCAAATTAGGTTTAGATAAGCTAAGGATGCATATTGTTATCAGAATAACAATTTAAAAAACTAAATAAGAATGAAAATGCCAATAAAGGAGACAGGTTAAAACAATTTCAAAAGCTTGATTAGCCCAAAAGAAGATAGCAAAGGAGGAACAAAAGAACAAAAACTGAGAGTACAAATAAACAATAAATAGCATGCTGGCATAACTAATCCAAACTATATTGATATTTACATCAAATGCAAATAAACTACACATTCCAATTTAAAGGAAGAGGGCTTCCCAGGTGGCACAGTGGTTAAGAATCCACCTGCCAATGCAGGGGACACGGGTTCGAGCCCTGGTCCGGGAAGATCCCACATGCCGTGGAGCAACTAAGCCTGTGTACCACAACTACTGAGCCTGCACTCTAGAGCCCGCAAGCCACTACTACTGAAGCCTCTGCACCTAGAGCCCATGCTCCGCAACAAGAGAAGCCACCACAATGAGAAGCCCTCGCACTGCAATGAAGAGTAGCCCCCCCTCGCTCCAACTAGAGAAAGCCCAGGCACAGCAACGAAGACCCAAAGCAGCCAAAAATAAATACATAAATAAATTTATTTAAAAAAAAAATAAAGGAAGAGATTGTCATACCAGACATAAAGGAAGAACCAAGTACATGTTGTTTTTAGGAGATATACTTTTAAGTATAAACACATGGATGAGTTGAAAGCGAAAATATAGAGCATATGGTGTATTCATAAAGATAGACCATATGCTGGCCCTTAAAAGAAGTCTCAATAATCATCCACTGGTTGGAATCATACAGAGTATATTCTTTGCCAAGAGTAGAATATCATTTGAAATCAATAACAGTAACATATCTGGAAAATTCTAAAATATTTGGAAATTAGTAGAAATCACAAGGTGGGGTTAAAAATATTTTGAAATAAGTTGTAATGAAAGCACAACATATCAAAATTTGTGGGCAGGAACTAAAGAAATACTTAGAAATGAATGTGTAAGTTTTAAGTGCTTATATGAGAATAGCAGATAGGCTTAAAAATCAGTGATCTAAGCTTCCACTGTATGAAGCAAATAGAAGTACAAATTAATCACAAAGTAAAAATCAGGAAATAATGAAGATGAGGTTAGAAATCATGACATAGAAAACAGACCAACCATGACCAACATTGAGCCATCAAGTCTACAAGGCCAAAGTTTGTTCTCTAAAAGGATTCCCAGACCAACTAAGGACAAAAGGAGAAAATATAAATGATTAATACTGGTATTATAGAGGAGAAGTAACTACTGTATTGGTGGTCCCCAGGCTACCCAGGCTTGCCAGGAGGACTTAAAGACTCAGCATATAGACGTACTCATGGCTAAGAATTTTTTTTTTTTAACAGCAAAAGAATACAAAACAGAATCAATAAAGGGAAAAGGTTCATGGAGTGAAGTTTAGAGGGAACCAGGTGTAAGCCTTCAAGAGTCTGCTCTCAGTGAAGTCACATAAGACATGCTTAGGTTCCCCAAAATGACTTATGACAACATATGTGAAATGTCTAATGAGATTATTAGAGACTCGGTGTCCATGGATGGGGGGGGGAGGCTGGTCATGTATGCAGCCTCTGTTCAGCATATAACAAAATTCCAGAAGGAAAGTACATATTTAGCACACACCATATTGTTCGTACAGTTTAGGTACAGTGTGCTCCTCTTATCAGATAAGGACAGTGAGGACCCTCCCCAAATCTAAGTTTCTAGATGCCACCCAAGGGCCAATCTTGAAATCATTTCTTTCAAATAATAGCAGTCGGACCTGCTGTGTTAACTCTTTTCTGCATGATTAGATACCCTACAAATATTACAGAATTGACAATTTCATGCTAATAGAATGATAGAGGAGAAATAACAACAGATCCCATAAATATTACAAAACTAGCAACTTTGTGTCAATTTATTTTTCAACTGAAATAAAATGGCAAATTTCTTGGTAGTGACAACATACCAAAGCAAATGCAAGAAAAATTTTGAACAGTAATATATCTTTTAAAGAAATCAAATTAGGAAAAGAATGTACTGACAAAAAAAATTCCAGACCCATATAGTCACTCATAAATTCTACAAAATATTTTAGGAAGAAATATCACTAATCTCACACAGACTCTTTAGGAAAACAGAGGATTAGGGGACACATCTGACTTGTTTCATAAGGTCAACATTACTCTGATATCAAAACTTGACAAACATATTAGTAAATAAAATTATTATAGTCCAATATCCCTCATGATTATAAATGCAAAAATCCTTAAAAGTATGCTAGAAAAATTAATCCAGAAATATATAAAAGGGGTAATGAATCACTGGGATTTATTCCAGGTATGCAAGATTGACTGATCTGGGCATGCTAAATCAATATAATTTACCACATTAGCAAAATAAAGAAGAAAAACTATATGATTGCCTTAATAGATGCAGAAAAAGCATTGAACAAAATTCAATTCCCATGAGGGTGGAAAAAGACCTCTCGGCAATCTAGCAATAGAAAGAAACTTTTTCAAGCTAATAAAGAACATCCATGATAAACCTATAGCTAACACTGTACTTTAGGTGAAATACTGGATGTGTTCTACCTAAGACTGGGGACAAGACAGGGATTTCTATTCGTAACACTTCTGTTCAACACTGTGCTCCATATTTTAGCCAGTGCACTAAAGCAAGGAAAATAGAAGGCATGCATTAAAAAGAAAGAATATCTTTATTCACAGATGACATAATTGTTTACATAGAAAATCCTAAGGCATCTAAAAAACTTACTAAAATTCATGTCAACTTAGCAAGGTCACAGAACACAAATCAACATATAGAAATCGTTCTATTTCTATAGACTAGACTGGTATCTATTCTCTAAAATGGTCCCCAGTGACCCTTGCCTCCCACTATTTTATTCCCTGTCTAGTCTCCACAGACATTGAATCATGGCTGCCTTAAGTGGCCAATAGAATAAAGGCAAAAGTAACAGTGTGTGATTTCTGAGGCTAGGTCACCAAAGGCATTGCACCTTTTGTCTTGGTCTTTTGGATCACTTACTGTAGAGGAAGCCAGCTACCCTAATGTGCAGATAGTCAAGCAACCCCATGGGGAGTCTCACATATGGAAAGTGATCAGCATCAAATCGGCAACCATATGAGTGAGCTTATTTGTGATGGGATCATCTAGTTCTGGTCAAGTCTTAAGATCACCACAGCCCTATTTTACTTTTTACTGTAAACTTAGGAGAGACCCTGAGTTGAAACTTCCCATCTAACTGACTCCAAATTTCTGACCAATAGAGACTATGAGGGCTAATAAATGATTACTGTTATTTTGAGCCTTGTTGAGTGGTTTACTATACAGCAGTTGATAAGTAATATACTGATTAGAAAATGAAATATAAAGTAATACCATCTACAACATTAACAAACATGAAGAAAATATTTGAGGATACACTTTTTAAAATAATGTAAGCCAGGACTTTATGCTGAAAACTACAAAACACAGTTGAAAAAAATTAAAAAGACCTAAATAAAAGATTCACCATGTTCATGGATTGGAAGATTCAATATTGTTAAGATGTCTTTTTCCCCCAAATTGTTCTTTAAACATTAATGTCTTTCTCAGACTCTTCAATAAGTGGTGCTGGGAAAACTGGACAGCTACATGTGAAAGAATGAAATTAGAAGACTCCCTAACACCATACACAAAAATAAACTCAAAATGGATTAAAGACCTAAATGTAAGGCCAGACACTATAAAACTCTTAGAGGAAAACATAGGCAGAACACTCTATGGCATAAATCACAACAAGATCCTTTTTGACCCACCTCCTAGAGAAATGGAAATAAAACCAAAAATAAACAAATGGGTCCTAATGAAACTTAAAAGCCTTTGCACAGCAAAGAAAACCATAAACAAGACGAAAGGACAACCCTCAGAATGGGGGAAAATATTTGCAAATGAAGCAACTGACAAAAGGATTAATCTCCAAAATATACAAGCAGCTCATGCAGCTCAATATCAAAGAAAAACAAAAACAAAAACAACCAAATCCAAAAATGGGCAGAAGACCTAAACAGACATTTCTCCAAAGAAGATACACAGATTGCCAAGAAACACATGAAAGAATGCTCAACATCACTAATTATTAGAGAAATGCAAATCAAAACTACAATGAGGTATCACCTCACACCAGTCAGAATGGCCATCATCAAAAAATCTACAAACAATAAATGATGGAGAGGGTGTGGAGAAAAGGGAACACTCTTGCACTGTTGGTGGGAATGTAAATTGATACAGCCACTATGGAGAGCAGTATGGAGGCTCCTTAAAAAACTACAAATAGAACTACCATACAACCCAGCAATCCCACTACTGGGCATATACCCTGAGAAAACCATAATTCAAAAAGAGTCACATGCCACAATGTTCATTGCAGCTCCATTTACAATAGCCAGGACATGGAAGCAACCTATGTGTCCATCAGCAGATGAATGGATAAAGTAGATGTGGCACATATACACAATGGAATATTACTCAGCCAGAAAAAGAAACAAAATTGAGTTATTTGTAGTGAGGTGGATGGACCTAGAGACTGTCATACAGAGTGAAGTAAATCAAAAAGAGAGAAACAAATACTGTATGCTAACACATATATATGGCATCTAAAAAAAAAAAAAGGTTCTGAAGAACCTAGGGGCAGGACAGGAATAAAGACGCGGATGTAGAGAATGGACTTGATGACATGGGGAGGGGGAAGGGTAAGCTGGGACTAAGTGACAAAGTGGCATGGACATCTATACACTACCAAATGTAAAATAGATAGCTAGTGGGAAGCAGATACATAGCACAGGGAGATCAGCTTGATGCTTTTTTTTTTTTTTTTTTTTTTTTTTTTTTTTTTTTTTGCATTACGTGGGCTTCTCACTGCTGTGGCCTCTCCCGTTGCGGAGCACAGGCTCCGGACGCGCAGGCCCAGCAGCCATGGCTCACGGGCCCAGCCGCTCCGCGGCATGTGGGATCTTCCCAGACCGGGGCACGAACCCGTGTCCCCTGCATCGGCAGGCGGACTCTCAACCACTGCGCCACCAGGGAAGCCCCAGCTTGATGCTTTTTATCTACCTAGAGGGATGGGATAGGGAGGGTGCGAGGGAGACGCAAGAGGGAGGAGATATGGGGATATATGTATATGTATAGCTGATTCACTTTGTTATACAGCAGAAACTAACACACCATTGTAAAACAATTACACTCCAATAAAGATGTTAAAAAAATTAATGTCTTTCTAATTAAAATTCTAGCAAGCCTATTTGTACTAATTGATAAGGGGAGTCTAAAATTTTTATGTAAATGCAAAGGCTCTACAATAGCCAAATTATCTTGATAAAGAAGATAGAGGACTTTTTAAGACTTAACAAAAAATTTCAATAATGAAGATTGTGTGGTTGTATTGTAAGGATAGACAAATCAATCGATTGGAACAAAATGGAGAGTCTATAAATAAACTCATATCTATAGATGTCAAGGCAACTCAATGGGGAGAGGTAAGTCTTCAAGAAATAGTATTGGAAGATGTTTCTAACAGTGCTTACAAAAAAACAAAAAAAGAAACAGTGTTGGATCAACAAGATGCTTGTATGGAAAAAAACAGGGAATTTCAATCCTTACCTCATACCTTTCACAGAAGTTAATATGAGATGGATCGTATACCTAAGCATAAAGCTAAAACTAGATAACTTCTAGAAGAAACATAAAAGAATATCTTCATGCCTTAAAGTAGATGAAAATTTCTTAGATAGGATTCAGTACTAATCACAAAAAGAAAAACATATTAAAATTTAGAAAAATTAAAATCTGCTCTTGAAAAAAAAATCAGACTGGGAAATATATTTGCATAGAAATTTTATCCAGAATATACAAAGAATTCATGCAGTTCAATAATAAAACAATAACCCAATAAGAAAATGGACAAATGACTTGCAAAATAAGATATGCACCTAGCCTATAAGCATATGAGAAGATGTACCACACAATTAGTCATTAGGGAAGTGCAAATCAAAACCACCATGATATCACTCTGACAGATATCATTCTGACAGACATCAGAATGGCTAAAATTAGAAAGACTGACAATACCAAGGGTTGGTAAGGATGCAGAATATCCTGGAACTTGATGGGAATGTAAAATGGTTCAACTATGTTGAGAAATAATTTGGAAGATGCCTATAAAAATAAAAATCCAGCTACCCTATGACTCAGAAATCTGTCTTATTTATCCAAGTGAAATGAATGCATATTTCCACAAACAACTGTGCAAGAATGTTCATAGCTTTACTTGTAATAGACAAAACTGTTATCAACCCCAATGTCCATCTACAGGTAAATGGATAAACTGTAATATATTCTTATAATGGAATACTATTCAGCAATAAAATAGAACCAATTTTTACTGCACACAACAGCAGAGACAAATCTTGAAAACATTCTTTTGGGTGAAAGAAGCCAGACATAAAATAATATTGTATGATTCCATTTATATGAAGCTCTAGGGCAAGCAAAACTCACCTGTGATGACAGAAATCAAGATGGTGTTTGCCCCTGCAAGGGAGGTGGGGTGAGTATTGGCTGAAAGGGCAGGGGGAACCATTTTAAGGGGCAGCGGGAACCATTTTGGGGTGATAGAAATATTCTGTATTTTAATTGGGATGGTGGCTACAGGAGTAATAGATTTGCAAAACTCAATCAGCTGCACCTTTTCAAAAATCTCTTGTATGTAAATAATTCAGTTAGAAAAACTAAAAACCAAAACAATGTTTATCCTTCTGGGATAAGACTGGTTAAGGGAGAAGCTGGGACAATCCTGGTTCTCCGGGCCAGGAGTCTCCATATGAAGTTCCATGCTTGTCCTTTTCTGCATACAGTCCCCTGAGAAGCCCTCACCTTGGGAAGGGGTGACCTTTGGCTTGGCCCCAGAGAACCCTCAGCCCTCTCTCCACCGTAGGGCTTCCAGCAGCCCACCCCACAGACTATTCAGTGCCTTTCTCCACTTCTGACTCTACCCCAGGCTCTTTGATAAAAGCCTCCCTGCTGGAACAATTTCCTTCCTTATGCCCCTGAGCTCTCGAAAATTTGAGGCTGATTTGTCTCAAGGGAACAATCTCCACTTAAAGTCACAGCCACCAAGAGGCTCCTCTAATCTCAAAAGCATTTGTAGAGCTGAAAGCCGTGTTTTCATTCCCGGGGTAACTTTCCCGCAATCATCAAGCCTACCTCATTGTACTTTAACAGTGAGTGCAGCCAAACAGGCCCCGCTTTCCTTAAATATTTCTGTACCTGTAGGTGATCCCGAACCTCGTAGCAGGATGGCTTGTTGTCCTGAGTTGTTGCTCTCCAACACAGGGACAGAAGCGACGTGCCCCTGCTTGCTGAATCCCTACCAGCCGCGCTGGGGCACAAGGATCTTACATCCCTACCACCAGCCCCTCAGGCGGACGGCCGCCTCCCTTCCCGGCTCACCCTGTGCGCAGCCTCTCCTCCTTCATAAACAATCATTAATGATGTCTTCTCCCTGGGCTGACACCTGCCTTATCAGGAACCTGCTCCACTCAGCAGCACCACCTGTGCAGAGCCCTCCCTGGGCCTCCAGCCTGCCTGAGGGCAAGCTGAACCCAGGAGAGGAATGACTCAGTCAGTTCAGAAAATCAGAATTGAGACTCAGAGACTTCTGAATGGTTGTGTCCCTGAGGGAGATGTGATGATCCATGGATGTTTTCAGAGTCACCTCTGAAATTTGATTTGACTTGAGGGCTTTGATAGCCTTTATTTAATGGCATAATACAACAAGCTTTCTGGATCTAGGCACACGTGGTTTGCATTTTGGGACACTCCTTCCTGCAGGCAGATGCACTCACGCACAGGCTAGGGGAGTTTGGAACTCAGATAACAAAGTCTTGAGAAGTCACCTGCATTCTTTTTGTCAGCTCTTTGCAGATCAGAAAGAAGGGCAGGGACTCTTCGCTGCCTGCATCTGAGGCAAGAGCTTGTAAGGACGGGAAATGCTACCTGGAGTTTGCACACGTTTGGGGTGGGGGGAGGGGCACTGAGCAGGGAGGGGGCTGGGACTTGAGAAACATCTTGTTATAATTAGAGAAACAGTCGAGCAGACTGTCCTCCAGACATTTTGCTACCAGGAAACCTGGAGACATTCTGGGAACCTGATTTCCTTGAACTTTTCCCAGGCTGGCAGCTCCAGGGGATCCAGCCTGTGGCCATGGGAAGGCATTATCCGTGTGTCTCAGGCATAAAGAACACACATTTCTAGTTCTGACCCCACCATTGGGTTCCAAATGCTGGGCTGATCAGGAGCCCTTATCTCCAGTGCTATTGATCACACGTGCCCAGATCTGTCTGCTACCTGCCCTCAACATGTGGCTTCAGTGATCTTGCCTTGTGGGTACAGGCCTGGCTCCTATAGGCTGACTGTGACCAAAAGGGGGACAGGATGGTAGTTGAGACTAGAACAGATTTTACATCTTTAGAAAATGAAGCAGAAAGGTATAGTGGCCAACCGCTGGGCAATATAGAGCAGAATAAAAAAATAAAGCCTAGGGTCAGGGGTGAGACAGTTGTGGATTTGAATCCCAGCTCTGCTTCCTGCCAGCTGTGTGGCATTGGGAAAAAATATTGACCTCCCTGAGACTATTGTTTCTTTCTCTGTGGACTGGCGAAAATATATCTTATCTGGTTGCTGTGCGAATCCAGGTAGTTAATAGATATAATCAAGTGCTCAGGTCTGGGCTTAGCACATAGTAGCTGTGAGTAAGTGGTAGTCTTGGCTTACCAAGTTTAATCTTGAGTCCTTACACCTGAGTTTGAGACCAGCCTTTGTCACTTAATAGCTATGCCACCTTGGGCTACTAATACAGAACCTTTCAAACTTCATCCCCCTTACTTACAAGACAAAGAAAGTAATGCCCAACTCATGAAATTATTACACCTCTGAGAAGCCTTCCCTGGTCCCCCGTCATGTGGAGTATCGCTTCTCAGACTTTAATGTGCTCTTGCTAAAGCACAGATCCTGATCTGTATGTTTGTGATGAGGTCTGAGAGTCTGAATTTGTAACAAGCACACAGGTGATGCTGATGCTGCTGGGCCATGGAGCACACTTTGAGCATCAAGGATGTAAAGTTAATCATTCCTTAGAGAAGTGTGTGTGTGTGTGTGTGTGTGTGTGTGTGAGAGAGAGAGAGAGAGAGAGAGAGATTATGTGCCTTTATGCATGTGAATGTGTGTATATGCATGTATGTGTGTGTTTGCCTTTGTCTCCTATGTACAGGCCAGGGACCACACTGGACTATATTCTCTCCATTCCTCACAACTGGGTCCACCATTGTCCAGGGCTCGAGACGACTTTCACAGGCAGGGGGCTCCAGCTCTGTCTTGTGAAACTTTGAATGAAGTCACCCACAGTGAGCTGGGGTGGAGAAGCCCAGCTATGTCTGCTGGGGAGCCCCATTTTTCCATCCTGGATCTCCCACACTTGCCTTCATTCTCAGAGCCCTATGTCCCTAGGCTGCCTTGCCCTTGCATAACTATCTATTCAGCACGTTTCCCCACCCCAAATCGACTCCTAGAATTTTCTCCTGGTCTCTGTGCCCAGGATCCAGTGTCCCTCCATCCTAGTGCTGCTATACACTGCTCGTGGACCAGAGGCTGTCCTCCAGGATGGGGAACATATTCTGAGTCCATATGTGCGTGGATATAACTAACCCTAACCCATCTGACTGTTCAGGACTGACCCTTCCTCTATCAGTGACCTTAGAGCTAGAAATCCAACTTAGCCCTCAGTGCCCCGTGGAAGCTGAGTCTGACCCCTGCGATGGACCCGAGCTCGCTCCTCTCACACCGCTTTCAGGCCTACAGGACTCCCCTTCAGAATGACCCCCTGCTACGTCACAGTGTGCAGAGTTATAAACCAGAGAGTCACTGAGCTGCTGAGAAAATGACTGGAATGGCGGAAAAACTAATGGTTTTTAAGGAAGAGAGGAAGAATGAAGATAAAAGATCTTTTTGAAACTTACAGAGGTGCTTGAGGTATTTAGGGGTAGATGCGGCAGAGGGCATGGCGTAAGTTAGAGAAAGCTTTCAAATCCTGTGCCTGTCCAAGGCCCCTTCCACACATCCGCACATGCATCCATCACATGCACATGTGTACTCTCCTACACCTCCATCCATCACACACGCAGACAGCCTCATGCACACACTCACCTCCAGCCTCAGGCTCGGTCTGTTTTACAGGCGCCTCTCTCCTCAGAGCCTCACAGCACTCCTGTTGGTCTCTACTTTCTGTCTCTTTCAGTCCTCCTTGCGTGTGTTTCTTCTCTCGTCCCCCCCGCCCCGTGTGCCCTTCGTCCTCTCTCCCTGTCTCGCTCCTCTCTCCCTCCCATCACCCTGTTTTTCTCCTTCTCTGCCTTTTTCTTAGCTCCGTCTGCCCTCTCCAGTTGGTTCTCTTTCTTCCCGGGGCTCACTCTCTCTTGTCCTGTCTCCTAGGATCTCTGAACTTCTCCATCTTTCTCTCTCTTTCCCCAGGTTGTGGGGATATTTTCCATCCTCACATACGAAACCCAGGCTGGGGAATGAGGGCAGGGAACGGGCCAGCTCTTTGCCTCATCAGAGCCTGACAACCTGGCCTCAAGCCCTGGCTGGAGCTGGCCAAGCTTCGAGCCGGCCCAGCAGGCCTGTCTGTTTTTTTGGCAGGAGAGGAGCTGGGGGGCTGTGCCTGAGCTGTCTTGCCTCTACATCATACAGCGGGCAGCATGTGTGGGTCAGACACAGCGCATCAGTGATGCAGATGGCTGAGGGACACACACACGCACACACACACTTTTCAAGTATCCGCTTCCCAAATCTCATTGTAAACACACCCTCCCACCCCTTCTCTGTTCCTTCGAGGAGAATAATTTCCTTCACCTTTATTGTCTGCACATAGGAATTCGCTGGAGGATAGGCTTGTTCCTGCTTTCTTCACCCTTTCAAATAATGTACAATGACCATGAATGATCTTTGTTAGAAGAAAAAAGTCATGAAATAAATGAGTGTTGAGCTTAGTCATCTTTGGGCCCACTTTTCATGATTCCATGATAGTTCCTGACTTTGCCAACTCAAAAACAAGAGAATGTTACATGTCAATTATAACCAATGAAAAAAAAAGGGAGACAAAGAACGTAAGCATGCATGGGCAAGTGTAGGCTTCTACGCTGAGGAAAGTCATTCTACACAGAAAGGGTCTCTGCTTCTCTTAGAAGGAAGAATCTTAGAGGTGATCGATATTTTTAAAATATTTCAAAGCAAGAATGATGGATTGGTGGGTGATTATTACCTCCCAAAGCCATTATTTGGCTGCTCTCAGCTTCTGAAGAACTCGCTTCATCAGGTAAGGTGGAGCATTGAAGTGGTCCAAAGATGCCCAGTGAAACACCAAAATCCTGTGGATTTTGCAGGTGACACCAAGAATATCAAAGATGTCCTGTACACGAGGAGACTTCCCTTTGTTGCTTGAGTCATTTTACAAAAGGGGGACAAGGTCTATGGCATTTGCTGACACTCTCTTATATCCTTGTTCTTAGCATCGCAAAAACAAAATACCCCATCTAATTCCATCTGCAAGCCTTAGCTGTCTATTACATTATCCCACAATTAGCACAACAACAGGTGATCTGGGAGAGTGAAATGATATTGCCGTGAGTGACCTACTATTATCTGCAGATTACATTTTCCATGGAAATTAAATGAATTTTGTCAGAGCTCTGGGGCCGGGGAGAGAAGAAAATCCCTCATTGTTCAGTTCCGCGAGATGGAAGGACTGCACGGGGCGATAAAGAGACCTGTGTTTGTGCAAACAAGGCGTGGGTTTCCCGTTTGAAAGATGCATTTGTTACACCAAAGCTCAAAATAGGAAACATGTGTAGGCAGAAACAGTGGATATGAAAGGGGGAGAAAACTAATTATTCCTACCACTGCATATGTATATCGGGGCATTTATATAATGTGTTAAACTTCTTCTGCTGGGAAAATCTTTGTCATATCAGTGAGAATGAAACTCCACCCTGAGAGGGAGTGTTCCAAGGCTTCAGACTTTTAGCTCAATGTGGTTTTTTTTCTTGAAATTATCTTCTGCACCTTTCTCTTCTCTCCACTTGTCTTTCAGTGAGCTCTATCTCCTTTCGCTCTCTTTCTTTGGTTCTCTCAATAAGTGTGCTTTTAATTTTTCTTCCTCAGGAATATGGCAGTTATCAGTATCAAGGAAAGGGTGAGAGGAGAAACAGCACTTCCTGAAGCCACAGTGATGTGTGGAAACAATATTACAACTGAGAAATCTATAAAAGGTCAGAGACTCATAGAGACCTTAACTCGGATGGGAAAACACCCTCAGCTAAGTGCTCTGAAATGTGGAGAAAGAAATGGGAGTGACCTCATCCTTTTGGGGAAAGGAGTTGAGTTCTGACCAGTGATCGTGTTTCCTCAACTGTAAAAGGAGATGGAGATGTTTGAATCAAGTCTCTCAAAGGTCTCTTCTACTTCTGATATTCACACAAGACCGATTAGTATCTTGACTCATTCACCTGGCAAATATTTATGAAGAAACTTACCATTAGCAAGGCATTGTGCTGGGTGTTGGTGAAGATTAAATTTGGGGACAGTACATACAAATAATGAGCTAAATCCTAAATATGCCCTTTCTACCAAGCACCCAATAAAACTTTTCCCCCTTCCCATTTTTTGTGCACATGCCTCCTTTTAATTTTCTTTTTAAAATTAATTTTTAATTGAGGTAACACTGGTTTATAACATTATATGTTTTATGTGTACAACATCATATTTCAACTTCTGTGTATACAACATGCTCATCACCAAAAATTTAGTTTCCAACTGTTGCCACCACAGGGAAAAGAATGAAACTATACCACTATCTCACATCATACACAAAAAAATCAACTCAAAATGGATTAAAGACTTGAATGTAAGACCTGAAACCATAAAACTAGAAGAAAACATAGGCTGTAGGCTTTTTGACATTGATCTTAGCAATATCTTTCTGGATACATCTCCCCAGGCAAGGGCAACAAAAGCAAAAATAAACAAATGGGTCTACATCAAACTAAATGCTTCTGCACAGCAAAGGAAACCATCAACAGAATGAAAAGACAACCTACTGAATCAGAGGAGATATTTGCAAATCGTATATCCCATAAGGAGTTAATATCCAAAATATTGAACATATAAAGAACTTGTACAACTCAACAACAAAACAACAACCCCTTCCCATTTTGAGGAGCCTTGTTCTCAAGAGTGTGAAGACTATCAACATCTCTCCATGCCTATGGATCTTTGTGTCTAAAATAGGAGCACAAGGGCCAGGATTGTAAACCCAACTTCAATTCATCAGCAAGAGGGTTTAGTGGATCTAGAACAAGCCTGCAGCTTAGCCATTCAAGTTGTTGGGGTGAGGGTCCTCTATGTATGTTTGAATAATGGTTAGCAAAAATCAGATTTTCGAGCTCATCCCCTTAGTCAAGTGGTGCTGCAGACACACTGAGTAATTTGTTGCTAGATTTTTTTTTTCCTTTTGGATTTTCTGGTACATAATGTATCATGAACAAATAACAAATAAGGATTGGAAAGAGAAGTATAAGAACATCTTCCCCCATCCATTGTGCATATGATGCTGGCAATGTGCATTTTGGCCATTAAGGGATTTGAATCTTTTTAGGAAATTGCTGAAATGCTGTACTAAATGCTCAAGGAAGAATAATGCAGTGTTGTTTAAATTGGTGTGTATCAGAATCACCAGTGGATATTGTGAAGTACTAAAGTTCTGGATACTACCCTCCCATTCACCTGATCTGATTCAGTTGGTCTGGGCTGGGGCCAGAGAATCTGTGTGTGACCTTACAGGTGATCTTATAGGCGTTCTTTGTCCAGGCTGAGAGAAACAGTGGTGCAGGAGTGAAGTACTTGAATTCTGCCCATATTAGTTGAGTAATTGTATGCAAGGTTCTACAACATTTAGAGCATTTCCACTGAAATCCCAAGGAAGAGAATGGCCATGAAGATTGAAAGTTAATCTATATAAAGCACGTATGTCAGTCTCAATTTATACTTTGTGCTTAATACTACTGACTCATTACCTCCATCCACTGAGAAGGGTGGAGGTTCTGGGGTGTAGATATCATTCATTGACAGTTTCCAGGTATATCATATAATGGTAGAAATGGATGGATGGGGTCTGGAGTCTCAAATCAAAATGAGGCCAAGAGGCTAAGGCATGGCACTGGAATAGGGACATTTAACTTAGAAAAGCTGGGGAAGAGGATCATGCTGATAGGAGATGGTGTGGAGAAACTTCAAAAGCAAGACACTGTAGTGGTCTTTTATGAGATCCCAGTGTAATCTGGAGCTGGCCTGTGGGGCTCATTTAAAAAGGTCAGAAGATGGTAACCACAAGTTTTGTGGTGGCTGCAAAGACTCCAGGTGACTACATATCGACCATCAGGTGCTCCAGAAGGATCTTACTTGTGAATCAGCCCTGATACATGCTTTTTTTCTTTTTCAGTGTGTCATACTGGATTATTAGTTAATTTCCTAGAACACTTCTAGAAAAGGTCTATATGCGTTAAGTCTGAGTCAACAATTCATTCCCAAATGAATACTAAAGAAAAAAAAATCACATTCAAAGTTGAGCTCTATGAAGGAAGTCACTCAGTTAACATTCATTTTTGTAACGAGCACATTCCAAGATAAAAGTTTGTAGTTTGCTATATAAAGAAGGTAATTAATACTGAATATATATAGTGAATATATATATGTCTTATATATATATATTCTGTAAGATGTTATGGAAAATCCCAAATGAACTTTTTGGTCAATCCAATATATATCTATATAGTTTTAAAATTATTTCATTGATCCAGCCCTGTCAAATCACTTTACAATTAATTTTCTCATTTTGGTATAAAGGTTGTTGATGTTATAAATAGGTCTTTCCATTAACTTAATTATTTCTAAAATTTCAAAACATGCTTTTCGGCTGTTTTGGGGATAGACATACCATTTATGAGACAGTTCCCTATATTCTAGAGCAGAATGGCGATTTACCTGTAATACAAATTTCCATGGAAGAATAAAAGGTTTGCCTTTATTTCATTTAAAAATGAACACTGGAACAGGAAAAGAGCCTGGAGTCTCACAGGTGAAAAGAAACCTTTTCATAATACCAGGCCCCAAATGTGGGCCAGTCTTATTCATCTTTGAACTTTCAATCCATTATCCCTTTTGTTTAAATTAAAAAAGGGTTTATTTAGATATAATTTACATATAATATAGTTCACCCATTTAAAGTGCACAATTCAAGAGCTATTAGAATGAAATTGTGCAACCATCACCACAGTCTTAATTACAGAACATATTTATCACCCCAGAAAAGAAACCCCATACCCATTAGCAGTCTCTCTCTGTTATCTCTCCAAATCTAGGACAACCATTAATCTACTTCTTGTCCCTATGGATTCAGCTATTCTGGACATTTCATATAAATGGAATCATACAATATGTGGTCTTTTCTGACTTTACACTTGGTATAATGTTTTCAAGGTTTATCCAGATTATAGCATGTATCAGAACTTCATTCCTTTTTATTGCTTTTTATCATATGAGTAATGCACGCTTTATTCATCCATTCATTTTCTGTTCAACATTTGAGTTGTTTCCACTTTTTGGCTTTGTGAACAACGCTGCTCTGAACATTCATGTACAAACTTTTGTCTGGATATATGTATTTATGTATCTACCTAGTAGTGGAGTCACTGGCTCACATGACAACTCTATGTTTAAATGTTTAAGGGACTGCCAAACTATTTTCTAAAGTGGCTGCATCATTTTACATTCCCACTGACATTGTATAAGAGTTCCCATTTCTTCACATCTTTGTCAACACTTGCTATTATCTGTTCCATTATAACTATCCTACTGGGTATGAAGTGGTATCTTATTGTGGTTTTGATTTGTATTTCCCCAATGGCTAATGACAGGAATACTTTTCACGTGATTATTGACCATCTGTGTATCTTCTTTGGAGAAATACATATTCATACCCTTTGCCCAATTTTTAAAATTGGGTGTTTTATTATTAAGCTCTTAATTTCATTTTCAGATATTTCATTCCTAGTGTATAGAAATACAATTAATCTTTAGTATATTCCTCTTGTATCCTGGAACCTTGTTAAACTCATTTATCATTTCTAATAGGTTTTAATATTAAGTGAATTCCTCAGGATCTTCTATGTATAAGATCCTGTTGCCTTCAAATATAGTTTTACTTTCCTATCCAATCTGAATGCTTTTTATTTCTTTTTCTTATCTACACGGCCTGCCTAGAATATCTGGTATGATGTTGAATAGAAGTGATGAAGGCAGTCATCCTTGTCTTCTTTCTCATTTTAGGGGAGAAAGCATCCTGCTTTTCTCCACTAAGTTTTAGCTGTGGGTTTTTCATAGGCATCCTTTAACAGGTTAAGGAAATTATCTTCTATTCCTAGTTTGTTGACTTTTATTTAAAATCATGAAAGAGTGTTGATTTTGTCAAATGCTCTTCCTGCATCTATTGAGATGATCATATGGTTTTTATCCTTTATTCTATTTATATAATGTATTGCATTAACTGATTTTTGGGTGTTATATCAAATTTGCCTTTTTTGGATAAATCTCACTCGGCCTTGATATATAATTCTTTATATATGTTGCTAGGTGTGGTGTGCTAGTATTTTGCTGAGGATTTTTGCATCTGTATTCATAAGAGATGTTAGTCTGTAATATACATACAGATTTTGCTGTACAGCAGAAATTAACACAACATTGTAAATCAACTATATTTCAATAAAATTTTAAAAAAATGACCCAGAATTGCCAGAGCAATCCTGAGGAAAAAGAACAAAACAGGAGGCATAGCCCTCCCAGTCTTCAGACAATACTACAAAGCTGTAGTAATCAAAACAGTATGGTATTGGCACAAAAACAGACATATGGATCAATGAACAGAAGAAAGACCAGAAATAAACCCACATACCTACTGTCAATTAATCTTTGACAAAGGAGGCAAGAATATACAATGGAAAAAAGACAATCTCTTTAATGAGTGTTGTTGGGAAAGTTGGACAGCCACATGCAAATCAATGAAGCTAGAACACACCCTCACACCATACACAAAAATAAACTCAAAATGGCTTAAAGACAAATATAAGACAGGACACCATAAAACTCCTAGAAGAGAACACAGGCAAAACATTCTCTGACATAAATCATACCAATATTTTCTTAGGTCAGTCTCCCAAAGCAATAGAAATAAAAGCAAAAATAAACAAATAGGACCTAATTAAACTTACAAGCTTTTGCACAGCAAAGGAAACCATAAACAAAACAAAAAGACAACCTACAGAATGGGAGAAAATATTTGCAAATGATGTGACTGACAAGGGCTTAATGTCCAAAATATACAAATGGCTCATACAACTCAACAACAACAAAACAAAACAACCCAATCGGAAAATGGGCAGAAGACCTAAATAGACATTTCTCCAAAGACGACATATAGATGGCCAACACGCACATGAAAAGATGCTCAATATCACTAATTATTAGAGAAATGCAGATCAAAATTACAATGAGGTCCACCTCACACTGATCATAATGGCCATCATTAAAAAATCTTCAAATAACAAATGCTGGAGAGGGTGTGGAGAAAAGGGAACCCTCCTACACTGTTGGTGGGAATGTAAATTGGTGCAGCAACCTTGCAAAACAGCATAGGGGTTCCTCAAAAAACTAAAAATAGAGTTGCCATATGATCCCGCAATCCCACTCCTGGCCATATATCTGGACAAAACTATAATTCAAAAAAATACATGCACCCCTATGTTTATAGCAGCACTACTCACAATAGTCAAGACATGTAAACAACCTAAATGTCCATCAACAGATGAATGGATAAAGAAAATGTGGTGTGTTTGTGTGTATGCATACACACACACACACACACACAATGGAATACTACTCAGCCATAAAGAAGAATGAAATAATGTCATTTGCAGCAACATGGATAGACCTAGGGATTATCATACAAAGTGAAGTAAATCAGAAAGTGAAAGACAAAAACCATACGATGTCACTTACATGTGGAATCTAAAATATGACACAAATGAACTTATCTATGAAACAGAAACAGACTCATAGATATAGAGAACAGACTTGTGGTTGCCAAGAGGGAGGGGGTGTGTAGGAGGGATGGATTGGTAGTTTGGGATTAGCAGATGCAAACTATTATATATGGAATGGATAAAGAACAAAGTCCTACTGTGTAGCACAAAGAACTATATTCAATATCCTGTGATAAACCATAATAGAAAAGAATATGAAAAAGAATGTATATGTATATATAACTGAATCACTTTGCTGTACAGTAGAAATTAACACAACATTGTAAATCAACCATGCTTCAATAAATTTAAAAAATTACCAGTCACAAGTGTAAATTTTTATTTGACTGTTAATTTTCATGCCTCTAAGTCTGAATTTGGACATATTTAAATCCTGTGATCCATTTTGATTTGTTTTCCTGTGTGTGTTTATTCATAACCTTGCCATTTTTCCTGTGAAGTTTCTTTTGTCAGTATGTAAGGTTGCTTTAAATATTATAAAACCAGGGTCATATGCAATGCAAAGACATTTGGGAAGTACTATTTTCATATTAACTTTGTGTGTACTATATTGTGTTATAAAATTTTCTTTCAATTTTGACTTGAGTTAATGTATCCATATTTTCTTTGAAAGTTTCTGGGTTCTCAGATTTGATCTACAGTGTCCCCTATTCCTATATATTGTATGCATATTTCTTCATTTTTATGTAGGATTTTATTTTTACATTTAAGACTTTAATGTATATAAATATTCTTGTATATGGTCTTGGACATTGTTTTTTTTCAGATGGATAGCCAGTTGTGCCAAAACCATTTTGAAATAATCCACTCTTTTCCTGTGGATTGAAATGAATCTTTGCCACCTTTGCTGCTTCTCACAGGTCTTAGTCTTTGGTATATTACTGGTTCAACTTGTTAACATTTAATACTTGTGCTTACATATTCATAAGTGAAAGTTCTCTGCATTTTTATACTATCTTCATTAGGTTTTGGTATTTTGCTGGCTGCCTATTAAATTGGCTAGTTTTCTATTTTTTTTCCTATGATCTGAACTTATACAACATTTGATTGTGTATTATAAATGATGGATGAAAGTCAACTTTGAACTAGTCTGTCTTGTTACCTTTTTCAGTGATAAATTTAAAATTACGTTTCTAATATTATCTAGGGTAATACAGTATTCTATTTTTTCCCTTCTTGAGTCAATCTTTCTAGGAAATTATACATTTCTTCTAAGTTTTCCAATTGATTCCGTAAAGTTGTAGGTATGATTTCTCCTTAATTCTTTTTTTTTTTTTTATTTTTTTTGCGGTATGTGGGCTTCTCACTGTTGTGTCCTCTCCCATTGCGGAGCACAGGCTCCGGACGCGCAGGCTCAGCGGCCATGGCTCACGGGCCCAGCCGCTCCGCGGCATGTGGGATCTTCCCAGACCAGGGCACGAACCCGTGTCCCCTGCATCGGCAGGCAGACTCTCAACTACTGCGCCACCAGGGAAGCCCCTCTCCTTAATTCTTTTAATCTCCTTTCTTTTTGCAATCATGTCTTCTTTCTCATAATCTTGCACATTTCTCTCTCTCTCTTTAACAAAACTCCTGATTTGTCTATTTTATTGGTCTTTCCAAGGAAACAGTTGTTGGGTTTCATTGCTACTTTTAAACTTTTATTAATGACAGACTTTATCAAATTCTTTTTTGTTTCTTTCTTCTGATTAAGGTTATTACATTTCTTAGTTTTTTCTTATTTTTAAATTCTGAAATGAATGCATTTAATTTATGAATTTAGTTTGTAGCTATACATTTTCCCGAGTACAGTTTTTGCAAAAAAATTTTGAGAATTATGGAAATTTGGGGAATGGAACAACATTCAGTAAAAGTATTGCTGTCTTTTTACTAACACTATCTTCAAGTTTAATATCTAACTCCATCCCTAAATGATGTTAAAGAAATTAGCAAACATCTCTTTTTTTTCAGTTTTTCTCTTTTCTGCTTAGCCTAGACTGTTGACTTAGCATTTTCATCAACCCAAGTAAAACAGAGTTGTCTCCTTTCATGTGAACATCAAGTCTTTTCTTTTTATTAATTAATTAATTTATTTTTGCTGTGTTGGGTCTTCGTTTCTGTGTGAGGGCTTTCTCTAGTTGTGGCAAGCGGGGGCCACACTTCATCACAGTGCGCGGGCCTCTCACTATTGCGGCCTCTCTTGTTGCGGAGCACAGGCTCCAGACGCGCAGGCTCAGTAGTTGTGGCTCGTGGCTCACAGGCCCAGTTGCTCCACGGCATGTGGGATCCTCCCAGACCAGGGCTCGACCCGTGTCCCCTGCATCAGTAGGCAGATTCTCAACCACTGCGCCACCAGAGAAGCCCCAACATCAAGTCTTTTTTCAAAGTTAATGACATCAGTAGCAATTACTTAACACTCAAGCTATCTATTAGTAATTATTATTAATGTAATTGTTGCTTTGCAAGAATCTGCATTAGTCATAATCTTGCTGTGCCTCTAGTCTGTTTTGCTAGTTATTTCATTAAATTATAGTTAAATAAATACCATTTCTGGTAACAACATATACACAATAAATGTAAAGCATTTCTACCCTCCCAAGATGGGAGACTATAATATTGTTGAGACTGTTGGGCTAGTTTTTCCCCTTGTGAACCTTATATTCTTAGTGACTAGTGCTCAATTATGCATTATTCTGTTAACTCTCCTAATTCTCTGAAAGTTAGGAAGGACGATTGTTCAATTATAAGGAGAAAATTTGGGGCATTTTTGATTTATATATATTTTTACAATACTATGTTCCAAGAAGTTGAATAGCTATTTTCTGCACACTCTCTCACAGAGTGAAAATAAAGCTTATTGCAAAATATGTTGTTGCTGAGTACAGTTTTTTTTTTAACTTCCATAGGTTTTGGTATGTGAGTATTTACCTCTTCACTGCTTTCTAGGTTTATAATTCAATTATTTGGGAGTATTTTTCTTAATTTTCAAGTAATTTTGATTTTGCTTATTTTTGGTAACTTTCTAATTTTATTGGATTTTGATTAAGGAATGTGAATTTTATAATTTCTTCTTTTTTTAATATCTTTATTGGAGTATAGTTGCTCTACAATGGTTTGTTAGTTTCTGCTTTATAACAGAGTGAATCAGCCATACATATACATATATCCCCATATCTCTTCCCTCCCTCCTACCCTCCCTATCTCATCTCTCTAGGTGGTCACAAAGCACCGAGCTGATCTCCCTGTGCTATGCGGCTGCTTCCCACTAGCTATCTATTTTACGTTTGGTAGTGTATATATGTCCATGCCACTCTCTCACTTCATCCCAGCTTACCCTTTCCCCTCCCTGTGTCCTCAAGTCCACTCTCTACATCTGCATCTTTATTCCTGTCCTGCCCCTAGGTTCATCAGAACCATTTTTTTTTTTTACATTCCATATATATGTGTTAGCATACAGTATTTGTTTTTCTCTTTCTGACTTACTTCACTCTGTATGACAGACTCTAGGTCCAGCCGCCTCACTACAAATAACTCAATTTTGTTTCTTTTATAATCTCTGCTTTTTCATTTTATTAATTTCCTTTGAGATCAAGTATGTAATTTCATATATTGATGGTGATAATAAATTAGCATAGTGATTTGGGAGAACAATTTGTCAATGTCCAATAATGCTGTAGATGTGTGTATTCTGTGACACAACCATTTCACTTACAGATTTATATGAAACATACATATATACAATGTCTCCTTGTGTATATGTGTGTCTACATGTTTGCACACACATATATGGAGAAGAGAATGTATGTATATATGTATATATGTGCATGCATATATAGATAAAACCTTAATTTCAAAAAAATTGGAATAATATTTTCAAATGAAGCAACTGACAAGGGCTTAATCTCCATAATATACAAACAGCTCATGCAGCTCTATGTCAAAAAAACAAACAACCCAATCAAAAAATGGGCAGAATATCTAAATAGACATTTCTCTGAAGGAGACATACAGCAGGTCAAAAAGCACATGAAAAGATGCTCAACATCACTAATCATCAGAGAAATGCAAAACAAAACTGCAATGATGTATCACTTTACACTGGTTAGAATGGCCATCACCAAAAAGTCTACAAACAATGAATGTTGGAGGAGATGTGGAGAAAAGGGAACCATCTTACATTGTTGCATGGGAATGTAAATTGGTACAACCACTATGGAGAATAGTATGGAGGTTCCTACAAAACTAAAAATAGAACTACCATATGATCCAGCAATCCCACTCCTGGGCATATATTCAGAGAAAACCATACTTCCAAAAGATACGTGCACCCCAATGTTCACTGCAGCACTATTTACAAGAGCCCAGACATGGAAGCAACCTAAATGTCCATCAACAGAGGAATGGATAAGAAGACGTGGTATATATATATACAATGGAATGTTACCCAGCCATAAAAAAGAACGAAATAATGCCCTTTGCAGCAACATGGATGGAGCTAGAGATTATCATACTAAGTGCTGTAAGTCAGACACAGAAATACAAATATCGTGATATCACTCATACATGGAATCTAATTTAAAACATGATATAAGTGAACTTATTTACAAAACAGAAACAGACTCACAGATTTTGAAAACAGATTTATGGTTACCAAAGGGGAAATGTCAGGGCGAGTGGTAAATTAGGAGCTTGGGATTAACAGACACATCCTACTATTTATAAAATAGATAACCAACAAGGACCTACTGTATAGCACAGGGAACTCTACTCAACATTCTGTATTAACCTAAATGGGAAATGGGAAAAGAATCTGAAAAAAGAATGTGTGTGTGTGTGTGTGTGTGTGTGTGTATTTGTATGTATGTATGTATAACTGAATCACTTTGCTGTAAGCTAACACAACATTGTAAATCAACTATACTCCAATAAAAATTTTAAAACATTGGAATTAACCTAATTAACCTACAGGTAAGTGGCCTTTTAATAGTATTGAGTAAATAAAGTACAGTTAACTCACTCAGTGAATTGCTAAACAATTAAAATGAATTAATGTGTATATCAACATAGATAAATCAACACAAATATAACATGGATGCAGACAGTAAGACATGAAATGATACGCACAGTATGGAAGCATTTATTTAAATTTTAAATGCTTGCAACAGTACTACATATTATTTGTGGAAACACCCACATATAAATACATGCATGAAAAAGTTACATATCAACTTCCAGATATTGACTTCCCCTCTGGAGAGGGGGAGGGAGGTGAAGCCATTACTGTATTATTTATTATTTAAAAGAAAATTGAAGCAAACATGGCAAAACGATAGCATCTGTTTAATCTTTGAGGAAAGTACCTGGGAGTCTGATTATTGCCTATTCCCTCTCTTGCTTTATTGGAGAAGTTGTTTGGCTGGTTCACCACTGTTACTCAGTGTGAGTACAGAGATGAGGAAATTTCTCAGTTTTAAATAAGTTAGGAAGTGAAGTTTAAGTCAAGTTGACAAGAGCCAACTAAAAGAATGACTTTTTTTTAGCTTAGAAAATAGAAGACTTGACAAGATTAGGATTAATCTCTTTAAATTATTCCAGGGATTTCTCCTAATAGAAAGAATTGGACTTGTTCTATGTAGGGGGCGAATGTAGAAACAGTGGTTTGGAAATGAGAAGATTCAGATCCTAGCCCAAGTTATGGCAGATCAACCCAATGGCCAGAAGTGTTTAGAACTTGGATAGAGGCCTCCAGGAGGAAGTGACTCTCTTGTCAGATGTTCAAACAGAGGCAAAAAACCCTATATATGTAATGTTTAGCAAAGATCATAATGCTAATGGATATCATTTATTGAGTGCTTTCTATATTTTAAGCATTTTATATGTATTAATTTTTTAAAATTTCCATAACAACCCTATGAGTTTATGGCAGTTTGTACAAATAACTGCTATGATGCTTGCAAAGCACACACACAGTATTTGGTACCTAATCATCTCAGAGGGAATCAGGTAGCTATTAGTTTTATTAACAAGCTTGATTAGGACCCCATTTCTTACCCCAAATTTGGTAGTCAACCTAGGGGTTACTGTCCAGAGAACAGACACAGAATCTTAACACAGTCACACACTTGCAGTGTTTTACTTAACCCAGGTCGCTCCTTGGTGAGACAGAGATAGAAAAAGGAAGTGAGGATGGGATGCAAGTGATTGGACCAAGATCACACACCCTTGGCAAACCTGGGTGTTGGAGAAAGGGCACTGAACTTAGAAGCACGTAAGCCTGGAGTAGTAGAAATGTCTCTGTCTTTTACAAGTGGCTTTGTGTCACTGATGCTGTGTCTCCCTAGCCTAGGTCCCCTTTGTCTCCAAATCCCAGGCTGGTTAGTTCCCATGTGGGGTCAATGTAGACGAGTTCTCTGAAAATAGCTGACCTGAATACAGTTGACCCTTGAACAAAGTGGATGTTAGGGGTGCTGACCCCCTTGTAATTGAAAATCTGCATATAACTTTTGACTCCCCCCAACCTTAACCACTAATAGCCTGCTGTTGACTGGAAGCCTTATAATAATATAAGCAGTCGATTAACACATATTTTGTAAGTTATATGTGTTACATACTATATTCTTACAGTGAAGTAAGCTAGAGAAAAAATGTTAAGAAAATCATAAAGAAGAGAAATACATTTATATTACATATATGTATTTATTGAAAAAAATCCACATATAAGTGGACCCATGCAGTTCAAACCCATGTTGTTCAAGGGTCAACTATACATAAAAGGGAGACAGCAGTTCATTCCTTAATTTAAACCTGTTAGATCTGATGTATTAACTATCAGGCCTATTTGCATATTGCATCCTGTGTGGCAGCCTCTTCCCAATGACGGACATGTTCTGAGTTGTTCAAATCCTGGGAATGATTTGGGTGGATCATGTCAGTTGATTATGAATTTCTGGTGTGTGGCCCACAGCTACTGGTGATGAATCAGGCTGCTACACAAGGGGACTTTTGATCAAGAGCACATTTCTGCATAATGAGAAGTAAAGTAGTGCAGATTAATGGTGTCAGCATTTTAATGGGGCCTGGGAAAATGGCTGGGTGATGGATTCTTTCTGCAGAGAGCAGCCCAGTCTTCTGCCTCCCATATCTGCATTGAGGAGAGCCCAAGGGGAGCCACTGAAAGATCACTGCATCTCTCTTTGACAGGTGTTGGCACAAGGGTTTCCTAGTTGTATCTACCTCCTCTTCCTTGCCGCCCTTTCCCCCACTGAATGTGACACACAGGGCAAGAGACAAGGAAAACTGTCCAGGGTCAGGGATGTCAGAAGCACCATCATTAAAAAACTTATAAAGGAAACGTGTAGTCATCAGGTAGTGCCAGGGTCACTAACAAGCAAGGAAGACTTATGAAGGGTGGCCCATCTTTATGTCTGGGTGAAGGTGGTACAGCTGACTTGACCTCTACACGAGCTTTGTTATCTCAGACAAACCCAGAGGAGGAAGACCTGTCAGTATGTACACATGAAAATAGCCTATAAACAGCAGCCAGGGCCAAGCTCAAGACCAAGGCATTCCATGAGGTTTGGGCTATTGTTATGAACACCAGGTGGTATCAACTGAACACCTATAGGATGCCTAGGAGATACACATACTTTGCATTGATCATTTCAGTTAATAATCCCCCTGCAATGAAGGTACTTGTATTACTGTTTTATGTATGAGGAACTTGAGGCTCTGGGTGTTTATTTGCCTCTTTTGAAATTACATAGCAAACAATAATGACAGCAGTAATAATCATGACTATACTCATGATCGTAATTGCTATCATTTGCATAGCTTTTGCTACGAGCTATACACTCTCCTAAGAGTTTGTTATGTGTGAACTTATCAGAGTATCAAAATAATACTACAAGATCGGGCATTGTATTTTAACATTTACAAATGTGGAAACTGAGGCACCATAAGGTTACATAACTTGCCCAGAGTCACACAGTAAGTTATAGAGATACAATTTGAACCTTAGCATCTGGTATTAACCTTTATGCTTAGGAGCCGGATTTAAAATGCCAACTTGTTGTTATAACTAGAGTACTCTTTCCCCAGTCCCCACTGCTTCCTTGCATAAGCCCATATCTGCCTTTGAATTGCTAAAAATTACACACTCATAAATATTTATATAAATGTCACTGACCCCTAAATTGAGTTAGGTCTCTGCTATATGTCTGCATGTTCCTCTATTCTTCCCCTATTTTAACACTCATCACACTTTCCTATGATTTCTCACAAAACACTTTGTCTTCCCTTGTTGATTTTAAGCTGCAAGAGGGCAGGTGCTAGACCATCTTTGCTTGGGATCATATGCTCAAGGCTTAAGACAGTGTCCATATAAATAAAATTGCATTTATGACTTACTGTTACCACATTTCACAAACACTCTTGACAGCATACTGGCAATTGGAAAGGTATATTTTGTAAGGTATAAGATAAAATATAAACGATTTGTCAAAGCAAAAATTCCTACTGGGTGGCTCTGGGGGCACCATGAAAAAATAGACAACAGCATTCCTGAGTTGTGGACACTGAGATACAACAAGATGCCGCAGGGCAGCCAAATGGAAGAGAAAATCCCTTCATGCTATGTGCTATGAAAACAGCAAACAAACCGTGATTTCAAATGCAAGCTCTAAACTAAAAGACTATATGCCTTGACTTGCAATCAAATGTTCTCACCTTGGCAACTCTGTATGGAATGATTGGTGGTAGGGAGCCAATATGGCGCATTATTAACGATGGTTAGTGAGTTTTCTAAGCTAAGTCATGGAATAAACATTTGTGGATGAAGGGATGAACAAATGATTGAAAAAATGAATGCATATAATAAAGTCAGGTTTGCTCCAGTTCACCTAAGGAAAAATTGATACTTTTCTACCACAACACGATGCCTCTGTTTCCAATGATCCTTTACGTGTACACACTATAGTTTCAGGCCTGTTTCCTGATGACACCCTATGCCCTAAGGATGAACATCAGGACCTGCATTTTACAAAGGGAGAGAGGGCAGTTTACAGAGGTGAAGAGACTATTTTAAAAATAATGCATTATTATTGTTGTTGCTGTTATTGTTATTATTATCCTACATATGCCTTTCCCTTTGAGCACCTGTTACATGCTGGGATGATAAGCCCAAAGACAAACTCAAGTGCAGAAGAGACTGACGGGATCGACTGCCTACCAAGAAAAGAGCGGAGGGTCCCAGAGACCAGAACAGCTGAGAACGTGCAAGCTGGATCCGAGGAACAAGCAGAGAACTGTTACTGAACCGAGGACCCCCATTTAGAGCAACTTGTAGAATGTTCTCGGATCTTCAGTGCTGACCTAATTTTTGTGGCCTCATCTTTCTGGGACAGGTTTTCCTGCTCCCAATATCCATGACACTCTGAAGTTTATAAATCCAATGTCAGTCCCACTGCTTGTAATGTGCCTTTGATATAAAAAAAAAGGTTTCATTAGACATGGCTTTGTTTATTCAAACCCCATTCCTCCCTCACATCTTAATGATTTTAAAGCTCCGACTATTAATCTTCTTACTGAAGTTAAATCTTTCTCCCAGTATGTTCTTTTATAGATATTTCCGAACTCAGAAGCTTACACTCATTGCCCTCTATGGACCTTCTTGGGGATAATAATTAGCTGTAAAGCCTTGTTATCAGTCAGAAATGCTGAAGAAAGTGTTCCACTATAGGTGGGATTGTGGGCTGGAAGCTTTCTGGGGTATTCTCCCCTCTGGAAGTTGCTGAATCGAACAATTTAATTCAGCTCATTTTGGGAAAAGCATTGAGTTTCTCTCTGCACTGGCCACTGTGTAAGTCTGGGAAATAAGATGTACTGAGGCCATCATCATGTGGTGATAAGACATAAGTGATACAGCAAAATTACAAATAGATGAGCTCCATGGTAGAAATTTGTATAAAGAGTTGTGGGGGAAGAAGTAATTCCATCAGGGAGATGTTGGACAAACTTTCAGAACATAGGTAAATACTGAACCAAGTATGCACTAGATTGAGAAGGGGAACAGCATTCAAGACCAAGGGAACAGCAGGAGTGAAGAAGGTGGAGGGGCACAAAATAGTTTGCATGTTGTGTTGGGAGAACTGTTTCTTCTGCCAGTGTTCTGGCTTCCTTTATTTTCTTGAACATAGTATGTTCTTTCTCAGTGATGGGTTTTTTAACTACTCTTCCCTCAGCCTGTAACCGTATCCCCAGCCCAGTTCTGTCCACGTGGCTACCTCGTTCCTATTCCTTTAATTCTCAGCTTCAATGTCACATTCTCCAGCTGGCCTGTCCTGACACACTAGACTCAACTACATTCTTTGATTTATGCTTCCATCACATTTTTGAAATTCTCTTTGTTAACTTTCATTACATTTAACATACTTGCTTAATGCCTACCTTCCTCAATCCAGGGTGTTAAATTAATTAAACAAGGAGGCCATTAGACTGATACGTCTCTAACCTGTGGCAGCCTATGTAAAGCACACCAAAATCTCACGCTGTGACCACCTCAAAGCTAGGAAACTGAAACACTAAGGACAACCAATCACAGACAAGTAGGCTTTCAGCTACAGCCAATCAAATACAATACTTTCCTTCTTTTGCTTCCACACTTTCTCTATACAAGTCCTTCCTCCTATTCCTGTTGGCAGAGTGCTTCTAACTACTTCTGGTTTGGTGTGGCCTGATTGCAATCGATTTTTGCTCAAATAAACTCAAAATTTTTAATATGCCTCAGTTTATCTTTGAACAAGTGTAAACTCATGGAGGCTGAGACTGTGTCTGGTTCTCCATGTGTTCTCAGCACCTTCCTCAAGACCTGATCCCTAGATACCACGTCTCAATTTCTTTCATTGTACAAACGGTGGGAACTGACTGGAGACTAGGGTGACACATCGACAAAGGAAGAGGAAATGAGAAGGTTTGAGCAATGTCTTCCACTTAAACATGCTCCCAGAAAGCTTCATTTTGAAAGGCCAAAGTAATGTGGAAGAAACACAATTTTCTTCAAGCTCTGAAGGGACTATTTTATAGGAAAGGAAGATAAAAGATGGGTAGCTGACAACCATACATACATACACTGATAATTATTCTCTAGAAATTAATCTCATGGGGAACGATGGTGGTAGAAAATAGTCTCATGTATGTGGCAGCCTCTAAATATTCCTCAAAGTACGGAGCAATTTATCAATGTATATACCTCAAAAGAAGAAAGGAAAAGGACGGGGCAAACTAAGGTTTTATTCATTTCTATGGTAACTGGAAGTAGACACAACCATGTGAATGAAAAGGCCTGTGCAGTCATACTGGAGAAAGGTAGCATCTTGGCGACTGGTTGGTTGATTCATTCACTTAATGAATGTTCATTGAGCACTTGCTTACTCAGCTCCATGTCAATCATTACACTAGACTCAGACCTTTCCCTTACAGAATTCACCATCCAACAGAGGAGAAAGACATCAAATAAATAAACAATTCATTCACCACAATGGCAAGGGGTGCTACCAAGGAGATGCACAGATTTGAGGGCAGGCTTGGCCAGTGGGCATGGGTGTCAGAAGGCATCTAAGAAAAACTGTGCATTGGCATTGACAGAGGGAAGTTAGATTTTGACCATACTTCTGAGGCCTCAAGGGTCTATAATATGCCATTTCTCTGGGGCCTGTGCATGGATATGTACTGTGACACTGGCGTAATCGCATGACCCTCTCAACCTGAGTGTTCCTAACCTACCTACCGATACCCACAACTCAAGTGGGTTTGTTTCTACTTCTCATCATGTAACGAGTGATTCTTATTAAAGATCTAGTGGGGTCACCAACTTCCATTTATTAGCTGTGATTTACTGAACTCTGTGGGGGTAAATCATATGCAACTGGGGTAGTCATGAATATGAACATGAATTTTCAAAGGTCTTAGGACATACCCTTTATCAAGAGCCTACACCATGACCTTCCACCTGTCTTTACAAATATGACCCTTTCATAGAAAAAAAGTGGGGCCTGTCAGAACATACTCACTAGAGGTCTGGAAAACCCAAGTATGGACCTTTAACCCAACCCAAAGGGTAGACTGCCCCACCCCTTATGTGAGTTGACCCCCATGCCAAAACCAGTGTGAAAAAATTTGAGACAATATTACAGTCTTTTTTAGAATAAGATATAGTAACATTTTAGTTCTAACGTTCTGATCATTGTTTTGAATTTGTGTCTCCACAGACCTTTTCTCCCCTTTTGTTGTCTCTTGGTTAAAAAAAAAACAGAGAAAAAACATAAAAAGCAACAACAACATTAGCAAAATAAAGAGTTTCTAACTATAAGACACTGACGAAAGAAATTAAAGATGATACAAACAGATGGAGAGATATATCATGTTCTTGGAGTGGAAGAATCAACATTTGAAAATGACTATACAACCTAAAGCAATCTACAGATTCAATGCAATCCCTATCAAACTACCAATGGTATTTTTCACAGAACTAGAACAAAAAAATTCACAATTAGTATGGAAAAACAAAAGACCCTGAATAGCCAAAGCAATCTTGAGAAAGAAAAACAGAGCTGGAGGAATCAGGCTCCCGGACTTCAGACTATAATACAAAGACCAGTAATCGAGAAAGTATGGTACTGGCACAAAAACAGAAATATAGATCAAAGGAACAGGATAGACAGTCCAGAGATAAAGCCATGCACATATGGTCACCTTATTTTTGATAAAGGAGGCAAGAATATTCAATGTAGAAAAGACAGCCTCTTCAACAAGTGGTGCTGGGAAAACTGGACAGCTATATGTAAAATAATGTATTTAGAACACTCCTTAACACCATACACAAAAATAAACTCAAAATGGGTTAAAGACCTAAATGTAAGGCCAGACACTATAAAACTCTCAGAGGAAGACATAGGCAGAACACTCTAAGACATAAATCACAGCAAGATCCTTTTTGACCTACCTCCTAGAGTAATGGAAATAAAAACAGAAATAAACAAATGGGACCTATGAAACTTAAAAGCTTTTGCACAGCAAAGGAAACCATAAACAAGATGAAAAGGCAACCCTCAGAATGGGAGAAAATATTTGCAAACGAAGCAACTGACAAAGGATTAATCTCCAAAATATACAGGCAGCTCATGCAGCTCAGTATCAAAAAAACAAACAACCCAATCCATAAATGGGCAGAAGATCTAAACAGACATTTCTCCAAAGATATACAGATTGCCAACAAACACATGAAAGGATGCTCAGCATCGTTAATCACTGGAGAAATGCAAATCAAAACTACAACGAGGTATCACCTCACACTGGTCAGAATGGCCATCATCAAAAAATCTACAAACAATAAATGCTGGAGAACGTGTGGAGAAAAGGGAACTCTCTTGCACTGTTGGTGGGAATGTAAATTGATACAGCCACTATGGAGAACAGTATGGAGGTTTCTTAAAAAACTAAAAACTGGAACTACCATATGACCTAGCAATCCCACTACTGGGCATATACCCTGAGAAAACCATAATTCAAAAAGAGTCATGTACCACAATGTTCATTGCAGCTCTATTTACAATAGCCAGCACATGGAAGCAACCTAAGTGTCTATCGACAGATGAATGGATAAAGAAGATGTGGCACGTATATATATGATGGAATATTACTCAGCCATAAAAAGAAACAAAACTGAGTTATTTGTAGTGAGATGGATGCACCTAGAGACTGTCATACAGAGTGAAGTCAGTCAGACACAGAAAAACAAATACCATGTGCTAACACATATATATGGAATCTAAAAAAAAAAAAAAAGGTCTGATGAACCCAGGGGCAGGATAGGAATAAAGACGCAGATGTAGAGAATGGACTTGAGGACTCAGGGAGTGGGAAGGGTAAGCTGGGATGAAGTGAGAGAGTGACATGGACATATATACACTACCAAATGTAAAATAAAAAGCTAGTGGGAAGCAGCTGCATACCACAGGGAGATCAGCTCGGTGCTTTGTGTCCACCTAGAGGGGTGGGATAGGGAGGGTAGGAGGGAGGGAGGAGATATGGGGATATATGTATATGTATGGCTGATTCACTGTTATAAAGCAGAAGCTAATACACCACTGTAAAGCAATTATACTCCAATAAAGATGTTTTTTAAAAAAAGGACACTGATGAAAGAAATTAAAGATGATACAAACAGATAGAGAGATATGCTATGTTCTTGGAGTGGAATAATAAATATTGTGAAAAAGACTATACAACACAAAGCAATCTACAGATTCAATGCAATCCCTATCAAACTACCAATGGCATTTTTCACAGAACTGCAACAAAAGATTCCACAATTAGTATGGAAACACAAAAGACCCCGAATAGCCAAAGAAATCTTGAGAAAGAAAAACGGAGCTGGAGGAATCACGCTCCCAGACTTCAGACTATACTACAAAGCTACAGTAATTGAGACAGTATGGTAATGGCACAAAAACAGAAATATAGATCAACAGAACAGGATAGAAAGCCCAGAGATAAACCCACACACATACAGTCACCTTATTTTTGATAAAGGAGGCAAGAATATACAGTGGAGGAAAGACAGCCTCTTCGATAAATGGTGCTGGGAAAACTGGACAGCTACATGTAAAATAATGAATTTAGAACACTCCCTAACACCATACACAAAAATAACCTCAAAGTGGATTAAATACCTAAATGTAAGGCCAGACACTATAAAACTCTTAGAGGAAAACACAGGCAGAACACTCTATAACATAATCAAAGCAAGATCCTTTTTTACCCACCTCCTAGAGAAATCGAAATAAAAACAAAAATAAACAAATGGGACCTAATGAAACTTAAAAGCTTTTGCACAGCAAAGGAAACCATAAACAAGGTGAAAGGACAACACTCAGAATAGGAGAAAATATTTGCAAACGAAGCACCTGACAAAGGATTAATCTCCAAAATATACAGGCAGCTCATGAAGTTCAATATCAAAAAAAAACAAGTAACCCAATCCAAAAATGGGCAGAAGATCTAAACAGACATTTCTCCAAAGAAGATATACAGATTGCCAACAAACACATGAAAGGATGCTCAACATCACTAATCATTAGGGAAATGCAAATCAAATCTACAATGAGGTATCACCTCACACTGGTCAGAATGGCCATCAAAAAATCTACAAACAATAAATGCTGGAAAGGGTGTGGAGAAAAGAGAACCCTCTTGCACTGTTGGTGGGAATGTAAATTGATACAGCCACTATGGAGAGCAGTATGGAGGTTCCTTAAAAAACTAAAAATAGGGCTTCCCTGGTGGCACAGTGGTTGAGAGTCCGCCTGCCGATTCAGGAGACGTGCGTTCGTGCCCCAGTCCGGGAGGATCCCACATGCCGCGGAGCGGCTGGGCCTGTGAGCCATGGCCGCTGAGCCTGCGCGTCTGGAGCCTGTGCCCCGCAACGGGAGAGGCCACAACAGTGAGAGCCCCGCGTACCACAAAAAAAAAAAAAAAAAAAAAAACCCAAAAACTAAAAATAGAACTACCATACGATCCAGCAATCCCATTACTGGGCATATACCCTGAGAAACCATAATTCAAAAAGAATCATGTACCATAATGTTCATTGCAGGTCTATTTACAATAGCCACCACATGGAAGCAACCTAAGTGTCCATTGATAGATCAATGGATAAAGAAGATGTGGCACATATATACAATGGAATATTACTCAGCCATGAAAGGAAACAAAACTATTTGTAGTGAGGTGGATGGACCTCGAGTCTGTCACACAGAGTGAAGTAAGTCAGAAAGAGAAAAACAAATACTGTATGCTAACACATACATATATGGGGTCTAAAAAAAAAAAAATCTCTGATGAACATAGGGGTAGGAAAGGAATAAAGACACAGATGTAGAGAATGGACTTGAGGACACAGGGAGTGGGAAGGGTAAGCTGGGATGAAGTGAGAGAGTGGCATGGACATATATACACTCCCAAATGTAAAACAGAAAGCTAGTGGGAAGCAGCTGCATAGCACAGGGAGATCAGCTCAGTGCTTTGTGACCACGTAGAGGGGTCGGATAGGGAGGGTGGGAGGGAGATGCAAGAGGGAGGGGGTATGGGGATATATGTATATGTATAGCTGATTCACTTTGTTATAGAGCAGAAACTAACACACCATTGTAAAGCAATTATACTCCAATAAAGATGTTAAAAAAGAAAGAAAGAAAGAGGTTCTAGACTCCTCAACAATCCCCAACCAAGGGCTCATGCCAGTTACTAGATCCACAATGTAGAAGCAGAGTCCTGGCTTCTGCTTGTCTTCTCATGATTTACTGATTTACTTTTAATTTAAATTTTGGGATGGGTAAGTATAGATTAGGCACAGGTTTTAATCCTATAGAATGCAAAGGTTAGGGATGAGGAGATGGATGGAGAGGCAAGGGACCTAAAATGTCATGAGTTAAACTCTAGTCAGCAAAGGAAGGATAAACATCCCTTGACAGGGTCCTCATCCCCTGCATCTCACAATACAGACTGCTGGCACATTTTGGAGCCCGTTGGAATACTTTCTGTGATGGCTAATTTTATGTGCCAACTTGGCTAGGCTATGGTGTCCAGTTGTTTGGTCAGAGACTAGTTCATATGTTGCTGTGAAGGTATTTGTTTAGATGTCATTAACATTTAAATCAGTAGATTTTAGGCAGAGCAGATTACCCTCCATAATGTGAGTGGGCCTCATCCAATCAGTTGAAGGCATTAAGAGCAAAGACTGCTCCTTGATGTTGAAGAAATTCTGAAGACTGCCAATTAGAAACCCTGCTTGAATTGTCAGCCTGCTGCCCTTTGGAATCCAACTCAAGACTGCAGCATCAGCTCTGACTTGAATCTCTAGCCGGTCCTATAAATTTCAGACTTGCCAGCTGTCGTATTCCATGAGCCAATTCCTGAAAATCCTCTATATATCTTTGGAGAGCCCTGGCTAATCTGACTGAAGCACCTCCTTGTCAGGAAAGGTTTGTTGTGCCTGACTTCTATGTAAGACAATGGGAATCTGGGATGGCAGTGCTGGAAGTGGCCTTAGCCCGTTTGGCCTCCCGTCACCAGGGCAGATCTTGCTGGGTGACGGTCAGGATCTCCCCAAACTATCCTCACAGCACGAGGGGCACACCTGGCTCATGGACCACCGCAGACCCCAGGTCTCCCCTGGTGGCCTTGCCCTTCTCTATCCTTCGTCTGAACCACCACTCCTCCCACTGCAAAAATTAGGAATTTAGAGCAGAAGGGAAAGTGAGGTTTCTTCCAGTTCTGCTGTGCTAAGACTTTAACTTTGCTGTATATTGGAATTAAAAGGGCAAAACCTCCAGCCCGGACCTCTGCAGCTGCTCCACGGATTGGCTGCGGAAGGGAGCCTGGCGCGAGGTAATTAACCGCAGATCACTAACAGCTCAACAGGAAAGCCTGTGTCCAGGAATTCCTTTTGCCAGAGGTCCTGGGAGCGTTTGCTGCGGAGAAACGAGTTTGCAAATAAGCACTTTTCTTTGAAAAGGCCCCTTTCCCCAGCTCCATTAGCTCCCAGCTCGGCTTTCAGCTGCGAGGGATGTCTTTTCATCTTGAACTTGACATATTCTTCTAGTTTAGCCCAGTCACATGGAGCCCTTTGGCAAGCCACTCTCACTCCCACTGTGAATTGCTGGGTACCAAGGCGGTCGGTAAAGTTCCAAGCGGCCAACTTTCCCCCGAGCCCCCCGACTCTGCCTCTCTTTGTGCTCAACTATGGATTTCAACATCTTTGGTTTTCTTTGTCATCAGGAAAGATGTTGGAGTCAAAGGGAGAACAAGAATTCCAGACATGCTGAGAAAAGTGTGTGAGTGTGTGTGTGTGTGTGTGTGTGTGTGTGTGAGGCTGTCTCCCTCACCACCCCCAACGCCACTGATTAGCATTTGCAACCCTCAGGAATGTATGTCATTTGGGGTTGAGTTAGTGGTTTGAGCAATGTTCCTTCCAACTTTCTGTTGGAAAATTTAACCTCTTTTTAGTCCTTAGCGAGGCAACGAAGCTGAACTCCATGTGTATTGGTTCTTACCCATGACACGTCTTTTGAATTCAGTCCCAGCTGCCCACCTCCATCGTCCTGGCCATTTTCCTCTTCCTGGATTCTCATCCCATCTCCTAAGTTTTCTCATCTCTCTTTTGCTCCCCCCAAAACATCTTCCTTCCACAGCCAAAGGGATCTTTCTAAAATGTAGATCTGACTACCCTGCTGCCCATTTCCTGGAGATTCAAGTCTAAGCTCCTGGCGGGCAGCCTGAGGTGCTCCTGGGGTATGCCCCACAGCCCCTGAGTTCTCTGTCAGTCAGCCTGTCTTCCTCTCTCCTTTTCTCTCTCTCTCCCCACCCACTCTTATTATTTTTTGCAGCGGTGCTCCCGTCTTGACATTAGCTTTTTTTTTAAAAGGTAAACTCTGCCCTTCCCTAAATTCCTGGGTCCTGATCGACTCTCTCCATCCTAGACGGGGTGAGCAATTTCCGTAGTTTTCACTGCTTTTCTCCATTCTCAGTGTATCACCTGCATTTGCTCACCTGTCTAGCCAACCCGAAAGCCCTCTGGGGAGGCGACTTTCTGTCCATAATAGATAGCCCTGCACAGTGTGGGACACATAGAATATCCTCAGTTAATGCTCTGGATTGACAGGAGGCAAAATAGAGCATCTTGTAGGAGTTATGCTCTCTGGCTCTGTAAGTGGATTCATGTGGATTGAATCCTGGCATTCACTGCCTGAGCCTCTATTTCCTCACCTGTGAAATGGACAGAATCATATTAACATCAGAGCACTGCTAGTCAAAATTCACTGATACACACTGCATACAAAGTGCTCACCGCATCCCTGGTATATATTAAAAACTTGATATATACCATCTTTGGGAACAACTGCTCTACTTGTATACTGTAGCCCTTCATCTATCTCCTCCCTCTTTGTTCACAGACCGCCTCCATCCGGTTCCCCACTGTGAAGCCATCAACTACAGGGGGAGAAAGAGTTAAACCTGACTCTTCACCACAAATCCACAGGCACTAAATAAGGCTCCAGCACTCAGGCTTTAAGTATGGGCTGCACTTAACTATGAACAGCTGTTGCAAGATAATAGCCTTCTACTGGTAAAATAAGGCTGGACCCCCTCCCTCACAATGAAACCTTTCTTGCAAAGAGCAGTCAGAACGGACGGATAGATCTCAGTCTGGCAGTAATCAGAATTACGAGATGGGGGCAGGGGGAAGGACTGTCAGGCTTCCCAGATCAAGCTGACATATATACAGCAATTCTATTTCCGTTTCCAAAAGCCAAAACACCGGGCACCTCTTATCTGCAGTACGTTCCCCCGGTTGTTCTAAGGGGGAAAACAACTCTGGCCCCTGCTGCTCCCTTCCTGGGCCGGCATTAACCCTAATAACTGGAAAAGGAGCAGACGTTAGCCTGGAAGACACATGTGTTGCTCTTTATACCAAAGCCCTTCATTCAACTAATCTTCTCTTCCCATTTTAGGAAACTGAGTATGAATCAAAGCTCAGCAACGGGAGTCCATGTGGAATTCGGGCGCCTTTAGGTGCATTTCAGAATTTAACAAAGGTCAGATTCATGTTAGTTGCTTCCATTCTGCTGGAGACAGATACATGGGCTGGGTTCGGAGAATAGATTATGGAAAACACCCTTTGTTTCAGAAAATATACAGAATTTGTTAAACATGTACCTGGTGTCAGGCAAGTAGTAGGCCCCTGATGTTTGTGTGTTCTTGAGTTTGTTAATCAACTTCCATGCATGAAGAATGATGAAGCAACTCTGGAAGCAAATGGATTTGCTTTCAAAGAATGGTGCTGGAGTCATAGTCCTTGAAATGGAAAATTTGAGTGGGTTGTCTAGTGTAAATCCTATCTGTCTGTCCATCCATCCATCTTTCTATCATTTATCTACCTTCATAACACCTATCTATCTGCCTATCTGTCCATCCATCCATCTTTCTATCATCTATCTACCTTTATATCACCTATCTATCTATCTACCTATCTATCTATAGATCTATCTGCCTATCTCTCTCTCTATCTGCCTATCCATCCATCCATCTATCTTTCTATCATCTACCTTTATATTATCTATCTAACTATATCTATCTATCTATCTATCTATCTATCTATCTATCTATCTATCTATCTATCTATCTATCTATGTAGTTTGATGAGACCCAGAAAAACTAAGTGGTTTATATCGGGTCAATCAGCAAGTTAGCAAGCAGAAACAGGAGATGTAGCAACGTCTCTGACTCCCAGGCTTGTGAGTCAATCAGATCACATAGAAAGAAAATCACGAGACTATCACGAGACTAAAGTCAAAGTCTCTGCAGCCTGGGTAAACAAATTCAAAAGGAATGTCCAGAAGGAGCCGCACTCAGGAGCTGAATTCTGTTTATGGCTGTGGTCTCAAGAGAAGCACAGCTGCCTGTCGATGTCTATCCCCAGCTAGATCATACATCTTATAAACTAACAGGCACAATAAGTACTGCTGAGTTAATGAATGACTTATGGACTCTCCCACTGCTGTGAAGGCAGCCTTTGCATCTCTAACAATGCAGCAGTAACTACTACCCACGGTTATCCTTACTGAGGTTTATCATGAACCAGTAAGTGATGGCCTCTGAGATGGGTACTCTAGATAGTCTCATTTGATAGATAAGGAAAATGAGGTTTGGAAAGATTATGGAATTTGCTCTTTGTCACTCAGCTAAGAAGTTCCAGAGCCAAGGTTCATAGCCTTATTTTCTGACCTAGAGCTTGATTTCTTAACTACTATGCAGCCTTACTGAAAAATAATAAATAAATTGAAAAATCACTGCCCACCTGTGTATGATGCAAAGCATATTTGTGTTTTTGCTTTGTGCCCTTAAACTGGCAAAATTGTACCATCCTCAGAGGTAACTTCATCATTCCTCTTTTACATGAGTGAGATCTGAGGCTTTGATAAGGCATCTGACTTGTCCAAGGTCACCCAGTTTGTAAGGTATGGAGATTTCTAAAATCAAGCCCAGTGCTTCTTTCATGACAACATTACTATCTCCCTGGATATCTTTTTTTTTTTTTTTTTTTTTTTTGTGGTACGCGGGCCTCTCACTGTTGTGGCCTCTCCCGTTGCGGAGCACAGGTTCCGGAGGCGCAGGCTCAGTGGCCATGGCTCACGGGCCCAGCCGCTCCGCAGCATGTGGGATCTTCCCGGACCGGGGCACGAACCCGTGTCCCCAGCATCAGCAGGCGGACTCTCAACCACTGCGCCACCAGGAAATCCCTCCCTGGATATCTTAAATCCACAAAGTGTTATCTATACTGTGGTCCTAGCAAACACAGGTTAAGATCACCTTTCAAAACATTCTAAGACATTACATCAAAATGATCAAACCAACCAAAGAATAAGGAACAAGGTCCCAGGCTCGGGTTAAGACAAGGATGACAAACGTATCCCAACTTCTAGGCCAATTCCAATCAACTACTCTTAGCTACCTGGAGGGCTATGCTAAGAAGGGTCAGGAGATTGCTTCGGATCCTAACAAGGAAGCATCCTTTGATACTGAATTAAGCTGCTGCTATGTTTGAATGCATAAGGGTGGCTGGGATGGGAATGTCTTATTTGTCTTTCCAGATGCACTTTCCCCTTTTCACTCTGCTCTGTGTTTGACCTCTGGGGTCTACACCAGGGGAGTCCCTTACCCTCCAGTCTCCAGCTGGGATTGGCCAGTGGAGAACCCATCAGGAGATTGAAAAGAGGGAGAGATGAGGTGGAGGTTGTAGTATTTAGTCCCCTGATTCCCTTGCTGTGGGTTGAAACCATGGCTGATTTCAACCCCCTCAGAGGAAGATTACAGCTTCTGTCAGGAGGCCATCTGCTCTCAGCTCGCTCTCTCCAGAGCCCAATCCCTCTCCCCTTTCTCCTGTACTAGCCCTGGGTTACTGTACACTGCACATGTCTTGATGGTCTCCCACATGGTGCTGTGTCTGTATAAATATTCTCCTTACCAAACTCTCTTCAAGTTACCCGATTGGAATGTGACAGACTGACACACAACTCTGACAGAGTGGTCCTGTTATATGGGAACGTGTTAAAAAACCCAATCATGGATGGATGAAGACTGAGCACAGCCTCCCTTGTAAAGGGGATCCTAAAGATGCTTTTTCTCTTTTCTCTCTTCTCTTCTCTTCCCTTCCCTTCCTTCCTCCCTCTTCTTTTTTTGGTGTCATATTGTAGACACTTCTCTGATCAGTCCAACCTCCTTCAACTGAATACAACGTTGCATAGTGAAGAGTGCCTGGGATTTCACACCAAATGGAACAGACGTGGACTCATTCATATCCAGGCCCAGCCATGCCTGACTGCTCAAGCTCCAAGCTTGGGCAGGATGGTTAGAGTCTTGGGGCCTCAGCCTCCTATACAAACTTGGGATAATAACACTTCCATTGTTTAGTTACTGATCATGGAACAGATGGCATCTGTAAGACTATCCTTTTATTTATAGCATTTGACTAAGTTTACATGGATACAAAGTGGAAGTTTTTGGATAAGACTTTTTATTTTCATCTGCCCAAATTCATCAGAATAGCGGGGTTCTTTCCTCCCTCCCTTCCCCATTCCCTCCCTCACTCCCTGCCTCCATTCCTTCTCTCTTCCCATAATAATGAATCTTGTTGCTTCTTTTCAATCCTTGACACCTTAGTGGTGGTTCTCACCCCTAGGAGTCCTGGAAGACTCAGTGAATAGAGAGGATTTAATCGTCAGCCTTTTACACTGTAGAAACCTCAGCAATCCAGATCCCCAGAGACAGATTCTCAAATTAGATGTTGAGCTTCCTGAAGACAGGGATCGATATTATTTATTTCTCTATCCCCAGTTCCTGACGTACAATTTATAAACAGTAAATGTTTATTGAGTTAATGAGTTATGCTGGGTAATCCTGCTTTCCATAGATGTAAGGCTTCCCTACTTTAAACATGGAAATGATGATCTCTTTTATTTGAATCATTTTGAATGAAAATATTAAAAAAAAAATTACCACCATTTCGAGTACACGAGACATTACTTGCATTAAAAAAATAATTTGGAAACATCTTCCTGAGCACAGATTATGCCACTGCACTTAAATGACCCTGTGCCATCAGGGGAAACTGAGTTGCACAGAGACCCTTTGCTTCTTAACTAAATGTACCTGGATGACGTCCTACTTTAAATCATTAAAGCCCAATTCTTCTACCCACCCTCCTCTCTTCCCAGTTCCTGTTTCTAACATGCTGTGGGACTGCATACCAAGAAATTATGAACATTTGAATTCTGTGTAAAATAAGAGTGAAAAAGCTCTAAGTGTGTGGAAATAAAGAGGGAGTGGAATGAATACCACCTGCTCTGACTGTTCAGAAGCTTTTATTCTTCTTAGTTTCTGGGTATTTTTTAAATGATGTTAGATATGAGAAAACACTGGTACCTAAGAATGACTTGGGAAGACAAAATGAAACATTGGCTTTCTTTGCCAAAGAACACTCCTTGACGTGGATCTGGGCCTAGCGCACCTGTGGGGAACTTTGAAGTCCATATTGAAATCCCAGTCCCTCTAATGTAGAGTCTCCCAGGAATCAGAAAGTTTATACACATAGCCTCAGGTTCAGATTAGCTTTATTTGGGGTTCTGTCCCCAAAGTAGTCAAGGGTCATGGAAATGGCAAGAGTCACTTTGGAGGAGGAGGAAGAAAGCTAGATTCTGGGATGGAGTCCCTTATCCTATGTGCCAACAGGAAATCAAGCCCTCTCTGACCCTCAACTTGCTAATCTGTAAAATGGGAATGACTATACATCTGGTAAGGCTTCCCAGGTGGACATGAAAATGATAAGTGGAAGAACAACAGAAGTATTTTGTAAAGACAAATGTAACATAAATATTCAAAAGTCCTACATGATGATGGTGATGATGAAGGCTCATTTCCAGTAGTGGCCTCAAATCTCATGTGCTCCTGTGAACTTCTTGGGGAGAGATTCCTGAAGCAATCCCGGGGGATTTGAAATGCAACTTTCTCTAGATTTAGGGTTTAAACCTGAACACTTTCCATCTGGGAGTCTGCATGTAGATCCAAAGTGAATCTTAGTCCATTTCATTCTCCTATAGAACCCTTATAACTGCCAGTTAGTGTTTAGGGTCAGAAAAGGATCTGTCTGTCCTAGGATGCTGCTCTGCTTGGTGGCCAAGAGACTCTGAGTTAACTTCCAATCTCTACTGCAGTAATTGTTTCATGTTAAGCTCTGCTAGGGTTATCTATCCCATTCCTCTCTGAGAATCTCTGTAGATTCTGATCTTTCTGTTTTACTTTAAATTCCATTAGAGACATTTTCTAAATGTCAGCTAATTCAACTTATTTTTGACTGTGTGAAATAGGAGTACTGTAAAAAGTGAATAACTGGGGAATAAATAGATGATGAAAAATGAATGAATAATAGAACTGTACAGCACAAAGAAGGAACCATAATGCATGCACATGAAAAAAAATCATTAGCAAATCAGGGGGATCCCAGGAAAGAATGTAGGACTGTGACAAGAAAATCTAACTGTGTTACAAATGTGTAAGACAACCTCACTGAAGGGGGTGGGAGGAAAAGGTGCTGACCTAAGTAACTTTGGAAATGAGTAGAGTCTTCAAGATTAAAGGCAAGAAGAATGACATAAGCACTGTACCCAGGTTGATAAAGTTGTTTTCCACAGGGCTACAGGTTAACAATTCTTTTTTTTTCCTTTTTGCGGTACGCGGGCCTCTCACTGTTGTGGCCTCTCCCGTTGCGGAGCACAGGCTCTGGACGCGCAGGCCCAGCGGCCATGGCTCACGGGCCCAGCCGCTCCGCGGCATGTGGGATCTCCCTGGACCGGGGCACGAACCCGCGTTCCCTGCGTCGGCAGGCGGACTCTCAACCACTGCGCCACCTGGGAAGCCCCAGGTTAACAATTCTGATACTGCTGTGCATGTACACTGGAACTAAGCAATTAAGTAAATGGATGGCAGATGATGGGAACTAAGTTTCTCACTGTTGGTGTGGAAATTTACAAATAAGCAAGATATGGAGGCTAGAGTAATTCATGTGATAATGATTTAAAGTTGGAGATATCAATATGAACTGATATTTAGCTTACTATAGCTATAGATGGTTACAGATTAAAATATTTACATGGGTATATACATGAGTGTATATGTATAAACGTATATATACATGAGTTAGCATATACATTTATATAATACATATTTTTTTGCTCGGTTAACTGAGGAGACCTAAAAGAGACAACACCCCAGTAGTCATGAGCACAGCTAGTACCCAGATCTTGGTTTCTAACACTATTCTCCATTAAAAGGAACCAGAGCTTCTTGGAGAAATGCTCAAGGACTTGAGCTAGAAATATGCAGAATGAGCCTGGAGCAGAAAGTAAGAGAGGGTCTAAAAATTTAAAAAGCTCACCCCAATGGGGGGATGGCAAAGGACTACAGGCGCCAACTGAAAGAAATTCCAATAGCCAAAGCTAGAATAATTTAAGCAACAAAATTATGTGGGGTTGGGTTAAAACCCAAAGTCAAAACTGAATATTCATGAGTCCATACTTATCTAAATAAATGATTAAATAAATTAATAACTCAGGAAGGAGGGGCAAATATCCTGTATAGAAAAATTCCAAACAATTATGTAGATACTCTGCCCTCAAGGAAGGGGGAAGCATAACGCCAGACTCTTTTTTTTTTTTTTTTGGCGGTATGCGGGCCTCCCACCACCGTGGCCTCTCCCGTTGCGGAGCACAGGCTCCGGACGTGCAAGCTCAGCAGCCATGGCTCACAGGCCCAGCCGCTCCGCGGCATGTGGGATCTTCCCGGACCAGGGCACGAACCCGTGTGTCCCCTGCATCGGCAGGCGGACTCTCAACCACTGTGCCACCAGGGAAGCCCCGCCAGACTCTTTAAGTCTGGTCTGTACCCAGTGACTTTGTTCCAAAGAATATGTGAAAAGGGAGGGACGATTATTAGTAATTTTACAGTAGAGAAATCTGACAAACACTACCCCAGTCATGTGATCAAGGTCAACACCCACTGTCATAAATCATATTGATAGTAAGTACCCTTGATATGATATGATGGAAATGGCACTTTGCCACTGTGGTTTTCCTCTCAAAACCCCATAACTCTAGACTAGTCATGGGAAAAACACCAAATTCCCATAAAGGGGCATCCTACAAAATACTTGACTCCTCAAAACTGTCAAGGTCATCAAAAACAAGGAAAGTGACAAACTGTCACAGCCAAGAGCAGCCTACAGGGACATGACAACAAAATGTACTATGGTATCCAAGATGCAATCCCAGAGCAGAAAGGACAACAGATGAAAACTAAGAAAATCTGAATAAGCTATGGACTTTAAATAATAATAAGGCATAAATATTGGTTCATTAATTATAATAAATATATGAAACTCATGCATGATGTTAATAATAGGGAAAACAGTGTGGGGTATAAGGAAATTTTCTGTATTATATTTTCAATCTTTTGATAAATCTAAAACTTCTAAAAATAAAGTCTATTTTTTAAATGAATGAAAAATAGTTATAAAGTTAGCTTTACAAATTATTGAGCAATTGCTATGCTTACTATGCTCCAGACACTGTCCATATCTGGGGAGCTTGAGATTTTGTTTGTTTGCTAATGATATGAACAATAAGGGGTTAATATCCAAAATATATAAATAGCTCATACAACTCAACATCAAAAAGCAGACAACCCGATTAACAAATGGGCAGAAGATCTGAATAGACATTTTTCCAAAGAAGACATACAGATGGCCAAGAGGCACACGAAAAGATGCTCAACACTGTTAATCATCAGAGAAATGCAAATTAAAACCACAATGAGATATCACCTCACACCTTTCAGAATGGCTATCATCAAAGACCACAAATAACAAATGTTGGTGAGGATATGGAGAAAAGGGAACCCCTGTACAATGTTGGTGGGACTATAAATTGGTAAAGCCACGGTGGAAAACAGTATGGTGGCTTCTCAAAAACCCCAAGACAGAACTACCATACGACCCAGCAATTCCACTCCTGGGTATATATCTGAAAAAAATGAAAATGCTAATTTTTAATGAAAAGATATGTGCACCCCAATGTTTACAGCAGCATTATTTACAGTTGCCAAGATATAGAAGCAACCGAAGTGTCCATCAACAGATGAATTGCTTTTAAAAACTCACAGATACAGCATAAGGTGACTCCTCTGCTCTAGTCTCGGGCTGGTCAAGGAAGTGTTTGGATAAGGTGAGTCCTTAAGGATGAGTAACAATCTGCTGGGTGAAGAAGGCAGAGGCAGCCTTCCTGCAGTGGAACCAGTAATAAGGCCAAGAAGCATCACGCCAAGCATTCTATAAGGGGGGCTGCAGCTGTATGTGATTTGCTTTTGCTGAAGCACATTATGGAAGGTTGAAAGGAGGGAAAGGAAGCAAGGCTGGAGTGGCCAGCAAGAGCCATGGCACAAAAGGCATTGTGTGCTTGGCTAAGGAGCCTGAGCTTTCTTCTAGAGAGCCAGTGAGAATTTTCAACCCTACAAAGAGGCAATCACATTTCCATTTTGGATAGACTCACCCTGGCTACTGTGAGGAGTGGGGTTGGAGTACAACCAGATGGGATGCTGTAAGGCTGGGGAGCTTGAAGCTGTTTGAAAAGCACAGCATTTTCTTGGGGGCACTAATAACGCTCTGACTTCCTAAGCTAACCACACTTTTGTGAAGTGCCCGTATAAATATTCTCGTTTTATGTGTATTATGTGTTATAAAGGTAGAAGCTAACTTTGGCACAGAAATACATTTTGTGAGACAGAGGGAAACGTTTCCTTTATGACTGCTTCTTGTTCCAGCCTTCCTTGCCAGGAGAAAAGAAGGCAAACTAGAAATGAAAAATCTGAAACTTCAGGAGCTGCCATTTTGAAGCTCTCCCTGTCATAATACACAAGGCCAGAGTATTTTACAGATCCTGTATTTTTAATTCATCTTTCCCTAAGTATTTAGGATGGCTAACCCGAAACTAAACTTTAACAACTAGCTAATACTCTAGTTACTCAGCATGGTTAAATGGACAGAACCCAAGTTTGGAATTTGGGAATCTCTGTTCTTGCACCAGCTTGGCTACTAACCAGCTGTGGGACTTTATATGGTCCTTCAATACTTTGGAGCCCATTTAAAAATTTTTCTTAAATAGAGAATAATATATCCCAACCCCACCACTATCACCATCATCACCAACACTACCATCATCATCAGCATAAAGACATCACCACCCTGACTCCTCCATCGCAGGTTTCGGGAAGGATTAAACGTGACCATGAGTAGACAAGCAGCTTGCTCTTGTCATCAAAAGATAACAGCACATGAAGAATCCTCAAATTGCAATGTTGAGATTTTGGTCAAATTCAGTGTCTGGCAGCACCTACCAGGCACTCAGAGAATATTTTAATGAAAACCAGGTCATTTATTATGGCCTTTTGCCTCCTCTACTATTTAGACTCATGCTCTATGACATGAAAACAAGAAATCATAATTTGTCCTGGTGTTCCTGGCTTTCTGGCATAGAGTAGCTTAATGAATTGTGAGCATAAGGGACTCCAGTTATGTCCTAAAACATGTTCATGATCTCTTAGAGTGGGTTTGGTTCATTAATCATTGAATCCACTGAAAAACGAGGAGATCCTTTCATGGAGTCCCTATCTATCTATCTACCTACCTATCTATCTACCTACCTACCTACTTATCACCATCACAGTCATTTTCTTATTCCCCAGCTATGGTTTCTTTGCTGTCATTTTTGCTCAGGGCCAAACTGCTCTCTCCATCACAGACTCCATGTTTTGCTTATATTACCCCAAATTGCTAGATTTCATGTCCTCCCTTCCTTCCATGTCCTGAGCTAGCTTTTCTCCTGTCGGGGAAGCCAGCTGCCTTTTCAATAAGGATGTTTTCTTAAAAAACAAACCAGACCAAAACAAACAAACAAAAATCCCTGATAAACAGACCTCCAAACACAGCTGAGAAAAAGTGGTGTACACAGAATATTTTCTCTAGCCTCTCTCCAGCTATGTGGACTACAGGCAAACCCCTCTGTGGCAGAAACTTACTAGATTTCTATGCCTCGGTATTCAGCACAAGGTCCAGTACAGAGCAGAAAATAAATATTTCTGGAGAAAATAATCTTTCTTAAAATCTCGAGACTAGACTAGGACAACAGGGATAATTTAGTACTTTGCTACTCAAAGTATAATCTATGGACCAGCAGCATTGACAATACCTTGGATCTTGTTAGCACTACAGAATCCCATGCCCTACTTTGAACCAATTAAATCACAATCTTCATTTTAACTAGACTGAGGTGATTCATTTGAGAATCACTGACCTTGTCCAATGGTTATGAACCTTAGCTGAAAAGTGAATCATCTAAAGAACTTTAAAAAAAATTGCTACCAGGATCCCACAGATAGAGATTCTGATTTATTTGGGCTGGGAATGTTGCTTGGATATTAAGATTTTTAAAAGGTCCCCATGTCATGCAAATGATGAGCCAAGGTTGAGAACCATTGATCTAGTCCAACTTTCTCATGTAAATACAGATAGTTCTCCAAAGTTGGATGTACACACCTGGATATTCAACAGCACTTTCTAGAGAATGGGGACTGAGCAACATTTAATCTACTACTTCCTTCCAAACCTCTCACATTCTACTGTCTCCTGAAACTCATCCATTTGTCCCTATATTATAGATTATCCAAGATGCACAGGAGCCCCCAGGAGCCATTAGTCCTTCTAGGGCTTTACTTACCACCCAGAGTTGAGTAGAGCAAGGAAGACTCAAGCTGGAGGAATCAGATTCTGTCTTCTAGGAATCGGAGACTAGGACCAGCAGCAGGATTGATGGTCTCAGCCTCTGGTTGGTCCTCTAACAGGTGATGCCGTGATCCTCGGGGCTGCATATTCTTCCCTGGGAACTGGGAGCACAGAAGAGCTGTAAGCAAACAGAAAACAATGAATCAAGCACATGAAGGGAAGCGGGGAGAGTAAGTGGAGAGAGCCAATGATCAGGTTTACTTAACTTCCAGTCCTTGTTTCCAGGCCCTTCCCTAGCTAGGCTCAGTTGCAATTCATTTCATGAAACGTTACTATTTATAATTCCCCACATGCATTTCTCCTTAAGTCAGCTCAAGTTGGGTGTAGCCTTGGCAAGCACAAAAAGTCCTAACTAATTCAGTCATCTTATTTTCCCTGCCTAATTCTGATTAGCACATTAGCACACATGTGAGATCATCAATGAAACCCATAGTTAAGGGATGAGCTTAGAGGCCATCCAACCTAAAAGAGGAATAAGGAATATCCATATGTGATGGCAATTCTCTTTTTCAGTGGCATTGAGGGCACTATTTTTACAAAAGTCCATATGATTGAGACCATTTCAAAAAAGGTTACTGTTTAATCCTCTCAACATTATCACCATGATACAGAAACAGAAACTGGGTCTGAGGGTGGTTGACTGAGTTTCCTGTGGTTGTGTAGCTATAAAGGGGCATTGTCTGGATGCAAGTCAGTCTTTCAGACTTTAAACCCATGCTTGGGAAACAGCAGGGATCTCTGGCAGGGGACTGTGGCTGGTAATCATGGTGGTGAAGTGAGTAGGGGTGAGGGGTGAATGGCCTGGTTTGTCGTCAGTCAGGATCTGATGATGGAACAGATTAACCAGAGCACCCCAAAGATCTTCTTCCTCCTCCTCTCTTGAACGAGATAATGGCTTTGGAATATTTTGCAGTCACCTTGAAGACTGTACCTACTTCTTTTACTCCATGGCAGTGGACCATATTGTCTTACCAACCGTGGTCTAGATAACCCTTGTCTGAAACCATCTGCAGGCTGCAACAACGAAACACACCTTTCTGATGTGTGCTTTCTAATTCATCCTTGGACATATTTGAAGAGCAGCCTGTACCAGAACATTCTTTGTCCCTTGAAACTACTGAGGGCAAATATCCCCTGAAATTTTCATTCATGTCCGCTTTTCCTTTACCATTTGGTTAAAAAGTTTTGCAAAACCCACAGTGCTATACTAAAAGGCTGTTCTGGATCCTCAGCTTCTTGCTCTGTGCTCAACAAGCAGTCCATGGTCATTTGAGTCATATACCTCAGTACTGTATGTCAATATTGTTGGCTGTTTTTTCATGGTTTTGATTGACTGGACTAGTAGACTTTCTAGGCTGGCAGTGGGAGCTAAAGCAATGTCCACTGGGGAATGGAATCTTTGCAGAAGGAAGTGGCTATGATCATTCTACTTTCAGAATCCTGGGACTTCTACCCAGGGTGTAGGTGTTGCAGGCAAGGCCAGGACCCATCTGAAGGCTATTTCAATACTTATATTCCAACGTGGTGATCAGAAGTATAAGAAGGCAGATCTTGTCTTGACTGCGTGAATTCATTAGGAATTTACCAAGCTATTCATGAACCTGAAATCTCAAACTCAGGATGTAGCAGGCCCACCTGAAGGAATTCTCGGTCTTTAGTTGGATCACAGAGCGCCTAAGGCACTAATTTTCTGTAGGTTGCACAACCCACGAGGATTGAGATTGCGTTCAGCTAACACTCCTTGAGCACCTGCCTTATATCAGGTGCTGTGTTAGGGGCTAGGAAGCCTCCAGGCTCTTACACATACTGTTTTTCCTTTCTGAAGTGCCTTTCCCTCCTGTCCAATCTCACCCACTGTGCAAAACACATCTGCCCCGTCCTCTTGAAGCTTTTCCTGGTTCCTTCAGCCCACCTGACTCCCTTTTGGTGCCATCTTGGATCTGTACACATTACTCTACGGATGCACCTCTCATGCTGGACTGCAATGCATCTGTGTTCTTGGGAGCTGATCCTGGATCAAGGCTCCTTGAGCACAGAAAGCATGCTTCAACCAGTTCTGGATCCTCAGCTTCTTGCTCTGTACTCAACAAGCAGTCCATGGTCATTTGAGTCATATATCTCAGTACTGTATGTCAATATTGTTGGTTGGCTTTCTCATCCTCATTTTGAAGATAAAGACAACAAAGTCCACAGAGAAACCCCCCTTTGTCCTTACATTACATCAGACCTAGGCTTAGAAACAAATGTAGCCTTCCCAAGAACACGTATTTAAATTTTCCAACAACCAGTATGTAAAATGCACACATACTTTGGTCTAGCAACTCCCCTTCTAGGAATTTATTCTATGAATATGCTTACAAAATGGCTGTCAGGACAGGTACAGGATGCCCCTTGTTGAACTGGTTATATTAGCTAATACTTGGAAACCAGTGTGGTCACTTCCAGAGAACCAGAGTAACCTCCAGAATGTACATCTAAACTATGATTTTATGGAAAGCGTCATTCAAAAGGACTAAATATATCTATATGTAAATGTATGAAAAATCACTATTGTAAATAAAGCATAATACTGAAGAATACGTAGAAATATCCCTATGGTAGTTGGTACATATTTACAGGCTGCTCCATGAATCACAGTACAGTTGCATTGTTCTTAATATGCAGAACCTTTCAACTATTTTAATTCACTTAATCCTCACAACTATCATTAGCCCCATTTTACAGAAGAGGAAGATGGAGAGGCTATCGTGTTAGAAAATCACACAGCTGGAAAGTGGTAGAACTAGGATTCAGCACCACCTGAGAAAATTTTAAATATGCAAATTCCCTGCTCCCACTCGTTGCATCAGAATCTCTTAGGATGGGCTCCAGCAACCTGTGATTTAACAAGCTATCCAGGTGATTTCAACGTCCATCAGGTGTGAGATGCCCTGCTCTAAGCCATTATGCTCTCCCAGGTACACTATTTCTAAAGGAACCACAAAACTCTATTAGCTGTTGAGAGACTGAGCTTAGAGAGGGGTGGGAGGGATGGAAGATATTCACTTTAACTTTGTTACTTATTGAACTCTTTGGATTGTCTAGATCTACCTGTATTGTATTACTCTCATTTTGATTGGTTTTAAAGATCAACGGAAATCACTGGGTAGGAGGATTATGGGCCATTTTTATATGTTTGGCATTTTCTATTTCTCTATATTAAGACAATAAGAGAACGAGATTAACCAATACATGCTTTAAAAAAAATCCCCCTTAGAAATGTCCTTCTTACAAAAAGATGCTAGGAAAGCACCCCAACCAGAGATCCGAACTTTGTGTCTGCCACGGGAGAGCATCTCCTGGCAAAACAAATGATTCTTTCACCACCCGAGGAGCTGCCCCCCACTCCTTGAATTGGTCGCATCCATCACCGTCGGCCCAGACGTTGTAGCTGTTCAATCCTGAGCCCCGGTGTGATAACTGGCATAATTTCCCCAAGATAATGTGGAGGTGAATGAAGTACAGGAAGCTTTAGGCCATCCACTTTCATTTTTAGCTCAGGAAACCTGGGCTTTGATGAGAGTGGGGGAAATCTACCAAAAACAAGAATGAAGAGTTCACAGGAGAAGGTGGGTGCAGACTGGAGACCAGAGTGTGAGAGAAGAGTCATCCCAGCCCACCGGTGATGACACAGTCAGCTCTAGACGGAAGCCCCCCCCTCCTCTTAGCTTTGTGGGAGAGTCTCCACCCAGGAGGGGCTGTGAGTCATCCCAGCATATTCTAACTCTGTAATAGGCTTAGTACTTATTGGGACTATTCAATAAATTAAAAAGTAAAAACCAGTTATCTTAATTAAAAAAAAATACGAAATATCCAGAAGACTATCTACCCTCTCAGCAATTCTGAAGCATGTTAGAATATTTAAGGCTCTGTGAAGTCCAGCAGTAAGGAAGTAGGTTTACTTTTGGTTAACCTAGAGTTATCCAAGCTAATTTGACTATGGAAACTTAAAAAAAAATTAATTTCACCTTCTGGCTGCTTCTAAGAGAGCCAGAGAGTTGTACTGTATTCACTGCAGTGTAACCTGGGGAATTCTAGTACAAACAAAAGTAACGTCCCTAGACTAGACTGTTAAAACCATGAATGCATTCGTTTATTTAACCATCGACAGGCTGTGTGTGCTCTGCAGGTAGGTACCGGGGTTGGGAACCCAGAGATGAAATCAACATTGTACCCACCCTGAAAGCCCTCATAGTCTAGAGGGGAGAGAGGAATATAAACAAACAGGAATGACGCCGAGAGAAAGGGCTGTGAGGGAGGCAGGTCCCTCCAGTTATGAGAGCAGACGGTGAAGCTCCTGCCAGAAGAGCAAAGGAGAGGAACTGGGAGCTCAGTAAGGGGGCGGAGACGCCCCCAGAAAACAGGGGCCACACATGGGCTTTCCCCTCAGATGACCAGGTTCTGTCATTCACCAGCTCCGTAAGCTTGGGCTCTTTATTTATCCCTCTGAACTCAGGTTTCTTTATCTGTCAATGGAGCAATAAGAATACCTAGCTTATAGATCTGGCACAAGGATCGAATGCATATCACCCACTTAGTATGACGCTCCAGAGTAAAGGAGATTTTGAACGCACAGGTGGGTTCCTCAGGTAAAGTACTGACAAGGTGCAGGTGGCTGACAGTGGCTGAGCGGGCTGGGCAGAGGGAAAGCTGAGGAGCCCCCCAGGCACCTGGCTGAGTGCCTGGACAACAACGGGGCTGTGACAGAAGAAAGGACAAAGAGAAGGTTTCTTTGCCCCTTTCTTTTTGGGGGGAGGGTGTGTATGAATATAATTAACTTTCCATTAAACCAGGGTGTAGTGAGTTGAACAGTGTCTCCTACAAAGTTATGTTCAAATTCTAACTCCAGTACCTGTGAAGGTTACCTTATTGGGAAATAGGGTCCTTGCCATTGTAATTGATTAAGATGAGGTCATTAGGTTGGGCCCTAAATCCAATGTCTAGTGTCCTTATAAGGGGAGAAGACACACAGAGTCACCTCGGGAAGAAGGCCGTATGAAGACAGAGGCAGAGATTGGAGAGATGTAGCTGTGGGCCAAGGGACACCCAGGATTGCCAGCAACCGGCAGAAACCAGCAGAGAGGCAAGGAATCAACTTTCCCTCAGGGCCTCCAGAAGGAACCAACCCTACCAACACCTTGATTTTGGACTCCTGGCTTCTAGAACTGTACTCGAATAAATTTCTGTTGTTTTAAACCACCCAGTTTGTAGTGCTTTGTTCAGTAGCCCTAGGAAATTAATTCACAGGGTTTCTCACCTTCAGCACTGTTGACATTTGGGGCAGGATAGATTCTTTGCTGGGAGAAGGGAGGACTGTTCTGTGTAGGATGTTTAGCAGCGCCCCTGGCCTCTCTCCACTGGATGCGAACAGCACCACCACTACCCTCCCCAGTTATGACTAACAAAAATGTCTCAAAACACTGCCAAATATCCCGGGGCTGGGCGGGGGGGACTCTCCCCTGGTTGAGAACCATTGCTTGCTTGCTCACTCATTTATTCATCTATTTATTTATTAATTCATTCATTGGCACATCTCTTTATATTCGGTAACTATTTACTTAGAAATGACTATGGACCAGGCATCTTTTTAGGCTCTGGGAATGTAATGGAAGCAACCATTCATGAAGGTTACAGTAAAGTGGGGAACAAAGAATCTAATCAAATAATCACAGAAACTCTTACAAACTGGGGTAAATGCCCCAAATCAAGTGACTATGGTTCTAGGCAAACAAAGGAGCCTCACCTAGATGGTGGGCGCAGGGGGTTTGATGGAGGTCTGAGAACTAAAGGGTTGTCTAGGCACAGATGGCAGGGACAGATGACCATCCCAGGTGGTGCAAAGGCCCTGTGGTAGAAAGGAGCACAGGGAAAATGGGAAGGAAGATGGAGGCTGAGGGAGGCTGAGGGCAAGGCTCAGGATTTGGTCTGCATCCCAAGATCTGACCTGGTTACAGGGCACAAGGAAGGAGATGTCACAGCAGGAGACAGAAAAGGCCCCCAGGTGACTGCTTCATTCATCTCCAAGGCAGTTCGAAGACAACTGGCCTTTTTTTTTTTTCCCCCAACAAAGTGGGGCCCTTTCTGCCACGTAGCTGCAGGCTCCCAGGTCTATCTGGGACACAGGTGGATGCAGTTTCTGGAAAGGGCTGTCTGGCTTTTTATGGTTTAGTGAAGAGGTGTCCAGAGGCCATCATGTCAGCTCATAAAAAACGTTCAGAAATCTATATTTATGCCTTGTAGCTCTCTGGCAAAAATAGCATATTGTCCTACAAGATGGATGTAGCCAGCTCCTTCCAGGGAGTACAATTTTCCCTGGAAGGCCCTTTGGAGATGGATGTGCTGCCTTACTGCCCACTGATTTGAGCTCTGGGGAGGAGCCCTGCTCAGTAGGCATTGGGTCTGCAGCAAATTGCACTGCAGTTCCTGACACCACCCCCCCATCTCCACTGCCCTCATCTTGCATTTTCGTACTGGCACAAGTCTGAATACAGGGCGTCCCAGGCAAAGGACCTTAAGCATGAAACTCTGGTGCCTGTCATCCAGGTCTGCAGCAGCCTGGGAAAGACCCCGCCACTCCTTGGATTCTTAGCTTTCTCTTCTGTAAAATGGGGTGAATAACCTCTGCCCTAAACTCTCCAAAACTCTGCTTTAGGTCAGAGGAGAGTCCTGTGTGTGAGCTACTCCAGAAATCATGGCACCCTTCACAATGAGGAAGGCCACAGGCCACGGTGAAAGCATGGGTCTGCCACCAGGAGTCCGCAGATTCGGGGTTAAATCTTGATTTCCACAATTACCAGCTCTGAGACTCAACTGTCTCATCTACAAAAAGGGAATAATCATGCTATCGTATGACTGTGTCTAAAGGATTAAACATTTACATATGGAAGCTCCTTAGCACAATCTTGACTCAATGCATAGTTGCAATTTCTAATGTAACTGTGAGCTTTGGGAAGTTGTAAAGGATAGAAAGGAATGTAGACTAACCTCCTGGAAGTTAAGGAGCTGGTGTCCAGGGTCAGGGGCACCTAGCGCCTCTGACAGTCACCTGGGCAGGCTCCTGGTTTGAAGCCTCCGTGGCCTCTTCATCCCCAGCACACACAGCTCCATCACTGGCCTGGTCCCACGGGCCTGCTCTGCACTGCTGCTCATAACTGTTCCATCCTCTGCATTTTCCCTCGCTGCCTCTCACAAGGGCCATGCGGTGCAGCAGGCCTTCCCTCCTCCATTCAGGGCAGTCAGTCACAGCCGTGAAACCTGTCAGATGTCCCCTTGGGACGGAGTGTCCCCATCCCTGCTGGTAGAGGTCATCTCTTGCATATCTCTGCTCCCTCAGGACTTTATCTGCCCCTTTCTTACAACTTCTTACCATGTCCTCCTTAACCCCTCTGACCTTGCGTTACAGCCGTCCCAGCACCTGCTCTACCTCCCTCCCTCCCAGCCTAGACGGTAAGCTGCTGGGGGCTGGGTGTGAGTGCGGTCTCACCACATCCCTCTCAGGGCCCTCCTCTGTGCTCCTCTCTCCCTTCCTCAAAGATCATCTGGTGGGAATGTGAATTGGTACAGCCACTATGGAGAACAGTATGGAGGTTCCTTAAAAAACTACAAATAGAACTACCATATGACCCAGCAATCCCACTACTGGGCATATACCCTGAGAAAACCATAATTCAAAAAGAGTCATGTACCACAATGTTCATTGCAGCTCTAGTCACAATAGCCCGGAGGTGGAAACAACCTAAGTGTCCATCATCGGATGAATGGATAAAGAAGATGTGGCACATATATACAATGGAATATTACTCAGCCATAAAAAGAAACGAAACTGAGCTATTTGTAATGAGGTGGTTAGACCTAGAGTCTGTCATACAGAGTGAAGTAAGTCAGAAAGAGAAAGACAAATACCGTATGCTAACACATATATATGGAATTTAAGAAAAAAAATGTCATGAAGAACCTAGGGGTAAAACAGGAATAAAGACACAGACCTACTTGAGGATGGACTTGAGGATATGTGGAGGGGGAAGGGCAAGCTGTGACAAAGCAAGAGAGAGGCATGGATGTATATACACTACCAAACGTAAGGTAGATAGCTAGTGGGAAGCAGCCGCATAGCACAGGGAGATCAGCTCGGGGCTTTGTGACCGCCTGGAGGGGTGGGATGGGGAGGGTGCGGGGGAGGGATGTGGGAACAGATGTATATGTATGACTGATTCACTTTGTTATACAGCAGAAACTAATAAAAAAAAATACAGGGTATTTTCAAAGAGGTCAAATCAAGACTATCAAATAAATGAATTTCAAAAAAAAAAAAAAAAAGATCTTGGCACCCTTACGTGCCAAGCACTGGGCCAGGGGTAGATTCAGAGGTGAGCTGGGCTGTCAGCCCTGCCCTCACGGAGCTCACGTCCCCAGGGGGTGATGGATAGTTACTATACGAATAGATGAGTAATAACAGGTCACGACAGGCTCCGTGCAGAAAAATAAAGCAGAATAAGCCTGTAGAGAGTGTTGGTAGAAGTTTAGAAAAGGGAGATCAGGGCCCACAGAGTGTGCTGGGGGCTTGGCAGGGCGTCCTGGGTGGGTGGGGAGGCCTGCCTGTTCTCTTCAAATCCCAGAGTCTGCCCCTGTCTGGAAGGTCAATCCAAGGCAACCCCTGTCTCTTCAGCAAGTGTGTTAGTTTCCTAGGCCTGCTGTAATAAATTACCACATCTTGGTGGCTTAAAACAATGGAAATGTATTCTCTCTCAGTTCTAGAGGCCAGAAGTCTGAGATCAAAGTGTCGGCAGAGACGAGCTCCCTCCAAGGAAAGGCTCTAGGGTAGCATCTTCTCTTGTTCCTCTTGGCTTCTGGTGGCTCCACGTGTTCCTTAGCTTGTGGCTGCATCACTCCAATCTCTGTCTCCATTTTCTCATGGCCTCCTCCTTTCTATGTGCCCCTTCCCCTTCTGTCTCGTAGAAATGTCTCGTAAGAACACTTGCCATTGGATTTAGGGCCCATCCAGGTAACCCAGGATGATCTCATCTGGAAATCCTAACTTACATTTGCAAAGACCTATTCCCAAATAAGGTTGTATTCATAGGTTCTGGGGGTTAGGGTATCAATGCATCATTTGGGGGGTGGGGTCACCCTTGAGCACATCACAGCAGGTGAGGGGAAGAATTAGCCCCAAAGTTGGTATCTGTTCACCCAGAGGATTCCTGCTTCTGTGCATCGATTTATATCAGCCTTTTTCTTTGGATTAAATTTATTTCCGGTTTTATTTGAAAACGTTTGGAACTCTGGTGCCAGTCCACGTGGGTTCCCTCATTAGGCATGTCAGTTTCTCTCCCTCCTTGAGGCTTGTCCAGCCCCTCCCCGCCACTCCCCAAACACACCCACCTGTGTGCTCGTACTTAAAAACAACACCAGACATGGAAGCGGGTGGCTGTCCTGCCTCGGACCAGGCCTCTGTTGGCCTCCTGCTGGGTCTGGGCTCGCTCAGCATTTAGGGCAAGAGGATGAAATGATTCCCAGCTGGAAAAACAATCATGTCTGCTGGGCTGGCCCAGAACACGGAGAAAAAGCTTGAGGGTCAGAGTCTGTCCAGGCTTTGTTTTCTTTTGTGTTCTAACTCAAATTTTTTTTGTTTCTGTTACTGAAACACAGACAGAGACACAGACACAGACACACACACAGGAAATGTGCGAACAGTTCAGTTGAGTATGAAAGGAGAAAGCATAAAATAAAATGGAAAATCTTCCTTCCCTTTTCCTTTTGCCAAATCCCTCTTTTCTAACTTTCTCCAGAAATGTATTTTCTCGAGAAAACTTGCACATCCCCCCAAGGACACGCATGTATGTATGCACAGCTAGAGTCTGTTTTTAGCTTTACATTTTATACGTGTACATATTTATAGGTAAATGCTTTTCATTATGGAAAAGGGCTATCCTTTCCCATGGCTCTGCACATTGCTCTCTGCCTTTAGTGTCTATCTTGGACGGCTTTCCTTATTTGGATATATGGATTTATCTCATTTTTAACAGCTGCAAAGAACTCCATTCAACGGATGTACCATAATCTGTATAACCACTCCAACCGGCTTCTAATGGAGTGAGTTACCAACAGAGATTAGCTTCTGACTCAGCCTGGTGCTCTTTCACCGCAGCTGTGCACAGAGCAAATATACATATAAATGATATGATACATAACATAATGTTTATACATGTAATAGTATACATTAGTCTATAACAGCATATATTATTTTATATATTTTATGTATAATTTGAATATATATTAATACAATATATAATATGTATTCATATATAATCATATATAATTATACATATTATATATAATTTAATTATCACAACTATAGGTGATTGTAATCCTTACTTTATAGATAAGGGTCTGAATCTAGATAAGGGCCTAGCTTCCTTCCTGGCCACAGTTTTCCCTTCCAAGCCAATTCTCTACTCCTGAAGACCAGTGGGAATGCAGGCGGCCTTGTGTCTGAGTAAGTGCAGCGGGAGGGGTGCCGTGTCAAGCCTGGCTGGCTCCTTAATGGACTGTGAACCCCACACCCTCAAGGGCCCACGTGTGTCTGCATTACTTCCCATGCAGTCTTCTCCAGCGATCACACTTGACAGAAAAGAAAAATAAACTTGGCCTGGTGTTAGCCCATTCTGATTCCTGGGTGGGCCTAATAGCTGTGGGATCAAGTCACTTAGCTCCTGGCCCAGGGTACAACTCCCTGCTCTTTGGAATGGGCCCCGGAGAGGGGTACATTGGGTGAGCTTTATGGCTGCAGCAGGTGCCAACTCCTTCAAGCCCCATACGGGCCCACGATGGCCTCATTATCCAATCAAGTCAGATTTTGCAACATTTATTGACTCGGTGTGATATAAGACTGGCCTCGGAACCTGTGTTCTAGCCTCTGTGACCGTGTGTTCTTGGGAAAGCCCTGAGCTCTTTGAGCCTCTGTTTCTTCAACTGACACTAATGTCCCCATGGTTGGGTTACTGGTGAGTAACTGGGAATGAGGGACAGAAGCTTCCGGTGCAGCAGTTCTCAAACCTTGCCCCAAATTCGACGCACCTGGGGGGCGGGGTGGAGGGCTCGCAAACCCCGACGCGCAGGCCACACTGCAGATCAATCAAATCAGGCTACCTGGGGTGGGCCCCAGGAATCAGCATTTATAAAGCAAACAATCAACCAAAAACCCAGGGATTCCAAGTGTAGCCACTTCTGAGAACCAGAGAGGGAATGCAGGCCTTCCCCATACACAGTCATCACTCAACAAATGCTAATGCCTGCTCCGCTTCCCTAAAACCGAAAGAAAACTGAAATCTCCAAATGCTTTTTAAGAAACCTCTGGAACATTAAGCCCAACAGCCGAGGCAAGGCCAGGGCTGCCGTGTCAGTGAAGCTCCCTGACTCGCCATCCACTTTTTCAGAGAGCAAGGGTAGTTTGAGGTCAGGGTTTGATGTTTGGGAAGCTTCTGGAAAGTGAAGCAATAGCATTTCTGAAATTCCTGCCCTTCCTTCTTATCACCTTCTCTTTATCAGCTTAGCTCTGAGCCAATCTCTGTGCCTCAGGAGGGAGTGCTGAGAGCCCCTCTAACAGAGCCTGCCCCCCGGGTGGGGGCCGGTGCCTCTGTGTGCCGTCCTCAAGCAAGACTCAGAACCTCACCAACTCCAGGCTCCCCTAAATCTACATTTGGTCTCACCTCCAAAAGTCAACTTTCTTCAGTTGCTTGAAGTTAAAATTGAGCCTGCACATTAAGATACTGAGACTAATCATGAATATAGGGAAGCCTGTAAGGACTCATGGCCAACCACCCCACTTAGAGAAATTACCTAGACCACCAAATCCTTGAGGACCATCCTGGTCATACCTGAGTCAGCTGCCGTGGTCCACCCAGTAGACGCCATCCCTTGCCAATAGCTCTGTGCCATCCCAGCTTCCATACGGCCTTCACAAGCGTTTCTCAAACTGTGGCCCTCTGGCATACAAACACTTCAGGTTTGGGCTTACACATGCCCCCAAGGCAACAGCTCTACTCACACACACATAAAAATCCCTTTTCTAAGCCTCTCCCAGAGTTTGCTGCATGTCGTTTACCTGGGTGCAAGAAGCAAAGGCCAGGAAAGGAAGCTGAGTGGCGTCCTCTTTATTATTATGGCTCCTTCTCCGTTTTGTTCTGGATGCCCAAATGTCTGCTCTGCTAAGCCTAGAATGCCCACCTGAAGGCATGGCAGAGACCTACCTGTACGGAGCACCCAGGATGCCAGCTTGCTGGGGGGAGTTCACGAGTGGAGCTGCTGTGGAGCAGGAGGTTATCTATAGACTGAGTACCTACTGATTACCTCCTGACTTGCCTTTAATCACCTGGAATTACTTCAACCTGTGTGAAAACTTTGCTTAAAGGCCCAGAATCCAGTTTCTCTTCCTCTATGCAAGTTCTTTTTCCCAAAGTGTGGTACAGAACGCTAGTTCCCTGGGATGTTCAGAGAGGGGGAAAACATTCTGTCGTCAGAAGAGCAGATACCATGTGTACCTTTCGCATAGTCATAATGCACATTAACCTCTTAAAGATGCCGAGAAATTCTGCAATAAAAAAAAAAGCCTAACGTTGTTTATTCCCGCATTTCCCAAAATTATTTGACTAAGGAATACTCTTTTTTCTCTCCTTCCAACTCGCTCTCTCTGTCTTTCCAATGTACCTTATTAGCAGACCGCAGAAACAATGTTCTTCAGGGAAAACATTAGGAAATGCTACCCTGAAAGAAACAGTCCTTCATTCAATAGACAAGTAAAGGAAGGAACCCCTAGCAATTCTCCTTTCAATATGTACACATACAGCCTCTCCTGTGCTAGCGTTCTCCACCTCTGCACAGTCTGTACTCCTGCAGGAAGCCTAACCTGACCAGAAGGGGTTTCCCAGGGTTGGTGTCAACTGTTTTCACGTGACCACCATTAGTCAGGGCGAGAAGCCCTTAAGTAAACCCCAGGAGTCAGATCCACGTGTTTCTTCTGCCGGCGCAATGAGTGCTCATGGGATTAACGTGGTGCCTGTGAGGGATGGTGAGAAAAGTGGGTGCTTCATGCATGCTATTCCGTAGGCCTGGAAAATTGAGAATATTTGATTTAGGGTGCCAGCAACTAGATGCCAGCCATTTGTTTATGTCAGTAGTAATTAATTGGTTCACATTCAAATATGGAGACCAGTCCCAGGATGCTCAGTGGTCTCTGCGGTGTGAGAAAAACCAGGCAGGATTGGAATGTCTCCGTGGTGCCAGATCCCTCAGAAAGCTGTCCCTCCGTGCCCTCTGAGATCTTCCCTCAACTTACTGATAGGGAACCCAGGGCCCCAGGAGGAGAGGTGACATGCCAAGGTCACATCATTCATAAGTGACAGACTTGAGGCATCTGCAGCTTCTGGGCTGGATCCCATTGTGACTGCCACTCCTCCTAACCATGGGCGCCGAAGCCGGAGTCCAGAGCCAGGGATATTTTATAAAAAATAAGACAACCACAATAACAGTCTCTATGTGTGTGTGTGTGCATGTGCCTGTTTCTGCTAGCATTTAACAAATACTTGCAAATATTGTGCAAATATGTGCCAGAGACTGGGGACACAGAGGGAACAAGGCAGGCAGCCCTTTTGTCCTGAAGGAGAAGCATCTTGGTATAAAGATTAAAAATAAACCAGAATAAAACACCACGTCTGAAACCAGATAGGAATGCCTTCCTTTATCAGCCTGCTTCGTTAATTTGTCTGAATGCCTTCGTCCTTCACTTTCTGTGCCTTACTTTTCTCAACTGAAAAATGGGTATAAACTTCATGGCAGTTGTAAAGATTGGACGGAACACAAGCTAAGTCCCCAAAACATAGCAGGTGCACATTCAATGGTGTTGATTTATCGTTATTCTATTAATTGTCATTTAGTGTTAGTCAGGGTGGGAACTTTTGAAGGACCTTCCATGAAGCAAGCAGAGGAATTTCCTTTCAAAATGAGAAAGAACTGGAAAGGAGAAAAGGTGGGGTTTAGACAGCGCCACCCAGGATGATGTGTATGTGTATGTGTGTGTGCGTGCGCGCCCATGTTATGTTTCATTGAAGAAAAAAAAAGTCACCAGAGTCATCGTACCCACAAATGACTCTGGCTCAAAATGTGCAAAATGATGTATGGAATTAAAAAGGAAAATTCTTCCAATTGCTGTTTGCCACATTCTTACAGGTTACATTAACCTGAACTGCCTTAAGGGAAAAATTCCATCGGAATAGAAGGAGGAAAAGAAAAGAATCTTCTAAGAATCAAAACTAATTTACAACTTCCGCCAAACAGCCCAAGCAGGGCTTTAACAAATCAGGTGACCATCGGGGAAGAGTGGGCGGCGTGGTTTTCACAAGCGCACACAGCACTCACACACATACACACTCAGCCAGCACGATGCATGTTCCAGGCAGTCCCCAAATTCTCCACATGGATCATCTCGTTTAACCCTCACATCCACTCAACAATCCACTGTTATTATGCCCATTTCACAAATCAGGAAAACCGACATTTATGGAGGTTCAGTAACTTAGCTCAGGCAGGGCTGTAACCCACGGCAGTCGGGGTCAAGCCTGGACTCCTAACTCCTGGTTCCATTGCTACAGGGGACACCAGCAAACTTCATAACCCACAAATGAGGCAGAGCCGAACGGAAACAAGGTGGCCCCAGGGTCGGAAAGCTGGCCTCACTTCCGGCCTCGCCCCACCAGCCCTGTGCCTCCTGGGGCATCTCAGCATCTCCGAGCCGGAGAGTTAATTCGAGAATGTGGGGCTGTGTGTGAAAGCGCTTGGTCCACAGCCAGACCCAGACTGTGGGATGCTTCCCTTCTGTCCTTCTCTTTCTCTCCAACCAAAGCTCCCCATCCTTGAGGAAGGTTTTTTACTTTCTTTGGCTTGAGAGCAGCGTCTGAAGGAAGTCAACAATCCTGAGACAAGGGAGACAGCCAAGCAGAGGAAGACAAACAAAACTGACACCGAGCAAAAATGCAACGGTATTCAAAATGCGAGCTCTAATTTTTGCTCCCCTGCCCGAAGCCTGCCAGACACAGGGCTTTGAGAAAGAAAGAAAGAAAAAATCTGATTTGTACTGAAAGGGGCCAAAAATAACCTTGCTTTCTCTTGCAGAAGAAAACAGAAAACTCTGCGGTTTCCTCCCATTTGGATGTTCTTTTCCCCTGGCTGCGGTCGGCGGGGTGAACCTCTTAGCTCAGGACCTGGAAGGAGACAACAGGCCAAAACACTCAGGCCAGGAGGGGGACAGCAGGGACCTGGCTGAGAGGGGGCCGAGTCTGAGTTAAAGCCCCCTCCAGGGGCAAGTGGCTTGAGAAGGAGGCAGGGAAAGAGGCCTGCATTTGCAAATGCTAATTTAAAGCTATTTCTAATCAGCAATAGGCCTGTTTTTTCAGTCTTCCAAAAAAAAAAAAATCTTACATGTCCCTACTTTCCATCCCCACTTCCTCTGCACTGTTTCTGACTTTTTTTGGTCGAAGCCTTATCCCTGGGCTCTGTTGCTTCCAGGACATTCCTATCTTCCCCACATTTTCTAAATTACAACTCTGATGTCCGTCCTTGTTTAAAACCTTCCAGTGACACCCCACCAACAACAGAAAACTATATCAGAAACCTGTATCAACAGAAAACTATACCCAAGCTGCCTCTCATCCCTGTCTTCCTCTAACCTCTGCCGGTTCCCTTAGTGGTCCCTGCTTTCCCCAGGCTCCTGCTTCCTTAGGTCAATAAATCTCACTTACCCCTCCTTCCTGAGTCCCTGCCTCTGGTCCATCCTTTACTACAGCAGAGCTCCTATCTCTCCTCCTCCAGCTCCAACCGGATCTTTCTTCCCCAAGGAAGGACCCTTCACAAATGCTCTTTCAGTGGGTTGTCACATTGGCCCTGAAAACCAAATACAATTTCCCCCAAATTACTGATGGGAAACCGGGGCCCAGTGAGGAGAGGGAACGTACCCAAGGTCACATCGGTTCATAAGTGATGAACTTGATGCACCCTCAGCTTCTGGGCTGGATCCCGTGGTGATTGGCAGCTGCCAAAACCACACGTGAGGTCCCTCACGTTGTTCCTGAAACCTCTGCTTCTGAGATAATTAGGCAGCAATTCCAGGTGTTTCTGCCACTGGAGAGAGAACTGATGTTGCTCTGGACTTTTTTGGCCTCTGGTTTCTCCACAATGCAGAGAATCTATTTTTACCTCAGAAATCAAGCAGGCTGTGATTATCCCTGACTTTTTTTTTTTTTTCAAATGCATACCCCACTGCCAAGCACATTGGAGAACTCTGACCAGGCCAAAGAGAATTCAAATGCAGACATGGAAAACCCAGGGCAGAGCAAGAGGCCCCGAGATGAGGAGGTCCGAGGGTCATGCAAAGGGAGCTGAGCGTCTGGTGAAATGCTCTGATGGATAAAGGCACTGTCAGTGACTGTGGGAACAAGGACCCGAGGTGGGAGTCCTGAAAGCCCGAAGTGAGCGTCTTCAGTGCTGAGCGCCCCCCGGGGCCCCCACCTTGCAGCCCTGAACTCACAGAGGAGGGGCCGCTGCTCTAGACTCTTCCCCCAGCCTCGTGAGTCATGACGCTCACCAGCTCCACTGAGGAAGGCCTGGCTCTGAGCGCTGTCTCCCCAGAGACCTGGTGGAAGGGGTCAGCCTCCTTTCAGAGAGATGTGGGCTGACCCGGTGCTTCGCAACAATCCTAAGGAGAGCTTGTGAATTCCTGAGATGGAGAGCGAACTCCTCTGGGAGATGTCAGGAAGAGTGGTTCCCAAAGTACCCGATTAGCGCCGTCAGCCTCGCCTGGGAGCTTGTTTGACAGGCCCGTTCTCAGACCCCATCCCAGACCCGGTGAGTCACAAATGGGGAAGCGGCACAATCTGTCTTAACAAGTCTTCCAGGTGATTCTGATGTGCAGTTGAGAACCACTGACTGTCACAGAGAGGCGTGAGCAGGGCACAGGCGCTCTGCTGCACCCCCGCCCCACCTGACACGTCATGGTCCTCCTCAGAGAGGCGGGGCCCCCTCAACCTCACACGCTCCTGTTTTCACAAGGTCCGTTGAATCGCTGAAGTGTGCCTACTTCACCTCCTGCAGTGGCTTCCGCTTCCTCAGCCCAGGTGGGTGGGCTGTCTCTCCCTTCAAGGCTGTGATACAGAAGACCCGACAGTCCACTGCTAACTGGATGCTGAGTGCCTTGCACGGGCCAGGCATCGTGTTAGCCTCTAGAGAAGTTGAGGAAAATGAGAGAGGGGATTGCGCCTGCCTTTGAGAAACTAATAGCCTGGCTGGAATAATATCTATTATTAAACATAATAGATATTAAATATGTGACATGGGAGGTTGTCATCCTAGAGGAGTGTGAGTACAGGGCAAGAGGACCAGACCTGACTCAGTTCATCGTTATAAACAGGAGAGGGAGAGAGGGAGGGGTGAAGGGAGAGAGGGAGGGGTGAAGGGAGAGAGGGAGGAAGGGAGGGGAGGGGAGGGGAGAGGAGAAAACACCTGGCTAAAACTTGGTCCCTAAAAGAATCTGCATGTTCATCTTTGACACTTCCCTTCCACGAATGTCTTAGAAAGGGTTCTGCAGCAGGACCACTCGGTCATGCAGCCTTCCTCCTGCCCAGGGGGCCTCCTCTTGGATGGAAAAGCCATCATTCTCCTGCCACCCGAAAAACATCTCCCTACAATACAACAGGACTCCCTATAATTTGCAAAAGCATTTGTAATCACCCCCTTACCAGCAAAGAACCCAGGACCTTGGGGGTTTGTGATGGAAACTGGACCTTCCCCAAGAGCAGGGTGGCCACTAGGAATCCTCAGTCAGCTTGACGTGTGTGTCCTCCATGAGATCACTGCCCCTCCCCATGCTGGCTGTGGGGGCCTGGGGGTGTGGAGGTGCTAATACCCACCCCCATCTTCTTTGCCACAGGGACCCAAGTTGGTCAGTGTCTGGCACCTGGTGCCTCAGGGGTGTCTGTACCCCTCTGAGACCCAGCCAGTGAATCTAAATTAGTCTTGACCAGTGGTCGTCTATCCAGACTGCACATGAGAAGCATCCTGGGAGCTTTAAAAGTATATCCCCAGTGGGATAATTTGTTCAGGATCCACTTCTGGTCAATGAGCTATGATGGTAGATGTACTGAAAGGCTTTCTCATAAGAGACACATGGAGGAAGGGAAAAGCCCCTTTCTGCCTGCTTCAAATGCTCAGGATTGCAGCAGCCATCTGGGGACAAGCTGACCCACTGGGGATGGTGGAGCAGAAGGGTGGGAAGAGCTCAGGTCATAGAGGATCCTGTCAGTCCCTAATTAACCAACTCTGAACACCCGACTTCCATATTTACTAGTCCTGTGACTTTGGGCATACCAACTAAGCCTCATATTCTTTTCTTTTCTTTTCTTTTGGAAAATAAGGATAAAAAACCCATCCTATAGTGTTGTTGTGGAGATTGATGAATTATGAATTAATCCATCTGAAATGCTTAGCAGAGTAGTTGACACTAAAAAATGGTGATTATAGGGCTTCCCTGGTGGCGCAGTGGTTGAGAGTCCGCCTGCCGATGCAGGGGACACGGGTTTGTGCCCCGGTCTGGGAGGATCCCACGTGCCGCAGAGCGGCTGGGCCCGTGAGCCATGGCTGCTGAGCCTGTGCGTCCGGAGCCTGTGCTCCGCAAAGGGAGAGGCCGCAGCGGTGAGAGGTCTGCGTACAGCAAAAAAAAAAAAAAAAAAAAAAAAATGGTGATTATAATAATAATAATATTGTTAATAGTAACAATAATGCTGCTGGTGATCGTTGTTTATCCTGGGGAAAGTGCAGTTTTCACCTTCCATATCCATACTTTGGATATTCTGCTTTTTTTTTTTTTTTTTTTGCGGTATGCGGGCCTCTCACCGTTGTGGCCTCTGCCGTTGCGGAGCACAGGCTCCGGACGCGCAGTCCCAGCGGCCATGGCTCATGGGCCCAGCTGCTCCGCAGCATGTGGGATCTTCCCGGACCGGGGCATGAACCCATGTCCCCTGCATCGGCAGGCGGACTCTCAACCACTGCGCCACCAGGGAAGCCCGATATTCTGCTTTTCTTAACGCACTTTGAGACTATGTTAGTGTTTTGCTTATTTGTGGTTTTGTCCTTTAAATTTTTAACAATGATCATTATAATTATGTCCATTTTTTTATAGTGGATTATACCATAGATTTGTTTCTGGGGTAAAGTCAAGTTAGGTCTTTATTATATGAGCTGTCATTGGGCCAGCTCTCCACTGCCTTCTGCTTTCTCAGTGGATTTGTGAACAGAACCAGAACTGGGTATCACATGCCCGTGGTCCAGGCTGGGCTGGATTGCACTGGGTGCTGTGACTGATGGTGCCCCCAGGAGGTTGGCAGCCACATCCTCTGCTCAAGCCATTTAATCAGACACATCGATGTTCTTTTATAATAAGCACGACAATGAGATATGAACTCCCAGAAGGTGGTCTCAGGACAACTTCCCATCAGAGGCGTTTTCAGCTCCCTCAGTGGTGGGCTCAGCCATTGAGGGTTCTGGCAGTTCCTCTCTTCTATGTGCTCTGGAGCATCTCAGGATGATTGGCAAACTTTTCAACATGGTCTGGAAGGCGAGACTTAACATATTGTTGTGGTTGTTGAAAGAAGGTTCTGGAGTCAAATTCTCTGGGTGTGAATTTACCCATATTCATATTTGGTGATCTTAAGTGAGTTATGTCACGTCCTGGGTCATTTCATTGGTGTCTGCACTTTTAAAATGAGGCAGTCAGACTTTCGGGCTTCAAGATTTGAAACTGCCAGAGACATCTATTTCTTATGAGGTGCATATTCATTTATTTATTTTCACATAAAGAGGTTTCTCCTAGGGTGAAGGTTCTTAGTGTTTGAATAAAATAAGTTCTTCTCAAGTATGTTGTGCATGTTTATAGTATTCAATTGTTTTCACTTCTGGCTGAAAAGGACCCGAATTTTACACAGTAAAGTTTGCATCAATCTTTTACTTCTACCAGATAGCTTAAGGTTATGCTGTCCTCTTGTCTTCGAAAGAAAACAAGGCCAGACGAAGCGGAATATATGAATCGGACTCAGCTTTCCCCTTGGAGGAGCAGGACAGAAGAGGATGCTGCAGCCCTTTTTTTTGTTGTTCATAATTCATTCTTATAGAGATTTATCAAGGGTCTTTTCATAAGCACTTCACAAAGCAGACTGGAACAGAAACATCGTATTTAACTTTGGTTAAACCTACTAAATTGATGATACAAGGGGAAAGTTGGGTTGGGTTTGAAGAACCAAATATGATCAGTAATATTATCCTCTGAGATACAAAGTCTCTGCCCTTGGCGAGGCCTTATGGACACCATTCTGAACCCCAGGAGCCGTGCGTGCTGAGCAGCTAGTCTCTCTGAACCCGAGATCCTTTTCGATTGCTGCCTCTTTCAGGATTCTTTAAGTTGAAACTCCTCCAAGCTTGCCTCCGTTCCCCTTGCTAAATGGCTGAACGTGCTTCTCAACCTTCATTTTAGATCCTTTCAACGCTGCTCTCTCCATGCTGCACTTCTAGAAATCCTCCCTTGACCAGATCAGGAGCCCATTCTCTGTGTCCCCACTATGCTTAACTTGACCTACTGGATGCTGTTGGAATCACCCACTGGCTTGTCTGAATTCTTCATTAGCCTGGGAGCTCCAAGCAAAGGAGGCCTCACCCCCTCAACCCTTGCTTACCACTGCATGCCCAGCACCTAGTGCAAGGTCCAGCATGCTGTGCAGATGCTAAATAAATAGCTCTTGAAGGAACAAATGGATTTCTATGCTCATGCCTTCACTTTCACCGGAGTCCCATTCTAAAATGGCTGGCCTTTCTCCTCCACAGAGGGATTTAACTCATCCGTATCTTCCACCAGACACCCCCAGACACCTCCACCCACCCACCCGCCTCCACCAACTCCACCTCACACTCATCTACCTGTCTCTGAACTCATCACTGTGCACACTACAGTGTAAGGTGTAAGATTATGAATTCTGGAGTGAAATTTTCTGAGTTCAAATTCAGAATTCCCCAAATACTATCTGTGGGATCTTGAGCAAATGGCTTAACCGCTGAATTCTTGCTTCCTCATCTGTAAAATGGGAATGTTAGTACCTATTCCTCAATATTACTGGGAGGATAAAATGAGTTAATATCTGTAAAGCCCTTTCCCTGACCCAGTTCAAGTGATTTTTTGAAATGAAATAACCAACACCTTAAATGTAATTTGGAGTTTCTAGAATGTTCAAGCCCTGCTACTGAGAAGAATCTGGGCTCTCAGAACTTATTCTCAAAGACCTGACATCCAGACCACCATCCTGGAGGCAGCTGTGCCGAGACTCTGCACATACCACCCTGTGCCGGCCCACCCTGTAATGGTGTTTGAATGCCTTTCTCCCAACTAGGGAAAAAGTTCTCCCAAGCCAGATATCATGACATTTTATCTCTGCATCCCAACATTTCACATGATGTTTGGACCAAAGCTAGTGCCCAGTAAATGATTACTGAATGCATCAGTGAGAACACTAGACACATATGCCACCTAAGATTGGTATCCATTGCTCCTTGAGCGAGCTCTGAGCATCACATACCTTCCCTTGTCCTAAGATGCTGTCTTTTACTCTAGGACTAGTCCACATAGCTGGCTTTTTTCTTGGAGGTATGGCTCAGGTTTCCAACCATGTACTAAACCCAAGCTCACAAAATCTGATACTCTATCTGTGCCCTGACACTGGCTGCATCTTCCCTCCACCCACACACTGGCAAGTATTTCTAGAAAACTAGTGTGCCGGGCTCTGTGCTGGAGGCTATGGATATAACCACTAACCAGAAAGGTGTGGGTCCTGGCCTCGCAGAGCTTACACTCTATTGTGGGTCATTTACCTGCCGCATTTCCTGGGATGGCCGCAGGCTCTTCCTCTTGCCTTCTCTTTGGGGCAGGCTGCAAGCCGTTCTGGCACTAACCACGTCTCAAGTGTAACTGCTCCCTGAAGAATTCTGATGTTGGGTTACTTTGGATATATGCATTGAGCTGAGGCCAAATTTGAGTGTATCATGCCTCCTTGTACTCCATCATCCTTCATAGGTTAGTTCCCTAAACTTGACTCAGCCCAATTCCATCTCCATTCTCCCTCTTCTTAGCAGCTAGCAGCCAACACCCACTCATTATGCTCTGGCCTCTGAGTCTCCTGCCATCTCTCATATAATAAATCAAAGTAGCGTTACAGTGAGCCTTCCCAAACCCTCGACTTATGTGGAATTTGGTCACGTACTAGGCTAAAGGGAGTTTCTAGATTTAAACATTCATCACTTCCCATACTATTCTAAAGTAATTTCCTCTTAAATTCGAACAGTTCAGTGTGATGACTATACCCCTCTACACACAAAAAATTTATATGGTCCAACTGGTTATAAATTTTGTACTCATTTCCTCCATACGTACAGACATTCATAAAAAATAGAGACGTCTCATGAGCTATATGAATGGGTCACTGTATAATTGCCTACAAAGAAAGAGAAAAATGTATTAAGGATATAGAAGTAAAAGAATAATATATAATTCATAATATGGAGATGAAAGGTGGGTGAGTATGAAGTGGCTCTTCTCTTGAAAATGTTTAATCATTTTTTAATATCAACACACCTTATTATAAAGCAACATGGCTTAACCAAATACAATCAGTAAAATACTACAGTCTTTAATCAAAAGATTATGGAATTCTCAAATAGTCCCTAGGATAGAGCATTTTATGAGTGTGGTATGAATATCAGTTAAATACAGATTTCTTAATAGTTGAGCCATTACATAATTAAATAATATTTATATAATGGCAACTGCATACTCCATAAGTGAAAGTTAGATTTAATGAGATGTTTATTGGCACAAATGATTAATAATAAAACTCTCCCTGCTGAAGGTAATTTATACACATGTGATATGGCCAAGAAGAAAAGCTCCTTTGAAGGCTTACCTTGCGTGCCATGTGACTACTCCTACCCAACTCAAATCCATTCCTTGTTAAAAAACATCAGCCCAAGACTTAAGGGCAATAATCGTTAGGAGTGAGACAAGGGACAAAGGCACCTTTTTAAACATGTTGAAATAATAGCAGATTTGTGCCAAGATTTAAAATTTTATTTGCTAGTAAACTGATACTTTTTCCCTCAATAATTTATGGAAATGTTTCAGAGACCAAAATAAGCATAGTCCTGATTTTTTTGAGGGGGTGCACAGTTGAAAAGTAGATAATTTGGTAATCATGTGATCATCATCTCAAACGTGACAAGTGCAGAATTATATGATATACACTGAGCACTTGTCAAGTGCCAAGCACTGTGCTAGGTACTTTACTGCCCAATTTCAGAGGCAGAGAAAACATGGGCTTGTTTTGGGCTTATAACTAGAAGAATATCCTGACAGGTATCTGTCATCATGATGCTTCACGAAGATTAGGAAAGTAGTTATTAGGCAGGATGGGTCTTGTGGTATTTTTGGTACAATGTATCTAAATGACAATTTCTAACTTCTTACAATGCCCTAGTTTACATTAGAAACATCACAAACATAGGTTTGAGTTCTGGGTTGACTACTTTCTACTTGTGTCTCACCGTCAGTAAGTCACTAAATGTTTTACAGTCTCAGTTTTCTCCTCAGTAAACTGGTGATATTGAGATGTCCCTTCGACCTCCCATACTTAAGAGGAACAAATAACATTGGTGACCAAGGGCTGAACTCCCACAGCCCTTTTCCCAGACTCCAAATAGAAAACACACCATAAGGTACAACTTTATCTGTGTTGTATCCTTCATACCTGCTATAGCACTTTGTGCAGAGAACACACCAATTAATATTGGAGGAATGAATGGGTGTGTCTATTGAATTCTACTTAAATTTTCCTCAATTATTTCTATTATTCCATAGTAAGATGAAAAGGAGAGAAAAGGAGACATGTCACAATACTTGGACTCAATGCACACATGTTAATAACATAATAAGTGTACTTAGAGCACCCAATTGCCATGATTTTGGTCCCTTCTGGAGAACTGCAACATCACTGGGAAGCTGTCACTAGCCACACCACCTTTCCTGAAATGGATCTATTACGAGTAGTATCATCCCTGAGTCTGTAGTTTCCAAAACTGCGATTCTGCATTGGAAAACAGACTTCTCAGTAAAAGCACAGTCTGGACTGACCCTGAGGTTTATTTGGCTTCTCTAACTCCAAGGTTAGAGAAGATACTAAGGGTGATTCAACAGTATAAAGAAGAAAGACTGGACAGAATTAGTCATTTAGCAAGAATGATTTCTGATGGTGGGACATGGGGAGTGAGGTGATTAATAAATACTGTTTGTTCTAATTTTTGCTAAAATTTTAACCATGGTTGTAGTGGGTAGGGGGCTATGGATTTTGTTTATTCCACTTCACACCAAATTTTCAGGCAGTAGTATGCAGTGGTTACCAATGAGTTGCATGCATTTTTCCTGCAATGTGCAACTACTTCCAACAGGCTTAGAAAACCATACTGTTGAGCATGGGCCCTCACGTCAGATTTGGAGGGTTTCAATCCTACCTCTACTGCTTAGTAGCTGTATAACCTTGGGGGGAAATTCTTAACATCTCTCAGTCTTGGTTTACTTCCCTTTGAAATGGAGATGATTATAATAACAATCTAACATGGTTGCTGACCTTGGAGGCTCAACTCTGTTCTTAATAAAGAAAAAATCATTTCAGCTCCTATGATTCTAAAGTAGAGCTTTTCTAGGACACAGATATTGGGGAACATTCTCACTTGTTATATCTCGACATCACCTCTTCCAAGGTCTTTTGGATGCACACACACACAATAGGCACACATACAATAAACACACACATGCACATGCACACACACACAGTTTCTCTGAACTCTTCCTAAAAACTAACATCACTCTTTTTTGCCAGAGAGGAAGTCCATTCCTTGAACATCACTTAATTTTTTGACCTTATATTTCCTAAAGTGAGAAAGGTATTTTGTATACATATTCTCCAGTAGCTCCTAATATTAACACACTTTTGTCAGTCAAATTCCAGGTCAGTGTGTCCAACAGACTTTTCATATCAAATGAAAAGCAGAAAAGATGATCTCATCAAGAAAAGTAAAGGCAGACTGCATTTCATTAACTGATAGGGAATGTCATCTTTGGTTATCTTCTCATGGCCCCATCCTTTCAAATGTGTCTTAAAATTATGGGAGAGAAGTCTAAGTCTTCAGAAAATCCTGTTATTTTTTCCTGCCTGGGAACACAGCTGCTCTCAGGCTCCCATGCATTTCAGTGGAGCATGGAACTGAGTTATGACCGATGGTATGTGAACAGAAACAGGAGACCTCTCCAGGCCAACCAGTACGACCTCCCATGCAACCTGCGAGGCTTCTCCCCATTCTGCTGGGAGGAAGTGTGTAGAGCATCCAGGGATGACTCTGGGACCCCAGGGGATGGCAGAACCACCAGATTGAAGAGCTCTGGGTCTCTGAATCACAGTATCGGAAGACGACCCTCCAAACATCCAACTCCGCGTAACATGAGTAAGAAATACACTTTTTGTAAATTAAGCCACTGAGGTTCTGGGGTTGTTAGTTACAGCATTCAGCCTCACCATAATACAAGAGACAAACTTGGATCCCACTCAGTGATGACGGCTGACGGACAATTTTGCAAATCTGTCCCACCGTTAAGGACATTTACAAATGAAAACAGAGTTTGTTGACAATTGCAGGTACAGATAGATCTTGAAAGACAGGAGCAGAGTTCAGAACTCAGAGGCTCTGCGGGGGAGGCATGTGCTCCCTAAACATGACTCCCAGCCCCTGGGGACTGATAAAGCCTTGGTAGACAGGAAGCTTCCTGGGCCACGCCCCCTGCCTCACTAATCACCACCTCCTGAACATGAGAGGGCACCTCCACAAGAGGATTTTTAGATCAACCTAATTTTTAGAACCAGCCACATCTGAGCACTCAACCTCAGTGCTCACACTGTTGCCCATACCTTTGCTATTCAGTTTCCATGATTAATATTTACAGTATTATAAGTCTGGTCCGAGCCTCTGAGTTAGAGGGTGCTATAACTTTAACTTTCCTAACTATCAAGCTCATGGAGAAGATCCTTGTATCCTGCCTCTCCCAATAATCCCACAGACTCTTGGTGTATGTGCCCTTCTTCCCCTGGGTGATCAGGCTTTGGGATCACTTCCCTGGGAAGCCTTCACTGATCATCCTTCAGCTGGGTTCAGTACACTTTCCCAAGACCTCCTAACATCTAATGCTAATGAATGACATTTATTTCAGTGAAAGTATATTATAAATACTACACTTTGCTTCTCTCAGGCTGTGAGCAGGGATTGAGTCAAAATAGTTTAATTCCTAGCACTGGGGACACAGCCTGGTATATCCTTTTATTCATTTAAGAAAGATTCCTTGAGCGTCTGCTTCGTGTCAGACACTAGGTAGTCAATGGAGAGCTAACAGCTGCGACGGTCTCAGCTCTCTTGGAGCTAAAGATGGACATGGACAGTTAGCAAAGACTGGCTCTAATACATGCATAATCATAGGTAGCGTAGGTGATCTAGAAGAAATGAACCTGTTTCTTTGATGATGTCTTGCTTTGTCTTTCCCAAAAGAGACCTTTAGACAAGGGTTTGGGTACAAGTTATTTATTTGGGAGGTGATTTTAGGGAGTGCAGTGAGAGAGTGGAGAAGTGAGACAAGGAATTGAGGCAGGTTAGTAAAAGTTATGTGAAGCAGCAGATTGATGCTATGGGCAATGGCCACTCAGCCCTGCTGGGGGCCTCTGGGAGATTGTATGGACCATGCCTGAGAATTGCCCCACTGTGGGGCAAGACTGTGGTCTTAGGCAAAGAACAGATGCTTAAAAAGCAAATGATGGATGGATGGATGGATGGATCCTATATTCTAGGGTCTAACTGAAGGACTGAAGGAGGTAATGGATAAGAAAATAAGGACTGAATGGGGAATAAATGATTGAGGGATGCATGATGAAATTCAGTGGCCTCTGCAAGGGAACGCCTGATTGTCACCCACACTGTATTACTGCACCGAGAGCTTCATGAGAATATGAATACGCTAGTTACACACAGAAGGAGATGGAAACCCAGCCTGAGTCTTCTCATGCACGCTGGTGGACCTCTGAAGAAATTTCCGTGTATTCACAACCCATTACCTTCAGTTTAATGATGCTGTGTCCCATAGGTTCCTTGGTCTGGAAATGGAACTTGTGGTTCTAACTTAACCTTCCTAGAAGTCCTTTACCTGTCTCAGAAACGCTGATGTGGCACAGCCGGGCCTATAGATTAGAGGCATCCTGGCAAGTGAAGAAAGGAATGCAGTGAGCCTCCTGGGGCTGTCTGGATAGGGCAGACAAGTGAGCTATTTACACAGATGTGAACACAAATGTTTGTTTATTTTACACTTTGGAATTGTTCACATGTGTATATTAACAACCATGCATTCATTTTATTCATTCATTCATTCATTCATTTAGTATTACATACTTATCCAGCATCTACTAGGTACCAGCTGCCAGTGATCCCATGGTGAGCAAGAGACACCATCTCTCCTCAGAGATTTCCCTCATGGAGGCTGAAGATGTTCAGTACATGTATAGAATTATGATATTGTAAAGAAGGAAATCACACATAGTCCCACAGGATGACACATGTGGGCACTTAGTCTACTGTGGACGCCTCCATGTAGAGAGGGTGGATGAGTAGGAAGTAGCAAGTAAAGGTGTAACAAAGGAGAAGAGCGTCCAGCCAGGGGGAGGAGCCCATGCCAAGAGGGCGCTAAGGCGAAGGACCATGGCCCATTCGAGGATGAGGCGAAATGCTGGGGAGGCAGGAACACAGAAAGGCAGTGAGAACCTGGCAGGAGGTGGGGCTGCAGAAATGGGCAGGGGACAGATATACAGAGCTTCCTGTACACAGTTTTGCACATTTCAAAACATATTCATCGGCAGTAGATTAAGTAGATTTAACCAACGGAGGTTCAGAACACATTTGCATAAAAGAAACAGAAGACACCTCAAGGAATTCCCTGCCCTCTGCATTCCCTTATTTCAGCAGCTCACACTTCCTGAGCACTTAGTAGGTGCTAGGTGCCAGGCGGGCACTGGGGTAAGAAGAGGACGGATGGCCAATTAGCACTAGAGTTCGGAGGCCACAGGGCACAGAGGCTCCCGTGTCCCAGCCTGAGCCTTCAGGGGACCTTGCTGATCACAGACGCCATCTGCCTTCTTCCCACACTCTTTAGGCTGCATATGAACCAGCGTGGGATATTGAGTCAGAGACCTTGTTTGAACCTCATCTCTGCTACACACTATCAGTGTGCCCTACTTGTCCTAACTGAGCCTCACTAATCTCTACAAAACGGGAAAAGTGCCAGTCCCTGCCTGACATAACTTGTGTGTGTGGGGAGGCCGAGTGGAAGAGACTGGCTGGCCCAATAGCTGGTGCGCAATCGGTGCTGCACAAGAGGGTGGAATGGATCCCTGGTTATTGGTCCCACGTTTCTGCCCACCACAGCCTCTCCATCTTCTCACTGTAACCATTATGGAGATGCTGGAAAACCTTGGGCCCCCAGCCCCTGTATCCTGGGATCCTTAGATGCTCCAGTTCTGCTCAAGCCTACATCTTGGCCAGAGGTGGCTCTGGGCAGGCAGCACCAGCTGCTGTGGGTTGAGCATTGGTGTCCCCACAGTGGTTCCTGCTGTACCCTGGGTAGGGGTCTAGCTCCAATCAGGCAGATTCTTGCTTCCTTCTGTGCTGAGAACACGGCACCATCTTCCTTGGGCTCACTCAGGCCCTTCTCCTGAAACCGTGGACCCAAGGTTTTGATGCCTCTGAGCATCTGTTGTAGCTCAGTCCAGCTGCACACCTGGAAGCCAGGCCCTGCAGCTCTGACTGAGGCTTCCCGGGTGGCAGCCATGTATCAATAAGTCTAGGAACACCCAATTTTATGCTGGGAATTTCAGGTCAGATAGATTCCCTAGGTGCTTTCCTGCTTTAAAATCTGCCAGATTCATCCCCAAATGACTGAGATGATGAAAATGGTAACTTTGTCTTTCTTTCCTCCCTTCCAAGAGGGCGCACTATCCCCTGGCAGTGCTGGGAGCCCAGAGGCTCCTTCCAAAGCCTGCTTATGCCCCTCAATGTCTCCTCGCTAAACCCCGGCTCAGGCTGCCCAGAGGGAGGCACCTGAGCAGCATTCACAGGTATAAACACTTGGCAGATGATGTCCCAGGAATGACAGAGCTATGGCAACAAAAGCCAGAGCCTTGGGGACGTGTTCTTCAGAAGGAGTTGGCAGTGGGAGGGCATGAGAAGGTGAAGGCTGATACCAAATATATTTTTTTCAGTTAAGTCTATTATGAGGCCTTGAAGAATTTTAGATATTTGGGGTTCTCTTCCATCTGAGCTAAAATTTCAGCCCAGATATTTACTACCTGTGTTAGTTGACTACTTTGTTCCCCTGTTTTTTCACCTGAAAAACAGGAATAATATTTTAGCTCCCAGCATGAGGGCTATTAGGAGAAATACATTAAAAAAAATTCTCTCAAAACATTTGACTCATGGTAGGTGGGTGCTCCATAAATGTAAGGTTATTTTAAATTATTTTACCTTTTGCTTGAGTTTAGAATCTGTGCAGATCTGTTTTGACTGTCCATTCATTCATTCATTCATTCATTTGTTCATTTATGAAATATTAACCTTTTACCTCCAATGTCCTAAACCACAAGCTGAGAACAAGGGGTAGAAAAACATGATCCCTGCCCGGGGCCTCAAGTCTACCATTCACTTAAGCCTCTGGTTATGATGAAAAGTCTCAGGTGTCAGGCCAAGTTTAGAGATTTTATTTCCTCTTGTAGCTTTATGACTTTCAGGCTGTTCCCCCAAAATTGCACTTAATTTTAACTTCATTAACTTCCTGTTCTGTCACAACAGTTGAACAAGGATTTCTCCATGAGCAGTATTCAAATCAGCTTTTAATGAGCTATTTAATTAAAGGCTAATTGAGGTGAATTCATTAAAGATTTCTAAATTATGCTTATCAGGGTAGCTATGTTTTAAGATAAGTTTTAAATATCTGTTTTATATTGCATTGTTTGATCATAAAAGTATGTATAAAATTACTTTTTAAAATTACTAATTAGAATGTGGGTACATTTTTCTTCCCTAATACTTGAGTAGGACAGTTAGCAAATCAATCTAATATATGTTCTGGGTTGGGCTGAGGCACTAAGAGGTTACTAGTGATTATAGCTGAGGCTGTGTTTGGTCCATGAAGAACGCCCAAGTCTTTTGAGATGAGGTATTGTTGGACTGTCTTTGATCTGCTGTTCCAACTGCAGTGTAAACCATAACTGCTTAGATGCAGGGTTTTTACCAAGCCCTGGTGACTCTTGGGTTTCAAGTAGCATACTACATATTCCTTATGCCCAATGCCACTCAGGAAATGAATACGTGAAACATGATATGGCCTCGCCAAATACACCAGAGCAGCCCTAACCTTCAGAACCCCATTCCCTGGGGATCAAAGTTTAGCTCAACAAACACACACTGAACATCTCCTCCATGCTAGTTATGGTCCCAGACACCAAGATAAAAATGAACTAGGGGGGCTTCCCTGGTGGCGCAGTGGTTGAGAATCTGCCTGCCAATGCAGGGGACATGGGTTCGAGCCCTGGTCTGGGAGGATCCCACATGCCGCGGAGCAGCTGGCCCCGTGAGCCACAATTACTGAGCCTGCGCGTCTGGAGCCTGTGCTCCGCAACGGGAGAGGCCGCGATGGTGAAAGGCCCACGCACCGCGATGAGGAGCGGCCCCCACTTGCCGCAGCTGGAGAAAGCCCTCGTACAGAAACGAAGACGCAACATAGCCATAAATAAATAAATAATAAATAAATAAATTTTAAAAAGGCAAAATTCCTTTAAAAAAAAAAATGAACTAGGGTCCATGGTTGAATGGGAGAGACACACACGTCACCAGACAAGTACATTCCACTGTGATATGTTTGTCCTTCAAGACCAGGAAAAAGCCTCAGGAGAGAAGCATAGTATGCTACCCTGACTTGGGCAGTCGGGACCCCCCATGAGGGATGAGACTAATTTTTGACAGGTAAGTAAGTACTGCCCCAGAAAAGAAGTGGGGAAGGTCATTATTGGCAGAGGAAGTCAGATTAAGTGGAAGAATCTGATGAGGTTGAGGATTACTGCAGAATTCAAAACTGCTGTATGGAGATAGGACTGGGACGGAGGGCTAGCTAGGGGGTCAGGTGATGGATGGGTACATCATGAAGGGCAGGGCAAGAATTTGGAGTCTGAACTTGAAATTTAAGGTGTTGTAGAGCCACTGAAAATCTGTCCCCCCACCACACACACACACCCCTCACCACATACACATACACACACAACACCACACACACACTCACACACACACACCACACACACACCATACCACACACACCCCTCACCACATACACATACACACACAACACCACACACACTCACACACACACACACCCCTCACCACATACACATACACAACCACCACACACACACACACACACCACACACCATACCACACACACACCATACCACACACACCCCTCACCACATACACATACACACACACCACCACACACACCACCACACACACACACCACACACACACATACCACACACACACCCCATACCACACACACCATACCACACACACCACAAACACACACACTCACACACACACACACCACACACACCCCTCACCACATACACATACACACACAACACCACACACACACTCACACACACACACCCCTCACCACATACATACACACACACCACCACACACACACACACACACACCACACACACTCACACACACACCACACACACACACATACCACACACACACACTCACAACACCACACACACACACTCACACACACACTAATTGAAGGGCTTTAAGGAAGGAAAGGGCGAGCACACATTCCACAATTTACAGTCCCCGGGGCAGTGTTATAATGTCAGGGCAAGAGAAGAAGACTGGAGGCAGGTGTTATAGTTTCACTGGAGATTTTTATACTCTTTAGGCAAAAGGATGGACAGCTAGTTGGTTGTTGTAAATAGATTAAGGAAGGAAAAAGCCAAGAGAAAACTAAGGGCTAAATATCCCAAGGTTGTGTGATTTGCATGGAGAAGGAGGATGGTCTTAGTTCAGGATGCTATAAAAAGTACCATAGACTGGGTGCCTTTGAAACAACAGACATTTATCTCTTACAGGTGTGGAAGTGGGAAGTCAGAGATCACGGTGCCAGCGTGGTCGTGCTCCAGTGGGGACCTGCTTCTGGGTTGCATACTGCCGACTTCTCATTGTCTCCTCCCATGAGGGCGAGAGAGCTTTCTGGGGTCTCTTTTATAAGAGCACCGTCTCATTCACGAAGGCTCCCCCCTCACGTATCATCACGTCCCAAAGGCCCCACCTCCGTAACATCACACTGGCAGGGGGGGGTAGGACTTCAACACGAGAAATTTAAGGAGGACACAAATATTCAGTCTCTGACAAGAAGGAAAAGGAAAATTGGAGGATGTGCCCATATTGCAGTGTTAGATATCAGGACGAGTGGCGGTTCCAGGAACCAAGACAGAGACTCTCAGTCGATAAACACCTGGAACACCCTGTTCAATGCCTGAATCTCATTTTAGGAGAGACGATGACCAAAATGGGCCTTCAGAGAGATACACAAGCAGGCTGGTGGAAGAAGTGAAATCATCTGCCCTGTGCAGCTACTAAAGGAAATGGAATTATTGAATAAGGAACCACAAACCAGTGAATGGCCACCACAGGAAAGGACAGGTAGAGCCACGTAAATAAGGGGAGAATAACCTCATTTTTTTCTTTATCAACACCAACAGTGTGAACGGATTAGCAGTGGAAAGAGGGAGGGTGTTGCAAAGTGGTGAGCTCCTGGTTCCCGGGAGGGTACAAGAAGAAGTTGGGGTACCGATCATGACTTTTCTAAAGGAAATTCTTGTCGGGATGGAGTGGGGAGTGGTGCCACTAAGGTCCCATCCAGAGCTGCAATTGAACAGTTGCATGAATCCCTGATTGCACTAATTAATCAAGCATTTGGACCTCTCTTGCAAGGAATGGCTCCCTCATCCTGTGTGTGCACATGTGAAGTGAATGAATAAAACCCCTGTTATAAATACTGTGGAACATGTGCTTGGCTAATGTCACAAACCCAACTGAGTAAAACCACTTTCTTTTAAAAAAACTGCTTTGCAATTTACATTGCAAAGACATTCCCAAAGGCAGGGGGTTGTCTGAGAAGTAGAAAGGCTGATGAATTAGAAATACCAATACCAGTGTCCCCAGTAAAGTTCAGCAAGATGAAGGTAGGCCCTTGCATTCCTCTCACTCACACAGTGCACGCGGAATGCCTGGTGTGTGACAGGGTGAGAGGAGAACAGTGCTTATCCCCATTCACATGCCGCCACCCAAATGCACCGACAGTTTAGGTAGAGAAGTTTCTCTCCTACAGGGGACAGATGCAGAAAGATGAGAGGTCTCATTCTGTTGACATTAGGGCACAGCCAGGGTTTTCACAATGATTAAGGGGCTGGATTCACTCATTCACTGGATTTCACTAACATGCATTCATTCATTCACTCCTTTACTCATTCAAAAACTGGCTCTGTTTCCCAGCTCCATCTTGAGGCTCTCTCCTCTCTTCTGAGCTCATTCCTACCGTCCTCTCTTGCCTGGGCAACTGCAATAGATCCTAATGCATCTGCTCACATTTATTTTTGCCACACCATGATCTCCTCTCCACACTTCTCTCAAAGCAGTGGCTTTGAAAGCAAAGCAGCCCTGTGACTCATTGGTTTATTACCTTCAGTGGCCCTTTTACACTTTGAAAGATCCAACCCAAATGGCCTTCACCAAGTGTTTTGGGCTGAACTGTGTCCCCACAAATTCATATGTTGAAATCCTAACCCCCAGTATCTTAGAATGGGACTGTATTTGGAAACAGGGCCTTTACAGAAGTGATTGAGATAAAATGAGGTCATTTTTTTGAGCAGGCCGTGATCCAATATGACTGGTATCTTTATGAGACAAGGACATTTGGACACAGATGGATCTAGAGGAAAGCCCATGTGAAGACACAGGGAGAAGACAGCCATGTGCACGCCAAGGAGAGAGGTGTCAGAAGAAACCAACCCTGCTGACACCTTGATCTCAGACTTCCAGCCTCCAGAGTTGTCAGAAAATACATTTCCGCTGTTGAAGTCTCCAGCCTGCAGCACTTTGCTATGATGGCCCTGGCCAACTAACACATCGAGTTTCCCAAACGTGCCAAGTTCTGACACAGCAGGGCCGCTTTGGTTCCAGGGGTGCTCGCCTCTCACTCTTTGTACACCTGGGTCCTTCTCACTCCCCAGTACCCACTGGGATGACACCTCTTCAGAAATGCTTTCCCTCCCAGACCCAAAGCAGCTCTCTCCTTAGTCTCATGTGCCTGTTTACTTCCTTTCTCTTGCTCTCCAGAATTACCAGCAAATTCCAGCCTCCCCCTCACACTCTAAGCTCTGTGAGTCCAAAAGCCAAACCTCTTTTGTTTACTGCTGTAGTCCAAGGGCACAGTGCCTGACTCCTAGTAGACCCTCAGTTGATTCGTCAAATGAATGAATGAATGAGATACTGATTGAGTAGCTCTCACAAGCCCATCCTTAACCTGGCATGGGGAAGAAAGAGATGAACAAACCAGTCCTGGGCTCTGTCAGTGTGGGACACATAATCCAACAGGTAAGACTGACATCAGCCAGGTAAATAGGATAAAGTATAGAAATGTTGGCTTAGAAGAAGTAGCCCAGATGTCACAAACTAAGACATCTTTCTCTGTGCTCACATGCTAGGGACTTGCTGCAGATGGTTGGTGAAGAGGGTATCCTTATTGAATAACTTCTGGTGAGCTGCAATGGAATGAAATATTATGACTTTTACTAAGCTGCTTTTTCACTGAGATACAATTCAATTTCAGGTTGGTGGGCTTGTATCTGGGTGCTCCCGACTCTCCTAGCGGTGGATTTGCAGATTCTGATTCCCAGGAGTGTCACAAACGGAGGCAGCAGGAGGCAGAGGATCTATTGTGCTCCAGCTGGAGCACAGCTCAGTGAAGAGAAGGCCAGGGAGAGTTTACTACCTCCAGAGGCAGACTGGGTAGAAAGAACTTCCAGGCAACTTCCATTTGCATTTTTGCCGGGGTAGGACCGAGGAAAGGGAGATGGTTCTAAATGAGAACAGCCCAATCATTTTCTCCTAAAACTTGTTCCAATTTGTCTCCCTGCTCCCAGAACTCACTACCTTGCATAATCCAGGGAGTGAGGTAATCAGCACTTTGAGTTACATGGCTTTTGCCTGTTCCCGTGATAAAATGGCAAAATCCACCTATGAAATCCTGGAGTTCATTATGGTGTCACTTTCTCTCCCCATAAATCAAAGCCATTCTACCTCCTTCAGTTGAACCAGGTTCCAGAAACGGCATCTTTGCTTCCCCTTGCTTTCAATTATTCATATCCCTTTGCTGACAGAAACCCAGGCAGTACCATCTTTGGGTGAGTTTTAGCTCAGACTGCCAACTCCTCACCAGAGCTGGACTTGAATTCCCACCATTCACCACCAAGTGGAAAACAGCCACCCAAGGGAGAGCCATGGCACCAGGAAAACGTTATGGTGCTGGGGACACATATGGACACGAACTCTCACACATGCAGACCTCAATTGAAAAATAAAACAATTAGCTTTTAATACTTTTGAAACAACAGACGGAAGCACATTTATAGGATGACTGGGAAGAAACAGCCATATGCTGTTTCTTTTTTAATAACATTGAGTTGTGTTCACTGTTAAGCTTATTAAAACATGAAAGCAGAACATAGCAGGATGCCGGGATGCCATTCCATTGATTATCTGGAAATAGCCCTTGTTCCTTATTCTTTTCTTAAAAACTAAACCCAAACCATAAACTGCAGAAAAGACTTCCTGTAAGTAGGTGCTTGTGGTGTTTTAGTCTGTCCCAAGGGCTGGTCATACAAGACTACGTACTGAGGGGCTTTTGAGATCTGCAAGAATGAGGGCTTTGGCCATTGTGTGTTGGTTGATCTGTCTGGGAGGTGGCGTATTGATGTGTACGCAGTACTTCATGTCAGGTGGAGGTGCCCTCGGAGTGCTCCACTCTAGAGATGAGCATCCAGCCAGCCTGTCTCCACAGTGACTCCATATCTTCAGGGTTTTCCTTCACATCCATGGGTGGTAGGTAGCATGAGGGATGAGAACACTTCTAACTCTGTAAACAGGAAGGTCTATGCTCTCTCCTGGCTCTTATCCACCCAAATGCACCCAGGGATCCTGCAGCTCTAATCTATTTACGATAGCCAGGACATAGAAGCAACCTAAGTGTCCATCGACAGATGAATGGATAAAGAAGATGTGGTGCATATATACAATGGAATATTACTCAGCCGTAAAAAGGAATGAAACTGAGTTATTTGTAGTGAGGTGGATGGACCTAGAGACTGTCATACAGAGTGAAGTAAGTCAGAAAGAGAAAAACAAATACCATATGCTAACACATATATATGGAGTCTAAAAAAAAGAAAAGAAAAAGAAAAAAAAATGGTCAGAAGAACCTAGGGGCAAGACGGGAATAAACATGCAGACCTACTAGAGAATGGACTTGAGGCTACAGGGAGGGGGAAGGGTAAGCTGGGACAAAGTAAGAGAGTGGCATGGACATATATACACTACCAAACATAAGGTAGATAGATAGTGGGAAGCAGCTGCATAGTACAGGGAGATCAGCTCGGTACTTTGTGACCACCTAGGGGGGCGGCATAGGGAGGGTGGGAGGGAGGGAGATGCAAGAAGGAAGAGATATGGGGACATATGTATATGTATAACTGATTCACTTTGCTATAAAGCAGAAACTAACACACCATTGTAAAGCAATTATACTCCAATAAAGATGTTAAAAAAAAATTTCAGCTCTATCACTTTCCAGATCTGTGACATTAGTGAAGCTACTTAACCTCTTGAAACCTCAGTTTCTTTTTTCTGTAAAATGGGTGTAATAATAGTATTTAATAAATATTATTGTTATTAAAAATTTTAAATATAATTGAGAAACAGTCTAAGCAAAATTCCTGGAACATAGTAATAGATTGGTAAATGTTAACTCTCTTATCATTGCAGTTGTTATTAGCAGAAGAAAATGGCAATTTTAAACAAAACTTTGTATCTCTCATCTATAAAGTCTATAAAATAAGCTAACCCCTGCATAATGTGTTTCTTAGTTGTCATTTTTGTTTCCAGGAGGATTAAAAAAATGACGGCATAGTTAAGATGCCTATGTTTCTGAAAATAATTGAACAAATGTCTGGTAATTCAATTAGAGGTGCGTGTGTGTATGTGTGTGTGTGTGTAATCAGAAATTTACACTAATTTTTAACCACTGCATGAGTCTGCCTACACATATGATGCTGAGGGCGATGGAATAATTCTGACATCAAATTAGAGTTGATTGTTGATTTAGTAGAATAGGGATGGCTCTAAACAGTTTTCTCTTCAGTGGTGGGTAAGTCTTGGCCCTATCTGGGTTTTGGTTTTCTCATCTCTACATCAATATGGTAGACCAGATGATCTGCAGAGCCAACTACAGCTCTAAGTTCCTTCTATTCCCCACATATCTGCCTTTGGCACATGAATGGATTTTCAATGAAGATTCTGTTCTTCTTTTGGTTGTTCCTCCTATTTTCTATACCCCGGTGAATATAAATTATTAGAGGGGACTGCTATCATGAAAATATTTGATGTTCTTCTGAGCTGCCATACTGAAGAAATGTGTAGTAAAATATAAAAGAGTGGAAATAATGAGTTTGCATCTCCTAACATATTCCACTAGGCATTATGGTGTCTTGGAGTTCTTGTAAACATTCCTGAAGTATCCCATTAGGGGTGGGCTTGATAACCCCAGAGGACAGTTTTGTAACCTCAGAGTTCATGAAAACGCTCCTTCCATATTCTGGAAAGATGTTTCACATGAGGAATTGCAACAATTAACTTTTCTTTTTTTAAATAAATGTATTTATTTATTTATTTTTGGCTGCACTGGGTCTTCGTTGCTGCATGTAGGCTTTCTCTAGTTGCAGCAAGTGGGGTTACTCTTCGTCGCGGAGCGTGGGCTTCTCATTGCAGTGGCTTCTCTTGTTGCGGAGCATGGGCTCTAGGCACGCGGGCTTCAGCAGTTGTGGCGCACAGGCTTAGTTGTTCAGCGGCATGTGGGATCTTCCCGGACCTGGGCTCGAACCTGTGTCCCCTGCATTGGCAGGTGGATTCTTAACCACTGTGCCACCAGAGAAGTCCCACAATTAACTTTTTTTTTTTTTTTTTTTTTGCGGTATGCGGGCCTCTCACTGTTGTGGCCTCTCCCATTGGGGAGCACAGGCTCCAGACTCGCAGGCTCAGCGGCCATGGCTCACGGGCCCAGCCGCTCCGCGGCATGCAGGATCCTCCCGGACCGGGGCACGAACCCGCGTCCCCTGCATCGGCAGGCGGACTCTCAACCACTGCGCCACCAGGGAAGCCCCACAATTAACTTTTAATTGCACTTAGTCAACTCCATTTTTTTTTTTTGCGGTACGCGGGCCTCTCACTGTTGTGGCCTCTCCCGTTGCGGAGCACAGGCTCCGGACGCACAGGCACAGCAGCCATGGCTCACGGGCCCAGCCACTCCACGGCATGTGGGATCCTCCCGCACCGGGGCACAAACCCGTGTCCCCTGCATCGGCAGGCGGACTCTCAACCACTGCGCCACCAGGGAAGCCCTCAACTCCATTTTTAAGCTAAAGGAAAGGAAGGGTCTCACTGCTTCTCCCATGAAGCTGAGGCAGAGACTTGGGAACACAGACACTGCTGGTTTGTTTCTCTGCAAAAATGCAGGGTATGCAAAGTTCATAGATTGAATCCATACATTGGCCCCTCAGTCTGCCCCTTGCCGGGATTTATGTACCAGCCACCTGCCGTGTAGACAACAGTGGGCCATTATGGTGCTAAAGTTAAGCCCCTCTCAGAGCCAAAGTAAAGAAAGCCAACTGTGTTTATTTTAAATACATAATCAATCATAACCCTGTGAATAGCCACTTTTCTATTAATGCCTTCATATATCATCTAAAGTCCTCTTGATTCTACATAATTCTCTTTTGTCTGGTTCCTTGTCTTACACTTCACCGTTTCATTCAGGGGGGTCATACAGGACTGCTACTTTGAACAAATCTTTCCTCTATATTCATTCTTTAGGTCCAGTGTTAACAAGAGAAACATTTTCTGTAAATAACGCAGAGAGGAATGACTTATAAACACTTCAGTTACAAGGGATCTGTGGAGCAGGGAAAAGATCAAATGACTTTTGGGGAGTGAGCCCCAGGGTTTGAATGCTGACTTGGCCGTTTAGTATCTGTGTGACCATAGGCTAATCGTTACCTTTTAAAAATTTATTTATTTTTTATTTTACTTATTTATTTTTTTAACATCTTTATTGGAGTATAATTGCTTTACAATGGTGTGTTAGTTTCTGCTTTATAACAAGGTGAATCAGCTATACTTATACATATAGCCCCATATCTCCTCCCTCTTGCGTCTCCCTCCTACCCTCCCTATCCCAATCACAGTTGCCTCAACTGTAAAACAGGAATCTTGTAGGGCTGTTTGGGAAGACACAAGTAGTTGAATACATAGTGGTTCATAAGCATGACGCCCAGAGGAAATTCTGTTGACATTATTTCTCATTCACTTCGAGTCAAATCTATAAAAATATTTTATAAGAGGCTCAATGACTGACATTCAGATGTAAGTGAACAACAGAGAGAAGAAGCTAAAACCTACATCAACAACTTAAAACAAACAGTTAAAGAAAAGTGGGTGATTAGTTTGAGAGAAGGCTTAGGAGTAAAAAGAACTGTCTTCAAATAGAGAGAATTGAGGCAGCTTTCTTTTCCTACATCTGAGAGGAGCCTGAGAATGAGTGGACTATTATTTGAGGCATATTTTAAGATCCAACTGCTCAAATTGCCTACTCACAGAATGATTTGTCTTGTAGGTTGTCCTGAGCTTACTTTTGCTGAAGGCATGTAAATATGAGCAGAGCAGTGGGGAGATCCCTGTGTGGGTCAGGGAGAGAGCTTGATGGTATCGAGGAGTGTTTCTAACTCTCTAAAATCTAAGTCTTTCCCATGAGAGATGACAATTCCTTGGCCAAAATGTTGACTATAATAAACTCATTATGTTATTAGTATCTCATTATTATCCATATTACCTACACTCTTGTAAAAAGGAGAAAAGACTCTGCCACTTATTGAATTGATACTGTGCACCAGATATTGGATATTCATGTCAAGCTCATAATATTTCAACCTCATAACACATAGTATAAGACCAGCTACCAAGTAGGCAATCAGCAAATATCTGCCAAAAGAATGAAGACATGAATGAATGATCCTCTAAAATGCATTATGGTGTGCATTTACAAATGAGAGAAAGGAAGTTTATAAAAAGTAGCCTTTTCCAGTGGTCTTAAAAATAGGCCCACAATTTTATAACACCTTTGAGGATGAGTTTTACCAGCAATATTCAGATGTCAAATTTCATTTCTTCTCAGTGGAGAGTTCTGAGCTGCAAAATCAGCAGTTTAGAGAATCCCACTGTTTATCAAGTTAGAATGTCAGCCATCAGCAGACAGAACAACTGTACTAATGAAAATGTATGGCTTTTCATTATTAGGCCAATTTGCACAAGGCAATTGGAACTGAGTAAGCTGCAACAGTTACAAGATTTGTACAAAAGACCAGGATAATTGTAACGTTACAATTACCATAAATCTTCAACCTTCTGTATTTACAAATAGGCCATGGAGGAAGCAAGCTTCCAGCAGGTGTAATGTTAATATCCTTGTATAAGTAATTAAAAAAGGTACCTAGACCACATGCTAAACCAAATAAAATCCATGAGTTCATTTTCTATTCCCCATAACTAGGAGAAATTTTGTATGAACTCCTGCTGGTCTTCTCCATTATGCAGAAGAATAGGGTCTCCCAAACTTTAAACTGTTGTCTTCAGGAAGCCTCTGTCCTTAGGAGTCTATTCCACTGATATTTTCAGGAATTACTCTCAAACAAACTTCAGGTTAGAACTCCCTAGACCTGTAGCTAGATTACAAACAGATGCAAAGTCTGTGGAATCCACCATCCCTCCCCTGCCTCAAGTTTAGCAAACACAGGAATGCTTGTGGCTCCAGATTCAAGGGGCTGCTGAAGCAGCAGCCCACTGGCTACACGAAAACCATTTTCTTTCTTCAGAAGCAATTAACTTTGCATGGGGTTAAAAAATGAAGAAAGCAGAAGGCAGCTGATGATGAAAAATGGATTTTCATTGTTTTTCTGTTGAAAGTGTTTAGCAATTTGGGCACTACTAAGATTGAAAAGTTGACAGTGAATTGGAAAAATTCCAATTGGAATTGGAAAAAAAGTGGTTTTTTTCTGAGGTCATCTATTAATTTACTGAGTTGTGCAAATGTGCAGTTTCTAATTGGTATGTTGAAGTGCCTTTCAAAGGTCAGTGGTAAAGTCAAGAATAAAACTCCAGTGACTGTCTTGTTGAATTCTGCCAGGATGAATAATCCACCACCAGAAGTTTAAATTTTTCTTGGACATCCCAAAAAAGGCATTTTGGACATTCGACTGCTGTCCTCAGTCACTAACCCGGGAATTCTTAACAGGAAATTAAAGATAATTGAAGTTTTTTTTGAGTGTGTATGGGGCGTGTGGGTGGGGATTAAGCAGAGTCCATTGCTTCTCATTTCTTTTTTCAACGAATATTCATGAGTATACTTAATATGTCCCATGCTCTGGAATTAAACAGTGGGAATACAGGACTAAATTAGAAAAATATGTTTCCTTTTTTGAAGGGGTTTATGGTCTATTTGGGGATGAAGATCATATGAACAAGTCAACATGACTATACATAAAATAATTATAAATTATAGAGCTCTTCAGGTTTCAACTTAGATACTACTTCCTCCAAAAAGTATTATTTGATTCAGCAAATCTGAGTTAGGACCCGTGCACCGCCTCCTCCAGCTCTTGGTTCTTCTTCAGCGAGGATATGTGGCATACTTATGTCATTGCTTGGTTATTTATGAACAGTCTACCTCTCCTTCCCCTCATCATACATGCATGTAAGTGGGCTGTGAGCTCATAGGGACAGGAACTCAGGGAAGAAATAAATGGGGCATTCAAGTTGGCTTATGTTCCAATGGTTCCAATGGCTCATGGCTTAAAAAGAATTAAGTTAGGGCTTCCCTGGTGGCGCAGTGGTTGAGAGTCCGCTTGCCGATGCAGAGGACACGGGCTCGTGCCCCGGTCCGGGGGGATCCCACATGCCGCAGAGAGGCTGGGCCCGTGAGCCATGGCCGCTGAGCCTGCGTGTCCGGAGCCTGTGCTCCGCAATGGGAGAGGCCACAACAGTGAGAGGCCTGGGTACCGGGAAAAAAAAAAAATTATGATCAGTTGTGCTGGACATCTGTCCCTCATCAGATATTTACGGAGCACACGCTTTGAATCAGGTCCTCTGCTGGATGATGAGGTTATAGCGGTGAATAGAAAAGACCTCTCACTCCCTGACTGGCACTTAGGTTCCAACAGCAGTGCTGAGGAAGGCAGAATGCAGCTGAGGCCTTGGTCTTGCCACTCACTGGCCATGTGCATTTGGGAAAATCACTTAATCTCTCTGAATCTGTTTTCTCATCTGTAAAGTGGGAGAGGAATGATGTGATACATGAAACATGCATGCAGTATGTGCACCGTGCTGGCAGATACTATGCTCCCAGTACATGGGAGCTCACAGACGTGTCTTTGGGCCCCCAAGGGTGGCTCTGGCTCAGCCTCTGGTGTGAAGCAAGCACTTATTGAGAGCTGATTGTGTTAACCATTCTTTGATGGTACAGTATGGTGCTGTCAATTAAGACCTTCCTATTCCCCACCTGCCATAATAAAAGGAAAGTCAACTCCAGCTCACCAAGGTATATTTGGGACCCAAATGCACCCAGAAAACCCTTCACTGCTTCCATTTGAAAACTGATAAACATTATTGGACAAGCATTTAACTGAGTCGTTTTTAGTAGTTGCTATTAATTTACTAGTATCAGCCAAGTATCTTGTCTGCCTTATGGTAAATGGGTTCCCACCCTTTGGGACTCAAGGGGAGATAACATCTATAAGGCATGTGGGCTAGAACCAAATAAAGCAAAGCTTCTGTGTCTGTAAATAGCAGATCAACGGGAATGAATGCTCCTTGAAGAATTTCTTAAGAAAACATGATGATACCCATTTTTACTTGGCTGCTTGTTTTTCCAGTATCAATGATTCCATTCCCCTTGGTGAAAACATTAAGGGATTTATAAGTGCTAAGATGTCTACAGGGTTATAGTTGTTTATTGACCTAAGGTTATTTCTTTCAGTCAATTTTTTTGCTGTGTTTACATGGAGAAGAATGTATCATAAACTAATAATGTCCAGCATAGTACCATTAGGGTAGGATGCTTCGAGGCCCATTGCTGACTGCTGGCACTGTTCTTCTCCTCAGCTCCCTGTTCCTTTGGCATTTTGTCACTTTAATGACATGACAACAGGAACTGGAAAAGTGACTCCTGCTTTTGATCCAGGCAGATCTGTTCTGATCTGGTGGTACCAGTTGGAGTATGGAGTCAGCATTACAAGGTGTCCTTACTGACTTGTACTTTCAATTGTATTATTTTATGCACATCATAGGCCTTTATCTGTATGTGGTCTTGATCATAAATTTTTTGGTGAATTCTGAAATTGAAAGAATTCACTATTCAGTTCAAGATTAGACTCTATACATTTAAAAAATATTTTCCTATCAATTAAGCTAGCTGTTATTGTTTTGACAACATACTATATGTGTGTAGTAAATATTAAAACATATGATACCAAAACTTCACAGCAATCCTACAGAGGCAGATGATATTATGGCTACTTTCTGATGAGAAAAAGGAGCCTCAGACATTGTTACCAAATCTATTGTGAACAGATTCAAATCGGGCAAACCTGAAAAGGCTTTATTTATTTATTTATTTATTTATTTATTTATTTATTTATTTATTTTTGCGGTATGCGGGCCTCTCACTGTTGTGGCCTCTCCCGTAGCGGAGCACAGGCTCCGGATGCACAGGCTCAGCGGCCATGGCTCACGGGCTCAGCCGCTCCGTGGCATGTGGGATCTTCCCAGTCCGGGGCATGAACCCGTGTCCCCTGCATCGGCAGGCAGACTCTCAACCACTGTGCCACCAGGGAAGCCCTGAAAAGGCTTTTTTAAAAAATTTTTTATTTATTTATTTGTCGCGGCCTCTCTCGTTGCGGAGCACAGGCTCCAGACACACAGGCTCAGTAGTTGTGGCGCACAGGCCTAGTTGCTCCGTGGCTTGTGGGATCTTCCCAGACCAGGGCTTGAACCCATGTTCCCCGCGTTGGCAGGCAGATTCTCAACCACTGCGCCACCAGGGAAGCCCCTGTAAAGCCTTTTAATCCAAGCCAACACAAGTCAAGGTGCGTCTTTTGTTTCAAGTTTCTGCATGTGAATTATTTGAAGCCTACAAAGGGGTTTCATCAGTCTTTTCTTGTGCCGTAGGTTTCTAATCTGCTCTAAGTCAATGTCGGGATCATGCTGATCTGTATTGGAAGCTGAGAGCTTCAGCAAGCTGGAGTCCCCATAGCAATGAATGATGGGACCAACCTCTGAACTTGCCATTAATAAACTGAGCTGTTCACGTTTCTCTGTGGCATCGCCTGACATTTAGGCTGAGGGTTTGTAATTCCAATAAACAACTCAGGATGTGATGTGCGTGTGTGTTTGTCACACAATTAAAAGCTAAACAGAGGAGGCTAAGGTTTTCATTAAAAGCCATCCACTTTTATTTATTTAGTGTTTTGGGGACGTGGAGAGAGTACAAATCAGGAATAGGCCTCCAGGGGACAGCTTTTTACACATTAGCTGGTGATACCAGTCTATCTATTGGACTGCAGACAGCCTGACTGTTAGGTTAAAAAATAATGAACCAAAGAATGTGGTCTTTTGAAAAAATCAGACATGCGATTATTTTTCCCCAGCTACAAAAGTACCCGAGAGATCTACCAGTCCTTTCTTTGATTAATATTGCTTGCGGTGGTTGCACACTGCTCAACTTGGCATTGCATTTATCAAAATTTGCCGGAGCAGAGAGGCATCGCCATGTGAGAAGGATGCCGCTAATGGGCACCTGTGCTTTGCAGGGAGTATCTGGGGCCCATGAATACAAGAAGTGGGCAAGTCGGCATGAGCTCATGGCCTCGACTCTCGTTCTTTCTTCCCAAACCATAATGGTCCCCAAGCAGCTCTTAAGATGAAGGTTTCACCCTCATCTTCTACATCTACCTGGTAGATGTTCTTCAGGGATCCCAGTCTCCTCTCCTTTGCTACCTGGCTCCTGCCAAAGGCCGGAAGAGAAAGAAAGCTTTCAGGAAGTTCCACCTCAACCATTTGTTTCCAAATGCTGGCTCAAACTGTCTGCACTTGATTCATCCGGACAGTGAACTTAAAAAGAAAAATACACACTCCTGAGCACTATCCCCAGCGTTTCTGTTTTAGTGTATTAAACACACACACACACACACGATTCTGATGTTGAATCAGTTTTGTGAAACACATTTCTTAATGTCATGCTGACCTTGCCTTTTCACACCCAACCTTTTTTTTTTTTTTTTTTTGCGGTACGTGGGCCTCTCACTGTTGTGGCCTCTCCTGTTGCGGAGCACAGGCTCCGGACGCGCAGGCTCAGCAGCCACGGCTCAGGGGCCCAGCCGCTCCGTGGCATGTGGGATCCTCCCGGACCGGGGCACAAACCTGTGTCCCCTGCATCGGCAGGCGGACTCCCAACCACTGCGCCACCAGGGAAGCCCCACACCCAACCTTTGTCCTGATAGACCCTGAGCTAAATGGTCATTCCCTGGAAACCTGAACATGAGAGAGGTCTTTGTGGTCCTCTTATTACAAACCTGAAATATATCATCCTAGTCCTCACACAATTGCCATTGCTGAATTGGATGGCAGGCAACTCCTCTAACTTTAATTGAAGGTTGTGTGAAAAGCTTAAAGAATGAATTCAACTTCGGCATTTGCAGTAAAATTTTGGTAGATAATGTTGACCTTCATATTATCCTGTGGCCCTTGCATAATGGCCCAGAAAAGAAGTTTCTCTCAGAAATCAAGTTTCTCGTTGACTCAGTTAACAGAATCAGGAGGATTTCTCATTTCATATGAAAAGCACCACATTTCCTTCTTTATCTTGGATGTCAGGGAGCTCAGAGCCCCCGGTGTATACTTAACCACAGAAATATGTTATAATTGCTATATCTGTTTTTTTTCCTTTTTACTCAATTGTTTTCCTTTTAAAATTCCTACACTGTCAGTGTCATTTTAATAAGATTTTGAAAACTTTCTGAGGAAAAAAACATTAAAAATTGAGGATCTGGAGAGGACACTATGACATTTGTAGGAAGAAGAGTACAGGTTTTTGAAGCCCCTACCAGAGGCAAATAAGGCAAATTAAATGGTAACATCCCTTCTTCCTTTCTTTTGTCTGTTGCAGTATGTCCCTGCCTTAAACTCCTTGTGCCCTTGAAAAAAATCATTGTGCTATTGGACAAGTTTTCCCCACACCCAGGCCACATCATAGATCTTCTTAGATTGCGAATATTATTCATCAGCATGAGCTATGTTTCTAATATTTCCAGGTTCACATGCATAAAACTTTAAAATTATATAGGTCTATAGATTTCTCTTATTACTTTTTTATATTCAAATCCATTAATATGAAAAGTTTCAAAGCCATTTTAGATTGGAAGTAATTCAGCCAGAGACGATTTGAATATGAAGTCTGATTTCAGTTGCTTTAGAAATATTGAGAGGGTGCTGCATGTGGCTGTCCCTATTTCAAGAGCTTGGGTAAGCTCAAAACCATAAAGTTTGCATTCCACAGAAGTGCCTCTCTCTGTGAATCCAAAGTGCTCATGTAGGCCAGAGCTGGGCATGATGGACAAAACTTTTCCGACCGTTCCCCAAATAACCTTGCAACACACACACACACACACACACACACACACACACACACACACACACACGAATGAATAAAACAAAATCAAAGAACAAGCTAAAAATAATCTCTGGAAGTGAAATTTACAATTTTTAAAAGGAAGAATTTAGGAAGCATTTTTCACAGGCCTTAAACATGTCCAAATCTGTATACCTAGTTATTCTATTTATAGGAATTAGTTTCACTTACTTACTGGAGATATTCCAAAAAGAGAGGGAAAAAGCCAACTATGTACAAACATCTCACTGTAGTGATACTTATAGCACCAAAGTTTTAGAAAAATCTCCACATCAGTGGAGTAGGAGTGATTACAAAATTTAACATATGCCCATTGATGGATGCTGAAAGACAACAGTTTTACTTACTGGCATAGAGGTGTCATGAGTGAATAATTTTTCATTCAGTTTGATAGTCATTAATATTATATTAATATTGTTTGAGCAGGGAAGGACATTTTAATTTAAATAATTTTCTTCCAGAAGCAAAAGTTGAGATGTATCCACAGCTCAGAAATTTAGAGTCTTCAATTACATTAAATTTGAGGAGATTATTTTACTGTTTCTCAACGGCTTCAACTTGGCGTAAGAAGGAAAGGGGAATGAATATTCTTTAACTACTTGTTATCCACCATTTCTTACAACCATTTCAGGATAAAGTCTTCATAAAACATTTCAAAGTATGTTTCTTAGCTGCCACCAACTTGAGGGGGAGAGCAGGGTCACAGCAACCTTCTAGATATGGTTTATTTTTCTACATGCACTAATCTCACTTTGTAGGAAGGTCAAGGTGTTCCAAGCCCTCCCTAAACATTTCCTGAGAATCTTTAAATTAGGGATGTTTACACATGCGGGCTCCACTAAGTGATTCATCTACTCATGTAGAGTCTCCCAGTGTCCTGGCTTCTGTGACCTGGGAGGCTGCTGCACCCCCTGCTGCTGCCCAGTGAAGACCCCCCCTAGGTGGGTGGTTCTGAGAGTGCTGGTACTGGGCCACGATGCCCCGTGTCTGCTGAAGCCACATGGTCTGAATCTACTCAGTGTCTCATGGAGACTTGGGAAGTTAGTGCTTTAGACATAAGTGAACCCTTTTTTTGGAAGAATAACATATATACAGAAAACTTATGGATCATAAGTTTAGAGCCCAAAGGAGTTCTGCAAAGTGAAAACACCTGTGTAACCACCACTTGGATCAAGAAATAGAACATTCCAGCAACCCAGCATGGATGGACCTAGAGATTATCATACTAAGTGAAGTCAGACAGAGAAAGAAAAATATCATATGATATTGCTTATATGTGGAATCTAAAAACAATGATACAAATGAACTTATTTGCAAAACAGAAATAGACCCACAGACATAGAAAACAAAATTATGGTTACCAAAGCGGAAAGGGTGGAGGGATAAATTATGAGCCTGGGATTAACACATAAAATATAAAATATAAAATAGGTAACCAACAAGCACCTACTGCATAGCACAGGGAACTATATTCAATATCTTGTAGTAACTTATAAGGGAAAAGAATCTGAAAAAGAACATAATATATATAACTGAATCACTTTGCTGTACACGTGAAACTAACACAACATTGTAAATCAACTACACTTCAATTAAAAAAAAAGAAATAGGATATTCCAGCACCCTTTTTGTACCTTGTCCCAGTCACTCCCCTCACAAGGTAACTACTATTCTCATATTTATCCCCATCAACTTGTTTGGCTGATTTTTGAACTTTATATAAATGAAATCATGCAGCACACTCATGATTGTACTGCTGATGGACCTTAGATATTTCTAGTTTGGGTCCATTATGAATCTTATTGGTATAAATACTATTTCTTGTCTCAGCCTTTAGGTTTTACTTGCCATAAAAGCTTTCTTTTTTTTTTTTTTTTTTGCGGTACGCGGGCCTCTCACTGTTGTGGCCTCTCCCGTTGCGGAGCACAGGCTCTGGACGCGCAGGCTCAGTGGCCATGGCTCACGGGCCCAGCCGCTCCGCGGCATGTGGGATCTTCCCGGACCGGGGCACAGACCCGTGTCCCCTGCATCGGCAGGCGGACTCTCAACCACTGCGCCACCAGGGAAGCCCCATAAAAGCTTTCTTTAAACTCCTGGCCTTAGTGACGGGGTTCCCAACCTCCCTCCAGCCCTGCCCCTACCATGCAACACAAACCCATAAGTCATCACTCTAACCGCAGTAATCAGAGCTCTCTTGAGCAACGAGTCTCGAATGGAGGGAAGACACCTCACTAGGCATGTCCTTTGAAAGAGTCTCCTGGAAAAGCACCCTCCCCTTTGGGTTGGAACCTATGCAGTGGATCAAAACTCAAGGGAGTAATGCTGGAGGCACCCAGAGTGATGGACACTGAGCTTCTCTCCAAATCCCTTTCCTTTCTCCTCCCACAGGTACCCATGGGTGGGCCTCACTTCTCTCTCCTCTGGGTGGTGCTCCTTCTCCAGGGCTCGGGTGTGTGGGTACTCTCCCCCCGTGAACTAGGATAAATATGGCTTCGATTCGAGCCAGGACTCCTGATCAGTATTGAAAGTGGGTCCTGATGTGAAAAAGGTTAAGAAAAAGTAAGTTAGTTATTGACAGTTGTTGGCATTTGCTCCCCTCATCCTGGGGGAGGTCAGTATAGCAATGGAATTCTCTGCTTTTGCATAAGACAATGATCCCAGGAATAAAAAGAGTTGAAAAGTATTGAGCATTTGCTGTCTGCAGGCACTGTGTTATTGGAGAAGACCTTTCCCAGCACCCAGGCCTCATCTTAAGTCTTAACACACATACACCATATACTCCCCAGTAGCTTTATGACATCAATATCGTTATGTCCATTTTCCAGATAGGAAGGCTGAGGGTCTCGGTTTCTAAGTCACCTTCCCAAGGTCACTCAATTAGGAAGTCATGGAGACAAGAGCTAAACTTGGGTTTGTGTGACTTCAGAGAACATAGTCTGCTCCTTGCTACTTTGCTTCCTACTGACGGATGCCTATAAAATGATCTTCTTTTCAGTAATGACAGGTAACAATGCCCAGCACCAGGCTCCACTGTAACTGAGTTGCAGGATAGTATTATTTGAGATGAGAGTACAGTGAATGATGCTTGCCCAAGTCTGCTGTGTTTATTCTTCGTGGTTCTGAACCCTCCTCCTTGTACCCGATCTTCATGCGAGTGGATGGCAGCATGCTTATTCGTGTGAGGGTCAGAGGAGGCAGAGCCCATGTTAACGGGATCAGAGCACCTCCTCTGCAAAGTCACACCAAAAGGCCTGGCCCATGCTGACCCTGCAGCACGTTAAAGTCAGGCCGCTAACAGGAAATGGTGATTTCTGACTTGCATTCAGGTCGACTGTCATCCAGGGTTGGAAGGATCCTCATTACCACCTCAGAAGCGGAGCCTCAGGATTGCAACTCTTTCTCCCTCCTGCTGATACAGGAAGTAGGCTCAAGTCTCACTTCCCTGGGATTGACGACTGCACTTTGTCTTTCTGGGGCTTCCACCGTGGCTCGGGCAGGCAGCAGCCTGGCCGGAGAAGCCTTCCCCATGCTTCCGAGTCAGCAGATTGCTTCTGGGCTGGCCACACTTCAGTGCCTTCCCATTAACTACTGTATTGATTTCAGGGCTTTTTTTCCTTCCACGTGGCTGAGGACCCTAAGCTGGCTGAGGTAGGAAAATGGGGGGGAAGGTGTAATGAGAGCCACTCAGCAGGTTTGCACACACAACCTTTAGCCATCTGATGCTACTGATTTATTTTATTTATTTAACACATGTAATAAAACATGGATGCCTCTGATACCATAGAGAACTCAGTGGGAGGAGAGACCTAGGGATGAATCAGTGGGTACAAGCAGTAAATTGATGGGAATAGGAAAAAGAGGTTGTATTAAGAAGGACCAGCAAGGCATCCACTGAACGGAATTCCGTTCCTCTTTGCATGACTCTGCTGGCTCCCTCCTCTGTGAGCCTCATTCTGTCTCAGGTAGACTACTGACGTCACCTCCAGGCATCCTTCTCCAGTCTCCCTCCTAACTAATTCTCCATGCAATTGTTAGGCATCCTTTTCTTACTGTAGTAAAAGATATACAATATAAAATTTGCCATTTTAGCCGTCAGTGGCATTAAGTACACTCCCATCATTGTGCAACCAGCACCTCTACCTAATTCTAGAACTTAGAACTAATTCGTCACTCCAAAAGGAAACCTTGCATCAAGCAGTCACTCCCCATTTCCCCCTCTCCCCCGGCGACTGTCAGCCACGAATCTGCCTTCTGTGTCTATGGATTTGCCTATTCTGTGCATTTCATATAAATTTAACCATACAATACAGGACTTCTGTGTATGACTTTTTTTCACTTAGCATAACGTGTTCAACGTTCATCTTTGTCATAGCATGTAGAGGATGTGGAGAAATTAGAAGTCTCATACATGGATGATGGAACATAAAGCGGTACAGCCACTGTGGGAAAATCTGGCAGTCCCTTAAGAAGCTCAACATTTAATTAATATATGACCCAGCAATACCACTCCTAGGTATACACCCCAAAAAACTGAAAATAGGTGTTCAAACAAAAACATGACTATGAATGTTCATAACAGCACTATTTACAATAGCCAAAAGGTGGAAACAACCCCAATATCTATCAACTGATGAATGGATAAAAATTGTGGCACTATAGCCATACAACAGGAATCCTTCTTATCAAATCATGTCACCTTCCTGCTTAAATCCATCCGTGGCTTTCCATCACTTCCTGTGTGAAATTGCAGTGCACCACCTATGGCTACAAGGTACCCAGTCATCTAGCCCATCCTGCCTTTCCAACTCAGTCTCATACTATTCCTCTCCTTTCTCACCACTCTCTCACTTTGATCTGCAATTTCATGAAGATGCCAAACCCTTTCCTTACTCAGGGTTTTTTGGGGATTCTGTGTCCTCAGTTTTCTATGGCCTTAGACTCGTGTAAGCTATCAGCTCTGTTATTTTCCTATTTCCATGCCCTGTTACCTTCCTTTCAAAACACTTCCTAGTGTGATTTGCTTATTTTTTTTAATGGCTGTCTTTCCAAGCTCCATCTAGGCAGCAGATTATGTCTGCTGTTTTTCCATTACAGGGCACAAATGCCTGGAACAGAGCTGGGTGCCTAGTAGGTGCTCAATAAATACTTACTGCATGAATGAATAATTAAGGAAAGTTTTGGTGGATGATGAGTGACTAGTCAGGCAACAGCCACCATGTGATATGTGGACATCTTGGAGATCAAAAATCAAGAGACTTGAGACTGGTTAATTAGCTGCGGAGGCAGAGCCAGCATCCATGTGGAGGAGCAATGAAAGTTCAATGGAGAAAAAAAATTTTTTTTAATCTTGTCACTTTTAAGACTCAGTGTGGACTGTGGATTCCAGTGAAGCATCAGAGGTGTGAAAGCAGAAGTGGATGCTGGCTTTGTGTGGCCACCTAGAGAGGGGAATGAAGCGCCGTGGGGTAGGAGGGGATTGGGTTTTACCAACTCAGATTTGGAGTCAAACATTTCATGTCACACTCCCTGACAGTGAATACTGATTTGTGTTGTTGTTGTTCATTAAACCTCTCACTATAACTTTGAGCTAAGGGTGTTTATTCTTCATTTCAGCTGTTCCAGGGGTTCCTAGAAAGTGGAATCTCACCCAGCAAGACTCCGTGCAATAAGTATAAATGAGGGGAGTATAAACTAGTGCTCACAAGGTGTTGCTAATAAACATGTATTTGTCTATTTCTCTGGCATATATGTATGTATATTTGTAAGTATTTATTAGCAGGTATTAATTGTCTGCTACAGCTCAGACCACCTGAATGAAATAAACTCACTTTGAGAACTTGTTAATGACTTCAGCACCTGACACCACCCAGACCACCATAGGAGAATCTATGGCATAAGAGGTTATGAAGCCCATGCTCTGGTTTTACCCCCAGTCCCTGGTGATTTCCATGCCTGGCAGAGTTGGAGCATCACAGGCCTCGTGTGTACACTATCCTGGGCAAGGCTGAAGAGCCTCTTGTCTCCAGCATCATTTCTAGGGAAACTGCTATTCTCATCTGGGTGGGCTTTGGGGTTCCTTATGTGTGTTCTCTCAGCACCCCCTTCACTCAGCTGCACCCCCTCCAGTGTGGGTGGAGACTACCTTTGCCTAATACATCTTCACTGTGCTGTGCATGCCCTGGGGGAGCTGCCCGTGCCTCACTCCACACCCTTACCCTGTACCCTAGTCAGAGCCTGGCACTGCACTCCACACCTTAGAGAGGTTTGAAGATTAAAGAATCAACCTATCAGTCAATAAGTGATGAATAACCAATAAAAAGTTTGAGTGCAGTGGAAGAAACAAGAATCACGCACACACAGAAAACAGTGATTTAGCAGAAGTGGTTAAGGAATTGGGCAAAGGCAGTATTATGAGGACTGAAACGAGGAAGAGAGGGCCAAGGTGACAGATTTGGCCACTGGAGTTGAATTCATTGTCTTATCACTTGAATGAAGAGGGTTTCTCCTGGTTGGGGACAGAGCCAGTGACAAGGGCTGCCCTTAAACTCTGCCCCGACCAAACAGTCTATCTCAGTGGGTAAGAGCAAAAGCTCAGGATGAGGACAACCTGATTCTGAATCCTGGCTGTATCACTGACTAGCTGTATGGTCCAGACAAGATTTTAGCATCTGAGTCCATTTGCTCACCTATAAAATGGGGGTGGTATTGACACCTATCTCATGTGTGAGAATTCAGTGAGACGATACACAGCACAGGCCCGGATGCCTCTATTCTGAGCCCTGTGAGGAATCCCCACCCCTGGATTCTGCCTCCGTGCTAACTCCCACAGTTTTTTTTTTCAGCTTTTACTTTAGTAGCAAGAGGATCCCTCCCACTTTCTTTTTAGCTTGCTATCGCAGAGATTTGCTGATAGTCATCCATTTGTATTTATGCCTAAGGCTTACTGCTTCAATTTGGTCTTTACCTCATTTTCAAGTTCATGTAATTATGTTCTCAGCTCCAGACTGTTTTTTTGCTGTTGCTGTTTTTCCAAAGCCCCTTGTGAGCAGTGCATGGGGGAGGAAACAAGCCACTTGCTCCTCTCCCTGGAGCCACAGTAAAAGCACTAGGGGTGACCTTCTGTTCCTCCTCTAGCAGCACCCCCTCTCCTGTCTCCCTGAGACTCGCGTCCAGAGGTTTGCTTTCATTGCTAATGTTAAACCATATGATTTCATATATGAAAGAGGCTGATTTGAAATGCTTATGAGATGGTGGCTTTCTGTGTCTTGTCCTAATTTGTGTGCAGTGGGCAAGCACACGAGAGTGGGCATCAAGACACAGAAGAAATTGGCCGGCGCCGCAGCCCATGGGATGGGAGACAGGACTCATCCAAAGGCCACACAATGACATGGTAGCCAAACCGGGTTTCACACCTCTGGGTTCATTATGCCTGTTGCTGTGAGAAGCCTGGTGACCTCTAGTCTAGGTTGCATAGAGTGCCGGGGAAAAGCAAAAAGAGGTTGAAAGTAGCTCGGCCACTTCCGGACGGTTACAGGCATGCCACTAAACTTTCTGACCCTTAGTATTTGCATCTGTAAAGAGAAAGTAATCATTTCTACATGATAAGATCATGGTGAGAATTAAATGACTTACTATGAGATTTAAATAAAATTATATGTGTAATGCACTTATAGTGCCGGCATATACTGCCAGCCCTCCATATCCACAGGTTCAACCAACTGCAGGTTGAAAATATTTGGGAAAAAATATTTCAGAAGGTTCCAAAAAGCAAAACTTGAATTTGCCTTGTGCCAGCAACTACTTACATAGCATTCACATTGTATTAGGTATTATAAGTAATTTTGAGGTGATTTAAAGCATACGGGAGGATGTGCTTAGGTTATAGCCAAATACTATGCCATTTTACATAGGGGAGCACCTGTGGATTTTGGTATCCATGGGGGTCCTGGAACCAACCCCCCCATCCCCAATGACAGACAACTGCACTTAACATTTATTAAGTACTAATATTAATAATAAATATTACTAATCATATTATATTATTATTACTGTTATCACATATTATTATTAGCACCCAGAGAAGCTCCCCGAGTGTGTTATGGATCGCGCCTGCCTGGGTGTGAGTCCTGGCTCTGTCTCTCAGTAGTGCAGGGACCTTAGGCAAGCTGCATGGCCTTTCTTTCAGACTCCTCTTCTCTCAAATGGAAACAAGAATTGTTTGTTCTTGGAATTCCAGCAAGGTTCAATGAAAATGATGGCTACTGAAAGCAAGTTATGGAAAGCCATGTACCCCCTGCCCCGCAATCATTCGTTAAGATCAAATGCTAGCCGGGTGAAGACTGATACCCAACCCTCAGCCATGGCTGCCCAGACTTTGCTTTCTCTGATACCAATACTGGATGCGGTTGCTTCACTGTGGTAGCAATAGAGTAAAAGCTGACTCTATTGTGCATGTTAAGCCAATGCAATATTATCCGCAAGTGCATTTCCACTTCAGAAACAATGGACAGGGAGAAAAATATTAACACCCCCCAACACACACAGTAGCTATCCCCCTAAGAGTTGACACAGGTGATTTGTTATTAACATTGGTGTTACTGCTTCTGCTGGCAGAGGGCTGACCTAGCCCTCTGTGTCTCCTCCAAGGCACTCTGTGGGCTGGAGTTCAGCCCAGCGTGTGGCCCTGCGTTATTGATAACGATGAGAAGTGACTGGGAAAGGTGAACCACCACTTGATTATTCCATTTTTTTAAAGAACGTGTCTCTCACAACCATATCAGGCACCATGTTCTCCTTAGAGGGGCCCCTTCCATTTGGTTCTTAATGAAAGACCTGTGCAGAGAAATTACTTGCATGGTGAAATAAATGGTTTAGGGTCTGGAAGTGTAATTGACTGAGTTCATTTAAATTTGACTGGAGGTGATGCTATTTACACAGCTGGTTTTGTACCGTGCCCACTCGCCTAATCCTTGCACATCACAGAAGGTAAACTCCAAGTCACCAAGTCCCAGGTTCCTTATTAGGAACAGTATGTTGTTTCTAACTTTGTTGGTTTAAACATGTATGAATAGAGTGAAAACAGAAATGGTCAGTTTGACTGTACTGGAAAAATGGATGAACCTGGACTCAAAACGGTGGAGTTCAAATATGAACTACAATTATAGGGCTGGGGATTAATCACTTAAAACCTTCTGAGTTCATTCATTCTCCTTCATTCATTTATTCAAGCAATATTTATCGAAGCAGACACCCTTCCAGATACCGGGGATGTGGTCATGAAGAAGAACAGTAAGGTCTCTGCTCTCTGGATCCTTCATTAAAATGGTGCAAGACCAACAACACACAAGTCAGCAAATATATTATCAGAGCTGTAAAACATGCTTCCAAAGAGATAAACCAAAGAGGTAGGTAAGAATGGCACTGAGCATGATTTTAGATGAAGAGGCCAAAGTAGTGCTCTTAGAAGAGGAAGCATTTGGGCTGAGACCTGAAGGGTGCTAATGAGTGAATCACATGAAAAGCTGCTAAAAGAAGCATCCTGGCAGGAGGAACAGCAAATGAAAAGGCTTGGAAGTGAGGAAGCCATTGAAATACAGCTGAGGAAGAGAAAGAGGTCAGGATGCTAAGCCCTGGGGAAAAGAAACAGGATGTATTTTCAACAGGTCGGCAGGAGCCAGAGCACCTAAGCATTTGTAGACCACACTAAGGACACTGAAGTGTGATTCTCCAACTGGGATGTGCACTGGAACCATCTGGAGGACTTTAAAAAATACCAGGTCCATCCCCCAGGGATTCTGATTTAATTGGTCTGGGGTAGGGGCTGGGCATCCGGATTTTAAATTCCCCAGGTGTTCTAATGTGCAACCACAGTTGAGAACCACTGCTGTAGATCAATGGAAATTAACTGAAGGATTTGAAGCAAGAGAGTGATCATGACCATGATTACATGAGAAACTTAATTTTTCTCCTTGAATAAAATGAGAAAGAAGAAACTAAGTCTGTACCCTTGTTATGGGGACTGAATGCAATGACACATGGAAAGTAATGTTGACAGTAGATGCTCATCAAAACGGTGGTGATTCTTAAATTTTTAAATGGTGCTTTACTGTTTTAAAAACACTTGGCTGTTTCATCTGTCTGCCTAATTTTCTAATGGAGCAACATACATCTCTAATAGATCAAAAGTCTACTTGGACACCCAAATTGGTTTCCAACTGAAGTCAAATGAATTGTTCTAAATATCTCTTCCCATGGCAGTTAGGGTCATGAGAGTCATCCACTTTGGATGTTTGTCCGATGGCTTGTCATGAAGCATGAGAATGCTCAGAGTGGAGGTGGCAAAGCTGTCTTTTCTTTCTCCTGGGAGTTTGGGGGTCTCACAGGGACCCCATGAGAACATGGTGGGAGATACACCACGCTCAAAGAAAGTGGGCTGTCCTACAAAGCCAACCAACCTGGATTTACATTCTGGAAATCGCATCCTTTTGTATCCTTAGTATCCTTAAAGGCACAGTGGGTACAAGAAAGAAAGATGCATTCAAGGTTTCCAGGGAGAACCACTGTGATGATGAATCTGAGAGGGCTTTGTATGCTTTCAGTCAGTGGTTCTCAGACTTAGACATGCATTTGAATTACCTGAAGGGCTTGTGAAAACAGATTTCCAGGCCCCATCTCCAGAGTTTCTGATTAGGTAGGTTGGAGTGGAGCCCAAGAATTTGTATTTTTAACAAGTTCTCAGGTGATGATGATGGTCCTGAGACCACACTTGGAGACCCACAGCTACAGAGTGTAGATAATTATAAAGAACAGCTAAGTCAAAGAAGGCTACAGCGTCGTGAGAGAGCCAATGGCTTTTTAATTTTCGATCTTTTTCTCTGTTCTCAGGCTTTTGAGTATTAAGAACTTTTTTTTCAAATGAAGCTGTCAAGGCAAGTTCTGGCCCCAGTGACCATGGTTCCCAAGCAACCTCGGTTTTATGAACTAACTGGGCAGAGGAGCATGTAATAAAGCAAGACCAGCCATCCTCTGCCTACAGCTTGCACTGTTCTGGCCTCAGGAAGTCACACAAAAGCCTTCTGGAAATCTCTCCACCTGCGCTCTCCTGTCCAGCAGCCAGCAGAATAAAGAGCATGATCCTGCATATCCTAAAAGTCAGTTGACATCTTGGCTCTGACACAGATGGGCTGTGTGTCCTCAGAGAGCTTTCACCCTTCTGAACCTCAGTTCTATTACCTATAAAATGGGAACAGTGGTAGCCGTAGACCTCATGATGGAGGGAGTAGGAGCCCAAGCATAGTTCTGACATGTGGAAAAAGTTCAGAAATTCTTATCCCCTCCTCGCTCGCTCTCTCTCTCTTTCTCTTTTCTCTCCCTCCCTCCCTTTATGTCTCTTAGTAAAGACATCTATGAGATGAAAACTATGAACTCTCTCTCCAGAAACAAATGTACCAATATTCTATAGAACTGACAGTGTTTTCGGATCCCCCGGCGTTCATCCGTGAATTCCAGACTAGGAACTGCTGCACTTCCTGGTCACCCGTCCTCCTCCCCTCCCACCGCTTCCCTCCCCATTTCTAATGCCCCCAGCGCTGGTCTTCAGTCGGTTCTTCACGGTGCTCCACTCCATCCACCTCCTCCCAGCCCACCGCTAGGCCTTTTCCCATGCTGTTCCTCTGCCCAGACGCCTTCACCCTCTCTCTCCTTCTAGTTAGTTAATCCCGGATGTCCTTCAGATTCCACTCTGATATGCTATGTCAAGTCACAGACATGTGTACAAGGTGTTAGGGGAGCCCAGGCAGGGCTGGAGAAACGGATTTCCCATAGGATAGAACATGTGATGAGGGCCTTGATGAATAGGATTTTGCTAGGTGGATCTAAAGTGGGGGAGAATAACTAACAAGGACCTACTGTATAGCACAGGGAACTGTGCTCAACACTCTGTAATGACCTATTTGGGAAAAGAATCTAAAAAAGAGTGGATATATGTATATGTATAACTGATTCAGTTTGCTCTACAGCAGAAACTAACACAACATTGTAAATCAACTATACTTCAATAAAATATTAATTATAAAAAATTAAGAATAATAAAAAAGCTTGCTTAAAAAAATAAAGTGGGGGAGAATCTTTCATTCAGACCAAGAATCATGGGTAAAGGAACAACAAGTGCCGGCAAGGATGGGGATGTGTGAAGTGGTGGCAGGAAATGAAGGTGCCTGAGACAGAGAGGTAGGGGATGAAGCCAGGCATGTATAATGAGGTGAGACTGTCAAGGGCCCTAAATCATCCTACCCTGGTGGACAGCCCATAGGTCAGGGGTTAAACACTCAAATGCCTTCATGGGCAGGGCAAAGAAGGTCAGTAAACAAAACAGGACTAAAATAAACCACAAGGAAGTGGTAAGAACCAAATCGGGTTCGTAAATGTAGCTTAAAATTACTCAGTTTGAAAATTAAATATGACAAACAATATTTTAAATCGAAATTTGGCCCACGGGAAAGGGTGTGTCTTAGGTCAGGTCCCACGAACTAAATCCTGAGGTGAGGATTCATATGCAATGGGTTTATTAAAAAGGTGCTCCCAGGAGAAGACAGTTTGGAAGTGGAGGAAGCGGAGCAGGCCGGGGGAAGAAACCAAGCAGGGGTGTGACTGCAAGAGCTTTGGGCTCTCCTGCAGGGGGTTTTGGAGTGCAAGTGATGTATGTCTCAGTTGTCCTGACCTGATAACTTTTAGCTCTCATACTTCCATGCCCATTAGTCATGAGCTTAGGGCCATCCTACACAATTGAAATCTCTAGGCACTTTGAACTCCCTGTGCTAGTAGGTGAAGGGGCCCCAGTAGCCAACCACAGGGGCAAAACACATGGAATCCAAGAGAAAGTCAACCAGAAATTGCAAAAAGATATGCAAAAATCTGAGAGGAGTCTCATCAGCATCCTCTAGAGGTGCCCTCCTTGTAACCTCTGCTTCAGCTAAAAGGGACTGCTCAGGATTTTTAAACCAGGCATGTCAAGCCAAGGTCAACTCCACTGCAGAGCTTTGATTCTGAACAATGTAGAGGATGGCCTGGAAATGGACAAGAATGCAGACAATATCAGGTTGTTCTATGCTTGAATATGGATATTTATTTTTATTGAATAAGGATACTTACATAAATATTTATATATGGATATTCTCCATTTAATTATGACTCCTTTAATTTCTCTTAAAAATTTGGAATTGCGAATTTTCCAGTTTCTTGTCCTCAGAACACAATTTGTTTTCTTTCACATTTTGACCCTGAATCAAGAAACCTTACTAATTTCACTAATTTAGCTCTAGTAGTTTATTTGTTGAGTCCTTTGGTTTTTCTATGTACCCAATCATGCCATCTGTGAATAAAAACAGTGATAAAGTTTACTTTTCTAATGGCATGTCTTTTATTTCTTTTTCTTGCCTTCTTTTCCCTGACTAGAGCCTCCAGTGCAATACTGACTAGATGAGGTTAAGAGTGAGCATATTTCTCTTGCTTCTATGTGTAGAGGGTAAAACATTAAATATTTACTAATAGAGTACTATGTTAGTTGTAGGTTGTTTAATGTCCTTTATCAGATTTAGAGAGTTTACCTCTTTTCCTAATATGCTGTTTTACCCTCTAATCACAAATACTTATGGACTTCAACAGAAGCTTTTTGTGCATTTATTGAAATGTTCACATGTTTTTTCTCCCTCCTTTATTCTGTTAAAGTGGTGAATTCAATGACTGAATACATGGCAACTGACCCATCCATTGTAGTAATTACTTATTTTTTCTCCTAAATTATAGGATATTTCAACATAGAGAAAAGTACAAAAAATAAAAATCAGATATTACTATGCCTATTGACCTCATTATTAAACTGTTAGTAGTCTGCCATGTTTCTTATTTTTTTTTGCAAAGAGATAAAATACTAGAGAGACAGCTAAAGACCTTCCACATCCTCCTTCCACAGTCTTAAAATGGATGAAAAATCTTCCCATGAGTGCTTTTACACTTTAAGTTCATATATGTGCCCCTATACTATTTTTTGGATTGCTTCTTGTGCTTTTCACATGTAGACTGGTGGGATCTAACTGAATTTGGAAGTTACTTTTGTGTGTCCAATGTAAAGCAAGTATCTAAATGTATTTGATTTTGTATATGAATGATAATCTCCATCCCCCAAAACTCAATATCATTATTAAACTGTCTATCCATTACCCACTCATTATAAAGTCAACTGTGAAATATAGCAAGCACTCATTTACATGTGGCCATGTTTGGGGGCTGTCTTATTACAGCAATGTAATAATAATGTAATAACCGCACCTAGAAAGACTGACCTATTTGTCTGTCTCTGCACCAAGACTCCTCTGAAATAATTTACAGATTCAAATTAAATTTTGTTATTTGTTAGAATAATCTTTACCTTTCTGTTTCTCTCTCCTTTACTCATCTATAATAATTTTAGGCTAAGCTTATCCAGTTCTCAAAGAAATCCTTTGGGATTTTGATGGAGTAAATGATCTATTTTAGTATAAGTAGACTCACATCAGATTAATTTAAGGAAATTTGGTAAATTTAAAACAGTAAATCTTCCCACTCATCAACATGGTATATTTCACCTTTTATTTAGGTCTTGTTTTATATTTTTCTGTAAGTTTTTATAAATTTCTCATAGTATTTTATATTTTTTTGCTACTGTGACTCTTTAAAAATTATATTTCCTAATTGGTTGTCACTAGTTACAGGACACTGTTGTCTTAAAAAGATATTTTGTGTATTCTGACATTGATCTATTGCCTAACAATACTGATAAACACTCTCATTATTGCTAATAAGTCATCTGTAGATATTCATGTCCTTACATTTTCAACAAAGGAATTATCATTTGTGAACACTTTTGATTCTTCCCTTACAGTTGTTTTCCTTCCTTCCCTCTTTCCTTTCTTCCCTCCCTCCTTCCTTAACTTGCTGGCCAAGATCTGCAGAACAGAGTTGAATAGAAGGTATAATAATGAGGATTCACACCTTGATCCTGAGTTTAACGGAAAAGTTTCTAAATCTTCATTTATAGGTAACTTTTGTTAGGTTAAGGGCATTCCTTTCCATGGCTAGTTTACTGAAAGTTTTTTTTTTTTTTTTTTTTTTTTTTACTCATGACTTGGTGCTAAATTTTATTTATTTTTTTCTGTATCTTTTGAGAGGATTATCTAATTGTTTTTACATTACATTTTCTAATATTTAGCCACTGTTCCATTCTTCAATAAGTCCTATTTAGTCATAACAATCTTGAATTCCTTTTGCTAACATGTTAGGCAGGAGTTTTACATCTGTTACTAAGACTGGTCTATAATTTCCCTCTTAATTCAATTGTTGGAAACAGAAATGTTTACAAATTACAAATATGAAATAAGAGGTATGTCATGTAAGAGGTGCCCTGTGACTGAACTACTATTGTATTTCTATAATTTTGGTGGCTACAAATGGGGTCAGATTTAATTTAAAATCCAGTAGTACCATTAGTTAAAACTTTTGCTTTCCTGCTCTTGAGAAGGTCTGACAGGGAGATCCCTCTTTCTAAGGGCCTCGGGAAAATGTGGGTTAGATTCCCTGGGGGTTTGGGGAACATCTGAAGCACCTTCATCCAACAAGGGGTCTAAGATGGCTCCTGCAACATGGCGGCAGGCCAGGGGATTAGTGGAAGGACCTAAAGAGTCCGGAGTCCACAACTGAGCTCTGAGTTTTACATGTCTTTATTATATTTTCTTAAAGTCCTGAAGCTCATTTCAAACAGCTTGGTTTCAGCTGTGTTTTAAGGGGATTAAGGGAGAGTCTAACACCCCACTCCTTGGGCTCAGAGGAATGCATAGTTCAGTAGCACAAAGCAGCAGTGAGATGTGGGCAACAGGTGATCTGTGAGGACAGAAATAGCTGTGCAGAGAGTGGTGAGGCAAATATAAGACCAGAGATTGAAATGTGTCAGCCAGCCCAGGACTGAGCAGAAAACATGGGCATGTCCATTAGGCCTCTGATAGAAAATCTAACTTGAAGAATCTTAAACAAAAAAAGAGAATGTAGTATCTCACATTAGTTGAAAACTCCAGATGACATGCAGGTCCAGCTATACAATATGCAGGACCCAGTGAAAAATAAAAAGGTAGGGCCCCCTTGGAGGAGGCAAAATCAACCTCTCTTTCCTAAGGGACCACTGTCCCAATCCATGACAAAAGTGTTGACTAACCCCCTACCCAAGGTATTGCAACTTCCACTCGGGGACCCAGTCAGGTCCTGCTCAGTTGAATGACTGCTGAACACACTTTGATGCTCCCAGCCTGGGGCAGAATGTCTACCACTTGGCCCCATTCTAAGATGTTTTAGGACACCTGCCAACCCAACCCTCTCCTTGATTGCATCCAGGCCCCTTCTGGGGGCTGAGGGTGATGGTGTATTGAAACCCCCACTCCATCCCACATCCATGCTACTCCATCATGGAACATGGCAGAGGACAGTAGCTATTGCAGAGCAGATAAAGAGTCCAGGGATCAGGAACCGGGGTGGGGCCAAGGCATAGGGAACAGGAAGTAAGCAGCTGAGAACTTGCCCTAGGGAGGCAAGGAGGTGGCAGGACGAAGAACCACTTATGAACTCTCTGCTTCTGGTGCTCTATTGTCCCACTGGACTTGACTCACACTTTGAAGATACAATCATTAATAATTCAAAACTGTGATTTCAAAGCATTCAACTTTGTGGGGCTGTGTGTGATTGCAATGACTCCATGCCTGTGAAACCATTCCTGGGAATGTGACACAAAGGCAATATTCCCAGGAGCTCACTATCACTGGGAGTTGGTGATCTTTCATCTCTTTCCTCCATGCTGGATTAATTCTCACCTGATGATGAGAATTCTCACCTGACATGGTGGCAGAATGGCTGCCAGAACCTGAGGGCTCGCATCTCTCCAGATTCCAGTTCAGAAGGAAAGAGACACCTCACCCCTCAAAGTGTGAAAAAATTCCTAGGATTGATTAGGGTTCCATGCCTATTCTTTTCTTTTCTTTTTTTTTTTTTTTTTTTCGGTATACGGGCCTCTCACTGTTGTGGCCTCTCCCATTGTGGAGCACAGGCTCCGGATGCGCAGGCTCAGCGGCCATGGCTCACGGGCCCAGCAGCTCCGCGGCATGTGGGATCTTCCCAGACCGGGTCACGAACCCGTGTCCCCTGCATCGGCAGGCGGACTCTCAACCACTGCGCCACCAGGGAAGTCCCATGCCCATTCTTGAACCAATCACTGTGGCCAGGGAGTTCAACTGGGCTGATCCTGGAAACCTGAGTTCATGCCTGACCTGGAGATGAGAAGGAGGAAACTTCAACCAAAGCTAGACTTCGGCTTTTGACGTGATGGGGGAGGTGGTAGTGGTATCAAAGGAAAGTTGACTTTTTAAAGCTAGGAATGACGTCATTTGGATGTTAAAAGAATTTTATTGCAAAAAACGTGAAATAAAGTCAACAGATTATAAAAGTTTAGATGACTAGGTACAAAGAGGTGGGTAGGATCAAGTGGTTAAAAAAAGATCCATAAAATAACTGAAGTCTGAGAAGAAACTATTATATTTATTCAGACTTTCTCAGAGAGAAAGAGTGACTTGTAATCCTTGAGATAAAGAATTTAAAAATTACAGACAAAGCACACATCAGATTGAAAAGGTTGTTCAGTGATAATAAACTACCAGTATTCCAGATTTTGTTGAATTCCTGGGGGTAATTCTAGCATGAAAATCATTCCACTAAGGCCGTGGGCTTCATCCACCAAGGGGAGCATAGATGCAAACTGAAATCAACATTTCACCACTGAGATTGTGAAGGGAAAAATAACATCCAGACAAGCCAGCATGAATAAGAGGTTGCAGAAATAAGACCATTCTTTTGAGAATAAAGTTCTAGAAAACATGTAAACAAACTACAATTTTTGTTGAGAGAATGAAACTTAACCTGTATCTTATATCACTCACAAAAATTATCTCAAAATAGATTAAAGACTTAAATTTAAGACCTAAAACCATGAAACTTCTAGAAGAAATCATAGGAAAAAAGTTCCTTGGCATGGGTCTTGGGAATGCTTTTTGGAAATCACACCTAAAGCATAGCAACAAAACAAAAAATAAACAAGTGGAATTACATCAAACTAAAACGCTTCTGCACAGCAAAGAAACTACCAGAAAGTGGAAAGACAACCTATGGAATGGGAAAAAATGTTTGTGAACCATATATCGGATAATAGATTCATATCCAAAATATGTAAAGAACTCATACAAACTCAATAGCAAAAAAATTATCCAATTTAAGAATGGGCAAAGGATTTGATATACATCTTTCCAAAGAAGACAGTCATATGGCCAACAGATGCATGAAAAGATGCTCAACCACACTAGTCATTAGGGAAGTGCAAATTAAAACCACAATGAGATACCACCTCACACCTGTCAGAATGGCTGTCATCAAAAAGCCCACAAGTAACAAACGCTGGTGAGGATGTGGAGAAAAGGGAACTTTTGTGCACTGTTGGTGGGATTGTAAATTGGTACAGCCACTATGGAAAACAATATGGAGGTTCTTCAAAAAATTAAAAATAGAACTACCATATAACACAGCAATTTTACTTCTGGGAATATATTCAAAGGAAAGGAAACACTAACTCGAAAAATTATCTGCACACCCATGCTCATAGCAGCATAATACAATAGTCAAGACATGGAAACAACCTGTGTTCATCAATGAATGAATGGATAAAGAAGTTATAGTGTATATATACAATGGAATGTTACTCAGCCATAAAAAATAATCCTACCATTTACAGCAACATGGCATTATGCTAAGTGAAACAAGTCAGACAAAGACAAATACTGAATGATCTCACTTATATGTGGAATCAAAAAGCAAAACAAAACAAAACAAATATACCAAACTCATAGAAAAAGAGATCAGATTTCCTATTACCAGAGGCATGGAGTCAGGGAGCAAGAGGGGGAACTGGAGCAAGGTGGTCAAAAGGTACAAACTTCCAGTTAAAAGATAAAAAGTGCTAGGGATGCAATGTACATGATGACTATACTTAACGCTGCTGTAAGATAACACAGAAAAGTTGTTGAAAGAGTGGATCCCTAGAGTTCTCATTACAAGGAAAAAAATTTTTTCTTTTCTTTTTATTGTGTCTTTATGAGATGAAGGAGCTTAACTAAACCTATTGTGGTAATCATTTCACAATATATGTAAATCAAACCATTGTGCTGCACACTTTAAACTTATACAGTGATGTATGTCAATTATTTCTCAATAAAACTGGAAAAATATATAAGATCATAAGAATATATATGCATGTACATTTATGCATGTATGCATGTATATGTGCATATCGCACACAAAGAATTCGTGTATTTTATTTTATTTTTGAATTTTACTTTATTTTTTTATACAGCAGGTTCTTATTAGTTATCCATTTTATACATATTAGTGTATATATGTCAATCACAATCTCCCAATTCATCACACCACCACCACCACCCCCCACCACTTTCCCCCCGTGGTGTCCATACCTTTGCTCTCTACATCTGTGCCTCAATTTCTGCCCTGCAAACCGGTTCACCTGTACCATTTTTCTAGGTTCCACACATATGTGTTAATATACGATATTTGTTTTTCTCTTTCCGACATACTTTACTCAATGGCAGTCTCTAGGTCCATCCACATCTCCATAAACGACCCCATTTCGTTCTTTTTTATGGCTGAGTAATATTCCATTGTATATATGTACCACATCTTCTTTAACCATTTGTCTGTTGATGGGCATTTAGGTTGCTTCCATGACCTGGCTATTGTAAACAGTGCTGCAATGCACATTGGGGTGCGTGTGTCTTTTTGAATTATAGTTTTCTCTGAGTATATGGTTTCCTCTGGGTATATGCCCAGTAGTGGGATTGCTGGCTCATGTGGTAATTCTATTTTTAGTGTTTTAAGGAACCTCCATACTGTTCTCCATAGTGGCTGTATCAATTTACATTCCTACCAACAGTGCAAGAGGGTTCCCTTTTCTCCACACTCTCTCCAGCATTTGTTGTTTGTAGATTTTCTGCTGATGCCCATTCTAACTGGTGTGAGGTGATACCTCACTGTAGTTTTGATTTGCATTTCTCTAATAATTAGTGATGTTGAGCAGCTTTTCATGTGCTTCTTGCACATCTGTATGTCTTCTTTGGAGAAAAGTCTATTCAGGTCTTCTGCCCATTTTTTGATTGGGTTGGGTTTTTTTTAATATTGAGCTGCATGAGCTGTTTATATATTTTGGAGATTAATCCTCTGTCCGTTGATTCGTTTGCAAATATTTTCTCCCATTCTGAGGGCTGTCTTTTCGTCTTGCTTGTAGTTTCCTTTGCTTTGCAAAAGCTTATAAGTTTCATTAGGTCTCATTTGTTTATTTTTGTTTTTATTTCCATTACTCTAGGAGTTGGATCAAAAAAGATCTTGCTGTGATTTATGTCAAAGAGTGTTCTTCCTATGTTTTCTTCTAAGAGTTTTATAGTGTCCAGTCTTACATTTAGGTCTCTAACCTATTTTGAGTTTATTTTTGTGTATGGTGTTAGGGAGTGTTCTAATTTCATTCTTTTACATGTAGCTGTCCTGTGTTCCCAGCACCACTTATTGAAGAGACTGTCTTTTCTCCATTGTATATCCTTGCCTCCTTTGTCATAGATTAGTTGACCATAGGTGCGTGGGGTTATCTCTGGGCTTTCTATCCTGTTCCATTGATCTATATTTCTGTTTTTGTGCCAGTACCATACTGGCTTGATTACTGTAGCTTTGTACTATAGTCTGAAGTCAGGGAGTGTGATTCCTCCAGCTCCGTTTTTTTCCCTCAAGACTGCTTTGGCTATTCAGGGTCTTTTGTGTCTCCATACAAATTTTAAGATTTTTTGTTCTAGTTCGGTAAAAAACACCATCGGTAATTTGATAGGGATTGCATTGAATCTGTAGGTTGCTTTGGGTAGTATAGTCATTTTCACAATATTGATTCTTCAATCCAAGAACATGGTATATCTCTCCATCTGTTTGTATCACCTTTAATTTTTTTCATCAGTGTCTTATACTTTTCTGCATACAGGTCTTTTGTCTCCTTAGGTAGGTTTATTCCTAGGTATTTTATTCTTTTTGCTGCAATGGTAAATGGGAGTGTTTCCTTAATTTCTCTTTCAGATTTTTGATCATTAGTGTATACGAATGCAAGAGATTTCTGTGCATTAATTTTGTATCCTGCAACTTTACCAAATTCATTGATTAGCTCTAGTAGTTTTCTGGTGGTATCTTTAGGATTCTCTATCTATAGCATCATGTCATCTGCAAACAGTGACAGCTTTACTTCTTCTTTTCCAATCTGTATTCCTTTTATTTCTTTTTCTTCTCTGACTGCCATGGCTAGGACTTCCAAAACTATGTTGAGTAAGAGTGGCGAGAGTGGACATCCTTGTCTTGTTCCTGATCTTAGAGGAAATGCTTTCAGTTTTTCACCATTGAGAATGATGTTTGCTATGGGTTTGTCATATATGACCTTTATTATGTTGAGGTAGCTTCCCTCTTTGCCCACTTTATGGAGAGTTTTTATCATAAATGGGTGTTGAATTTTGTCAAAAGCTTTTTCTGCATCTATTGAGATGATCATATGGTTTTTATTCTTCAACTTGTTAATATGGTGTATCACATTGATTGATTTGCATATATTGAAGAAACCTTGCATCCCTGGGATATATCCCACTTGATCATGGTGTATGATCCTTTTAATGTGTCGTTGGATTCTGTTTGCTAGTATTTTGTTGAGGATTTTTGCATCTATATTCATCAGTGATATTGGTCTGTAATTTTCTTTTTTGGTAGTATCTTTGTCTGGTTTTGGTATCAGGGTGATGGTGGCATCATAGAATGAGTTTGGGAGCGTTCCTTCCTTTGCAATTTTTTGGAAGAGTTTGAGGAGGATGGGTATTAGCTCTTCTCTAAATGTTTGATAGAATTCACCTGTGAAGCCATCTGGTCCTGGACTTCTGTTTGTTGGAAGATTTTTAATCACAGTTTCAATTACATTACTTGTGATTGGTCTGTTCATATTTTCTATTTCTTCCTGGTTCAGTCTTGGAAAGTTATACCTTTCTAAGAATTTGTCCATTTCTTCCAGGTTGTCCATTTAGGATGCTTTGTATTTCTGCGGTGTCTGTTGTAACTTCTCCTTTTACCAGAGTTAGTGTATTTTATTTTATTTTATTATTATTATTTTTTTCGTTGCGGAGCACAGGCTCCGGACATGCAGGCTCAGTGGCCATGGCCCACGGGGCCAGCCACTCCGTGGCACGCGGGATCCTCCCGGACTGGAGCATGAACCCGCATCCCCCACATTGGCAGGTGGACTCCCAACCACTGCGCCACCTGGGAAGCCCGAGTTAGTGTATTTTAAAAGGTTAAGTTTGTATTAAATTTTTTCCCCTTATTTCCTTCTCTCTAGTCTTTGTCTCTTTCCCTCTTTCTTCCTGCTTTTTCTCCTATCTCTGTTTATTATAAACATATGTTTATGTTTTTCCTTTCTTCTGGGTAGGATAAATTTAAGATTGAGCATGTGAGCTGGAGAAAGCCCATTTTGGATTTGAATTTTAGCTAGCTACTCGGTAACTGTATGACTTTGGACAACTGGCTTAATGGTGGCTAAGATCTCTGTTTCCTCCCCTGCAAAGTGGAGATCTGAAGGTCCCTGCCTCCAATGCTTGTTCTGAGAATTAAACAAAATTTTACGTATGAAATTCTTAGCACACTGCCTTTCACATCAGAACTGAATTTGTATATGTCACTGTGTATAAACTCACTCCCACTCTATTTTGAAAGTTGTTTTGACATTATCTTTCTGGATGACATTGCATTTTGCTCTCTTCTTTGACTTACAGAAGTAGCTTACTTTGATGGTTAAGGGAGGAATCTATGTGAGGCCAGAACGAGACCTCCTCAAGTGAGACTCCATGGAGTTAGTGCGGCAATCCCTATTGTTGATGGGGAATGCATCCGAATGGTTCCGGGGTAATGCTGTTGTGTGTGGGAGAAAAGAACTTGGACAAGCCTGGCTCATCAGTTTGCAGGGCCATCTTCCTCTCCTTAAAACTCTTCAAAAGTTACTCAACTGGCTTTGGGATCATGAAAATAGACGTGGTACTATTGTGTATTAGAAGCCTACCATGTGCTGGAAAATATGCAGGGCATTTTTCTTTCTTTTTTTTTTTCATAACACATTTACCTACCCCCTCCATCTCTATGAGTTGTGTATAACCCTAGGCAGTATGTACAATTAGCTTCCTTTTCTAGATAAGAAATGGTCATTTAAAGGGATTCCTACCCAAGTTATTGAGTCAGAAAGAGATCTCGGGAATTTGAGTCTTGGGATGGCTGTGACTTCTAAGCCTCAGCTTTCTCTACTTCAATTGTTGTACATGATGTTATTGTTGTTATCACTATTATTATCATTATGATAATGTTTTGTCACGGTTGTTTTTGAAGGTGGTGATGATTCATACTGGTACAGTGTACCAGTGCTACTTTTTTCATCATGATGTTGACAGACATTTCTTCAAGAAATTAAATGTTGCCATACCAACCAGCTCAACTGACAGGAAAACTGTGCTTCATGTCAACGTAAATAGTATTAAAAAATCCACAAAGAAAGCAGGGGTGGGAGAACTAGTTTTTAGTTTAACAAATTACTATATAAAAGACTGACAATAATGTCTCCTCTTACAAAAGTATAAAAGAGCTAAGCATATCAGTGTAGCACTTAACCTCTCATAGACAGAGAAATGGTACTAACAACCTTTCAATGACATTTCAGTCTTTCATTCAATATTTTTTTTTAGAAATATGCATATGGTATTTCCCTGCAGACTCCTTTCCATGCCAACATTGTGCTTTGAAATCAAACCAAGCCACCCATATCCCACTCGTTCAGCAGCCACTATGATGGAACTTTGGACCCTCAAGGACACATCCAAGTGCATGTCCTGGACATGTGCATTTTATTTATCCCTGCCCATACTCCATTCTACAGTCCAGTGACCCCTGAGTCCTTGCTTTGTTTCCTTTCCCTGTTACTCACTTGCCCTCCTTGGAACAAAAGCCTACATTTGGCTTTTGCTGGTTGCTTTTGGCAGGGAACACACCAATTATTAGACCTTTCTGGCTATTCTTCATTTAAAAAATTTAACCCAGTTCTGGATGCTTGAACATCACTTTGTGATACCATGTGTAGCTGTGTAGCAAATGCCCAGATTCAGTTCAGACTTGACTCGCCATTTTGCCCTCCCTCCATACTCCCAAGGGAGAATCTGAAAGCTGTCTCAATTGAAGAAATGTTTGTGAACAGCACAAGGGTAAGTGCAGATATTTCTAGTAGTGTTTTAGTGGTGGTTGTGGTAGAGCCATACCAACCAGCTTGGTATGTGTGTGCTCTGCCTCACACGATTTTTATTCCTTGAAAACCCAAAGAGTGAATGGGTCTCTCTAAAACATAATTTTCATTTCCTTACTCTCTTGTACAATTGTATATCAGTAATAGGTGTTTTCTGTGGTTATAGACATCCATTCCTCTCTAACTATTGTTCAACAGACAGTGTCGGAAAGAATGCTGACTTTTTACAAGTTAAAGAGGACTCACATTTTCTTTCCATTTCTCACTTACTGTCATATTTCTCAGTTTCCAAAGTCTATGTGTGTTGAAATGTACTTTGTCACACTCAACAGATAGAAGTCAGATAAATCATAGGCACAAGAGTCTGATGATTAGAAGTGAAGTTGTCCCGTACCTACTTTGGAAAGTTCGGATTGTGCTTCATTTCTCTGTAGAGCGATTTCAAAATGAATTTTGCACACTGTCTCTGTGGCTGATAATCTTGCAATAGGGGTTCTCAAATGGATCATCAAAATCTATAGGGTAAAGGTAAAACTTGTTTTCCCATTACATCACAGGAAGGGTTTGAACCATTTTTATTTGAGATATCAATAGAAAAATTGACCCTGAAGTCTAGAGAACCTCTAGTTTGGTGATCTCTGCCAGCCAAATAGTGAAATTGTAAATAAATGGTGAAATTAAAAGGCACCCAGTATCCAAAACATAGAACCTCAGGCAGTAAAGAGCTTTATAAAGAGAGTGATGAGTGAGTGATATCAAATGGTTCAGCAAGTTCCAGGAAAATGATGGCTGAGAAGAGACCATTAGTTTTGGTGAGCAAAGGGTCATTTGCGATTTTTGAAAAAGGAATTTCAAGATGTGGTAGGAGCAGGTAAACAATTACAAGTGAGTGAAGAATGATTACGTACCATCTGTACCCACAGCTTTGCTGAACTCCTGGTAGGATATTCCAGGACAAGAAATAACTGCAGTAGTATGGCTACTTTGAATGCCAAGGCTAGTGGTATATACGGACCTATTCATAAACCTAACCAGAAAACATCCTATAGAGATGAAAGAGGCATCACAGTCCGACATGCCACCATGGCTATGCAATTGAGAATATTGTTTTGAACCTAAAAGCTCAAACAAACATTAATACAAATTCTTATATTATAAATTACACATAATTAGTCACTAAGCAGGAGTTTAGCCCTTTCTCAGCTTTTTTTTCCCAAGTGCTTAACATCTGAAGGCACTCTGAATAGATATTACTGAAAACAATAAGTCTTACAGAAAAGTAGGGATAGAGCAGCCTAAGCATTTATATTATTCATGAAATGATGCCCCTTCCTGCTTTCTCTGTATCTGCCTCTTTCTCTCCCCATTTTCTGCGTTATCTCCTGTATGTGCCTGTTAGCAGAGACATACAATGCCAGGTGAGGTTTGAAGGCTCTGGGGAAAGCTCGCATGGCTCTGAACACCAGATTCAACACTTCCTACCTAGATGACCTTAGGCAAACTTCTTAACATCTGTAAGCCTCAGTTTTTCTGCACCTTTGAAATGGAATAACAAGTGTCCTTACCTCATAGGGTGTTGTAAGTTCTTAAATGAGATAATCTATGTAAAATGCACATTGGGGTACCTGATATATATTTAGCATCCAGTGACAGTCTCTTGAATGGCACCAAAATCCACAGTGAATCCACACCTGAATGACAAATGTAAGTGGTCAAGTAGGAACCACAGTTAACATGCTATTTTGTGGTGATGGGACTAAACCTAGAATTTTTGAGTTAAATTTATTCTTTTATTTCCTGATTCATCATTCTTTTAGTATCTTTTAGTATCTTTTAGTATCTATTTTGTGCCTGATAGGCACTGACTAACTTCATGGTAGATAGTATCTCTTCCAACCAAGGAGAGCTCAGTGCCTGGGTATAATACCCATAAATTACCTCTCTGTGCCTCAGCTTCTCCTTTAAAATAGAGGTAATCATAGTAGCTTCTTCCGAGGATTACCACAAGGACTAAATGTTTAATACATGTGAAGTGCTTGGCAAAGTGCCTAGTCATAGTGAGTACTTGTCAAACACAACCTATTTGTTATCGTTATTATTCTTGCTATTGTTATTTTTAAAGACTGAAATAAAATGTGACAAGAAGTAGTGAACATATATGTATAAAGTAGCAAGCAAATAAATAGGCAGAAACACTTAATTCAGGATCAGACATTTGGGAACATTTCTCAGGCGATGGTACTTTTGAACTGAGATTTTAACAACGAGAAGAAATTTTCCTGGCAGAAAAGGAGATTCCAGGGTTAGTAATAGCAAGAACAAAAGTATGAAGGCTAGAAGAGCATGATGGATTTGGAAGATGGAGAGACATTTGATGATATTAAAACCGAGTCCCTTAAAATTGAGTTCCTCTGTCAAGTTTATGATTAACTCTCTATCCAAAACGTTATTCTCTTTTTTATCTAGCACCCGTTCCCCTCAAGACTGAGGGGTATCAAAGAAAAGGGGGGACTTAAACTGCATTCAAGCCCCCGTGTCCCTGCCCTTTAAAGTAAAAGATTTTGGGCTTCCCTGGTGGCGCAGTGGTTAAGAGTCCGCCTGCCGATGCAGGGGACATGGGTTCGTGCCCCAGGCCGGGAAGATCCCACGTGCCGTGGAGCGGCTGAGCCCGTGAGCCATGGCCACTTAGCCTGCATGTCCGGAGCCTGTGCTCCACAACGGGAGAGGCCACAACAGTGAGAGGCCCATGTACCGCAAAAAAAAAAAAAAAAAAAAAAAAAAGTTGTAAAGTAAAAGGCTTTTTGCTTTAGTCTTTGAGGATTTCCCTGAGTCTCAAAAGGTTTGCTCAAGAATTTATGTTTAGGAAATGTGAAGATGTAGAAACAAAGAATAGCTGTTTGTCTGGGAAACTGGTAACAATTTACACTATAAACCAGCCACATAGCAGAGTCACCAAAATCCCAGTTCCCTGAAAGATACAGATAAAGTTCTGACTCCAGACTGGTTGAAACCAGAAGATTGGTGATGCTATAAACTTCACCTTGATGCCAACCAATCTGAGAATTATGCACAAGCTGCTCATGTACCCTGCAGCCCGTTCCCTCACACTGCCTTTAAAACCTTTGTCTCCTGACAACTTGGAGATGGTCTTAGGACATTAGTCCACCATCTTCTCAGGTTACAGGCCTCCTGAATAAAGCAACATTTCCTTTTCCACCAACACCTCTCTCTCAAGTATTGGCCTTTCGAGCGGCAAGCAGCTGAACTTTGGTTTGGTACCAGCCTCTCCAGTTACAACGTAAAATAATTCTATCATCTTGTTAATCCACGGTTGTTAGCATAGTGTCTGATATATAATTTTTGGATGGATGGATGGATGGATGGATGGAAAGATGGATGGATGGATGGAAAGATGGAAGGGAGGAAGAAGGAACAGATGGAGGGAAGGAAAGATGGCTGGAAGGGTGTAAGGAGGGAAGGATGGACAGAGGGAGGGCTGGATGGGTGGACAGATGGATAAATGGATGGATAGACAGACGGATGCTGTGGCCCCAGGCTCCTTTCCAGTGATGGTTATCAGGGTCAAGTTTGGGATGACTATTTTGTTCCCTAGTCTGGTTTAAACATCCCATCCCAAGGCTTCCTACACTCTGCTCAAAAAGGCCAAATCTAATCGATGAGCAAACTTGATCCTACAACCCTCAAAAGGCAGCTGGGCTTCCCTGGTGGCACAGTGGTTGAGAGCCCGCCTGCCGATGCAGGGGATATGGGTTCGTGCCCTGGTCCGGGAGGATCCCACATGCCGCGGAGCGGCTGGTCCCATGAGCCATGGCCGCTGAGCCTGCGTGTCCGGAGCCTGTGCCCCGCAACAGGAGAGGCCACAACAGTGAGAGGCCCATGTACCGCAAAAACAAACAAACAAACAAAAGGCAGCTGTGTGAAGAGTGCCTTTGAATTTGTGGTAATACTACAGACCTCAAGATTCTCATAATGAATCTGGCTGGCAAATTTTAGAGGCTGCCAGACCTAATGGCAGAAGAGAATCCTTACTTGCAAGGAGTCTCACCTAAATATGTTTTCTATCTTCTAGGAGTCAGCCAAGCATTGATGATATAAAACAATGGACTCACATCTCTGTCCTGGTGCTGCCTCCAGCCTAAAATTGCCACCTCCATGTACAAAAGCCATCAGGGGAAGAGTCCTCATTTTGATACACCTTGAAGCATAAGCATCTGGAAACGCTGACCATGGTGGACAGTGCTAAATGCCACAGTTGGGTGCATGTTTTCCCTTCTTGTTTCTTTCCCATTTTGATTTTTTTAAAACTGCCTTTCGGATGTTTGGTGCCAAGTTTAAAAAAAAAAAAATCAATAAACCCAAACATTTCAGCAGCAAGTTTAATATAGCTCACCTTCCTGGAACAGGCCTCGGGGAAAGCGAGAAGCATCATATTAAAATGGTGCTGAGCTCAGATCTTGAAAGATGTTTGGGATGGAAGGGACTTGCTAAGCAAGATTTTGATACCTTCAGATGCAAATGAGACAACCCTGCAGGAGCAGCCTTGGCGCGAGAACACATTGAGATATTTGTGGGAGACGATACTCCAATAAGCGTCGATGCCATAAGGGGAGCACAAAGGTGGCACGGAATGCAACGAGATCACAACTCCACCACTGTTGGAGGTCTGCTGGATGGTTAAAGGCAGAACGCCTCGCTTGAGTCCTATGCTCCTCTCAGTAGCTCTGTCTCTATCTTTGAAGCAAGTAATGATTCGCTAGTTGCTGACTATGTGCAATGAGCTAGGGATGCAAACACCCATCTTCTTCCCTGGTCCAGCCCTCTTGCCTGTTATTCTAGTCCAGACAAAATTCAACCAAATAAACCATTACTCTTAGTTATTCTATCTGACTCTCCGGGTCTCTACTTAATAAAAATGAAAGAAGTATGAATAACATGCTATGACCACAGTGTTTAAAAAATCCAATCACTTTAGCCCATAATTGATTATTAATTTTTACTAAAAGGGTATGTGGATATCTTACTTATTCTGCAACAAGATATTTATATAGTATGAAAGGAGAGACACTTTGTAAATAGGAGGCTTCATCACTACACTTATTAGTCAGTTCAGCACTCCATGCAATGCAATTGGTGTTTAATAAGTCATATTATAAATCATCTTCTGAAATGTTAATTAAGTGGTAAAACATTTGTTGAAAGTTAAAAGTTACCAAGAATTTAATTATAACCTTGCAGATGCCATTTCCAGTTAATTATATACCCTTCTTATATTCTTGATAAACCACAAAATGCACCCCATTAATAATAATCAATTGGTATTAAATTAGCTGGAATTAGTTTTTATTAAATCTAAATTAGATTTTTATTTGTGATACAATAAAATAGTACATCCAGCCCTTGCCACTATGACTGGGGATATTTCTGTAGAGAGTGATCACCAGATGTCTAATTGGGCAATTAATAGATACAGTTTCCAAATTAACATAATCGGGGGACCTAAATAGAAAACAAAATGATTATTCAGCCAGCAGACCATCTTTTTTCCCTCCTGCCTTTCAGTCAGGGGTGTCAACCAACCACTCATTCTTTTGGAAAACCATGCTTCTCAGGGCTGGATTCCTACCAAAATGGTCATTGTGACCCAAAAATAAATAGCTTCAAAGTTTTCCAGTATGGAGACAGCAGTCACTGAGGCCACCCAGAAGGTCATCTCTAACAGGCGGTTTTTCCAGGGTGTGCTGTACCTGCAGGCAGATACAGCGAGCCTGTGTGGGGTTTACAGAACCGCGGAGATAACCAGCTAGATAATGGGGTGTTTACACAGCTGACACGAGTCCAAATGCACAAGCCCATCTCTTTCCAAAACCAATTTTCCAGATGAGTTTAGTTTGATGTTCCAAAGCTTTTTCATTTTACCATTTAATATACCACAGAAGGGATTGAGAGTTAACCTCTCCATTTCTGCCATCTACTTAAATCCCTTTATAATTGCTTTCCCAGCATGTTCAGTGCATAGTCTCAAAGTTGTCCACTGCCATCTGTGTTCTCTTAAGAGATGGTCCAGCCCATCTCTTAAGAGATCCAGCCCATGTGAGGTTACACCCCACATGTAAATAGGCTCTGTTCAGCTTCAGTCTGTAAAGTGGGGGGTCTTGGCTGCTGTTCATTCTGGGTACCCGGGCTTCACTCTCTGATTGCTGTTTGTCTGATAGTTTTCTTAAAACTCAGGATACTATGCCAACAACCAAACAAAAATGGGTGAGAATTACTGAAAATAAGAAGTATAAGCTCTTTATATACAGTATAAAAAGAGAGAGAATTCACAGGAATGAATTACATATAAGTGTATAAAAAGGTGTTGAGGGGTACATGAGCTTCCATTAGTATTTGCAGTCCTCTTAGTGATGCCCTGCCATCCACTTCCTCCAGAAGCATTGGTGAAACTCTGCACAGGAGCTCCATTACCGCTCAGTTCTGCTTTTATTATTGGAACCTTTCTCTTAACTGCTTCCTAACTGTATATTGGTCCACCCCACCCCTCACTCATTCAAGGAATCTTGTGTTTCCAATCACACCTTTCTTCAGGAACTCATTCATTCATTTAGCACATAGTCATGAACTGCTTTTCTGCAGAGCTATGCACTTACACATTGGGATACAATGGTAAACATGACTGATGATGGTCCCTGTTCTCATGGGGTGCCATCCGAGTGGGAGAAACAGACTGGAAGGATAACTATATGTAATTGCAAATTGCCATAAATGCTATACAAAGCAAGAAAAAGTGAGAGCTATAAGGAAAAGGGAGGCTTCTTTAATTCAGTGGACAAGACAGGTGTCTTTGAAGACTGGTGATTTAAGTTGAAACCTGAGCGGGAGAAAGTGCACTCTGGGCAGAGGGAACAAGACTGGAACAGGCCTTGCGTGGGAAGGAGCTTGGTTGTTGAAGAAACTTAGGAGACCTGGAAGAAGAACCATTGTGGCATGGTGAATAAGGGGGAAGGTGGCATGGGCAGAGAATTGGGAGGGTATAGGAGGTGGCAGTCGACACAGGCAAGTAAGGAACATGAGAGTAGGTGAGGCAGTTGGAGAACTTTGAAATTAAGCAAGAGAACAACCTGATATGATTGGGCTTTAAGATCATCAATCTTGCTCATTGGTGGAGAATGTATAGGAAGAGAGTGAGGTAGGGGGGAAAGCTGACAGGAGGCTGTTGAAATTCTCCAGACAAGAGAGATGGTGGCCTGGAGGGATGGGAGGTGGAAGGGAGAAAAGGTGACGAACTGAGATGCATTCTAAGAAAAAACCAAAGGGATGGGTTGGTTATGAAGCTGAGGCTAGAGAAAACTCAAGAAGGCTCCTACTCAGCATGTAGTTCTTGAGCACTTAGTATATGCCAGATGTTGGATATGATAAAGGTGAACCCGACAGCAAAAGTTCATGCTCTAATTGGAGTTAACATGGGAGTTAACATCCCTTCAGAGGAGAGTTTATAGGCTAATTGCAGAGAACTCCTTCTCTTTCCAATCATTCAAAATCTGGTTTTTGGAGTATAGGACTTTCATCAGGTACAACTGTAACACAATTTACTTTGGCAATGATTGTGACTTGCTCTCATCCAATATAAATTTGGTTTCCTCCAAAATGACTTTGCTTGTCTCCTGCCAGGACAGGAAGGATTTCAGAGACCTCCTTGGTGCTGTTATATTACAAATGATTACTAGGTCCAGGGTCACCTCTAAGGGAATGACTGAGGTGGCACCATGAAATGCCTTTCACTTTTACCCCAAGCTGCTGAAGCCACATAGAAGACTATTTGGGGCCTCATCAGTAATGTGTCATATAATGATTTCACAATCAATGCCAAATTTTTGTTTTATATAAGGTTGCCTCCTAATTATTACAGTAAAATGTATTGCCTATATAAAATCTGGAAAAGGAAAAGAAAAAAAGAATAATCACTCATGATGCTATTCAAGTTTTATAAAGCAGTTTTATAATTCTGATGCTTTCTTTATATGCATATTTCAATGAAGTTTCTTTTTTTTTTTGCGGTACACGGGCCTCTCACTGTTGTGGCCTCTCCCGCTGCAGAGCACAGGCTCTGGACATGCAGGTTCAGCGGCCATGGCTCACTGGCCCAGCTGCTCCACGGCATGTGGGATCTTCCCAGACCGGGGCACGAACCCGTGTCCCCTGCATTAGCAGGCGGACTCTCAACCACTGTGCCACCAGGGAAGCCCTCAGTGAAGTTTTGATTATAAACATTTTTATTTTGAATTTAACAATAACACAAATTCATTTTTCACACGTTTTTTCATAGCTACAACTTCAACTCTTTGGACAAGTAAAGTTATTTTCAGTGTATCATTATTCTAAGCATAATTTCAATAAAGTGTGCAGGAACTTCTTGTGTTATTCAGGATTATTTCATCTTTATTTGTATCCTGGAGGTAGAACTGATGGGTCAAAAGGTAGGAATGCTTTAAAGGCCCGTGATACATATTGCTAAAATGCTTCTAAGAGGGTTGTGCTAATTAACACTCCCTAGAGAAATGCAGAAAAGTAAGTTAAGCAAAACTCTTTTAATCATCATTTTCTCTTCTCTCCTGTCTATTAAATTTTTAATGTGTGTTAATTAGATGGGTGAAAATTTTCCTCTCATTTTTGCAACTGCCTCCTTTTTAATTTTTATTAGAGGCTGGAACCCACCTCCCACCCCACATGGGCCTATTAGTCATTTCTAATTCCTCTTTTGTGAATTGCTTTGTTCGTGTCCTTTACTTGTCTACTGGGGTCTTAGCTTTAGTTTTTCTTTCCTTGTTTATTTACACAAAATTTTTATATGTGAGCCACCACTGGGTTCTCTTCTCCTTTGCTGGCTTTTTCCTTCCTATCCTCACCCCTAGCAAGAAAGATGTCTTTAAATATCCTGACACATACATAGATTTCTATAAAAATGATCAGTGTAATCAAGAGAAAGGGTTTTTTCAGTTAATCATTCCCTTCTTTAAAAAACCCTACAAGTCAGAAGTCTATACCACAGAACCTTAGGGAAACACAAGCAGTGAGCTCCATACTGTTATTGATTCCCTGTGGGATTCAGGAGGACACTGCCCTGCTCTGGAGTTCAATTTCTCCTGCACTGATCATGGGAGGACACTGATGGAGTTGAAGTCAGGGCTCAGGATAGAACCAGAGAAGTAGAAAGGGGAGGAGAGAGTGTGGCCTCAGAAAGAACACCTCCCCCAAACCAGTGAAAACCAACAAGCAAGCAAGCAAACACCATCAACAAAATGCATGCATACATAAGCTAAGAGCTAGCTGCACTGTCTTCTAAACACTAAGTCACTTCATGATTGGCTACTGGCAATTAGTATTTTTCCCAGGAATGAAGCTTGAATATCCTTCCAATCATGATACCCAAAGCAGCTCCTTTTTGTCCAAATCAAGCAAAAGCAGCTACTGTTGATTGTTATTTTCTTATGTGAGATACATAATGTTACATATAACTATATATCTCTCTATCTCCAGGTTTCTCTAAAGAACTGTGATTAATTATTTCTATGTATCTGTCTGTCTGTCTATCGTCAATCTATTTAACTTGGCCACTACTCCTTAGCCACAACCATTTTTATTACTTTGTTGATCTCAGTGCAATCTTTTTAACCTGGCTTATTGACAGGTCATTCTGTTTTGTTGATGCATTTGTTCATAAAGGTATGTGCTTTGAGTGTTTATGCTCCAGATGCGAGGTCATTCAGGTGAAACCAAATGCCATTTGTACAATAGCTCCAAGGAGTGAACCCTGACTCTTGTGAGGGTAACTGGCTGCTGTAACATGGCAGGGCTGGAGTTACTGTTCACTGGACACAGCCACCTAAATCTGGATCCAAACTCTGTGGTTACCCTGAGTCAGATGATTCCTACTAAGCCCACCATACAACTTCAAATGTAGCGTTCTTCTGACAAAATGTATTATCACAAACATGGTGACTTAACACAAGTTTTTTATCTTACAATTTCGTAGGCTAGAAGTTCAACATAGGTCTATCTGGGCTAAAAGCAAGGTGATAGCAAGGCAGTGTCCTTTCTGGAACTGTAGGAGAGAATCTGGTTCCTTGACTTTTTCAGCTTCTGGAAGCTGCTCACATTGTTTGGCTCATAGCTCCCTTCCCGTGTCTTCAAAGACAGTAATGCTGGATCCCTCTGACCATCCTTCCACAGTCACATCTCCCTCTGACCACAGCCAGAAAAGGTTCTCCACTCTCAAGTACTCATGGGATTAGATAGAACCCACCTGGATAATCCCAAATGATCTTTCGGTCTCAAAGTTCTTAATCACATTTGCCAAGTTCCTTTGGCCATGTAAGGTAACATATTCAGAGTTCCCTGGAATTAGGATGTGGACATTTTGGGGGAGGAGTGTTTTATTCTTCCTATCTGTCTTAGTTCAAGCTGCTATAACAAAATGCCACAGACTAGGTGGCTTATAAACAATGGGAATTTATTTCTCACAGTTCTGCAGGCTAGAAGTACAACATCAGGGTGCCATTACGCTCAGGTTCTGGTGAGGGTCCTCTTCTGGGTTGTAGACTGCTGACTTCTCGTTGTGTCCTCACATGGCAGTGGGGAGAGAGAGAAGCAACAGGCTCTCTCATGACACTCATAAGGGCACTAATCTTATTCATGAGGGCTCCACCCTTATGACCTCATCTACTTATAACTACCTCCCAAAAGCCCCAGCTCCTAATACCATCATCACACTGGGGGAAAGGGTTTTGACATATGGATATGGGAGGGAAACAAACATTCAGTGCATAACACTACTGCAAGAGAACACACCATTAAAAAGAAAAACAGATGCATTCTAAACTTAGGGTGAATTCTTAGTATAAGCTCATCAACTTCCAGTCCTGAGCAAGATTTCCGGTCTCTTAAGATTTTATGTACTAGAGTTTTAAATATGATATAGAAGAAAAAGTATAGACTTGATTCAAATGCCACCCTGGAACTCTTTTCTGTGTGGCCTTAGAAATGTGGCATCGCCTCCATCAGCTTCCAGTCTTCTCTGGAGCGGGGGAAAGAGCATGCTTATATAAGCTTCCTATGAAGTAGGAGTCTCAAAAATATGAAGCAGCCCCCCCACTTACTCCACAGACTTCCATTCTCCTTCCAGCAACCCTGGACTGTAGGTAAGGCTGCTCCTACATTACTACATACACACTTATGCTCTCCTTAGTTTCCCATAGAAGAGACAGCTTTAGGGACTTGGGTTGCCTTAACTCAATGACTAAAATTTACACACACCTTGAAATCCCATTTATTTACCTGCCTGTCTACCCAGTATCTCAAATCCACCTCAAAATCTCCATGTGCAAAATTAAATTCATTGTCTTCCCCACATTACTTGGCAAAACCTGGTCCTCTTTTGGCATTTCCTATTATAGCTAATGGCCCTAGCAGTCACCTTTAACTCCCATGGGCCACTGACCTCTTAAGTAAGAGTGGAATTCTTCCACTTCTCCAACAACCATGTGGTTTGTGCAGCAACCATCACCTGTTGTCTTTAGTGGTCACCTAGCAGATGTCCTACACACTCTCTCACTCTTTTCTAACCATTTTTCAGCAAAAAACGAGGATGATCTTTTCAAAATAATCATCTGGTTGTGTCACCCTTTTTGCTTGAAACCACTCAATACGTCTTCACCCTGAGTGGCCATGCTTGGTCTGCTCAGTCCCTGAACTCGTCTTTAGCAAGCATTCTTCCACTCAATACTTTCATCCACTCAGCATTTGGTGCGTAGCTCACAGAATGTCCTGTGTTTCCCACTAAGAGAAGGCTTTTGCGTGGGCTCTCCCCTCTGCCTGATAAATGCATCCACTACCCGCATCCTCTGCCAACTCCGTTTATCTAAAGAGCTCATCTGTCCTTCAGGTTTGGAGTCAGATATCTGGTTCTTACTGAAGCCTTTCTTCGCCTCCTAAGCCGGATCAGATTTTGTTGCCTTTACTGCAGTTTGTGACTGTGTTCTCATGCAGGTGAGGGAATCTGTGTGTCTGCTTAGAATTGTATTTTCAGCACATAGCACAGGCATGACACATAGTAGGCCCTCAATTATGTGTTAATTATCTGCCTAATAAATGCATGAAATCTATAGATCCAACTAAGGTTGCCCTATTTCAGCTTCACATATATCACTGAACATATATTATTTCAATAGCTTAGTGACTGACTTCCCTTTTCCAGGTCTTTCTTTCTCTCTCTCCACAGTGTCACAAGAATGATCTCTCAAATGTGTAACTCTGATGATGCCAGCCCCTTGTTTTTATTTATTTGTTAGTTTGTTTATTTAATCGATATGCCCATTGCCTACTGAGAGAATTCCAACACTCCTGAGCTTTATTCATAGCCCTTCCAAACATAGGCATTTCCTACCTGACTCCCCTCCTCTCTCCTCCACATACCCACAGTTACAGCCAATCTGAGCTGGTCATTCTTGCTGGGATTTAAGGCTGTACTTGCAGTCTTGCCATCCCCTCTGCTGCCTCAATTGCCCTGCTTTCCAGCTCTGCATTCCTCTGGCTTCCTCATAGCCCGAGCCCTCTAGCCGGCTCCGCCAGCAGTCTGCTTTCAGCCTGTCCAGTTGGTCATCCTCTCTCCATCCCCCAAATGCTCACGCCTCTCTCCACCACTCACACAGTGCAGCTGGACTAGAGCTGTAACACACACATGTCCGGTTCACGCATGTCTTCTTTCAGCCAGTTAATACATCTTCATTGAGCTTCTATTATACTCTAGGCACTATCGACAAAAGCATGAATAAGACATAATTTCTGCCGTCCAGGAGCTTACACCCTGGTGAGCAAGAGACAGGCAAGTAGTAACTGAATGTAGTCTTCAAAGTATTATGGTCACCCCAAATAATCTATAAACTCCAGAAGAAAAAAAAATCATATCCTTGACATCCCTTTCACATATATATATATATATATATATATATATATATATTTTTTTTTTTTTGCAGTACGCGGGCCTCTCACTGTTGTGGCCTCTCCCGTTGCGGAGCACAGGCTCCGGACGCGCAGGCTCAGTGGCCATGGCTCACGGGCCCAGCCACTCTGCGGCATGAGGGATCCTCCCGGACCGGGGCACGAACCCGTGTCCCCTGCATCGGCAGGCGGACTCTCAACCACTGCGCCACCAGGGAAGCCCCCACTCACATATATTTTAATGAAAAAGTATTGTTTCAACAATAATCAAGGCCTCAGGGGCTTGTGGTAGAAAATGTGGCTCTGTGTCTAAATGCAAGAAGATGTAGCAAAGACCACAGCATTTTATAAAGTCCTGCATATTAACAGCATTTCTGCATCAGGAATGGAGCCAGATCCAGTCTCTGCAGACCCATCCTGTGTCTGTCATTAAGAGCCAAATGACTATACTCTTTACTCAGAATAATGAGCAGCAGTGCTGTCTGCCATTATAACATATGACAGCCAGCACCATTCAGAGAGGCACTTTGAGAATACAGCCTTAATGCAGTGTTGTCTTAATCAAATACTTCTTTATCGATTGCTTATGGTTAAAAAGAAAATGATAGGTTTGTATAACTGACCCTAAGGAGAAGTGTTAGCTGCAGCAGCTTTATTATGTCTTTGTACAAGTCAACCATGATGACCCAGATCCTGATGGATTCATTTTTAGACGAATAGTAACAGCCCCAAAATAGGATCAACCAATTTGATTACATATATGCATGGAAAAATATTAAATAACTTTTAAAAGACAAAAATGAGAAAAGCTGCTTGCAGCGAAAGTGGGAGATGAGACAGTATCTCCATTTCTAGTATTTTCTAAATATATGGCTCCCTGCCTTTGAGTCTCCTGTTCCATCTACCTAGACTGCTCTCTTCACACTGTTCCCCAGGTGCACATAGGGTGTCCTCAGCCATGTCCTCCTCGTGACAGCATCACATGCTGAGCTCATTACAGTCTGTACGCCCACTAGCTTGTGAACTCAAAGAAGGCAAAGGTTGGGTCTCATCCTCCTTTATGTCCCTACAGTAGGTTGTGAGTGTCTGTCCAGTGAAGGAAGAGTTCATTCCAGTGGTTAGAACACTAATAACTAAGTGGGAAAAGGAGAGAAAATCTAAACACTTCCCACAATAGACAATGCGATCTCAAAGTAAACTTTGTAAATAAAATACGTAAAGTTATTAATAAAAAACAATAACTAAAACAAACATCACTATTAAATAAACATGGTTTTAAAATGATAATGCCAAATGCTGAAGAACTTATAGCAAAACTGGGCTAGATCACCCACAGCAGTAGCTCGACGATATGCATAGAGTTTTATTTATGCTAGGGATGTGACTGGAAATGAATTAGTAAGTTATGACCTATCAATCCAATAGGGAATTTCAAAATGATTAAAAGTGATAGTTATGAAGATGATCCTGACATGAAACTGTTATGAAATTGTGTGTTTCACAATAAACAAAAGCTGCAGAGAGAACACGAACAGTTTGACTCTGGATGTCACAGTAAGGGTGACCTTTAGTAGGTTTTATTTTTATTTTTATTAGTGTGCTCTACTGCGTCAACAGCACAAAAGCTGATCGTCTTTTTTAGGGCCATGCTCTAAAGTTCCATATTAAAATGCAATATGATCTCTAGCAATTTCATTTTTGTATAACAGTGTGACTCAACACATTTTTAAATTAAATTATGAAAATATCCCTTTCACCTCCTCGTACAAATACTGTTTGATATGTTTGTGGATCTGGGTGACTTTACTAGTTTCTTGCATTTATGTAAAAAAAAAATTACAGGTGGATTCTAGGTAAAGATGGCAGATTGAAGATATACATATATTTTCTCTCCCTCTCAAAATGCCATTTAAACAACAATATAGTGTTTCTTTTTTTGTTTGTTTTCTGTTTTTTTCATTTCCTTTATAGTTTATTACAGGACAATATAGTTTCCTGTGCTATATGGTAGGACCTTGCTGTTCATCTATTTTATATATAGCAGTTTCTATCTACTAGTCCCAAACTCCCAATCCTTCTCTCCCCCACCCAGGGTTTCTTTGAAAGGCATAAATAGCAAGAACAGAGAATGAAAGAGGGACATCATCTACAAAACTTTGGAAGCTCAAAAGCAGATGGATAAATAATTACCTTACTAGTACGGAGAAAAATGAATCAAACTGGTAATAGGGAAAGTTGAGAAGCAACCTAGTTTAGGCCACAGAACCCCCGAGTGGATCAGGAACAGATATCACCTCTGAAAGTAAAGGTGAAGATGGTGCTTTTTGGTTTTTTGTTTGTTTGTTTTTTCTCCGACCAGAGACTGAACTCAGGCCCTTGGCAGTAAAAGGGCAGAGTCCTAACCACTGGACCACCAGGGAATTTCCAAAGATGGCACTTTTAAGGAGGAGGACCACTGTTGAATGTGTACCTGAGAAACATTTTGATTTCCAGATTGCTTCCCTGACTCTGCTGGACAATTTTCTCTCTCCCATGTCAGCATAAGACTGGAAGTTTTATTCTCTACCGAAGATGAAGCAACAATTCTGCTTTGCAATATAAGGAACTTTATCAAATAAATGTGTATATTTGCCTTCTAGAACCATCACCCTGGTGCCTGGAGTGAAGGGTTTGAGGGGTGAGATGGAGCCAGAAGGAAGGGAAACCAGCGAGCCAACTTCTGAAAATTGGTAGGAGATCATTGGAGGGGGGGAGCGCTGGAGAGAGATTTTTTAGGAAATAGATATCACAGGGCTTCGTAAGTGACTGAATGTGGAGGAGAGGCAGGGAAGAGCCAGTCAAGGATGAGTCTCCGATCTCTGTACTGGATGACGTCTGCAGGGCCTCTCGCTGGCTCTGTCTACTCCCCACTCATTGCTTTCATTGTCTCAATATCTCTGTGATAAACCCTGGTCGCTCAAATCTTTGGGGGAAGGCAGTGGAGAAAACCTGCCTCACCTATCGTTTCTCCATCCTTCCTCTACTCCAAGCTCTAGAGCAGGAGTGAGTTTTAAGGAAACTGGGGAGAAAAAACAGGCTGACATTTGTGAGATGCTTACAAACCAGGTGGTAGTAACTTAAGATTTCACGTATTGGATGTGTAAATGCAGAATGATGCCCTTTCCTGTGCGAACCAGCCATTCCTACTATGTGCCATCTGGAGAAATGATTCTATTTGTCTTTGCTAATCAAGTGATTTGGGGAATAACAACTCACTATAGCATCAAAGCTGTCCCAGCATACTTCTCCATTTAAGTCGCTGATAAATCTTCTTGGATAATATTGTTGAAAAGTAGTGCATGGGGAGAGGGAAAGATCAAGTGAATTCTTGCTTTGCTTTATCTGGGCAACACTTATTTTAAGTGGTATCTACTGGTATTTGGCAGTAGAATGAAGCACATTTTAATGTCATGTAACCTTTTAAAAAGCACCATTTTCTATATTTTTATGTCTTGCTGTAATTGTAGAAGGAATCAAGAAATATAGACATTGACCTTGACAGTGGATAAGTATGGCACCTAGACTCAGTTTAGCCATTACAAAGTTACGTCTCATTATCCTGTTAAGTTCCTGGAAGCCACATGCAGTTGAGCCTAAAAAAATCCAATAAAATCCTTTTCATTATGGCCAGGGAACAACTGCAGAATATCTGCATGGATAATGCTGCCACATCTTTTTTAGGAGAACAGCTGGTAGCTCAATGGCCTTCTTTCTTTAAAAAAAAAAAAAAAAAAGTGCCTCTTGCTCTGAAGTTTCAGCAGGAAACTGCTGCTTCATCATAGAGTCATGTCACATATTTTATGGTGCTAAACTTTGCCGTAGGAGTTGAGAAACAAAAATGAAAGAAAATTGATGCACTATATGAATTGGTGCCAGTGAACAGAAAGTAATGGGTGCGCATAAAACTCAGCATCTACTGAGAGTGAAGGGTACACGGTCCGTTGACATTCAGAACTTGAACATTAGCACCATTTCAGATGCCTGGAGGAAAGCTAACACTCAGCAGAGGGTTTATTGCTGGTGGTGTGATCTGATCATGGGCTCTTGGTGCAATTTCAGGGGGATGAAGTGTGTAGGAGAATGGACTCAGATGAAAAGGCTTGACTCTGAAGGATCAGAAATGATGTGAGAGATTCTTTAGAAATGAGAAACAAGAGTCAGCTAGAATACTTTCCACATGGACACAGGCATGAATGTAATAAAATACAACTGTCCTTAACATGTAAGAGGTGAAATAACTCTGTTCCATGATTTTAAAAGGGAGACAGTGCACCACAGTAATTAATGAAAAGGGTATTAATGAAATTTATATACAAAGAGTGCTCATAAATCATTTAGAAAGAACATCCTAATGATACATAAAGAAATGACACAAACGCTGAGCATTACACAAGAAGATATACACCCAGAACAAACATGTGAAAGGTTTAGCCTGAATAATAAACAAAGTGCTAAGTAGAACAGCCATGAGGTATTATTTTGCATCTTTTATTTTGATAGAAAGCAGTAACACAAAAGATGCATTGGAATGGCCATACTTTTATATTGCTGCTGGTAATAAATTTTTGTAAATCTCTTTTTGGAAGCAAGCTGTCAATAGGTATAAATACATTCCTATCTGGTAAACAACATTCTTGAAATCTTTTCTGGGTTTAATAATCCAAAATGCCAGAGACGGTGCATATACGGAGATGTTAATCTGTGTGTGTCTGCGTGTGCATGTGTGTGTGTGTTTTAAAGTTTAAAGTTGGGGGCAGTCTTACTGTCCAACATGGAGCAGGTTAAATAAATAGTGACATACCCACTGCCTAGATGAATTACTAAACATTCTAATTATGACAACTTCGTAGCAACATAATAGGCATTTATATGTTCAATTAAATGGAAAATAAATAAGAAGACTATTTAATGGGAAATATACTACGATTACAGACATGAAAAATAATAGCTAACATTTAAATAGTATTCTTCATTGCCAGCCACTTTGTTAAGCACTTTGCATTGATTATCCTATTGAATCGTCATAACAGCCCCGCTAGGTTAGCATCCCATTTACAGGTGCACAAACTTTGACTTGGAGACATTAAGTTACTTGCCTAAATTGACAGAGCTGGTAAGCAGACTTAGACATTCTGGCCTCCGCTCTGGAGTTCTTAACCGATACTCCATACCACCCTTTTCGTAAGACTTGGACAAGAACATGAAAAAATTAAAATAAGCATATTCAGCTAGTGGGATTCTCAACCACATTTTTTGATATTAGATTTTCATTTCAATAATACAAATTATTCTCTAAAACCTCTACTTCTGCCGAAAAGGAGATGGATACAAATGACTGCACTAAATGGACGTAATGAAGGGAAATGGCAACTTGGTCTCATCCAATCTTGCCCAAGTACTGGGGAAAAAGAAGCTCTAACCATTGGCCTCCACCATAGGTTATCTTGGAGAAGGAAGGGTCAGCTTGATACCCTACTGCAGGGATCTCAATGTCAGCACTATGACATTTTGAGTCAGCCCCTTTTTGTGGGGTCTGTCCTGTGGATTACGTAGCACCCTACATCCTGCAGGATGTGTAGCAGCACCTCCCAGCCTCTATCCATTAAATACCACCAGCACACCCCTTCCAAACTGTGACAACCACAGATGTCTCCAGATATTTCCAAATGTCCCCTGGGGGGCAAAATCATCCCTGGTTGAGAACCAGTGACTTAGGTATTCATCTCCTTTCATTTGGCCTCCATGGTCTTCCTGTAGCCTTTTAATATTAATTTGGGGGCTTCCCTGGTGGCGCAGTGGTTGGGAGTCCACCTGCCGGTGCGGGGGACATGGGTTCGTGCCCCGGTCCCGGAGGATCTCACATGCCGCGGAGCGGCTGGACCCGTGAGCCATGGCCGCTGGGCCTGCACGTCCGGAGCCTGTGCTCCACAACGGGAGAGGCCACAACAGTGAGAGGCGGCCCGTGTACCGCAAAAAAAAAAAAAAGAAAAACAATATTAATTTGATATAATATGATTGTCCTAGAGTACTTTTCCTACTGGGAAGAGGGCATCTACCCAGCCAACACAAGGATGACCCTTGGGACAAGGATGTTTTTATTTCTCAATGGAAGTTGACCACTTAAGATTTACATGGATCAGTCAGCCTGGTGGGAATTTCTCATTTTTAAATACATACTCCAGGGACAGCATGGGACATGACACAGTGCTCAGAACGTGGCATCAAGCAGACAGACCATGTCTTCCCATTTACTAGGTTCATTTAGCTCTCAACCTTGACTTTATCATCTCTAAATGAAAATAATAATAGTTATTTTGACAAATTGCACTGAGGATTAGAAAAGAAAGTATACATAATCATTAAGAAATTTTAGGATAACCCCAAGGAGTTTATAAGGTGGAATAGGTGGGTATAGAGACATACAAACATAAAGGCAGTGTTGGGTGAGAGGTTCCATGAGTATTTCCCTGCTCCAGATTAGACTGGCTTTTCCCAGTAGATGCTTCCTAGCTCCCTGTACCCCTCTCAGTATTGCATTCATCACAGTTTAAGCGATCTTCCATCAAGACTATAGGTTAAGAGAGCATGGATTAGGTCACTGCAATATCCCTAGTACCTGCATGGTGTCTGGCTTACATTAGGCACTCACAAAATAATTTTTAAAATAATTAAATGGGGCTTCCCTGGTGGCGCAGTGGTTGAGAGTCCGCCTGCCAATGCAGGGGACGCTAGTTGGTGCCCCAGGCGGGGAGGATCCCACATGCCGCGGAGTGGCTGGGCCTGTGAGCCATGGCCGCTGAGCCTGCGCGTCCGGAGCCTGTGCTCCGCCACGGGAGAGGCCACAGCAGTGAGAGGCCCGCGTACCGCAAAAAAAAAAAAAAAATTAAATGAAGAAATAACTTTTGAATGTACAGGGTGTGATGAAAACACAGGGGAGAGAATAATGAGTTCTGCCTGATTCAGGGCAGAAATACAGTCAAGAAAGTGGCTACATTTGTGTTGCATCTTGAAAGAGGAAAAGAATTTCCCTAGGCAGAAATAAATACGAAGGACATTCCAGGCAAAGGTGAGTACATACTAAGGCCTGACTGTGAAAAGCCTTGTGTCCCATGCTATATGGTTTGGAATTCAACCTGAAAACCACAGAGGCTCTCACTGAGACGTTTAAAAGTAGAACTGTCATTCTCGAATTCATAAACGTTGCCATGAAGTCTCTGCCTACTTTTTAACCAAAACTGTGGTTTAAATATGGAAAAGATCAAGCATATATAAAAGTAGAAGGAAGAGTATAATGAATACCCACCTTATCCATCATTTAGTTTCAAAGTATATTAGCTCTTAGCAATCTCTGCCTCATTTATAACCCTATCCACTTTCCTCATCTTGGGTAATTTTGAAGCAAGTTCCAGACACCAATTTATTTCATCTGTAAATATCTCCTTTTCTATCTCTAAAAGCAAAAGACTATGATGTCAACACAACCATAATCCTATAATTAAACTTCCCTCTCTCTCTCTCCCCCTGCCCCCCGCTTACCCCAAGGAGTTTACAAGGTGGAGTAGGTGGGTATAGAGACATACAAACATAAAGGTAGTGTTAGGTGAGAGGTTCCATGAGTATTTCTCTGCTCCCGATTAGACTGGCTTTTCCCAGTAGTTGTTTCCTAGCTCCCTGTACCTGCATCAAAAGAAGTCCATATTTGAGGCATCCCTATATAAAAGTTAATGTTTATTTTATGCCACTGGTGTCCAGAAGTACGTGCTGAGGAATCACTGATTTTTAAAATGGAGTCAATATGGATTTGAGGTTGGACACAGACATCTCTGCTTGAGAAGGTGTGTCTCTCTTTGTCAAGGACTCTATCAGTGGATTAATTATGGGAAGGACTTTGCTGAGCCTCAGAAGGTGAAAAGGAGGACAACCAATGATTCAGCCAAGCTTTGCTCATGTGAGTTATGGAAGAATATTACTCAGGTTGAACTGTTATAAATGGAGGGAAAGAGGTAGATTGTAAAAAAAATAAATAAATTTGGAAGAGACAAACTTACAAGTTCTGTGTGAAGTAGAACTCTACAAACATATTACCTATAATATATATATAGATAGATAGATTTATAGTATGTAGACAAATACACATAGAAAAGGGTGACAAATTTCTGTTTAAAAATCTAGTAGAAAGTTGTAATATTACAGCTCAGAAGCTAGAGAAAGAAAGAAAGAATCTTTATTGGGTACTATCACAGGCAAAATACTTTATACACTTGATCTTATTTCAATCTTTCTGAAGACCCTATGAGGATTATAGCTGAGGAGATGAAGGTCCCATGCAGTTAAATAATTTTCCAAAGTTTACTCACAAGAAGTAGGGAGGTTGGAACACAAGGCTAAGTCTGCAACTCTTCATTGCTTGTTTCCCCACTATACCTCCTGACTTTAAAATACATTGATGGTTTCCCCCACTACTGCAATAGATTTGTGTCTCAACTCCAGTTGTTCTCATCAAAGAGCCACAAGACTGAGAATCTGGACCAAGTTTTATTTTTCATTAAATGGAATTATGAGAATAAACAAGAAATACTGCTAACGTAAAATACAATGCACCCTTCTGCTCAGGAATGAGTCTGAAATCCAAGGAAAAACCAAACCAAGCCACAACTAATAACTAGATATTTTTTTGACTGAAGCAATGATAGAAGGATTACTTACTATTGATGTTCTACTCATGGGGTTGAGGCAGAGCCTGGAGAACTCTTGTATCTTTTACTGGAACAGCAATTATCCTGTACCAGAGACAGAAAGATCTCTTTTGTTTGTAAGACAAACTACTTGGGTTACCTTATCATGACTCTATCAAGATCTAGGAAGTATAATCTTAATGTAATTGTGAAATAAAGATGTAATTTGAGGATCCTCCATTATGTTGTAGAGTTTCCTCTACATGACTTAAAGTATTTTGTGAACAGTAACTAAGTTATTTTATAATTGACAGAAATCCTGTCTCCATCTATTCTCTGACAAATTACCCTAGCCAATATATATATTTTAAAACCTTTGGACATAAATCAAATTGATAAAGATATTTTAAACAGAAAAACTGAGCACTCCCCAAATGTTTCTAGGTCCTTTCAAAGAATAGAACTGATAAAATATGTCTATTTTATACGTCATAAGTCTAACTTTACTTGACCTCCTCAGCCTTGCCTTCATGTTCTTTCTTTTATACTGAAACCCCTGCTCCTGACATAACTAACATTATGACCCATTTATTCTTCTGTAACATTTACCAGGCTACATGAGGGTGTCAGCTCTACCTTCATATTATTTGACTTGGTAAAAGTCAGTGGCACATGTTCTGATCCTCAAAAGTAAGAGAATCACTCCCAGATGTTTGGGGATGGTCTTTGGGGTTTGGACTCAGCAGACCTCAGCACACCCATATGGGACTCCCAGCTCTCCCAGGTCTACTGAGGTTGCACAATTCTTTTCTAATGTGGTTTAGCTGCAGTGAGAGATCAGGCTTCCCTGAAAGACATGGACATCGTCATTGTCGGTCTCCCTGGAAGGAGGCTGAACGAACGACCACAGGCAATGAGAATTCTGACTCACTCACTGGCTGAAGTCACTTAACCTCTCTGAATGTCAGTGTGTTCACCTGTGGGGTTATACCAACCACACACGTTTGTGTGGATTAAATAAAATCTTTAAAATAAAAGCAATTCTGTTAGTGTGGAAGCCAAGTAACTATAGGTGAGAAGTTGCACTTGCCTAGAAATCTTTCTACAAACTATATCTATATTTTTTAAATGAGGACTTAACCCTTAACTTTACAAAAGTAACTCGGTTCAAAGCTTCCTGAGCATGGGCACTGTTTATTTTTTGTTCATCCCAGAAATCTCAGGGTCTAGCACATTGACTGGCACAGCACAGGATCTCAAAGTCATAGCTTCTGAGTAAGAAGAAACATCCATCAATCATCAGTTATTTATTGATTGCTTACAATGCACATGTGTGTGGAGCAGATGGGAAGTATATGGCTGCTTTACTGCTCTATTGCAAGCTCTGTGAAAACAGTAAGCCCACCTAACTGGCTCAGCTCTTTCTCTATAGATCTATAGTATCCAAAACAGTTTCTGGCATAATATAGATGCTAATAAATATGGATGGAGTGAACGAGTACGTCTATCAAGTGTCTATGAGGGTCGTAGGGAGAAAGCATACATTAAAATTTTGAGAACCACTCACTCCCAATCTGTAGGTCTTGGGGATACAGAGGTGGAAGGCTTTCAAGGGGAACAGAAGGGCTTCATAGAGGAGGTAGGAACCTGTTACTATGATCACAGGAATAGGCTTTTGGGAAGTGGAAAAGAAGCAGGACGGTCATCTCTGAGGGGAACAGCAGGTGCAAACACAGAGAAGTGGGTGCAAGAAGGGTGTGCATGGAGAGAGATGTATAGCAACAGGGCGACTCCACAGCATTCCCTGGAGGAGCCTTTGTCCCTGATGGAGATCTTACTCTGTTCTGTCCTGGATTGATGGATGGGACCAGCCATTTACATTCTCTCAATCTCAGCAGTTCTATGACATCCTAGTTGTAGCACTTATCACAGAGGGTCATGTATATGACAGTGTTTCTAAGATTTTTGAAACATGAAAATTGCCATTTGAAACCCTTAAATTGTTTTCTGTCTCTCAGGCTTAAATTTGCATTTATCATTGTAGAAGAGTGTCTCTTTTTCCATGGAAATCACTTCAAGGATTTCTTAGATACTAAAACGTTAAACAAAGTTCCACCCAAAGACCCCGGAGAAAATGCAAACCTTGACCCACTTGAATGCAGGTGTTTTAGGCAGACAGCAAGTTATATACTAAGCCATGCAGCTGACCATTCTGTAGCTCTGGGGGAAGAAATTATGTTTTTATTGTATATATATATCAATTTACTTTAGAGTTAGGAGTGTTCTTCGGAATCTATTGCTAGAGATGTAGAATACTGCTGTGAGGACATGTAGGCACATGCTTAACCTCCTTCCATTGAAACAAAGGCAGTGGAACTCAAATGTACTGGGTTTGATACAACACAACATAGATATAATTTTTTGAGACGCAAAATGTGATGTCATTTAACACCAAATAAAGTACTGAGGTTGCACAATTCTTTTCTAATGTGTTTCTAACTCTGAAGGTGACTCTAAGCTCCATGAGGAAAGGCAGCTATGCTGGAGGGAAGAAAAACCGTTTTCATTTCTCTGGTCCTCACTGCATTCAAGACCTGGATCCCTGAAGAGCAGACGTGCTCAGGGTACCATCTACAGGAGGAGATGGAGTGTCCCATCGTTCTAGCCCCACATGGTTGTCACAGGCAAGGTAAGGCGGCGGGCCAGTGCCATTGGTTGTCGCCCACACTGTAGTTAAGAGTGTAGACTCTGGGGCTTCCCTGGTGGTGCAGTGGTTGGGGGTCCGCCTGCCGATGCAGGGGACGTGGGTTTGTGCCCCGGTCCGGGAAGATCCCACATGCTGTGAAGCGACTAGGCCCGTGAGCCACAACTACTGAGCCTGTGCATCTGGAGCCCATGCTCCGCAATGGGGGAGGCCGCGATAGTGAGAGGCCCGCGCACCGCAATGAAGAGTGGCCCCCGCTTGCTGCAACTAGAGAAAGCCCTCGCACAGAAATGAAGACCCAACATAGCCCAAAATAAATAAATAAATAAATTAATTAAAAAAAAAAAAAAAAGAGTGTAGACTCTGAAGTCAGATGGCCTGAATTCAAGTTCTGACTTGATCCTTTGCTATTGGATCAAGGTGGGCAAGTCACTTTACCTCTCCATGCTTCGTTTTTTTATGTATTAGAATAAGGATAACAATAGCATCTGCCTATACGATGATGGGCGACTGAGGTAATACATGCAAGTCTCCCTTACTATGCTCTATTTCTTCTTGCTATAGTACATATCATGTTATAATCTATAGCTTTTTAATTTTAATTTTTTACTGAAGTATAGTTGATTTATAGTGTTTCAGGTATACAGCAAAGTGATTCAGTTATACATACCTATTCTTTTCCATATTCGTTTCAATTATGTTATTATAAGATATTGCGTATAGTTCCCTGTGCTATACAGTAGATCCTTGCTGTTTATCTGTTTTATATATAGTCGTGTGCATACGTTAATCCCAAATTCCAAATGTATCCCTCCCCCCTTCCCCTTTGGGAACCATGAGTTTGTTTTCTATGTCTGTGAATCTATTTCTGTTTTGTAAATAAGTTCGCTTGTACTATTATTTTAGATTCCACATATAAGTGATATCATGTGATATATGTCTTTCTCTGTCTGACTTACTTCACTTAGTATGATAATCTCCAGGTCCATTCATGTTGCTGCAAGTGGCATTATTTCATTCTTTTTATGGCTGAGTAATGGACAAAGAAGATGTGGTATACATACATATATATATACATATAATGGAATATTACTCAGCCATATAATCTATAGTTTTTTATGCTTTGGAAATATAAACACAGTGCAGGGATTTTTGATTAATCACTAATATAAACTTTTTTGTATTACTCGTAGTACAGTGCCCAGCCCACAGCAGGTGCTTAATAAATGTTTCTTGACTGCATAAAGCACTTAGAGGATGCTCAACAAATGTAAGTGGTCATTATCATTGCTCTTTCTTCCCTTCTGTTACTCAGAGTGTCCAAAAGTCTTGTACCTCTGAGCCTGGTCTCTGGTGTGTGTGGGACAACACAGAGCAACCTATTTCATGGTTGAGACACAATGGGCCTACCACCTCCACAGTGGCACTGTCCTGCCTGCACCACAGGAGAACCACTGGAAATCACAGAAGCCCCACTATGGAATTTTGTCCAGTTTATAAGCCAGCAAAGTCTGGACATTTATCTTATACAAGGTAAGAGGTAAAAAAAGAAAGCTAATGCTACTTTATTTTTTTTCTACCAGGGATGTAGAGCTTATCCCAATAGTATTACAAGGAGAGAAGTTTTCTTCTTATCTCCGGTGGCAGATGTTTTGTCTCACCTTTGAGATAACAAGACAATAGATAATGATAATATTAATAATGACAAAAGTGTAGCCGATATGATACTCTTCTAAGCCCTTCACGTGCATTATCACATTTAATTCCAACAAGTCGAAGTTAGGTAGTCATGTGATCATTTTAGATGAGGAAACTGAGGCCCAGGAGGTGCAGTGATGTGCCCACTATCGCTCAGTGAGGAAGGCACAGGAAGAGGAAGCAGACCATGTGTGTGGCTCATAAACACAGTATTACACTGACTCTAAATCTATGCATGGGTCCAGCTTTTGAAGGCGGGTGATGGTGAGGGAAAGGCATGTAAATCACTACTCACAGAACAGGGCTTTAGGAGGTGGGGTAAGAGGCCCTGAGTGTGGGGAACTGAACACACCTAGGAAACTAAGAGGTTTTCTAGAAGCGGTGACATTTCCTAGAGACAGCAGGATGGAAGCAACAGTATTTCATAGGCCAAGAACATGCACACAGGGGAAGTGAAGAGGTTCCACAGGCAGCAGCATGTCAAATACAGAGATGTGAAAGATGCTGTTGCTTCCAGGGGATGCTGAAATGGACAACTGGCCTTTATTTCGGTCTGGGCTGTCTAAATGTTTATGTGCATAGAAATCACCTTTGAAGCTGTTGAAAAATGCAGTTTCCTGGGATTTATTAGGTCCAAGGACAGAGCTCAGGAGTCTCATTTTAGCAAGAACTCCAAGTCCTCTGATGATATCCTGTGGATCACATTTCGGGAAATGTGGCTATTTATGGCTTTTAGGAAAGGATAAAATAAGGAATGTGGTCAGATCCCTGTTTTATAAAATCCCTCTCATGGGGCATGAAGGATGCCCTATAAGAGAAGAGCTGAGTCAGGGGAGCTCCTAGAAGGCTGACCCAAGAGTCCAGGTGAGAGAGGCAAGTGCCTGGACCCATGCAGGGCTGAGGAGGTAGGGGGTCTCAGGGAAGCAGGCTCAGAGCTATGGGCGGCTTCCCTTGTCTGAGGGTCTTCATTCAGTCAAGTCATGACCACTGGCTGGGGCAGTGGGCAGGAAGGTTGGCATCTGCTAGAAGAAAACTCCATGTCAACAACAGGAATGAAATATGCCCTGGAACAAAAGGCGGCTGACATGCAAGCAGGTTAATTCAATCAGCAGTATTTTGAGAAGGAGAGTTGTTCAACTTTCATGACATTTCAACGTTCTGATAACATTCTGAGATATTTCACAGGCACCCTTGATTAACTCAACAGTAGGCAATGCCAAAGAGGAGGCACCACATCATCATTTCAAAGGATGAAGTGGGTTGTATTCATTACTCAATATCTACAGAGAACATACTATGGTGGTTAGAAACAGTGGCAGGGGCAAAAATGGCTTGGATTCAGCAGACCCTTTGGGGTGGCAGTGATGGAAGAGAATAACACAATTAACGATGCAACTGGGTTCTAGGTGAGGCCCAGGTAAAACTTTACAAGTGTTCAGAGGTAGGAGAGATGGCTCCTGGCTGGGATGATAATCCAAGAGGCTGTGGGTCTTGGAAGAGGGACCTGGTGGTGCATGCAGAGATTAGATAGGGAAGAGGTTTTAGGCTGAGGAAATAGCTTGAGAGCATGACTAGGGATAGCCAAATGGGGATTGAAGAAATAGGGCACAGAAGCTCACATAAAGTGAAGCTTAGGGTTCATAAATGGGTGAAGGACTGGAAAAAACAAGTAAGACAAACTGCATTTACTGAGCACTCACCACGTGCTGGGAGTGCTCTAAGTGCCTTGAATTTATTGACTCCGAATCTTATGGGATGGCTCTTAAGCCTGCCAGACAGAAGGGTTGAAGGCCTTGAACACTGGGCTAATAAGCTGGGATTTATGCCTCAGGGTGGTGATCTCAAACTGCTCGGCACTGCCCTCACGTTCCATGGAGGTGCTTTGGAGGTGCTCTGGGGCGTGAGGAAGGGAATCCAAAGGGCAAAGGCCCCCCACTTCTAAAGTCTAAACTAAACATGACCTGCTCTCAGCGATTTGATTTTCTAGGCTTCTAAGTAAGGTTTTGCTTGGAGAAAATATTACTCTCATAATTTTTTAAGTCTGTAAATTATTTGGAGTAGTGGAATGTCATGATAAAAGTTGAACACATAAACACAAGACGAATCTAGGAGTATGTGTAGGATGACCTAAAGGGGAAAGTCAGCTTAAAAGTTTTTTAAATAGTCCAGGGCCTCCCTGGTGGCGCAGTGGTTGAGAGTCCGCCTGCCAATGCAGGGGACATGGGTTTGTGCCCCGGTCCAGGAAGATCCCACATGCCGCGGAGCGGCTGGGCCTGTGAGCCGTGGTCGCTGAGCCTGCGTGTCCGGAGCCTGTGCTCCGCAACGGGAGAGGCCACAACAGTGAGAGGCCCGCGTACCGCAAAAAAAAAAAAAAAAACCAAAATAAATAAATAAATAAATAAATAATAAATAGTCCAGGCAAGAGATACTAGAACCCAGTGCTGGGGCAATGACAGTGGTTATGGATGGATCTAGAGGGAAGGCACAGGTGGGCTCCAGATGACTTGGAAACTGAGTGGGGAGTGCAGAGAAGGAGGAGAGGGGACAGGATGGCTCTGATGTGAGTAGACCGAGCAGTGTGCAAGGGATGAAAGGAGGAGCTCAGGTCTGGGTGTGATCAAGTCCCGTCTCATCATGCTTCCCGATCTTCTCTCTGTGCAGAGGAGTCAGCTCTACCACTGGGAAGGACTCTGCGGTTATTCTACGCCCAGCATGGCACTTCCGATGAAGTAAGGGTTTGATAAATCTGTACTGACTTAATTTCACTATCCCATGACATCATCTCAAGCTCAAGTTTTAGACAAGGTAGAGACAGAAGGTGCCTTTGCTTTTGACTTGAAATAGATGGAGGAAATGAGACAAGCTTCCAGGCAGCTCTTGGGGCATGGGTTCATAAGGCAGAGTGATGCATCAGAGAAAGCAATGGTTTTTGCAACTAGAGGGACTTAGTTCCCAATCTTGCCTTGTCCATTTTCAGATGTGCCACTTTGGGAAAGTTTTCTTAACTGTTCAGTATCTGTTTTTGCATTTTTTTTAAACGAGAGAAGTCATATAAGTCCTCCTAAAATGTTCTGATAATACACCATGATAATTTATGTAATGCTCAGAATACTGCTTGGGTATTCAGTAAGTGCCATGAAAATATTAACACTGACACCCCCACCAGACCATTCCAGAAATAGTTCCACTCATACCCCTACCTGTGTCCAAGGTCATACAGATTAACATACTTAAGGAGTGCTTGTGTATATGGAAGGCTAACTAGGTAAATTAATGATAACATCCATGATATTCTCTAAAGTGGGTGCAAAGGTGATAAATCCACCACGCCACGCTGTGAATGAAGGTTACGGTCAGCTCAGTAGGGGAAAGAGGTAAAATCCTCACAGATGAGAGAGCCCCACCAAGGGCGTGGCATTTTATGATAGGTGCCATGTGGGAGGTCAGAAATCTCAGAGAACTGAGGTCATTTCATAAAGTGCTTTGTCTTTATTTTTTTGCATAAGTATTTAGGATTTTTAGTATACTTCGGGTGTGATTTTTTTTCCTTCACTTTTGTTTTTTGAAGAAGGGTATATATATATCAATATATATGTATATAACTTGATTTAAAAAAAAAAAAAAACCAAAAGAAAAGGCCCAGCTTCTTGAATTAAAAACAGTAATTGTGAAGCACTCAGAGGCAAAGTCAAATACTGAGGATTAATACCAATGCCATTTGTAATTTGCATAGACTACAAAAGTAATCAATCTTGCATTGTTTTAACTTCAATGAGTACACAGCAGTTGATGACTTTGCCTGGGATAATCTTTTTCAAATGTTATTTTCAATTCAAAAGTGCCTTCCGAATAATACTGGATTTCCCTAGCATGACAATGGTATGCTGCCCAAGGAGGGCAGGTCTGCTGCGGAAGCAGGGAGCTCCTGGGCTACCACCAGGTGTTCCACATGAATGATGAGGAAGCAGGCATCTACTGAGGTTGTATTTTCTGTTTCTCCAGGCACAATCAAGGCCTGGCACCAACCCCGAAGGAGGGCAGATTTAGGATATTAACAGGTCCTTCTTGTAGTTTGTTGAAGTTAGCTTGTATTGGCTTGCAAGATTCAATTGCTACATATTGAGACATTCTGGGAGCTAGTTGTTGAACTGTTGGTAGCCTGAAACAGAACATGTGGGGGCATTTACACCAGGGAAATAGGCAAACTCTACAGTAAGTAGCCAGGAAAGAATTGAAACCCAGGTCTGCCTAAACACATACCCTCAGGATCAGAGATAATCTTGAGGAGCATTTGTTGTCAGTGAGATGGATCTGAGCAAAGGAGTCCATTACCAATCTCTGCACATGCTTGAACTTTCCATTTCTCTCGACTCCTGAACAGAGGAAACAGAGGAAAAGAAAAAGCCGTTCCTCCTTCTTCATCTCACTTAGGGGGAATAAAACCTGCATCATCACACTCAGCTTCCCTATGAAGTGCAGCTAGGTTCTACCATGGCCATTTTAATGAGTTATTTCTACATTTTGACAGATTTTCTCAGACTATGATCTACCTCTGAAGTGCAATAACATCCCAGATGGCATCTTCAATGAGGTATATGAATGGCCATTAATTCCAAATCAATATGATTACTCAGAGTGAGCTGTGTGTGTGTGCAGAGTGCATCTGTGGGTGTTCCCAACAGCAGGCTTGCATGATTTAGAGAGGAGAGAGTTGGAGATTCTTTGAGGAAGCAGCTGCGGAGTGGGGAAACGGTTAGCAGGATGGGAAGGGAAGAATGATGAACGTGAGTTATCTTGTATTCTATGGGGTGCACTTAATCCCCAAAGCAGAAACCAAAGAATCATTATTTATTCATTCACTTCTTCCTTATCTTTTGTCCAACAAATATTTTTGAGTATTAATGGTACTATGTCATATGCTAAAAAGAGAAGAGTGAAAATGACACAGGTGGTCACCGCCCTGGGGAGTTACCTTATGAAGGAGATGGTTATCAAACTAATTATTACACACAAAATGATTTAATTTCAACTGTAATAGGTGCTCCAGTGGAAAACAATGCAATGCAACAAGACCAAATAACAGGGGATGCCACCTAGGCCTAGGTAATCAGATCAGACTTCCTGGAGGAAGTGATATTTAGCAGTGATTTGAAGGAAGAGGAGTTGACCAGATGAAGAGAGAAGGGTAAAGAGATCTAGGAAGATAAATGTGGATCAGAAAGGTTCTAGGTATGTTCAGGGAATGGAGAGAGCTGATGTGGCTGGTGTGCAGTGAGAAAAGAGGACCAGAGCCAGAGCAAAAGGCAGGGGGCAATCCTGCAAGGCCAGGTAAGTACTTTCTGGTGGGGCATTTATCCTAAGTTCAAATAAATAGAGGTGATGTGTTGAGGGTTTTGTTTTTAAAGTATATCTTGGGCTACTGGGGAAAATTGGAAAGAAACAGGAGAGGAACATGAGAAGATCCTGGATCCTTGAACTCACTCTCATTCATTCATTCACAAATTCCTAGACATTCCTTAATGTCTCTACAGGCTGTGCCCACTCTGCCATCCTAAAACATTCTCTAAGAGAGTGATGCACGGAAGTGTAGGCACTGACCAAACAATAGACGGGTCTGCAATTCTAGAAAAAGAACTTCTACTGGTTTACCAAATCTTGATTTCCTTTTTCCTTATGCTGCATGACACACAGATGCAGATTTGCAGTGCCTTCCACAGACTGTTCCTGAATTTGTTTCTGTTATGTGTTTGGGGAATTAGGTATGCAATTTTTAGTAAAGGGACCTTGCTCTGCTTTCTTCCTCATATGCCCCTCCACTTAAAATATTTCAACTGTGGTCATTTGTTTAGAGAAGCAAAGGGTCTCTACTTATAGAAGGGATAAGTAAGTCTTAGCAGTCCATACGATGCATGTATTCAGTCAACAGACCTGCATCAGTGCTAGATTTGGGGGTCTAATGATGAAAAAGCTGTTCCCTGTCCTTGGGGAGCTCACCGTCTGATGGCCCATTCAATAATCCGATATGCAATGACATAAATGAAATGATAAAGAGATACGTGGGATCTTAGGGGAGTAGAGAGAAAGAAGCCAGGAACTCAGCCTTAGAATCTTTCTGGAAGTACCAAAGCCTGTGCTGAAGTTTAATTCAGGAGTAGGGGTTAGCCATGGGAAAAGTGATTGGAGATTAAGGAGGGGACCACTCCAGCGACAAACAGAGGTGTGGAGTCAATCGACGCCCAGTGCCCAAATCTCTACTGAAGCACATGATCAAATGCATTAAACTATGTGCCTTTATATCTGTTTTTTTCCCTGAGAGTGTCAGTTTCAGAAGAGCACAATGCCATTCCCTCCACGGCTGTACTTTGGGGCAATGTCTTTCGACAGAAAGAGAGCAATCTGTGGGTCTCACAGAACTTGATTTGGTTCCCACCTCCCCCATTAGCTGTGTGACCTTGGACAAAGCCCTTTAAACTTTCAGCTTCAGTTTCCTCATCTGTGAAGTTGCGCAGTAACGTTTGTGGTTGTTCACTTACACGAGATTCTCTAGGCAAGGTACCACTGGCAAGAAGACACTCAGTGGATGTTGAAATGGATTGAGGTCATTTGATGATATATGATCCAGTTGATATTTATGTTCAGATTTTTTTTTCATGTTTCTGGTTGTGTAAGCACAGTCTTAGATTGAAAACAGCCTTGTGATTTAAGCGTGAGAACCAACCTTGAGGCAGTTGCTTCATCTGTAAAATGGAGAACTCTGTTTAGGTGCCCTTCCAGCTCTGAAACCTGAAAACTCTGGTTCAAATCTAACTCTAGTTAATGGAGCCACATGCTACTTCTTCCAGCAGAGGGGTAAATCCATGTGGTCAGGGGACAAGAGGGATGCATTTACCAGGTAACTATTAACTTTTTATTGGGATCTTCAATGTACCATTGGGTACACTGGGTAATTTCCATTTTTACCATATGTCATTTGAATATCTATTTTCAATAGCAATGAAACTTAAAAAATTTCTCTCTAAATATTGGATATTGACAGTAATTGCCTGCAAAAAGGGGTTTTAGGTCATTCGCTAATTTGTTTTACATAATTGATTTGGGAATGTTTTACAAACTTGAATTCTGACACTAGTATCCAGATGCAATTTATTTCATTGTATCCAGGAACTATCAATTTTAAGGTGTATCATTATTACATGTAATACTAAACAAGAAATATTTCTGCCAATTAAACTATGACACAGTGATTCCTTATCACTGTTTTTAAAAACTCACTGAAAGAGCTCTTTGAGACTTACCTAGACATAGATTTTGTCACGTGTTACTCTTGTGCATCTATTTTAAAAAGTGAAATAAACTGGTCAAGGTCTTAATAAAGCTTCTTCATATTCAGAGTGAAAAATCTTCAGGGTCACTTTTTTTTTTTTTAATTTATTTACTTATTTATTTTTGGCTGTGTTGGGTCTTCGTTTCTGTGCGAGGGCCTTCTCCAGTTGCGGCGAGCGGGGGCCACTCCTCATCGCAATGCACGGGCCTCTCACCATCTCGGCCTTTCTTGCTGCGGAGCACAGGCTCCAGACGCGCAGGCTCAGCAGTTGCGGCTCACGGGCCCAGTTGCTCTGCGGCATGTGGGATCCTCCCAGACCAGGGCTCGAACCCATGTCCCCTGCATTGGCAGGCAGACCCTCAACCACTGCGCCACCAGGAAAGCCCCAGGGTCACTTTTGAATTCAGAGTTATTGATAGCTGGTCATTCCCATATCAAGACCACTGGTGATATAGCATTTCTTGAAAGAGGGAACCATTATTGTAATGGGGATTTCTCCCTAAACTACAGATCCTCATTCTGCGACTTTTAATACATATGAACAGGCAATGGCAATTACATCAAGACTCCTGCCTGCCAGAGTGACAGCATTCTGATTTCAGAGAAGTTAACATGTGAAAGAAAAAAAAAAAGTAAGTCAAAGGTGTCTGAGAATTGCTGAAGAACAGTAAAAATATGGTGTAGAATGTACCTGGGATTCATCAACTGGTCTGGGCTTATTTTAATCACTCTGGACCTAGGTGATTGTACAGTGATGAGCCAGGAGCCATATTTTCAACTCCAGGATCAGTATTTCACTTTTTGAAGTTAGAAAAGGTCCGTCATGACTGTTTTATTGTTCCTGTTAAAATTCCATTCTGGACCCCAAACTCTACAGCATCACTTAATGCTGATCAAATTACACCTTGGTGACATGCCCAGTGCCACATGACTCTTCCAAGAAAATGGGAACATTCACTTGGCAATAACAGAAACTACCAGAGTTCACATGATACAAAGGGAAACTTTTTTTCCCCTTTGATTTTATATTTTAACTCATCAATTTTCCCTTTCTATCTCACTTCAAAAATTGCTGCACAAATCTCTGGTGGAACTATGTGTGTTAGAAAGGCTTTTTCCTTATTTTCAGCTCCTACCACCTGTACTTCCCATTATGCACCTGACACACCAGGTAACTGATATGACCTGCAGAAAGGGGCCTCTGGGAAGAGCCTGGACATAACATGGCAGCCCCTAAAACTACAGCAATATTTCCCAGTGTCTCCCTGGTGAATTATCCATGGTTTCTAACTAGCAAGATAACTATATTCATTATAGCTTGCTCATCTATTCTTCTATATATTCAGCAAAACTTTATGGACCAGACTGTATATAGTTACCTGGGATATAGTGACATAAAGAAATATCCCTGCCTTCCATGAGTTCAGAATCTAGCGATGAAACATATAAGATAGTCAAAGAAGTCAAAGCAGTGCTTTAAGAGCTAACATCAAGGTAAGTACAGGATATTACGAGAGTGGTGAAGGGGGCTGGGCCACTCAGATAATAATAAGAGGGGGAAGGGGATCAGTCCTAAGAGGGGAAATGTAACATGAAATAAACGTGTACACATTAGGTTCAAAAACAGAACAGAGAGATGCCATGTATGCCTCACCCAGTTTCCCCTATGGTGGCATCTCACATAACCATTGTGCATTATCAAAGCCAGGAAATCAGTATCAGCACAATACAACTACTAACATAGAAAAGGGAACCTTCTTACACTGTTGGCGGGAATGTAAATTGGTACAACCACTATGGAGAACAGTATGGAGGCTCCTTAAAAAACTAAAACTAGAGCTACCATATAATCCAACAATCCCACCCCTGGGCATATAGCCGGAGAAAACCATCATCCGAAAGGATATATGCACCCCAGTGTACACTGCAGCACTACTTACAGTAGCCAAGACATGGAAGCAACCTAAATGTCCATTGACAGAAGAATGGATAAAGAAGATATGGTACATATATACAATGGAATATTACAAAGCCATAAAAAGGATGAAAACATGCCATTTGTGGCAACATGGATGGCCCTAGAGATTATCATACTAAGTGAAGTAAATCAGAGAAAGACAAATATCATATGATATCACTCATATATGAAACCTAATTTAAAAAATGAAACAAATGAACTTACTAACAAAACAGAAACAGACTTACAAATATCGAAGCCAAACTTATGGTGACCAAAGGGGAAACGTAGTGGGGAGGGATAAATCAGGAGCTTGGGATGAACAAACACACACTACTACATTCAAGATATATAACCAACTACTGTAGAGCATGGGACCTACTGTATAGCACAGGGAACTCTACTCAATATTCTGGGATAACCTATATGAGAAAAGAATCTAAAAAAGAACACAAATATGTTTATGTATAACTGAATCACTTTGCTGTACACCTGAAACTAACACAACATTGTAAATCAACTATAATCCAATAACATTAAAATAAAAAAAAACAATAACCAAGCTATAGACCTGATTCAAAATTCACCAATGTTTACATGTACTCATTTTGTCTTTGAATATAATGAATGCATTTTAAACCTGAGTGTTTTAATGCAGCAATTTGCAGAGCATGTAGAAAGAAGAAAAGTTCAGAATTCAAGCAAAAGTGTCCTTCCTTGTCCAATGTCCTTGTCAGTGTCCAATGAGCAGAGGTGACCTCACTCCAAAGGGTAGCAATGAGACAGGAGAAAGACAAATCAAGAGCAATCAATCCCAAACTCCATCTGGGTGGAGTGCCACAGTCAGGCACTGAGCCAGCTGTTGAGCACCGCCAGTAGCACCCAGCATCATTTGTTTCATAACATGTCCCTGGTGTCCGCTGATATTGAGTTTCTATTTGAATTTTGACGAAAATGTTGATGTGGTACATTGGAAAGGTGTTTGGCTCTCCTCAAGGTCAGACCAACTAAGATCTGAATCCTAGTTGACATTTACCAGCTCTGCAACCATAAGTAAATCACCTTATCTGAGTGGCAGCCTCTTCATCTGTGAAATGGGCACACAAAACAGCACCTCCCTGGAAGGAGGTAAGGCTTTGGGCCTTACCTGGGAATTAGTAGGCGCTTGATGAATGTGGAGTGGGGCTCTACTGAACACTAACATTCTGCTGTGACTTTCACATTCTATATCCTAATGATTGTCCCAATGTTTACTGTTTTCTTTTAAGCTATGGAGTGCCTGAGAGTTTGCAAAATGCTTACACATACATATTTTTTGTTTGTTCTTCTCAATGGTCTTGTAAGACTCCTAAGGATGACTTGCCTGAAGTCACACAAGTAGTAAGTGGCAGGGCCAGATCTAATCTCCTGTCTAACGATTTCAAATGCCATGTTCTTCCTGCTGTACCCAGCCATTTCCCAGGTGCCAAAGGGGTTGTCAAGATTCTGAGGAAGAGAGATGAAATACCTCTGGATATTTTGGGGGCAAAGGAAAGAAAGCTTTCAAGTTCATAACACAGTCCACCCTGGAGTGTGAGTTCATCCCTTCAGGGGAGCACCCAGGAGCATATGACAGGCTACTGAGTTTTGTTTGGGTTTATGGGTTTCCTGTGGCATAGAGAGGATATTTTTATCCTTTCTCCTGTTCTCTGACAAGTCGTCTGTTTGGTTGCCCATTAACTGAGGATATATGGTGTGTTTCTCTTTTCTGCTGTAACCCAGAGTGTTAGAGTGAAAAGGTACCTAGAAAATAGATCTCTTTTTAGTTTCTGTTGAGAACCTGTTGTTTCTGGGGTAATTAGTAAACAGCCTGGCAAACGTTATTGGGCAGAGGACAAACAGGGAATACACATAATTATTTCTCCTAGTTAGAGACCAGAAGCTACGTCTCTCCCTTTGGGAAAGGAATATAAAGCATCTCTGGTAAACATATCTTGTCAGGTAGCTGTTCTCCACCAGAGAAAAGTGTCCACAGCTCCTGATACAGAAACACTGAGGAACACAGCCAGTCCACCATCATTATTAGCCTCCACCCGGCCCTGTCTTCACACATAAAAGTGTGGTCTCTGCCTCGCAGAGTCTGTTACGGTTGGAGTCTAGTATGAATGTGCTCTCGTGTGAGGGGTCAGTGTGGGGTGTGGCCTGGAGTGGGATCCTGAATCCTCGATTGCTAATGAGACCCTGGACAAGCTCTCCTAATCCCTCAGGCTCTGTTGCATTCTCATTTATATAATGTGCGTCCCAATACATATATTATATAACTATATTAAAGTGTTAACATGAGGATCAAATAAGACAAGGTATGTTAAATGCCTAAAACAATAATTTGGCAAATAGTAGGTGCTCAATAAATATCAACCTCAACTCTTTCCTCCTGTGATGTTTCTTCTGTTCATTCCCTACAGGCAAGCAGTCAAAAATATATCTATCACATCTTCACGAGCTGATGCAATGTCAGCTGATTACCTACTTAACCCATTTTTGCACGTCTCATGACCCCAGCCTGGTTGGCGATGAGATAAAAACTGTCTCTGCCTGCTGACAGCTGGGCTGCCGTCTTGGGAGGGCACTTGGAGACTCTGTCTGGTTACTATGTCTGAAGCATTTGCCCCCCCATCACAGGGTGAATGGGAGCAATTCTCCAGCTAATTTGCCAGTTACATGGAAGAGTGCTTCCCAAATAACAAGGCTGTGGAGATTAAACTGGTAATTACCACATGCAGATTTCCCATTTCCCAAAGTGTTGTTTGTATCCAACACTGACTGAGGGGCTGGGATTTTGAGTGGCCTTTGAGTCAGATTTAAATTGTGGCAGATGTGGATAAACATCGGGACTGGAGAGAAGTTATTAGTGATGACATGGTACTCAGCCATGGGGTGTGGGAAGTGTCAAGCAGGGCTGCAGACCTCAGGATGAAGATCCTTTCTTCCCATGGCTAAAGCCCATCACCCTTCCACACCCAGCAAAGACACCTTCCCGGCAAAGCCTGTTTTGACTCCCTTTCTTCAGCTCAAGCTAGATTAACTGCTCCAGCTCTGTACACTGATGGCATCCACAGGGCTCTCCACATCCTGTGACAATTCTTGATGAAAGTATGAGTTGTCTGCCTCCACCAATTGGAAATCAACTTGAGATCAAGAATCGTGATCCTTGGTGCTTCTCCTGGTACCTGTCACATAGCAGGTGTAGTTCACCGATGGCTGGGAAGAAGGGAAGGAGACAGGAAGGAAGGAAGAGGCCTCTGATAAAGCCCCACAGTTTCACTCCTAAGAGCAGGTCTTTTTTGCTCTGCTCTGTGACACACAACTATACCACCAGCCCGCTCCCATCTGTCTCTGTGCCCCACAATCGCCGCTCCATAACTCCCTACGAGGAAGGCTGCCTGACTCCTTAGAGGGAGAGTAGATCAGGAACCTTTCCATCTAAGAGTCTTCTCCTGGGTTCCTTCCCATGTTTCTTGGTTAAAATTAGATTTGGCTGCATGCAAGAGGGAAAAACAACAGTGGCTTAACCCAAGACAGGGCCTTATTTCTCTCCCAAGTGAAAGACGTATGGAGACTGGAGAGTCCAAAATATCATGGCGGCTCCTTCCTTTGGGTCCACAGAGACCAAGGATCCTATATCTCTGCCTATCACATCTTCAAGGTCACTTTATGATCCACACTGGCACTGACGCTGCAGCCGGCAAGGACAAGTTTCAGGCTGGGAGAAGGAGGAAAGGCAGGACAGCCAATTGGAGGCATTGCCCAGCTGAGTTGGCTCTTTAAGTGCAGATAATTCTACATCACGTCTTCATATACCTTTCTGAAGCACATGGCAGTGCCTGACTAAAAGGGAGGCTGGAAAACAAACAGTCACCTTTTTATCCAAGAAGGAAATTATTCCCCCACTGCCAAAAATTGGGGTTTTAATATCAAGCAGTTTAGAGACACTGTGCCTTCAGATGGGCAACTGGCAGCCACAGCATCCAGGATAAAAATGAACGAAAAACAATGCAAGTGAAGGGAGTTGTATTTCCCTCTTCTATAAAGATTCAACCCCCTAAATGCCATTTCTCCTGACAGGCACAATTTAGATGTCTATCTCAGGGAGAGAGAAAAAGATGGGGAAAAATGATGCTCCCTTCTCAGTTTCATGGAAACAGCCCAAAGAAATCAACCAGCAGGAAAGAAGCAAGTATGTATTAACTTCCTACCTGCCGCAGACACTAGCACACATTTTATCTTATTTAATTCTCACAACAGCCCCAGGTTACTTCCATTTTGCATATAGAGAATGGAGTTCAGAGACATTAAGTGACTTGCTCACGGTTGCAGAGGTAGTAAGGAATGAAGCAGAAATTCAGACTAAATCCCTGTATAGCTAGCTCCTGCACCTTGTTTAACAGCAACTCTTGACACAAAAGTAAAAGAAGGAGGAAGAAGCATGACAACGTCTCCGATTCAAAGAACAAAATGCCCTTGAATTCTGGTTTCACAATGGTGTAGAATATTAAATGTTCATAGTTCCTTTCATGTACGAGCATTTGTCTGATAGACAACATTTTCTGCATACATGAATTTTGAAAATACTTTAAATCTCAACCAAGAGCCTCTATATTAGTGGTGGAGAGGAGAGAACAGAGCTGACTGTAAAACTTCAAAGTCTGAACATGAACGGCCCGCTGGCCATTGACTTCACGAGGATCTGTCCTCTGCTGAAGCAAAGCTAACGCTTATTGCTGTGAGAGTTGGGCGATACTGGGTTTCTAGGATACACAGGCAATTAGGAGAGACAGCACTGGAGCTGCAAAAGGGTAGCTGTCAGTGCAATCCCTTAGGGGTCAAAGGGAACTTAGAGGTCACTGTGGCCAGCCTCCCACACATGCCAGAATGCTTCCTAATATCATTCATGAGCAATCCCCCGCCCCTGAAAGAAGTCATTAAGATGGGAGGCTCGCTGTTTTCCAAGGTCAGGCATTTCAATGACGAACAACCCCTTTAAAATAAAGCCTATGGGGCTTCCCTGGTGGCGCAGTGGTTGAGAGTCCACCTGCCGATGCAGGGGATGCAGGTTCGTGTCCCCGTCCGGGAAGATCCCACATACCACAGAGCGGATGGGCCCGTGAGCCATGGCTGCTGAGCCTGTGCGTCCGGAGCCTGTGCTCTGCAACAAGAGAGGCCACAACAGTGAGAGGCCCACGTACCACACACACAAAAAATAATAATAAAAATAAAGCCTATGAACAGATACAAAAACACGATCCACATATATGCTGTCTACAAGAGACCTACTTCAGACCTAGGGACACATACAGACTGAAAGTGAAGGGATGGAAAAAGATATTCCATGCAAGTGGAAATCAGAAGAAAGCTGGAGTAGCAATACTCATACCAGATAAAATAGAGTTTAAAATAAACACTGTTACAAGAGACAAGGAGGGACATAGCCACAACAGTGAGAGGCCCATGTACCACAAAAAGAAAAAAAGGAGGGACATTACATAATGATAAAAGGATCAATCCAAGAAGAAGATATAACAATTATAAATGTTTATGCACCCAACTTATGAGCACCTCAATACGTAGGGAAAATGCTAACAACCATGAAAGGAGAAATTGACAGTAACACAATAATAGTAGGGGACTTTAACACCCCACTTACACCAATGGTCAGATCATCCAAACAGAAAATAAATAAGGAAACACAAACTTTAAATGACACAACAGACCAGATAGATTTAATTGATATTTATACAACACTCCACCCAGAAGTGGCAGAATATACTTTCTTCTCAAGTGCACACAGAACATTTGCCAGGATAGATCACATCTTGGGTCACAAAACAAGCCTCGGAAAATTTAAGAAAATTGAAATTGTATCAACCACCTTTTCTGACCACAACGTTATGAGACTGGAAATCAATTACAAGAAAAAAACCTGTAAAAACCACAAATACATGGAGGCTAAACAGTGTGCTACTAAATAACCAAGAGATCACTGAAGGAATCAAAGAAGAAATTTAAAAAATACGTAGAAACAAATGACAAAAAAAGCATGACGACCCAAAACCTATGGGACGCAGCAAAAGCAGTACTGAGAGGGAAGTTTATAGCAATTCAATCTCACCTTAATAAAGAAGAAAAATCTCAAATAATCTAACACTACACCTAAAGCAACTAGAGAAAGAAGAACAAAGAAAACCCAAAGTCAGTAGAAGAAAAGAAATCATAAAGATCAGAGCAGAAATACATGAAATAGAAATGAAGAAAACAATAGCAAAGATCAATAAAACTAAAAGCTGGTTCTTTGAGAAGACAAACAAAATTGATAAACCCTTAGCCAGACTCATCAAGAAAAAAAGGGAGAGGATGTAAATCAATAAACTTAGAAATGAAAAAGGAGAAATCACAACTGACACTGCAGAGATACAAAGGATTATAAGAGACTACTACAAACAACCATATGCCAATAAAATGGCCAACCACAAAGAAATGAACAAATTCTGGGAAAGGTACAATTTTCCAATACTGAACCAGGAAGAACTAGAAAATATAAACAGACCTACCACAAGTAATGAAATTGAAACCATAATTAAAATCTTCCAACAAACAAAAGTCCAAGACCAGATAGCTTCACAGGCAAATTCTATCAAATATTTAGAGAAGAGCTAACACCTATCCTTTTCAAACTCTTCCAAAAAATTGCAGAGGAAGGAACACTCCCAAACTCATTCTACAAGGCCACCATCACCCTGATACCAAAACCAGACAAAGATGTCACAGAAAAAGAAAACTACAGGCCAATAACACTGATGAACATAGACACAAAAATCCTCAACAAAATACTAGCAAACAGAATCCAGCAACACATTAAAAGGATCATACACCATGATCAAGTGGGAATTATCCCACGGATGCAAAGATTCTTCAATATACGCAAAACAATCAATGTGATACACCACATTAACAAATTAAGGAATAAAAACCATATGATCATCTCAATAGATGCAGAAACAGCTTTTGACAAAACTTAACACCCATTTATGATAAAAACTGTCCAGAAAATGGCCATAGAGGGAACCTACCCCAACATAATACAGGCCATATATGACAAACCCACAGCAAGCGTCATACTCAATAGTGAAAAAAGTGAAAGCATCTCCACTAAGATCAGGAACAAGACAAGGATGTCCACTCTTGCCACTATTATTCAACATAGTTTTGGAAGTCCTAGCCACGGCAATCAGCAAAGAAAAAGAAATAAAAGGAATACAAATTGGAAAAGAAGAATTAAAACTGTCACTGTTTGCAGATGATTTGATACTATACATAGAAAATCCTAAAGATGCCACCAGAAAACTACTAGAACTAATCAATGAATATGGTAAGGTTGCAGGATACAAATTGATGCACAGGTATCTCTGGCATTCCTATACACCAACAACAAAAAAATCAGAAAGAGAAATTAAGGAGACACTCCCATTTACATTGAAACAAAAAGAATAAAATACCTAGGAATAAACCTGCCTAAGGAGACAAAAGACCTGTATGCAGAAAACTATAAGACACTGATGAAAGTAATTAAAGATGATACAAAGAGATGGAGAAATATACCATGTTCTTGGATGGGAAGAATCAGTATTGTAAAAATGACTATACTACCCAAAGCAATCTATCGATTCAATGCAATCCCTATCAAACTACCAATGGCATTCTTCACAGAATTACAACAAAAAATTTTACAATTCATAAATACCCTGGATAGCCAAAGCAATCTTTTTTTTTTTAGCATCTTTATTGGAGTCTAATTGCTTTACAATGGTGTGATAGTTTCTGCTGTATAACAAAGTGAATCAGCTATATGTATACATATATCCCCATATCCCCTCCCTATCCCACTCCTCTAGGTGGTCACAAAGCACTAAGCTGATCTCCCTGTGCTATGTAGCTGCTTCCCACTAGCTATCTATTTTACATTTGGTAGTGTATATATGTCAATGCTATTCTTTCACTTCGTCCCAGCTTACCCTTCCACCTCCCCATGTCCTCAAGTCCATTCTCTATGTCTGCGTCTTTATTCCTGTCCTGCCCTTAGGTTCACCAGAAACTTTTTTTTTTTTTAGATTCCATATATATGTGTTAGAATACGGTATTTGTTATTCTCTTTCTGAATTACTTCACTCTGTATGACAGACTCTAGGTCCATCCAACTTACTACAAAAAACTCAGTTTCATTTCTTTTTATGGCTGAGTAATATTCCATTGTATATATGTACGACATCTTCTTTATCCATTCATCTGTCGATGGACACTTAGGTTGCTTCCATGTCCTGGCTATGGTAAATAGTGCTGCAATGAACATTGTGGCACATGTCTCTTTTTGAATTATGGTTTTCTTGGGGTATATGCCCAGTAGTGGGATTGCTGGGTCATGTAGTAGTTCTATTTTTTAGTTTTTTAGGGAATCTCCAAACTGTTTTCCATACTGGCTCCAATGTAAATCAATTTGCATTCCCACCAACAGTGCAAGAGGGTTCCCTTTTCTCCACACCCTCTCCAGAATTTACTCTTTGTAGATTTTCTGATGATGGCCATTCTGACTGGTGTAGGGTGATACCTCATTGTAGTTTTGATTTGCATTTCTCTAATGATTAGTGATGTTTAGCATCCTTTCATGTGTTTGCTGGCAATCTGTATATCTTCTTTGGAGAAATGTCTATTTAGGTCTTCTTCCCATTTTTGGATTGGGTTTTTTTTTTTTTTTTTTTTGATATTGAGCCACATGAGCTGCTTGTATATTGTGGAGATTAATCCTGTGTCAGTTACTTCATTCGCAAATATTTTCTCCCATTCTCAGGGTTTTCTTTTCATCTTGTTTATGGTTTCCTTTGCTGTGCAAAGGCTTTTAAGTTTCATTAGGTCCCATTTGTTTATTTATGTTCTTATTTCCGTTTCTATAGGAGGTGGGTCAAAAAGGATCTTGCTGTGATTTATGTCATAGAGTGTTCTGTCTATGTTTTCCTCTAAGAGTTTTATAGTGTCTGGTCTTACATTTAGCTCTTTAATCCATTTGGAGTTTATTTTTGTGTATGGTGTTAGGTAGTGTTCTAATTTCACTCTTTTACATGTAGCTGTCCAGTTTTCCCAGCACCACTTGTTGAAGAAGTTGTCTTTTCTCCATTGCATATTCTTGCCTCCTTTGTCAAAGATAAGGTGACCATATGTGCGTGGGTTTATCTCTGGGCTGTTTATCCTGTTCCACTGATCTATATTTCTAGTTTTGTGCCAGTACCATACTGTTTTGATTACTGTAGGTTTGTAGTATAGGTTGAAGTCAGGGAGCCTGATTCTTCCAGCTCTGTTTTTCTTTCTCAAGATTGCTTTGGCTATTCACTGTCTTTTGTGTTACCATACAAATTATGAAATTTTTTGTTCTAGTTTGGTGAAAAATGCCATTGGTAGCTTGATAGGGATTGCACTGAATCTGTTGATTGCTTTGGGTAGTATAGTCATTTTCACAATGTTGATTCTTCCAATCCAAGAACATGGTATATCTCTCCATCTCTCTGTATTGTCTTTAATTACTTTCATCAGTGTCTTATACTTTTCTGCATACAGGTCTTTTGTCTCCTTAGGTAGGTTTATTCCTAGGTATTTTACTCTTTTTGTTTCAATGGCAAATGGGAGTGTTTCCTTAATTTCTCTTTCAGATTTTTCGTCGTTAGTGTATAGGAGTGCAAGAGATTTCTGTGCATTAACTTTGTATCCTGCTACTTTTCCAAATTCACTGATTAGCTCTAGTAGTTTTCTGGTAGCATCTTTCAGATTCTCTATGTATAGTATCAAATCATCTGCAAACAGTGACAGTTTTACTTCTTCTTTTTCCATTTGGATTCCTTTTATTTCTTTTTCTTCTGTGATTGCTATGGCTAAAAATTCCACAACTATGTTGAATAATAGTGATGAGAGTGGGCAACCTTGTCTTTTTCATGATTTAAGAGGGAATGGTTTCAGTTTTTCACCATTGAGAACGATGTTGGCTGTGGGTTTGTCATATATGGCCTTTATTATGTTGAGGTAGGTTCCCTCTGTGCCTACTTACTGGAGAGTTTTTATCATAAATGGGTGATGAATTTTGTTAAAAGCTGATTCTGCATCTATTGAATTCATCGTATCGTTTTTATCCTTCAATTTGTTAATACGGTGTATCACATTGATTGGTTTGTGTATATTGAAGCATCCTTGCATTCCTGGGATAAACCCCAATTTGTCATGGAGTATGATCCTTTTAATGTGTTGTTGGATTCTGTTTGCTAGTATTTGTTGAGGATTTTTGCATCTATGTTCATCATTGACATTGGCCTGTAGTTTTCTCTTTTTTGACATCTTTGTCTGGTTTTGGTATTAGGGTGATGGTGGCCTCGTAGAATGAATTTGGGAGTGTTCCTTCCTCTGTTATATTTTGGAAGATTTTGAGAAGGACATTTGTTAGCTCTTCTCTAAATGTTTGATAAAATTAACCTGTGAAGCCATCTGCTCCTGGGCTTTTGTTTCTTGGAAGATTTTTAATCAGTTTCAATTTCAGTGCTTGTAATTGGTATGTTCATATTTTCTATTTCTTCCTGGTTCAGACTTGGAAGGTGTGCTTTTCTAAGAATTTGTCCATTTCTTCGTGGTTGTCCATTTTATTGTCATATAGTTGCTTGCAGTAATCTCTCATGATCCTCTGTATTTCTGCCATGTCAGTTGTTACTTCTCCTTTTTCATTTCTAATTCTGTTGATTTGAGTCTTCTCCCTTTTTTTCTTGAGTCTGGCAAATGGTTTATCAAATTCTTTATCTTCTCAAAGAACCAGCTTTTAGTTTTATTGATCTTTGCTATCGTTCCCTTCATTTCTTTTTCATTTATTTCTGATCTGATCTTTATGATTTCTTTCCTTCTACTAACTTTGGTTTTTTTTGTTGTTGTTGTTCTTCTTTCTCTAGTTGCTTTAGATGTAGGGTTAGGTTGTTTATTTGAGATTTTTCTTGTTTCTTGATGTAGGATTGTATTGCTATAAACTTCCCTCTTAGAACTTCTTTTGCTGCATCCCATAGGTTTTGGGTCATCGTGTTTTCATTGTCATTTGTTTCTAGGTATTTTTTGAGGTTTTCTTTGATTTCTTCAGTAATCTCTTGGTTATTTAGTAGCACATTGCGTAGCCTCCATATGTTTGTATTTTTTACAGTGTTTTTCCTGTAACTGATATCTAGTCTCCTAGCATTGTGGTCAGAAAAGATACTTGATATGATTTCAATTTTCATAAATTTATGAAGGCTTGATTTGTGACCCAAGATATGATCTATCCTGGAGAATGTTCCATGAGCACTTGAGAAGAAAGTGTATTCTGTTGTTTTTGGATGGAATGTACTATAAATATCAATTAAGTCCATCTTGTCTAATGTATCATTTAAGGCTTGTGTTTCCTTATTTATTTTCATTTAGGATGATCTGTCCATTGGTGAAAGTGGGATGTTAAAGTCCCTTACTATTATTGTGTTACTGTTGATTTCCCTTTTTATGGCTGTTAGCATTTGCCTTATGTATTGAGGTTTTCCTATATTGGGTGCATAAATATTTACAATTGTTATATCTTCTTCTTGGATCGATCCCTTGATCATTATGTAGTGTCCTTCTTTGTCTCTTGTAATAGTCTTTATTTTAAAGTCTATTTTGTCTGATATAAGAATTGCTACTCCAGCTTTCTTTTGATTTCCATTTGCATGGAATATCTTTTTCCATCCCCTCACTTTCAGTCTTTATGTGTCCCTAAATCTGAGGTGGATCTCTTGTAGACAGCATATATACAGGTCTTGTTTTTGCATCCATTCAGCCAGTCTATATCTTTTGATTGGAGCACTTAATCCATTTCATTTAAGGTAATTATTGAGCTGTATGTTCTGATTACCATTTTCTTAATTGTTTTGGGTTTGTTTTTGTAGGTCTTTCCTTCTCTTGTGTTTCCTGCCTAGAGAAGTTCCTTTAGCATTTGTTGTAAACCTGGTTTGGTGGTGCTGAATTCTCTTAACTTTTGCTTGTCTGTAAAGGTTTTAATTTCTCCATCGAATCTGAATGAGATCCTTGCTGGGTAGAGTAACCTTGGTTGTAGATTTTTCCCTTTCAACACTTTAAATATGTCTTGCCACTACCTTCTGGCTTGCAGAGTTTCTGCTGAAAGATCAGCTGTTAACCTTATGGGGATTCCCTTGTATGTTAGTTGTTGCTTTTCCCTTGCTGCTTTTAATATTTTTTCTTTGTATCTAATTGTTTTGTGTGTGTCTAATTTTTGACAGTTTGATTAATATGTGTCTTGGCGTGTTTCTCCTTGGATTTATCTTGTGTGGGACTCCCTGCGCTTCCTGGACTTGATTGACTATTTCCTTTCCCATGTTAGGGAAGTTTTCAACTATAATCTCTTCAAATATTTTCCAAGACCCTTTCTTTTTCTCTTCTTCTTCTGGGACCCCTATAATTCGAATGTTGGTGCATTTAATGTTGTCCCAGAGGTCTCTGAGACCGTCCTCAATTCTTTCCATTCTTTTTTCTTTATTCTGTTCTGTGGTAGTTATTTCCACTATTTCATGTTCCAGGTAACTTATCCCTTCTTCTGCCTCAGTTATTCTGCTATTGATTCCTTCTAGATAATTTTTAATTTCATTTATTATGTTGTTCATCATTGTTTGCTGTTTAGTTCTTCTAGGTCCTTGTTAAATGTTTCTTGTATTTTCTCCATTCTATTTAGAAGATTTTGGATCACCTTTACTATCATTACTCTGAATTCTTTTTCAGGTAGACTGCCTATTTCCTCTTCATTTGTTTGTTCTGCTGGGTTTTTACCTTGCTCCTTCATCTGCTGCATATTTCTCTGTCTTCTCATTTTGTTTAACTTACTGTGTTTGGGGTCTCTTTTTCGCAGGCTGCACGTTCGTAGTTCTCATTGTTTTTGGTGTCTGCCCCCAGTGGGCAAGGTTGGTTCACTGGCTTGTGTAGGCTTCCTGGTGGAGGGGACTGGTTCCTGTGTTCTGGTGGGTGGGGCTGGATCTTGTCTGTCTGGTGGGCAGGGCCGCGTCTGGTGCTGTGTTTTGGAGTGTCTGTGACCTTACTATGATTTTAGGCAACCTCTCTGCTAATGGGTGGGGTTGTGTACCTGCCTTGCTAGTTGATTGGCATGGGGCATTCAGCACTGGAGCTTGCTGGCCATTGGATGGAGCTGTGTCTTAGCATTGAGATGGAGATCTCTGGGAGAGCTCTGGACGATTGATATTATGTGGGGCAGGGGGGTTCTCTGGTGGTCCAATGTCCTGAACTTGGCTTTCCCACCTCAGAGGCTCCAGCCTGATAGCCTGCCTGAGCACCAAGACCCTTTCAGCCACAGAGCAGGTAGGAGACAGCTAAATATGCAAGTATCTCAATGGCTTCTTAAGCGATGGGGAAGATGTGATGCATGAAGGACACCAACTTAAGTCTCACAGCTTAGTTCTGTGATCTTGGAACAGGGAGTTAACTTCTCTGTGCCTCGGATTTCATTTTGTGCAGCATCTCCTCAACCCAGAGGCCCAGTCAGGTGTGAGAGAAGGGCTGTCGCTCACAGGCTGTGCAGGCATGAAGCCTGGGAGGCTGGTGTAGGACCACCAAAGCAATTTGAGAAAGAAAAACGGAGTTGGAGGAATCAGGCTCCCTGACTTCAAACTATACCACAAAGCTACAGTAATCAACACAGTATGGTACTGGCACAAAAAACAGAAATATAGATCAATGGTACAGGACAGAATGCCCATAGAAAAACCCGCACACATATTGTCACCTAATTTACAACAAAGGAGGCAAGAACATACAATGAAGAAAAGACAGCCTCTTAAATAAGTGGTGCTGGAAAAACAGGACAGGTACATGTAAAAGAATGAAATTAGAACACTACCTAATACCATACACAAAAATAAAGTCCAAATGGATTAAAGAGATAAATGTAAGACCAGACACTATAAAACTCTTAGAGGAAAACATAGGAAAAACACTCTTTGACATAAACCACAGCAAGATCTTTGTTGACCCACCTCCTAGAGTAATGGAAATAAAAATAAACAAATGGGACTTAATTAAACTTAAAAGCTTTTGCACAGCAAAGGAAACCATAAACAAGACAAAAAGACAACCCTCAGAGTGGGAGAACATACTTGCAAATGAAAGAACAGACAACAGATTAATCTCCAAAATATACAAACAGCTCATGAAGCTCAATATCAAAAAAACAAACAAACCAATTAAAAAATGGGTGGAAGACCTAAATAGACATTTCCCCAAGAAAGACATACAGATGGCCAAGAGGCACATGAAAAGATGCTCAACATCACTAATTATTAGAGAAATGTAAATCAAAACTACAATGAGGTATCACCTCATGCCGGTCAGAATGGCCATCATCAAAAAATCTAGGAACAATAAATGCTGGAAAAGGGTGTGGTGAAACGTGAACCTTCCTGCACTGTTGGTGGGAATGTAAATTGATACAACCACTATGGAAAACAGTAAAGAGCTTCCTTAAAAAACTCAAAAGAGAACTACCATATGACCCAACAATCCCACTACTGGGCATATACCCTGAGAAAACCATAATTCAAAAAGAGACATGCACCACAATGTTCACTGCAGCATTATTTACAATAGCCAGGACATGGAAACAACCTGAATGTCCGACAGATGAATGGATAAAGAAGATGTGCCACATATATAGAATGGAATATTAGCTGGTTGGTGGGAAGCAGCTGCATAGCACAGGGAGATCATGTTGATGCTTTGCGATGACATAGAGGGGTGGGATAGGGAGAATGGGAGGGAGGCTCAAGAGGGAGGGGATGTGGGGACATATGTATGCATATGGCTGATTCACTTTGGTGTACAACAGAAACTAACACAGTATTGTGAAGCAGTTATACTCCAATAAAGATCTATTAAAAAATTAACTTTGCAAAAAAAAAATAAAGACAAGGATATGGGGAAGAAAAATAAATAAAATAAAATAAAGCCCAAATCCACATTCCTGAGGTTAACAGCAAAGACGTATTGAGGGTCTCCCACATACCGTGCTTTCATATAAATTATCTTCAATACTCCAAACATTGTGCCTATAAGCCTGTGAGGGAGGTAGAGATTATCCTTTTAATTTGTAACTGAGTTGAGAGTCTGGGAGTGCAGGACTCTACAGAAACCACACAGCTGAGATGATCAGCCAGGCCACCTGGCTTCAAAGTGGATGTTCTTTCCTTGCATGGTCACTGCATCCTTGATCTTGGTCCTTGTTCTTAACCTTTGATCCATACTTCACTGGCTCTGGCTGGCTGGATGTTAACGGTACCATCATCTCTTCCACATGGGACCCAATTTGCAGACCATTCATCATTTATTCGATCTTTGCAGGATACCAGTCAACTTTTTCAATGGTTTTCCTGACCATGGCTCCCCAAACTGAGCATACTCTGCTGGTTGTGGTCGGAATGAGATGAGTTTGCACTCTTTGCATTTGAAGACCCACATGTCCTTTCTGCTGAGCCTGTTCTCCAGTTGATTTCAACCACAAATGCTCTGGAGCAGCTGGGTCACTCCAGTTAACCCATCACAACTGTGGGCTCAACTGACAAATCCAAGTTAAATGCCCAAACCCTGTTTGCCTAGAACTCAGTCTCATGGAATTGATGCTCAACACTCAGGCCTTTACCTGCACTCCCATCACTGTGAACCATCCTTCAAAACTGTCACCACCTTGTCTTTAAGACATTTCCTTTCTAGGAGGCAACAGGACATACAAAGAGGGCACCAGTGTTGGTGTCCAGTTATTTACGCTGCATAACAAACCACATCCACACTTAGTAGCTTGAAACAACAATAATCATTTATTTTGTTCCTGAATATGCCATTTGGGCAGGCCACGGGAGAAACAGTTCATCAGTGCCTCCAGTGGGGCACATTTCAACAAGGGATTGGAGAATCCACTTTCAGGACAGCTCGCTCACATGGCTGGCAAGTTGGTGCTGTTAGCTGAGAGCCCTGCTAGGACTGCAGGTCAGGGCCAGGGGTGCTGGTTTCCTGCAACCTGTGTCTCTCCACGAGCTTCGTTGGCTTAGTCACAGCATGGTAGCTGGTTTCCAAGAGAGAGTGTCCCAAAGGAACCAGACAGAAGCTGCAGGGTCTTTCCTAACCAAGCCTGGGAAGTTGCGTAGCATCACTTCCACCATACTCCATGGACTGACAGGTCACTAAGCTTGACCCAGATTCAAGGGGGTTGGGGGGGATAGGCCCCCATCTATCAATATGAAATGTGTCAGAAAACTTGTGGCCTACAGACCAACCTAGGAAGGTGGTCAGCTCTAATATGTACTTTTGTATGATCTGGAGCAAGTTACTTTACTACCCTAAACCTTCCTTTCCCCTTTCTTTGGTGAAAAAAGAGTAGAATCTGTGAATAGGTACAACCATACCCTTCTCAGACATGCGAGTTGGCTTCTTCCTCTCCACTCAGTTTCATGTTATTATTCAATTCATGTTATCTGAATAAATCAGTTCATCTGAAAGGATGAGTTCATCCTCTCCAGTGTCTCCCAAATTTTTAATAAAACTTTCAGGCAAGTCAGAGCTCTGGGGCACACCACTGGAGGCCTCTCTTTAGACTGGCCAAGCCACACTCTTCCGAGGCGGTTACTCAGTTCATGGAACTAGGCGAATCCTAGTTAGCCTCTGGGAGTTTGTGTAGTCTTCTTAATTATCCTCTTCCAGATGGGCCATACTCCAGGAAGTAGTGATGAATGAAGGGACAGGCAAATGAACAATGGAACCAACATAGATAAGCACATCCAACACTAGTTTCATGCTGATGCATTCAAATCAATTCAAGATGCAGGTTAATAATTCATTTTCTGATTAGTCAAATTAGGTGAGTTTAGCTAGGAAGATTTGTTTTCGAGAAAAAGCTTTGAAAATCCTGAAAAAAATTATTTGAAAATCCTGAACAAAGGGTACTTTTTTTTTTCTTTGTGGTACGCGGGCCTCTCACTGTTGTGGCCTCTCCCGCTGCGGAGCACAGGTTCCGGATGCGCAGGCTCAGCGGCCATGGCTCACGGGCCCAGCCGCTCTGCGGCATGTGGGATCTTCCCGGACCGGGGCACGAGCCCGTGTCCCCTGCATCGGCAGGCGGACTCTCAACCACTGCGCCACCAGGGAAGCCCCAAAGGGTACATTTTTTAAACAAAAAATTATATTGGAATTTTCTGGGGAATTGGAATTTCTTGGGACCATTTGGTCCCAAGTTAACTTTGTAACACCTAGCCTTACCCCAGTGGAAGCGATTACTATGGAGAACTCTCTCGGTAAAATATCTGCAAAAAATCCACTTTCATTTGTCTGTTGATATCTTGACATCATATCATTTGATTCTTGGAGGACTTAAAGTGGTTAGAAATCTTCAAGGAATTATTTCATATATTTGAATAAAACTGTTAATTATTGCATTCTGTTGTGAAGGCATGAACCAGGGAAAAGACAAAAGCATCTTTCACATTTAATGTCCCAATTAATTAATTTTTACTTATAAAATTAGAGCCCTTGCCAAGGCTTCTGGAAGCATTATAAAAGATTGATGTCATAAAGATAAGAATTTAAGTGGGTCAAGCCCAACCATCAGATTATTCTTAATTAGGAATGAATCTCTCTATAATTTCTATAAAATTGGCTGAATAACAGATGACACACCAAATTACTAATGTAATTCAAGGGGTATATGAGTTGAAAATGGGCTGCTCCTTTTTGCCAATTTCATCAATGGCGCTCCCCACCCTGATTCATTCTGCAGGTTGCTGTTTATTTTCCAAGTTCAGAAAAATGTCATTTTTAAGTATAGATCGTGCCCAGGACGTGTGTCCCTGCCCTGCCCCCCCATGCCTACTCCCAGTATTGAATGTAAAATATTGGCCTGGATAGGAAAACATGTGCTTGTGTCAGAAGCAGCATCATTTTTAAAAGGTCACATTTGAAATTGTTCAGTAAGTCAGCTTGGAAAATGTGAGCTGTGTGCTATGGTGTTTAAGAATCAGAAAGTTTGGTCCCTCCAGGCAATTCCAGATATTGACAAGGAAGGTAACTTTCATCAGAAAAAAGGGAGAGAGGATGTTTGAGAGATTTGAAATGTGTCATAGCATCATGGATGAATCTCGTAAATGTAATGTTGAGAATGCATATCATTTTATTCCATTTATATGAAGTCCAATAACAGGTAAAAAATTAGGCTCTGAAAATAAAGGTAAAAATAGTAGTTACAGGGACTTTCCTGGTGGTGCAGTGGTTAAGAATCCGCCTGCCAATGCAGGGGACAGTGGTCTGGGAAGATCCTAAATGCCTGAATGCAACTACGCATGTGCACCACAACTACTGAGCCTGCGCTCTAGAGCCTGCGTGCCACAACTACTAAAGCCCGTGCACCTAGAGCCCGTGCTCCACAACAACAGAAGCTACCACAATGAGAAGCCCGCGCACCGGAACGAAGAGTGGCCCCCATTCACCGTAACTAGAGAAAGCCCGCAGGCAGCAATGAAGAGCCAACCCAGCCAAAAATAAATAAATAAATAAATTTATTTATTTTAAAAAATTAGTGGTTACCTATGAGGTGGATATTAATGGAAAAAGGCATAAAGAAACTTTCTGGATTGATGGAAATGTTCTATGTCTTAATCTGGGTGGTGGTTAGACATATGCACACACATAATTTTATATATATATGTACAATTTAGGTTTGTGCACTTTGCTTCATATGAACTACACATCAATACAATCACACAAATACAAAGACTCAGTATGATAATAACAGTATCTATGTCATACAATCCTAAATATGGTGGCTCGAATTTCCAATCTTAGAATAAGTATCGTCTCTACTAGGTCATGTTTGTCAAAGTGTGTTCCCTAGATTTCTGCATCATAATCAGCTGGAGTTTTTGTTAAAAATACAGATTCCTGGACTTATGCTAGTCCAGCTTACATACACACAATCAGTGGAAATGGGGTTTGAGAAATCTGTCTTTCAGTAAACTTCCCATACAATCCTCATTTCTCCTAAAAGAAAAAACTTGCCAAAATGTATTTTGGAGAAGGGATCTATGAACCAGTAACTCTGCATTTCTTGCTAGCACAGATGGGCTTATCCGAATTATCACTGGATTCCGAAGAGCCTCCCTTCAGGATCAGTACATAAACGTGGGATAAGGAGTTATGAGCCCTTTTACTGAGCACTTGCCATGCGTCTTTATTTACAGTATCTCTTTTAATTTCCACAACTATGATGTGAGACTTAGATTAACATCATCCCATATTCAAGAGGTGCTAACTGAGGTTATACTGGATAAGTCAGCACCCTCAGGGTCACTACACCCAGAAAGGAGTCACCAAGATGTGGACGGCTCCTTAGCTCAGACTTTTAGCCACTATACTTCCCCAAATATGTGAAGCTCACAGTGTCTAGTCCTTCAGCTGGCAAGGTCCAGGGCAAGACAGGTCTCAGACTAAAGAGGACTTGCTCTGAGCCTTAGAGGACGGGTAGGAGTCTAACGGTTAATAACGGGCTAAGACAGACACTCAAATGAGAAGAGAAAGCTGAGCAGACACCCCTTGATCAATTCTGTAGGAGACAAGTTTCAAGAATGATTGGATGAGTCCTGGATTTTCAAAGGAAAGAATGAATTACAGACATGGATCAGGAGGCTGGGGCAGAGTGGGGAGGGTCTCGACTGTCAAGTTACCAGGTTGGCCTTTCCCTCTAGGTTATAAGAAAATAATGAAGGTTACTGAGCAGGGGCCTTACAAGATGACTCCAGACACCAGCGAGGTCACTCTGAGGGCAGCACCGGGAATGAACTGATGAACCACTGCCCATGAACACTCACGCTCCCCTCTTCTTTCCTGTAGCATCTCTTCCTGTTTTTCTTAATCTCTCTCTTTTCTTTTCAGCTTTTGGGCCAGACCTTCATTCAGCAATATGATTAGTTTAATCTTTGCAGAGTAAAAGTTTTTATTGCTTGACTAAATCCTACTTTACAGAAAGCACATTCAGCCATTCAACTATGCATTGAATTGATGTCTGCATATTGCATATAATTTGATTCCATACCTTTCTCTTTATATAGCTTACTTTTTGTTATGTACTTTTAAGGCTATCTATAATTATGTTTAGATCTTTAGGTAGGTGAGGTTAGCCCATTTTATGATATATAAACGAGTTCAGTCATTCATACATTCATTTCACTTTAAAATGGCAGGGGCTTCCCTGGTGGCGCAGTGGTTGAGAGTCCGCCTGCCGATGCAGGGGACACGGGTTCGTGCCCCGATCCCGGAAGATCCCACATGCCGCGGAGCGGCTGGGCCCGCGAGCCATGGCCGCGGAGCCTGTGTGTCCGGAGCCTGTGCTCCGCAACGGGAGAGGCCACAGCAGTGAGAGGCCCGCGTACAGCAAAAAAAAAAAAAAAATAAAAAAAAAAAATAAAATGGCAAATATCTGAAAGGGGCGATGGAAAACCGACATTGATTTGGAGTTAGCTAGGGCACATTTAATTTTGCCAAAGCTTAGGTCAAATTTAGAATCTCTTACACTGCTGAATTGTAATGTTGCACCTCAAGAGTGTGACAGGCCACACAGAGCTCGGGTAAAAGAGAGAGCACGTCTTGGAAAGAATTATCTCCCATGCTAAAGGAGTGACCTATGCAAAATCTGTAATTGTAAAATTTGACCTTATGAATCACACAGCATCATGGCCACTGGGAACACGCGCTCTTGCTTACGCCTGCCTCTGTCTGAATATCTTCTTTTTTTCTTTTAATCTTTCTCAGTCAAATAAATTTCAGCTCTGTCTGTACCATTTTTCTGTACTTAAATGCAAATGAAATTTTTGTTCAGTTGTAAACTGAATACAGCATGTGGACTTCAGCATGCACAGATTTCTACTCTGCTCTGTTTTCACAAGAACTCTTTATTTCTGGAAATCACCTTCATAAACAATGTGGAAAAATTACACAACTAAGCCTGACTTAGCTGGTTATTTCTCATGACCACGTTTCTCCAGGCTGAGGTTAGGATAACTACAGCTCTTGCCCCATCAGTCCAGTGTACTGAGCCCATTACTGGTCACAAGATTTGCAGTAGGATGGTAAATAATTATCTCTTGCATACGGGGCTGGATTCTTTACACACATTTTCTTCTGTAGTCACCCATAACTTTTGTATTATTTCTGTTTTAAAATGGAAGAAAATGAGGCTGAGATACTTGAGTGACACCTGAGTGCAGAATAGGAAAAGAGATTCGTGCACCTGTGGAAATTAAGAACGGTGAGACAAAAATGAGTGAAAACTGAAAAAGCAGCTACAAGATCCAAACAAATGCAAACACAGGAGCCAAGATGACAGAGTGGAATAAAACTGAAAAACATTGGAGTTTATTATAGAAATCTGAACACGGAAAATAGTCATAACTTCAGTAATAACCGTAACCATTACCTCTAGGACATCCCTGCCAGGTGTCAAGCAAGGAACTATGTTTGGGGTGTGACAAGGAACAAAGCCAATTTACTCACTGCCCTTGTGGAGTTTATAGCCTCGGGGGAAACAGTACTAAAAAAATGGCTGTCAGTCAATTTTAAACACTTGACGGTGCCTTGAAGACAGCCCAAAAGGAAACAAGAGCCAGTGGCAACAAGCCTGCTTGCAAAAACTCTGAGTGGGCAGCCCCCCCTCCTTCTCCCCATGTTTTGCCTCCACTGGTCATGGCTTGTCCATAACTCACATTAGCTCCCACGTTCATAAGAAAACTTACCCCGGAATACCTATTAAGCATCTCTTCTAAATGCACAATGGCTACAACGTTTGATCTTTGCTCCTTTGAAACTAACTTTTGCCAAATCTCTAGCTTCAGTTTGAGGACACTCAGTACCCCAGCTGGTGAGCAGCTGAGCTAGAATTCAAATTCCTTTCTTCAGAACCCTTATCTGTCCTGTGCCTCCCCCAGGACACTGAGCAGGAAGCGCATTTACATCTCCTGTCTATCTCAGTTCTAGATACTTTAAGAAAGGCGGCTTTTTCTCATCCAAGTAGTCACCTCTCCAGTTTTGTACACAGCTGTATTTATTTTAATAGGCAGATAAATAAATAAATGAATGAATAAATAAGCAAAACTGCAAAAATCACATGCATGGAAACATTTTTGCATCTTAGAAAAATAAGTGGTTTGGTGAACTTGGCCCCAAGGGCTGGAAATAAGTAGTTGCTCAACTACAATTAAGTAGCCCTGGAAGAGAAGTTTGGCTTTTGACTCAGGAATGTAATTTAGCTTTGGGAGTTTCCCAAAGTGCTTTATACCAACGTTGCAGCATTAGTCATTTCAGTAAGATCTCCGTGTAATGCCTAGAAGTTTTGCTTTGATACTTGAAATTGAAGACCCAGAGGCTCTAAGTGGAAATAAGTATTTCTGCTTTCAGAGGTGGTCCTTAAACTCTGATCAGTTATTGCATTTTATCAACACGGACTTTAGAGCAAAAGGGATAACGTGTGCAGAGGGATAGGTAGTCAGCAGGTCTGTTAAGACAGATTCTGCCTACAGTTCTTTGGGCCGGGAGAAGTACATCAAGTATCGCAAAGATCATGATGAACTTTGACTTCAGAATGACTTGGGGTTCAAATCTCTGCCTGAACCTTACTAGCTTTGTGATATTAGACAAGCAACTTGACGTCTCCAAGTTTCACCTGACATAAAATGCAGATAACAGTACAGATGCTATGACATCGCCTGGGCTGAATAATTAGAACAAAGCAGCACACGTTAGGGAAATAATTACACACCCAGACTTCTTCATTATTAGTTCTGATATCAGTACTAATTGCTCTCATCCCCCAAGCTAGGACAGTGGTCGGCTGAGAGCAGGAAGGAATACACTGGACAGGTAAGATCTTTTTCTGAAGAAGATCCTTTTCAGGTGCTACTGACATTCTCCCAGTAAGTACCTTAGATGAGTATGCCAGAAACAGGTCAAAATGAGCACCTCGTGGGGAGTCAAGGACGTCACCCCACTCCCAGTGCTGTCACTGGGTACATAATTTAGGGTAAGTCACCTGGACCATCTGGGTGTCAGTTTCATGAAACAGAAATGGTGGCAGTAGGGGGAGCAGGATGTAGCCAAAAGAAACCGTAAAGTTTTTTCAGGTTTCACTTTCAGTAATTAATAGAACAGGACCCGAGGCTGTTTACGTCTTCGGGAGGCTGATTCTCAGCATAGACATCGATCCAGGAAAATAACAAATAAATAAAATTAATGAAATAAATAAATATCGCAGACTGTTGCACAATGTACTGTTTTCACAAAGAATAAATTGGTATTTCAGTGGATTGGCAGAGTGGGATGTTCCTTGTTCCTTTTATGGAAAAAACATGGTTTTAAGGGGCATAAGTAGATGGTCTTTGTTAAACATATATGTTTGTATTTTCATTTAAATGTAAACACAGCTGTGAGTCTTGGCAACCCCCCTACACACACCTCACAGCCCTTGCAGGGAAGCCCCAGGAACAGTGAGCTCTTCAAGTTGAAATTCCTTCTTAAATTATTTTTTAAGTCTCTCAAGATCATCTTGATAATTAATTTCTTTTATATTTTAAACATCTTTTTTCCCCCTGCTAAGTGGAAAAAAGCAGCAACATGGTTGGAAGAATTCTCATTGTCAAGACAACACGATGTGCTGTTAACTGGGGAGACATCTGTGCAACTTACATAGAGATATAAATATATTAGTTTGGGGATTGCTGCTTTCAGAGCAAATATTCCATTGTCACAAATACCGTACCCTCAAGCCAAGGTACGTATTAATGGCTTCATTATTAAGATTTTGTAACTGCTTCAGAACTGTAAATCCATCAGTTATGATAATTTTATAAAATGAAACTACAACTATTAATAAAAGTTTTCAGTTCAATAGAGCTTCGACAATAATCAGACTTTATAATGCTTGCAAAGTTGGGAAACAGTATTTTTAAACTGTAAGAAAATATTCCCTAATTCAAAATATTCACCTGAATTTTCAGGCGTTAGCCTGGACAGTACATTTCTCCTACTCCGCTCCCCACCAAAACGCATCGCTTCTCATTGTCTACAGAATAAAGCCCATGCCTTCTTAGCCTGGCACTCAAGAGCCGTACCCTCCTGCTCTGTATGAACTTAAACTGCTCTCCCAACACGCCCCTTGGTGAACACTCATCCTTCATGACAAGCACATCCGCAGATGCCGCTGCCTCTCTGACATCATACTGTCTTTATTTAAGGCAGCCCTCAATTGACATGCCCTTCCTTTCACTTACTTTTCTCAAACAGCCAAATTAAATTTTGGTTGGACTTTAAGCTCTTTCCTCCCTGTCTTGCACAGACTAGGTTCTTAGTATTATTATATCTATGATGAAAGACTGCATAAAACAAATTTGTTTCTGGTGCCTCTACAAGAGCCATAGATTTCATAGCTCTAAGGTAGGCAAAAAAAAAAAAAAAAAAAAGTTTTAGAAATTAAAGAATATTAAAGCTCATTAGGAAAATTTTGCCAAAAGGAAATCTGGAGACCAGGCAGGCCTGCTTTATGCCAGGAAATTGTTATTCTTTTTCATCAAGTGTACAGCCATTTATATAGTTATTAAGCAGCCAGATTGTTTAAAGGGACTTGGCTGGCCCCCTTCAGGTTAAAGGCCCTTGATCGTAATACATGCATCACAGGTTGAACAACATTGAACTAGATTCAAAGAAAGAAACACTGACCTATTTTCTTTTCTAAACTGCAGAGGAGTCAGTCTTTGCACTTCTTCCCTTCTCTCTCCAGTCAGTCTCTTAGTCCTACTTGCCAAGATTACACAGAGAACCACAGCAATCCTACACACCAAATATTCCCGGACTTCAACATAAGTATTTCAAAGTGCACTATTAAGGCAAAAGGAAAATCGAATCTCATTAACAGGATTAACTTCTGAACAACAAGTCTCAAAATCCATTAGAAATAGAAGTAACGGTGTCAGCAATAGGACTCAGAGAAATCATTTAATTAAAACTCCTTTATTTTGAAAAGCTGATTACTTATATGTTCTGGTGGCTCTTAGCATTAAAACCTGGCCGAGTGGATACTCCTCAGTGGGCCACAATCCCTCACAGTCTGTTTGCTGAAGACTGTTTCTTAAAGTCACATAATGGATACTCTGTCTGTCTCGCCCTAGCAAGTTGATTTATCCTCTGAAGAAAACACAGATAAAGACCATGCACCCAAGAGGAGGAAATTAATGCCATAAACCTGTCATGAAACATTTCAAGTCAAAATAAGATCTGGTGAAGCTGGAGTCCCTTATAGTGGATGATGGAAACTGTGTGTTACAAAACCAAGTCATCCAACTTCTTCAAAAGAAAATGCCTAAATCTTTCGGAGAAAGAGATGCTTTCTTTTTTGTTCATTTCCATAATTTCCACCCTTCCAACTGAATTTAAGGGAATTCACTTGTTCATTCATTTATTTTTCACTTAACAAACATTTGACATGTGGAAGGAGCTGAGGATACACCAAAGAACAGGACAAAGCCCCCATTCCCAGAAAACAGAAGATCCAATTTCACAACCATTTGTCAGGAGAGCAACCTCTGACTGGCGTCTGATGTCAAAGTGGGACAGCTGGTGAAGGTCTACACTTATTAAACAACTTACAACCTTGCTATTGTTGTAAGTATGCTAATGAGACCACAGGACCCAATGTTTTGACTTCCTGCAGGGGGAATTTCCTGAGTTCTCCTTTATGAAATACCAATTTTGCAAAAAAATGTTGGTTAATTGGTTCATAGGCTTAAGTTCTAGAGAGAAAGCAAACTGATTTTGGTGCTTGTGTTAGATTTGAATCAGGGACACTTTGATCATCTTAGAGGTGCACTGAAACACAGCCCACGGCCTCCTAAGTAGGACTCCTCAAGGGCGAGTGGATTCACACAGGTAAGCCCAACCCAAAGCCAGCGGCTTCTCCCATCCTCCTGAATAAGCAGAGCCTTTGCGAGTGAGTTCTTTGGACATGAGTGATTTTCTTTTACTTTGATTTCTAGACCTCATTTGAAGAAGAAAACTGTTCCAAATAGCCTAAGAACTGGTATAATTTTGAAGTATTTTGTATTGCCATTCTCAATCATCCATTTCTGAGTTCTATGGGAATAGACATTTAACTTTTTTCTCCAAGTAATATATATTGATCTTTATTATACTGGCATCTAACTTTAAACCGTGGATTGTGTTTTACCTGTTGATACTATTTACATGGTAACAATTTCCTACCTATGTATATTTTTGCTGATATGCATGGATAATAAGGTCTTTTATTTACAGCAGAATTCTGCAACCTTAAATAGTATCTTTTAAACATAGTACAGAAAATAAAGAAAGAAAAAACCTATTTAACAATGAATTTTGTTTTAGACATGTTTTAAGGAATTATTGATTGTGATGATGTGTTTCCAATTTAGGTTCAGAATAATGTATGAGGGGAATATATCAATATCCATGTGAATTACCTCTGTCTCTCTCTCCATCTCTCTCTCTCTCACACATACATACATGAACAAGCATTTATTAAGTTCCACCTATATTCCAGAAAAGTTATTTTCATAGAGGTAATAGCTGACTCCTAACATCAATTAACAAATTTCAATTAAGTGATCATTCTACATTTGTTAGCTGTACGGGGCACTTGTATTATGAATCTCTCTCTCTCTCTCTCTCTCTCTCTCTTTTCCCTCTTAAACCTATGAGGTGAGAGTGGGAAGCTGACCCAGGATTTTTTCTCTCACTCTTCTGTCTTTTCTTCCCATGTGGTTGAATGGAAGATGGTAAAATTCAAAAGCTAGGTTTGGACTTGGTGGGCAAGGCATCTCTTTAGTGTTAATATGGACCCTGCACTACAACCCAGCCCACTAACATTTTCTGTACTGAGATTTGGGGCTCAAGCCCAATGACAATTAAGGCTCTTCCCCTTTTCTTTGTTCCTGTTTTCCATGTGTTCAACTTCCTTGGAGAGGGTGGGGGAAAGGGAGGGGGTTTATGGAACGAGCCCAGAAATTCTGGGTCCAAATACCATCTGAACATCATCAGAAAGACTGACTCTTGACACGTTCCTTGTATCTGCTTTCCTGCCTAAACCAATGCCTGCAGGTTCTCCTGGATGCAAAGCAGCCCTTGAACTGGGCCTCAAGCTGGTAACACGATGTATCTGGTGTCGATTCTGGTTTTAGGTTTTCACTGGATGCTGATCATAGTAGACCCTGTGTTCTCAGCAGTAGACCCAGTGGACTCAAATTTTAAAAGCTAGAGATCAGAGAGCAGGAGGTGGAATGGCTCTGGGCCATGAGTAGGAATTAGCTTCATGTGGAAAAGTGATTCTGACCTCACAAAATGGTTTGGGTGCCAACCATTGCTCTTTTTTGAGCATTTCCCTCGAATTTGATCTTGCTTATTGGGTTGTGTGATGAAAGACTTTTATTGATTAGTACCAAGCACTTTATAAAGTTAAGTGGCTCTGTGGAAAATAGGGAATTAGATGATCATTTATTTTTTATCTTTTCTGAAAAGTGCAATTTCTAGTTAGACATCTGACTAAATAAAATCCAGGGCGTTTATATATACCAGAAAGTAAATGAAGAAGTGAAAAGTGGAATCTCAAACACAGCATTTCAATGTGATTGGATTTAATTAAATACTTCATAGGAACCTAGCAAGAGGAAGCTAGCTCACACCAGGAGTGAGGTGGGCACTTCCTTTTATGAACTGGTCTAACATGGAACACGCAGGGCCTGTTGACCATCAAGGTGCCCTTCCCCTACACCCTATCAAGTCCCAGAAAGGTCTTTGGTTAATGCTTAGTCAGTCTGTTTCTACCCCCAGGTACTCCCTACATTTATTAGGGAGCTTCCCTAAAGCAAGCCTTGCCCCACCTAGTCTCTCTAAGCCCATTCTCAGAGAAGCTGACTGAGAACTGCACGCAGGTGAGGCTGGTACACCCAGTATGGGAGTCTCGCTCCTGCCATGCTCGCTGACCTTCTATATCATTACCATCCACTGGCTGATGCCCCTACACCTGCTCACCAATACCTCTGCTGCTCACAGTGGCCATGACAGCGTCATGTTTAGAGTTGAGAAGATTGACTACAGCAGAGACTCTTTACCTGGACTCCAGGATGGGTGGACGGGCTGCGGTTGTAGGTTAAATGGTCTCTGTGTTCCCATGCATAAGACGGGCAAGGCCTCTGCTCTCCCAGGGCTTGCATTTTAGGTGGAAGAAGCAAACCATGAACTAAATACATCCACACACTAGGTAAAGGTGGAATGGTAAAGATTGGTAAAAAATCTAGGTAAAGATTGTGACAAATTCTACAACAAAAAAATCTACAGGGCCTTTGGACAGAATTTCATGTGGGTTTGTAGCGGTAGGTGGGCAACATTGTGGTTCCTGAAGCAGTCCACTGAAATGACCAAAGTGCTTTGAAGCCTCTTGTTTAAAAAAATGATTCACGCAATTTTTGTTACTGCTTCTTTCTATATTCATGTTCATTTCAATATGGAATTTATTTTACAAGTGGTCAAGAAAAGTTCAGAACAGAGAGATACATGCCGTATTTTCCGTGCTTCTTTGCGTCTCTACATACAATGTGCTCTAACCTGAGAAGAAATTTAGGACTGGTGCTGTGCCACTCCCCCTGACAAAAGAATCTTTTGGGCATTAATGATAATGGAATTGCATCCCAAGCTGCCGCCCCCTTGGATACTGTGACCTGGGTTGCTGGGCCCATCGTACTCTATTGCCTGGCTAGTCTGACCATCACCAGCTCCTCCCTGGCTCTCTTATCTCGACCTGTATAGTAGCTACACTGAGGTCTCCAGTGTGTTACAACTGAACTCAAACAGTTTATGATCCTGAGAGTCCTGGGTTGTTACCTTCTAACCCTGCTTAACCTAACGGTTAAAGACAAGGACTTGTAGGAGATTCTGGTGCTGCCCAGCTCTTCTCCCATTCTGATTCTATTGGCTTCGCCTGAGCTGTAGAATGTGTGGCTCCAAAGGCATCTGGGTGTAAGTGAGGGCTCCCTCGGTCGTCCCCTTCATTCCTAGGTAATCACTTTAGAATGCCTCTTCCAAGGAATGGAAGTTACTTTCCTGGGGATCAAATACAGCCCCTAGAAATCGAAGGTCCAGAAAGGGTAAACTGGCTAATATTTGTTCCTCCTATGTGGTCAGGAAAACAGGGTTATTTAAGATTTCTGGTAAATCACAGGGGGCCCAGAAGAGTCCACCCATGGCTTACTGGTTGAGGTAGTGAACGGACTGTCATCAGAGGAGGAATCACAGGTCCTGGGCAAGACGACTGTCAGAATCTGCTCATTCCTCCCAGTGTGGACCATCAGGGTGATGGAAGGGAGGGCAGAACTGGGAGGAGACTGGATGAGATACTGGGAATGAATGCCTCCCATTCTGATGCAGACATGAATGAGAGCAGAGCTTGACTCTCTAAGCATGAGGAAAACATAACAGAGCCAACATAATATTTTGCATTTCAGCGAAAACAAACATAAATGAAAATAAAGTCGTGGCATTTGGAGTCAGTGAGCTAGGTTCAAATCTAAATTCTTCCATAAACTGAAAAAATCGCTCAGCGTCTTCAATTCTCACCCTCCTCTTCAGCTAAGTGGACATAAATGGGGACCGAAACCCTTGTCCTGTGAGGTCATTATGAGCAGTAAAAGAGAACTTGGCGTTCAAGGATTCATGTCGAGTCTATATTCTTCTGTGTGGGGATAAGTATCTCCAGAAGGAAATGTGCTGCCCCCAACGGCCAAGAGTGAATGGGATGGAAAGCTCAGGATGCAATGAAGTCTCCGCGGAGTATGCCTGAAGAGGTTCCAAGGCAAATGGACACTGAGTGGCAAACAAAACGCCTTGTCAGCCTTAGCCCAGAAGATGCTGGTAAGGAAGTTACTAATTAATCACCAGCCAGCCATAAGGTATTACGGAGCCTGCTAAGTTTAAATATGCTTTATTAACTGACATCCAACATATGGCACATGGTTATGAGGTGGATGACACTAGTTTTAAAGGTCATTGTTACCCAGATGAGCAGATCTGAAATGGAGAAATTAGTTAATGCTTTCTTCTGCTGATTTAGTGTGAACACATCCAAGGGAGCTGAGGCACTCCAGATGGCAGGTGGCAAAAATAGCTAAGAAAGATGATGTGTGTTAACTGTCTCTTAATGACACCAATGGTGCACCAGCAGGGTAAGAGAGAAAAGGCATCTTTTCTAAGTACTGACTGAACTCGTGGGCAAGACAGAGGTTTCTCTACCTGGTTCTCAGGAGATTAAATCCCACCTGCAACAAATGGAAAAACTTCCCTTCCATCCATATTATTAGTATTATTTCTCCCTCTTCTTTCTCTTCCCCTTCTCCTTCTCCTTCTCCTTCTTCTTCTTATTATTAGTTCCAGCTAATATTTAATAAGCACTTCCATGTGTCAGGCACCATTTGTGTTTAACGTTCATCATTTCACTTATTTCTCTCAACAACTCATTGAGACAGTTGTGGTTAAGAATGTTGGCTTGGCATCATCAGAAAGTCTACACGGGCTTCCCTGGTGGCGGAGGGGTTAAGAATCCACCTGCCAGTGCAGGGGACACGGGTTTGAGCCCTGGTCCGGGAAGATCCCACATGTCGTGGAGCAACTAATCCCGTGTGCCACAACTACTAAGCCTGCACTCTACAGCCTGTGAGCCACAACTACTAAGCCCATGTGCCACAACTACTGAAGCCCACACACTTAGAGCCTGTGCTCTGTAACAAGAGAAGCCACCACAATGAGAAGCCCACGCACCGCAACGAAGAGTAGCCCCCACTTGCTGCAACTAGAGAAAGCCCACTTGCAGCAACGAAAACCCAAAACAGCCAAAAATAAATAAATAAATATATATTTTTAAAAAGTCTGCAAATAATAAATGCTGGAGAGGGTGTGGAGAAAAGGGAACCCTTTTACACTGTTCATGGGAATGTAAATTGGTGCAGCCACTATGGAAAACAATATGGAAATTCCTTAAAAAACTAAAAATAGAGTTACCATATGATCCAGCAATCCCTCTCCTGGGCACATATCTGGAGAAAACTAACTCAAAAAGATGAATGAACCCCAGTGTTCACAGCAGCACTATTTACAATAGCCAAGATGTGGAAGTAACCTAAATGTCCATCGACAGATGAATGGATAAAGAAAATGTGTGTGTGTGTGTGTGTGTGTGTGTTTGTGTATGTGTGTGTGTATGTGTATATATACACACAAAATGGAACATTGTTCAGCCATAAAAAAAGAATGAAATAATGCCTTTTGCAGTAACATGGGTGGACCCAGAGACTGTCAAACTAAGTGAAGTAAGTCTGACAGAAAAAGACAAATATCTTATGATATCACTTAAATATGGAATCTAAGAAAATGATACAAATGAACTTACTTACAAAACAGAAACAGATTCATAGACATAGAAAGCAAACTTATGGCTACCAAAGGGGAGAGCGGGGGGAAGGATAAATTAGGAGTTTGCAATCAGCAGATACAAACTATTATATATAAAATAAACAACAAGGTGCTACTGTATAGCACAAGGAGCTACATTCAATATCTTGTAATAAACTATAATGTAAAAGAATCTGAAAAAGAATATATATACATATATATACATATATATGTATACCTGAATCACTTTGTTGTACACCACAAACTAACACAACATTGTAAATCAACTACTCTCCAATAAAAAGAAAAAAAAGCATGCTGGCTTGGGAGTCAGACTTTACGGACTCCAATCCTATTTGTGTGACTACCAAGAAGTGAGTACTCTGGGACAGTTGGTCTGTAAAGTGGAGATGATGTTAGTACCTACCTTGCAGGTAACTAAGGCTCGCCTGAGATAATGCACATGAAACACTTAGAATAATGCCTGGGACATAGCAAGTGCTCAATAAATATTAGTGTCCCCTCCCAAGATAATTTCCAACCTTTTCACATATAAGGAAAAGGAAGATTCCAGATGTTAAGGAGCATACCCAAGGCCACATGACTCATGTTTGCAGAGAGATTCCAGTCTTACTCCTGAGATCATATTACACTAACCCAGGCAGCAGACTCTTCTTCAGGGAAAGCACACACCTCTCAGGAAAGGGTAGATAATTCAGAAGAAGACAACTATTGTTAATCCTCAGAACACTGACGTAGCACAAGAAGGGAAATTCAGAAACCTAAGCAAGGCCAGGCCCAAGTGATTTTTCCTTCTACTAAAAAATAAAGCTTGGTGCAGCCACTATGGAAAACAGTATGGAGGTTCCTCAAAAAAGTAAAAATCAAGTTGCCATATGATCCAGCAATCCCACTCCTGGGCATATATCCAAACAAAACTATAATTCAAAAAGATAATGCACCCCAATGTTCACTGAAGCACTATTTACAATAGCCAAGACATGGAAACAACCTAAGTGTCCATCAACAGATGAATGGGTAAAGAAGAAGTGGTACGTGTATACAATGGAATATTACTCAGCCATAGAAAAGAATGAAATAATGCCATTTGCAGCAACATAGATGGAACAAGAGATTATCATATTAAGTAAAGTAAGTCATAAAGAAAAAGACAAATACCATATGATACCACTTACATGTGGAATCTAAAATATGACACAAATGAACTTACCTACGAAACGGACTCACAGGTATAGAGAACAGACTTGTGGTTGCCAAGGGATTGGGGGGTGGGGGAGGGATGGATTGGGAGTTTGGGATTAGCAGATGCGACTATTATATATGGAATGGATAAACAAAAAGATCCTACTGTTTAGCACAGGGAACTATATTCCATATCCTGTGATAAACCATAATGGAAAAGAATATAAAAAAGTATGTACATACATGTATAACTGAATCACTTTGCTGTATGGCAGAAATAAACACAACATTGTAAACCAACTATACTTCAACTAAAAAAATAAATCAAACCAACAAAATAATTCAGGCTTTGGGCAGGATGGTGAAGAAATATTTCAGAAAAGTAATCTTAAATCTTTAAATCATAATAATGACAAATAATACTTACCAAGTCCCTACTATGTGCCAGGTATTGGTTCAGTGTCTTGTACCATGTATCAGTATCATTACTTGTATCATGTATCCATATATTTTAACTTCACAGTGACTGGAAGTCTGTCATTATCCCCACTTTACTCATGAGGGAAGGGGGGCACAGGAACGATGAATAACGTACCCAGAGGCACATGGTTAGAAAGTGGAGGTGCTCAGCTTTGAACTCAGGCAGTCAGGAGCCAGAGCCCCTGCACCCCACCATTGCTCTCTCCTGGCCCTTGTCTTCCAGGCATGACTTGATGGCATCCAGGGCAGGGCTTCTCAAACCTGAGCAAGCATCCAAGTCACCTGGACGGGCTTGTTAGACAAAGATTGTTGGAACCCACCCCCAGAGTTCCTGATTCAGTAGGTCTGGGACTGGGCCCAGTGGTTTGCATTTCTAACAACCTCCTGAGTGATGCTGATGTTACTGGTCTGGGGGCCGCACTTTGAGTGCCATTGGTTACTTAGAACTGGGAGCCGGAGTCAGAATCATAGATAAGTGGTTTGGGTCCCAGATCCACCACCTGGTAGTTTCGTGACACCAAGCAAGTCATTCAATCCCTCCTAGCTTCGGTTCCCTTATCTGCTCAGTAGGGGTCTAAATCATTATAGTCTTATTGACTATATAAATAGTTATTAAAAGGATGCAGTTAATAAAACCCATCTCCTAGTGCTGTTATAGAGATTAAATACAATACCAAGTATAAAGTACCTAGTAAGTAGCCTGGAACAGAATAATAGCTCTCACATGGTGGTAAATAAATAAACTTGTCACAAAATTATTAAGCCTTCCTGAATACACAGCATGGTGGTGGGGGGGGAGAGAGAGAGAGAGAGAGAGAGAGAGAGGGAGGGAGGGAGGGAGGGAGAGAGAGAGAGAGAGAGAGAGAGAGAGGAGAGAGGGAGGGAGGGAGAGAGAGAGAGAGAGGGAAAGCCACATTTCCTGTCTGGGACAAGTAAATTTAAGGACTGAAAAAACTCCGAGAAGCAGCACAGGTGCACATAGAGATGCACACACACACACAGTACAAATACAAAGTAAACCATGGCTGTACCCACCCAGGGGTCTGCAAAGCACCAGCTTCCAAGAGAGCCTCCAAGAGAGCCCAGGAGAACGAGCACCAACTTCCAGACGAAGAAATTATGAGAGGTTCATGGAGACAGGACCATCACAGCTGGCCCTTAAAGTATCCAGGCATGCAACTATACTTCTTATTTTTTTTTAAAAAAAAAGAAAGATTGAGTGCTGACTATGGAGCAGCCCCCGCGTTTGGCATTTTGCCCTTAATCGTCGTAACCCCCACCTGGCTGGAGGCTGAGCACCATGCTTCTCCTTCTGACAGGTGGACAAACAGGTCTGGGAGGATTAAGCAATTTGTCTTAAGTCTCACTGTGTGTGTGAGTGTGCGCTCGCGGGTGTTGGGGGTGAGAGTGGGGCTAGCAGGCAGGCTTGTTTTCTTGTACTTAAAGCCCAGGGAGTGATCCTGTCATTCTGCCCCACGATTTCCTCTAGTGGAGGGTTAGCAAGCTGAGCTCTGAAACTTCAAATTCACAATCCCCTCTCTTTAAAGCATGTCCCCCGAGGAAGGCAGAGAAAATGTAAATGCGCATACCAAAATGAGCTTGGAACACGTGAAGCAAAGCTGGGCGAGTTCCAGGGCAGCTTGGTGAGAGGCCGTCTCGAGCCCCCGGGACAGCTCGGCGCGGGGCTCCCTCTGCCACCACTCACGCCTCTCTGCTGCCTTCTTCAGAACGTGCCAGCGCTCTGGTGGCTCCTCTAGGCAGTCATGTGTAGGGAAGGCTGCTCTTCTCTCCACATCCATCCAGGACACACTCGTGCCACTGAAAGAGAAGTCAGGTGTGTCTCTCTTTTGCATATAATACATTGGACAAGAGAAGTGACAATGCTCTTCACCATGGACACAAGAACAACTCATTTGGGTCCCTGATCTGCTCCCAAAACATATCCACTAGTCATTGTAAGAGACGCAGAGCGAGTAATTTCTAGGACACTTGATGTCTCTTTAAGAACAGCTATGTTCCACTTACCCAGATGCCAGACTTCTGGTAAGTTAACCAAAATTTAGTCCTGAAATTAGATATAAATGAGAAGGGCTTGATATAGCTAAGAATAGCTTTCAAAAAGCCCCTTAAACACACACACACACACACACACACACACACACACACACATTTTAGAACTCAGTGGGCTCTAACTTTATACATATTTCTACATGATTCTAATAAGCCTTCTTATATGCTTTCTAACCTATAGGAGACAATTAGAAAGGTGCCATGTACTGCTTGGCCCAGTGAAGGTGATAAAGCAGATCACTTGCTAGTTTAAAGAAGGATCCAAGTACAAAGAACCAGGAACCCTGTCCTCCAAAACAATCACACAAATGAGCAGAAGTAAAGAAATAAGCAAGTGACAGTCTCGGGTAGGGAAACTTTGCAATTGGTGTTAATATTGGCAAAAGAGAGAGCTTTTTGGCAGGCGGAGGGGTGAGGTGGATGCAAGTCTACCCACAGGCCTTGGAATAGCATCTCCGACTCAGGAAGTGACACGTACTTCCTGCAAGGTTGTGGTTTAGAATGGAATTGTCAGGAGAGGAGGTAAGTCACCAAGGAATAGAGGGGCAAATTGCCCTCCATGTACTACAAATATGAGCTTCCCCAAAGGCCACTTAATGTTTTCCCTGGCAGAAGAATGCAAGTCAATCCGCAGCTCCATGACCATGAACCTGGAAGAATATCTTTGCACTTGGATTAATATGAGCTGTTTAGCTATGTCTAAAAACAGCAGCCCGAGTCGGGGAGCACGGCTTCCTTGGGGTTGCTCAGATCTCTGGATTCTAAGAGCCTCTTTTGTATGGCTGAGTACTCCTCTGAGAGGTGCAGACCTCTACTCCCTGCTACGGGTATGAGATCTGGGATGTTTCGTTTGTTTGTTTTTGCTACTGTTTGCAACAGGAATAGTTCTGAATCCTGGCAAAGGCAGACTGCCCAGACCCCAGTGGGACTGAGTAGGATTGCGAGATAAAGAGAAACAGACAATCGTGTGTCCGCGCTCAGCCCAGGAAATGCGATTCTAACTTCAGAAGTTTGGGACCAAAGCTCCTTAAAATTCTACACTTCAAATTCAGGTATTCCATGGTCCCCTAATTCAGATACCACCAAGTGAGAGAAACCTCTGGCATCAACTCAAGGAAAAACTGAGTTTCCCTCAGAAAACTGGCTCTTCTTTTCTACTGTCTTCCCAACCCGTGTTTCCTGTTGTGTTACAGAAATTGAGGATCATGTAAGCAACCATGTTTCCTGCTTTGTTTTGGCCACTGGGAAGCTTAGGTGAAAATCTGGCTGACGTTTAGTGTGGAATGCTTATATAGTGACTATTGCTTTTGTTTGAATAGCATCTCTTTTCCTTATATGATAACAGACTCACCCAAGTATATAGGCACTAGAATGAGACTGGTTTGATCATAATAAAAATCCCCATAGCAAGAGAGATCGCTCCAGGTATGTTCATGTGACCCAAGCTGGGCCAATCAGAGTCCGATTCCAAGATTTTTCCACCAGAACTGGTAGAGAAATGCATGCTTTCCTATAAGCCAAATCACCGCTCCCACTTTACACAGTAGAAAAATAAGGATCCAGTGCATAGAAAAACAGAGATGAGAAGCCTACAGAGAGGGTCCTGACAGTGCTCAGGAGCTAATTCTGGTCGACTTTAAGGCCATTTCCACCATTCCTCACTACTGCAGTATTTTATAATGCAGAAATTACTTCCTTGTTGGTCCTCTGGTAACTCAAAGCTGGACCTCCAGCACTTGGAACCAGAACATGAAGACAGGATCTCTCTCATGGATATTTTCCCTGGCTTTCCTATTTTCCCTTCATCTTGATTCCTTCAATTATTTGCTCTTTTCCTTCTGTATTACATATAATTTTCTAAACTGCCCCAAATTCTTTGTGAAGAGTGGCAAAGTATAAACATGTGCATAGTACCAAATAATTTCAAATACAGTACTTTTCCTCTCTGCCACAACTGCTGATAATGGTAGTCTGTGACATTAAGGAAAGGTTAACTTGGTTTCTGTATTTTCTGTTTCAAAAAGCAAAGAAGTATTTGATACATTAAATAATGGTTTCCCTTTAAAAAAAAAACTTAAAATAAGCCATTTCCAATGGGGTAAATGCTAAGGCCCAATTATCTGGAAAATTCACTTATATGGAAAAACATACACCCTAATTTGACCAAACACATGCAATATCACCATATTAAAAATATATTAAAAAGTGACAACTCACAGGACAAACACAAGTGTCTAGCTGTTATTTTAGTGTTGGTATCTTCTTTAGAAACAATTCTCTAGGCTACAAAGACGTCCTAAAGCATAATAATATTTCATCCTGGACTCTAATTTCCTAGAGACTATTGTGCATGATGATTTTGTGTGTATGTCTCTTTGTGTACTTTGCCTAGTCAAGTAAATACCTCTGTGCAATGATGTCTTATTTGATAGAGGAAAGTAAATGATAATAGGACCTGTTTCTTTGGTGATCAACAACTAAAAATACAAAACCCTTCTGGTTTTTATTTTAAATTACATTCTTTTATAAAGAAGTCATCTCGAAGGTGTACTTATTCTGAAAGTAATTGCTGCAACTGAGCCAACCCGCTAATGGGCATTCGGGGATTATATTATCACACCCGTGGGGTACTGCTGAGCCTGGTGACGGGGGTATTTAATGAGGCTGAAGAGGAAAGAAGGATTATGGTGGCTGTATTTGTCCAATGGATAATCTGGTTTTTGGCAGAAACCTCAAATTGGTTTGAGGATCCCTCAGAAGAGGACCTAAAATGTCCCTCCTTAAGCCATAGTGGTCAGAATGAATGGACCCCTCCTTCCCCAACACATACACCACCAGCATCACCACCAGGACCACTGGAGGGAGAGTGTGGGGTAAATGAAGGGTTCAGGTTAGAAAACAGAGATCTCCCTTTGAACATGCAAAGAAGCACAGCCAGCAGTAGGTAGAGCATCTTGTGGGGAAACAGAAATTGAGGGAGATACCGCCTTATTGATGTAAACTGACCTCAGAGTGAAGGACAGGGAATCTGCAGTGGTTCAGCACTCACGACACAGAGTGATACACGTAAAAAACATGCACACACACACACAATGGCTTTTTCCAAGTGGGCCAGACCTTCCCCACCAAACACAGTGGTTGAGGGTTTCTATCAGCACTTCTAGGAGGAGGAAGGAGAGGTCAATATCAGAACTGCCTGTCTGCCCTTTATCCAGGAGCCCTTTATTTAATTACAGCCATCCCGTTCCACATGAGAGTTAAAGATGCTTTGTCTCTACATGTGCGTATTTTACAAAGTTCCCAGTACGGGATACGGGTTCAGTCATGCTTAGCAATACAAGCCATCACAAAAAGCACAGTGAAGAACACAGCCTCTGCATCTGGGCCAGCCAGTGCTGTCCTTTGCCTTCCTGGGCAACCTTGTCAAGTGCCTTAACCTTTAAAAGGTTTCGAGTTCTTCATGTTTTAAAATAGAGATATTAACACCACCCATTAGAGTTGTGAGGATTTATGAGATTATATGTATGTAAGGGGCTTGGTTCAATGCCTGGCACATTTAAATGTTCAATAAATGCCAGCTATGATTATTTTATTATCATCATAATCATTATTAGTATTAGTACCAGTAATATTACCATTATTACCAGTATTATTATGATTATCATGTTCATAAATCCCTTAAAGGATTCTATCCTTCTTATAGATAGTGAGGTAGGAAGGATGAAGAGAGTAAAGATGGGAGAAAAGGAAGAAAGGACAGAAAAAAGACAGAAGGAAGGGAGGGAGGGAGGAGGGAAGGAAGGACTAATGCTCTAATCAGGATTGGGAAACCCTGTCTCTCTATAACAATCAAGATTCACATGACCAGAACAAGACAAAGCATACAATGTATCTCTCTTCTACTCTCGGTTGTTTCTATTTGGAGATACTAAGCATTAGAGTATCTCTCATGAGTTGAGCCCTCAGAAGGCATGCTAGGACATGTGTGGCACAGGTCAGTGAAGATGGGAAGAGCATGGAGACCCATCCGGACTCTGGGGCTGACTCACAGTGGTTCAACCACCAGCCTGCAAAGAGAGAGCACACTGAATTCAGGCTTAGCCAGCGTGATTGTCTGAGCTTGTCTGAACTGAAGGGAGGGTGATGGAGACGCGATACCTAGATAGTGATGATCACTAAGGTCAGAGAGAAGGAAGGGCAACCAGGTAGGGACCCAGGCAGGAAGCAGAATCCCTGGGGTGAGGATGAGGCTTCAGCCCAGCAAGGAAGTAGAGAATCCCTCTATGGGGAACTCCTCTACAAAGCAGAGATTGGAGGGAAGCCCTAACCTTTAGTGAGGATTTAAGATTTAATGAATTAGATCACATTTCCCCTCTGCTTGCAACCTTCAAAAAACTTACCACTCCTTGCTACCGTTGGCAGATGCCTAAGTGATCTGGATCCTGTCTACTCTCCCAGCCTCATCTTCTCCCACCTGCTCCAGTTCCTCAACCATGCCAAGCTCCCTCTCATCTTGCAGCCTTTGCATTTTCTTTTCCTTCTCACTGGAAGGTAGTCTGCTCACCCTCACATGACTAGCTTTGCCTCATCACACAGAGCTCAACTCCAATGTAATCTCCTTATAATAGATACCCTCTGCTGTAGAGTTGCCCTCTACTGTATCACTATATTTACTCCTTTCAGAGCACGTATCACAATCAAAAATCACCTTGTCCTGGTATTTGTTGTCTGTTTATTATCTGTCTCTCTCCCACGGTCTCCAAGGGCCATGTCTGTCTTGCTGCATTCCACACTGCTGCATCCCCAGCACCAAGAACAAGGTCTGGCAGCAGGTCTGGGTGCCAGAAATATCTGTTGTTCAGGTGAATGAAGAGTCTTAGGGTGGAACATGACACCCCAGACCTCTCTTGCCATTAACTATGCATGGTCAATGCTGTAGCCTGGCCAGGAGTTCCCACCTGACTGGGGCTGACCAGAACCAGCCAGGTAAGCTACCAACTCACAAGTCCATTCTCAGTTTGGCTACATGTTGCAACTTAAGAACATACAGCTGGTGGGAAAAAGCAGCAGAGGATTACATTAGTGCTGCTCAAGGACATAGGTATGAGCAGTGGTGGCATTAGGGAAGGGCATGGCATGCAGGGTACACGAGCAAGAACTCAGCTTCTTTTCTACCTCTAGCAAAGAACAGAGGAACTTCTTTTCTCATGTCACCACTGAGGGCCATGCTGTCAAATTCAAAGAGTGGAATAAGGCCAGTACCCACCCACTTACAGATGATGTCCAGAAGGGAATTTGGACACATTTTTCTTCCATGGAGACTGTATCATTTGGAATGGTCTTTAAAAATAGTTTTGGAAATGCATTGATGCTTTTTGATATTGCCACTGAATTCCTTTTGATACCACATAATACTCACAGAAGAATTAAAGCTCAATTTTAATGCCTGAGATGCCAGTTTGCAAACCAACTTCAATTCTATTCTGTTTCAAAAAAGAAAAACTTATATGAGAATTCAGGATTTGAGAAATATTGTTCCTAGTCACACAGACGAGCTGTAAAAATGGAAAACATATGGGGTAAATAATATACACTGTGGACAAGGCAAAATATGTGAAAAACTTATATCTGTACTTTTGTTTTTGCTGTGCAGTTTACACAAATCATTAAGCATTAATATTTATACTCTGAAGCATTTTTTTTCTACCATGCCCATCAAACTGTCACATAATCAGGGGAGTCAGTATATCACATAACACAGGGGAGAGAAACTTGCCAGCCTCAGTTCCTGTAAATATTTTTCTTTTGTGCTGGATTAAGATTATCCTCATGGTAGGGGTCCTTGTGGAAGTTAAGTTTGCCAACATATTTTATGGTTTTTATAAAATATGGACACCTCAAGTTTCCACAAAGTTGGCATTTATGTTCTGCATGGGAGAGAACTTTCTGACCTAGCCCCTGAAGTTTTTGAGGTTTATTCATCCCGAATTTATTTTTAAGCTAAAGAGAGGTCCACTTTCTGCAGAGAGATATTCTTCTTGGCAGAAAACACAAATACCAAATTCATTCTTGGGTTATGGCTTATTGGAAAGTACCCCTGCTGCCTCTTAAACTTTCTAAAAGAGATACCTGCTCTCGTACTGCCCCTGCTCAAATAATTGTACAACTGCTTAACATCTCAAAACACGGGTAAAGCTCTTTTGGCCTGGTGTCCAAAAGCCCGCATGTTCTGATCTCAACCTTCCTTCACCATGAGATTTATTTCTCAGCGCTATCCTTCTGTGTGGGAGGGGCTAGTGTGGCAGAAACAGCAACAGGGCTGAAGTCAGGCAGGCCTGGCTTTGCAGCTTGCTTTTGCTCTTGAGTCTGTGCCAGACTTTGCCTATTTCGAATTTAACTGCAAAATTTGGACCATAATGGGCAGTCAGTATAGCAAAGTGGTTAAGAGCTCTGGCTCTAGAAAAGGGCTGTCTGAATTTAAATTCTTACTCTTATGCTTTCTTACTATATGGGATTTAGCACAAATGATGTGATTTTTCTAAGCTTCAGTTACCTATAAAATGGGGATGAATAGGAGTATTTTCACAGTTTGTTGTGAAGACTATATGTATATCAGCTAACTACTGCTGTATAACAAACTAACAAAACTCAGTGGCTTAAAACAAAAACGCTTTATTACTGCCCATGAGTCTGTGGCTTAGCTGTGCAGTTATGTCTTAGGTAGGCTCACTTATGCATGATTATTATGCATCACCAGCTACAAGATGGGTAGGAAGCTTTCATAGGTTTGAGAGTTAGGCAGCTGAAGAGTAGTCTAGTCTGGTCCTGGCTGGAAAACTGGGTTCTCTTCCACCTGGTGTCTTATTCTGCAGCAGGCTCTCCTGGACTTGTTCTCATGGTAGATGGACAGAATAGAGAGAGAGAGACTGAGATTCAAAGGCCGTTGAGGCCTAGGCTCTGACCTAGTAGAACATCACTTCTGCCACAAAGCAAGGCCAAAGGCAGAGAGAAGGGGGTTTGAAAGTTACAGAAAGGGACCTGGGTACAGGGAGGCCAGTAACTGGGGCCACCATTATGATCAACCTAGCACAAAGCACAAAGTACTTAGCATAAAGATGACCATATAGCAACTACTTAATAAAAGTCTGCTATCATGACAGATTGAATATTGCCAGATAGTATCATTGTGCGGATTAAAACTCAAAGAGGTAACCACGAGTACACCGACATTATTTACCATGGAATGTGCCATTAAATAGTGGCAGTCGTGCCCCCCTCTATTCTAGACTGGCAATGCTCGATCTTCTGTTCTTTTCAGATGTCTCTGCTGTGGATGTTTATATAGCCGAGGATGCCCTTTCTGTATCTTCAAGATCTTCCTGACTGATTCCCACTCCCTGCTGAGATCATCCGTCCAATGACCCTAGAGAGCCCTGTATCTTCACATTGTGTCATCAGGTCCCTTCCTCCTTAGATTTTGGTTATTTATGTTGCTGCATTGTCTCCCTGATGGTTCTACTGGCTCCTTGAGAGCAGAGACTGTTTAGGAATCATATGTTTTATTTCTTTCCACACTTAAGTGCTAGACAAATTTGGGAGTTGGGGAAGGAGAGAGAGAGTGAGGGAGAAAACAAAATTGTATTTTATTTCCTGGCTTTAGGAATATTGGTCAATCTGCTAATATATTAAATTATTTTTGTACCAATAACTCCATGGTTTACTTGCAGAGATGGAAAGACTTATAATTAAGTTCTATACTTTATTTTCTCACAGTTTGGTCTGCTGTTTATGTTTAAAATTTTACCATGAGAACTTTGTTACTTGTGCTTAAGGCATGATTACTCCTTAAAATTGCTCATCTATAAATTACTTTTATGGCAGCTGCTGCAGTGTTTCAGATGAGGTGTTTACATATACTAATTTATGCCTAATAACTCTCTTATGCAGACGTCAGCTCTTCCCTTAATCCTGCCGTTTCCCTCAATCTTAACCTGAATCCACTGATATCTGTAGGACTTGGCAACTGTTTACATTCCCCAGAAATCATTACTTTATGTCCAAAGCCCTAGAGAGTAATGTTTATTTTACTTAGTATCCCTTGGAAGGGAGGGATGCACCAGTGCTTTGTACCCCTCATAGAGTGGCTCTCAAAATTCCCTTCCAGTGGGTCCCTTCTCCTCTGTCCAGGCAGCTAACCTGCTGCTCTCAGCTTCTCTTCTCCCAGGTGGCAACCTTGCCCAAACTTCACTGTGTTTTCTATACCTTTCACTTCTCTACTTTTCTCCAAAGTCAAATTTAAAGTGACACCCACCCTGAGGGTAGGAGTTAGAACTAGTCACAGGTGACATATTACTTTTCTTGTCATCCTCCAGGCCAAATTTTCATGCTTTGCAAAACCATTCATTTCTGGGCTGTCAGAGAGCCTTTTATTATGCCTTCTGGTTTTGGGGGGGATGTCAGGCTGGTGTTAATTCAGGGGTTTATTTTTTTAATATCGATATTAAATTTACTTTACTCTGCCAATGTCTCTGGAGGAAAGGCAGTGGATAATACAAAGCATCATTATTAACGATTATTAGGCTGACATGTAAAACATAACTTACTCCTGACACTTTGGTCAGTTGGAATTAGATGACATTTACATATTTCAGGCCAACTCTCAATACCTGTGATTTTTGCTCATGCTTTTGAAATTTTCAATGTTTAGAACCCTAGTGAAGCAGGCAAACTACTCTGTGGAGGCAGAGCATGGTGGGGTGGGAACAGCACGGGCTTATCTAGGTCAAGTTTAATTCTATTATCTGAGCACTGGCTGGAGAGGGTCTGTCAAAGTGGCAGTCTCTGCAGAAAAAGTGGGTTGTCCCGTTGACTTTGGTCTCAGGAGCACCAGAATGAAATAGCTGCTGCAAAAATAATTATGAACTTAGTCTGAATAACAAAGTCAATGAAGAAGAGAAGAGACAGGCCAACCACCTTCTATAAAAAGGACTACGCTGTTTTCCCAGCACCACTTACTGAAGACGCTGTCTTTTCTCCATTGTATATTCTTGCCTCCTTTATCAGAGATAAGGTGACCATATGTGCATGGGTTTATCTCTGGGCTTTCTATCCTGTTCCATTGATCTATATTTCTGTTTTTGTGCCAGTACCATACTGGACAGCTACATGTAAAAGAATGAAATTAGGGCTTCCCTGGTGGTGCAGTGGTTGAGAGTCCGCCTACCGATGCAGGGGACATGGGTTCGTGCCCTGGTCCAGGAAGATCCTACATCCCGCGGAGCGGCTGGGCCCGTGAGCCATGGCCGCTGAGCCTGCACGTCCGGAGCCTATGCTCCGCAACAGGAGAGGCCACAACAGTGAGAGACACACGTACCGCAAAAAAAAAAAAAAAAAAAAAGAATGAAATTAGAACACTCCCATACACAAAAATAAACTCCAAATGGACCAAAGACCTAAATGTAAGGTCAGACACTATAAAACTCTTAGAGAAAAACATAGGCAGAACACTCTATGACATAAATCACAGCAAGATCCTTTTGGACCCACCTCCTAGAGAAATCGAAATAAAAACAAAAATAAACAAATGGAACCTAATGAAACTTAAAAGCTTTTGTACAGCAAAGGAAACCACAAACAAGACGAAAAGACAACCCTCAGAATGGGAGAAAATATTTGCAAATGAAGCAACTGACAAAGGATTAATCTCCAAAATTTACAAGCAGCTCATGCAGCTCAATATCAAAAAAACAAACAACCCAATCCAGAAATGGGCAGAAGACCTAAATAGACATTTCTCCAAAGAAGATATACAGATTGCCAACAAACACATGAAAGAATGCTCAATATCACTAATCATTAGAGAAATGCCAATCAAAACTACAATGAGGTATCACCTCACACGAGTCAGAATGGCCATCATCAAAAAATCTACAAACAATAAATGCTGGAGAGGGTGTGGAGAAAAGGGGACCCTCTTGCACTGTTGGTGGGAATGTAAATTGATACAGCCACTATGGAGAACAGTATGGAGGCTCCTTAAAAAAATTAAAAATAGAACTACCATACTACCCAGCAATCCCACTACTGGGCATATACCCTGAGAAAACCATAATTCAAAAAGAGTCATGTACCACAATGTTCATTGCAGCTCTGTTTACAATAGCCAGGACATGGAAGCAACCTAAGTGTCCATCGACAGATGAATGGATAAAGAAGATGTGGCACATATATACAATGGAATATTACTCAGCCATAAAAAGAAACGAAATTGAGTTATTTGTAGTGAGGTGGATGGACCTCGAGTCTGTCATACAGAGTGAAGTAAGTCAGAAAGAGAAAAACAAATACCGTATGCTAACACACATATATGGAATCTAAGAAAAAAAGGTTCTGAAGAACCTAAGGGCAGGACAGGAATAAAGACGCAGACGTAGAGAATGGACTTGAGGACATGGGAAGGAGAAGGAGAAGCTTGGACGAAGTGAGAGAGTGGTATGGACATATGTACACTACCAAATGTAAAATAGATAGCTAGTGGGAAGCAGCTGCATAGCACAGGGAGATCAGCTTGGTGCTTTGTGACCACCTAGAGGAGTGGGATAGGGAGGGGATATGGGGATATATGTATACATATAGCTGATTCACTTTGTTATACAGCAGAAACTAACACACCATTGTAAAGCAATTATACTCCAATAAAGATGTTAAAAAAAAAAGGACTGCGCTGAGCTTCTATGCTGCCCTGGGGTATTGCATGTGAATGCAGCACTGAGAAAGCCCAGCATTTTCCCTGGAGGAGTGAACCCATTTGAATATTCGGGTTGGAGACGGAGAGATCTGAGCAGGATGATGATGGTAGAAAAATGGCTGCCATGCATCATGTGAAGGGTAGGAGATGGAAAGATGATAGAATTGTCCTTCTCTTCCAAAAGGCAGAGCAGAAGCAGTGTGAATGTTGTTCCAGAGAAGTAATGGGGCTGCATAAAAAGAATTTCCTAGAGATAAGAAAAATTCAACAATGAGTGCACCTTCCTTCAAATACTGGGATCACTGTTTACGGGATATTGAGCAGGGATGATACTATTGATCGTCTCAGAGATGGGCAATGAAACTTTCAAACTTTCACAGATGAGTCAGACAACTCTAAGATTTTATGGTGTTAGTTGGGGAAGATCTGGAGAGAGTTGAGTCTAGAGCTGGGGCTTAAGTGAAGATTAGGGATTCATAGCTGGTTATGATTAAGAATGAGTTTTCCGATGAGCATGAGGACAGTGATAAAACAAGCTTGTGTGGAAGGCAAAGTTGACAGAGGGGATTGTGGAAGATAAGCCTTGGTGTATAGAATGGGCATCGAGCATACAGGGCACCCTTAGATCTATTCTTGATTCTACAGGTAACAGAGAACACTTGACAATTTTTGAATTAGTAGGTTGGGAGGGGTTGGGGAAAAATATATTTGGTACAGTATTTAAGGGAGATGAGTAAGTTGTAGAATGAACTGAAATGTGAAATGTGACAGAAAGATAAGAAAATATTAAATTACGTGAAATGAAGATGCAATTCACATGTCCCGCCCACCAGGGGAGGTGGTCTTTACAATACACCATATTAGCCTATTTTTCATGTCTGTCTTTCACCCCATGAATTTACAGTTGGCAGAGCTTCTCTTCCACTTACCACTCTATCTGGCCCTTAGTAGGTGCTTAATTGATGATTGTTAAATAAATAAATATTACAGTTTCAGTATGAGATGAGGAATGTGTATGCATCCGGCAAAGACTAGCACACATGAAAACAGGGAGAGGTAATTTTAGAATTATGGAAATACATTTGAAGAGACTCCTATGGGAGTTCTGATCTGGTAATGGGAACTACCCTCCACCTTTAACCCACTTTTATTTATTCACAAACTATTTGAGCCCTAGTCTTTCCAGAAAGGGTGTGAGGTGTTTTGTTTTGGTTTTGTTTTATCAATATAAGATATGCCTAAAAAGGAACAGAAATAGAACATGGTAACTAAAAGAGATGCCAAAAAACCCCACCCTTTAAAGGTGGACTCACGGCTGTGTAGCAAAGGTAGGCTATGGTCACAGTTGTTTGTTTAGATCAAGTCATCAAGCCTCCCTTGCAGGAAATCACTGCCAGAAAAGTAGAGCTGTAGTCAAATGGGAACTGGAAAATTTGTGTAGCAGGTGTCTGGCTTGTTAACAAGCCACATTTTCAAGGCAGGTGGGGTAGTTGGTGATGGACTATCTTGTTCTACTCATGAGAATGGAAACAAATGCTGTAAATGAAGCTGGTGATTGCTTGTCCCACTCTCCTTGGGCACCTTCAAGATCAGGGAATCTCTGGAAGACTAAGACATCTGTCTGTTTGCCTGGCCATGTACACCAAGGGCCTTCATCTTTCTGTGGCCTGGAGAAGCACCTCTGAAATTTAATTGTCCTTTTCAGATACCCCATCAAAAGGGTGGATCATCTACTGATCTTCCTTTAGATTCAACTTCAAGTTTAAAGTTGCATTTATATGAATCATGGTCAAATCTTTCCGATGACCCTAGATGGGGGAATATATATTGTAGAAGGAATATGAATTCCAGACACTCTGGAGTTTAACTTGTAACTTCACCACTGTGTGACCATGGAAACTCTTTCAATCTCTGTGACTTTCAATCATCTTATCTATTAAATAAGAATAATTTTAATACTTAAAGTCTACAAGAGCTCTAGGACAGAAGCTGATTTTTAATAGGGTCCCAATAATTATTGAGCGTTTATAATTAAACATACTTATACAGCATGTGGGGAGGGGTGAGTGCAACCATGCATTCACTCATGTGCTTTTAAATAACAGCACACCCACTTTTTACTCATTTCACAAATGTCATCTTGTGACTTCAGTGAGTTACCAAAGGTCATACAAATAAATGGTCAAAGGAGGAGGAGAACACAGAGCTCAGGTTTCACTATTCACAGGCCTGTGCTTTTTCCACCCCACTGCTCTCCTCCAGAGGCTAAATGCCAGCCAAGGCCATAAGAATCTAGATGCTGGATTTTCAAGTTTTCTTCACAGAGAAGATTACATTCACAGAACTTCTCCTTGAAGAGTCTAAAGTGAATAACATTAAACCTCATCCTAAATGAGGGAAAATCTAACAAACAGTCAAACTTCCGGGACTATATCTGTTATGGCGTTCTTCATAGAACTGATCCATTTCATCATGGATAAAGTAAATTATTTTAGAAGCACAAAGGCAGTAACCAGTCACCAGACCTATGAATGAGCAGATGTGTAAGTTAATATGGAAATCTTATAATGAGTGGGATCATAGTGGAGTAGGAGAAATTAGGCCCATCTGGGTTTGAATCTATGCTTTGGAGCCTAAATGAGTTGCACAAATCTGACAAAATTACTTAATTCACCTGAGCCTCGGTTTTCTCATTAGCAAAATGGGTATACAAAACCTAATTTAAAATTTGGATGCAGGGGCTTCCCTGGTGGTGCAGTGGGTGGGAATCTGCCTGTCAATGCAGGGGACACGGGTTCAATCCCTGGCCCGGGAAGATTCCCATATGCCGCGGAGCAACTAAGCCCGTGTGCCACAACTACTGAGCCTGCGCTCTAGAGCCCGTGCTCGGCAACGAGAGAAGCCACAACAATGAGAAGCCCGCGCACCACTCGCTGCAACTAGAGAAAGCCCGCGCACAGAACAAAGACCCAACACAGCCAAAAATAAAAACAAATAAATAAATTTATTTTAAAAAAAATTGGATGCAACATGAAACAGCACACATTATCTATCCGGCAACCAGTAACTGACACATAAAAACAAAGATATTTTATGCTTCTCCTGCCTTTGAATGATGTTGCTCTAAACTCTATTGTTGACAACTTTTTCTGCAGACAAAACCCAGCTGCTGTGAAGGCAGCCTTTATTAGGAAGTCAAGTCCAGTCGCCTATTTTACATAGACTTGGAAAATAAAGCACCAATGACACCCCAAGCTACTCAATATCTTTGGTATTTCTGTTGTCAAGGCCCAGGCAGGGCTGTGATTGATAATGTTGGTCAAAAGTCTCCCACTGTATACTTCACTTTTCAAATCAAGACCACAAGAGACAAACAAATCAATTAATTAATAAGCAAGAAGAGAAGGAAATAATGGTCTGGATGCCCTAAGAGGCCCAGGGTGCCGGGGCAGCTCCAAGCCCCAGGGCTGGTACTATAGGAGGAGAGCAGCACCATGCGTGAGCTCGCATTTGCACCGGCTCACTGAATGGGGCTGTTGTTTTTCTGCATCACTGAAATCACACCAGGATTTGACAATCCCTTAATAATCCCCACTGAAAGTAGATTCATAAACATCACCCCTTTTGAAGGGAATTTTAAAGATAGTTCTTTTTTGTGATCATACATCAAAGCAAGGATGGCATTCCCCTTGTTCTTATGTGAACTGTTATTAGCCTTACAAACTAAATCTGTGGAGGGTCTTAGTGGGGAAATTAACATTTCATTTTCAGGAGGCAAGAAAATGATAGCTATGGTGGCCATATAGGTTCACTGCCTGGAAGGTAAGTAGGCTTTGGATCTCTTTTATTGCTGGCCCTGCCAGGACTCCACAAAACTGATTTTCAGTTAATATTCGGGGAATCTGGACGACTTTGCCCATCCCCTAATGGATTTGAGCACTAAAATCACAATAGCCACTCTTCTGCTTGAGATTCTGCCGATATTGTAAAAGAAACATGAAACATCTGGACATGGTCAGATAAAAATTGGCATTAGCATTTTGGGGTACCATATATGATGAGGACGTTCCAACTCTCTTAGCGATCTGACCTGATGCAAGTAGCTTCACTTCCCTGGGTCTCACTTTTTTCTTCTATCCATAACAGGACTACTGACGACAGCTTCCTAATGCCTTGGAAGTCACATACAGCATGCTAGTAGGATCCAGTGTCCCCTGCCTGTGAAAAGGTGTTATGGACTGAGTTATGTTCCCCTAAAATGCATACACTGAGGTCCTAACTCCCATCACCTCTGAATGTGACCTTATTTGGAGGCAGGGTCTTCCGAGAGGGAATCAAGTTAAAATAAGGTCATCAGGGTGGACTCTAGCCAACTTGACTTGTATCCTCGTAAATAGAGGGGATTTGGACAGAGAGACAAATAGAGGGAAGACAATGGGCAGATACAGGGGAAACATCAATGCGAACTTGAGAATGGCCATCGATAAGCTGGCGAGAGGCCTGGAGCAGATCCTCCCCTCACAGCCCTTAGAGGGAACCAACCCTGCCGACACCTTGATTTTGGACGTCAAGCCTCCAGAACTGAGACAATACATTTCTGTTGTTTAGGTCACGAAGTCTGTGGTATTTTGTTATGGCAGTGCTAGCAAACGAATACAGAGGGGCTGATGGATTATGGCTCTCCTTCTGAGAGGGGTGACCAGGAGGGGTAGGACCTGAAGTTCAACAGGAATCTCTTTCTCCAATCAAAATCCTCGCCAGAAATGATTGGCCCTTCCTAACACTCACGGTAGTATCTAATTATCTCAATATTACACTTGCCATGACAACTGGATATAAAGTTTAGTCCCAGAATTTGAATCTAACGTGCTAAAATCTCCACAGGATATTTTCTTTGCAAAGCACATGTATGCATACACAACACAATCTCTTGAAAACAGTAAAAAAGGGGCTACTGCCTCTGACTCATCCCCCAGTGTTTGAGAATATGAGATATTCGTTGCCATTAACCATCTTTACATTCGACTGACATTTATTCATTCAACTGGCATTTACTGAGCAACTACTACGTGCCAAGCACAGAAGGAGAATTCTTGGTAGGCTAACTGCTCATATCAGAGAAAGCTTGAGATTGTTTGAATGTCTGTATTGAAAAATGACATATTTGCCTGTGCTGGGTTAGGGAGTACCGTAGGCTTCATGAAAAGAGAGGCTGTGTCTCGCCCATTCCTCACATCCTCCTCTGTGATGTAACACAGTTCCAGGCACCTTGCAGATGCTTAACAAATATGCACTGAACAAATGAACTAATGAATAAAAGAAAATTCAAAAAAACACTGAAACTGGACTGGGAATCATGAAACACTGAAACATCTGGTCGTGGAAGTGAGAATAACGTTAGCTAATACTTACTGAGCACTTACTATGCTCCTGGCACCAAGCACTCCACATACACTATTGTACTTTTTGTGTAACGTTCACAAAGGTCTCTACTGTAGTGAGGCATGTGTCCATTCCACGGATGGAGGAAACAAGTCTTTTAGAAACTAGGTAAGTTGCTGGTGGTTATACAGAAACGGACCTGGATTTAGATCCACGTTCAAAGTCATGCCCCCTAGGACTATTGCCCACCCTCCCATTTTCCATGGAACCCTGAACATGCTGCATGCTCTCTCTAGGCTGGAATCTCCCAGTGAGAGGTAGGAGGGTTAGTTGCTCATTTATCCTCTCTTAAATGTTTTTCACTAATTTTCATAAATAGCAGCCCTAAGGAGCAACTTGAAGAATCTGGACATGTGTTTTGTCTTCTTCCCACTTTCAGTAAACCATCTAGGGATTTTTATTCAACCTTATAAAAAAAGCAAAATATGATCACCCTGCAACATCTCCTGACAGGAGCACAGCCTGGCTCCAAGTGATCTCACTTGGCAGAATTTTAATACTGTTTTTAATTCCAAAACTGTCAAGGAATGTCATTGGTTTGAAGTTACATAATTGATAAAGTATTGATTCATGTTAGTAAACGAGAAGGCTTGAAATTAAGATGTGAGTTAATTGGGGTTAAATGGTGTCATCTCTTGACAGAGAGTGATGTTTTAGGCTGATTCTGTTGGACTCTGAAGATTGCTGAGCCCCAGCAAGTTGCTGCCTTCCTAGCCCCCATTCACATAACAGGGGACTTGTCTTCCTGAATTGCTGAGCAGAGTCAGTCTGAAGAAAAAGGGGTGGGATGTCAGAGTCCTTAACTAAAACACTGAGAGCAAAGCAACTTGACCTTCCTCTGTAATGGTCAGTTTTCGGGAATAAAGGAGAAACCGAAAATGATGTTGCTTTGAAACTGAGATGTGAGTGTGCTGGGGGTGTGGGTGGAGGGAGAGGGGTGGAAAGTATCTGAAAAGCACTGGCCCATTTCTAGTGCATAATATAAACATTCCCGTGAGCAACTCTCCGTGCATGGTGAACCTGGCTCGCCACCATGATGTACGCACATTCTCATTTATTCATACGTGTGTTCAATATCGCTTTTCTGGTGAGCCTGACGCTGTGCTGGGCGACTGGAACAGTGGCTGACAATGTGTGCCCGTACTCAAAGGGCTCAAAATCTAAAGACAGCAATCAGAGAAGGGCAGTGTGCTAGGGGAGCACTGCAGTGAGTACAACTAACTCAGCTTGGGAAGTTGGAGTTGTAGACGGATTTTAAGGGAAAGGGCTCATCCATGGGACCTTGAAGGGTCGAAGGCTGGAGTCACCCAGAATGTGAGAAGCAGTATGTTGTATCAGGAGGAGGGTTCAGCATGCGAGTCTAAGGCTGTGCTGGGTCTTACATGACGTCTAGTGTGGCTGGAGCAGACGGCAGACCTCAGCTCACAGTGCGCTGCTCCCTTCCTTCCCAGCCTTTGTTAAACTTGTAAGTCATTCATGGTTTGTGATTGTTTTGAATAGTATCCTCACCAGGCTGAAAGCTCCACGAAGACAGGGATTCTAACTGGCTTGGTCACTACTTCTTCTCAGGAGCTAGGACAGCCACTGGCACATTCTGGACTGTCAATATTCATTCAATATTCATTGAATAAATGAATGAATGGGTATGGAGGCACATCATGAGATGAGACCAGAATCTCATCTCCACCACAGCAGATCACAGGGAGCCTTGAATGCCATCTTGTAGTGCTCATGAGATATTTATTAAATGAACAAATCAATGAAAGAAAATTTATAAGAGTACTGAAACCAAACTTGGAATCATGAAGTCTACAGTGAGAGGGAAAATTTGAAGTATCCTAAAGAGGCCATTGGCATGGTTTATTCAACCCAAAGAATCCTTTATGAGATGCTGATTATATGGGCTTGGTAGTTTGCCATATACCATTGATTTAAAGACACATAAAACATAGTACTCTTTTGAAGAAGATTATAATCTAGGAGGGAAAGAATAAATTTACTCCATACCTTTAAATATCTTAGAGATTTCTCTATAAGGAAACATCTAGATATTTTTTCATGGAATACAATGAAAAACAGGACTTGTGCTTAAAAGAATTCTTCAATGGCCAAATATATATTTCTTAATAGTACAAACCATATTGAGAAAGAGTTACAAGTATCTTACTCTGCACCAGGGATCAGCAAGCTATGGCATAAGGGACAAATCCAGTCCACCATCTGTTTCTGGATAGCTGTGAGCTAAGAATAGTTTTTATATTTTTGATTGCTTTAAAAAATAAAAAAAAAATAAGAAGATCTTGTTGTCATGTGAACAGTATATAAAATTCAAATTTCACTGTTCATGAATAGTTTTATTGGAACATAGCCACACCCATTCCTTTATGTATTGTCTACGGCAGCTTTCTTGCTACAAGAGCAGTTGTGTAGTTGCTATAATATGGCCCACAAAGCTAAGATATTTACTATCTGGACTTTTACAGAAAAAAGTTTGCCGACCACTGCTCTAGACTCACACTGAGTTTGAGAAGCATGGTTGATGCCAGGATGCATTTTGGTGACCTTCTTCTTAAGAGGTTCCGCTTCCCAAATCAGCAGTTCCTGGCAAATTAAAATGTAATGACATTGGGGAAATTCATTTCCTACTTCTTAAAATGAGTGCCTTGCAAATGATGATTGATTATGCCTTTGATGAGGAAGTAAGGGGACCTACAGCTTAGAATGAAATGCAAAGCTATTTTAGGTCAGTGCCACATAGCTGAAACAACAGTGGCTTAAGGTCTGGAAGCCAATGTTTTCATCCTGCATGTGTGGGCACCTCACATCCCCCGTCTGGGCCCAACACCCCTCATGTATCAAATAAAAGGGCCTGGAGGACAGTCTTCAAGATCCTTTCCGGGACTAAACATCTGTAGTTCTGCAAGTACAAGTCAGTATTTGTACTCAGGGCTCTGCTTCCACCTAGTAGGTATGGATTTTACAGAGAATATGCTCTTTGACCACTAGATGCCTTTGATTATTTACACATGTGTGCAGTTAACAAGAAATGCATGGGAATGAAACACAGGCTGGGATTTCAAATCTGCAGGAAGCATGGGAACGATTAGGGTTCTGCATTTCATCATGTAGCTTCAGAATGCATTTTGTCTCTTCCTTTGGAAATAACTAGGTATAGAAGTAGGCTTACAGTGTTTCAGAAGGGCCAAAGAAGGGGGGGGTGAATTTCAAAAGAATAGGTAAAGTTACAGCTAGAAGTCAGAATACTCCTGCCCTCTCCCCACCCAATGCCACCTTCTCTTTGCCTTAAAAAGTACCATCTTTTCCCTGCTTCGCTCAGTGATTATTCTACCTCAAAACTTGCTCACAGGATATTAGTAGCTGTTAACCAGGGCAGGATCTGAGCCACAACACCGACCACTGGGCACATCTACATGGTTTATCTGGACCCCTAAGTGATCCCTCATCGTTCTCCCTTATGAGTCCAGACAGGAACGCTGGCAAGGTGCTTGCAAAGTATCAATGCTTAAGTGACTGTTCCAGGTGTTAAATCATAATACAGTGTGGTTTAGCTGAAATGAATTACAGGGGGAGAGAAGGAAAGTCAAATGATATAAAAACAGGTCCTTCCTGATTGTCTAAGTACTGATGTATTTGTGCTCTGATGCATGCATTACTCCTTTCTCATATGCCCATCACACAAAAGGTTCTGCCCTTTCAAGGGTGGAGATTAGTGTTATTTTGGCTGACGCTCTTATCCACAAATTTGGGCAAAGATGCTGCACTTACAGGCCCTCAGAAATTTCTCAAAGAGGTTATAATCATTCTAAATCAACACAGCTCATGTTTTAATAGTTTGATCTGAAATTTACAATTTAAGCTCCCTGTCCTCCAGCCTTTACTTTAAGCACATGGCATCTTTGTCCAAATCATGGCTCTCCCATGTCCTAGCTGTATGATCTTGAAAAAGTTGTTTGAAGTTTCTGATCCTTAGTTTCTGCATCATTTTTTTTTTTTTTTTTTTGCGGTACGCAGGCTTCTCACTGTTGCAGCCTCTCCCAATGCGGAGCACAGGCTCTGGACGCACAGGCTCAGCGACCATGGATCACGGGCCCAGCCGCTCTACGGCATGTGGGATCTTCCCGGACCGGGGCATGAACCCGTGTCCCCTGCATCGGCAGGTGGACTCTCAACCACTGCACCACCAGGGAAGCCCAGTTTCTGCATCTTTTAAAGGAGGATAATAACAGAACATACCTCATATGGCTTTTGTTTTCTCAAATATATTTGAAAAGCATTTATCTGAGTGCCTGGCACATAGTAAAAACTAAATATATATTAGCTGTTATTCTAAATATTTTAGGAAACTTCTACTTGTCCTTTGGGCTCCGGTGTTATCTACCTGGGAACCTGCCCTTTCCCCCTGAGGTTTGGTGAGAAGCCTGCCCGTGTTAGCCCCTTCTAACTTTTTTTTTCCCCACCACTGTCTACACTGTTTCATAATTATCTGGTTATTCTTCTCTCTTGTAAACTGTGGCTTTCTGGAGAGTTGCAAATCTGTCTAAATTTATTTCTCCATCTCTGGCTTTCTTCTCAGACTCAGATACATAGCTCTGATGAAAAAATATTGTTGCAAAGCATTAAGAAAATGAAAGCAATATGCATATTGAAGCAACAGAATCATGGAACTTACTTGTGTATGGAAACTCACTGTTCTTAGAATAATAATAAAAGAAAAATCTAAAACCTTAGCAAGACACTATCTGGCCTTGTAGCCTCACCTGCTTCATCCTTCACCATAAATTAGGTACCCTAGCGAAATGGAATTTTCCATAGATACCATCCACAACCCCAGATCTTTTTTGAAAGCACTGCTAACTTCTTCTGATGGGCTCTAGCTGCCTTTCTTCCACTGGAAAAATATCTTTTCACTCACCCCTCAAAAATCAGATTACGAATCATCTCTCTGAAGTTGCTTCTAACTTTCCAGAGAGAACCAGTCACCACACCTTCTGCAAAACCGTAACTCTGTTCACACATTAAGCAGAAAAAAATATATTTTAAAATAATTATCTCATTACACCTTTCTCCTTTGATGGACTAAGGTTCGTGAGTGTGAGATCTGTCTTACAATCCAAACTTTTCCTTTATTATTGGCCTGATATCTGGAACATAACAGCATTGTAATATATTTCAGTGAATAAAGAGTTTAGCTTAAAATATATATCTTTTTCCTTTGATAACAAGCATTTACTCCACAAAAGAAATGTGTTCCCCTCTGACACTGAGGTGGTATTTTGTTAAAGCAGCAGCCAGTTGAGAAATATAAAAAGTGGGTAACATCTGCATTTTGATGTGTGTACATCTGTAGTAAATTTTCATTTATGATGATCAAAAAGAAAGGGAGTTTAAGGAGTTTGTGTTTTAAGACAGACTATAAAAATAACCTAGATTGTGATTCTGCCAATATAAATTTTATGTTTTGATGAATATTTCTCTTTAAAATGCTTGCCTTCCTAAAGAGTACTGATAAGCCCTCCAAAGATATTCCCCAGCTCCTTGCATTTCTAATCCTTTGATTTGGGTTCTTCATAAATACCAACGACAAAAATAATACTGAATGATGTTTTTGAGGTTCTGGGAATACACTTTTTCATCAGCTTTTGGTTTTCATAGACTTAATATATATTAGCTTTCCAATTCTTCACTTTAAGTATGTTCTTTATTTATTTCAAGAATTCGTCATTTCAATTCCATGAGCATTTACTGAGTGCCTACTGCATTGCAGCTCTGTGTTGGGAGCTGGTGATTCTGAAATACATAAGACAGAGTGTCTAACCTTAAGAAGTTCTAAGTCTTAAGTCTGAGCCAGAGATTTAAAGGAATAAGATCTCAGGAATGACTGCAATAAAGGAAGTGTGTTTAATATAAGGAGTAGGGTTAGACTGACTCTCTTGGGAAGGTGGGTGGCGGAATTGACTTGGAAATGTGACTTTTGAGATGGGCTTTGAAGGCTGAGTAGGAGTTTGCCATTATGTGGGAGCAGAAGCAAATCAAAGGATTTTAAAATATTTTTGTAAAATAATATTGCAGTCAATTTCAATCAAGCCCAGAGCATGGATATTAGAGTAGGGAGGAGAAATAGTAGAGATGATGTGATTTGAAAAAACTTTCCCCTTCTGGACTTTTTGCTGTTGTTTCATTGTCTTTGAGGCTGCAGGAAAAAATATTTTGTGAGGGCTGCTTTGATGTGTATGAATTATTCATCATTAAGAAGTCAAGCAGCTGATACTGGCCTTTGTTAGAGCTTTCGAGGGTGTGCTAGCCCCCGCCCCGGAAAAGCAGTGTGGTTTTTATTCCTCTGCCCTGTGTGAGGGTCATCTGCATGTGTAGGAAGGTCTCGGTCAGTTTTTCTCTGATTGATGGAAACCAGAGGACATTTTGAACCTTCATATCCTGTCGTTTTTCTCCGCTCTTTTTAGGATGAAAAACGTTTGTCATTGGAAACACTGGCACACACACGCACACACCAAAACTGCCTGGGTGTGTGGCCTGCTTGCTTCATTAAAAACCCACAGCCCAGCCAGACAGAGAGGCACGACCACCTAGTCCATTAGCGTTCTTGCTTTAACACAGGCAGCTTGACCTAGGAGCAGAGCAGCCAGAGTGAACGTGATGTCTCATTAAAACGGATGTTGTCAGAGTGTTTCCCCTGCCATTTAACATTCTCTTAAGCATTGTGAGGGCCGTGGGGCCGTGGAGACTCCCATCTTGCCAGGGTGGAGCGGAATCCACAATGGAGACTCTGCTGGCTGTCGGGGTTCACTGTGTGCCAGCGTTCCCCACGCGCTCTCAGCGACTCTGCGATACTCACATGTGTTGTTTCACGTGCATGCTAACAGTATGAGTCATAGAGCTAACATTTCATAGGAGCTTACGGGGTCTCAGCAGCTATATGAAATGCTTCAGATGCATTATCCTATTTAACCCTAAAAACTCTAGGATATATGGACTATTACTGTTCCCATTTGCAAATGAAAAAAGCAAGACTAAAGCAGATTAATTAACTTGTGCAAAGGTTAAGAGAGAGGTTTTGATGCAATCGGGTTCGAAAGTATATGTGCTTTCTACTGCATACAGATAGTGTATGCTATCATTCTACTTCTGCTTTTATCTACACAGAAGGCTAAGAAACCTAGACTAAATTCAACAAGAAGAATGATTGTGGTGGAACTTGCTGTAGTTGTTATTGCTATTATTGAAACCAGCATCTGCTGGTTTGCTCTGTGCCATGTCCTGGATTAATTACTCCATTTGCATACCTCATTTAATTCTGTTTACAACTCCATGAAGTAGGCACTCTATCTGTTCCCATTTTACCAATGTAGAAATAGGGGCTTAAACTAGTTAAGTAACAAATGCCAGCCAGACTTTGATCCCAGATCTGTCTGATTTCAAATCAGAGGAAAGAAATGGTGACTTGGACTAGGGTGACGCATGGAGACAAATGAACAAATCTGAATGGTATTAATGGCTTATAATTGATAAAACCTGGTTAGTTTTTGTCAAAATATAATTCACCTTAACAGCCTTTTATTGGATACCTACTGCTATGAGGCATTATGCTAAGACCTAAGTATATTAAGGTAAGTATCACACTACTTTATCCTTATAAACCAGATGCTTACAAACAAGAGAATCAACAGACATGAACAAAAACAATGATATTGCTAACATGCATTTTATTAGAGGAATATGCAAATAATATACTAGCAAACACTTAGTCCGTATCATACACCAGGCATGCCTGTAAGTGTGATACCTATGCATTTATTTTTTTTCATCTTAGAAATTTGATGTGATGCATGCTATTATCATCCCCATATTACAGATGAGAAAAACAGAGGTTCAGTGCAGATAAGTAAAACTTCTGTAAGTTCACAGAGCTAGCCAGATACTCAGAGAACAAAGATGAGGTCAAGATTATATCCCCCTAGCTGAGTCAGGGGCTGAAAGGAATTCTACAAGAAATGGAATTTGAAAGGGAGGAAAGTTGAACTAGTCCCTAAATAAAAATCAGAGCAGTACTAGAAAGAATGGATGGTTTGTCAGCTGACTCAGAGTTCACTGCAAACCCTGGACTCATGCAATTTAACATTAGAGTTAAGGACCCGGTTTGGTTTCTAGTTGCACAGCTTACTGGTTCTTAGACTTTGAGGCTCATTTTTATGATGACAAATGTGCATCCTAATGTCTATCTGACAGGGTTGTGGTGAGAGTCTAATGTGATAAAGCAGATACCAGCACCAGCAGTGTTCGTCTGGGATACAGTAAATGCTCAATAAACGTGATGGGCCACCCAGTACCCCCTTCAGGGAAGGATTGGTGGCCACAGTGGCTAGGAGTGCTGTCTGCAAATAACCCTCAGCTCTCAGCCAGCCCCTTCAGGGATTCTCTCAGGTCAAGGTCATGACCCTTTCTGGGGCAGCTCACATCCTGTGACTGGTCACTGAAGGGGCATAAAGAACTGGCCACTGACCCTGATTCAAAACAACTCTGCTGGGGCCATTTCAGCTCCAGGTCTCAACTTGAGGTCAGCCACGTCTGTCACTGTGCCTTACATTTCTTTTCTCTCTGCTGATTCCTGCTTCCTTCCCCTCTCTTCCACACGTGTTGGTTCTAAGGGCACCCCTTAATAAAGCTCTTGCATGCTAAACCCCAATCTAGAGACTACTTCCCAGCTATTTTTGAGGTTCACATTGTCATCATCAGAGGCGGTGAGGCCTAGAACAGGCCAAGTGTGGAGAACATCGTGGATCCAGTTCAGCGTCAGGAAGTGTGAGAAGTGCTCACCTGGAAGACAGCTTTACGTGATGCTGACTGTGTGACAAGGGGGCTTGCCTTTTGTCCTATGCTAGCCCACAGGACCCTTCATTAAGAACACTAATTGTTGATATCATCATTGTTCATAAATATTTTACAGATGAACGAAGCTGGTTGGGTTTACATGGGTAAAAAGACTTAACCAAAGTCACACAGCTTTAAGCAGTAGAGCTGGCTGACTCTGGTCTGCAATGATCCCTTTAGGATGAAAGCATCTAGCCATGATGGCCCATGAGTGCATTTTTTCCTTATTTGTAATCCTCTGGGGCTGCATCATATTTGTGACATCTCCACACTAAAATGGTGTTCTCTACCTTACAGGACCTTGCGAATCCAAACAAAGGTCTGTTCTACCATCAGCATTCTATCCTGTCTCCAAGGGCTGTCAGCCAGAGATGGCCAGGTAAGTGACGGAGCTTTAAAAGGTTAATTACCATTAATCATTATGAGAAGGTCGCTTATTATCAATTCATAAATTCAGAATAAATTTATTTTGCTGACAAGCAAAATGTCCCAGTTGCCCTGTCGACCTGGCTTCTATTCTGAAAAATAAACAATTTTTCTCTAGATTATGGTCTTTGTATAAACCGCTGGCTCTTCCAACATGTCATGGAGAAAAGCTTAAAAAAATTCATAAAGTTGGTTAAATTATTCCAAACTTATCAAAAGCCTTTCAGAGTACGTATGTATGAATATCTGTACAGACCCAGATGTATAGTCATATGTCTATAAATAGAGGTGCAGAGAGGTTGCTACCAACACCTTTAAAAGTGTGTTTTACAGGTGACTCATAGATGAATCTTATGATGAAAGTCCTTCAAAACTTTTCATGTCTGATATTTTAGTAAACAAAATGTTTAAGCTTTCAAGGTTGCAACCTGAAAAACTCAATCTTGCCAGACTCTAGGTTGCAAATAAGGTCTTATTAAAGCCATGCCCCTCCATCATCATCCAGAATTTGTTTATTAATTGTTTGTATTTTCCTTAAAGGAAGTATGAAGCAAAATAAAATAATCCAAACTATTACAAATAATAAGAACAATCAATATTCACCATTTTAGAATTCTTAGAATATCTCAGGTACCATATTGTGATGGTTAATTTTATGTGGCGATTTGACTGGGCCACGAGGTACCCAGATATTTGGTCAAACATTAATCTGGATATGTTTGTAAGGATGTTCTTCAATGAGATGAACATTTAAATCAGTAGACTGAGTAAAGCAGATTGCTCTCCCTAATGTGGGTGGGCCTCATCTGATCAGTTGCAGGCCTGGGTAGAACAAAAGGCTGACCCTCCTGTGAAGAAGAGAGAACTCTTCCTGTCTGACTACCTTTGCACTGAGACATCAGCTTTTTTCCTGCCTTGAGACTCAAACTGAAACATCAGCTTTTCCTGGACCTCCAGCCTGCAGGCCTTTGGATGGCAACTACACCATTGGGTCTCCTAGATCTCAGGCCTTCAGACTGAGGTTGAAACAAAACAATTAGCAATCCTTCATCTCAAGTTCGCTGACTCACTCTGTAGATCTTAGGACTTGCCCTCCTCCATAACTGTGTGAGCCAATTCCTTATAATAAACCTCTTGAGAACACTGACTCATATGCATACTATGCATAATACTAAATATCATACTAAATGTTTTATTTAATTCAGTTTAATATTTGAATAAACTTAAGAGAAGGGTACACCGCTATTGCCATTTTACAGATGAGGAAACTGATGTGTTTTGTTGCATCCCCCAGTGCCTGGCCACTCCTCCATCTCAACTATCTTCTTCAAGCAACTCTTTTCCTTACCCACTTAACACTGAACAAAGGTTATAAGATTGTGAAGTATGTTCTTTGCTTGAACATCACAGTGAGGACATTTAGATATGATGCATGAGAGATCTGGGAAGTTTCAGAACATGCTGTCACTGGTACTCTTTCTGATGTTGGCACCTGAAACTTTTTGAAGCCCATTATCCCAGGTGTTCTCAGAGCATCATTCTAATTTGGTTTGGCAGAAGACCTTGTTTAAGCCTGAAATAACAACATGTGTCCTATACTGGCTCACCATGTAGTCCCATCTTTAGTTCCTGTGGGGCCCCAGATGCTGGTTCCATAAGTAATGCTTCTCAAAGAGTGGACCAGGGCATTATCCTTCTGGAAGGAAAATGCCTTCCATAGGAAGGATAAGGAACTGGGAAGAAGATCACTGGAATGTAAGTTCCAGTCCTCCCTCCACTGCTCATTCATGGTGTAACCCTAGAAAAACTCTCCTTTCTCTGGATTGGGATTCTCAGATCTCTGATAGAGACAAGGTGGTCGGGCACCTGAGCTTCCAAATGCCCTTAGTTTTAAAAAATTCTACAATTTCATACACTCTTTTCCAAATCAAATTCAAACTCACTTTGCTTTGCTTATATCCTTCTTTCATTAAGAAATGCATTCAAAGAACCCGAATTCACAACATAAGGGAATAAAAGGTAGCTATATCATAAAACATTGAATTGCTATTAAAAATGTGTATGAAGATTTTTATCAACATGGGAAACAAGTATCAGGGAGTCTTTAAAAGGAATATAAGAAAATATATAAAGTTATATGGGCACTATGATACTTGATAAGTGGGGAAAAATGATAAATGAAGTTAAGACATAAAGAGAGAATTTACCAAATTATTAACAGCTACTTCTGAGAAGTGAGATTCTGTGTGCTTTTTGTTTTGTTTACTTTTTGCATTAGTTCCCCAAATTCCTCAAAGTGACTGCGTATTCTCATCATGGAGAAGAAAGAAGTTATTTTTTTATTTGAATTGGGTGTGATTTTGAATCAAATGAGAGTATTATAAAAAGTCTACCATATCATCTTTTCTATATCATTCCTTTGAGATCAAGTTCATGTAAGAAATATATTCCACGTTTTAAGAAAAGCAGTGTATGCCCATCATATGTGGGCATTTAGGTATTTATTTTAAAAATTGCTCACGGAGCTGCTTTTCAGATGTCCAGCGAGCCTGTGTGTGAAATCTCATGGAGCCAAGGGGATGATCTGACATGCGGCTATATAATATAACGTTGTTTTTATTCCCTCTAATGGGAAAAGATGTAAAAAAAAAAAATCAGCAACCTCAATTTTAAAAATTCATTTTTCAAAATGTATTTCTCAATATAATTGTATAAAAAATTATCAGATTCCTCTACTCTTGGAAAACATCAGCAATTAGTGGTCTAGCCCCTGAAATTCCTCACAGCAATCATCCACTTGCTTGTTATTTGCGCCAGTAATGCCCACGCTTCTGTTCCTGCCTTTGGCCATGACTTCAATCTCATCCTGTTTCCAGAGAAGGTGAATCGTGTTTGGTAAGGGTGTACGTGTGCAGAAAGGAATCTGAGGGAGATATTAGGGTCAAAGTAGAGTCTTGCTTTGCAAGCCCATTTTTTTAATTTAATATATTCCTTTAAATTCATTCCTTGTGCTGAGAAAAAAGATTTATTAGGAAGAAGCTGCTAAGGTAATAAGAAAATATAACTCTTTTGGCTGATTGTGTAGATTTTTAAATGATGCAGAGAGAAAAGCTGAGCTTGGGTTGCCAGGTAAGCTAGGAATCAGGACGCAGGGAATCACTACCAACTCCCACCCCCTGCTTCCTCCGCAGAAGCATCACGTTTCTCTAAGCCTCATTTTGCCCATCTGTAAAGGAAGTGAGATGTTTTCTCTATTACAGGGTGTGAGGAGGCTTAACGGAATCATGGTCATAAAGAACTTTAGACAAAGCCCCATCCTAATATAATGCGGTATCAAGACTAGGAACAAAATTCTCCTGCCTGGAGCCTAGAAACAATGTTCTTCTTAGGCAGGTACAGACACAGTGATGCAGTGGGTCTTATTCATCTTTGCACACCTGGCTGACTGCTTTGGAAAGTGGTTTTCACCTGGTGTAAACTCTCCGGGATGTGAAATATCTTCCTCCAGGAGGACAGTGGCAGATGAGGGGCTAATCTCTGTGGCTGCCTCTTGCTGCTGCTGAGGGTGTAAATTTCAGGTAAATCTTAAACATCTTGCTTTGAGAAAAAGCACCCTTGAGAATAGGCCACCCCTCTGAAATGGGTGGATGGGACTGTCTCCCCATGCCCCTCAGCAGACAACACAGTTGGCACAGAGTTAGCTGGAACCCACAGCCCTATTCCCACACCTGGGAGATGAAGCTCACTGATCTGCATCTCCTTTCTGACAGCATCAACTCCCATTCTGTTCCATCTTTCACCTTGTTCAGGATGACTGAAAATTAGGTCAAGAAGGAAAGGTTTTTCCATGCGTCTACACCACCTCACCCTAATGCAAATCTTCCCTGAAGCTTATTCTCTTTCCCACCACTCACCAAACAATCCATACAACTTGACTCGTTGACATGCAGCTGTCAGGAGGAGTTATGAGAGGAGATGTGCTCACGGAGGATGCCCACTACGGATGGGGTCCTGATGGGCCAGGAAGACCTGAACTGGGAGAGGTATGTGAGGGACAGCCAGGGGGAGCGGGAATAATCAGATGTGCCCTGGGGAGGGGAAAAGCTTCCGCCTGCCTTTCTAGAAAGAGCCCTCCACTCACCCCTTCATTCACTTTTCATTCTTTCATTAAATAAACACTCCCTCCCTACAGTGGATCAAACACTCCTCCAAGCATGGGGGGAAGTCCCTGCCTTGGAGATTCTCCCAGACTTACAAACCCAGACGCAGGCAATCACAAGTCTGTGTGTTGAGTAGATGGCAAGGTGGGTATGGGGCATAAAGAAACCAAAACCTATCTGTGCTGCACTGGGTTTAGAAACTCTTAACACAGGAGGTGATGGCTAAGGAAGTTTTTACTCGTCAGTGTATGGTGGGGCCCAGTAGCACATAACACAGAGTCAGGAAGTGGTGCTGATGATAGGATATGGCACCATGAAAGTCAGGGCAAAAGCATGGCAGTTTTTTAAGCAAGGGGTGACATATTGGAGATGGGGGCTTAGAGATTATTAGGTATGCAGACATTTGCTGAAGTAAAAGATTCTCCAAAGGATACTGAATTTTTCAAGGTTTGAAATTTCAGGTGAGTCCCCAGTTTTGAAGGAAGCACTGACTGCCTCGTTTCCAAGATTAGTGCCTTGCTCTGGGCAAGATAACAGAAGACCCAGGGGACACGTGGATTCACTGGGGGAATGCAGATTTTTTTAAACCTTGCTCGACACAGGGTATCTTGGCATAAAACTTGCAGGCAGTGAGGCAAGAAGGTCACCTGCCTGCGTAACCCCGTTTTAAAAGATTCTTTAGTAGCATCCTTAGGGATCTGAGTGTAATTTTGTTCAACCTTTATTTAAAAATCCACCTCTATGACGGCCAATTTTTACTTGCCCCTCAGGTGATAACTTAAGACTGATTTCTCTTTAATAGTTTTATAACAATTTACAGCTCCAGCTCATTCATCTCATTTGATTTCCCACATCCATAAAAGGAACCTGGGGTTCTTATCAGGAAAGAGAGAGGAAGTCAGGTACCTAGAGGGAGGGGCTGATTCCCAAGGCTCTCTGACAGATCGTGACTCTACCTAGAGATCTACTTCCTTGCGGGTCCTGAGCCTCAGAATTCTGGGCTTCCTTCTAGTCAACCATACATATATATCTTAATTCTGCTATTTAAAGGTGGTGGGACCTTGAGAAATCATTAAAATGCTGAAACTCAGTTTAAAGATGGAGATATGGCAGGTAATGTTGTATGACTCAAATGAAGCAACCTATAAAAGAGCCATAGGAAGGTTGGTAACTCAAAAAACATAGACCATTTTCAAGCACTGAGAAATTGTTATAAACCAGCAAGACCGTCATCAGCATTTCCTACCCTACTCTCCTTTCTGGTCCACCAATTCTCTTTCCTCTACTCTCTACCGTCTTAAAAAAGAACTGGTTTCTGGGCTTCCCTGGTGGCGCAGTGGTTGAGGGTCCGCTTGCCGATGCAGGGGACGCGGGTTCGTGCCCCAGTCTGGGAGGATCCCACATGCCGCGGAGCGGCTGGGCCCGTGAGCCATGGCTGCTGAGCCTGCGCGTCCGGAGCCTGTGCTCCGCAACAGGAGAGGCCACAACAGTAAGAGGCCCATGTACCGCAAAAACAAAAACAAAAACAAAAAAACTGGTTTCTATATATTTGAGTTCTTACAGTTTGCAAAGTCACTAGATTCCAGGGAGACCAGCATTCACTGAGCTGGGAGCACACTGTCTCCAGTCCAGAGCTGCTCCACCTCCTTTAACTATGGTTCATTTGTAGAGATGAATCTGTGTGTTCTGCAAGTCAAAAAACTCTGAATTCATCACCAACATGAGGTCTCTGAGGAAACACACACCCGTGTTCAGGAAAGACAAAGAGCCAAAAAGAAGAAAAAATTAAACTTCTGCATGGTTGCATGCTTTTCTGTTAGCAGAAGTAGTGCTTCTTTTCACTGCTGATCAAGACACAATTACTGTGTAGAGTTGAGGGCAAACCAGTGTCCTGGTAGCCTCAACTGTGGGGCACAGCCTTGGTTGAGAAAAAGAGACCAGAGCCAAGTTCTGAGAGTTCTAGAACTTAGAAAGGTGGAAAGTGAATACAAGACACTGTTCTTCTGCCAGTAAATGTAGCTCAAGGCTGAATTTTCAAACTCTTTCAACCTTAGCTAAACAACTCAGAGGTTTGAATTACTATAAACTCACAGTACATTTATCCACGGGATGAGGGTCCCCTACTAAATGCTTTTCCAAACATAAAAAAAGGTCCCAGGCCATGAATTCATTCTCTTTTCAGCATATTTCACCAATGTTCCTTTGGTTGTAAACAGCAGTGATATTTCTATTAAATTCACTTTCTCACTTGGTGGCATATCTACTCCAAATACAATCTCATTATCTGCAAGGAGGCAGATTCCCACTGGACCCTCCAAATTAGGCCATCAGACTCCCTTGTTTATGCCTTGTAAACTCATTCATACAGGGGCAATGCTGTCTCATCCTTCGGAGGGCAGAGACTCACCAATGCGCTCTGCAGAAGATAAAAATGAAGCTAATGTTTCTCTATGCTACGCCCATATTTACTGCCTCACCATGACACAACTTGTTCGGCTACCCTCTCTGATGGGCGCAAATGCAGAGCCATTGCATTTTGTTCCAAGCGTGGCTCAACGTGCCCACAGATAAATCTTCTGCCCTGCTCTATATCAAAAACACGTGCAAGTCTAGGTAAATTATACGCCATGGCCCCAGTTTTGTCTACTAATATTTTAATGTCTATGAAATATTTGGGGTGATTTGTGAAGCATGAAATACCTCTCATGAATCCATCCTGACACCTCCCTTGCTGAGAATACATTTCTATGGGCTGCCCACATCCATGGGGGCTGGTTTCTAACTAAATTAAAGATCTGCTGGCTGAACTGATAGAAAGATGGAGCACAGGAGTCCCCTCAGGGCTCTCTGCCTTTGGCCCTTTGCTTTCCTGATTTGTTGCCATTGGCTTTTGGAGTCTTTGTAAGTCTTCCTTGGGCCTTCTGCTCCTGGCATGTTTACTGGGATGGAGAAACTGGAGATGGGGTAATTTTTCAAACTCATGGACTCTAAGACACCTTAGGTACCAAAAGTCCTTTCCCTACTCAATGGGTTGGAGGTGAAAACAAATCTCTTTGAAGTTAAGGAGAGAATACAGGACTCCAAATGGTAAGAGTAAACTCATAGCTTTTCGGCATATGAACCAGAAAGATTTAAATGGTTAATATAATTTAATTGATATTGGCTGATATGATACAAAGAATAGGACTTTCATGTTCAGAAATTGGGGCTTGGTTTCCAGATTCACCAATCATTAGCAGAGAGACCTAAGGCATTTCATCTGAGCTTTCTGCACCTCCATTTGCGCTTCTGAAGTTCGGGGAAACTAATGTCACTGTCATAATGTTACTGTGAGGAATCAAAATATTAATGTGTGTATGTGCCCAGAATACTGCAAGGGTCCAGTCAAGGTGAATTTCCTCCTTTCTCTTCTAGTTCATTTTTGTGATGGCTCCTTCCACTCCACCACCCTACTTTGCAGCCAGAATAGCTGTCATGCGGGGAGCTGTTTGGTAGGCCACTGGCACACATTTTTCATATCTGATGCTCACAACAGTACACCAGTTGTGAGTACTAATATTGCGGCTCAACAAAGGAAACCCTGAGGTTACGGAGATTAGGAAAATTGACAAAGGGCACAACACACATCTCCACGTCATAATGCCAAGATTCTAACCCCAATAGCATAATCCCTAATTCCATCCATGCCCTTTCAAATATGCCTCCCCACTCTTCCCACACCATTTGGCCTTCACCCAGCAGAAAGAAAAATCCCTAGATTATAACATCTCCCTTCTTTCTCTACTATATTATGGCACCACCCCAGGTTGCTCTGGATGTCTAATCAATGCATTTGGTGCTACCCTATTTCCACTCTACTTTAGACATGAGCTACTTGTCTCTCACCAATTAATTAGAGATTTCTTATTTTGTTTCCAAGAGACATTTCTTATCCTCATTTTTGCCTTATGCATTCTGTTCTTGCCTTTTTCATCTTTTACATACCCATTCCCGTATTTTTGTTATCTTTGATGGCAGTTTAGGATTGTAGTATCTCACATTATTGGCTATTTATCCTTTGCATTATTTATTCATTTATTTTCTTCTACTTCTTCTATTTATCACTGCAGAGCTCCCTTACTTTTCCAGATGCACTGTTATTAATTCCATCCATTTCTTTCTTGTCTTCACATACAATAATATGACTTCATATATTCATTCCTCTTCAACTTTGTCTACTGGAAATCCAATATCTGCAGCTCATGTTTTCCCTCAGCTGCTGTATGCTCTTATTTTTAGCCTAATTATGAGCATAATGAAGTTTTGATCGTGATTCTCCACGTTTCCCCTTCAATGACTTGAGTCATAACCTCCCTAGTTGCCAAGCCTGGTACTTTTACCCCTTAGAAGCATGAATAAAGTGTTAAATTAGGGGACTTCCCTGGTGGCGCAGTGGTTAAGAATCCACCTTCCAATTCAGGGGACACGGGTTTGAGCCCTGGTCCGGGAAGATACCACATACCACGGAGCAACTAAGCCTGTGCGCCACAACTACTGAGCTCGTATGCCACAACTACTGAAGCCCGCGCACCTAGAGCCCGTGCTCCGCAACAAGAGAAGCCACTGCAATGAGAAGACCGCGCACCGCAATGAAGAGTAGCCCCCGCTCGCCGCAACTAGAGGAAGCCTGCGCACAGCAACAAAGACCCAGCTCAGCCAAAAATTAATTAATTAATTTAAAAAAAAGAATACTTGTTAAAAAAAAAATGAAAGAGCCAACCTGCCCTATATCACAAATATTCTGCCTCTATTACTACCCTACACTTCATTCTCTGCAATCTCAGCTACATTTGGTCATTAGAAATGACCCAGTTTGAAGACCTCAGTCTTTTCTATTCAGCTGTGACCAGGGATCATCACTGTGGTCAGGTTTCTATGTGTGCTGGCCATGTTTTGTGTCAAGTCCAGTATGGTAGAAGTAGAGCACATGCGCCCTGGAAGGGCCTATAAGTGTCATTTTGAAAAAGCAACATAGGATTGTGGAATTTAAAAAAGAAGAAGAACCTGCACAGGATCATTTACCATCTATGCTATTTTGAAGAAGTCTCCTTACTTTGCTAAGTTTCACTTTCATTCCCTGCAAAACAGGATTACAAAAGTATATTATCTACTTTATGGAGCTGTGGTGTGGCACTAATGAGTCAGCATTTGTGAATAAGCCCAGCACAATTTCAGGCACATAGTGTCTTCTCAAATAAATGCCAATTAAATAGGAAGCTGGTATCACCAAAGGCCAATTCCCAACAAGCCCTGACGGTCAGCACCATGTGGCCAGCAAGTTTATGTTGGACCAAGTCAAGCGGCAGACATCTCGCAACTTTCCGGGTTTGCCCATTCTACCTCTGGATAATGAGGACTCCTAGCATGCTCTTTCAATTTGGGGCAGGACCTATATCACAGTTCAGGATGTTTAATCAAAACTGTTCTCTACAGAGAGCCATCATCTGGCTCCATCCAAAATTCACCCAAGAACTCCTGTCTCTCTCTCTCTCTTTTAGGCCATGTAGGACACTTTCATTACAAACATGAGAGTTCTTCAGATCTTTGAATAGAGTCCCCAAGTACTTCCCCAACAACTCTGACAATACCTCATGGTTGCCATGGTTTCTAGTCCTCCTCAGCACCCTCTTCTCTCACGTCTGGACTGTTCAAATATGTAAAGTCCCAGGGCTGACTGGACTATTTCAGGAATATCCTACACAGTGCAGAGTGGAACAGAAGTGCCATGTTTCTTGTCCTGGATAATCTACTTCTCTTTACAAAGCCCCAGATTAAAATCACTTCTTCAGCAACTACATCCAGGAGTAATGCATTTTAGTTACATTTATAGTTAGCCAGAATCTTCAGTTTCCTTTCCTCCGTCTACAAATGGGAAGTTGATTTGGGGGATCCAGGCTCAGAACTTCAGATTTACTTTGGATCCATCTGGTTGATCAGTACAATCCATCGTGATTCCAAAAAGCCAAAGATCACCCAAAGAATTCATTGATTCATTTTACAAATGCTTTTTTAGGACCAGTTTGAGCTGCTTCAGGCTCTGAGGATACATTTGTTAACAGGACATATCTTTTCTTGCATTAATGGAACTTACAGTTCGAGCAGGGTCCATAGTTATTAAACAACTAATTTCAACAACAACAATAAAAGTGATATCAAATAGGTTTATAGCAGGGGACTGATTCAGTCTAGGGGGTCTGGGAAAACTTCCTGCGGACATACCTTTGAGTTCTAAGGGATACAGAAATCACTTTGAGTTTTAAGAAATGAGTTGGAGAGTTCCATGTAATGGGAAAGACATACGGGAAGGCCTTGAAGACAAAAGGACTGAGGCAGGTTGAAGGATCTACGTGTAGAACAGATACAAATGCAGGTAGGAAGAAAGGCATAGATAAATCTAGAGATAAATAGTCATGGTCTTAGGAAGGAATATGCAGGTCCATTAGGGATTTAAGTTGTTTTCTTAAGAGCAGTGAGAACCTACTAACAGTTTTTAAGCAATGGGGCAGGATGGGGGACATGATAAAATTTACATTTTAAGAGTCTCACTGGGCAGCTATAGCGTGAGAATACGGATTCATGTGGGAAAGAGAAGGATGTGTGGTAAGTGATGGTTGGTGGACGGTCCAGATGAGTGATAACAGTACCTTGGACATGGGTGGTGGCAGTGAAAGGGTAACTAGATTTGGAAAACTACTCAGGAACTGGACTGTACAGAACATAGACATTGATTTGTAAAGAGGGGAGGAGGGAAACAGGTAAAAAGGATGACCCCCAGGTCTCTGATCTGCACATGTGGATGGCTTTAATGCTATTTACCAAGTCTGGGGAAACAGGAAGTGATAAGAGCTGCAAGAGGAGAACACATGAGTTAAGTCTGAGACATGTTGAGTTTGAAGTGCTCACTAGTTATCCAAGTAGAGACCTGGGGTTGGATATTCATTACCCTTTAGTTTCCTTCTATCTGCAAATATACTACTTCTTTGCGTCTCATCATGGATCTTGTTGTTCAATGACTAGTTATCCTAGCAAAGCTGAAATTGTTCTCCTGATGGTGTGTGTTTCTGTGTGGAGTGTGTGTTTCTCTGCAGAGTGTGTGTGTATGTGTTTATATGTGGAGACAGAGACAGAGACAGAGACAGAGAGAATACACATTGATTTGCTTCAATCTTGGTTTTCTCTGAGGTTTTCTTTCAGGAAATTGTCCTATAAGCACAACACAAGAATCTGCTTTTCTTGTACTAAATATGCCTTTAAAAATCTTATTTAATGAGTTTATGCTCAAAACCAGCCTCTCAGACCTTCACCTGCCGAATTGATTTAACCAGTCAGGTATCTTTACAAAGTAACTGTCCAATTACCAGATTTTTATAATTGTTATATTGGGACATTAAGCCTGAAAAATATGCATGTTCATGACCTCAGCGCCTCCTATATTTTTCATCCCTCCATACTGAGTTTGAAAAATTGGCATGAAAATTGTTTTCTGACACTTCTTTTGAACCCCTTAAATTATGTATCTATGACTAATAGCGATGTCTCAGGATGTTCTCTCAGAGAGGAAATCTAGTTTGAAAATCTGTCCTTTGTTTTTCATTCTGCAATTTCCTAAAAAGATCAGTTCAGGGATGTTCTTTGCCCCGTGTTCCTTGCAGCACACGTAAAACTACCCTCCCCTGCATCATACACGCTCTGCTAACATGCACCTCCTTCATATTATCAGAAAGCTTATTTTTGTCCAACATAGTCAACCTATTCAAAATTAAACCAGCAGCAGGAAACTTAGAGGGCCTCCACACTGAAAGAATTCGCCACGGGGTTTAAAGTCAAACCAAAGCTGCACATAGCCAAATATTAGCCATGGTGCTGTTGGTGGACAAGGAACACTGTCAGCTCCCTGTAGGTGAAGGCTGACACCTAGCCCACTGCATTGCATAAGGAGCCACTCAGCAAATGCTGAATTGTGAGTGAAGCTACACCTGACCCCAAATACTCCTTCCTGTCTCTGATTCATCCAGGCTCTGTCCAGGCTCACTGGCTTCTTTAAAACCCTATGCCTTCACCCTGTAGACCTCATTCATAAAACCAGGCTCAGATGAATCTCACAGTCTCATGGTCTTTTCCCTGAGCTTTGTCCTGAACCAGTCCTGTGCTTGCAATCTCCATCTGTGATCCTCTGCCGTCACCGTCCCCCATTCTCACCTGGCGCTTCAGATATTTTGATTCAACCAGCCCCTCAGTCCTACCACTTAGACCTACTTCTTCACTTTCCAGCTTTTGCATCTGAATCCCAGTGATGTGGATTCTGCTCAGAATATGATGCCCATTGTTGTAGACACAACCCTGCCCCATAAGCTGAGATCTTCACAAGTTTCCCCAGCTCCAAGTGCAGTGGTCACTTAGCCACCTGGTCACACTTGCCCATTGCCATGTCCCAGTCCCTCCTGTGTCCCCACTGGTTTGATTAATACTTTTCTTAGGGCAGAGAGTGAGTTTCCTTAGGGCAGAGATCAGAGACTGATCAACCTTTGACGGGAACTTTATAGAAGTGATTCAAGAGTCAGCTGAGGGCTTCCCTGGTGGCGCAGTGGTTGAGAGTCCGCCTGCCGATGCAGGGGACACGGGTTCGTGCCCCGGTCTGGGAGGATCCCACATGCCGCGGAGCGGCTAGGCCCGTGAGCCATGGCTGCTGGGCCTGCGCGTCCGGAGCCTGTGCTCCGCAACGGGAGAGGCCACAGCAGTGAGAAGCCCACGTAATGCAAAAAAAAAAAAAAGAGTCAGCTGAAAGATCAAATTAAATTATCTTTGGTGCCTCTTTATTTATTTATTTATTTATTTTGCGGTACGTGGGCCTCTCACTGTTGTGGCCTCTCCCGTTGCGGAGCACAGGCTCCAGACATGCAGGCTCAGTGGCCATGGCTCACGGGCCCAGCCGCTCCGCGGCATGTGGGATCTTCCCAGACCAGGGCACGAACCCGTGTCCCCTGCATCGGCAGGCGGACTCCCAACCACTGCGCCACCAGGGAAGCCCCTTGATGCCTCTTTAATCTTGAACTTCTGAGAATACAAAATACACCCTGTAAAATATGTAGAATTCAAAATTTGCTCAAGCTATGCTATTTTGTGCAATGTGGTTCAAAACTCTGCTAAAGGATCTCAGATGTTATACAAAGTTTTTATATGGTAGATTTTGTCTCTTACTGAATGGAAAGTAAATCATTTTTCCCAGAGGGCAGGTTTACAGTGAGGATGGCTGCAGGTCTATCTGGATGCCTGAGGGGCCCTTTCTGATATGTTTGTGATGTCTTTATATCTCATGAGATGGTTTACCTAACCACAGTGTTGCTAAGGTCACTTCCATTTGATGGGCATTCATTCTTGTCTTGCTCAGGTCCTTCTGTGGCTTTCTGTTCCCCATGGGATACATCCAAAGCCCATGAGGATCAGGTTCCTCCTCACCCATCAGTTTCAGCTCACACGATGCCCGCACCAGGAACAGAGGTGGCTTTGAGCATTCCAAGCTGGCTGTGCTTCAAGGAGCACATCAACCTACCTCACACTTTCTCAGCTTTGCCCTCCAAGTTCCTCTTGCTTTGGATTTTCTTTGCCTACCATCTCCCAGGCAAAATCCTACCCTTCCTCAACATGTAACTTGAACATCACATCCTTTTGGAAATTTTATTTTAATCCAAATTATCTTCCTCTATAAAAATTAGCCCTTTCACTCTCTAGGCTCCCAATGTAAATGGTCTTCTCTTAGAGCTCATTTCACTGAGTTAGTATTACTTCTGCATCTCTTTCTCTCAGTGAGCTCCATGCAGAAGTCCAAGTCTGTTGTCTTTTTTTTTTTTTCCGGCTGAACCACACGGCTTGTGGGATCTTAGTTCCCCGACCAGGGATTGAACCCGGGCCCTGGCAGTGAAAGCACAGAGTCCTAACCACTGGACCACCAGGGAATTCCCTAAGTCTGTCTTTATATCTCCTTTACATTTCCCAATTCCAGGCATTAGTAAGTACATGGTAGACATAAGTTGAATGAATGTATGTTAATTGATTAAATAAATAAGATGAACATAGTCATAGTATATTTATATAAACTAACTTTCCAGATTATTTCCTAAGTGTTATGGTTATGGATAAAGATGTTACAAAGTATGGATTTCTTGCCTGTTTAACATGACAGCACTCTAAATATTCAAAGATAACTATTTTGACACTTTTCAAAATTATTTAAACTCAAGGTCCTCAAAAGCTTTTCTTTTATTTATTCAAAATCCTTTTCAACTTCACACTTTGGTCATCAAAGCATGATTTCCTCATCATCAACTTGAATATCTTAAAAGTTAATTAGCTCTTGTAACCCTCTCACCTTTACTGACAGTGTTTCACAGAGGTCTAAATTACAGCCCACAAACTCCTAGAGAAATGATAGGAGCCTTTGAAGTCACTGGGACAGAAGTCTAGGGGAATTTCTACCATTTCCTGTATACACTTGATAGACAAAATCTTGGCAAACAGAATAGTATTTTAATGTATATTAATTACTTTGAACTTTACATTTCCTAATGAGGCATGACATTTGCCAGGCTCTGACAAATTCACAATATTTTGCAGAATTCTGCCAAACAGTGACACTACAGAGTCACCTGAGAGCCTCTTTGGCTGTCATATATGGCCCAACAGGCCCAAGTCTCAGTCACATTCTGGCTCTATGAGGCCTTTTATTTATCTTTCTACGTATTTTTCTTTTTCCCTCCTTCTCTCTTTCCAAGCCCCTCATGACTGGTCGTTGACCCCATACTCGGAAGATTAAGAACCTGGTGGTTACTAATAACAAGTTTTTTAAATGAGATAATACTGAGTGTATTGCCCCCTTCTCCAGCACTGGCAGTGTGATTTTACCGTCAGTTACCTCTACTACACTTAGTTTTCTCATTCAAAATGCTCACTTCATGGGATTGTTATGATGATCAAACAAGGTACGGCAAAGTACAATATCTGACATACAGTAAGTGCTCATTTGAGGTGAGAGATCCATGACAGGTTTCCCAAAATGTCTGTTCAGAAGGCCATCTAAAACAGAGACCAGCCTTTCACTTGCAAAAATCTAAGATTCTAATAAGTAGGAACCATCTTATTTATGGTTGTATTTCCAGCCTCTTAGAGACTGCACAAAATAGAGTGAAGAGAAGAAAGGCGCTAATATGGATTTAAACCTACTATGTGCTAGATACTTCTCTGATCATTTTGCATGTATTTTCTCACTTAAACCTCACAGTAATCCTACAAGGTAGCTGTTATTAGCCTCACTTTCGAAAGGTAAAAGCAAGGCTCTGAGAGCTGAAATAGCTTATGTTGTGAGAGCTTAATGCTTGCAAGTGCCAGACGGAAGCCCAGATGTGTCTGTCTCCAAATTTATGTTTTATTTTTTCAAAGAAAAACTGATATTGGGTATAGGCTAAGGTTCTCTTTCCTGAAGTATGTTTTACAGGATGTAAAAAAGGGTTACAAGGTTGGATTAGTTCTGGGATTGACTTAGTTTAAGAAGCATTAGATTATACAGCAAACAAAATATATCCTCACTTTGCAGGACTTCTCAGAGCCTTGAATGAATGAATAAAGTTAACCCTAAATCTCCTATAGTGTGAGGGCGCTACTATATTTGATCTTCTTGCAAAGAACATTCTGGGATACCGTGATCTAGGGAAATAATCTAAAAGTAAGTGTCCATCTGTCCACTAAAGGGTCCAATATTTCAATACATTCTATATTATTTAGACTAATTCTGTTCTTTGGGTGCCTACAGAATGTGCATTAACAAATCTTATGAGGCAGATGGGCGTTCTCAGCAAGTATTATCCTGGTGCTTAATGAGGACAGATCTAAACAAAACATACATTTTCCAGTAGTATTTTGTCCTGGTTTATTGTACAGTGCATGGCTCCTAGGTACCAGAGCCCCAGACATACAGCTGCTGTAAATCACCTGAGAAAGGTGATCATTAAATAGATTAAAATGCATGAAAATTACCTAAATGTGGACCATTAGATTAAATGAAGCAGCTACAGTATAATGCCCTGATGGCTCTGGGAACTTTATTTAGATTATAACTGTACCTGTGCTGTGCAAATCACATGATTAAGAAGAATATTACAAATCTTACTGCACCCCTCACCTTCCACTAAGAGTTTGCAATTGAAATTCCTCCAAGGCTTAATAAACAGTTACCTCCAAGAAGGCACTTTGAAACTGACTTTCTAGACCAATCTGCATTTCGATGTGGTTCAGAGCAAAACCTTATCTCTGTGTGGCATGTTTGCAGGGATAACAATGTTTAAATAATGTCTGAAATGGAGCATAAAAATCCTTTGTAACTCAAATGGACATACTGAGAAATCTTAAGCTTCAGCTCACATTACCTTTTTGATATTTCTTTCAAAGACTGAAAGTAAGACATCATCACTTGCAGAAAGTAACTCTCCAAGAGCCCTGTGCATATTTTTGATGTAGTTCCTGCTTGCAAACTCTCCTCATAACTTTAATAAATGCCAATTTGGGGAGCAGGAATGGTTAAAGTTTAAATTTTTCATAAAACTCTGTATGAAATTGAAGTAGTCTGTCTCTTTCCATCTAACCTGATCACTGGAGAAAGAGGGAATAAAAACAGCGTACATATGTACGCCTTCAAAAAATGCTTCTTAATTGGTCATTTAGGAAGCTCTAGGTAAGACCTTTTTGGCAGAGAAAACCATCAGCCAAGGTGGTTTTTTCTCCTCCGTGTCAAGTGCATTTTTGTTCTTATTAGATCATTTTATTTTATTGAGGCCGAAAACAAGAAAGGGTAGGGAAGAGAAGGGAGCATATATTGGCTGAGTGTCTATTCAAGTGCTCAGTACTGTACTTGGTGTTTTCCATATTATCATGGCTCATGGCATTTAATTCTCATAACACCATTTCCAGATAAAAATATTGATCACTGATCAATAAATAAAACTGAAGCTTGAAGGGACTGACCAATAAGCTATATCATGGTAGAATCAGATTTTGAACCTATTTCTATCTTGAACAAGTCCATGCTCTTCCCACTATATTCTGCGGTTGCACTGAATGTCACACATGTGCCAACACCAAGCATCAACAATAAATAAAGTCATAAAACACAGGGACTGCTGTTTGGGTGGGAACCTTGTTGGCAGGTATTAGAAAATGGCTGGAATGACTAAGCCTGGATCCTCTTTTGAAAAATGGAAGAATGGGAAAAAAGCAACATCTGACAAAGTAGTTAGGTATATCAGGCACTCTCTAAGCATTTTACATACATTATCTCATTTAATCCTCATGACAGTCCCCTGAGATGAACACTGTTTGTTATGCTTTACAGATGAGAAACACTGAGGCTTACAGAGAGAGGAGCTGCCAGAAGTCACAGAGGTAGTGAGCAGTAGCACTGTGATTAGACCTAGGTTGTATGAACCCAGAGTTCACTCCAGGAGTATAGTGTACAGAGAGTAAGATAGCATGGGTTTTCTGTTGGTCTTTCTATTTATATTTTTAAACGGTTTTATTGAGATATAATTCACTTGCCATAAACGAACCATTTAAAGTATAAAATTTAATGTTTTTAGTAAATTAACAGGGTTGTCAACCCTGTGAATAACCACAATCTAATTTTAAAGCATTTATATCCTCTGAAAAGAAACCCTATACCTGTTAGGAGTCTACTCCCCATTCACCCCTCAACCCCCAGTTCTAGGCAACCACTAATTTACCTTCTGTTTCTATTGATTAGCCTATTCTGGACATTTCAAATAAATGGGATCATACAATAGACAGTCTTTTGTGACTGGTTCTTTTACTGAGGATAAAGCATTCAAGATTCATCCATGTGGTAATATGTATCAGTACTTTATTATTTTTGTTGCTTAACAATAGTCCTTTGTATGGGTATACCACATTTTACTTATCCAATCATCAACTGATGAATATTTGGGTGGTTTCCACATTTTGGCTATTATGAATAATGCTGCTATATACATTTGTGTCTAAGTGCTTTTGTGTATATATGTTCTCTGTTCTTTTAAGGATACATGTAAGAGTGGAATTGTTGGGTCATATGACAACTCTATGCTTAACATATTGAAGATCTTTCAAACTATTGCCCAAAGGGACCCCGCCATTTTACATTCCCACCAGAATTGTTATAAGGGTTCCAAATTCTCCACGTTCTTGCCAACACTTGTTATTTTCTGTCCTTTTGGTTTTAGCTACCCTAGTGGGTATAAAGTGGTATCGCATTGTACAGTAACACTCTTTATCCTTGGGGGATAAGTTCCAAGACCCCCAGTGGATGCCTGAAACTACAGATACTACCAAACCCAATATATACTATGTTTTTTCCTACACATACATATCTATGATAAAGTTTAATTTACAAATTAGGCACAGTTAGAGATTAACAACAACTAATAATAAAATAGAACAATTGTAACAATATACTGTAATAAAAGTTATATGGATTTGGAGTCTCTCTCTCTTGCCCTCTCTCTCAAAATATCTTACTGTAAAATTGATACAGCCACTATGGAGAACAGTATGGAGGTTCCTTAAAAAACTAAAAACAGAACTATCATATGACCCAGCAATCCCACTACTGGGCATATACCCTGAGAAAACCATAATTCAAAAAGGATCATGTACCACAATGTTCACTGCAGCTCTGTTTACAATAGCCAGGACATGGAAGCAACCTAAGTGTCCATCGACAGATGAATGGATAAAGAAGATGTGGCACATATATACAATGGAATATTACTCAGCCATAAAAAGAAACGAAATTGAGTTATTCGTAGTGAGGTGGATGGACCTAGAGACTGTCATACAGAGTGAAGTAAGTCAGAAAGAGAAAAATAAATACCGTACGCTAACACATATATATGGAATCTAAAAAAAAAAAAAAAGGGTCTGAAGAACCTAGGGGCAGGGCAGGAATAAAGACACAGATGGAGAGAATGGACTTGAGGACACGGGGAAGGGGAAGCGGGCACAAAGTGAGAGAGTGGCAAGGACTTATATACACTAACGAATGTAAAATCGATAGCTAGTGGGAAGCAGCCACATAGCACAGGGAGATCAGCTCGGTGCTTTGTGACCACCTAGAGGGGTGGGATAGGGAGGGTGGGAGGGAGGGAGACGCAAGAGGGAGGGGATATGGGGATATATGTATACATATAGCTGATTCACTTTGTTATAAAGCAGAAACTAACACACCATTGTAAAGCAATTATACTCCAACAAAGATGTTAAATTTTAAAAATATATCTTACTGTATAAACTTAATGCCTTTTCCATCTTCACTAAGCATTTATCATGCACTGTGGCCGTTAACTTTTGCAGCTTGAGGTGCTACAGCAAAACTAGCATGAATCCCTTTCACTTTCTTCACAATTGCATGGATAGAAGATTCTTTCTTACCATATATCTTAGCAACTCAACATATGATTTTTTTTCCTTTCCTTATTAAGCTGAGAACCTTCACCTTGTCACTTAAAGGAAGCACTCTACAGCTTCTCTTTGGCATATCTGCATTGCCAGCATCACTACTCTTGCACTTTGGGGCCATCATTAAGTAAAATAAGGGTTACTTGAACACAAGCACTGAGATACCTTGACAGTTGATCTGATAACCAAGACGGCTACTAAGTGACTAGCAGACATGCTGGACAAAGGGATGATTCACTTCCTGGAAGGGAAGGAGTGGGATGGTGAGAGATTTCATCACACTACTCAGAATGGCATGCAATTTAAAATTTATGAATTGTTTATTTCTAGAATCTTCTGTTTAATATTTTCGGACCAAGGTTGACCACAAGTAACTGAAAGCCAGAAAGTGAAACCACGGATAAGGGGGGACTACTGTAATTTTGATCTGCATTGCCCTAATGACTAAGAATACTGAACATCTTTTATGTGCTTATTAGTCACTTATACACCTTTTGGGAAAAATACCTATTCAAATCCTTTGCTCATTTTTTTCAGTGGGTTTTCTTTTTATTATTGGGTCATAGCTGTCTTTTCAGTTACTTAATGGTAGCATAAAATTTTTAAGTTTGATGTCATCCAATTTATCTATTTTTTTCTTTTGTCACATGTGCTTTTAGTGTCATAAGAAACTATTGCCCCAACCTAAATGTCCATCAACAGAGGAATAGATAAAGAAGATGTGGTACATACATACATACATACAATGGAATACTACTCAGCCATAAAAAAGAATGAAATAATGCCATTTGCAGTAACATGGACAAACCTAGAGATTATCCTACTAAGTGAAGTAAGTCAGACAGAGAAAGACAAGTATCATAAGATATCACTCATATGTGGATTCTTATTTTTTTTAAATGAAAATGATACAAATCAACTTATTTACAAAACAGAAACAGACTTACAGATATAGAAAACAAACTTATGGTTACCAAAGGGGAAACATTGGGGCAGGGATAAATCAGGAGCTTGGGATGAATATATACACACTACTATATATCAATATAAGAGAGATAACCAACAAGGACCTACTGTATAGCACAGGGAACGCTACTCAATATTCTGTGAAAACCTAAATGAGAAAAGAATCTAAAAAAAAAGAATATATGTAAATGTATAAATGAATCACTCTGTTGTACACCTGAAACTAACACAACATTGTAAATCAACTATACTCCAATAAAAAAAAAAATCATTGCCTAGCCAGTGGGTACCCTAGAATCACCCTTTTCCCTTTCTTAAGGTCATAAAGAATTACTCTTATGTTTTCTAAAATTTTTCTAGTTTTAGCTCTTACAGTTAAGTCTTTGATCTGTTTTGAGTTGATTTTTATGCATGGTATGAAGTAGGGGGGCCAACTTGATGTTTTGGCCTATAGCTATCCAGTTGTCCCAGCACCATGTGTTGAAAAGTGCATGATTTCTGACATGAGACAGCACTGGTCATTGATTTTTCCTTTGCCTGTTAGTAGCAAGGGGAGCTTAGAGAAATTAATCAAACTCAGTTTCCTCATCTGTGAGGCTAGTAATACACCTAAATCTCAATGCTGATGTTAAGAGGAGATAATAATCTCCATTTGACTTCCTTCTACCATCCCCAGCACACAGTCATTATTCAACAGATATCCAACACCCCACACCTCCATCCAGTATATCTTGCTGAAATCAAATGATTTATTCCAATATTGTGAGTTTAAATAAATAGGGACCAATTACATGAATTTGATACTCTCCAGACCCCCACAGGGAACCCATTAGCCATCATACATTCTTCAGCTGTTACTCAGAGAGCATACATATGGAGAAATTACTGGATGTCAGATATCTGGGAAGGCAAATGTTTTCAGTAAATTGATCCCCATGTGATAGATAACACTGTTACCCTGTTTTGCAAATAAGCATCCCAACTCTCCGTCCTATATATGTACCTACAATACTCAATTGCCTCCACTTGTGAGGGAGATATAAAGAGGATTCAATTTCTTAGCAGCATTTAGAGTCTGATCTCTCTATCTACTGTATTTCATCCCCAAGATCCAATGAGTCTGAGTGTATGCTTTTGTGTTGTGTTCCATTTTTTTCCCTGGGAGATTCACTTTGCTTTCAAAAAATAACTTGTGTATTTTTACTTTGCTTCCCAAATGGCTGATTCTCCAGCTATCAAGTTGGATAGACCCACATCATTCTTAGACAAGATTCCCAAGTCAGGATGGTTTATCGCCAAGAGAATCACATGCCCATTAATGCTTCCAGACCTTGGGATGGAGTGCTAGGTCTAGCTTCATGTCCTCTCCTGGGGGCAGAAGACTTCTTCAAACTGAAAGGGGCATACCTTGGCTTGATTTATATGTGAGAGAAAATACCTCTTCAGTCCCACATGCCTGAGCCCTTTCTCAGACCCAAAAAGGTATTTCACATACCACATCCATTCTTTCCTTCTGATGAGTTTCACCATCATAGCCGGCCTGCATATATATATATATTTTTGTGTGTGTGTGTGTGTGTGTGTGTGTGTGTGTGCATACCTTGACCCATTCTCCCCCAGGGAAGTCTATACCTCAGCCTGTGTAGGATCTCCCCAGTTCCTTTATTTACTTCCCTCAGGGGAAAAAAAAAAAAAAAAAAAAGCTAAAAGATACACATTCTTTTAAAGGTTTCACTGATGATTGTTTTGAGGAAACAAAACAGGGATTACCATGCATGGGAAAGTAACAGAAGTTCTGGAATTTGATAACATCTTCACCCATCTTGGTCCTTATCCTTTGATAATATCAGAGATGAAACTATTAGCTGCACTGAGCTCCTGGCCTTCCTGCCAGCTGAGGGTGGAGTTCACCAGACTCCATTTTTTCTTCTCTGTTTTGAGAAGATCCTGCTGGCTGCTGGCTTTCTGCAGAGCTGACTTCGTTACTTGCTTACACACAAATTTATGCTCTACCAATTCCAAACTACTTAGATTTTCTTATAACACACCAGACATTTCCCACTTTCATGCCTTGCAAATGTGACTGTTGCTTCCTCTTTGTTCAAAATGCAAATAAATGTTATTCCCTTCTTCAAGAATGAGCTCAAACTTTAAGCATTTAAAATAGCCTTCCCTGAGTAATTCCATTACTATATACAGCTAATTTTTCTCTTTTCTGTACATATACATTCATCTAGGACTATACTTCTCACTTTGCATGACAATGTCTTTGTATGTCTGTCTTCTGCATTAGACTGTATTTCTTCAGAGCATAATGCACCTTGTTTACTTCTCTTTTAGTACCAATTCCTTGGTACAAAGTAGCAGTTAATTAATATTCAGTAAGTTGGTTTAAATTGAAAGGAAAGAAGTCAAGAGTTTGCAACTCCACTTATTAATGAAGAAAAAAGAAACCTTCTGATATGAATTAAGATAAGCCTCTGAAAAATTCCAGCTGGTAATGCTTGCCAGGCTCTCAAAGGTTACTTGAGCTATGCATACCCGTTCAGCCCACCAACACTCTAAGAGCTTACACACAATGTTCACTGGAATGGCCTTAAATAAATTAACATGACCATCTCTACTGATTTCTTTGGCAGAAACAAGTTCACAAGTTAATGGGGATAAAGAATAGGAGGGGATATATGAAGAGAGGAAGAGAGAAAGAGGCATTTCATAATTTATCAAGATGTGAGCCCTGGCACCTCATTTATTTTACAAAAAGGACGGCTGATGCTCATATTTTTATGAGTTGGGGCTTAAAACAGGATTCCTGCTTCCCCTCCGCCCATCACCAGTCTTGCAGCCTGTGGAAACGTTGCTTATTCACCAGTTGGTTCTCTAGAATCACCCTTTTCTCTTTCTTAAGCTATCAGTTGGGGCCACTTCATTCCCAATGGCTGCTGCAATGGTGCAGAAAGGATCTTCCCTCCTAGGACACGGAGTCAGATCCTCCTTAATCAATACTGAGCACAAAACAGAGGAAATGGCATTGTGCCTCTGCAAACTTCCTTTGCAGCTCATCATCCTATTTAGAATGAATTAACATCTAATCGGCAAGCAATCATGCCTAATAATTTGTGGATTTGTTTATTCTTCAGAGTCACATCTCTTAAAACACTGTCAATAGAACAGTTACATAGGATCTTCTCACTGGAAGGCACCTAGAGGAGTATCTTGTTATGTGCCTGTAACTATTACTCATGCAAGTCCTTCCAGATCAGCTCTCTGCAGTAATAATAATAATAATAATAGTAAATAAGGTAAAACGAAATTAGAGATCTGAACAAAATTGGAGAAACAAGTCTTTTTAGTCAAGTGTGTCTGACTATCTGCCAGCTATGTTTTTTTCCTGCCAAATTTTAATCAGTTTTATACCACCTCTCCCTCTTCCAATTTGTGTTCTGAAGGGCCAGAGCAACAGTTTTCAAAACAATACTTGGGCCACTACTGTCCTTTGCAAGAAATCCCCTGGGGTCTTTCCTTTTGATGTCAACCATCCATTTCATTTTTTTAAAACAATGTTTATATATATATATATATATATATATATATATATATATATATATATATATAACCATATATATATGGTCTGGAAACAAAAAAAGACAGAACAGAGGAAAATGTCAGATGCAGAAAGATTAGACTAGATCAACCTAGGCTTGGAAAACAGCAGAAGTTGCAGGAATTTTTCTGAAATGCTGATCTTGTTCAAAATATCTTTACATTCCATATGGTATGCTGTTTCAGTTATTCTTTGCAAGGAACAATGGCACAGATAGGGTCCTGACCTTCCTAGACCACAGCAGCATCCAGGATATGTCTATGGTTTATAACAGGGCTACAAATGCTCATGTGTACCACCTCTGCTCAAAGACAAATCTCAGTGATCTCAAGGATCCCAAGCCCCATCTGTTGTCCTGGAAGGATTCTGAGAATCCTGGAGCACTCTATTTGCCTGAATTTAAAGATACCCTCTACCTGCTAGTCATTCTATTCTTGCTCTCAGTGTTCACCTGACAACTCAAGGTGGAAGTTGCCACTCTGGTGGCTGCTGATGCCCACCCTGCTGCACCCATGGTTTTTCATGTTGATCTGCCTGTGTCTAAAGAGTCCCTTTCCTCACTACCATTGGGGGTTAGTCCCAGCAACAACTGACAGTGATCTTTCAGCTTTCTTGCTCACCTTTCCCAAGAAATTTAGATAAATTACTCTGGGTCTTCACTGGAAGTCAACTGAGTCCCTATATTCTGACATACAGACAGGAACCTTGACAAGATTTCAATTCTGTGTCTTAGAGTGAATCTCTGGATCTCAGAGTTCTTCTTCCAAACAGAATTTCTGCTCCCTTTTTGGTTCATTATCTTATGCCCTAAAGTTTTAGGTCCTGAATAGTAGCTTTAAGAGCTTCTTTAACATGTCTTCAAGAAGACTTGGTAGGTCCTCGTGAAATCTGTATTCCTTTTTGGACATCTTTGCATGTCAGAGTTCCCAAGGTGATGGGTATAAAGATGAAAGCCCACCCCTTGGATCCTCATTAAGGTGTGTGTTTGTGTATATTTGAGAGAAACATAGGGAAGAAGACGGACAAGGAGAAGGAGGAAGAGGAAGGGAAGGAGAAGAAAGAGGAGGAGAAAGAAGAGGAGGGGGAGGGGGAGGAGGCAGGGAGACAGAGAGAAGCCATGTGCCTACTCTGCCAAAGCATTTATGAGTTTAGCCAAAAATCTATTGTCTCACTTTTCTCTTTCTGGATACATATCAACAAACAATTCATCTGATTTTCTTGGCACAGAAATGCGTTACCTTTTGTGGTTGGATTTTCCAGTGGTTTTTGTCCTCGTGTAAAAAAGACACTGCCCCCTGTTCCCTGCCTTTTTTTTTTTTTTTAACATCTTTATTGGAGTATAATTGCTTTACAATGGTGTGTTAGTTTCTGCTTTATAACAAAGTGAATCAGTTATACGTATGTTCCCATATCTCCTCCCTTTTGCGTCTCCCTCCCACCCTCCCTATCCCACCCCTCTAGGTGGTCACAAAGCCTGAGCTAACCTCCCTGTGCTATGCGGCTATTTCCCACTAGCTGTCTATTTTACGTTTGGTATCATACAGAGTGAAGCAAGTCAGAAAGAGAAAAAAAATACCGTATGCTAACACATATATATAGAATCTAAGAAAAAAAAAAGGTCATGAAGTACCTAGGGGTAAGATGGGAATAAAGACACAAACCTACTAGAGAATGGACTTGAGGATATGGGGAGGGGGAAGGGTAAGCTGGGACAAAGTGAGAGAGTGGCATGGACATATATACACTTCCCTGACCTTTTAAACATGACTTCAGCAAAAGTCTCCAAGTAAGCAAAATATCTTATTGGCTCCTTTCCACATTCACTTTTAAGCATTAGCTGCATTCTTTGTGATCCCTACCACTGCCAGATGGAAACCTGGATCACCCCAAACCCTGACTGAGATGCTTCAATGAGCCTTGCCTTCTCCAAAAGTACTTCATTTAATAAAAAAATCACCATTTTCATCTTCCCCCTAAGGAAAAACATGGTAATAAGAGTCATTGTTAACATCTGTGATCAACACAGATTACTATTTTTTCTTCTTTCCTTTCTTTCTTTATATTCTCTCTCCCTTCTTTCCTTCACTCACTCCTTCCTTCCATCCTTCCTTTTGGTTTCATTCCCATTTTTTTTTGAGAGCACTTGCCTGAGAGTTACTTTGGTAAAATCAGTCAATCTTCCTGGCCTTCATTTTCCTGAGATAAAGACATCATATTTGAGGCAATATTCAGCGTGCCAAAGTATTTACAGTTTCTTACAACCATAAAGTTCTATGTTTGTTTCAAACTTCTCCCTCTGTGACTGCCTTCTTTATCATTTTAATTTAGTCTTTACTGAGGTTTTAGTAACTATTTTGTACAAACAACCCTTTTTTTTTTTTTTTTTTGCTGTACGCCGGCCTCTCACTGTTGTGGTCTCTCCCGTTGCGGAGCATAGGCTCCGGACGCGAAGGCTCAGCGGCCATGGCTCACGGGCCCAGCCGCTCCGTGGCATGTGGGATCTTCCCGGACCGGGGCACGAACCCATGTCCTCGGCATCAGCAGGTGGACTCTCAACCACTGCACCACCAGGGAAGCCCCAACTCCTTCTTTTTATTTTTGGTTTTCATGAGTTTTATTATAATGTGTCTGGTCATAATTTTATTTGGCTGTAACTTGTTTGAAGTTTCCTGAGCCTCTTGAACCTGTAAATTTATGTGTTTCACCACATTTGAGATATTTTCAGTCATTATTTCTTCAAATACTTTTTTTTGCACCCAATCTTTTTCCTTTCTTCTGCGAAAGGAAAATATATATTCCCCCTCTCCAATCTTTTCCTCTATGTCCTTCAGTTTGGATAATTTTATTGATATATCTTTAAGTTCACTGACATTTCCTCTGTCATTTCCATTCTGCTACAAAGTCCATCTAGTGAATTTTTTATTTCAGATGTTGTATTTTTCAGTTCCAAAATTTCTATTTGGTTTTATTTTTATAGTTTTGATTTCTCTTTGGAGAACGTGTATGTTTCCATTCATTTCAAGAGTACTAATCCTTACCTTGTTGACCATGGTTACAATATCTGCCTTAAAGACTTTGTTTTATAATTGCAACATCTAGGTCATCTCAATAATTGATATTTGTTTGGATTGCTTTTTCCATTAGCAGGAGTCATCACATTTTTTTCTGTAAGGAACAGACAGTAATTGTTTTAGGCTTTATGGTTTAGCCCTCTGCTCTCTGTTGCAATGACTCATCTGACATCATAGCATGAAAGCTGCTATAGACCACAGAGAAATGAATGGGTGCAGCTGTATTCTAATAAAACTTTAGGTATGGAGAGCCAAGTGTGAATTACATACAATTTTACATTTTAAAAATATTCATCTGTTTTATTCCAACTGTTTATCAATGTAAAATCTCTTCTGACCTTATGAGCTATACTGAAACAGGTGGTGGGGCAGAGTTAGCTCATGGACCATAGTGTGCCAATGCCTGCCTCCTTTCATGTCATTTACTTTGGATTGTACCCTGGACTGGTGAAATATGTTGTGAGACTCTGATGGTTACAACCCTCTGGAGAGTATTACTGTTATTTCGATTGTTTCAACAGGCTCGGTTAGATACGGGTCACAAGTTTTGCCTTGCCTTCTGTGGGCAGAGGTGCCAAGATCAGTACAATCTCCAAAGCCTCTGCCATGTTCTTTATTTCCATTCATGCACCACTCAGAAGTTAGGGTGAACATACAAACCTCACCAAACACGGGTCATGGTTCACATTCCAGTTCAGCTCTCTAAGCCTTTGCTATGCTTCTTTGGGTCTGTTCTGCACATGTGCAGCTAGGGGTGAGCTCGGGATTTCTGATACTCACACACAGAACTAGGAGATACCCATCTCCAGCTATCTTCTCCTTGGGATTCTCTTACACTTCCCAGCTCTCAAGAGTCCCTTTGCCCTGTTCCTGTTCATCTGACCAGAAAGAAGTGTTTTTCTCAGTCTATCTACCATTGGCCATTTCCATATACCTGGGGCTGACCTCAGTGAGAGAAAACAGAAAGAAAATAGAGAGAAAAATAATAAAACAGTGTGGCTTCCCCTCAATATATTGCCTTCATAGTATAGGTTATGTGACCACAGACATGGGTTTTTCTCTTGGGGCTTAAACTTGCCCACATCTCTGCCCTGCTGCCACCATCACACAGCAATACAAGCTGACCTCTGGGCACAACCAGGAGAGGGAAAAGGAAAAAAAGTATTGTATACATGAAAGCAGTTAGGAGAGTAAATTTTAAATGGTATCATCGTAATAAAAACTATAATTATGTGAGGGGATGGAGGTGCTAATATATATATATATATATTATATATGTATTTGATATATATATATATCAAATCATCACATTATACACCTTAAACTTACTTATATGTCAATAATATCTCAATAAAAAAGGGGGGACAAGATGACTAAAAAGTGGCTCTCTGGCTCACAGTGACCCCATACGTTCTGGTTCACTGTGGCCCCTCTTCTAACTAGACAGAATTTATCTCAGAGTTTTCATGTCGACACCTGATGTGCTGTTCTGTCCTTATGTCGATGCTGAGAGATAAAGGGGGGGGAGTCTCACTGCCATATTGGTGTTCCTCAGATTCTCACTTCCCTCCCCAATCAACCTGGTTTTAATTTTGGAGACTTCAGGTAGTTGTTCAGTTTATAGATTTTAGGCATAATCAGTAGGAGAGAGGGGACATAGTGACTTTACTCCATCTTGGCGAGAATTGGAAGTCTCCATCTTCTCATTTTAAAGGATCAGAAGCTAATGCTCCAGGAAGAAAAGTGATTTGCACAAGGTCACAAAGTAAGGCAGTGGAAAAGGTGGAACCAGAACCCAGAAATTCCAGATCTTTTTGACTACCCCCTTCTGAGAGTAAATGTGGCAGTTTTTACTTAGGGAGAATGGAAGGGCATGTGGGTCCCAACGCATGCCAAACTCCCCTCCGCCAAGCTTCCCTCTGATGCTCACCACCCTCACTCCTACATCTGGGTACCCACTGGGTGCTCTGGAGGTGCCCCTGGGCTGAGTCTTGCTAAAAATGATGTTAGACGGTTGTGTGAAAACTCATTCAGTCAGTCTACTGGTGGCAACAGTGATGGTGGAGAACATGTTTTTGTATGTGCAAAGGTGCATGTGTATGTGTGTTTATATGTGTACCTGGATATATATTTGTGTGTGCTTATTTATACAGGTGTATTTGTTTCTTTTTATGTGTGTGTGTCACACGTAAGTGTTAAAACTCTGGATGGAATTTAAGAAATGAAGTTGCCTAACCCCAACTTGGCAGACAAAGAAACACTGAGACTCAGATAATTTAAATAATTATTTTGTAATTGGCTCAGAACTTGAACACCACACCATTTCCCCAGTATGTCATGATACATAGCCAACTGCATTCAATTAGTCAATTTGGATATAGTGACATCTAAACAGTGTGAGAGAGAAAAGATTTTGGGGTAAATCAATGATGACAATGTATCAATCCAACCTGTCTTAAATGCTCTTATTCAACCAAAACTAAATGCAGAAAGTTTCCACATAACTTGTCTTCCAACAGAAAGAACAAAGCGCTGAGTCTCTTATTCCTATTTCCCAGCCATATGCGCTCTTCTGGAATGTCTGATTTCCCTAAGCCATGCTCACAGATCCCTGTTTCCAAGGCACATATTTATATTCTGGCATTAAGTCTACAAAGCACAGGTGCTGAGAAATGAGGAGAAAAGTTAAGTTTGGCTTCCATTTGATATCTGGTGTCATATGCTTTTGTAAGTCCAAATATAAATGGAACTGGAAAGCCATGTCAGAATGTTCCAACTAGCACTTGAGTAGTACACCCCAGGACTGCAAGTCTTAAGGACGAAGTACTGGTTCATGATCCCCTTTCTGCTGGATCAAATGAGCCTAATTTGCAGTGGTCATTATTGCAAAGGGACCCTATTTAGCTACCATCATGTTGGAGAAAGGAAGAAATATTCTAGTAAAATGGCTGAGGCAGAGGAAGCTTTGGTGAGAGCCAGTCCTGTATTCCGGCCCTGGGTGGGATACTTGATAAGCACGATCTCTTTTGGTGTCATGATCAATTTGATGAGCAGGACCTTTTCCCATCCAGTAGATGGATAATAGAAATTCAGGGAATTGAAACAATAAGCTGAAATAATAAAAACTAACATACACTACCCACATGGGTTGAAGCCCACTTCTGGTATAGATCTTGGGTCTATCTTTGTCAACATAACAAACTACCTGAAATATATTATATAGCTTATAAACAGCGCTTTTTTCCCCCAGGGTTTTGCATTTTGGGCCGAGCTTAGCTGGGCAGTTCCTCTGGTAGTCTCTCCCCGGGTCATGTATGTGTGTACAGTCATCAGGTGGCCCAAGTGAGGCTAGTTTTTCAATGTGGCTGCATTTACATGCCCAGTCAGCTAGGGTGTTGGTCTCATCCATAGGTCCCTTCTAGCAGGAAAGCCCCAGTTTCTTACATAATGGTAATAGAATTCCAAGAGTGCAAGCTTGTGTGCAAGTGCTTATCAAACCTTTCTTTTTTTTTTTTTAACATCTTTATTGGAGTATAATTGCTTTACATTGTTGTGTTAGTTGCTGCTGTAGAACAAAGTGAATCAGCTATATGTATACATATATCTCCATAACCCCTCCATCTTGAGTCTCCCTCCCACCCTCCCTATCCCACCCCTATAGGTGGTCACAAAGCACTGAGCTGATCTCCCTGTGCTATGTGGCTGCTTCCCACTAGCTATCTATTTTACATTTGGTAGTGTGTATATGTCCATGCCGCTTGCTCACTTCGTCTCAGCTTACCCTTCCCCCTCCCCATGTCCTCAAGTCCATTCTCTACGTCTGCGTCTTTATTCCTGTCCTGCCCTTAGGTTCTTCAGAAACTTTTTGTTTTTTTAGATTCCATATATATGTGTTAGCATACAGTATGTATTTTTCTCTTTCTGACTTACTTCACTCCGTATGACAGTCTCTAGGTCCATCCACCTCACTACAAATAACTCAATTTTGTTTCATTTTTATGGCTGAGTAATATTCCATTGTATATATGTGCCACATCTTCTTTATCCATTCATCTGTCGATGGACACTTAGGTTGCTTCCATGTCCTGGCTATTGTAAATAGAGCTGCAATGAACATTGTGGTACATGACTCTTTTTGAATTATGGTTTTCTCAGGGTATATGCCCAGTAGTGGGATTGCTGGGTCATATGGTAGTTCTATTTGTAGTTTTTTAAGGAACGTCCATACTGTTCTCCATAGTGGCTGTATCAATTTACATTCCCACCAACAGTGCAAGAAGGTTCCCTTTTCTCCACACCCTCTCCAGCATTTATTGTTTGTAGATTTTTTGATGATGGCCATTCTGATCGGTGTGAGGTGATACCACATTGTCATTTTGATTTGCATTTCTCTAATGATTAGTGATGTTGAGCATCCTTTCATGTGTTTGCTGGCAATCTGTATATCTTCTTTGGAGAAATGTCTATTTAGATGTTCTGCCCATTTATAGATTGGATTGTTGTTGTTTTTTTGATATTGAGCTGCCTGTGTATTTTGGAGAGTAATCCTTTGTCAGTTGCTTCATTTGCAAGTATTTTCTCCCATTCTGAGGGTTGTCTTTTCATCTTGTTTATGGTTTCCTTTGCTGTGCAAAAGCTTTTAAGTTTCATTAGGTCCCATTTGTTTATTTTTGTTTTTATTTCCATTTCTCTAGGAGGTGGGTCAAAAAGGATCTTGCTGTGATTTATGTCATAGAGCTCTCTGCCTGTTTTCCTCTAAGAGTTTTATAGTGTATGGCCTTACATTTAGGTCTTTAATCCTATCAAACCTTTCTTGTATCAAGTTAGCTTACACCTCATTAGCCAAAGAAGTGTATTGTCAAGGCTAGAGTCAATCTGTGGAGGGGAGTGATCTTCACAAGGCATGGAGTTTAGGACACATGATTTATTGAGGTCATTAAAGAATAACAGTGAATTTGAAAGCCTGGTCTGTCTGATTCCAAGGAAAGGGTTTTGTCCCATCAAATAAAGTTGATGTCTTATTGTTTCAAGCTTTCTTATATGATTTCTCTTTCTAAACTATCATCAACATTAATAAGATGACAATTTAAAACACACACACACAAAATTTCCACGCACATAACAACAGCTGTATTCATAGGCATGTACAGAGGTCGACAGCCAAATTTAAAAAGTAAGAAAACCCACTATGATGGAAATATGCTGAAAATATACATGAGCCAACTGAAAGAGCTTCCAATGGCCAAAGCTGGAGCAAACCCAGCAACAACATAAACAAAGTGGTATTAGATTATAACCTAAAGTATAAAACAAATATCCATGAGTTCATACTGATATAAATGACTGAATAAATAAGTCGATGAGAAAGAGGACATAAGCCTCTCATACATACAAATTCCAAGTAAGTTACATATATATTTCCCCCTCAGGGAGGTGGATAAAGCATAATTCCCCACCCCTTAAGTGTGGGCTGAATAGTGATATCCTTCCAAAGAATACAGTATGGAAAGGGGTTGGAGGGTAGTAACTCAACAGGGGAGAAACCTGAAAACACTACCTCCACCAGGTGATCAAGATCAACAGTGATAAGTTTAGTCAGTATGTACCCTTGATATGATGTGATGAAAATGATACTTTACCTCCACGTTCTTCCTCCCCCGAACCCATAACTCTAGTTGGATCATGAGAAAAAATTAGGCAAATCCCAACTGAGCAACATTTTAGAAAATATCTGCAAGTATTTCTCAATACTCTCAAGACCATCAGGATCAAGGAAAGTCTAAGAAAGTGTCACAGCCAATTGGGTTGAATTGTAGGACATGCAGCTGGTATCAGATAATTGCTTGGAAACCCTACCCATATCCCCACAAACTAGAATTGGGTTCAGAAACTATTTAAGGATATATGGGAACATTACAATCTTCACAATTTTTCTGTAAATCTAAAATTGCTGTAAAAAATAAAGTATATTATAAATAAAAGCAAGAACCAGGCTAGAAAAACCTGTTCAATATACATAGTAGTCAAAGAGTTGATATTTTTAGCACATAAATATCTTAAGTAAGCTGATGTAGAAAATAGGACTCTAATCCACAAATGAGAAAGAGAAAGGAACAGATAATATATAGTTAAAAATAAGAGGACATAGGCACATGGAAAGCAAAGTTCAACAATAATCAAAAATAGTCAGTGAAATGTGAATCATTTTTACCTTTTTAAAATAAGAAGTATTTTTAAAATGATAATATCCTGTGCTTATTAGGAAGTTTTACAAGAGTCACTCTTTTAACAAGGTTGTAAATCAGTAAAATCCACTTGTGAATTAATTTGAAAATCTCTTTCTATAATTTAAATATGTTCATTCATTTCTTCACAATAATCCCATTTCTGGTGCTCTTCTCTTGGAGAGTAATATATGTGTAACGTATTTTCCACAGAAAGATAATCATTATACAACTATTTATAAACACATAAACTTAGAAACTACTTAAATTCCCTGCAATAGGGGAGTAGTTAAAAAGCCCTGAGTTCATCCACTTGATGAAACAATATGATGTAATGAAAATGATATTAAAAAGACAGTGTAATAACATGGAACAACATCTATGTTAAAAAATGTTAAGAGAAGTGGCTATATGTTAAAAGTTACTTACTAGTATTTTACTGCTTACATTAAACAATGCCTAGAGCTAGAAGACAAATATATCAATACTTTCAATAGCTTAATTTATTCTTATTTGCATTTTTAAACTAATTACTGCTTTTGTTCTTAAACTCTTCTAAATTTCAACTTATGGATAAGTATTTTATTTGAGCCAAAAAAAAAGATTAAAAAGAAGATGAAGAAGAAATTGTAATTTCTCATAATAGCAAAATCTGTTGTATTTGGCACCTGGGGTTTTGAGGTGTTTGTTTTTGGTTATCTATAGTTTCCCTATTTTCTTGAATTGAACTGAATACATGTAAGTGTCATCTGTAAAAGTAAACACCCAAAGAACTGATATGTTTAATGTGTCTACCAGACCCAATGTGTACAAAAAGGGGAAAAGTTTATAGAATTGAAAAGAAATGACCATCTGTCAGCTTGAGATCCAGTGAGCTAATCTGCAAATCAGCATTAGCACACGTAAAGAATACAGAGAGATCTTGCGGGAACCATAAAAAAGTTATTTCTTAAAAACTGTCCTTTTGAAATTTCCTACGTTGCTTTTCAATTCAACGTTGCCAGTCCATAGTTTTTTAAATTATTATAGAAATTACAATTATAAATTGTTGGAGGTTTTTTTGGTTTGTTTTCTTAGCCTGGAAAGAATGCTTGCAATCTAACAAATGCTACAGTATTCTCCAATTGTTTCTTCAACTTAAATGTTACCTCATGACTAGATCCTGAACACCTTAACAGGTACCAAAAATTGATGGACAGGTTGATTGATTAGGTTTGCCCCAGCCTGAAGGCAAAGGGCTGGACCAGATGCTCCATGGAGGGCCCTGCAGCTCAAGTGTTGAGAACCCAGCTCTGCCAATCTTGTCAGCAAGAATCACCCACAGACATTATCCCTTTTTAAGACAACAGTTGTCACCAGAGTCCAAGCAGCAGCAGACAGAAGCAGCTGATAAAAGTTTTTTTTCCCCACCCTGATAAGATTTTCTAGACACCCAGAAATTTCTCCTCCCACACTGAAGTACTTTTTCTAAACATAAGAAAAAGCTATCTTTCAAGGTCCACAATTTGACCTGTACCCCAAACTACTGGGGTCCAGATTTAAGCCATTTTAAAGGGTGGGTGCGATTTTTAGGGCCAGCAGACCCCTTGGGCAGCTTTCTAAGGCAAATTCAGCACTGGCAACAATTTCAGGCAAAGGGAACCAATTCCAGTTTATTGGGAGGATTGAGTGAGTCTATTATGACCCTACTTCATCAAATGGGAAATGTCACAACATTTCCTGCATAAAGTTGCTATAAGGATTTAATTTTTTTTAAGTAGAAAAAACAAGTGATACCTATACACATTTCTTAATAAAATACCTGGCGAAAAATAAGTACTCAAAAATATGAGACATTATTAGTCAGAAGCACATCTTTGGCTTAGTTAAGAATGGATTTACCCTTTTTGAACTTCAGAAAATTTCCATGGCATACAGACCACTCTAACCTCAGAGAGATAACTGCAGCATTCTGGTCTTTTAAAAAAACGTAATGGGGGCTTCCCTTGTGGCGCAGTGGTTGAGAGTCCGCCTGCCGATGCAGGGGACGTGGGTTCGTGCCCCGGTCCGGGAAGATCCCACATGCCGCGGAGCGGCTGGGCCCCTGAGCCATGGCCGCTGAGCCTGCACGTCCGGAGCCTGTGCTCTGCAACGGGAGAGGCCACAGCAGTGAGAGGCCCGAGTACCACAAAAAAAAAACCAAAAAAAACAAAAACCAAAAACGTAATGGGTGTTTATTTTCTTATCTTGCTTGTAGAGTGTTGTTGTTTTTTTTTTTAAGAGAGACAGAGAGAGAAAAATACTTTAAAAAATATTTAATAAACATTCTCCACAGAGCAGCTGGAATAATTTGAAAAACAATAAATAGGAAAATAACACTTTTCTGCAGAAAATTCTACAAACATCTAAAGTCCCTAACAGATCCCTACAGGGCCTTCTGCTCTGGCTACCCCTCTAACTGCTGGAGAAACTCCAGCCACAAGGACCAGACTTTCTGATCTTCCAAAGTGCTTTCCCAGCCTCCAGGCCTTTGTTCATGATGTTCTCCCCCCCACCCCGGAGAGCCCCTTCCTTGTCTCCTTGACTGCCTGGTTCCTACTCACTCTTCAGATTTCCTTTAAATATCACAGGGTCAATGGGCCATCCCTGCTCTGTTATTCTCTCTTATGGAGCACTTATTTTCCTCCTTTACACTTAACACTTATAACACGATTTAATTATGTAATTATCTCTGTGCTAAAAGTCTGACTCTGCCACTGGGTGGTCAACTTCATGGGGACAAGACCGAGTCTTCTGTGCTCATCATCACAAGCCAGCATGCAGGGAAGCTCCTGGCAGACGGCAGGCCCTACAGTAAACACTGGCAAAGGAATGATCTTATGAAAGAGAGGAAAGAGGAAAGGAAGGCAAGGGACTTCCCTGCCGGTCCAGTGGTTAAGACTCTGCACTTGCAATGCAGGGAGCATGGGTTCAATCCCTGGTCAGGGAACTAAGATCCCACATGCTGAGCAGTGTGGCCAAAAAAAAAAAAAAAAAAAAAAGGGAGTGGGGAGAGGGGGAGAGGGAGATGAAGAAGAAATTGCAATTTCTCGTAATAGCAAAATCTGTTGTGTTTTACACATACAAAAACATGTTCTCCACCATCACTGTCACCACCAGTATTGACTGACTGAATGAGTTTTCACATAACCTTCTAACAACATTTTTAGCAGGACTCAGCCCAGGGGTAAGACGAGCTGGTGGGGCACTGCCAGAGCACCCAGTGGGTACCCAGATGTAGGAGTGTAGGAGAGGGAGAGGGAGAGGGAGAGGGAGGAAGGAAGGAAGGAAGGAAGGAAGGAAGGAAGGGAGATTTTACATTTTTAACATGGAGGATGCGTTCAGCCTGGAAGGTAGCATTTTGGGCCGGAAGTGTCTTCTGTTTGCTCTCATCTCCATTCTATCGGGCTGCACCTCCTCCAGTGTCTGAGCTGTCTTTCCCATAGCTCATTCACCTCTCCCGGCTTGGCTTCCTGAGGAGCAGTGTCTAGAGCTCTCTCCTTCCCCACCTTCCTCCTGGAGACACATATACTGCAGCCCCTTCCCCAATCCTTTCTCCGTCCTGCCAGAAACCTCCTCTCTGGCTGCCTGCAGAGTAGGATCCAATCAGCTTGCCGGGGCTACGATTTCAATTACTGATAAAGGGCCCAAATCATGCCTCTCTCTGGGCATCTACATGCTAATCCACACGGCAACACACACTCACTGCTGTCTAATGGAACTCCTGGCATCAGAAGGAGATTGGGAAGGGACATTCTGGGCCTGGGGTGAGAAGAAAGCCGCTTTTGTCCTCCTCCAGTCACCTGTGGGAGACTCAGAGGATTTTAGCAGCAAGGTTAGACATATGGTTAAGTGGGTTAAAACAAATAAAAACAAAACAGACTACGGATAGTATGAACAGTCTGATCCTATTATAGTAAAAAAAAAATACAGGTATGTATAGATAACATCTGGAAGGCTATATCCCTGGGAGTTTGATCAGGCTTATCTGTTAGTGGTGGAATTAGGGTTTTGATATATATTATATATTTATATAATTACACATTTGTATGTATTATACCATCAAAAAATCTTACTGTGCATATGAAAAAGGAAAAGAATAAGAATTTAAAAGTAACTTAAAAGAAAATGGGAAATTTGCGTCTTTCTCTCCTTGCAAACAGCTTTGAATATCAACAGTTCCATCTTGCAAGATTCCTGCCCTTTATTACTCTGGTTTCTCTTTCCTTCCTTTATGATGTGATCACATCCCTTTGAGGACCACACTCACATAGAGACAGGAGGAAGATGGAGAGAAGACTGGACTGGAGTCCAGAAAACTTAGTTACTGTCCTGGATCTTTTGTTTTATTCGTGTCGAGTTGAACCTTCTCTGAGTCGTCCCCTCTCTCTGGGTCTCACTTCCCATCTGTAAAAGGGGCTGGCATAGATCGCGTCCTAAGAGCCCTTTAAAAGCCTTAAACTTTCATGTCTCCAAGTTATGACTTCTACCTCCCACTCCAATTCTTTGGGTCAGCAAATTGTTTATTCCAGAAAATTTTTTAAGCCTCTGCTGGACTAAAACTTTCTGGCAGATGTCCTGCCCTGGTTTCATCTGGGTGTCCTAAAAATATTGCCCAGCTATATATCTTAGAAGGTACCCTGGGCATCATTGGTAGTGTAAGCATATAATTTATCATCCGAACTAGCACACGGACTTTTAATAATTATGCTTGAAGATCAGCTGTCAACTGGGACTGTCCTGGACACAGCAGGATACTAGGAAGAGCCTAGTCTGCAGTCCAGGGGGCCTGGCTATCTAGTCCAGGTGCTCCCATTTTGGCCGTGTGATCTTAGTCACTAGACTATAAGCTTCATGAAGAAAGGGAAAGGATTGTTCTATTCATAATGGCATCTTCCCTTAGTAAGTGCCACTAAAATATGTCTCAAAAGAATGCTTAACTGGAAGAGCTTTGATTTTGTCAGGTAGAAAATCAGGCTAATGACATATTGTCTTAAGTTTCATTTGCAGTCTGTCACATGATCACATAAGTATCAATTTGGGTTGCTGCTTCTTTTTTTTTTTTTTTTTTTGCGGTACGCGGGCCTCTCACTGTTGTGGCCTCTCCCGTTGCGGAGCACAGGCTCCGGATGTGCAGGCTCAGCGGCCATGGCTCACAGGCCCAGCCGCTCCGCGGCATATGGGATCTTCCCGGCCCGGGGCACGAACCCGTGTCCCCTGCATCGGCAGGCGGACTCTCAACCACTGCGCCACCAGGGAAGCCCGGGTTGCTGCTTCTTTTACACCCAATTTTATAGATCGAAAACTCCAAGCCTTAGGAAAACTAAGTGAAATGTCTAAGCTCTGTGTGGGCTATGATTTTAGTCTATTTTTCATTTTTCCTTTTCCCTTTTTTAAAATTTTCCACTCAATTTTTAACTTAATAATGCTTTACACATATATACATATTTAATTTATAGGATCATGCTACCAGTTGTTGGTTAGATTTGGACTAGAATCCATGGCCATTGATGTGTATGTCAAGGTCTTCACAATTATCCCTCGTGCCATATTTCTTTCCTATCTCAAAGAAATTCTTTCCACAATTTTAATCTCTATGAGAGACAGAGAAACATGGCTCCAGTAATGCCTTCTTCCCCATTCACAGACACACACACTCACACACCTTTGATATACAGTGCAGAACTGTCTCTTGCAAATACTATTTACTTTGGGCTCTAAGATAAGTTCCCTCCCCTCCCTGTGAAAAGGAAAAACTGAATAATGTTTCCTGAAAAATAAATGCAAATGTTTCCCTGAATGACATTTCTATTGTCTGAGACTTATGTGATTTTAATGAACGTATTTATATCAGAAAAATGAGAGAGGGAAGCATAAGGTAACCCAAATCTCTTTCTGGCTGGAAAAGCTCTAGAGTCACTGAAGACAGTTTTGCCAAAAAGGCTTGGCAAGAAGCAGTGATATTTGCAAATTGTTCAGTGAAACTGCTTTTATTTAGTCAATTTCATTCTGGTGTCCAATGGGTTCCCTGCAAAGGGATATGTTTCTTAGACAATGACAAGCTTTACACCAAATTATGAGCTATAGCTGAAAATATAGTAACAGAATGTCACTCCTGATTTGTTTTCTAAGCTGGAGCTACATGGTTACAAATATCAAAGGAGTGATCCATGGGAAAGTAAATGCTCATTTTGGGGAGAGGAAAGACTTGAAATGGCTGTGGAATTGGGCACCGAAGCAGATGAGCATGGCCAGACATAACATCGCTTGCTCCAGAAAAGGGAAGAGAGATGGTCCCCTGAGCCAGCTGGCTCTAACCAGTGAACTCCCCACCACTCCCCGGCAGCGTTATTGCCTCCCTCGCACATGGATCCAGCTTTGCAGCTGAACTCTGCATCTGAGATCCAAGAAAGGACTCCTCCCAGAATGCAAAAATGAGCTCTTCAGAGCCTACGCTCAGCTTGCAAGGTGAAAGCCATTCTGTACTGGCTTGAGACACCAAAAAGACCCTGAGTGCTACATGGAAACAGTGAGGAAAGAACAGTGCTGGGAAGAGAAGACTGGCTTTGGGGGCAAGCAGGGCAGGTTCGGAATCTCATGCAGAAAGCACCGTCTCCTCTAATCCTCACTTTGCTCCTCTGTAAGATGGGGAGGCGACCGGCCTTATTAAGTTGCTCTGAGATGTGCTTCACACGCATTAGGACCCAACAGGTGCCAGCATGCCCCTCCCTCTGGGGTGGAGAGTGGGAGCATTTCCTTAATGATGGCCCTCCGGGAATGGAAGGCTGTCTCCTCGGAGTGACCCAGAGGCTGGCTGCCCAGAGCCTGAAAATAGCTGGAATCAAATGAAGCTGCTGTTTAATCAGAATCTTCAGAGGGTAATGCAGGTCAGCTGGGAGTTTAGCAAAGTAACGGAAGCAGAAAGAACCAGAGCTTAGGTACTTAACTTGGGTGGACTGATCAACCCATCTTCTGAAAAGGTCATACCTCCTCCAGGTCTTTACTGTCCAAAGCGACTAACCAAGCAGAGTGCCTTCATCTAATCAAGTCTCTCAGTTTCGTAATGGCTGCAAGTTGGCTTGACTGTTGGACAAAGGCTGTGTCTGGCTTTAGCCTGGAAGGAACATCACATCACTGAAGGATGGTACCATGCCATGTGGACCAGCCCTAGAAATGTGCCCCACAGGGCAGGTGGGAGAGGCAGTTCTGGTCAGTGTGCCAGTGAGAAAGGGAACATTCTGGCATCAGACCAACTGGGCTTATGAGAGGAGTGACCTTGAGCAACCTACCCTCACAAAACCTCAGTTTGCTCATCTATACAGTGGAGATATTACTCTATCATATTTTTAGTGGAAATAATGTATACAAAACGGTCAATGCATTACCATGGGTTAAGCCCTCAGTACATGACTATTATAAATAGCCCAAGTTTTGAGAATCCTCTAATATCCCTTCTTCATAGTCTCTATTTAACTACACACACACACACACACACACACACACACACACACACTTATATAATTGGTTTTATATTTAAAAATTGTGGGGGGAATAAATCTTATGTAAGACTATAGATGCAAAACAAATAATCTCCTAAAAATCTGTATGTTCCAAAGACCTCCTTAAATCACATAGCTATTTTTATGGAAAAACAAACAGACGCACAAAGAAGAAGAGTGTCTTGCCTACGTCATAGAAAGAACTAGTGACTGTTTCCAGAAATACCCAGGCAGTTGCTCATTTCATTCAACGTTCTTATGCTATCGCTCTGTGTCTCGTGTGGCTGCACTCCTCCTGGTCTTCTTTGAACCTGTCCCAAGGTGTGCAGTCCAGTCAGTAACCAGTGTTGACTGAGTTCATACGTGCATTGATTGCTATCTCAACATTTTATTGTTTGATGACGGAAAACAGTGCCAACTGGCTGAAGTTGTACTATCCTCACTAGGGTGTTAGAAGCAAAATGTCTCCTTAAGACCTTGATACATGATAAGAACTTGTCTGAATTATAATTAGGAGGTCATCAAAGCTGCTCTGTCTTCTTGAGCCTGTGACATCTGTCTGCTTCATCAGGAAGATCTAGCCACTAGATGGAAGATGGGCTTTGCTGCTTCCATCAGTGTGGTTTTTAAAGGCAGGGCAACTTCTGTTCTTATTCCAGCTCTGCTAATGACTACCTTCGTAACCTTAGGAACATTACTCAACCTTCCAGAGCCTTATTATCCTCATTCAGAAAGCTTGAGATAGTAATCCCTACTGCATAGAGTTGCCATGACAGACAAGTATGGTAGTATGTATACAGCCTTAACAGAGCGCCTGGCACATAAAGGGGCTTGATAAATGACAACCATGATCACTAGCCTTATGAGTTCCTCAAGAAATGTTCAGTTCCTTCGTGATTCTTAGATGCTGTCAGGAATAAATGATGGAAAGAGTGAAATCATTTGGTAAACTCTGCATCTAGGAAACCACTTAATGCCAGGCAAATTGGCCTGCTGTTGATGACTGTTTGAAACATGATTCATTTTCAAAACTTTGAACTATTTTGAGAAGTTAACTATATCATGCATTTTTAAACAATTATAGCAGCATAGTTTTTGCCAAAGAATGACATAATTTGACCTTCCTTGAGTAAAGGATGGGGACATAAAGATAATGAAAAAAGAGAAAAATGGAAAAGCTTTATACCAAAGGGACCAACCCCAAAAAAGTTGAATGAGGATCTTTTAAGAATTTTGTAACTTTCACGAGTCCCAGCTTTTGCTGTTTTGCTAATTCATCTCCATTTCCTCATGCAGATTAGCAATAAAGTCTATAAAATGGCCCCCTCACAATGATGCAAGTTCCCCCAAAAGAGATGCTGGACCATTTTCTCTTCAGAATGACTGTCATCAAAACCACCAAAGGTTCTTTTAACCAAACTCCTTAAGAACTTCACTGTCTTCTCCACTCAACACATATCCTTCCCCGAGAACATTTACCTGTCCCAGGTAAACATTTGATGTATTATCTCACAAAAGAGCACAATGTGCTGACTGACAGATAAAGGTGTGTGTGGGGGGGTGTTCTTAGGACAATGCCCCACAGAAAAGGGTAATGATCCATGAGTCTATGCTCCACAACACGCACCCACACGTCTACACACACGTGCACACATACACATGCAGGAAGTGTTTCTTATCTAAGACTGGACCTTTTACAAGAGAGCTTATGTCAAGACAGGGGCTTCTGGGCAAGTAAGTTTTTTCACTCATCAAGGTACATACCTCCATAGATAAGAAATGTCCTCAACCATCACAATCTAAGTACAGCCAAGTCCCTTATAAACTACTACCTTAGATTGCTGTCTTTACAAAGGGTGATACCACTTCTATCAGGTTGTTGAAGATATCAACATTTTAGGTAACATCCATGCTCTCCATGTCCCTCCCTCCCCAGTCCTCCCTAGGATCATGAACTTCATGAGTGTAAAGGCCAGCTCATTTTGGTAGCTCTTACAATGCCTGGATCAAGGCCTACCACAGAGCAAATGCTTGAAAGTGGGAGGAAGGGAAGTCAGTGGAGGTAGTAGCCTGAATGCCTTGATTATACCAGTTGCAAAAATATGACCAGGCACGCCTCCCCAGTAAACTCATTTCTACTGATACCTGCTACAAAGCCTGCTGGTGACATCTGACTTTTCAAATGCACTGGGCACATGACTTTGCACTGGGCACATCACCCTTTAGTAGGGCTATCTCCAAGGGTGAAAAGCTCTTTTTTACCATGTTCATAGAATCTCAACTCATTGGAAAACACAATACCAGGCTCCTAGAGGCTGGTCAGCGCAGACCCAGCATTAAGATTCAAAGCCCTGAAATGGAGGGATGATGTTTTAGCCTGTTTTATATATGGCACAGCACATAGGTATTGCCAGGCATTTAGTGGGTATCCTATAAATATTGGTCGAAGGAGTCACAGAGGTGAAATTAACTCTTAGATTGGAGAAAACTACTGTCATTAAATGTTTTACCTGTGAAGAAACCAAAGCTTGAAGAGGTTACGTATATTCCCCAAGATGACAGCAAGAATATAGCCAGCAGGGCTCCAAGTGCCGTGTTATTTCTACTACATCCACCTGTCCCAATGTGAATGAATGAAAGGCATCATACCTGCAACTGATTTTCCAAGAATCAGAGAGCTAGTGGAGAAGAGTTAGTGTTGAGTGGGAGAGCGATGTGTTCTTGCCTACAATGCCCTCAAAATCATATATCCTTTGCATATTCATAAAATCAGAATAACAGTCATCCCCTAATAAATATGAGTACATGGTGTCAGACCCCAGTGCTCTTATCCCTTCTCCAAACTGTAATTTCCTGTGTGACCTTTACCAGGACACATCGTCTTCTTGCCTAGAATGCCCTCAAGATCATATATCCTTTGCATATTCATAAAATCAGAATAACAGTCATCCCCTAATAAATATGAGTGTGCGGTGTCAGACCCAAGTGCTCTTATCCCTTCTCCAAACTGTAATTTCCTGTGTGACCTTTACCAGGACACATCATCTTTTACCCATCTGTAAAATAGGGACAGTGGGAATCAATGATCTCTTCAATCCCTTAGTTCACTTTAAAAGGTTTTGATTCTATGGCATAACTGTGTTTTTGTCTCCTGGGATCACTACTGCCTGAACTGCTGAAGAAATAACCAATCTTGACTCAAGACAAATATCTTATCAGGTTACATGGGAAAGGCAGTAGATAGTGATGTAAAGTGAGTCTCTAAACTTATAAAGCACCCAAGAAGGAGGAGATATTTTGCAAATCTTGTCAATGTAGTATCTATGCCAGCAAGAACAACCAAACAGAAGTGTCTGAATTCAAGGCAAAAGATTCATAAAGTCAGTGAGGTGGGAGGTGGAAGAAACTCTCTAGGAATCCAAAGTAAAACAAAATGGGCTATAATTTGGGTCTGGAGTTTTATGTTTTTTCTCTTGGAGTCTCTGCTCTGGTTTGATGCTGTTGTTTTTCCCAAGAGAGAATGCTACTGTCGCTGTATGTCTGGGGGGAAGATACCCATCACCCAGAATGTATCACAAACTATTAATAATCTATCACTGCAAATCTACCTTGTCTCAGTAAACACCCTGTCCCCAAGTACAGATAAAAGGCCAAGCAGGCAGATGTTGGAGTTTATCATCCTCACATTTTCCATTTCTCATTTCTCTAAGGATGGTGTCCAGTATCTGAGCTCTCCTATGGATACTGTAGGAAGAGGAAACTAACATTTACTAAGCACCTTCTGTGTGCCAGATGCTTCTCAGCCCTGAGAAGTAGGTTTTCTCAACCCCATTTTGCAGATGAGGATACTGAGGCTGGGGGCAGGGTGGGGACTTATCTAAGAACATTCAGCTTGCAAGTACCAGAGATGAGATAAACCCTTTCCCAGATGTCTTTCTCCAAAGCTCTTTATCTTCTTCTAACACACTGCCATAAGGTTGTTAGGGAGCTTTGCATTTTTATCTTTCCTACTCTACCTACCATAGCTTTGTATACAGTTGGTGCTCAGGCAAGCTTAGCCAAATTGAATTTTTGAAAAGTGAATCTGGAGAAAGGCCTGCAGGTCTGCTGTCTAAAAATAGACTCCTACACATGAGCAGGGAAATGAATTTGCAGAGCACAGAGCAATCTCCCTAAGAGGTGGTTGATCCGAAGGCTGCCTCACTATTTCTTTTCCTCATTCTTCATCTCCTTTATAGCGTCTGTGACTGAGTTGATAAAAATGCAGCCCTCTTCTAACCTTTGATTACAGAATATAGCAAGTTGCACTCATACTTATCTGTTTCAATCTATATATGTCCCCCCTGCTTGGTTGAGGAGGGGGTGTTACACGTGTGCCCTTCACCTCATATTTTAGCACTGCATACAAGTGATGGGAAAAACAAACAAACAGACCAATACCTTTAACCCTCTGTGCCCCTCCCCCCTCCCCACATCACATTAGAGCTCCTTTTCAAGAGAGAACAATGGAGTTGCTTGACATTCAGTGGGCCATGATTCGCTAGTGGACAGGATCACACTGTGCTAAAAGCAATGGGCATCTATCTATTATCAGTGCAGTCTCCAGAATGAGGGGCCAGACCAGCCTACCTCACCCATGCAGAGATGTGCTAAGAGGACCCTGCAGGCCCAACCATTATAGATTCCAAAAGCAGATGAAGATAGCCATGACTTCAATACTATTTCCTAAGGAGTTCTAAGCTGGGAGCTAGAGAGGAATATATGAGCTAGAAGAGAGGTGACGCTGTGTTTCCTCCATAATTATTGCTAATGTGTGTGTGTAGCTCCTTAGGTCTACAAATCCAGAACAGAAGAGATCTGGGCACCAAAATTCCATCCCCATCTCCAGCAACTCAAACTAGATTGTATTCCCCTTGAAGGCAGGGGAGTGCCAACATTTGTACCAGAGCTAGGTTAGTGATTCAAACGTAGTATACCAGTACTTTTCATTCTCGAATCAGCCCTCTTAAATCACATTTTAATCCTCATTATACAAATGAAGAAACTGAGGCTTGGAATTCAGGGAAGTTACCCAAGTTATATAGCTAATCAAGGGTAAAGTTGGGATTTGACATTGGCTTAGAGAAAAATGCATTTCTTGGAATCGTGCTTCAGCTGTGGCTGTTTAGGAGCAAGCAGCATATATCCTTAGTCCTCAAGGAAATAAAAAGTGAAACTCAAATTCTCTGGGTATCCAGGTGCCCTTGAAGGAAATCACTCATCTATTGATATTTCCCTTTGAAGCCACTCCCAGAGATAGCCAGAGTGTTGTGCAAGGGAGTTCTTGTAAAAATAGGCATCGCTTACTGGGCTCCATTTCTGCAACCACAGGAGTATGAAAAACCCTGTGTGGTTATAAGAAAACTGAACAATTTTACTGACAAATTAAAGGTTTGGGAGGCAGCAGGAGAAACTGGTCAGCTGCAACTTCAGAGAAAGCCGCACTGAACATTTCAAAGCCTCCACTTCAATTATGAAGGGAGAAGCTGAGGTCTGGGAAGTGGTCCCCAATGGGTGTGCGCCCAGCATAAAATGTGCCCTCTGGTTCTCAGCAGGACTTGAGGCCTTTTAAGGAGGGACTGGATAGCAGGAGAGGGAGTGGTAGAGAAGAGCAAGACTGAGCAAAAGTGGGGCGGGGAGAGTGAGAGAGGGAGAGATGTCTGTCACAGAGAAGTCTGGCTCTGCTCATCAGACTGTAGAGCATAAGAATGGGATTTTAGGGGCTTCCCTGGTGGCGCAGGGGTTGAGAGTCCGCCTGCCGATGCAGGGGACATGGGTTCGTGCCCCGGTCCGGGAAGATCCCACATGCCACGGAGCGGCTTGGGCCCGTGAGCCATGGCCGCTGAGCCTGCGCGTCCGGAGCCTGTGCTCCCCAATGGGAGAGGCCACAACAGTGAGAGACCCGCGTACTGCAAAAAAAATAAAAATTTTTAAAAAAATAAAGAAAAAAAAAAAAAAGAATGGGATTTTAGATACTGCTGTTTGCAAAGTGAAGACCAGAGTGTGTAAGTAACTGGCCCAAGCTCCTCAGCTTGGCAATGAAAGCTGGAATTAGCTGAAAAAAAAAGAATGAATAAGAAATACTGATGAAGCACCTATTATAATATACATATGATATGTATAATATATATTATAATATGTGTATATAATCACAGTCCATATTATTTTATCCACATTTTACAGAAAAAGAGACCGAAGCTCAGAAAGTTTAAGCAAGATAAATCATAAATGGCAAAGCAATTGCCATCTTTTCCAAAGTCCTATAAATCCTTTAGGAGGTGCCAAGATGTATTTTCCTCCAGGGAGTCCTCCCTGTTGCCTCAGGTCTGGGTTAAGTGCCGTTGTCTCTGAATCTCTACCCCATCCTACTACCTACCACTTGTATTCTAAGGGCCACTTTCTCCACTACGAGACCTTATGCTCCCTAACCAGGCACCATGCCAGTCTTGTCTGTTGTTTCACCCAGAGCCCCCAGCACAGTTCATGTTCAGTATAGAAGTGAGGCTTTGAATGAACCCTCCTGGACCTTCTTTCTTACCCTTCCAGGGGACCATGAATGCTACTCAGACTTCCCTTCTCACCTGTAGTCTACACTTTGGGTTTTTATCTCCAATCTCTTCCTCTTCATCCTCTTTCCTCTCTAATTCTCCTTAAAACTCTACTGTCAGCTCCAAGTTAAGAGGAAAATTACTCACTATGTGACATCAGTACAAGGCAAAAGTAATAGGAAAGAGTACCATTCATCTTCCATCCCCAGTGATGTCTGCAGTTTCAATGACTGATTGAACTGTAATGATTGTCATCTACTGAGATGTAAATGATATTACCAGCAGAGTTGATAATAGTAGCTGATTTTCACTGAGAATTTCCTATGCCCCCCTCCTTTTCCAAGTATTTCCTCACTTAATTCTCACAACAGTCATGAACTATACAAAGAAACATCATCCCTGTTTTATAAATGAGAGTACTAAGGCCCATCGATGCTAAATCCTTACCAAGACCATGCAATGATAATGTGAATGTAATTCTATCTAATTCTGAACTCAATAAAGTTTCCTTTATATCAGCTGACTTTCAAAAAAATAGTAAATATAGGAACAATGGAAATGGTCACATATCGAGCATGTATTATGTGCTAGCCGCTATTATATACTCCATGTACGTAAGTCATTTAACGCGTTAAGGCACCCAGAAATAAAGTTAATACCCTTTTATGGACTGATTTAATAGTAACTTATGGGGAGTTCCCTGGTGGCACAGTGGTTAAGTATCTGCCTGCCGGGGCTTCCCTGGTGGCACAGTAGTTGAGAATCTGCCTGCCAATGCAGGGCACACGGGTTCGAGCCCTGGTCTGGGAAGATCCCACATGCCACGGAGCAACTAGGCCCGTGAGCCACAACTACTGAGCCTGCGTGTTTGGAGCCTGTGCTCCACGACGAGAGGCCGCAACAGTGAGAGGCCCGCACACCGCGATGAAGAGTAGCCCCCACTCGCCACAACTAGAGAAAGCCGTCGCACAGAAACGAAGACCCAACACAGTCAAAAATAAATAAATAAATAAATAAATTTATAAGAATCCGCCTGCCAATGCAGGGGGCACAAGTTCGATCCCTGGTCTGGGAAGATCCCACATGCTGCAAAGCAACTAAGCCCGTGCACCACAACTACTGAAGCCCATGCACCTAGAGCCCGTGGTCCACAGCAAGAGAAGCCACCGCAATGAGAAGCCCCCACACCGCAATGAAGAGTAGCCCCCGCTCGCCACAACTACAGAAAGCCCACGCATAGCAACGAACATCCAAAGCAGCCAAAAATAAATTTTAAAAATATATATATATATATTTTTAAATAAAAGTTAAAAAAAAATAAAAGTAACTTATGGAGGTAAATTGATTTAGAGAGGTTAAGGCAGGCAGTTGGACCTAATGACCTCTTTAGTTCCATTCCAGAATTAACAGACAATATTCTAAAGATATATGAGGCCACATGGCAAACCAGCAAGGAATACATACAGATGGGTCTTTAAGCACCATGTTATCACAAAGTGGAGGCAGGGACTCCTCCATCATTGCCTAAGGGTTGTCCCCATGGGGCTCTGTAGTGTGGCAACTTGGGCATGTGGCCCATTCCAAAGGAATGACCTGCTCCCTTCAGCTGATGGGCCGTATCTCAGCACAATCTCTTTGGATTCACGGTGGAATGGCAATTATTTAAAACTGGCTCAGGTCTGCATACTCCACTGGATTCTTTTCTATCCCACTTTAAGTCTTTCCCTTGGGACAGCTTAAACAGCTCTATCTTTTTTAATGACAAACTATCCATCGATAGCACTGGAAATGAAATCAAGCTTTTGTTTAGCAACCAGTCTGCTTATTTATTTTCTAAGTTCATGAGTTTATGTGTATGCTGCTCTTAATGGGCAGTGCATAAAAATGCCTCTTTTTATTTTCTTTTCCTTTGCATTGTTGCCGATAATGGCTATTAGCAAGCCATGAGAGGCAGGAAAGTACCTTTTTTTTACCTTCCAAGATGGGCTGCATTTCTGTATGTGTGTTCTATGCAGCTTGGCCAATATGTTAAACTTTCTTTTTCACTTCTTCTGATACAGATGGCTTTATGTCAGCCACATAATTTTTCTCACTGATTAATGGAAATATATATATGGATATATACACATATATATATTTGTATGAACATATATATGTTATGTGTATACACACATATACATTCATATACATATATAAATGCTCACACACATATACGTATATACATAAACATATTTACACATATATACACACAGAAAATTTGCTTTTTTCAGTCAAAATGAAAAGTCTGTGGCAGGGATGTGAAATGAATTCTACTCCACATAAAAATCTGAAGCATTGTTATGTAAATCTATGACACTGTGGTCTTGTTTTTAACAAAAGACTTGATGGACTGAGACTGGACTGGACTGTCTTAAACAAAAGATTTTGAGTCCAAACATGGCCCGTTTTGCTTTCATAATCAAACTAAAATCATTGTTAGGTGGTATCTGAGAAGCACAGCCATATGGATAAAAACTAAGGAAAGTCATTCTTTATCCAGATGTTCCCAAATGTCTACTTAACATATACACACAAAATAGTCAAATTTGGGAACTGACTTTTTTAAAGATTTCATGGATTCTTGAGGGTGATGTGGATTATTAGATTCTTTCATGGGAGGCAGAAAGGCAAAGTTCAATTTTGTTTTCTTTATCACAGTAGGTGAGATGGGCAAAGTGAAGTGAACTAGCATTTGTTGAGTATCATCATGTTCTAAGTCCTTTAATAAGTACTATTTGACATTGTCATCTCTAAGGAAGGTCATACTATAAAATTCACATTACTTCTATGAAGTGTTGTCTTCATTTTATTGTTGATCAAGCAGGAACAAAGAGTGACTGTTGGCAACTAGGAAAGGTCAGACTGACTGGAACACAAACTGTGAAGGAAGACCCAGTAGCTAAAGAATGTTTAGCTCAGTCCTGCAATTGATACCAAGGCCTGGAGGGACAGAATATATGGAACAGTGGTTCTCAACTGGGGCAAATCTGCACCCCAATGTCTAGAGACATTTTTGGTTGTCACACTGGAGGGGGGGTGCTACTAGCAAACAGTGAGTGGAGACCAAGGATGCTGCAAAGATCCTACAACATAGGAAAACCCTCCATAACAAAGAAGTATCCAGCCCAAATTGCAAGAGTGCTTCTTAGGCAAAGACACCCTCCAGCTTCCAGCCAGGACTCCTGGTGCTCGTCTGCATTTTATCATCCCTGCCACTTTTACATTATCAGCATTCTAACTGAGATCTGAGAAACAAATATTGTAACATCAGCATGTGCTTTGGGAAGAAGCATAAGGTAGAGGGGCCAGATGCAAACCCTGACTCTGCCATCTCTAACCTGTGCATCTTGGGGGAGTGTCTTACCCTCTTGATGACTCAGTTTTCTCATCTGCAAATTTAGAAAAATACTACTGCAAACCCCATGAGGTGCTTGTAAGGATTAAATGAGATAAAGCATATCAAGAGTTTAGTGACACATTGGGTGCCAAGTATGTGTTCAACCACTTGGTTGTTATTTTTATTTTCATTGCTGTTACTACTTCATCTTCTATTTCCATTTTCTGGAAAGCACTCAGTTTTTAATACTATCTTTCCTTTTTTAAGAAAGCTTTTATCTCAAGGTTAGGTAGACCTGCTTTCACTCACATGTGATTACAGAGTGCATCAGAATCAGAACGCAGGGGAGAGGGCCAGCTGCAGGAAGGAGCTGTGGGCTATTTTTAAGACATGCTCTTCTATGAACAACTCCACAAATTCTTCTATATGGCATCTTCCACATCTTGCCGACATACCCAGAGCTTCTTGCAAGTTCCTGTTCTCTCCACATAGCTGAGCAGCAGCTCTACGGCTAGGACTCAACAGCATGTGGGATCAGAACTTTCCCTTCATCCCAGAGCTGTTCTCAGCCAAAGAGGGTAGCAGGCAGCCCAAGGGAGCTCACTGCAAACATCTCGGGTGACTTAAAATCACTGTTGTCAACGTGAGAAAGACTGGAATAGAGAGAGGAAAGGGGTGAGGACAGAGGAAAGAAGACAAAAAGCATGGGATCGGTATCCTGGAACTCAAAGGATTCAAGAAATTTGCCAAAGGATGCACTATAAATGTATGAGGATGCCAACATCCAAACTCCAGAGATCCCTTCCTCTCAGGCCCTCTGCTATTCTTCCTCAGACTGAAAGGAATCTTCCAATTAGAGAAGCTATAAACAGGGCCCTGAATCCAGGCACTTACAAGAAAGGCAGAGAGAGGCAATCTTGTTATTGATAAAACACTGTAAAGAATGAAATGGAATGTGTTGTTTACTGCCTAGTACAGAAAACAGAAAAATAAGAAATATCCATCAAACTCTCCCACACAGAAAATAAACTTTCTGTTGAAAGACAAGAAAGAATTCTTGTGTTGGATGTCAAATCCCTGTTAGCTGTCTGTCTTCTACCTGTGGGTGGCTGGAGCACCCCTGGGCAGGAGTGGCTCACAGCCTCGTTTGCCAGTTGGGAGAAACTGCTCTATCATTTAGGGCCTCATGGATAACTGGATAATTCCTTGGGTGAGTTGTCACTCTAACCAGTGCACATCAGTCCCTGAAAAGAAGCAAAGAGTAACTATAGAACTCTGAAGCACGTTTGAAGGTTATCAACGACATCTATGAAAATGGTACAGTTCATCATTGCCATCATCATCCCACCATTACCAGCAAAATCAATATCCTTATCCTCCTCTTCACCAACGCCACCACCACCATCATCATCACTGTTATCATCAACACCATCATCATCTTCATCATCATCACCACAGTCATCATCATCATCACTACCTCCACCATCACCATTACCACCTCCACCACTATGATCATCTTCATCACCATCACCACGACCATCATCATCAACACCACCTCCACCCTCACCACCATCATCACTATCGGTACCACCAACATCCTTATCTTCATCATCATGATTATCACCACCACCACTACCACTACCACCAGCAGCATCATCCTCATTCCTGCTATGCATCAGGGACTAGGTTTGCATTAAATACTTCATTTAGCACTCACAGCATGACACAAGTAGATCTTACTACACAAGTAGATCTTACTAATTAACCTTTCTTTCTTTATAGTTGAGAAAACTCAGGGTCCAATGGGTGAAATAGCTTATCTAGGGTCATACTTGGCAGGACATTCTCCAGTACGTAACCCTCTGTCAACATTGTGCCCATTCTTCTAGGACTGAGGCAAAGGTTCTGTCTTTCACTAAGCCACCCCAAATCCTCACTATTGGTGCAGCTCTTGTGACAGCATATTCTAAGTTGCTTTGTGCCTGTTAGTATATAGCTCATCAGACATCACATGTAGCCGAGAAATGAGAGGGTAGAGTCTGGTACTTCCCAGTACGTAGCCAACATTTAATATGTTAACTAGTTGCAGTATCTTTTCCTGGGTCCAATATAAAGCACTAAAATATGCATTTATCTGCCTAACAACATAGTGGGTGAAACACTCCCACCTTGAAAAACACAAGATTAGGAGAAAAAAATTGTGTTTAACTCCAAGGCTGACCAAGTTAGATGTTTTCTGTAAAAAATACTTTCTAGTAGAGATAGCACTTTTGATTTAGCCTCCGTAGGAGCCTGGGGCCAGGCCACTCTGGCATACCTCACTATTAGCTGTCAGTGCCTTGCAAGGTTAGAGCTCTCCCCAGGCTGTGGTTAATTCCCTTGTTTACCAGGCAGACAGCTCCTCAACAGCGAAGACTTTACTCATTTTTCTCTGACTCCCTGTCCTAGCACAAAGCCGACCATACAAAGGGGGTGCTCTGTACAAATTCTTGGATGAATGAATGAATGCATTGTTCTTTGTTTATCAATTTTCCCAACTGTAAAATGAAAGGAGGTATGCTAGGTGAGCCCGAGGGCATGACTCTAGTGCTCACAGGATAAAAGGGTATGGGAAGCTACTGCTAGATTTTGGTTCTTTAGAGAAGATAAAAAGGCTTAAGAGGCTGGCAGAGCCATTAATTTGGCATTATCTTTGCATGTGTGATGCACAACTCCTGGCTAGGAAAGAACTCAGAGAATGCTCCACTCTCTTTTTTTCCCTTTCTTCAATTCAGTGTTAATAGATCAAGGTTAACTGCTTTAATCATCACTCCAATCCCTCTGCCCCCATTGCATAACCACAGTAGATGAGGGGTGGGAGGAGGAGGAGGAGGGGAGGAGGGGGAGGAGGGAGGGGAGGAGGGGGAGGAGGGAGGGGAGGAGGGGGAGGAGGGAGAGGAGGGGGAGGGGGAGGGGGAGGGGGAGGAGGGAGAGGAGGAGGGAGGGGAGGGGAGGGGGAGGGGGGAGGAAGAGGAAGAGGGGAGGAGGAAGGGGAGGAGAAGGAGGAGGGGAAGAGGAGGGGGAGGCGGAGGAGGAGGATGAGGGTGAGGAGGAAGGGGAGGAGAAGGAGGAGGGGAGGTGGAGGAGCAAGGGGAGGAGGGGGAGGAGGAGGGGCAGGGGGAGGACATGAGCCTCCCCGCACATCAGCTCTGCCTGTGAGAGCAGGCAAGACAAACCAGGGAGACAAAGGAGTTGAAGGCAGCCTTGCCCTCTATCTGAGGCACAAACCAAGTGCAGAATTAGGTCTCCACTGGGCTCCAGCCAGTAGCTAAGTCAACTGGCCACTCAGGGTACTACCAGTTGTGGGCCTCTCTAAAATCAGGTCATCACTAGCTTTGTGGAGGACAGGCTCGTGCACAGACAGGGAAATGTGTGATTGTTGGAGAAAGAAATTTTGTAGCATCCAAAAGGCCTTCAACAAACAGACCCCAAAAAGCCCAGCATACATTTTTTCCACACTGTATACCTTTAAAGGACACTTGGGAGGATGGTGTAGGACAACTGGGGCAACATTCTTTGGAGAGAAATTTTTAATGATTTATGGTCAGCACCAGAAGACTGGACTTTTTCCTTTCTACACAGACAAAAAATAGATGACTCTGGTGATTTACAGCATATTCAGACACGTTGTTATCATCTCTTCCCTGACAACTTCAGTACTTCATAACTGGCCTCCCAACGTCCATCCTTATCTCCTTCCAACTCATTCTCACAACAAGGAGAGAAATCCGAGACTGCCCACATGACTCTCCAGCTGAAACATGTCAGTGCCGTTATAGCGCTTTTAGAGTAAAGGACAGAATAACAGTGATCTTCCCAGGGTCCTGCGTGTTCTGGCCACTGTTTACGTCTGCAGGGAGCCACACAGCTGGTCCTCTTGATCCCTGGGTTCCAGTGATGTCAGCCCTCCTTTAGTTCCTCAAACATTCCATGGGCCCCTAGCCCCTCATCTATCTCCTCTTGACATAAATCTCATCTCTCCTTTAGCTCTCCAATCTGCCTTCACTCCTCCAGGGACGCTCGCTCTGAAGAACCAGCCTAGGTCAAGGCTTTCTATTATCCATTCTCAAAGCATCCTGTACTCTTCTTACCACTGAAATTCACATTAGTAAATACGTATGTTTCTGTAACGCCCACATCTATCACACTGCCTGCAACAGTGGTAAAAGCACTCAACAAATATTTGTTGAATGAAAGCTGTGGCATGGTGGAATGTTATCTCAAGAAAAGAAATGGGAATTAGGATCACCAGGGAGGCTAGTTGGAGAATTACCAGGTTAATGGTAAATTACTCTGCATTTTTATACATATGTGCATGCATGCACACATGCACACACATACACACACACACACACCCTTCTGATTCTGCCTTGGTAGTCTAGTATAATACCTCCAGAGGCACATAAAAACATTATTAATTCCAGCTTGAATATGTAAGAAGCGCCTGTATATTTGAAGTCAGGAGACAAGGATTTTAGATGATGATTCCAAAGTGACTAGTTGTGTGACCTCTGTTTGTTGTACCATCTCTCTGAGTTCCTTATTTCTTATGTATAAATGACGATGCATTGATCACTCAATGACTTTAAGAAGTCCTATTGTGTGCAGAGCAGGCCTAGATATTTAGTGAAAATACAAGGCCAGAGCTCCATCTCGGCACTTGGGAACTTTCCAGTCTAATGGGAAAATAGGCATATAAATAAATTTTCACAGTAACAAGGTAAGTGCCATTTTCAAGATTTGGACAAAGGGTTTTGGGGGCAAGGGAAGGAAACAAGTTCAGGGTACTGTTTGGAGGAGTCAGAAAACGCTCTCCTGGAAAGGCTGTTCTGAGAATTAAGTTAAAGGATGGACACACCTACCACATAAAGAACAGTAATGGGCACCAGCCCTGGGGCCAGAAATACCTAGTAGAAATCCTACTCCAGATCTCACTTGATGAGAGCAGGATTTCTACTTAACCCCTCTCTATCATTTTTCCTCACCCACAAAATGGAAGCAATAACCTCTCCCTTGCCATTTTGGGGTGAAGTTTAGAGATACTATACACAAAGTACTTTTAATCAAAAGATTCGACTCACAGTAGGTGCTCAATTAACTGCAGCTGGATTTATCATTCTTCCTATGCTCCATTTCAGTGACTGGCAGGCCAGGGCACAGGCTTTTTTTTTTTTTTTTGCGGTACGCGGGCCTCTCACCGCTGCGGCCTCTCCCGTTGCGGAGCACAGGCTCCGGACGCGCAGGCCCAGCGACCACGGCTCACGAGCCCAGCCGCTCCACAGCATGTGGGGTCTTCCCAGACCGGGGCACGAACCCATGTCCCCTGCATCGGCAGGCAGACTCTCAACCACTGCGCCACCAGGGAAGCCCCAGGGGGCACAGGCTTTTAATGGATTCCTGATGTGTCTGCCAGGTGTGGTTTGCATAGCTAAGTGGGGGGGGCAAGGTAAAGACAGCTGAGTGTTGTCTTTTGCTGTGTTTTTACCAAGGCGATCCTCACAGGCTCTGTCAATATCAGTTACCTTGCAATATCAGGAAATTACAGAATGCCAAGAGGGTTTTGCAGGGGAAAGCAGCATCTGACAGCAATGGTGAACCTGGGAGAGATTAGATGCCTGCAGATTCCTGCCGGGTCTCACACCAGGTCCTAAAGAAAAGCAGTGTGGCAGGCCTCGTTTATTACCTTCAATAGCTTGAATGAGCCGCCCTGGCCCTTTTGGGAAAACGGGTGAGGGCTGAATGATGTGGAGAATATGAAATGTTTTCAGGCAGAAAGAGAGGAGAGAATCAAGCAAAGATGACAAGAGTGTGGATATCAAGGGTCCAAGTAAATGTGTAAATTTCTAGGCTCAGATTTCTTTTTTTTTTTGCGGTACGCGGGCCTCTCACCACCGCGGCCCCTCCCGTTGCGGAGCACAGGCTCCGGACGCGCAGGCTCAGCGGTCATGGCTCACGGGCCCAGCTGCTCCGCGGCATGTGGGATCTTCCTGGACCGGGACACGAACCTGTGTCCCCTGCATCGGCAGGCGGACTCTCAACCACTGCGCCACCAGGGAAGCCCTAGGCTCAGATTTCTGAGTGATCTCAGGAGGTGCACATTTGGGCTCTAGGTGCTTCTATATTAAGAACAATCAGGCCTCAACAGTCTATCAACTTTCACTTATCAATCAACACTCACCTCAGACATTTCTCCAAGACAATTTCTCTGATCCCTCAGGTCAGATTAGGCCCTGTTCCTACCCCTGTCAATCCACTAATGACTCTGTGTCATATGTAGCCATCACACTGAATGAGGAGGACTCATAGGAGACCTTCATCTTTGTCTCTCATGGTCCCTCCAAATCTGTCCCCCTTAGTGTGGCCTCTTTCCCTGACACTGGATAAATATGACAAACACCCCAATCTTTCGCGACAGTGTTAGCCCATGCAAACAGTTACCAGGTCGATTCAATTCACACAAACACACACAAAATCTCATGTTAGCACGTATAATATCCAGTCCCACGGAATAATCAAACTTCAATGGTTTTTTAACGTTGGGATTTCTCTCCTTCCCCAGCTGGGTCCCAGTGCAGACATGAAGACTAAAGTCTCAGGAGAGCAGGTGGCCAGTCTCTTCTCTCTCTTCCCCCCAGTGTTTGAACTCCTTCTCCCTTAATTTGCCCATTGAGTATTCTGAGCCTCACCAGGGTGGGATGATGCGAAAGGGCACAACCAACTTGTTATCTGATTGGTGGTCTTGTAGAGTGGTATGTCATGTGATGTCCTATTTAAAACTGACTTTCTCCAGAAGAATTCTGTGGATTCTTCAAAGACCCTCAGCCTCCTTTAGTGGGGCTCTCTCACCCAGTTTCCCATACCAGACACCATGCTCATCTGCTTTGGTTGGATACTGACCTTCTCCTCAGCCCTGAGATACCCAGATTCTGTGCTGAGAGCTGTTAAGCCCTGTTTAGAAGCAACCTCAGAAGATCCCATGCCAGATCTCTCTCTTTCTCGTATGGGTAATGGAGGGTGTGGTGGGAAAGCAGGATTGCTTTTCTAGATGATGGTAAATACTCATACTGCATCTGCAGGGTCAACTCTAGGGGCACAGGCCATTCAACACACAGTTCTTATCTTTGCTCCACTACTGAAGCAGATAACAGACATTTATTATTGCTGTTGTTGTTGTGTTCAAGGCAGGTGTCAGACACCAGGCTGCTATGCCACCAAAATTTCAAGAGACAGCACTCAAATTTTCAGAGTTGTTCTGCCAAGACCTCCTACTGTGGAGACTTCAAGGAAGGAAATACCCTTCTCCCCTTTCCATTCATGGAAGCTAGAGAGACTTAGATGCACCAACAGCTCTCTCCAAAGCTGCCTCCTTCCCATCACTTTCAGTGTAATGGAATCATTTAGTATCTATCACCCCAATTTTTCAAGTCTAGAATATCCCTTGTCTAGAGATCTCAGCCAGTTTCCATTTTGGCATTCCACTTTTACCATGATCAGTGATTAGTAGGAATTGCTCCAGACCACTGGGGTTCCTATTATAAGCAATTCCTTTTATACTATTCCTCTTACAAGGAATCACAGTATATAAAGTTGAACTTTGTAAACTGCTTCCTTATTTCTCGAACTGGAGAATACCAGATTTAATTCCTTTTGAAGATAATCATATTGAAAGAAAAGGAAAAACAGGAGAGTGGGGTTCAAAATGAATAAAACTATGCAAGGGATTTGAGAAATACTCCTGGAAATCTGTTAAATATACATTACAAAGCATTCTAATTATTCCATAATTGGCCAAGACTGTGGTAGTCAACCGTGTTCCCGTACAATCAAAGTGAAATAGATATTTGGCTGATGGACCAGACACACTCTTTAATCCTCTTAATAAGCATGCTATCAGCAACAAAGCAACATAAATTTAAAAGCATCTCAGTCGCATTGTATGGAAGGGATGGTAAATGGAAAATAAATATCAGTTAAGTACCTGAAATGGGAAAATATCATTGATACCACCTCTATTTAATTTTTTAATCTTAAATATGAGCTTTTTCACACGAAACACTACTAATTAATCCATTAGCATATTTCTCAAGCATGAATCATGGAGGGTTTCAGGGACACGGCATTCATTCTTGGGGCTTGGAAACAGAATTTTAGTCTTCTCTGCCATCTATTTATTTATTTGTTTGTTTGTTTTGGCTGTGTTGGGTCTTTGTTGCTGCACCCGGGATTTCTCTAGTTGCAGTGAGCGGGGGCTACTCTTCGTTGTGGTGTGCAGGCTTCTCACTGCGCTGGCTTCTCTTGTTACGAAGCACGGGCTCTAGGCGCACGGGCTTCAGTAGTTGTGGTGCGTGGGCTCAGCAGTTGTGGCTCGCAGGCTCTTGAGCACAGGCTCAGTAGTTGTGGCGCACAGACTTAGCTGCTCCACAGCACGTGGGATCTTCCCAGACCAGGGCTTGAACCTGTGTCCCCTGCATTTGCAGGCGGATTCTTAACCACTGTGCCACCAGGGAAGTCCCTTCTCTGCTTTTTTCACTAAACTAGGCACTGTTATCTCTATATCCCCCGTGCCTGGGAAAATTATGCTGGATAAAAGTTGTTGAAGAAATTAATAAACTAAAGAACGGATGAGTGAGTGGATCTTCATGCTGGCACACAGTAATGTGTATGTAGAGACGTTGAACTCAAGAAGCTTAAGTCTAAAGGAAAAGAGAAGTAAATTTTTTAAATGATGCAAAGGCAAGGTATACATAGGTGAGGGCTCCACGCACGGAGCCTGCAGGCTTGTAAAATCTTCTCATTTCTCCTGGAGTTGGTTCGAAGGGTTCAGTTCTTGCCCGAGACCTGGGGCTTCAGTGCAGAAGGAGCACTGGGGATGTTTGTTGTACTTTTCTGCCGAGGAACTGAATGATAGCTTCCCATAAGGCTTAGGTTGAGGGTGTAGAAGCGGTGATGGAAGGTGGATGACAGCTGCTCTCCAGCTCTCAGCACACCCGAGGGGGAGAAATATAGACACTGGAGCAAGTACCTCAAACATCAGGACAGATGTAGTCATCATCCAACCATTTGTCCAACAAGCATTAATTGAGCATTTTCTATATGTCAAACTCAGTTCTAGACTTGAGGGATACGGAGTAAAGAAAAGCTGACACAATTTTGCACTTAGGGAGTTTTTGGTCTATTGGAGGAGACAGGCATTAAATAAGTACAAAAATAAATGTAAAATTGCAACTGAGATAAATGCCCTAAAATCAATTTTCAGAGTCTTAAGAGAATGACTAATTGGGTGGCTTTGAATTAAAGTACAGAAAGTATAGGAAGTAGAGGGAGGTAAGTTTTCTGATGACCAAGTCTGAACTATTTCTAAGGCACAATTTAGCAAAATTCATACAGTCTGTTGCATAGCCTTCTTTTTTTTCCTTCTTTTTTTTTTTTCCTTTTATACCCTCCCATCCCCTATTCACATACTATCTTCTGGTTCTAAGTAAACATTTTTAAAATAATTTGTGCCAAATGTTGTTATGGGTAATCTCATTTCACAGGAATGCCATGAGGTAGGGATTAGAAAGATGGTGGAATCAGACGAGTCTTAATCTGAATCCTAGCTCTGTGTTTTACCTCCTGTGTGCCTTTGGGGAAATTGCTAACTAAAACTCTCTGAGTCCAGTTCCTTATTTAGAATCACTTTTTGTGACATGATTTTACCGTGTAAGCCACATAAGAGCAACTTCAAATACAATTCTGAAAAACAGAAAGGGAATGCACAGTCTCATCTCTCTAATGCCTCTGTTTGTAATTCTTACCTCTTTGCTTTCCACCTTTGTAGATGTGGAATACACGTGCATAGAGAACTGGAGTATAATCCCAGTGTACTTGGCAGTTTGAATTCTATATTTAACGTTCTTGTCTAATTTGTCCAATTAGCGTGGACCTTAGTCCATGGCAACTTTTGAATCTTTCTAATGTTTGCATTTGGGTGGAAGAGAAACAATTCCGGAATCTCAGCGTGAGTCACTGGAATGCCAAGATGGTGACCCGAGTTCTGCCTGAATCATTCAGGGGTGTGAGGGGGACTCAGTGGAGGGGGTTCTGGAGACGTTTCAGTTCTCCAGGAAGGACAGGGATAGAAAAGGAAGGCACAAATTGCGTCAGTTATTTCAGCTCAAAATTGACCTGGGATTCTTCCCTGATGTCCCTGCTCTCTCAACAAGGGGAGTTTTCTTTTATAAGGAAGAGAGAGGGAAGAGCAAGCAAAAGAGCAAGAGACACAGAGACCGGAAGACAGAAGGACAGAAGATGGACAGTAAAACTGCTAGGATATGGGAAAAAAGAACAGCTTCAGGGAGGAGGGGCCAGGAGTGACGTGACTAGAGCACCCACAGGGCTGGCCTCACTCCTGGTGTAACTGGGGCCTCAGATGGTTATTTCAGGTCTTTCTCCAGTTGAGAATTGTTTTATTTATTGAAAACGAATCTCATATTTATATTTCTTGATTTAATAATATCACTGGTATATCTGTTTACTAGCATATAATATGAAAATTGGACATTAGAGTTTAAATTAAATTCCACCTTTGAAAAATAACAATGATTTCCCATTTCAAAAGTAGTACATCATGGGGCTTCCCTGGTGGCACAGTGGTTGAGAGTCCACCTGCCGATGCAGGGGACATGGGTTCGTGCCCCGGTCCGGGAAGATCCCACATGCCGCGGAGCGGCTAGGCCCATGAGCCATTGCAGCTGAGCCTGCGTGTCCGGAGCCTGCGCTCCGCAACGGGAGAGGCCACAACAGAGAGAGGCCCGCGTTCCGCAAAAAAAACCCCAAAAAACAAAACAAAAAACATCAGTATTAGGAACAACATGAATAAGTCCAAAAAACATTAATAGAAAAGTGAATTACATATACATTTATATACACATATATATGAAATTTGCAAATATTCAGTATTTATCATTGTGTTATGGGTACTGACAGTTTTACTTCTACATTTGTATACTTTTGATATAGTAATTGTATATAGATATGCTTTTATTTGCAAACTTGGGAAATTCCATATATGTATGTACAGTTTATTTCTTTTTCTCCACTTGACGTTATATTGAGAGCATTTTCCTCTGACATTAAACATTCTTAGAGTATAATTCATTGATGAATCTGGATGCATTATTCTTTATTGAAACATTATTGAATTTTCCCCTATTGTCAGGGATTTAGGATATTACCAACAGTTGTCTAATATAAGCAACACCATGTTGAACAGTCTTGTACAATGTAACTGCCTGTAATTCACTCTTTGGATAAATTCCAAACAGTTAGATTAGTCAATCAAAAAATATGGGCATTTTAAGGCTCTTGTACTTGATGCTAATTTTTTTTGAAAAAATTTATATTTCCATCAGGAGCATATGAGTATCATCATTTCATGGGTCGTTTACCCACCTGGATGTGTATTCCTCTGTGTGTGTGTGTTTGTTTGTGTGTAATCATCACCAATTTGATTCTTAAAGTAGCATCTCTTATCAGTAGGCTAATTCTTTTTTTTAATTGTATTTTATTTTCTAATTTGCCATTATGATGACAAAAGATGTTTATCCTTGTATTATGATTACTTAATGTTACTCATACACATGCAATCACATACACGTATGAAGAGAGCCTATTTTATCTGCCAAATGGATATTCTGTCACTTCCCTATTCTATCCTCTACTTACTATTGCTGATAAAATGGTGTGATGCATTCAAATGTCTAATGAAAAAAAGATGTGCCTTTATAAGAATGCATTTTTAGGACTTCCCTGGTGGTAGAGTGGTTAAGAACCCGCCTGCCAATGCAGGGGGCACAGGTTCGAGCCTTGGTCCGGGAAGATCCCACATGCCGCGGAGCAACTAAGTCCGTGCGCCACAACTACTGAGCCTGTGCTCTAGAGCCGTGAGCCACAACTACTGAGTTCATGTGCTGCAACTACTGAAGCCCATGCGCCTAGAGCCCATGCTCTGCAACGAGAAGCCACTGCAACGAGAAGCCCGCTTGCTGCAACTAGAGAAAGCCCACATGCAGCAACGAAGACCCAGCACAGCTGAGGAAAAAAAAAAAAAAAGGAAGGCATTTTTAATTCTAAGTGTTTCATTATAAGCAAAACATAGCTCTAAACTGTATCACATGAACTTCAATGGGAAATACAAAAATACTTTTGTTTTAAAATTGAATATACCAGTGCAAGAAAGAAAATAAACTGACACTGCATGTCAGTTTCACACATGAAGTTCCCAAACTAATATCTGCTAAAGAAATCAATTTCATGTACCACAAGGCTATTCATTAAATCTTTTCCACTTTGCCATGGGTTATATGCAATGGAGCCATCAAAGCATGAGGTAAGGGCTGTAGCACCCTAGTGCTGGGCACTTCAGATTTAGAGTGCAAATTTTCAGCACAAAAACTTGAACCAAATTTGCTTCTTTTCCAACCTCCTTAATGAGCAATTCTAAAGCCCCATGGTGCAATTGATTTAGAAGACAAAAATCAATAGAAAGCTGACCACCGGGCGTGGAAATCCAAGGATCATCCAGTGGCGAATCATGGCTGCAATTTGGGAACCTGAGGCTCTGGCTCATTTCTCTTCACAGTTTACACCTATGGGATGTTACCTACCTCAATCTTAGAAAGTAGCAGGAGCTCTCAAAAGCAACATACGCAAACATTATATGATCTCCAATGGAAAGAAAGTTTATAAGAACTTCAATCCGAATTCCAATTTTTTTGGTCTAACTACTGTCAATTTTCTGAAGTATTAAAATGAGAAATAAAAGACCCCAGAGTGAATGCTGTAGGAAATGTGAGAAACTGCCCAGAGACAGGAAGCCACTCTTAGAGCAAAAGAGGAGGCAGCAGAGACCGCCTAGCCAAGTCCCTCTCAGGCACCCTCTCAGGCACCTGGGGAACTCTTAAGGCTTAGAGGAAACTCTGCTCTTACCCCAGCGGAAGAGCAGACCCAAGACCACCACCCCTTCACTCCACCCAACACCTCCAAGCCATATGTTGCCAAAAGAATTCTGCAGTGGGCTAATTCTCATTGTTCTTATGTATTTTTACCAGTTGTACATTTTTTTCCTTTTGTGAATTTTCTGTTAATACCACATGCTCATTTGTGAACTATCCTTATCCAGTTTCTTTTTCTACCTACATCATCTATATTCTACCTGCTTTCAAAAGGATTGTAAGTAACTTACAGCAAAAAACAAAGATGCAATCAAAACATTAAAACCAGGCCAAAGAAATCACGCCTCACATATGCTGCAGGTATATTGTTGTTTAATGAACACTTTCACCTGCATCCTCCCATTTAGTCTTCACAAGATTTCTGGGAGGTCTGGGTATCTACAACCCTCCTTGTATAGATGTGGAAACTGAGGCTCTTAGACGGGAGGAGTTGGAGCCGGAACAGATCACCTTCTGTTATTAGCACCGGAATTGTCCCTGTGGTCTGCTTAATCTCAAACCCACAGTATCATCAAGTCCAGTCCATCCATTCAATAAATATTTATTGAGGGGCTGCTATACACTGGGCAAGGTTCCTGGCACTGGGAATACAGCAGGAAACAAGAGAGAAAGCAGTGCCTTAAACTTTAGAGTGGACAGGAGACAGGCAACCAGGAAAGATGTGGATTCTGTGAAGAGGATGAGTTAGGAAGATAAATAGAGGAGGGTGGGCGGAATGAGAGTGAGACGTTCGGAGTGGTGAACGCAGGCGTTACTGCTTAGTATGTGCTCTCACCTGCTCCTCTAGTATGTGCAAGATCACCAACCATTAAGAATCTCCTGTGCCATCAGGCTAGGGCTCTTTAAAGGCAGAGAGCGACAGATCTCGGTGGCTGCAGACCATTGCCACCCCTCACCCCTCCCTGACTTCCAGGTTACCTCGAGGGGAGCCTAGTGCATCTCCACAGGGCGCTAAGTATAGGTGAGCTGGATGTATGAGGACGGGGACAGAGATTCTGGGGGAGTCGCGGATGACAGCGGCTGCTTCTACGGGAAACCCAAAGGGAACTCGGCAGAGGAAGAGAAGGAGGGGCAGAGCAGCCACTGCCCTTTCAGAGGGTTCAGTGTCACTTCTCGGCTACAAGCCAATACTTTCCTATTCTTTCATATGAAATGACAGCCCCTCCACTTGCTTTTTCCTTGATGGTGTAACTCCGGTTACAGACACAGCCAAGAGAATCCCAGGGTATTACCGCCAAGCTAAGGAGTCTCTGAAAAACCAGTCAGCGCCACAAAAATTCCACTTCATTCCTAGCTTGAAACTGGAGAATGAAAGCCAAAGGGGCAAAGGAAAGGCATGTGCATTCATGTTACATAGCTGTGACTGGAGTCCAGAGCTGTGTCTGGAGGTTGCAGGAGCACCTTTGGAGACGCTGAGCGGTTTCTTAGTGACAGACCAGGCGTGGAGGGCAGTGAGGCTAATCTCCACAAAGACGATGGTAACCCCCAGGAAGAGTCCTGAGAGGTCGTCTGGCATTCTCGAAAGACACCAGGTAGCCATCTGGTCCTCACTGGGAAGACCTGGTTTAGTGGCAGGGTTTGACTCACACAAAACAAAAGGGATTTTCTTTTAATTAATAACATATAACATGAGATCTACCCACTTAACAGCTTAGCCAATTTTTACGCGTACAGTATGGTGTTGTTAACTATAAGCACAGCGTTGTGTGGCAGATCTCTGGAGCCTTTTCATCTTGCATAACTGAGACTTTATACCCATTGAAAAACAACTCCCCATTTCCCTGTCCCCCCAGCCCCTGATACAATTCCATTTATATGAGGCATCCAAAGTTGTCAGTCATCAAACCAGAAAGTGAATTAAACTAAGTTCTGAAGCTTTCAGTTTTTAGTTTCCAAGTCTTCTTTGTGTGCTCTGATATCTTAAGAAGTGGCAAGCATTAACTGAGCACATACTGCATGCCAGGCATTGGACAGAACACTGCAGAAATGCACATTACTTGCTGGGGGGGGCCGGCAGCTTTAATGAGAGCATTGTTAGAGCTACTATCATCCTCATTATAGCTCAAAGTCTCTCTCAGCACACAGGCATACACATGCAAAGATCATGAAGAGTCAGGGCCCTGAGTCTGCACACCTCTTATCAAGCTGGAAAGAATATGGAGCACATAGGCCGCTGAATCTCTCAGCCAGTCTTGTCCCATCCAATGGCATTGCTTTCACTGCCACTTTATCACCTGTAACTCTCAAAACTCTATCTGGTAGGGACTCCTATATTCAGTTAGGGTTTCCATACTGGTATATTTACTAATTTTATTCATCTGGACATTAAACTACCATGTCAGACCTTGTGCTGGAGATACAATGTCAAATAAGTCAGATAAAGCCCTTGTCCTGGTGACATTTTCACCAAGTTGGGAAAGCCAATATTATTCCAGGCATTTTGAAATAAGATCCCTTTTGCATTAGAGAAATACATGGTACTGTGGGAATGGGTAACGAGAGTTCTTGGGATTAGCTGGGGCTGAAGAAAGGATCAGAAAGGAGAGAGACAGGGAGGGAAAGAGAACATGAACTTCAGTAAAGCCAGAACACAGCCCCTATTTCCAACACAAATTTTGCGGGCTGGGCGCTGCTTAGCTATTTGCTTAGCACAGGGCAGAACCCAAGCCCCTTGGTCCAGGTGTCAGTGACTTCACACTGATCTCCTCCTCAACCTGGCTGGGAGTTTTCTCCATCATAGGTGGGGAGCCTGTTGTCTAAATCTCACACTTAAAAACATTTGTTTGCTCCAGCCAAATTGTTATCACCATCAAAGAGGAAAAGCTGAAAATGGAACCTAGTGGGGTAAAAAGGGCAAACGCGGTGCTGAATGAACACAGATGGTCAGTGTGGAGATTCGCTCCAGGCTGCTCTGTTTGTTTGTGAAAAGAGATAGGGGCAGGCCACGACTGCCATACCCCCAGTCAGCACCAGACAGGTCTGGATTCAACCCCACCTTCTGTCAATAGAGCCCAACTCCCTTTGGGTCTTCTGGGCTTTTGCCTCCCTGACATTACTTTTTATTTTAATAACAAGACACAATAAACTAAAATATTATGCACTGTACTGAATGAGTTACATGCATTTTCTGTTTCAACCCTCACAGCATTCCTGTGTTGGAGACATTATCCCTCTACTTATGTTACACAAGAGGAAAATCAGAGCTAGAGAAGTGAGTATCTTACCCAAGATCCCAAGCCTGTGAATATCAGAACCCAGATTCAACCCCAAGTCTAAAGCAATGCTCTACACTACACTGAAATGTCAAGGTTTATAAAGACAGACATTAAGAAATAACCCAGAGGTTTAACTCTTAACATAGTGATGCATTTCTTTCGAGTCTTTTTCTTTTTGCCTAGTTTTTTGTTGTTGTTGTTGTTGTTTTTACCATAGTTCCTGTTTGTTCGTGCATGGGTATAATTTTGCATCTTGCTGTAATATCATGAATATATTCGTATCAGAAACTCTTGGTAACCATAACCATAAATGATTTCATAGTCTGCATAGCACTGATAAATAGTATAGACATGTATATCCTAATTTATTCACACCAATAAAGCTGTGGGTATACGTTTGGGTTATTTCCCTCATTGTATTTATCGCATCAGGACTATAAATAATGCAGGCCATGAGCATCTTTCTATGTGCAACATAGTTCACTTAGAGTTCAAAAGGAGTAACAAGTTAAATTTCTTAAACTGGCTTTCAGGCAAGACCCAATTCCCTCCTTAGTAAAAACCACACCTTAGCAACTGTTTCCTCAACCAAGGAAGATAATAGTACCTAGCTTATATGTTTTATAGTTGTTGGGGCATGAATGTGCATGTGTGTGTGTGTCTGCGTGTCTGTGTGAGTCTGTATGTGTATCTGACACACTGTAAAACTGTATATTGTTAGCTGCTGGAGTAACAATGCTGATCATGGCGAAGGAAGTTACACAGAAAGGCTCCAACTCTCCATCCTTCTTCTCCGAGTACTTAAGAGAAAAGATAGACATTTGCAGTGAGTAAGCATCCTTTGTGCACAGCCTCTGTCCCAGATGTTCTGTGCACATCAACTTTGTGACTTCTCACCATTATCTTGCAAGGAAGACCTTTAGAAGAAACTAGAGCTCAGCAGGAAGCGACTGCTCCAAGATTATACAGTCAGGAAATGTTAAGCTGGCTTTAAACACAGATCTGATAGCAGAAGCCCCCTTTCCTTCTCCCACTCGTAACAAATCTTTCATGTCTGAGTTGCACGTATGAACCTGTACCGTACTGTATGCAATATAAACACATTTATCACTCTTTTTGCGACATTTCTGACATTCTTTCTGTGTGACTTTTCTTAAACATCTTCATCGCCATGTCAGGCATGTTTCCTCTTAGCACCCTGCAGTTTTTGGCTTCCCTAGACGTCCCATGTCCCCAGTTCCCACTTCACGTTTCCCTCCAGAGACACAGGAAAGGGTCTGCAGCCTGCTGTGCTTGGCTGTGGTTTACGGGGAGGGAGATTAAGCCAAGAGGTGCCAGGCACTGCTTCAATTACACTTTGCCTGTTCCAAGGGCTTTAATCATGACCTCTTTCTCAATGGATCCTTTCAGAAAGGCCAGGGGGAGAGTAGGCAATTGGAAACACTGGTAGTAATCAGGGTCCCAAAACTCCAACTCCACTAAGAAACATAGCTAGGACATAAGATTCATTAAAGGAAAAAGAAAACTACGAGAGACTAGCCATTCCTGAAGGATCCATGTGTGTTGGGGGCAGGGCGGAGGGGTACACGGAGATCATAAACAATAAGTGGAAAGAGTAGGTGACGGTAATTAGTTTGGGAGTTTAATTAGGAGGTCTCTGAGGCCAGATGTTCGCTGAGAAAGAATGAAAACCCCTCCTGAGATATGTAATGAAACTTAGACCCCATAGCTGGGGAAGTGGGTGGAGATGCTGGGTTTGGATGCACTATAGGCTCATAGGTCTTTGGCCTGAAGCATCCTGTGATGGGGGAGAGGAAGAGGAGGGAATGTGTGATTTGGGTGGAGCACCACGCTCCAAGCCCCAGGCTCAGGCATTTGTATTCCCTCCTGAGCAGCCTGCGCAGCCCAGCCAGCGTGCCTGCTTCTGGTTAACATAAATAGGACACAGCTCGGAGACCTGACTCCCTGCCTGGGCTGGGCTGTCTCAGGAATCTGGACCTCTGTGGGCTGTCTGGATCTCACTGTCATGAGAAAAGAATGGACAGAAGCATCCCACAAGTCTTCCTTGGCATTTCTAGCCATCAGGCTCTTGCCCCAAGCAGGGTGAAATACATGGCTGGCTTTCACCATGAAAAGACGGGGTGGGCTACAAGTAAAGTTCTGACAACCCTCTCACTTCCCAGACAACTTCCTGTCCTGTGATGTATTTGCTGTCAACCAGATCAATGATTGCACCATGAGCTACCAGCTCTTAAGAGCCAAACTCCTAAATGAAGAAACATGGAGATGGACATTTGCCCAGAGGAATGAATGAAGAAAATAACAGTCACTGTAACAGTAGCTAACAAACATCCACTGGGCACTTTCTAAGCAATTTCCATGGAGTATCCCATTAAAGTCCAAGGAGAACACTGAGAGGTAATTCTATCCAATCTCATGTTCCAGAGAAGAAAACCGAACCTTGGATAATTTATGGAACATGCCCAAGCTCACACGGTTAGTGAATGCTAGACCCAGGATCCGATCTTGGGCAGAATATATTCATAGACTGGTCTCTAAGTTCTCATAAAAGGAACTGAAGACGAACAATACCAAAGGAAGGTGAGAACTGGGTAAAAGAGCATGGGTGCTGGAGGCAGGACAAATTCCTTCCCTCTAGGCTAGGGGTAGGCAACCTGGTTTTGTAAAGGGTCAGGTAGGAAACGTTTTGGGTTTCGCAGGTTATACAGTCTCTGTTGCAACTATTAGGCGTCACGGTTGTCACGCCAAAGCAGCCGTGGATGATACGTAATGGAATGAGTGAGGCTGTGCTCCACTAAGTGTTTACCTACAGAAACAGATGGATTTGACCCATGGGGTGTGGTTTGCCCATCCCGACTCTAGGCCATCATCAGAAACTGAGACATGCAGGGGTTTTGAGAGAGAATATACGTCAATACCTTCATTTACAGATTCATACATTGAGGTTCCTAGACTCCAGGGCTTGAGATCTCAGAACCAGTATTTTGTTCATTTACTAATACACGTGCCCAAGATCTCACAGTTGGCAAGAGGCAGATTCTGCACTTGAACCAACATCAGTCTAACTATGAAACTCTTGGGCTTCCCTGGTGGCGCAGTGGTTGAGAGTCCGCCTGCCGATGCAGGGGACACAGGTTCGTGCCCTGGTCCGGGAAGATCCTACATGCCACGGAGCGGCTGGGCCCATGAGCCATGGCCGCTGAGCCTGCGCATCCGGAGCCTGTGCCCCGCAACGGGAGAGGCCACAGTGGTGAGAGGCCTGTGTACTGCAAAAAAAAAAAAAAAAAAACAACTTATCATTGCCCACTGGTTTCTACTGACCCTGTTAATACTAAGTGAAATGAATGCCTGGATGGACCCTTCTCCAGAATGTTCCAAAGTCGGGCAGCGTTATCTATAGTGAACAACACTCTTGTCTTCTTCCCACTAACCTTATGACCTTGGACAAGAGACTAGCTTCTTGCAGAGCCAGCGTTATCCTTTACTATCACGTGCGTTGGGAAAATCAGTGACTCTATCCAGTCAAACCTTGATCTGACTGTCGGCTCTGGGATCTATAGCTGTGAGATCTTAAGCAACTGTCACACTCTCCTAGAAGTGTTGGCCATTGCCCCCTGCTCACGCCTTTCTAAGATAACTCCAGCCCTCCCCCCATGCCACGACCCACAACTCGCACATGCCGCAGAACAAGGTACCTCACAGGAATCACTTTGCACACCCCTCATCATAGCTCACTAGACTTGACCCAAGGCAAATCATTCCATTGGATGAACTTAACCCAATCAGTTTCTCTCTCACAAAAACTTGCACTGAGGGGGTGTCCTGAGAGTTGGGCTGAATCCTCTTAATGGGGGACAGAAGTGTAAGGACCTAGTCAATCTTGATTCTGAGGTCCCTGAGGGCACACCAGCTCCCATCCACGCTAAGGACTTCTGTAGTTCAGTTTTTCGTCAGTTTTTTCATCTTTTGCATTTTGGACCAGTCTGGTTCTATTTTTACTTTGTAGGAGTAAATGTGCCCTAATACTGTACTTCCATCTGTAGTACAAAGATAACTGATACATACTTAACAAAGTGTGTCCTGATGAGAGCTAATGTAAAGGGGCCAAAAGCATAGATCAGACACACAGTAGGCGCAGAAAAAAATGTTTGTTCATTCTTGCCGTTTACATTCTGAAATGATGATTCAAAGTCAATTATCAAGAAAGGAAATATATTGAAAGCACAGACCCGTGCACATTTAAGAACAGGAACAGAGTATGAAAGCTCTCCTGACCACCTGCAGACTTGATCTAGAAAGCCCCCTGGCAGCCTTATTAAGACTCCCTTCCGGGCTTCCCTGGTGGCGCAGTGGTTGAGAGTCCGCCTGCCGATGCAGGGGACGCGGGTTCGTGCCCCGGTCCGGGAGGATCCCACATGCCGTGGAGCGGCTCGGCCCGTGGGCCATGGCCGCTGGGCCTGCGCGTCCGGAGCCTGTGCTCCGCAACGGGAGAGGCCACAGCAGTGAGAGGCCCACGTACCGCAAAAAAAAAAAAAAAAAAAAAAAAAAAGACTCCCTTCCAGTTCATGCTTGAATAACCCCAGGGGAGAAGAGCTCTTCCCCAGCATGGTGTCTGGCTCCATTGGCAGATGGCTTTGATTGTGAGGACCTCTTAATTGCAACATGCTACACACGTGGACCCTCTTATTAGTAATGTGCTACACGTGGCCTTCCAGCAGTTCTCACCACTGGTCCTCAGATGGAGTGTTGGAGCTACAATGAAGGAAGTACATGTGGTTGCAATGAAGCAAACCACATGTACTGGACTACTAAAAGGGAATATGCAAAAGACATAAATAGGCCTCATGTTGGGATGCTGAACCCATAAAGACTTGCCATATCTCTTTTCAAACGTTCTCAAACTTGGTCAAAATGTGTCTTATGCTTCATAATGACAGAAATACTTTAAGATGGAAGCATTTGAAGATAGGAGATTTTGCACCCCATCTTTCTTAAGCTGTTTATTTCTCAGTTAAAACATCTCCAAGTCCTGCCATTGTCTCTCATGAGATATAATTTCCGTCTCTGGATTACATCCAGCTTATCACCATCTTTTTAAAACATGGAATTCAGAATGAACACAATAGTAAGCTGGCCAGGGTTATCACTTTATTTATTTTTCTATCTACCTTGCACTAAGTCCAGGGGACATGGGAAAGAGTCATTATCCCAACCCAACATCCTCACCCTGCAATTCCAATGGGTTGCACTGGTAGATAAATGACAACTTGTGAAAACAGTACACAGCCTCTGTTTTAACCACCACTCTGGGAACCTTGCCTATGGCACAACAATAACTTCATCTCTTGTGACTGTCCCCACAAGGCCCCACTGTCCTCATGGCACAGCTTCCTATAGCATCTCCCTATAGCTCAGCCTGTACAGTGATTGCATAACTTTCATTTTCTCATAGGATTTGGTCCTGGCCATTGCTTGGATACCAGCTAGTATCCTGGGACTGCCTGAGCTGTTTTTAACTCAAATTTCTAGTTTCTTAATTTGATGGGGGTTTTTTGTTTGTTTTTTTTGTTTTTGCAACACTCTGGAAGAGATTTTAAACTTTTAAACAATAAATGTGCCATGTTTGGTTATGAAAACTGCCAGCTTCCATGTCTTAGAATTGGTTTTTTTTTTAAATTAAATTTATTCATTTATTTTTTGGCCGTTGGCTGTGCCCCGTGGCTTGTGGGATCTTAGTTCCCCAACCAGGGATAGAACCCGGACCCACGACAGTGGAAGCGCCAAGTCCTAACCATTGGACCGCTGGGGAATTCCCTAGAGTTGGGATTTGAATGAAGGGCTGAAACAGGTGTAAGAAAGTAAATAAGTTACTAATCTGAACTGTACTTCCTGGCTTTAGCTGGGCCCATCAGAGTGGTAAGAATGACCCAGACCATTGGTCAATGTGCCTGTTCACTGATCCTGGCCCAGGAGGGAGAGCATGCACTTAGATGACAAAAGATCATTGGTGGTTTGGTTTCTTTGAGATCCAAGCCCTACAGTCATCCTTGGCGCCTGCTGAGAAGCCAGCATGTGAGTCCGACTCAGCGGGTAAAGAACTCAGGAAGCCAAGACAGGATGTCGGTTGCCTCAAAGCATTTTGTCAGGTTCCACTCCCTTGCCTCTTTGCATCCCACCACCTGCAGCCACTGAACCAAAGGAAGTCAGACTGAGCCATGCGAAAAATTATTTCACCAGGATTAATTTTCATTAAAGACAGCCAAATCTCACAATGCCTAGTCCAGAAGACTCCTGCAGGGTTGTTTCTCTGTTTCTAAAGTCTAGAGCTTTAATTGAAAGGGAATGGAAGAGACTACAAAATCTCTAGAGACCAGTATCAGGGGCTCCTTCAAAAAACAGTAGCATGGTGGTGTTAGGGCCATGGTTCTCAAACTTTAGTGTGCATCCAAATCCCCCACAAGGCTTGTGAAGCTCCGACTCTGTGTATTTAGTACATCTGGAGTGAGGCCTGGGGATCTGCAATTGTAAAAAACTTCTCAGGTGATGTTGGTACCGCTGGTCCCAGGGACCATACTGAGAAGAAAGCACTAATGTATAAGGAAGAAAAGGTTCAGAGTCAAGATTATATAAACTCAAGCCCTACCAGGTGGCCCTGGCAAACTCACTTCACCTCTTTGAGCTACAGGGGATTACTGTTGCTATTGCTGCTGCTGCTGTGCTGCTGCTTCTGTTTGCAAAATGTTCAACAGTCCCGAGGTCAATATATTGTACCTAGGAATCAATAAGATAACGGGTGCCCAAGCCCAGTGGTAGACATAGTAGAGCTTCAAGCCTTGCTAGATCCTTCTAGTTTCTTTGTAGCCCTCCACCCCTGCACGGGTGGGACTCAAGGAAATGATGCTATTACTGCAGTTCACAACCACTTCCCCTGACTTTTGACTTAACAGTACTTCTTAACATGAGTTTCACCCTATGAAGGAAAAAGCCCACATTGCCCACCACAGCAATGAGCACTCAGAGCTGCCAGCCCAGCCAGTGGAGACAGGATGTCCCTGTTGTCTCTACATCTGGCTCTCCAGCACAAGTCTCTAATTTTCTGTGGCTCTCTGCTGGCCTCCCTTCAATGTGGGAGAGTGGTGTGGATAACGAGCCCCATCTGTGAGTCAGCTGGGTTCCGGAGGCCCCCCTTCTCCTGGCCTTTGAAGAGTGTGTCCGTGTTCTGCCTGGAGGTCTCCCATTGTGGCCAGCACCTCTGTTCTCCATTAGCAGTGGGGAAAGCATCAATATGTTAAAAGGAGGAAGCATTTGGATGTCCCGTTCTGAGATGTGCTGAAAAATGCCAGTATGGAGGAGGCTGCTGCAGCCACGAGTGTCTTGGACACAGATATTAACTGAGTTTGCATCCAAAATGGCACTCATTTCTCGCCAATCAGTACAGAGCAGGCTGGCGTGATGGATGAAAACCATGTGGTTTAGAATTAAACACTGGGGCTTGAATTCAAGCTCTATTAAATCACAGTGACTCTGAGCCTGAGGCCAGGTGGAGAAGTTACAGAAAGGTCTACAGAGGGGTTCAAGAAAGATCTCTGCCTGAAATTGCCCTATTATTTTTAGAAGCACAAACAATTAAGAGAACTTAACTAGTCCAGTATACTCTAAGATATTAAAACCAACTGACCATTCTAGACATATGGGCTCAAGCACTTCCAACGTGAAGCACACAAGTTAATGCCTTTTTTTTTTTTAACCTTTACATTCATCTGTAAAATGACTGCCTCTAAAATCCCAGTGTGGCTCACCTGAACTCCTCTCTGAATCTGTGTCTATGGTATCCATGGAATGGTTCTGGGTGGACTTTGTATGAAATCAAAGTGGTTTCATTCTATGGTTTATTTGGTTTCATTCTATACCTGTGGCATTTGCTGAACGGGGCAAAAACATAAATGGTGCTGACCTTTCAGAATGTTTTTGAGCAGTGAGCTTTTGCCACTGACATTTCCACGAGTTTGGGCAAGTTACTTCATCTTGCTGAGCCGCTGTTTCCTTACATGTAAAATGGGGATAACACCTTCCTTTAAAGCTGTGGCAAGGATTGCTTAAGAAAACATATTCCTATTGGGAGATTGAGACTGACATATGTGCACTAACTACCATGTGTAAACCAGCTAGTGGGAAGCTGCTGTACAGCACAGGGAGCTCAATTTGGTGCTCTGTGGTGACCTAGACGGGGGTGGGGGGAGGTCCAAGAGGGAGGGGGTATATGTACACATACAGCTGATTCACTTCGTTGTACAGCAGAAACTAACACACGATTGTAAAGCAACTCTACCCCAATAAAAAAAAGAAAACATATTCCTGGTACATAGAAGATGCTGGAAACCTATCCACTAATCCCACCCCCACCATACATACACCTTCCTTGAATATGAGTTTTGTCCAAGTATTGAGTTTAGCTGAGCTCTTTCCAAGCTGGATGGTCGGACTTTTTTTTCCTCATGGTTACCTTCATGGAGAGAAGGTTATTTATGCCAATGCTCTGTTCAGAAGGTGGTCACAGCAGTGGCGTGCTGGCGATTGTTTGACAACTGACTCTCCTTGGGGGTAATGTGTCACCTTTTCTGAATTCCATAGTGTAAATACTCCCACCGTGGCCAATTTCAAGCTACCAAGGAGACGTCACTGATCACAAAGTTGAGAAGAAATGAGCAAAATTGGCTTTTCCAAGCTGGTGAGGGCTAGCTTCTGTATACCAAGGGATCCCAGGATGAGGATTTGATCACTTGAAGATAGTTACAGGGGAAGGCAGGAAGTAGGGAAGAGCAGAGACAGGGCACAAATGAACAAACAAAAAGAAATAAAAGAAAGAAGGAAGGAAAGAACAGAAAGGAAAAGAAAAGGGAAAAACACCGATCTTAGATATCATCCCTTCCAATTCTTCCACTTTGCGGAAAGGGAGACAGGACTAGAGAGGAGAAATAAAGTTCCAAGGTCACCCCTAAAACCAATGGTGAACTTGGGACAACAGGCCAAGAGCTTAACATGTGTGATTAGAGACCGAGCATTACAGAGGGGAACTAGAATTAATGAGTGTAACCAAGCAAATAACATGATAGTTTGAACCAAATAAAACATTGCCCCACAGTTAAATCTACAATGTTATAATGACTTCCCTGGGGAAACCCAATCACTCAGTCACTTCAAACTCAACTAGGCAAAAAGACATGAAGACTGGTCCTCAAGAACAGCCCATGTGGGTGGAGAATAAGCAGAATGACCTGGTGGGCATCTCCAGCCCCTAATGTCTGTAATTCTGTGACTGAAGGGCCTGCCATTTGGTATTTAGCTGCCACACAGGAACTAGCGGTACTAACCTACAGCTACAAGCAATTAACATGAACAATCTTGTGAGAATTGCTAAGAAATCTGGCGGAGTGACTCTGTGATTTCTCCCTCTAGCATGCATTTTGCAAAGGGAATAATTTCTGTTGTGTTTCAGGTTTTATTCCTTGTGATGTCAACATGCATTTAGACCAGATGTTCCAACCGTCTTAGAAAATTCAGAGCGCAGATCCTTCTTTCCCAAATTGAAAAAGCTCAGCATTCCAGTTAATGACACAAGACTCCTGTCTGTCACGATGGTATGCAATTATTTTGAGACTGAAAGAACTTAGTTTTAGGGATCCACATGGGTCACACCTCCTAGTTGGCCTCAGCTTTCACAGAATTCATGACTCTGTCACTTACTAGCTAGCTAATCTCTTACACCTCTCCTAAATTGTCTAAAATTTCCCCCACTCATGTATAAAATAATGATATTAAGCTCACTGTAAAATTGTTTAAAGTAAGAATTTCTGGGCAAGAATATGAGAATTTAAGTCTTGGCTCTGCTACATAATAACACAGTAGCCTTAGATAACGGACTTAACATCTCTAAGCCTCAGTTTTCCATCTGCAAACAAAACAACAACAAAAACAAAGGAAGGATAAAGATACTGTAAAAGAAGGTTCTGTGACGATTAAATCAGATAATATCCATAAAAGTACTGAACATCACTCTCGGCACCAAGTAAATGCTTAATAAATGTTGGCTTTTAAATCTTATCGATATATTTAATAATAAAACTAAGAATTTGTGACTTCATCATATGGATGAGGATACTGATGCTCAAGAAGGAGAAGTGGCTGGCCCAAAGACGCACAGCTAGCATTCAAGACCTGGTCTCTCTTACTCCAAGTGCAGTACTTTCCAGGCTAACACATGTTTTGCACTAGTTCTCTCATAGGAAATGGGGAGCATGTATTCTTAATAATTACTACAATTGTTCTTCTTCCCATATCGTTATGATTGGGAATCCCCTGTACCAGATGGTAAGTAGTCAAGCAAAAAGAACCTTGCGTGTTCTGAGACAAGTTCCTTAAACATTGTCCAGGCAGTAGAATTGCAGGAAGCTGGGAGCCAGCCAGTTTTATCACTGTTATTTTGTCTTTCTCAAAGGGAAAGGGCAAAAGCCAGGGATTGGGGAGAATTCTCAAGCTTCAACAAATTTCTAGTCATCAAAGGACTGATCTCATATTACAGACAAGTATAAAAAATGGTAACAAGCACTTCGTGAAACCACATGAAGCTGTGTCTTCCACAGCCTGTGAAGTTCTTGAACTGGTCTACACCATTTATTTATAGGGGAGAAAAAATATTCTGATGAGAACCATTTTCTAGTTTGACAATTTTATTTTAGTGTTACTTGATCTACTTGGAAGCCTCCTGGGAAATCAATGCTACATTTGACTTCTCTTCATGTCATCGTGTGAGCTATTAGATGGCTAATTCACTTCACAAGATATGCCAATATGAGAGGTACTCGGCTCCTATTAGGAGTAGAATTTCACCACTCCATGGTCAGATCTTTTACGATTAAGACAGAAGAGCAATCCAAACACAGCAGCCAATGAGAATGCTCTCCAGTCACCTGTAATCACTGCTCTTGGGTTTCTAATGGAAGTGGTCTCACTTAGCACCGATCATGCAGCTCTAATTTATCCTAAGAGTAATAATGTGGTTTGGTTTGGAAGTTGACACTACGGGAAGCACTCTCTCTCTCTGTTTTTTTTTCTTCTTTTTTCTTCTTCCCTCAATTTTTTCTATATTTTCTTTAAAGCATAAGGAAGACACAAAATTAAGGTAGACTGCGAAAACAGCAAAATGTGAAAATGAAAACAGTACTTTCTAAGGAAGCTCAGTGAAGCATGTTAGCTTTGGGGTCAGATAGTCATCATGGATTCTAAATTCTTAATTTGTTATTTATTAGCCATGTGTCTTTGACCTAGTCTGTAAATGTACCTAAAGCTTGGTGTCCTTGTGTGTCAAATGAAGATACTTAAAAGAGTCTGGGCAAGGACAATTGAAGTAATGAATGAACAAGATCACAAACATGATAGGAACTGTTAGTGAATCCCTAAGGGAATATACTGCCTTCACTATCCTTCAGTTAAACAGAATGACATGGCACCAGGACAGGGTGAAACTGAACTAAAATAAAGTTTATTTTCACATTGTAAGATCTTGGGGACTGAATTACATGTATTTTTGAACTTCTCATTCCGTTATTTAAGAATCAGGATTAGCAAGGGTGGAACAAACCTCAACTCTGTGGTCATAAAACACTCTTCCAGAGACTGAAACAGAGGAGAGTTCCGTGTGTGAGTGTGTGTGTGTGTGTGTGTGTGTGTGTGTGTGTGTGTAAGTGTGTATGCATGCATTTGAGTCTACCACAGAGGAAGTACTGTACTTGAACAGATAATATTGGACTCCACTGTTGCAACAGGCAGAGAGAAAAAGAAAAAGAAATCCAGAAAAGGGAGAAATCCTCATGTTCTTAAATTACACAGTTCTTATGGGACCAGAGATGAACTGTCTAACTTTAGTTGGCCTTTTGTATCCATTTCATAAAAATCTTAAGAATCTCCCTGTGTCCTTCCCAACTGTCCAAATATCCACTTTAGCCAGCCTAGAAAAGGTGAGAAAAAATGTACAGAAAGCATTATGAAGCTTGAATACTTTTCAAAGCAAATTTCTTAAAGTACCTGGTGAGGAATTCAAGGAGGCAAACTAGGATGATCTAGACCCCTCTCCCACATCTTCATCCTTCCTCTTCCAAGCTTTGTGTTGAGGCACTCTTTGGGGAGGAAAAATCAAGTGACAGAGACTTTGTTAGGATAAAAGCAAAGAGGCCAACCCCATTAAAAAGAGAAAGATGAGTGTACTCATTGCTACCCTAGTGGGAAGTTCCTGTAAAGACTTAACCCTTCAAGGGCCCTTCAAGAGTGAGTCAGGGCCCTGGGCTACAGACATAGAATAAGACCCAGAGTAACCACGGGAGAGTAGGAGAGGGAGGGAAATCACAGGATGCAAAGGAGTTTGGAATAGATGTCTAGGTGGATCTGTGTGGACTGAAAAGTTAATTTATGGGAAATACGAAAGTACATATTTTATCAATATTCTTTAGATCATTTGTGGATGAAAAATATACTTTAGCTGTTACTGAGACTTTCACTCTGCTAATCAAACATAGCAGCAATGTCCACCCAAAGGTTTGGGCATCATGAATGGATTCATCAGAATTTATCATGATAGCTGGTGGCTCAGACACCAAACAGGTAGGCAGCTGGGGGAGGGGAGAGGGCAGGTGGGCAGAACTGAGTCAATGGTAAGGCAGACTCCTTAGAAGGTGATCAGCAGAATAAAATGAAATATTGGTGGTGGGGAAGGTCCCTGTTCTCTGAGAGGGGTCTCCCAAGAAGAGCTGTGCTAGTAATCAGAAGTTATAGTAGTATAACAGCCATCATTGGGTAGGAAATCTGGATAGGGTGGCATCTATTCATGCATGTATCTATTAATCACTTACTCCATTTTCTAATGAATGAAATAGAGTGCCTACAATTAGCCAGGATGTGAGATGGATGGAAGGGATGTCAGGGCATGGTAACTGCTTAGCAGTTGGAGCACCAACACAGCAGACCTGCATTCAGGGAGAGAGGAGACTGGTATTAGAAGCTGTCACCAAGACCAAGGAAAAAAAATCCAGTTGTTTGTGAAAGAGTAGATGTCGATGAGGGCTGAGATGCCCTCCTACCCTGCCCCGGATACACACTTGAGGGCAGCAAGACTACTTCCAGATTCCCTTCGAAGGTGGCCATCAGTTTCACAGCATAGTCTCAGCATTGATTGGCATTGGTCTAAAAGGTGGGTGGGACAGGACCCCAAAGTGACACTCTTTAGCCATTTAACCTAGGCTAGCCTTGGCTGGACCATGAAGTCACTGACAAAATGATGTACATTGAAGCATAAGCCCTATGACTATGTCCTCATGCCTCCAAACAACTACCAGAAAAGAGGGAAAAAACAGAACAAACAAACCAGAGTGATGTGTTTACAAAGGGAAGCTGTGCAATTAACCATGCCTGCACTTCATTTGTAGGGCCTTCTGCTTACAGAGGGGAAATTGGCTGGTAGTCTAGAGATCACTAGGGGAAGAAGCCTCATTACCTAATTGGTGAGAAGTTCCAAAGAAGCTGTGAGGCAGAAACAAAGTGTAGTGACAGCATCCACCCCACTCTGAGTGGTGAGGCTGGGAAGAGGAGAATAAATAGATTAGTGTCATTTCAGAGGTGTTCGCTCTCTCCATTCAGCCGCATAATGCAATTATTTGGTAGTTCAGGATTCTTTTAATTCTGTTTGAAGAACTTAAGAGGTTAAGGGCTTGAAATGATAAATGCATTATTAATGTTGCTTCACAGAAACATCCAACTCTATAATTTCTGAGGCAGAAAAAAAAAAGACTAATAGGTTTTTACTCACTTTCCCCCCCCCTGGTAAATTAACCTACAGGACCTGTGAGAAATGTATAAATTAGACATTATTAGAGAAAGTAATAATGGACCAAAAGCCATCATCTGAAGGTCTGATTCATTATCAAGAGTGACATACGCAACTTCAGTGTTTGGCCTTCTTCTTGTACTAAACCCTGCAGATCTGGGAAGAAAGGAATGAACAGCACAGGAAGGGAATGAGTTCACCCCTGGAAGGGTGCGTTCTTCTATATGACCTGACGTGATCCCACAAGTCCATGTGGTAGTTACGGAAAACAAAGGGTGTGGAAATAAAGGGCCTGTCTTTCAGGATCCAACACACCTGGGTTCAAATATGAGCCCCACCAACTATGAATTGTGTGGCCTGGTAAACCCAGATAGGTTGAAAATAAAAAGATGAAAAGACGATATGTGAAAGAAGCACTAATCATAAAAATGCTGGACTGGCTGTGTTAATACCAAGTAAACTTCAAGACAAGGGGTATCACAAGAGATAAAATGTTTGGAAACCTGTTTCCAAGTCTTAGGTGTTGTTGCTGTTGTTTTGTTCAGTATCACAACCTTAAAATTTTTCCGCATTTAGGACATCACATGTCTACGGAAAATCTGCATCTACTATAAGCTACTCTGAGTGTGATTGTTCATGATATAAGAGATTTGTAGTTGAGAATGATGAGCCCTGCATAGAATCACTCTTAGCCCTCTCCAGGTGAGTGGACAGAGACACAATACTGATGGTCTAAAGGAGTTTCTCAGCATCAATGACAGCTTTGATACAGTTGTGGGTCCTATGAATCATCTATGCAAATTTCCCTTATCTCACAAACATTCTTCAAGCACTGTCTGCATACCAGATATTGAGTTAGGTTCTATGTATACAGAAGTGAATTTGGTCAGGATCACTGTCTTCAGAGTCTACAACTGCCACCATACGATTACATTGAAACATAATATATTTTACACCAAACTTATGGACAAATTTTGGGGAGATTTTACTTTGACTATTTGCAAAGGAAAACCTTCTCCAAATCAGTGTGGAGAATGATACCTCTTTTAAGGTGGTTATGCCTTGGGTATAAATCAGACTATGTTTTGAGCTTTTTTTTTTTTTTTTTTTTTTTTTTTTTTTTTTGAGCTGTGCCCTTTACAATGTGGTTTGGGCCACTTTTACATGATGATTCCCAGCTCCTATGACCAGCCAACTTTATAAGCAGCCCCATTAGGTACTTCTGTGTTCCTACATCTTTTTTCTTATTCTTTTATTCTTCATTCTTGTTCTTTTAGTATGTCTTAGATTCCCCGCTCCCTCTCTATGCCCATAATAATCCCACAAGTCTACCAAGGCCTAAGGCAACTGTCACCACCAGACTCTAACTTTAATACTCCCTATACCCTGCATATATCCCCTCAACACTCACCATCTCCATGTTGATGGCTTCCAACTACAAGCAGCTGCAACTCTTTGCCCAAAGATTTTCTCCAGCCACCAGAGCCTGCTTAGTAAGCCAGAGGTGCCAGGGAATTAACCACCCAAGGGAGAAACCCTAAACCAAGAGCTGACAGGAGTTGCTGGAAAACATCCCCACTTTCTTGCTCCTTAGGAACATAACACAGAAGGCTCTTTTACATTGTACCTGAAAGTTCTCCAGGGAGAATGAATCCTGATTTCTCTCAGCAGCAAACTGGGGAGTAACACTAGTGTATTCCTTCCCTTCCCTGACTTATTTCCCCTCTCCTCTAACAGTGCTTCCTGAATCATCCTAAATTGACCCCCTGGGAGAGACAGTGTAAGACTAGACTTAACTGCCAGGGTAGTTATTGACCAGAGGCTGGCAACAGCAAAATGAGAAAGCCAAGGCTGACCCTTTCCAGTCTCACCCAAGGACCCAAAGCAGGTTTCCAGAGCTCCAAGGGGCTCTTCTTTGGGCAACAAAGATTATCGATGGTACAATTTTCCAAAGCCAAGGTCTCGGAGCCAAGGAGCTCCCAGGCTCTGGTGAGACCCAGAGGGCAGCGGTGTCTTTGATGAGCCTGTGCACTGTGGTAGTGACCCAGGTGCCCAGGAAGGGGTGATCCAGAAGGAGATCTTGGGGACACATAAACATCTGTGAGTCTGTGTCAAACATGTTGCCCACCACGGACTGTAACCAGAACTTTACATCAGGGTTTGTTTCTGAAGTGACTAACCTAAGAGAATATACATCTAGAGGCAGAAGCACTAGCTCTTCACCTGTAGTTCACCTGAGAAAGCTTGAACCTTTGGGTCAAACACACTTAGATTACAGTCCAACCTCTAGAGTCAGGTATCTTTCTACTGCAAATGACTGCCACACAACTCAGTATTTTCAGCTAAAAAAGGGGATTTATTTACTCCCATACCCAGGAAGTCAAGGGGTTTCATATGGCTTCAGATAGGGCTTCAAATTATGTTGTTTCCTACTCAGCTCTTGGTTCTGATATCCTGTCAGCTCTATTTCCAGCTGAACTCTCTAAAGTAGCCAAGATGGCCTGTGGTTTAAGTGCCCAGAATCTGTAGAGGGCATAGTCTCTCTTCTCTGTTTTAGCAACATCTTGACTTATAGGGAGAAACCCTGAGTGAAATACTGAATCCAGGGAGATGTACTACATTTTAGGCCATGACTGGATCATGTCTCAACTCCAGGAGACTGCAGTGATGTCAGACCCACAGAAATCACATAGACTAAGAATAGGGGAGAAGAGTGTTCCAAATGGCAAAAAGGATCTCGGTAACTAGAAGAAGATAAAACAGATGGTGGGCACAGAAGGTTCTACTGATGACAAAATTATTTAGCCTTATTGCTTAATGCAAAGAAGGGAGAAATGGAGGAACATGAAGAAATGACAGGAGGCATGGGGCTGACTTCTCCCTGGTGATACCTTTTAACTCTGAATTCAATGTCATCTCACCCTGACCACATAGTATTGTGTTTCACAAACTTCTCTGGTTAGAGAAGCACAAATACTGTGATGTGACTAAAGGTTTAGGAGACAAACTAAAATGAGCACAAATTCATATTCCTGTGACTTAATAAAACGTAAAATAATGAAACGTAGCTGTTATGGGCTGAATTGTGTTCCCTCCCCACCCCCCAAAAATTAATATGTTGAAGACCTAAGCCCCAGTACCTCAGAACGTGACTGTATTTGGAGATAAAGCCTTTAGACAGACAAGTTAAAATGAGGCCATTAGAGTATGCCCTAATGCGATCTGACTAGTATCCTCAGAAGAACTGGATATTTGGAAACAAAAAAGGGACACCATGGGCATGTGCACACAGAGAAAGGACCATGTAAAGACAGGGAGAAGGCAGTCATCTGCAAGCCAAGAAGAGAGGCCTCAGAAGAAACTAAACTTGCCGACACCTCAATCTCAGATTCCTAGCCCCCAGGACCATGAGAAAATAAATTTCTGTTTTTTAAACCCAGTCTGTGGCATGCTGTTATGGCAGCTCTAGCAAACTAATACAGTAGCTACCAATGATTGAGAACTTACAGGATTCTAGTCACTATATACATGCTTTTATAGTGAGAGCATTTAAGTCCAATGGCAGCCTCAAGAGGTGTGATTAGTTTACGTATTTTATAGATGGAGAAACTGAGTTTCAGAAATATTAAGGAACCTATTTGAGGTCGTGTTGGCTCTAATCAGTGCCTACTTGAAACCCCCCCTTGAACGTCTGAATATGACTAAAACCAAACTCAAGGTTCAATCACCAGGCCCAGTTTTCCCATCCAATATTCTCTCCGCCAAACATCCTGATGTATAAGCCAGAATCTGAAGAATCATTTTTAACCAAACACTGCCTCATCCTTCAAATCTAATCCATCATGCAGTCTTGTTTATTTGACTTCATCTTCTTACAGAGTACCTGATAAAAGAGACACTCAATAAGAAATTATTAACTTCATGGAGGTAGAACTGATATGCTTAGCAATGGAATAGATGGGAATTGGTATACATTAGAAGGAAGATCAAAGATTATGCCAAGATTTGAATTTAAGGCACAAAAGGGAGTTTTTTCAGTTAGATCAGCCCTGAAGGAGCTCATCAACCCATACTATCCTTCTCCCTCTGTTCCCATTCAGGCCTCTCTACTGTTATCCATGCCCAGGGTGCCTGCTATGGTCCAGACCATTATCTCTCACGTGGATTAGTTCAGCATCTCTCTGTATACCTTCTCTCCTCATCTGCTCTAGTGCATTTTCCACCATAGCTGAAAGAACAGACCAATTCCCTTTAAAAACCTTCATGGGCTCCCCCACTGGATAAATGTTAGGATCATGACCCATGAAACGTTACTGGCTCTCACTCTAACCCTAAATAATGCCCAGATAGAGACAATGGGCAAATAAGTTAATTTCGCCAAAGCTGCAACACAAATCATGGCTCAGTCACAAATCCACAGGCTGTCCTTTTTCTGTCACACCAAGTGGCTTCCCAGGAAGCCTGGTTTACTCTAGCAGTGATGTACCAAACAGATATCTCTTCATCTAGGCGTGGAGGGAACAGGCTTCCCAGAGATCAAGTCCTGCCTCTGCTATGAACTGAACAGTGAGTTTTCAGATAAGCCAGGCCTCCATAACTTGGTTGCTTCATCTGTAAAATTTTAGGTTTTGGGTACTGAACTCTGTGACCCTTTCATGTTCCACAAATAATTACAAAATCACATGCCATGTTGTTGAGAAGAAATAGGAAGATCTCAAGGTGAACTAGAGACAGAAGAAAACAACATGCAACGGACAATTTGAAAGAAACACTGGTACTGAAAAATGTAGACGTGGATGCAGTGTCTCAGAAACCTGTGATTAAAAAACTTGGGTTTTTCCCCACCCTCTGAGTTTTCTCTACACTTGCCCAAGGGATGCAAAAAATGAGAGCTGGATTTTCTTCAGGAACAAAGGGGATAGAAACCAGGCCTCAGACACACCTCTTCCCACCCAGACTGAGCCAGGATCTACCCAGGAGGCTGTGGCCATGCGGGTAGGAAGTTGGGGCCAGATTCCCTCCCTTTTTATGAACACGGCTGCCCTTTGAAATCACAATAGGCATGGCTGGTCAAAAAAAAAAAAAAAAAAAAAAAAGGGATCACTAACTAAAATAAAAACAAAAAAGCAAAAACTAGAATCAGATTCTATGAGCAACAAGTTATCTTGGAGAGCAGCTGCAACTACACACTCACTTATCAAACGAGAAAATTAAGGCACAAGAAGTTCAGATAACATATCCAGCTCACACAATCAGGAAAAGATATTCAAACCCTTGTCATTCTGACTCTAAAATCCGTGTTCTTACTGTGATACATCTTCTTCCTAACAATGAATGCTGTGAGAATGTCTGGCTGACATCTCTGGCCTTCTTAGAGTGGAGACAGATCACATTTATTGTTGCCATAGATTTTCTCCTCATGCAAAGGCACCTTTTGACCCCTTTGGTACTGAGATGCCATATGGAGAACTCCAGGATCTCTTGTTATAGCATATGTGTGAGTTATTTTTGGTGTCGACGCCCAATTCCCTATACTGTTCTGGTTCTTTTATCGGGATGTTGGGCTTAAGATTAATCACCTCCTAACTGGGAGAGCTATTTTCTCATTTGATAGCAGAGATTGGTCACATCAGTAGGTAAGCATTTAGTGTGCAGCAGAAAAAAAAATCAGGAAATAAAAAGTAAAAAATAATAATTTAGCAATTGGATGTATAACCTCTATTTATCATGTCTCCTCTCTGGGTGTCAATTCGCTCATCTGGAACAAGAGGAAGTGTGAATAGATGATCTTTAAGGATCCTTCTGGCTCTGGCCATCTTCAATCCTGTCTATGACAGAACAGGAAAGGAAGAGCCGCATGGCAGCTTGGTGGGGGCAGCCAGGAACCTAGACGGTCATGGACCCTGGGCAGCTGTGAGAATGAAGGGCTTGACAACTGCATTTCTAGAATATTACCCTTTCCTCCTTTACCCAAACCATGTGCTGTCCCTCTAGCCTAAGGGACATAGCTAAGGGTTCTGCACCAGAGGTGGAGAAGAAATCAGCCCCTGACATTCTTGTTTAACAAGCTTACAATAATGATGAAGTTACCCACTGTGACTTTGTAACAATGACCCACTGATGAATAAATCAACCTTCCCAGTCTAACCTTATTGGGCACTGATACCATTATTTGCCAATTTTAGATATAAAATTTCACCTTTCTCTACTAAATAAAAAATTAAAGCTTAATAAACATCAATATCTTAATAATCAATATAGCTTGACAATCATTAATAACTCAGTTATCATAATAATAGCTGTAATTTACTAACCACTTTACTAGATACCAGATGCTTTGTCAAGTGCTTTACATGTATTGTTTTATGGAGTCCCTTTCAACCTTATGAATTAGGTTCTTCTATGATTCCCATTTAACATATGAGGAAACTAAGGCTGAGAGAGGTTAAGTAATCAGCCTAGAGTAATACAACTAGGAGGTGCTGGAGCCAATATTCAAACTTAAATTGACCTGACTCCAAAGACTGCTCTAAACTCTGCCGTTTAAACTACCTTAAAAGTTTCATGCCTTTAGGATTAAAAGGCACTCTCCTCTTTGGTTTGCCTGGACTTGTTGGAATGAAATTATCTATTGAGTCCTTCCATTTGCTTTGGTCAAGTTGGTAAGCCATCACATTTCCTGTCCTGTGACTTCATATATCTGTCTCTTCCACTGGTAATCATGCAAAAGAAATAGTTGCCATGTTACTCTCTCAAGAGTTTGGGGTCAGGCCACACAGCATGACAACTTTAGCAGCTGGTAAGACAGGAGCTCAGACCTTCAAGAGGCTAAGGTGTAGCTAAGAGTCCAAGAGGATCCCAAAGGCAGAAGGAATGAGCCTGGAACACTCCAAGTCACAACATGGATCCAAATCCTATAGGCTTGATTTACTAATGGGTACAGGACCTTATCAGTCTACGCAGTTCAGGGGAGAAGAAGGAGGGAGCGTGAAGGATTTCCACTTGCAGCTTACTGGGCAGAACGCTGTTACATGGCCATATCTAGCTCCAGTGGAGGCTAGAAAATCTCTCTACACTAGATGAAGTCAACGGGGAGAAGGGGACCAGAAGGAATATTGAGGAAACCAGCCTATCATTCCTTCCCCTCTCTCTGACCGTTATCCTGATAAAATCCTCAAATAATGAATGATATCGTGCATGTGTAAACACGCCCAACCCAAGAAAAGCCAGGAAATGGGAGGCTAAGGGAATGTGGGAAGGCATGAGTTTATCAAGATGACCAGGGTGTATCTGAGAATGACATAACTGTGTTGGCATATCCAGAACCTTAATACTAGCTACACGGTGATCCAATCACTGGAAACAGGTGACTAACTCAATCACTGACAATGAAAAGGGGCAGAAAACGCTGATCTGGTTTATTCCACATTGCACAGAATATACAAAACTCTCATATCCTGCAATAGACAGAATATGGTCTACACCAACAGCAGAAAAGGGAAGCTACGGGCAGCTTATGTAGTGGATGTCTTTCGTGAAAGTGAATCTGACCTGGAGGACCCTCCTTATTCCATCCCCTAAGAGATAGCCTCTGATGTGATAGATGTTATCTCATCCACCTCTCAAGGTCTCAGAATCACCAGACTAAGCTACCTTCTGAAGTTCAGGTTAACTTCTCACATGCCTGGAATAGCACACACGTGTACTTTGGTGATGTAAAAAGAAGGTTCTACAGTTAAAACGAATAAATTGTGATCAAGTTTATGTACTGGTATCCTGTAAACTTTGTTGGCATGAATTACTTTCCTAGGTCTGGTTGGCTCTGAATGCCATCACAAGGTCAAACACTGTTCCTTGGACCTTGCTGACCCCATCATATGACATCTCCCCCTAAACACACACACACACACACACACACACACACACACACGGTAGCTTTGTCTATATGGCAAATTGTATAGCCTATAGATGAGAGGTCTATATGCCTGTTACCTCTTCAAATTGCAGCAGAGAAGACAGATGCAGGCTCAGTAACAGAAGAAAGGACTCTCTTACAGTCATAGTTGCCTGAAAGTGAAAAGCACTGCCTTGGGAGGCACTGGGTTCTCCATCCCTTGACATAGACAAGCATTGTTAGAATACTGTAGAAAGATTCCCAGCATCACAAGAGAAATAGACTATAAATCCCTTTTGTCTCTAAGGTCCTATGGTGCCCTGAAAAATTTTATCTGCATATCCCTTGAGTCCATGTAAACATTAGGAGCAATCAGAGGTGTGTGTTCATTCATTCGTTGACTCCTTCACTCATTCTTTTATTTATTCGACTAATAAGTATGTGCACATAAATCACCATGGGCCATGCCATGTGACAGGGGCTGAGAAAACAGAGAAAGAAAACGAAGCACTCTCTCTCCCTTAAAGAGGTCATGGGGATCCTTGAGTGCGACAAGTGCTCTGAGAGCTGAAAACCTACATATACACACTCTGCCAGATCAAGAGAAAAGTTGTTAGAGGGAAAGCTTTAGAAAGTTAAGAAAAAGCATTTGTTATCTAATCTGAAACCCTCTAGGTATATAATAACATTGATCGCTACTATGTTGTTACACAGAACTATCATTGAGTGGTTATCCATACAAAGAGTACTGTATATGTGGGCATCAATCTTATCCAAGAAACCACAGGTTATCAGAACTCAATATGTTCATAGATAGATCATCAAATCAACTCCCCTGTTGTATATGGTGAGAAACTGAGGCCAAGGGAGGTCCAGTAACTTGTCCAAAGTCCCAATGTGATTTTTTGGAGCCAAGCCTACAATGAGGTGATTGTGTCTGTCAGACTTGTATAATGTCAACTTGGTTTAACATGTTTTATTTTAGATGGTGGTGATGATGATGATGATGATGATGATGATGATGATGATGATGGCTGTGTATTAAGTGCTTGTCTATGTCAGAATACTGTCAAGGTGCTTTAAGGGCTTGCACTGTTGAATCTAAAAAATAAGCTTAGAAGGTAGGTGTTATGGTCCTCATTTTACAAATGAGGAAACTAAAGACCAAATAAATTAATTACTTTGCGAAAACACAGAGCTAGGAAGTGGCAGAGGCAGGATATGAACCCAGGTCTGCATGATGCTCAAAGTCCATAATCAGGCATTATACATCATGACCTTGTAGTCTGCTCTGATGGACTGCCAGTTGATTCGCCCTGGGCATCCAGAATCACGAGGAATCAAACACAAGTCTTAGACCTCAGCTTAAAGCAGGTTAACGTTTGCTCATGACGTCTTGGTGAGAGGGGAAGAAGGTTAGCTGATACTCAGTAGCATTCCCATCCTCTCCTCCACGTGATGAGAGCACCCTCCAGCCAACTGAAACAACATTGAGAAATGGAGCAGAGATAACTAATCTAGGGGCATGACCCACCCCACTGAGACATTCACAGCGTTGCCATAACAAGAGCAGGAGCTGTGATAAGGAGCTGGGAAAATCTGTTACAAAGAAGGCTACACCCAAATCAGCCTGTGGACACAGACCAGAATCAGCCCTGGAACTCACACAGCGTGGAAGAACAGGCACGGATCCCAGGGTGCAAACTGTGTTTCCCTTTCCAAAACGGCTCCTGATTCCTGGCTGAAGCTTGGTCTTTGTAAAGCCAATCACTCAGGATTGGGAGGGGCCGGGGTCCCTTTTGGATTTGGCCCCTGGCTAACTCTCTCACTGTAGGACGTCTCACTCTTACAATACCTCCATCCTAGTTGTCAGCCACAAAGAAATGTATTTGTAGGTGCCAGAATACTCCATGCTATTTCTTAGCTCTGGGGTATTGGATATGCTTCCTTCTGACACTTCCTTTCTCCTTCCTTTTTAAATTTGAGAATATCTATTCATTCTGCAAGATTGATTCAATATGGTACCTTATCTGGGAAGTCCTCCATATTCCATGATCCATAACACCCCCATCATTCAAATGAGAATAATTTAGTTCCTCTCTTGAGGGCAATCATTATCCCTCGGGAATATCATCTCAGAACACACCCTATATTACAGTAAAGTTGCAGGTTCATGTTTCTGTCTTCCTCCATAAACTGCTGCCTTTTGGAGAGCAGGGACTGTCTTGTATTCCTCTTCGTGTTTATAAGATGTAGTAAAATAAACATTACTTGCAGATTCTCAATAAATACTGCATGAATGAATATATGAATGTATAAAGGAATAAACTGATGAGCTCAAATTAATTTCATAAAAACAAACCTTGGTCTAGTAGCTGGAGCCAGAAATAATTTATCTTTCACATCTCTTCTATGGGCCTGATCCATGTTATCAGGTATATCAAGAATAGTTCTTGAATCGCCTTGATTCAGAGGCTAGGTGGAGGATCCACAGAGATGATCCAACTCAACTCTACATGGTCCACATGGGAAACTGAGGTTCAGGTGACTCACCAATAACCATTCATCTCAGGGGTGAAGATTTTCAAGTGGGCATCAGGCCCTTTTCTATCAGTCAGAGTGGTGGTGATGCCGCAAGTTTAGGACTGAGTATTTAGGATGGGTCAGGCTCTATATTGGAGCTGGGGACCCAGTGGGAAACAAGACAGACAGGGTGCCTGCACTCCAGTGTTTACAGTCTGGGAAGGAGGGCAGACAGATGAATAAACAAAAGCACAGAGTGTATGAAGGAGGGACACTAAACCTGGAGCTGGACTGTCTAAGTTTCCTGGAGGGAGATCCTGGCTAGAATTGGGGGGATTCACAACTTGGATCAGTGTGGCTCCTCCTGGGTTTAGTAATGGCTATTTTTATTAACAGTTCTCCCTACCCATTTGATAGGATCTACTAACTGCCAGGTCTATATAGAGTGATTTACAAACATAGCCTTTTTAAATCCCCCAGTTTCTCCTAAAGTTAAGTTTGATTGTCCCCATTTAACAGGAGACTGAGGCTCCAAGCAGATAAGTAGTGATAAAGTCCCCCCTTCCCAAGATAGTGAGGGGTAGAGTCAGACTGTGGGCCCAGGCCTGCCTTTGACTAACTCTGCAACTCCCAGTCTAGCAATGGCTTGCTTTGAATATGTGCTCTAGGTGTTGAAAAATAGTAATTCCCAGATTTCAACAAAATCTCTCTCTTTCTAACAGTTACTGAATATCAACTAAGTGCTGAAATTGGTGCTGAGCTCTAGAAAGAGATATGAGGGAGATGGAGAAGGACCAAGAAAGACTCTAATTGCTAAAGGGCCGACAGTTCTGCATGTAAGGGGGAGGGAGGGAAGGTGAAAAGAGAGAGAGAGAGAGTGCGCAATTAAAAGGCAGAAATGCCTAGAATGATACTCCAAGCACTGTGGGGAACAGAAAAGGAAGTGACTCACTCTTTCTAGGGAGGTCAGAGAGGTGAATCCTGTCATGATTGCTTATTTGTTGAGAACCAACTTCTGGAGGTTTAACTTCAGAATAATAACCAAGTCCTGGTAAGTCAGGAAGTACAAAACAGGATCCAACTGGTAAGTTTTAACAAGACTGACTGTTGGCAACCTCTATACTTTCAAGATCCTGAGCAGCTGAACTATTCAAGAACTGGGTGATCTGATCAGCTAGTGGCTAGTGGTTCTCAAGCCCAGCTGCTCACTGGAAGCCCCTGGGAGGATTTTAAAATATACCAATACCTGGGTCACATTTAAGAACAATTAAATCAGAATCACTGGGAGAGAAGTCACGAGTTGGTAGCTTTAGAAAGGACACACACACCCCTTACTGGGATTCTAATCTGCAGCCAGTTGGGGAAGCCACTGCTGTTTGGGGAAAAAAACAGTTTTGGTGGCACTGAAGTGACAGACTGGCCTTTAAAACAATCCCTGACTTGAGGATATGGGGAGGGGGAAGGGTAAGCTGTGACAAAGCGAGAGAATAGCATGGACATATATACACTACCAAATGTAAAACAGATAGCTAGTGGGAAGCAATCACATAGCACAGGGAGATCAGCTCGGTGCTTTGTGACCACCTAGAGGGGTGGGATAGGGAGGGTGGGAGGGAGGGAGATGCAAGAGGGAAGAGATATGGGAACATATGTATATGTATAACTGATTCACTCTGTTATAAAGCAGAAACTAACACACCATTGTAAAGCAATTATACTCCAATAAAGATGTAAAAAAAAAAAAAAAATCCCTGAGATAAATGAGGTAGGTAATGGCTATTGTTTGATCACCTCTCTCCCCACAGGGCCTTTGCATATGCTTTTCCTTCTGGTTCAATCATCGTTCCACATTTCCACCCATCCTTCCCCATTTCATTAACTCCTTACCCTGCTAACTCTCATCTCAGGGCCTCTACCCCTATGGAGACCACCAAATCAAGTTCCTTTGTCATCTGCCCTCAAAAAGCTTCTTTCAGAGTCGGAGCACAGGGAGAGGACTGGGGCTGGCGGCAGGAAGAGAGCCTGAAGGGGTGGATGAAAGGCTCTTGGTGCTGCAGCCAGGAGTCAGTGCTGTGCCTCTGAAGTGGGAGAGCCAACTTCAGGACACGGGTCCACAAGAGACCTCCCAGCTCCACATAATATCAAGCAGCGAAAATCTCCCAGAGATCTCCATCTCAACACCAGCACCCAGCTTCAGTCAACGACCAGCAAGCTACAGTGCTGGTCACCCTATGCCAAGCAACTAGCAAGGCGGGAACACAACCCCACCCATTAGCAGAGAGGCTACCTAAAAACATAATAAGGCCACAGGCACCCCAAAACACACCACCAGACGTGGACCTGTCCACCAGAAAGACAAGATCGAGCCTCAACCACCAGAACACAGGCACTAGTCCCCCCCACCAGGAAGCCTACACAACCTACTGAAACAACCTTAGCCACGGGGGACAGACACCAAAAACAACGGGAACTACGAATCTGCAGCCTGCAAAAAGGAGACCCCAAACACAGTAACATAAGCAAAATGAGAAGGCAGAAAAACACACAGCAGGTGAAGGAGCAAGATAAAAACCTACCAGACCTAACAAATGAAGAGGTAATAGGCAGTCTACCTGAAAAAGAATTCAGAATAATGATAGTAAAGCTGATCCAAGATTCTATTTCCAAGATCCAAAATCTTGGAAATAGAATAGACAAAATGCAAGAAACAGTTAACAAGGACCTAGAAGAAATAAAGATGAATCAAGCATCGATTAAAAACACACTAAATGAAATGAAAAATACTCTAGATGGGATCAATAGCAGAATAACTGAGGCAGAAGAACGGATAAGTGAGGTGGAAGATAAAATAGTGGAAATAACTGATGCAGAGCAAAATAAAGAAAAAAGAATGAAAAGAACAGAGGACAGTCTCAGAGACCTCTGGGACAACATTAAACACACCAACATTCGAATTATAGGGGTTCCAGAAGAAGAAGAGAAAAAGAAAGGGACTGAGAAAATATTTGAAGAGATTATAGTTGAAAACTTCCCTAATATGGGAAAGGAAATAGTTAATCAAGTCCAGGAGGCACAGAGAGTCCCATACAGAATAAATCCAAGGAGAAATACACCAAGACACATATTAATCAAACTGTCAAAAATTAAACACAAAGAAATCATATTAAAAGCAGCAAGGGAAAAACAACAAATAACACACAAGGGAATCCCCATCAGGTTAACAGCTAATCTCTCAGCAGAAACTCTACAAGCCAGAAGGGAGTGGCAGGACATAATTAAAGTGATGAAGGAGAGAAACCTGCAACCAAGATTACTCTACCCAGCAAGGATCTCATTCAGATTTGATGGAGAAATTAAAACATTTACAGACAAGCAAAAGCTGAGAGAGTTCAGCACCACCAAACCAGCTTTACAACAAATGCTAAAGGAACTTCTCTAGGCAAGAAACACAGCAGAAGGAATATACCTACAATAACGAACCCAAAGCAATTAAGGAAATGGGAATAGGAACATACATATCAATAATTACCTTAAATGTAAATGGACTAAATGCTCCCACCAAAAGACACAGAGTGGCTGAATGGATACAAAAACAAGACCCATATATATGCTGTCTACAAGAGACCCACTTCAGACCTAGAGACACATACAGATTGAAAGTAAGGGGATGGAAAAAGATATTCCATGCAAATAGAAATCAAAAGAAAGCTGGAGTAGCAATTCTTATATCAGACAAAATAGACTTTAAAATAAAGACTATTAGAAGAGACAAAGAAGGACACTACATAACGATAAAGGGATCGATCCAAGAAGAAGATATAACAATTGTAAATATTTATGCACCCAACATAGGAGCACCTCAATACATAAGGCAAATACTAACAGCCATAAAAGGGGAAATCGACAGTAACACAATCATAGTAGGGGACTTTAACACCCCACTTTCGCCAATGGACAGGTCGTCCAAAATGAAAATAAATAAGGAAACACAAGCTTTAAATGATACATTAAACAAGATGGACTTAGTTGATATTTATAGGACATTCCATCCAAAAACAACAGAATACACATTTTTCTCAAGTGCTCATGGAACATTCTCCAGGATAGATCATATCTTGGGTCACAAATCAAGCCTTGGTAAATTTAAGAAAATTGAAATTGTATCAAGTATCTTTTCCGACCACAATGCTATGAGACTAGACATCAATTACAGGAAAAGATCTGTAAAAAATACAAACACATGGAGGCTAAACAATACACTACTCAATAATGAAGTGATCAGAGAAGAAATCAAAGAGGAAATTAAAAAATACCTAGAAACAAATGACAATGGAGACACGACGACCCAAAACCTATGGGACGCAGCAAAAGCAGTTCTAAGGGGGAAGTTTATAGCAATACAATCCCACCTTAAGAAACAGGAAACATCTCGAGTAAACAACCTGACCCTGCACCTAAAGCAATTAGAGAAAGAAGAACAAAAAACCCCCAAAGTTAGCAGAAGGAAAGAAATCATAAAGATCAGATCAGAAATAAATGAAAAAGAAATGAAGGAAACGATAGCAAAGATCAACCAAACTAAAAGCTGGTTCTTTGAGAAGATAAACAAAATTGACAAACCATTAGCCAGACTCATCAAGAAAAGAAGGGAGAAGACTCAAATCAATAGAATTAGAAATGAAAAGGGAGAAGTAACAACTGACACTGCAGAAATACAAAAGATCATGAGAGATTACTACAAGCAATTCTATGCCAATAAAATGGACAACCTGGAAGAAATGGACAAATTCTTAGAAAGGCACAACCTGCCAAGGCTGAATCAGGAAGAAATAGAAAATATGAATAGACCAATCACAAGCACTGAAATTGAAACTGTGATTAAAAATCTTCCAACAAACAAAAGCCCAGGACCAGATGGCTTCACAGGCAAATTCTATCAAACCTTTAGAGAAGAGCTAACACCCATCCTTCTCAAACTCTTCCAAACAATATCAGAGGAAGGAACACTCCCAAACTCATTCTACGAGGCCACCATCACCTTGATACCAAAACCAGGCAAGGATGTCACAAAGAAAGAAAACTACAGGCCAATATCACTGATGAACATAGATGCAAAAATCCTCAACAAAATACTAGCAAACAGAATCCAACAGCACATTAAAAGGATCATACACCATGATCAAGTGGGGTTTATTCCAGGAATGCAAGGATTCTTCAATATACGCAAATCAATCAATGTGATACACCATATTAACAAGTTGAAGGAGAAAAACCATATGATCATCTCAATCGATGCAGAGAAAGCTTTCGACAAAATTCAACACCCATTTATGATAAAAACCCTGCAGAAAGTAGGCATAGAGGGAACTTTCCTCAACATAATAAAGGCCATATATGACAAACCCACAGCCAACATTGTCCTCAATGGTGAAAAACTGAAACCATTTCCACTAAGATCAGGAACAAGACAAGGCTGCCCACTCTCACCACTCTTATTCAACCTACTTTTGGAAATTCTAGCCACGGCAATCAGAGAAGAAAAGGAAATAAAAGGAATCCAAATTGGAAAAGAAGAAGTAAAGCTGTCACTGTTTGCAGATGACATGATACTATACATAGAGAATCCTAAAGATGCTACCGAAAAACTACTAGAGCTAATCAATGAATTTGGTAAAGTAGCAGGATACAAAATTAATGCACAGAAATCTCTGGCATTCCTGTACACTAATGATGAAAAATCTGAAAATGAAATCAAGAAAACACTCCCATTTACCATTGCAACAAAAAGAATAAAATATCTAGGAATAAACCTACCTAAGGAGACAAAAGATCTGTATGCAGAAAATTATAAGACACTGATGAAAGAAATTAAAGATGATACAAATAGATGGAGAGATATACCATGCTCCTGGATTGGAAGAATCAATATTGTGAAAATGACTCTACTACCCAAAGCAATCTACAGATTCAATGCAATCCCTATCAAACTACCACTGGCATTTTTCACAGAACTAGAACAAAAAATTTCAAAATTTGTTTGGAAAAACAAAAGACCCCGAATAGCCAAAGCAATCTTGAGAACGAAAAACGGAGCTGGAGGAATCAGGCTCCCTGACTTCAGACTATACTACAAAGCTACAGTAATCAAGACAGTGTGGTACTGGCATAAAAACAGAAAGATAGATCAATGGAACAGGATAGAAAGCCCAGAGATAAACCCACGCACATATGGTCAACTTATCTTCGATAAAGGAGGCAGGAATGTACAGTGGAGAAAGGACAGCCTCTTCAATAAGTGGTGCTGGGAAAACTGGACAGGGACATGTAAAAGTATGAGATTAGATCATTCCCTAGCACCATACACAAAAATAAGCTCAAAATGGATTAAAGACCTAAATGTAAGGCCAGAAACTATCAAACTCTTAGAGGAAAACATAGGCAGAACACTCTATGACATAAATCACAGCAAGATCCTTTTGGACCTACCTCCTAGAGAAATGGAAATAAAAACAAAGATAAACAAATGGGACCTAATGAAACTTCAAAGCTTTTGCACAGCAAAGGAAACCATAAACAAGACCAAAAGAGAACCCTCAGAATGGGAGAAAATATTTGCAAATGAAGCAACTGACAAAGGATTAATCTCCAAAATTTATAAACAGCTCATGCAGCTCAATAGCAAAAAAACAAACAACCCAATCCAAAAATGGGCAGAAGACTTAAATAGGCATTTCTCCAAAGAAGATATACAGACTGCCAACAAACACATGAAAGAATGCTCAACATCATTAATCATTAGAGAAATGCAAATCAAAACTACAATGAGATATCATCTCACACCAGTCAGAATGGCCATCATCAAGAAATCTAGAAACAATAAATGCTGGAGAGGGTGTGGAGAAAAGGGAACACTCTTGCACTGCTGGTGGGAATGTGAATTGGTACAGCCACTATGGAGAACAGTATGGAGGTTCCTTAAAAAACTAAAAATAGAACTACCATATGACCCAGCAATCCCACTACTAGGCATATACCCTGAGAAAACCATAATTCAAAAAGAGACATGTACCAAAATGTTCATTGCAGCTCTATTCACAATAGCCCGGAGCTGGAAACAACCTAAGTGTCCATCATCGGATGAATGGATAAAGAAGATGTGGCACATATATACAATGGAATATTACTCAGCCATAAAAAGAAACGAAACTGAGCTATTTGTAATGAGGTGGATAGACCTAGAGTCTGTCCTACAGAGTGAAGTAAGTCAGAAAGAGAAAGACAAATACCGTATGCTAACACATATATATGGAACTTAAAAAAAAAATGTCATGAAGAACCTAGGGGTAAAATGGGAATAAAGACACAGACCTACTTGAGAATGGACTTGAGGCTATGGGGAGGGGGAAGTGTAAGCTGTGACAAAGCGAAAGAGAGGCATGGACATGTATACACTACCAAACGTGAGGTAGATAGATAGTGGGAAGCAGCCGCAGAGCATGGGGAGATCAGCTCGGTGCTTTGTGACCACCTGGAGGGGTGGGATGGGGAGGGTGGGAGGGAGGGAGATGCATGAGGGAAGGGGTGTGGGAACGGATGTATATGTATGACTGATTCACTTTGTTATAAAGCAGAAACTAATAAAAAAAAATTAAAAAAAAAAAGCTTCTTTCGTTACTCCACAGCCCTCACCTCAGACTGTAGTTGTACAAGTAGGAGGGTAAAATACTGAAGTCCATCTTGCCCACCAGACTGGAAACTTCCAGAAGCAGGGACCATAAAAATTGTGATTCCCTCTGTCTGTGATCAGGACCTAATTCAGTGACTAGCACAGAGGGAGCACTCAACAGGTATATATTGTATGAATGAATGGATGAATGAATGGATAAATGAATGAATAAGGAAAGGAAAGAATTCCTCAATACTCCAGGCCATAAAACAAAACCTGATCAGATCTAGTGTTCTTGTCGTCCTTGTTATCTATCGTTGCTGTTCTGTGTTTCAACAGTAGCCTCTTCCATATCTGCATTTCAAAACCCCACTCATCTTTCAAAGCCTAATTCCACACCCTTCTCCTGCACCATACCTTTCCAAATCACCCAGCAAGAAGTGAATTTCCTCTTCTCTACACAGCTTGGATTCCTAATTGGAACGTGCTACATGTCATCTTTAACACACACATATTACCACTTTCAAGAGATTATAAGCAACTTGGAGGTGACAACTGCTTAATTGATTTCTGCCCTTTCCCACTCGGTGCCGGGTAAAGCACCTGCCACATAGTAGGTATCCTGTAATTACTGGTTTTAATGCCTGGGTGAAGGAATGAGTATATATTATGGGTAAGTGGGCAATAGACTTCTGCATTCATTTTTCAAACACAAAGAGACAATCACATAGATTTTTAAGCTCATATGTATTCCAAGGATTGAGTCTAGAAAAAAATTACTAATCAGGCTTATTTTCTCTTTTCCTTTGTAGACCACACTCTTTTTTTTTTTAACTAGAAGAGAGAATGCAGATAAGACAGTGATTCTGAATGAGTTTGGATAATTATATTTTTCACATTGCTTAGCAGTTAAGATTGACAACTATTGATTATCTAAGGCACTGTGTATTTTTCAAAAAAATTCACAAAACAAAAGTAATAATTGGATATAATTGCAAAACCAATGGATAAAGTCTCAGCACACTCTTGAGTTTATGGACCTCAATTTCCCCATCCATGAAATAAAAGACATGGAATAGATCAGTGTTTCTCAGTGTTTATTCCCCCCAAGACACACAGCATAACGCATACAGGATTCTTTCATTCACAAGGTAAATATTTAGTGAGCATCTACTATGGTAAGCTGAAAATATGTCCCAGTGGAGGAGAAAGGCATTTGTCAATAGTCATATAAATGCCTGCATTATTGCTATGCCGGGGAGGTAAAAGTGTTTTAACAGAGTGCAGTATGGAAGTCTGAGACAGTCATAGAGGTCAGGAATAAATAACAAAATGAAAAACCTCTTCCTGGAGTATGGGCATGTATTAGGGTTTTTCAGAGAAACAACTAATTGGACATGTGAGATAAAGAAATGTATGTAAAGGAAATGACTCACGAGATTGTGAGGGCTGGCAATTCTGAAATCTGAACAGCAGGCTGACAGGCTGGAGACCCAGAAAAGAGTTGATATTGCAGCTTAAGATCAAAGGTAGTCTGGAGGAAGAATTACCTCTTCCTCAGGGGACCTCAGTCTTTTCTCTTAAAGCCTTCAACTGATTGGATGAGGCCCACCCACATTACAGAGGGCAATCTGCTTTACTCAAAGGTCTACTGATTTAAATGTTAATCTCATCTAAAAAAATACCTTCATAGCTGGACTTCCCTGGTGGCTCAGTGGTTAAGAATCCACCTGCCGGGCTTCCCTGGTGGCGCAGTGGTTGAGAGTCTACCTGCCAGTGCAGGGGACATGGGTTCGAGCCCTGGCCTGGGAAGATCCCACATGCCACGGAGCAATTGGGCCTGTGAGCCACAACTGCTGAGCCTGCGCATCTGGAGCCTGTGCTCCGCAACAAGAGAGGCCGCGACAGTGAGAGGCCCGCGCACCGCGATGAAGAGTGGCCCCCACTTGCCGCAACTAGAGAAAGCCGTCGCACAGAAACGAAGACCCAACACAGCCAATCAATCAATCAATCAATAAATAGAAATTAAAAAAAAAGAATCTGCCTGCCAATGCAGGAGACATGGGTTCAATCCCTGGACCAGGAAGATCCCACATGCCAGAGAGAAATGAAGCCCATGTACCACAACTACTGAGCCCGCGTGCCGCATCTACTGAAGCCCGCATGCCTAGAGTTTATGCTCCACAACAAGAGAAGCCACCGCAGTGAGAAGCTCGCACACCACAGCGAAGAGCAGCCCCCACTCGCCGCAACCAGAGAAAGCCCGCGCGCAGCAACGAAGACTCAACACAGCCAAAAATAAAAATAAATAAAATAAATAAACTTATTAAAAAAAAGATCAATAGTTGTATGGGAATTTACTTCTGTTATCTACACTGCAGAGGGGTCACTACTGAAGATTCTGTGCACCCAGAAAATGTACTATATATACTGCAATTAATGGAAATGCAATATTTTGAATTTTTTGTTTTTTGTAATCAGAAAGTTTTCTTTAAAAAAAATAGAAATTCCTTCACCTGCTCAGAAGCTAATTCAGAATGTCTTCCTTTATGGACTCATCTTGACCTGAAGACAGAGTTTCAAAGGGAAGCCCAGTATTTTCCTTACGTCTTTGGCAAGAGCCAGGCGTTTTCAGGCAGCTAGCATGGTTAAGAATGGAGTCAGTCCCTGGGGAGCCCCAGGTCTGCCTCAGGGATACCACTAAATGGGTCTCTTCCGAAATAGCTTCTAGCACGATTCAAGTTTCAGGAGCTTTCCAGTTTCTGGTGTCTTGACTTAGTGTTGCTGACTGTGGGAATTTTCATTTTCAGCATAATCTGGAAAACCTCACTAGCTGCATAACTCAGAGTAACTTAGAAGATACTCCAAGGACAGAAAACTTGACCATACTTGTCAACACAGTTTAGTCTACACGCTCACAAACTGATAGAATTTTAGAATTGGAAGGGCTGAGAGAACACTATTATTAAAGGCTCCACATTATTCAGAGGTGGAAAAGGGTTCCAAAATAAGAAAGTGAGTTCCTCAAGGGCGCACAGTGAGCCTGTGATAGATCTAGGGTGATTCTGTCTTTTTGTCTAACCGTCTTGGTAAAGAGAGAATCTTCACTGGTCTCCTAAGATGTAGTTACACTGTTTACTGTTATTTTCTCTTGGTTTAAGAGTTTTGGTTTAAGAGTATTATCACCCCTTATCATAACCCTTTGAAATAAGAGTTAGCCGTTAAAGATTATAACCATTGTTCCATCCTTTATCCCTAAGCCTGTGTGAGCACCATCTGGAATGGGATGGCCCCAGCAGCCCACCAAGGTTCTCATTACCCAAACCTTTGGGGCAGACTTTTGCCAGCCTACACATCTAGTCTGGTGTGATGTATCAGACTGGAACATAGTAGGGCCTCCCGGCCAGTGCGACCCACACTAAAGAGGCCCTTTGGCGATGTTCTCTGCTGCTGTTCTTGTTGCTGCTGCTTCAAATTCCAGGACTGCAAATGTTAGTGCTATATACCAACTGCTATAGCTATGCATCCTTCATTTGCCTAGTTATGGTCGAGACTAGTTTAAAAACACATACACAGAATGAGAGATGTCACAGGTGAGAATTTGACCTGCAAAATTTATTTATTTAACATTAAAGTAGCTTTGCCTGGTGATGCTTTTCCAGTGATTCCTAAATCACTGGAGCTCTAGTAGCCCTGAGTCCAGGGCAACTGATAGATTGTTGTCCATGTTTCTTCTTTCCTCTGAGCCCTCTCCATCCCCATCTGACCAAGGCCACTGTAATGACGATGGCCCTCACAACTTGAAACAGCTTCTCCTAGACACTCTTTCCAAAAGTGTTGATAGGAGACCAAAACACAGGAAGTAGAAGAGAAACACAAAATATCAATAAAATATTTTTTAAAGCCTTTGCTGGGCTGCAGAAGGCTTGAGTCCATTTCCAGGTTTGTATTGACTGGTGATTTCAGTGGGTAAAAACATTAGCCTCTCTCAGTTTTCCATTTCTCCATCTACCGTGAAGATTCTTGACAGGCTTTTGTTAAGATTAAAATAATTCATCTTCAGAGCTAAAAAGAACATTAAACTCCACTACCCAAAATTAAAACATAATCCTGGAAGTCAGTTTCATCAATCTAATGCCAGAGTATCTGGGCAAAATGTGTCCTGAGAGGCTGGGGGAGTGAGAGTTGTCAGCAGTAGGTGAAGACCAGTTCACTCCTGGCGGGGGCTCAAAGTAGAGATGTGGCACTGGGGACTAGGATCCAATTTCAGCTGAGGAAGAATAAGAGATGGTGAAGATCTGAATCAAGGGAGTGGGCTTCCTGGTCTAGGCACTGCCCCCTCAACTTGGGGATATGGCTCTAGGCCTCTAGCTCCCTCAGCAAAACTCAGTCTTTTTACAGACCAGGTTGGGCTCACATCTCATTTCTCTTCAGGTACAGCCATGGTGGAGGAACTCAGTAAGGTTGACTGGCAGAAGTTTGTACCCTGAAACTGTGGGAGGTCGAGAGGATCCAGGTCTTAGGTTTGATTGGGAAGCTGGAATCAAATAATTCAAAGACCAGGCTTTTACACAGACCATCACAACCAAAAAGGCTAAAATAAAGTGTAGATCTCAAAGGTCCAGAGCTAAAATGTCCAAGGTGGAGAGAGTGGTCATTCCCATTCCTTCCAGGAGGGAGCAGCCTTCAGAACATTCATGTAGGCTGGTGATATTGTTTCTGTCATAGTCACAATGTAGCAGAAGTACACGGGTCATTGAGTTCCCAGCACCTAATATGGGAGAGACTCTGGTCGGACTGTCTGGGACACTCAATAACTGAAACCTGGAAAACCCCACGAGAGATGTGATCAAGCAGAACCAGAGAATAAAATCTGCATTTGACTTGCGGGGAACAATTTGAGAGGACGGGGAGAGATGCGTTTAAGCGTCAACGTGGTGTTGGTGAGCTCCAGCCACAGAAGGGCAAGCTGTTCTATTCCCCCAAATTTGCCATCTGCTTGATTCCAAGCCACACTCGTGGTCACCAGGCCAGTGTGTGACCCCCTCCCACTCTAGGGGAGACCTCCTGGTCTTCCACACTGATCCTCTGTATGTCTGGCACCCCTCCTTCCCACTCAGCACTTCCAGCTCTTAAGGGTTTGATTGCCCTGTGATTTAAGGAGGTTTGTTGGGTCCTAACGTACTGAGGAAGGGGTGGGGAGAAGGCAATAAATATTTAATGAGAATTCTGCTTCTGAGTCTTCCTCTTAGAGGGGAAAACGGAAATCAAATGTCTTCATTGGAACCCCCTACGGCTGGAGGACAAAGGAATATCCTCCCACTGGCTGTGAAAATGAGCCGCTGTGCACCTCAGCAAGAGGCAGCTCTGAGAGGGGAGTCTTAATGAATCACAGAGCAAAGAGCCCTTTCCTGGAAGGAATTATCCGCAGTGCCTTCTCTAATACCACTTGGAGGCTTCAGCGTGACGAATGCAGAGTTATGGCTTTAGAGTAGAGGCCCCGGCTGCTTGTAAGGGTGAGGTTTATGCAGCCTCTTCCCAGACAAGGCCCTCCACCCCGTTCTGAGAGCAGAGCCATCAAACTGGATCCTGCAGCTTGCTGGGGCCACAGAGAGGGGCTATTGGGGGCCTCAAACAGTGACAGCCTGGAGGACAAAACTTTCTCAGAGGAAGCCGCAGACATGGTAAGGAGCTAGATTTGTGACTTGGGACGAGTCAATGAACCTCTCTGTTCCTCGGATTTCCAAACCCATAAAACAGAGATAATACCTGCCTCATAGGACTGTTTCTGAGAATTTAATGAGATAATATTTTTTAAGAGCCCTCAGAATGACTGACATTTCATAAGCGCTCTATAAGTGTCAGCTACCATTTTCATTGTTGTCATTGTGGTGGTGGTGGTGATTTTAGAGGAAGTTGGGGCTTAGAACTGAAGTGCTGGACAACAGCTGCCATGTGAAGAGGTAGGTATGTGGTTGATACAGGGAAGAGTCCAGGTCTTCGTAGTCACAGCTGACATGTATTGACGGCTTATCACGCTCAAAGGATTTGTCATTCATTATCTCACTTAACCCTCACAGTAACCAATGAGAAAGACCTCACCACCACCATCATTACCATCATCATCATCATCATGAGAGGTGGAAATCAAACCCACGTCGGACTGACGTCAAAGCCTGTGTTTGTTCCTTCTCCCACAGTCATCTTTGCTGCCCACTTCGAGACTTCCACTTACTTCAACACTGAGACACCAGGGAAGTACGACTGCAGTCTCTCATGCTGGCCTTCTTTCTACCATGTCCCTGCTGGGCCCCCTCAACTGCCACCACTGATGATATTGACCTGAGGCCTCAAATCTGCTCTTCTTTTGAGATAATGCTAACCAGACCCATTGTCCCACTGTCCCAGCCACACCAGCACATGTCTTACTGCCATGGGCCCCAGCCTTCCAAGGCCTTGGAAAAACTCTGGGTATCAAATCCTTGTCTTTACCCTTGCTCCTCTGAGCCAGCATCATCTCTAGCCTTCTGCCTCTGTTTCCCCTCTTAGCAGTCTGTTCCTATCCAGACCTGTCCAAATCTTAGCCTCTCACTAAGACCCTATGTATCTTGACCTTACATATCAAAGCCAAATTTCTGCCTGGGATCCTATTCCCAATTGTCTGCAATTATGACACTGCCATCTATCTTGCTACTTGCCCTTACATGCATGCCTGAGACCTTGCCCTGGAGCCCCTGGACGGTGGAATGGACTGCTAGAGCCTGAGGTCACCATGCATCATGGACCACCATGAATAAGGCCTATCATTGCCCCTCATTCTATGGCTTCAGACTTCCAAGCCAATCCAGCCCCCAATAAAACACTTACTTCAGACTCTCCTGGTGGTGCAGTGGTTAAGAATCCGCCTGCCAACACAGGGACCATGGGTTCAAGCCCTGGTCCGGGAAGCTCCCACATGCTGTGGAGCAACTAATCCCGTGCACCACAACTACTGAGCCTATGCTCTAGAGCCCGCAGGCCACAACTACTGAGCCCGTGTGCCACATCTACTGAAGCCTGCGTGCCTAGAGCCCGTGCTCTGGAACAGGAGAAGTCACCACAGTGAGAAGCCTGCACACCGCCACGAAGAGTAGCCCCCGCTCGCCACAACTAGAGAAAGCCTGAGCGCAGCAACAAAGACCCAACGCAGCCAAAAATAAATTAAATAAATAAATAAATAAATATTTTTTTAAAAAACACTTACTTCCTCTCTACATTATTCAGATTTAGATAAGAAGAGTTAACACTTATCAAATGACAGGAAATTCACTCCTTTCCGAGGTCTGATTTTCCTCTATCTAGTCCTCATCTGGCTTCCTTTTTCCTGTTTCAAGATGTGCCCCTGTGCTCCACATCCATGTCCTCCTCACCCAACCCGATTTTCCAAGATTTCATTGCCCAGGGTGCCCCCACCCCTTACTTTGTCATTTTCACGTTGGTGGAAATCACCTTCTGCTCTGAGGAGATGCATCTGTACTTGGCCCCTGGGTCAGTCCCTCCATGCTGTCTTTTCTGGGTCCCACCACTTCGCTCCTCTTCCATATTCAAAAGTTGATTTGATATGGGAGGGCCAAGTGCACTGATGTATGAAGAGTGTCTACAAGGATCTAGTCTCTTCCTCCTTCCTGCAGACATCACTGTTCACAGAGCAGCATGGGTTGGACGGTGAACTACTTGAGGACAGGAATGTGATGAGTTCATCACTGCATCCCCAGCACCAAGGACAGTGCCCATGACACACTGGGGTCCTGGTTCCTCATTTTTCCTTGGGCTCACCAATCTCTTTGGGAAGGGGGCTGGCTGCCTCTGTATGCTGACCTGATAATCTGTTCTTAAGAGGGCCTGAGATGACTGAAAAATCTTGCCCATTTGGTTGTTATCTGACTGTTCACAGGTTACCTACAATATTAAGAGCTCTAATGAGGGCTTCATCCCTGGTGATGACCTTTTCCCCACAAGAACAACACACTCACTGTAGATAAATGAATGGGTGAACAAATGAATAAACCACAAGTAAATGCATGCATACACAGTCTCTGCTAGAATGGTCTGCTCAGCTTCAGGGGGACCGCTGAGTGTCATCCTTTGGGGAGGAATAACAGATTGAGGGTCTCACAAGTGAACAGATGGGAGATTTGGGAGAACAGATGCAAGGCCAAGAAGGTCAGAATTAAGAGGCTCAAGGCCTCTTTGCTGCTGGTGGCATTCAGGGTGGCTGCAATCGTACTCCCTTGCCAGGAATTCTGTGAGGCAACAGGGCTCATATCTGAGTCTCCCTCCCCTTTTCCCCCAGCACTCATTTCCAGTTCTCCGAAGAGGAAGATGGACCTGATCCAGGGGAGCCAGGAGCCCATATCGTCCTCGCTGTTTTTTCCACTACAACAGCTGGCTGATTGCTCTGGGTTGAAGCGGTTTATAGGGACCTGGTTAATTGATGCACAAAACAACCCATCAAAAAGTAAACTGATCACACTGCTCCCTGAGGCATCAGGAAACCTTAGTCTTCGCAGCCTGCCTTCTATTACTTGTTCCATACCTGAGGTAATAACGCCTCCTCAGTAAACACCAGCAGGGAAACAGTTAAGCACTGGGTGGTATATTTCACTGCAGGAGGGCAGTTGAGTGTGTGATTGAACATTCCATCATCACGTGCCATCTTCAAATTGCCCAGAAGAAACCCCAACATCCAGATGCAGTGTTAAGAACACAGAGGGCTGGTTACGTTGCATTGTAGGCAGCGGACAGGAAAATTTGAGCTAAGGCATTAGGATAAACGGGATGACTGGAGAGATGGTAGAAAGAGATATTTTTCATAGACTGCTTTTGTTGGTGATTTTTCTTTTTAAGGTAGAAAGGTCATATTTTGTGGGGAGAAGAGCAAAGAGTCAAGAAATGTGGCTTTAAATCCCAATTTCCTTTGATGAATGCAGCATTTACCCCCATACAGAACCTTTCTGCATGTATATGATAATGTGTAATGCATATTGATATTTAAGAAATGATCTTTTCTCTACCTGATAAGTTGAAGTCAAATCTTCCTTTTAGCAGAGAGGTAATGTATCTCCAATGATTTCTGTATTTTTAGCCATGTTATGTGCATGAGCCAGTGCTATGGGCTTTACAGCCGTTAGCTCATCTAATTCTAGAAAATAATTCCCAAAATAAATACTATAATGCCCATTTTATAAATTAGAAAACTGAGGCTCAGAAGCTGATATTGTTTGCACTGGTCATAGAGTCAATATTTTTTAGAGCTGGGCTTCTAGACCGGGCTGATTTAACTCAAAAGTATGGCGAGGCACAACAGGAGAGTGGTCAAGTGTCTTGGATACCTAACCAAGGTTGAATCTTCAGGCTACCAAGTACTACCTCATTGATGTTAGGCAATTTACTCAACCTCTCCAAGGCTTAATTCTCTCATTTGTAAAACCAAGATAATGAAAGCACCTTCCCACAGAGTTCTGTAATTATTAAATGAGGTAATATATGCAGCACACTAAGTAAAGGGCCTGGCACAGATTAAATGCTAATAACTGGTAGTTACTACTGATGCATCACACCATAGGATGCCTGCAGCCTCAGTTACTGGAAGAATCCACTTCTCCATGGACCTGGTGTTGGAGACTCTAGGTACAGGTGACCAGTTAGGAGACATATGTCAATTTTCCAAGAGATATGATAGAGCCAGGGTGGTGGGAAATGAGAAAAAGGGATGATGTCCAAGGAAACTTAGGTGAAACATGGGAAAGACTCATCACCATCCATATCAGGCTATGTATGGGAGACAGAAGAGCCAAGGACAGCTCCTGGCTGGGTCAAGCCAAGCCTTTGGCTGGTTTGCTATAACGCATGTGGCTAAAACAGCTGGAGGAGGGAGCTGTAGCCGCCTGTCTGCAGAGGCCTCTTATCTAGAAGGCATATATCCAAGAACCACCATTGTGTGGAAATATTAATCAATAACTCTATCTCTTGCTGAACTTATGCTTTATTATAAATAGAGGACAACTTGAATCTGGCATCCAGCTAGGGTAGAAATAGAATTAGACTCAGGAGAAAGCAGCCGTGGCTCAAGGAGTTTACTTCATCACACTCTGCTCCTGGAGCCTATAGGCTCAGTGTTCTTATTTAATATGAACCAACATTCACCATCAAGTTCTTAGGTACCAGTTTGCAAAAGGCCCCGTGTAACTAAATTAGATTTGCTTTTGCCCTGCAAATTAAAGTCAGAACGAGGTCGAGGTGTACATCGGGCTTGATCAGAGCAGCCTTCTAATGAAAGCAACAGTTGTATCCCTGCCTCCTTTATGTAGCGGTGAACATGAATCAAAGTCTTTTCTTTCAGTCTGAAGCTTAAAAATGATGCTGAAATCTAAGCAGGCCAAAGGAATGGATGAGGAGGCACAGGGCCACTTTTTCAAATCAAGTGTTACTCACGTGAGGGTTTTCCTAAGAGCCCCTGTCTTGGCCATTGCTCCAGAAAGGCACTCAATTTGAATCTTTAGGGCAAATGTGCTGGACTTTGAAATTCTTCGTTTTCCTCGAACAGTAAAAAAATATTGCAGACGTCAGCACAGTGAGGACCACTGAGCTTCAGAGTACCGGGATTCTGCTGAAGGATGGTGGGCTGACAGGCAAGAAGTACTGACCGTGTGCCAGGCATGAGAGGTGCTGGGTTCATTGAGACTCAGTGATTCAGCGCCTGCTTATCGACCCTCTACCAAATGTCAGACATCCATACCTGCACTGGAAACACAGGTCCTAGCTCTCACAGTACTTATATTGTGGGGAAATATCCTAGTGGCTCAAGCCTGAGAGATATTGAGATGTCTGACAAGAGCAAAGAGAGATGACCATCCTGACTGAGGGACAGGCTTTGGAGTTAGACATGGTTTGCGTTCCGTATCTGCCAATTATTTGCTCATTGGTCTTGGGAAAATTTACCTTAATTCTCAGAGCTCTCACAAAGGGCTACTATGAAATGCACATGAGATGATCTAGGGAGCAAGCTCATGCACAATAGATGCGAGGTAGAATGTACTGCACAAATTAGGGATGTTATTATTATTAATGACAGAGCCTCAAGCAAGTTATTTAACCTTTCTGAACCTCAGTCTCCTTATCTGTGAAGTGGGGATAATACCCTCTGCAGTGCTATGAGAAGAATTAAATTGGATACTGTTTGTAAAGCACCTAGCCAGCACCGGAATTCAATAAATAGTCAATATTAGGGACTTCCCTGGTGGACCATCGGTTAAGACTCCACTCCCCATGCAGGGGGCCCGGGTTCAATCCCTGGTCAGGGAACTAGATCGCACATGCTGCAACTAAGAGCCCGCACGCCACAACGAAGATCCCGTGTGCTACAATTAAGACCTGACACAGCCAAATACATTTTTTAAAAGTCAATATTATTGCAACTATTAAACAAAGCACAAATGCTGTAAGCTAAATACTGCAGATTCAGTGCTATTTTGTCCCTCCTACCGACTGTGGAAAGTGTA